>NC_090659.1:19694908-20894908 GCF_013368605.1 Nyctibius grandis
TAGTGGGCTAATGGAAGCATATAATTACCGTGTTAGTATTAGGGAGCAATATAGCTGCAATAAATTAAGACTGCTTTGCAATTAGAATGATGAACACAGCTGTGGAGACAAATGGCATATGTGCTAATTAAATAATTTGTCACTTGACTGTTAAGCAAACAATACAGCCTCTTTACATTACAAGCTACCATCTCTAGGATGGCGTGATGGCCTATTAACGAAATGGAACGAACAGATTGCATTGCCATGTTTGGCTGATAGCGACTGCAAACTCGGGGTAAAGGTGGAGTATTAAAGAAACTAACATTAGTTTTTAAAATATCGCAGACTTTTATGTTAGAGAGCGGCAGAGTTCCTGGAAATAATCCTGTTAATGCACATATAGCTACAGTACCTAATGATTCATTATCAGCAAGCACTGGCCTTTTGTTTCACATTAAATGAACTGGGCATTCGCCATCCAGTGAATGTCAGCTAATAGTAGAAAGTAATGACAGGATGTGGTTGTATGAGCCCCTTTCATCCTAGGAGCTCTCAAAAGCCATTTGCAAATGTTTATAGGGGCAGGTTTTCAAAAGCGGTTCTGCATGTACCACCCCACCAAGTGGGCGAGCGAACCCGCACTGGGTGCATGCAGGAGGAATGACTCCATCCTCCAGGACACTGATTCCTGCTCCCTCAAAGAGAGAAAAAGGTGCTTTAATTTGCTTTTCCACCTGTCCCAGCATCCTTGTGGCCTGATGCCACGCACCATTTTTGCCTGGGCTCCTGGGAGAGAATTGCTTTCCGTTTTTTCCACCTTCTATGAAAACCTGGCATCCCAGACTGGGAGATTTTCAGCCACCCTCTGCAGCGCATATCCCCTGCCACTCAGGCCAGTGAGCTCACCGTAAACCAGTTTCTTGCTGTTTAAGCCGGTTTATATAAAACAGGGAGGTGGGGTCAAGGGCCTGGCCCCGTTTCTGAGGGTGCAGCAGCTCGGCCGCTCAGCTGGGTTTGGGAGGGTAGGGGTGTCAGGCAGCCCCTCCTGCAGGCAGGTGATGCGACTGCCTCCACAGCTACTGCCATCACATGCGGCTGCCTTTGCCCTATCTAATATAGATGCAGGATAAAATAAAATAAAAATAATTTGAAAAATAGAAATAATAGAAATAAACAGAAATAGAAATAGAAATAGAAATAGAAATAGAAATAGAAATAGAAATAGAAATAGAAATAGAAATAGAAATAGAAATAGAAATAACAATTAAAATTAAAAAGTAAATCACTCAATCAATCAATCAATACATGATGACCAAGGCGATGAAACTGCAACCACCACCTCTCTGGCAGGGCTCTTCTCCTTGGAGGAGGAGCAGTGAATGGCCCGCACGTAACAGATGTTTCCCATGTCCCTGAAAGCTGTACTCGAAAGTGCTTAGTTACTATGGTGCTAGAGGTGGTATTACAATTTACACAGGCTAAAAACAGCGATCTGTGAAAGTGGGCAACTTCATTTGTCTTTGAAAGCCCCTGAGTAGCTCCGTACCTGCACGTTCCTCCTTTCAAGCAGAAATGCTTCTGCTGCGGAGATTTTGGATTCATGCAATTGCTTATTGTTTTCCTGACATACTGTAAAACAAACCGGGCTCACTCAATGTCCACCATGAAAACTGACCCAAAATCAAGATTAAGAGAAAAAACAAGGAAGACACCAAGGTCCCAGGAGAGCTAAATGCCCAAAGAGGGGAAAACAGTCATATTTTAAAAAACCTCTGTAGAAGAAAAATTATATAGAATTATTATAGAATTATAATAATAATTATATTAAAAACTCTATTATAAAATATATGATTAAATAATCAGCATTCAGGGACAAAATCCCCAAAATGGAGTTTTTGCACAGGGGGCATTTTTCTGGCACGTGAATTATTTACTAGGGCATCTGACGTGGAAACCTTTGGTGTGCAAGCTCTCCCTTGCTCGCGTTGTCCTGCTGCGGGGGCCAAGCCCCGGGGCTGCCTGCATTGCCATGCCAGGAGCCACCGGCTGCTGAACCGGCTTTGGGCTTGGTGCTCATCACTCACCTAGCGTCCTGGTATTTGTAAACTGGGAAGTGGAGAGCTGAAGTCGGAAGCAAAACTGATCCCCTGCATCACCTCTTCTTCTGAGGGGGAAACACGGTGAATTTGGGAGCTGCTCTCTAAAGGCAGATGCAGAGACAGGACATGACTTTTTAAAATGAGGGCAAAGAGATGCAATAGTTTTGCCTGTTTGTCCTGTGATGGGATTTGGCACTACCAGTATTTTAGGAACAGATAAACAATTTAGCAAGATTTGTTTGTTTATTCTGTCACTCTGTATTACAGTGTGCCACCAGCTACACCCAATTTTACAGTCTACCTGCAGGGATTTCATTATGTCAGTGAAGGTTCAATGCTAAAACTTCTGGGCATAAAAACCCACAAGTTCACTATGTTTCTCCTGTGTGGTTCATTAATTTGTTTGTTCTTCAGCTAATTGGAACAGGTGAGTGTACCCTTGTAGTTCCTTCCTGCATATGCGAAAATTTAAAATAATAAAACAATGTGGGTGCTGGTGGAAGCATAATTAGCAACACCACCACCGAGGTTTACATTAGAAGTCTCCCGTGGCATTTAGATGCATGAGTATTTGGGACTTGCCTGCTGAAGGCTTGCAGGTTGTGAGGCTGGGCTCGGAGAGTTCAGCTGGTGGGGGCACAAATCGTATCTGCTGGTTTTTCCAGGTTGGGTGGAGAGAAACTTGCAGTCCTGCTGTCAGTAGTCTGCTTTACTTCTTCATCTGGGGTAAAGCCACGGAGCTCGATTCAACTCAGCGAAGCTCTCCTGGTTCTCAGAACCGCAGGACATGACCTGCCTTCGCCACGTCCCATCGCCTTTGGAAACGACAAGATCAAAGCTAGCCCTGCTTGTTTCTTTGTGCTCCTGACACAGGAACGTGGGCGCATTGCTGCAGGAACGGTGTGAGCTGTGCTCGCACTGACTCCTCCAAGGCAGGAAACAGGTGAAAAGCAAAACAAAAAAGAAACTCCACATCTTGGCTTGCAGGATATTTTAATACTCACCCTGCAACACACAGCATCGAAGCTATGTGTTACTGCAGGACAGAGATCGCGGAAGAGATGAGAACCAGTGTTACTCCTCAGATAAGAGACTGGCCATGATATTTCTCCAAAGCAGATGCCTGGTCCCTCTGCTGCTGGCATCACTGGCTCCCTGAGAGGATGGTCAGGATTTCATGCTCCCATACACCCCTGGCCAGCCCTGGAGCCCATGGCCTCAGCCGGGGACAAGGGGGCAGGGTGGCTCTATAGCGGGAGAACAGCAGTTTTAAGCACATGGGGTGAATTTTGGAAAACCACCCCCGAGACGGCATCAGAAACAGCAGCGTGCAATGCGCTGTGGTGCCAAGTCAGGCTTCAGCTTGTGACATACACGTTTTAGGCTGTGCCATTCACTATAAAACAACAGGTCAAAGTTTCCCCTCAGCCCAATGTTTAACACTTTCTGCATTGCTAACCACAGCTGGCCATTTTTCTAGCAGCATTAACTATCAGTTATATTCTTCTTTCTAATCACCAAGACTATGTCTGTGCACTTCCACCCCCTCTGTCTTCTGCAGCCACTTCACGGAGTCATGTGGCCCATGTGCCAGGCTATGGGGCTATGGGAAGTCCTAGGTACACCCAGTGGAGATGTTCATGGGCTGAAGTTACTCAGGTGGGACACTGGAGTAAAAGCAGGATATCAGCAAAATTTCTCTCTTCTTTATTTAAGAGGGAATGATGACAAAAAAAATAGAGCAATTAAATATGCATGTACATAAAATACCATCTATTTATTGTATATGTCTACCACAGTTTTTTATATGGTCTCCAAGTAGAGAGTTAAATCCTGTCTGTACGGGCATCTGTGGTAAAATTCCCTCTGACTTGCATAAAACCATTTCACCCACTGTTTCCACTGGGAATCACACTGTCTATTCAAAGTGTAGCTGGAGAAAACAACAGAATTTAGACCATCTGGGGACAACAAATCAGGCCTGCTACCTAGCTGTGTGGTTCTCCTGAGCATCTCACAGAAGCAGAAGGAGAGAGGGGATGGTGACTGGCACAGTGGCTGGAACCATGCATGCAGAGGGGGAAAGTAGCCCTTGCAAAGACATTTTCTGATTATTATTTTGGGAAACCTTCTGGTAATCCCCAGTCAATCTGCATGCTAATAGAGGTCATTTACCAAAGCAGAATACTGGGGAAAGCTTTGCATAATAAGAACGTTAGTTTGATTTGATACTAAAACTTTTCAATTGTTCAATCAAAGCCAAAACTGAATTTCTGGGGGAAAAAATGGTATTGAATGCAGAAGTGAATCTGGACACAGTTTAAGTGAGCTCTTTTTGATCAATTAGACCTTTCTGTGATGTCATCTTTATTACTTATTCTAATGAGATGGGTGTTGTAAAAAGGATTGGGGAGTGAAATCCATTGATAATCTCCTTAGCACTGTGGATAATACACAAGGTTTCTCCCCCACATTGAGAGCTCTAAGCTGTTCTAATATACTTTAAGACTTCTCAGTATCTCCCTATTCTTAAAGGAAGATGATTTTCCTTTTTATGATGGGATGTAGATTTGTTCACTCTCTCTGAATAATTCGGTTAGAGATTTACAGCTGCAGTTAGTCGTTTTTATTCACTGCTGTACTTTTTGTGCATAAAAGCCATGGTTTAACCCCAGATAAATGCTATCTGCTGCAGGGCTTTTTGAGTGTACTAAAGACGTAGAAGCTAGTGCAGCTGCACACTTCCTTCTCAAGCCTCAGAGCTATATTAAACTAATTTAAGTACCTAGGCAAATATGCTGAATCTCTTCTGCAGAGGAGCATTTAGAAGGAGAATGGGAATTCTGGTGAAGTATTTGCACAGCACTTCCTTGGTTTAAAACAAGTGGTAAAGATTATAATCAGGTTGTGCTAGCCACCACTCAGATCTCTCTCTAGTTTGAAAGATGCATAATGAAGTGATAAAAACATTAAAAGAAGCAAATTCATCACACTTGGACTGACACGTCTTTATGCTTCTTGTTGACATCAGACCTTCCTGTGTGTCAACAGGAAAGAAAAACCTAGCAAGTTTTTCAAACCATCTAGAAAATGTCAAGCAACAGGCTTGTTCGAAATAAAGAGAAGTAACTTTCCAAACTACTGAACTACAATTAAATTGATTACTTGGATACATTTAAGAAAGAAAGAAAGAGATCAAGAAAGAAAGAGACAGAAAGAGGGAAAGAGAAAGAGAAAGAGAAAGAGAAAGAGAAAGAGAAAGAGAAAGAGAGAAGAAAAGACTAAAAAGATAAATGGACAGAAGAGAAAAATGGGAAGAAAGAGAGAGGGAGGGAGGGAGGGAGGGAAGGAAGGAAGGAGAAAGAAAAAGAATGAAGGAAAGAAGGAAAGAAGGAAAGAAGGAAAGAAGGAAAGAAAAAAGAAAGAGAAAGAAAAAGAAAGATGGAAAGAAAGAAAAAGAGAGAAAGAGAAAGAAAAAGAAGGAAAAAGGAAGGAAGGGAGGAAGGAAGGAAGGAAGGAAGGAAGGAAGGAAGGAAGGAAGGAAGGAGGAAAGGAAGTGACTGGTACAGCTGCAATATAAATTTGTGAAAAGAATGCTTTCCCCTTCTTATCTCCTCAGAAAGGTTTCTCCTTTGCATTTCAAGACTGTAGGACTGCCTGTTCTGGTAGAGAGGAATTGATATGTTTCTGATAAAAATCAGCATGGTACACACTCCCTCTGTCCCTTTTAGCATCCACGTGTGTGTATGTACAGAGGCTTCATCTTATGTGGTGCATATAGCCTTCATATAAACTTTTAATATTAACTATTCTTTCTTTCTCCTCTGCACTCTTCCACGTCAGTTTGCTGCGCTGATTTTGAACTTTGGGGAAAGACTATATCCTCTTTCTTTGAAATCTTTCTGGAAACAACAAATTAAAATATTAAAAAAAAACAACTTCCTGCCTTATGAAATTTAAGCCTCAGACTTGCAAAGACACAGACACGTGCTCCCATCCTCTGAGTCCTGTGTGTGGGTCCATTGGCTTGTGTAACTGGAAATCAAAATGATGGATGCATGATGTGCAACCACCAGTTGCTGGGATCGGGAATGGGCACTTGCCTGGGCAGACAGCATTTGAGATACTAGGGGGTGTTTTCCAGAAAGAGACTAAAGATGATTCAAGAGATAGATAATGCAAAAAAAATATACAAGAGAGTTTTTGTTTGTTTGTTTCTGAGCCTCCAGTTTCTTCCTTTTGACACAAATCATTTTTCTTTCCAAAGGGAAAGAATTCAAATGTTTCTTAAGAAACAGGAATGAAGAAATATATGGACTTGGCAAAGAGAAATACAAAGTGAAAGCTTGGTCAAATGTTCTCTTTCTGTGCAGAAGAGATTTTCTCTGCCCACTGAAGGAAACAGAGCGTGCAGGGAGGGCACAAATTATATCAAAATAATCCCAAAGGATACCTGTTAGCTGGGCAGGGATGTGAAAGCTCCTCATAGCTAGTTTACCACATCTGCTGCTGAGGTAAATAGCTGCAGCTCCAGCGATCCCAACAGCCTGTGCTGATTTTGTTATTAAGGACCAAGCCCATGTTCGACCACCCCAAAGAAAGAGCCCCTGCAGCAAAGCATCCCACTCCCTGCTGAGCCTTGGGGTAGAGGAGGAGTATGGGCATCTACTGCCAAGTACGGGACCAGGCCCGTGGTGACCTGGGGCAATAAGTGAGCAGCACATAAAAGAACAGGCCTTGAGGATGCATGTGGAAGAATGGGAAGCCAGAGGAGCTGGTAGGAGGACGGGCAGGTTATGCCTCTCCTTAGTGACCAACGGAGATATTGGTGGAGAGGCAGGGCAGCTCTGCATGCCGTATCATCACATGTCCATAAAAGTACCTTGTCCTTTTGCATACTGTTTAGAAAGAAACTAGAGGAGGGGGAGATATCCTATCTCCATCCTATGGAGAGAAGAATTTAAAAGATAGAACAGGCAAACCATATGGGGGAGAAAACACTGCAAATTACTTCAGACAGGACGAGAAGATAGGATATAATTAGAAGTATTTTTAGGAGTTGGTTGCACAGCTTACGTCAGTAAGGAGAGTTACTGAAGAAGGGTACAGCACTGGGAAAGTTCAGCAAGATAAATGCAGTGGTCTTTCCAGATACTTGATATTTTCTCTGAATTTCACTCCATTACTAGCCTTAGCTGTGGATCAAGCTCACATAGCTCTGGTACAACCCTTCAATCTGGAAATCTTCAGGGATCCAGAGACCACCCAGCACATCAAGATGCCATCACAAATAGTGAAACAATGATGAACAAAGAACTGCCTGCAAAAAAGCAAAGGGATTTTGTGAGAAAAGAGAGCAAAGGAAAGTCAAATGTTACCTCTGGAAGACACAGGCAAACATACATTCAGTTCTTAAAGAGGGTGAATGAAGCCAAACCCGCAAGAAGGCACCTGTCAGAAGGTGATGCTAGCCAAAAGCAGGAATTGTGCATCATTTCATGATGAGAAGTCTGTAAGAGCTGAATTAGGGGAACGAAAACCTTACATTTCTAAGGTGGTGTCGTAAAGTGGTTCCTACTCACAACTAACCCAACACTATGCAAACCAGCCAGCTGGGGAGATCGAGATCACATCCCCACGGTAGGTGGCTGCTGACACAGCTCGGATGGGGAGGTGACTCTGCCTGCCCCCTCCCGGCATGTACCCTTGCACCCTGGGAGGAAACGGATGAGAAGACTGAGCTCTTCTGGCTTGTCACTGAGAGGAAACTATCACAACATGACAGGTTTCGTATCTTCTCCCAGACATTGCCTTGGTCCCCACCTTGGGGGGCCGAGCCTTACACCTCTGGAGGAAGAGCGGGGACAGCCCGGCCTGGCACGGCGGGGGCTCTCCCCCTGCTGCCACGGCTCCGGCTCCCTCTGGAGAGCACAGACGGCGAGCCAGGTGGGCTCTCCCAAGGGCCCGCCATCGCCGTCTCATTTGCATCTGGCATTTGGCAGGGAAGCTGAACAGCACACGGCACACCGGGATGACACAATGTCCTGACCCTGTCTTACACAAATGTCAAGCTGTCCTGGTTTGTACCCCCTGCGGCTTGATGGGACTTGCTTTCCCCCTCCGGTGGGCCACATGACAGTTCTCAAGCCTGGAGACATCTAACAGGGAGAAATGCAGCTCCTTGGCCAGACAGATATGGCCATAACCAGGCTCTTTGCTTTTTCTATTCGTGTCTCTGGGGGGCAGCTTTCCCCTGCCCTCTCTCGACAGTCATTAGGGTGGGTTGGAATTGAAGGTTGTGGGGACATCAGCCCTGGGGTAGACACAGCAATACCGGTGTGGGGTCTGCACTCTGCTCCCAGCCCCGTCACACAGCCTGGGTACATGGGCAAGAGCACGTGGCACCGGGCGGTGGGGGGTCTTCGGCCCCAACAGCCCCGCCATGAGACCCCCTCCCTTTGGCTTTGTGTGGGGCCATGTGCTTCGGCTTCCTGCTCGGTCACATAAGAAGGATTTTTGTATTGTTGCAGGGAGATGCACATGGGCCAGCCCAGCATTTCATTTCTCAAAGATCTTCAAGAGTGGCTTCCAGGAGTTTTCTGCGACCAGGCTGGAGTCAAATGTCACCCTTCCTCTGGTGAGGCCGGGATGCTCACCGGTGCCATCTCCAGTCATCTCCAGCAGCACTGAGGTGGGACACACCTTTTCTGGTCCCCATCGCCACATCCAGCCCTGCAGCAGAAGTCCTCTGTGTCTACATACACGAACTGCCTCACATCTGCCCAGCTGTGCTGGCGGCCCCGGACAATGCTCCCACAGTCGCTCCTCACCACACAGGCAGCTCATGCAAAGGCAGCAAAACTGCTGATTAATGAAGAGTTGTTAGACGTTGCCAGGGCTCGCGGGCCCAGTCGGCGACCCAACTGTCACTACGGTGGACAGTAAGACAAGGCAAGAGCTCTCAATCAGTTTAGGGGCTTAAAAGCAGTGACTCACCAACAGACAACCATTTATTTTTATCATTGACCAATAATTATGGCCTTGTCTGCTGGATATAAATGCCACACTGTTTCATGACAGTGGCTTTGCCTTGTCCTCTTTCCAAATTATTTCTATCATCAGATGAAGAAGATAAATCTGATACAGTAAGCATCTCTGGTGACGGGTTTGCACAGTGTATGAGGCAGCTGTAGAAATAAAACCTGCCTTATGGAGAACGAGCCAAATCCTGACCTCCCTCAGCCAGAGTCCCCATGAGACCAACTCAAGATATGCATGGCTTTTCAAAGAGGCTGTGTTCCATGTGGCAAGCGTAAAAACTCTGACATCCTCTATACGTTCATTGAGCTGGTGCAGCCGGGATGGAATTTAGTGGGAACGATCTCCCACACCTGTAAAAAGAGGCAAGAGGAGGAGCCATCCTCTCACTCCAAGTAAGCAGCCCCAGAAAGTCATCCATGCATGCTCAAACACTCCTACACTCCAGCAAGGGCTTTGCCTTAGCAGGGATGTGGGGGCTGAGCACCCTCCGGCTGGTTCCAGCAATCTTCAGCAGGTGTTTTGGAGGTGCCTACATAGCAAGTGGTTGGTGCTGCTCTTTGAGAAGTTGCCTGACACCTCTGCAAGGAGACCCACTACATCCAGAATAAAGAACGGAAGCGACAGAGCAAAAAAAATGGTAAGTCAGGCTCGATTTTTGTTCATTTCATATTAAACATATATTTTGGGTGCAGTGCAGTTATTTACATGTGCTTCTTTAAGAAATTATACTGCTGGTGATGCTACCACTCAGGTAATGTCAGTCCACCCACTATAGGCCACATGCCAGGTTGGAGAGCTGCGGCGGGTGGCCGGAGGGAGTAAGCGCAGGAGCTGGTATGCTCCCTGCAACATCTCCTGCAGCAGCAGGTGGGAAGAACAGCCGTCTGGGACCGTTCAGCCAGGGCAGCATGGGGATGCTGACCCTGCCGAAACATCGGTGAGAGAAGCAGCCCTCCCAGGGAGGATGGGAGATCAGACAGGAACGCTGTAGGCTTCGTGCTGCCCGCCCCAGGAGCTGCCTCCATCCCTCTGACTTGCATTGCCAACAGCTGCCTGAGGCCAACCTGCCGGCGGACCCTGGGCACGATCAGATATGAAGGCTCCATTATATGGAAAACACTCATCTCCCGCATCTGCCAAACCCAACACATTTCCTCCACCTCTCCCCAACACCCCTCCCCAATGCTAGGGACCCTTGTGGCTTTTTCAATAGTTGTTTTCTTTCTGCTTAAAACAGGGCTGCTTCTCTGCAGGGAGAAAGGCCCTGTTTGTGGGGTGCAGCTGCATTTCAAAGGTACATTGTTGGTGAGTTATGAATTTGCATGCCTTTACTAATGTGTGGAAACAGGAGAATTCTTTTGCTTTTTAATCGAAATTGATGTTATTCCTCTGCCAGTGGTACCCGAGGAACTGTTTTGTTCCATTTCCTCTCCTTTCATGGAGCCCTATTTATGTTTAGATCTGGTTTGCTGCCACCAAGAATCATTGTCATTACCACCAGTGTCTAAGGGCCGGCCAAGTCCAGCAGCTGTGTGTTTAATGCCTACCCTCGCTAAGGTTTATTTCCTTGACAACATGGTCTTGTTTGAAGCAGCTTTCCTCCCTTTAAGAAGAAAGAAAGAAAGAAAAAGTCCCTTTCCAGTGTTTCTTTTTATTTTTTTCCTTTTTTTTTCTTTTTTTTTCCTTTTTTTTTTTCTTTTTTTTTTTCCCCCCTTTTTTTTAGCTTGGGGACAGGAGTGGGAGTTTGGGGTGTGAATATTGGGGCTACCCCCAGTTATTATTTTGACGGTCCCCATTTCCCCCACCCGAAAATCTCGCCCCGCGCCTCGCTCGCCCTCCGCATTTAAAATGGAATACCTAGGTGGCCAAGAGGGACCCACTGACCTCTATATCCTGTTCCTTTCTCCACGCTTTGCTGCCAGTTTCCTCGATAAAAGACGAGAGTGAGAGATAATTAACAAAAAACATGGCCCCCGGACAATGAAACAACTGGCCTTGGCCAGCCAGAAATTTATCCTAGTTTTCTAGGTGAACTTTCTCCCATCAATCTTTCCTTTAACCTCCGTGTTAGTGGAAGCAATAGGAACACCCCCTCCCCTCCCCGGAGCAAATGCTTTCTTTTGAGGGGGAACAAAACCCGGGATCGGAGAGGGCTGAGGTAAAATCTGGGTGGTATCGTGCCGCCGCACAATGCTTCCACTGTTCCCCCGGCCGGCACTGGTGTTTTACAACAGGGGAGGGGAGAGGATGAATGGCCCGATGATGTGAAACAATCCTCCCGATTCAGGGCGACAAACTCATCCTCTGTTCCGCTGGGAGGGGAACAAAAAAAAGAGGAGAGCGGGCAGGGAAGGAATTAAACCCAAACCTGTTCATCTAAGAAAAATCTTTCTGATCCTGGAAATGATTTTGGGAGATGCCGGGGCGAAGCCCAGGATATTATTCCTCCAACTTTCAGTTATCGACGCGGCTCCACAGGCTGGTGGAGAAGGGCCAGGGGACACTTCGTCCACGGGGAGAAAGTACAATAGCCCCTAAGTGCCGGCATCTCCCAGGCTGCCCCGCACTCGCTCCCTCGCGGGCGCCGAAAACCCCAGCAGTCGCAAAAAAAAATGATTGGCGGTGGGGTTGGGAGTGTGCGGGACAATGTGGGTCCACTTCAGGTCCCCTTGAGAGGGTATTATGGCGAGGGAAAATATTTGTGCTCTGAAGATGACACTCTCCATTTTGTTAATGGCTCTCATCCGGCGCTGATAATCACACCCACCGCACTCCTGTCAGTTGTCTGCCGGTTCCCAATTAATGGGGCATGCTCAGAGAAAGCATCCCTTTTTCTGCAACCAAGACAATTCCATTGTGTTCACCTACTTGAGAAGAGGGAAAGGTGAATATGAGGGCATTCGGCATTGTAAATTACCAATAAAACACAAACTGAAAGAGCACTCCTCCAATAAATTAGGAGTCTTTGCTCCTGTTGGGTCACACGTTGGGAAAGGCACATTCAGGCTTGAGGCGGGAGAATTTTGCCCAGAAATCAATGCAGCTTGATCACTTTTTTTTCCCTATCCTACTATTACTTGCAAAAACAAATAGTTTCCTTAAAAAAGCTGTACCAGTCTTAGGTTTCGTGCACCGGCAATATGGTGCAATGATCCAAACAAATGAATTAACGTAGGCTGCTGACAACAGCAAAAAGGCGATGCCATCATGTATTAAATACTAAGAGCTGCTAGAAGTGTCTTTTTTAAAAAATTCCATGTTATGCTATGCAGGGACTAGTAAAAAGCTTGATAAGAAGTTTAGCATCTCCAGAGAAGATATAACCAGGCCACTGACTTTCACTCATTCCCAAGGACAAACCAAACCAAAAAAAAAAAAAACCCTACCTCTCTTCAAAGGCATATCATTATCTGGATTTAAGTTGAGCATCTTTGGTACAAAGCCCTCTTGACAAATACACATGCAGTATTAAATACAAGGGCAATACAGGGGCACCCCGCTCCCAACAGCTGACCGCTTTATTTTTCACTATCACTCTTGTAAAGCCTATCACGTTTAACTTGAGTTGGGCATTATAAAAACCATGAAAGTGTAACCCATGCCTTTTGTTTCATCTCAAATATCAGCTGCATGAGCCAGTGAGGGGGGCATGTGAGCAGAGATGAGCCAGAATAGGGAGAGCTCCGTGAAGCCGAGCACAGGAAAACTCAGTTTGCTCAGGACAAGCGAGTTATAGTCCCAGTTAGCAAGTCAGATCACAGCTTACATTCTTCACACCTAAATGATTTAATCACATTCACATGCTTCCTGATGACATTTTCATTTCTGTGATGCTCTGGTTCACTGGTGCAGTTTTACAGGGGGTATGGAGTGTTTAATACACACAGACATGCCAAGGGAGAGAACTCACGTCAATGATACTTGTGTAAAGCTTGAAAAATTGAACTGTTTTACAGTATTTCACCTGAAAAATTAAATAAGCTATATTAGATCACAGAATATCATCTTTTGCTGGCAACTGGCACGTATCAGGTAAATACATCCCTGAATGCTTTTCTGAAAGGTGCTCACATGTCATCATCATTACTATAAAGAATAAAATTGCTCTATTGACTTCACTGGACTTAGGCCAATTTCCAGCTCCAGAGCGGTAATGATATCATCTCAATTATATATTTTGGCTGCAGTGGGCACATAACAGTCGTGTTTTATTAGAAATACCAAAAGTTTCCTCAGTGCACTAAGTGCCAGCATTGCCAGTACCACCGTCATGAATTCTTTTGGCTTCCCTTTCTGCTCCACGCTTGCCAACCTTAAAAAAAAATCTGGACTGCTTTTGTAGGAATGCTCCAAGCAGGAAAAAAAATGTTCTTCCAGGTCCTCTCCAGCGATGGCTCTTCCCTGGAGGAAGCTCTGCTTCATTCCCATGTTAGTGGGAAAATCTGCGACCCCTCAGGTGGGTGGTTTTTTCTGAGAAGGAACTCAAACCGGCAGCCACCATTTTGGCAAATGGTATGTCAGGAGAGAGGGATTTTCAAGGCTGTGGAGCAGGAGGAGGGCTAGTCGCCTCAAAAAGTTGCTCTAGTTTGGACAACCCAAACAAGTAAAGATCAAGCAGAATCCCACAGAAGCTCTGTTAAACTGTTGGAGCTTTTCCAAGTAAATACTTTGTTGTTGATATAAATGACTTTGGGTTAGACTACAGAGGCAGACTGAATCAACATAGCCACAGGGGTGAGAGGTTGCACCACATTAATAAAACTCTTGACAGTGCTGTAGACATATTAGAGTCTGCAGCTTGGGCTGCTGCTGGAGGAGACTAACTTTGCTGATTCAAAGGAGGACATGTAACACCCTGATTATTGGTGTATATGTGTGCCCAACCTCAGTTTTCCTTTGCCCACTACATGTAGGTATTACAAGCCCCCTTGCTGATCAGCCATACTGTTATTCAGAAAGTTCCTTAAGGTATTCTGCCTGTGGAAATAAAGTTTCCTCCCAGCTCCTGGATCAGCATGAACACCACACACAAAGCCTGTAGGAAGTTTTCTTAGGGAAAAGCACTGTCCCTGTTCCTCCATGGCACAACGGCAGATGATAGTTCAGTCTTTCTTGCCTGCATCTGGGGAGCAGCCTTGGGGCTGGCATCTTAAACTAGTGGCCTGCAGGGAAATGCCCAAAGAAGAAGACAGAAAGGCTGTGGCAGTGTTGGCTGGAGACGCAAAGTCCTGAGAGATGGAGAGTGTTTAGAGGATTACGCCAGCTGCTCATGTTAAACCCATGGTTACTTGGTATTTATGCCCTATGGCCAACATCTCACCAACTTGGGAGTGGGCACTGTGCCATCTTAACAGATGGGCCTGAGCAATTTCAGCTAAGAGACGGTGTATGTCCATCAAATATGTTTGTTTAGGGAACTGTTCCCAGCCTGGAAACACAGGACCTATAATGTGGTGTCCAGAAAGATAACACTATCAGCTTTGGATCTCATCTGCCCAATGGTAAGCACAGACTGCAAGTCTTTCTCTCCTCTTTTATTCCCACTGCCCCGCAGAAGTGAATGCTGTCATTGCACACTGTAGAAGTGGAGACGTGCCCATGGCCAGGCTGTCATTCTCCCCGCGTCTAGAGGCATGCAGCTAAACTGCACAGCATCCCTAGGGACAATGCAAACAGCAATGCCCAGAACGGGGGAAGCCTTCAGCCCTATTTGTACCTCATCACATCTTCCCCTGCATGATGTCTGGCACCAAACACCACCCAGCTGGAGGCCAAACCAAAGGATGTGTGAGCAGAGAGCAGAGCAAGGTACTCAGCCCCAAGAGAGGACGATAGATCTCAGTTCTAAGACACTGCCCACAGGAGGGGAAATGGGGGCAAGGGGTGTTAAAACCCCTGGATCACAGCTATGCACAAGCCTCTGACTTTTACATGCCATATCAATGTGGGCATTGCCAGTGTGAAGGCAGAGAGTTGTCCCGCCGCAGCAGGACCTGGAGATGCTCGGCATGTGAACAGCAAGATGAGCACCACCTGACACTTGTAGATTTGCTCCTCAAGCTTCTGTAAGCAAAATATTGTTACTTTCTTAAATATTCCTCTTGTTTTGGTCAAGCTTCTTGCAATAAATGGACGTGTTTTAGTAGGCACCTAGATCTGCAGCCTCAAATCACCACTATTGTCAAGAAGCTATGGAGCAGAGTGGTCCCTCCTTGATGCGCCTTCCAGGGACAAACATAAATACAAGAGGGATATTTGTTGTCTCTCAGGTGCCTTTAATGGCCAGGTGAGAAGGTGCTTTGCACTTATATTGCCTGGCTTGCTCTGAATGATCTGCCCAGGCCATCCTCCATGGAGAGGCTCTTGGTGCTTCAGACCTAGCTGGCTCTGAGGGACTGTGTGCCACCCCTGTGAGCAGAGGCCATCTGTGACAGATCCCTGCCTCTTGTTAGTCATTTCAATGCTCTCTAGCACAGTGTTTTTGGCCATACTGTGCTCTTTCCTCAGCCCTCTGGATGGGGAGCTCCCTCACCATGCAGGAGCATCTTGAACCCCACCTTGGGAAGAGAGTTGTGGGGGACATCAGACAAGGAAACAGAGCCTGGCTGCATGCTAGAAGAATGACAGTGGGGAAGGGAAGGGGAAGAAGTATACAAATGTATAAGACTGATTGATTGCCAGTGTGCAGTATGCCACAGGCTAAGCAGGGCCACACATCCCCTCCTCCTCCCCTGAGGCAAGAGCTGCCAGAGTGGGAGCTAGGAGACATCTAGGCAAGCTCTCAGTGCGGGGATGAAAACTGGTGAGGAGATACCGTGCCAAATGCTCCTAGCCAAGCGCTCACCCCATCAAGGTGCAGGACGCTGGAGCTTAGGTTCCTGGCATGAACAACACTGGCTGCCTGACACAGAGCACATCCGAGGCTCAAATCCACTGGGGCAAAATTTCCAGACAGAAACAGAGGGCACATCTGGGGATATCCAAATGTATGGTAGCGTTGGACAGGCTGGTGGCAGGAAGCCAACGGCAACCGCTGGGACATTCAGCTCAGGGGAGAGCCTGAGGTGTGGGGAAAAGAGCATCAGTTAAACACAGGAGTTCCAAAAAAACACTTCTTGGTGAGGGACGTATCAAGCCACAGTGACAGGCACCTCCTCGGCAGGCCCCAGCAGCTACAGAAGCAGGGTGGTGAGGTGGGGAGACTACCTGAGCACTGCAAGAGGCAGGGGCCTCCCAGACGTGACTAACTCCCGTGGCAAAGCAGCCCCTTCTCAATAAGAAGTATATAGAAAATCCACATGGGATATGATACGTGCTAAAGCGTACGTCACTTTTTTTACCTGAGAGATACATAGCTGCAAAAGATGACATGAAAAGTTTGTCCCAGTCTTCAAAAGTCCTCTCCTTCAGAGTGAATCCAGATGGAAAACAATGACAAGTGAGAAAATCTTTTCCCGCTTCATACTTCATAGTTTTCCGACAGATCTGCAAAAGGGATCTGTTTTATCCTTCCAGTTGTGCATGTTTCCTCAGAAAGCAAAAGGCCTTATTTGATACTAAAATAGTGTACACTGGATACTTAAACTTCCTGTGCGAGGACACTTGCCTGCATATCCTTCCCTACCCAAGGGATGGTCTTAACGAAGCCACTAACTTGTCATGGGATGGTTCTGTCAAGCTAAATATTTCCTTTTGACTTCTTCCTTTCCTCTTGGAAGTCCACTCCTGCCCAACACTGCACATGTGCAAACATGTAGAGACAAACATTTTCTTTTCCCTTCTCCCCCGCACCAGCATCTTCTACCCATATGGGACAGATAATCCCTTTTCATTTCGGCTCATCTTCTTCTTTCAACACAATTTCCTTGACATCCCAAATTACAACCAAATGGGGGAACGGAGGAATGAGCCTGAAATCAATTTCAGATCACTCAAAAGAAATAGATTTATAGCAAAGATAAATCAACAAAACCTTTGAGGGTAGATCCCTGAATTCTTGCTTCAGTCCTTGACATATTTAGTACCTGTTGATAGAGGCTAAGACAGCGCACGGTCACCGAGGCGAGAGGCTGGAAAGCAGGGCGAGCATCCCTGGCAGGGCAAGAGCAGCCAGATTTGGGTCAAGAGATTTGGACCCAAGCACTCACCAGGATAGATAAGACACTTAACCTCCACACCCTGGCGTGGCCCTGCTTAGGAAGGGAGCATAACATCGTCTGCCCCACGCAGATCAGCTGGGACCAAGCAAGGTCTATCGAGCCCCTCACCTGAAGTATCTTTAAGCAGATGTAAATAACAGTGCCCTGGTCATCCCAGTGGTAATTTTAGCCCTACCTGGCTAACAAGAGCTTGGAGAGCCCAATCTATCCCCTGCGCCTTGGTTTGAAGCATGAGAAAGACTACACAGCATTTAAGCCACAGTTATTTGGGAGGTAACGCAGTGTTTCCCAAATGGTAAGGAACAGCACAATCGACAAATAAACAGCCTTAATCTCAAAGCCAAAGCAAACCAGCAGCACACGGGAGCAAACACAAGTCACCGCAGATGCTAATGCTGCAGCGCGGATACAGGAGCTGACTTAGGGAAGTCAAGAGGTTTCGAGATTAATGTGGGAAGTCAAGGCGAGAGGCTGCCCTGAGGTCAGGCTGTGCCCCTCTGGCGCGCCCACAGCAGGGCCAGCGCCGAGAGCCAGGGACTGCGCTGCTAATTTGGTCGTTAATTTGGATACACGCTTAAATGGGAAGAAAACAGTTTTTGGCAGAGAAGAGAGGGCCCGATCCCCTCCGCGGAGGCTGATGGTAAATGTCTGCTCAGGTCAGCAAGAGCAGGTTGGTTTCCAATCACGAGACAGTGGAACATGGATTTTAAGCCTCAATTTTTTAACATGTTTTCTTTCTTCCTTTCTAAAACATTAAAAGCTTTTCTCTTAACACCGACATTTAGGTATTTTGTGAAAGTGATACCTAAGGAAAAAATCTTATGTTATTATGCACTTACATCAAAGGTCCCAATTTTAATTAATTTTCTCTCAAAAAATTAACAAATTATAGTCCTAAGTACTGGAGCATATTGCTGGCTTTGTTCCCTCTTTTTCAAGAGATTTAATTTGGCTTTGAAATCAAGAGGACTACTTCAGGAAGGAGGTACTTTTCAGCGTGGGGAAGGGTAATAAAACCTGGTCTTTTGTTTTTAATTTAACTGCCTGGTATAATTTGTCTCCTTACTGGAACATGCTCCAAGGGTCTTTTAAAAGATATCACAGGGTACGTGCTAACAGGTCCACATGTGAATGCTTTCCTTACGTGCTAGGAAGGTGCTGTGTTCCCACTTTAATCATGAGCACTATGCACGGGGCAGGGAAGATGGACCGGTACTAGATATGAAAGGAAAATATTTTCTCATTTTTAAAAGCAGAGGCCATGGTTCGGTGATCCCTGGGCATTTGTAGGCTGTGTGGGTTTTATGTTTTTTTCTTTTGGGGAGGCACACGCAGGACTTTGATGTCAGCACAAAAGTGCATGTGTTCATGTTGTCTGTCTCTGATATGTGTAACATATAGTCCCTATTATAGCATTTTTACTTTTGGAAATACAGGTAGACTATAGCAACCACCCTCTGAAGATACTCCCCTGGTCAACCTGGGGACTAACACAGCAGTGGCTGGGATGCTGGACTCACCAAAGAGCTCTCAGTTAACCCCACGTTCTCGTGGGGTTAGCTCATGCCTCCTGAGCATGGCCCCTCCACAATGCCACTTGCGTCAGCCCTGCTTCCCAGCTGCTCTCCTTCCGTTGCCTGGCGGGTGTGAGGAGAGGCACTGGCCGCCGGGGAGTGGGATGGCCAGGTGTCCCCTGCTGTGGC
The DNA here is from genome assembly GCF_013368605.1 of Nyctibius grandis. NCBI lineage: Eukaryota > Metazoa > Chordata > Aves > Nyctibiiformes > Nyctibiidae > Nyctibius > Nyctibius grandis. Next base: position 19,713,893 of record NC_090659.1, read on the forward strand.
AGCCAGCGGCAAAGGTGATGCCTCCATAAAACATCACAGAAGGGCATGGGAAATTAAATTAACTGACTTCTGAAGTAGGAAGCCTATAAATACAAACCCAGTGATGAGCACTGAGGACCGCCCCAGGGGATGCATGGGGACCACCACCACCCCGGGATGCCAGTGGACTGTTGTCCCCCCAGCAGCCAGGACAGGACATTCACCCAGGCTTCAGCCGGCAGCTGCTGGCTTGAGCGTGCTGTTTTCCACCAGTGCAGGGACCATGCTGACATGTCCGTACAGCTCCAGCACCTGCCCCAGCTCACTCAGGTACCTCCCAGGGCACCCCATACCCCAGAGGTGGGCTTGTCCTCTCCTCGGGGCCGTTAGCAGCCAAGCGCAGCAAGCATGCCAGGACTGGCCATGTAGGAAAGAGATTTCCTTTTGCCTTATGATTCCACCTCCACGATGCCTTACAGTACTAGCTGGAACTGGGAATAAAACCGTTTGTCATGTTATTGCTGAACAAACAGTTAGCAAAGAGCTGTCTCGGGGAAGGCGCAATGTACTGTGGCTGCCGGTGCTGCTGACTAGATTAGACTGAAGACTTGGAGCATGATCCTTCATCCCCGCCCTGGCAGCGGCATGGAGATTTAGCTCTCAATATTCATTTCCCAGTTCCTAAAAGTTTCAGGTTCACATCTGGCTACAATCTATATTACAGAGGCCCAGTTCAGATCTCCACTCCGAATACCTCAGAGGCTGCTCCAGCATCGATGCAAGGCAGAGGCTGCCAGCGACACGTGGGTGCGCTGGGAAGCGCAGAGCATGTGCGGTGTGCCTGGTGGCACGCAGGGACAGCTTTTCAGTCACTTGAGTCCCCAAGCGATGGGCAAGCCCAGCACTGTCCTATCTCTACATTGACTGATTTCATTAGGTCTCATTTTCCCCTTCAAAGCTTCAGGAAGTCTCAAAGCATCCAGCGTGTCGACACAAGTCTCGAGTCATCACAACAATATCACAGCTAATGAGATCAAAGAAGAAGTTGTTATCTCATCCCTCCTGCCAAAAGCTGTGGGCAGCCGATGGGACAGCTGACTAGGAACATACAAATTTTGACTAGTTCTGGCTCCCTGTCTGATGGACGTGCCATGTAAACCAGGAGAGAACCGGTGCACAGGAGGGAAGGCAAGAATTCCTACCTCTGGGCAGAATTTAAAAATTGAAAGTAGCATCTATTCAGCCTCTCCAAGCCATTTCAAAGGACTTGTAAGGCTCCGGTTGCCATTGTGCGGCTGCTAATTCTGTGTCACAACTAATTACCACCTAATAGCCGTTGTGGGGACAAAGTCCCTGGTTTAAAAGAGAAGTCTATTTCGTCTCGCATTCAGGCCTAATCTGACCCTGAATAGCACAGATTACATGAGGTAATACAGCAGTTATTTCTACCTGCTGTAGTTCATAAGCTCCATCTCCAGCTGAGGCAAAAACCCCCTCCCCCTTTACAAAGATTATTTGTCATTAAAATGCTCAGTAGCTTTTTTTTCCCTTTTTTTTCCTTTTTTTTTTTTAAATCTGGATGTTGCCTACACTTTCAGAAAGGTTTTTGAAGGAAGATTAGCAGGATTAGGAAAGGTTCACATATGTTCAGCTTCACTATTGGTATTCAAGACATCACAACTCCACCACCACCCAGGAAGCCCAAGAAAACCAAGAGAGGAGACAGAGAGGCAGAAAGAAAGAGGCCTCCTGGTCAAAGAAAGCAAAGAGCGCTCCAGCAAGTAAAACAGTCAAGTCAGACCCGGGGCCGCGGAGGCTGTCACACCACAGAAATCCTTGCCTTTCACTCCAGCAAAAATATGGCTCTTACTCAGCACCTCATAACTACACGTGCCTGCAGTCGTGCTAACAGGCCAGCCTTGCTCCCCTGCTAACAGCCCAGGCAGATGTGCCACTAGAGATTTGCAGCCAAAGAGGAGCATTTCCACTGGCAGATACAAGCCTTGAAATAATTCTGCTGGCACGAATGCCCACAACAAACCAATATATGCAACGCACATGAGAGGTGTCTGACCTCTACCTTGTAGCATCAGGTGGGCTGCACAGACCAGGCATCAAATGGCAATGGGTGAAATCACCCATGTGTATCCAGTAAAGGATGGGCAAAGCAGTGCAGGTGCTGGGGCACAGCTCCCTGTGGCCCCTCAGGTCACCCTCAGGGTCCTCAGCCCTTCTTCTAGTTCTGCAAGGGACACAGAGCTGACGTAAATGTGCCTCACTCTGTCCTGCCAGCCACTTGCAAAGAAGTTGTGAAACAAGAGCATGGCCATATGGAGCCGCCTGCTCCCTTGGAGACATTTAACCTCAGCAAGTGCACAGGTCCCTTCATCAGGGTGTGTCCCATGCCTGGGACAACACTAGACAGTGGTTGGATTTCTTCAGAGTTATGATTGGAGGAAAGAGGTTTGGAAATGGCGGAAAGAAGTCCCTTGGGTCAACCAGCATAAATCATGTCCTCAAAATTACATTCACATACTTTCCATTTTTTGAGAAAATGGGATTACAAATCTATTGGTACAGGTCAACACCTGTCCAGTCAAAACACATGGAGATGTTTCTGCAGGTTAGTTTTTGTTTGCATTGTAAACAGCTAATCAAGGTTTAAACCCATCCAATCCATGCTTTAAATATAGGGACCTTTCTAAAGCCTGGAGAACAGCTTACATGGTCATTATGAATTTTCTCCCTTTTTAGGCAACAATTTTTCTCCTTGTTTCAGCTTTTCAAAAAAAATCCCCAAGTTATCCTCAACAGATTTTCTCCTACCTTACCCCTTCTTTCTCACCAACACCCTCGTGCCTCTTCCTTGCCCTCTGAGATGCTGGCTCCTAACACTGCATCACTTCACTCCTTCCCTCCACTTCCCATCCCCAGAAACACACCTTGCCCACTACTCCTTCCCCTATCCCCTTCCCTCTCCCTAGAGCTTGCATTTCTGTCCTCTCTCATTAAATGCTCCCATTCCTTCCCAAGCTTTTCACTCACAAGTCATTCAACCCGAGCCTCCCCATTGCCTGTAGGTCAGGCTCCTTCCTGAGCCCTCCTGGCTTCTCTGCCCCAGTGCCCCCTCACACCTCCATGCTGAGCACCCCAGCAGCTAACACAAGAGGCAGCCATGAACAGCAGAGCCTCAGCTGCTCTGGGGTTTTGGCAACAAAACCCTTCTTGCTCCTCTGAGAGCCCTACCCTCCGAGGCAGCTTTGGAGGACGTATGGCTCAGGCGAAGCACGCCAGGGCCTCACTTGCATCGTCGGTGGATTGACAGGGGGAGTCTTCATGTGGAACTGTTAAAACAAGAAATGTTATTCAAGGCATTTATATTTTCACTCGCAAACATTTTCTTCAAGTGGTTCCAAAGGAAACATGTGCTTTAAATCGCTGCGCCTCGATAAAGTGAGCCCAGGCGCACGTGGGAGCGGGTCAGGGCCGCCGCTCCGGCCAGGCAAGCAGAGCTCCCCACCCGACTCGGCAGAGGGAGAAACAGTGTGAAGAACCCAAGGTAATAAATTTAACATGTTATACAAAAGATCAAAACTCCTGCCAGCAAGTAACTGAAAGCAAGGAATCTTTCCTTTTCTTTTTTTCCCTTTCTTTCCTTTTCTTTTTTTTCCCTTACAGCAAATACATAAAGCCCCTGCCAACTTAAGAACATCTTTCTATAGCTCAAAGCTTGGGGAGGGACTGTCTATGGGGTACCTTTTAAGCAATTCAGATGGGAAAGGGGGAGCGACCATAACACAGAAACGCGAACGGTGTGGCAGGGAGGGCTCGTCTCCTAAGTGGAGAGGGGCTCTTTAAGCATAGCACGGTGTAAGAGGGCCACCAAGTCCTGTAAAATACTATCACACGTGAGTCCACAAAAGTATTTCCTCCAAGTTTCAAGGGAGGAGTTTGGAATGAAGTGGTCTTGCTGGCATGTCGGCTCCTGTGAACATAAATCCATTCTGGATGGTTTGTATTTTAGGAGGGGAGGGAGAGACCACAGAAACTTCAGATTCAAAGCATCAAACCTTGTACTTTTAGATAACCCTCATCTGTCTTTTGCATTTGAGTCGGTATTAAAAATCCTGGGTGACACAGCATTTGCACAGCATTTAAATTTGAATAATGCCTTCCTTTTTTTTATTTCCTGGTGCTCTACAGATTCAGTCTTTCTCAGGCAGATGGATGACAGCTCACGCTTGCAGAGGGTGATGATTCAGAATTTTGTCTGAAACGGCATGTATATGGTGCCTCCTGTAAAATGGGTCTTTTATTCTGGAAAGAGGAATCAAACTTCATTTCCAGGATAGATTCCATAAATCCCTCTGCAGTTCCCACAAGAACTGGAGGTCCTCACTCCTCTGAGGGCAACAAGAGTTTTGTCGTGGTGAGATTTTGTCTCTTCCTGCAAAACTTATTACTAGTGCCTGGTTGAATGCAGAAAAATAGCACATGCAAAACTCAACACTGTTCACCTGCTTCAGCATCTTACCCACACCTGGGAAGGCGCATCTTTGATGGCCACGAGGGATGCTCCACCATAAGCCGAACAGTGGGAAACCCAATATGAGCGCGGTTGTCTTTCACATTCAGTTTTCCTTCTTGTTCTTAAAAGGGAAAAATACAAAAGGAAAAGGGGGAGGAAAAAAAAACCCAAACCACTGTGAATAACTCTGCTGCTCAAGTGTTTTACACAGGCGCTGGCAGTGGCAGGGGTCCAAGCCCTGCAGACCACCTCTGCACCCCTTCTCGCGGAGTGGGGGCACGGGTGCATATTCATGAGTGGGAGGAGGCCTCGCCTGCACGGTATAAAATGTATTTGCTGAGTTGCATGAAAAGAGCAGCTATTTTCTGTTTCTTCTGCTGTGAGCAGCATCCCTTCCCCGCAGCAGTGGGTTAATGCACAAAGGGGGAGGCAAGCATCGCCTGTCAAGGAAGGCATGGGCTGGGTATGCATGCAGCCCTGCTCCCAGCCTGAGCAGCGCACATTTCCCCAGGACTTCAAGGGATCGCTGCATTTTTTATGGTCTGAAAAATCAGTGGCAAATCCCCATCTTGCTCCCTCAGCTGCACCCCCGAAGCAAGCTCGTGGGAACAGCAGTGGGGTAAGTTCCCGGGCTACCCTAGCACATCATAGAATCAAAGAATCACAGAATGGTTTGGGTTGGAAGGGACCTTAAAGATCATCTAGTTGCAACCCCCCTGCCATGGGCAGGGACATCTTCCACTACACCAGGTTGCTCAAAGCCCCATCCAACCTGGCCTTGAACACTGCCAGGGAGGGGGAAGACGCAACTTCTCTGGGCAACCTGTGCCAGTGTCTCACCACCCTCACAGTAAAAAATTTCTTCCTAAGATCTAATCTAAATCTACCCTCTTTCAGTTTAAAACCGTTATCCCCCATCCTATCACTACACGCCCTGTAAAAAGTCCCTCGCCAGCTTTCCTGTAGACCCCCTTCAGGTACTGGAAGGCTGCTATAAGGTCTCCCCCGAGCCTTGTCTTCTCCAGGCTGAACAACCCCAACTCTCTCTTCCTTTTGCCAAGGGACAGTTGTCAGGAGGTGGCAGGAGGCCTCCTCAGATGATGTCAGGAGTTCTTCAGCTCCACGGTCGGCTGGTGGAGCTGGGACCCCTGGGTACAGCGAGTATCACTCTACAGAGATACAGAAGAGACACATGAAAGCCAGCATGTTGCCTTCCTCTGTCATGTCTGGCCGTCCAGGAGCAACCTCCCCCTCCCAACTAAACATCTCAGGGATGGAGTTTATAAATACAACCAAATAGCTAGAAAGTACCTAGGTAGCCCAGCAAAGTTGGGAAGAGTCGATGAGAGACATATGGTTCCAGCACTCCCTAAAAAAATATAATTGCTATCTTCAGGTGGCCACGCACCCTCTCCTAATGAGTAAGATATTTAAAGTCCTGAACTGTTTATGTGACATTTCAACAAATAATGCAGAGATTTGACAACATTTCCATATTCCTCCTTTAATGTCTGAATGTCTCTGACTTAATCCCAGTTCCTTGGCATTTATTACTGTTTGTTACACTAACAAGTGAGATTATGAGAATTCTAATGAAGGCTTCCAGTGAAAAACTCTGTGATTAAAATGCCATAATAACAGTTGCATGCATTTATGTGCCTGATTATCATAATCTATTTAGCACAAGTAAACATACAAACAGAAGGAGAAAAGCGAGCCCACGAACACTTCAGCTAAAGGAGAATTGGAAATGAGGGAGAAACAATGTAAATATGTAAATGTCTTTGTGTATTCTTTTTATCTTTTTTTCTCATCCTTGCTTTTTTTCCCCGTTTGCTAATGAGACATCTATGGTTCATCACATGTGGTCCCTCTTTGCTTGGCCGAGGTGCGGTTTTCGGGCCATCTGCTGGGGCCACTCTCCCAAACAATGCCACCCAGAAAGTGAGGGAGATGCTCGCCGCAACCTTTGACATCATGGGCGACAAGAGATGGTGTCGTACAGACTCGGGGCTTTAATATGTTCATTCCAAATGCTTAGTTCAGCTGTTACTTCATTAATGTCCGGGTACAACACGGGAAGGCAACAGCGCCCCAAAACTCTCAACAAATTAAGGAGAAATCTTGCCAAATTTCTAGTATAGACTTTTGCTACCCAGCCTTTTTTAATCTTTTTTTTTCCCACATTAAAGAACAGATCATCTAAGAACTTCTCCATCCCAAGGGTCAAGGGCCTCCCATAACCCAGGCCGTGAAATGCCCACGGCCAGCGAGTGGTTCTGCATGAGCCCGACCGTTGTTGTCATCATATGAAACCCATTCTGAAGGGCACTGACACCTTCAGATGGAGGAGCATTCCCATGACGAGCACACACCAACAAAATCCTTGGGGCTCAGTCAGACAGATTCAATAACCTACCAGCATCAGGATTTTTAAAGCATTTTTCTCCTGAGCACAGGGTAGGGACAGGACAGAGGAATAACCTGAGGAAAACTTTGTTTCCAGTGAGTGTTCGCATCGGAAGCAAAACATACCCGTGTTTTCATGTTCTGCTTATCACTAAAACTCCTTCAGGACTCTCTAATTTCTGAGGAGCTCTCAGTCAAAATAAAGACATGGAAAGTGGAAAAGAGATGAAGGGTAGTGTAAGAGTGCCACATACAGACAAATGACAAAATGTGAAAAAAAATTACAAAAATGCTGCTCAGGAAATTAAAAATGAGAACTAAAAGTCCATGCTGTATTATATGGCAATTTCCTGAAAAAATTAGATTAAAATATGATTCTCTAGACTAAACTCAGTTCTGACAAGGACACTCCTTTTTTTTGCAGAGGAGATACACTCAGTGTGCCAGGGCTTTCTTTGCACCTCCATCTACATAACATATATACTTATTTTCCGCCCTCAGACCCCTCTGCTGGGGATGAAGGCTGGGACCCGGGGATGAAGGCAGTTTAGACCAGCTCACCAAATTGAGCATGCGGATGGTTTTCCAATCCCCTTGGTGTTCAGGTTGGTCAGCGCAGTGCAAAACCTCCAGTTCAAGGGGGTCCCCAGTTCGAACCTCCTGTGGGACAGAAAACTGCGTGTGGCTGGGAAAACCACAGCATAGGTGTATAATTCCCTCTCCAGCTCTGTTTCCTTACCTATGCCCATCTAAAAGACAGTCTTAGTAGTTGCATTGGTTTGTTTCTCTCAGATGGTCCCACTGCTCCTTCCCCACTACGGCAGCTCATTTTGGGAGGATTTGTGCATGAGGGTCACAATCAAGCCCGGACTAAACAACAGCCAAGGCTGACAGGTTTTCACCTCCCGTCTCTGGGTCCGAGGAAAGGCACAATGCGCAGCACACCTCTGCTTAGCAAGGTGACATTTCTGCAGAGGTCCTACTCCTCTGCAGGCTAGAAGTGCTTCACTGGCCACGTAGAAGCAGTGCCTCACAGGTATTTCTCTGCTCAGCACTGAAAAAGAAGCCTCAACATGAAACTGATCCTGAGAAGAGCTTGAACACTTTACGACGTGGCAGTCAATGGGTGCCTGCCCAGGATGCCCAGTACAGGAGGTGCCAGCGGGGCAGGGCACGGGCCTGCCAGCACTGCACTTTCTTGGTGTTTCAGCCTCTTTCTCCTCATTTGCCCATAGGAGTTGGTATTGTCAGTGAGGAGGGAACTTGTTGGTAACACATAGCAGCTGTTAAAATGAAATAGCTATCATACCGTTTTATAAGCTTTAGGAATTGCCTTTCGTTAAGGCAATAAAATAGTGGCATGGAGTTATTATCTGTTGCATCCTTAAAGTTTTTCCTCCAGCACTGTATTAAATGAAATCATACTGTATCTTTTAAAAAATGCAGCGTCTTGCATTAAACACAACAAACGATGGTCAGAAAGCTTGTATGTTTTACACCTGCACTGAAGAGTTATGAGGAGTCTGGATGAGGTCGTTTTGATAACGTCTTAAGGTCAGAGAAAGTCAGTCCCCATTAATCTCATGAGTGTGACCCTTGTCCTGTTGGAGTAAATGTCTTGAGAGGAAGGATGACTGAGCCTGAAAGATGTAAGACATAGAATCTAGCCTGGGTTTTAAATAGCAATCTAATTATTTTGTTGTAGATGACAGCAGGCTCCTAAGTGACAAAAGCTTATAAATAAAGAGGGAATTTTCTGCTAGATGAGAATAGGAGATGGCCTATATCCTGCATATTTTTAATCCTGCAAATATCACAAACATCAGCTCTGGTATTTCTGAGACTTCCCTCTGGGTGACTCCTGTGAAGATTAGAAGCTTTTCCAGTCTCTGATTGAATGGGAAGACATGCTGGGTTTTTGGCAAAAAGCATGTGCTCCAACGTTTCAATCGAACAAGTGTTAACAAAAACGAATGTAGCACTGAAAAAAAACCCAGAAGTATCCCACCAGCATAAAAATGACTGCCCCGCTCAATGAGCTGGGGTACCTTTCTTGGAGATCAGAGATATCAAATATGTTAGTTGGACAGGTGGAAATGCATCAAAACCTGCAGGCTGGACTTCACTTGTAGGTCCAGAACAACAGCAAAAAGTACATTTGTATCTGATTCAGATACATTCAGAAAGAAAAAAAAATGAAAAAGAAAAAAGGGGGGAAAAGGGCCAAACCTGAACCTGTGAGAAGTTATTCCCCACCCAGAGATTCCCCTCTTACTTTTAGGCAGTGAGCAGAGAGCTTGCAGGCAACCCCCACATCCTCTTGTCCTCAGTGTCAGGTGCTGGGATTTATGGTCCTGCCATGTTCGGGGTGGGAGGGGGGCAACTGCAACTCCCCTGTGACTCCCTGAAGCCCACAACTGTGACTCCCTGAAGCCCATACTCTCAACTGGGAAGTTTAAAAGGCTCTGGAGCTGCAAAGCCCAATATCAAGCCCACAGCCCTGCTAACAGATGGGAGGCAGACAGCACTGGGGATCAGGCCTTACAGTTTCTGAGGCATCATTAAAACTGTTTTCAGCTGCCAATCTTCAAGGAGCCACGGTCGCACACAGGCTTGTTGTCCTTCGTGTGCCTCGGATTCCTTACAGCTGGGCAGGGGCACTTTCAGTGTAGCTGTGTGGTACCGGTGAGGAAAGGACCCTGGGCCGTAGGCCTTGAGGGAATATAAGCAATAACAATCTCAAACAATAACCTGATGACATTCCGAGTGATTTTCAACATGAAAGCACCAGTCTGGTTTTTATTAAGTTATCACTTCATCATGTTCCCTGATTGCCTTCATTCACGCCTTAGTGGTCTAGATTAAAAAAAAAAAAAAAACATATTCATAGGTAAGAAAATAGGCTCTGCTCCACATTTTAGTGTCAAAAGCAAGTTAGGGTGAAGGGCTCCTCTGAGAGCCCCCCGGGGCCGCCTTCCCGGGACACGCCACCGAGAAGCAGTCTGCAATATCGAGCTGTGTTGAATCGAGGTGGGGGGGGGGGGAACGTTTGACATTTAATTTGACATCTCACGGCAGACATCACCCCCCTTCCTTCTTGCACACCCCTCTCCTTCCGACGAGGACGGCAGAGAAGCACCGCCTCGTTGCCTCCGCCCCAGCCGGCCCCCGCCCCGTGCAAACTCCGCTCTCCCCTGCGCAAGGAACCCCGCGGGCTACAGGCGGGAGAGAGTTCACGTCCGGACAGACGGACGGTGATCATCAAAGGCGTTGCTCACCCCGTTAGGGACATAGCCCCGGCTTCTCCTTGGCGGCGGTGCAGGGTTTCCTCTCTGGAGGGGGTAGGGGAAAAAAGGAAAGGAAAAAAAGGAAGAAGAAAAGGAAAAAAAAGGAAGAGGAAGAGGAAAATGAAAAGAAAAAGGAAAAAAGGAGAAGAAAGGAAAACGAAAAAGAAAAAAGGAAAAAGGGAGAAAGGGAGAAAGGGAGAAAGGGAGAAAGGGAAAAAGAAATGCAAAGGGAAAGAAGGGAAAGGGAAAGGGAAAGGGAAAGGGAAAGGGAAAGGGAAAGGGAAAGGGAAAGGAGGAAAAAGGAGGAGTCCACTCCCCACTTCTCCCTCCTCGGGACCCCCAGGGTGCTGCGAGAACTGCCGCCCCGGGGCGCTGCCCGGCCCCGAAGCCCCGGCATCCCCCGCCGCGCCTCCGCCCGCTGCCCATCCCCGCTTCCCCGGGGCAGGGGCTGGGAGCTCTTCGCCGCTTTTCCCCCGCCATCCCTCCCGGCAGGTAACCCCCACCTCTGCTCCAGCCCCCGCCACCCTCCGCCTGGGCTCCAGGCGCCTCGGGGGCTCCTGCCCGCCCCGCCCGGCCGGGCTGCGGAGCGAGGAGCGTGTAGACGCGGCCGCTGGGGTTTGGGGGTCCCGTCCCGTCCCCGGGCTGATGAAGCGGCTCGTGAAACCCTGTCCCCAGGGCTGAGCCCGCGGCCGCCGCACGGCAGCGGGTGCCGCAAACCCGACGGGGAGGACGGGACCCCACATCCGTTTGGGGTGTGGAGGAGGGGTCCGACCTTTTAAGAAGGAAAGGTCCCAGCCTTTTAAGAAGGAGAATTACGGAGCCCTGCGAGGCGGAAGGGAGACGAGCTATGCCGGCGTTTTCCTCGTTTTCGCCCCAGCCCCACAGCCCCGGGGGCGGCCGCCCCCCGCCCCGCCGCCCCGCCTGACCTGGCCGGAGCCCGTTCCCTCTCCCTGGGTCGGGCCCTGACAGGAGCCGACGGCCGAGTGAAAGGCGTCGGGGCTTAATTGGTTGTGCTCGTTGTTGCCCTGTTTTATGCGCCTCCAACAATGCGCCGTATATAGGCATCAGTCAAAAGGCAGAGGCAGGCTTCCCGCTGCCGCCTCACCGCTTCCCCACCATGAAATAAATGCAAAGTTTGCACAGACGTGTCCCCCCCCTCCCCGTCCCGCTGCTCACCTCCAGGGCTCAGCCTCAGCTCTCCCCGCCTTACCCCCCCAGCCCCCCGGGAGAGGGGGGGATGTCCCCCCGCCCCGGCCAGGCTCCGCAGCCCCGCAAGCAGGTGCGGGAACCGAGGGCCGGGGCGGCCCCTCCGCCCGGCCGGCCGGGGGGAGCCCGGGGCACGTCCCTGGTGGCCAGGCCGGGGCCGCCCGGGCGGCAGCGGGACACACGCCGGGCGGCGGGCGGCGGCGGGCCCGGCTGTCGCTGGGACAGATTTTCCTAATTGACCTGTTACGGATCATCCCCGCAACCGTTGGGAAACACATTTCCACGCTTCACTTCTTAACGTTTTAAATACATATTTAACGGATGGTTGAGGCTTGCCGGGCCAGCTGGGAAACACACGGGTGTAAAAATAATACAACAAAGGCAAAGGGGCCGGGGGGGGGGGACGACAGGGGGGGATTTACGCCGGCGGGAGGAAGCCCCGGCCCTGTTGCACGGAGCTGCCGGAGCGAAGGGGTTCGCCGAGAGCCGGGCGGGGCGCGGAGGGAGGCGGGGGGCATTTCCGAAAGTCACTTTTTCGTTAATGTCTTTTTTTTTGTTAATGTCTTATTTCTTTCTTTCTCTCCCCTCTCCTGCTCCGGTCTAGCTGGAAGGTTGTTTGAGGGTAAGTTTTGGTGGCCGCTCCGGCTTCTCCCGGTCTCTACGGGGCCGGAGCCGGGTGTCCCCGCTGGGGCCGGCGCTGCCCGGCACCGCCCGGCGGCCTCCGCGGGGAAATCCGCTCGTGCGGAACGGGGTGGCCACAGTCACTTTTTTTTCCCCCTCCGCCTCCCGTTGCAGCACTTAACGGGGGGATAACGACTGGGCCGGGGGCAGAGGGGACATCCGCCGAGGGAAGCGGGGCAGGGGCCGGGGCTGAGCGCTTCCCGGCGCGGCGGGAGGGGACGGGACGGGGCGCGGGGAAACACCGACGTGTTGGCGGGAGCCGGGCAGCGCGGCCTACCCGAGGGCGTTGCGGCGGCGGGGCCAGGGGCTGTTTGGTCCCGTCCCCGTCCCGTCCCGCCCCCGCAACAGCTGTTCCCGGCGCTGTCATTGTTGCATTTTATTATGGATTTGACAAAAGTCCCTCTCCCCCACCGCGCCCCCCCGCCGGGCTCCCCGCGCCGCTGCCGGCCGTCGCCCCCCCGGCCGTCCGCCCGCCCCATCGAGTCAGACCGGCCCCGGTGACATCAGCCGCGCCCCGCCGGCCGCTGCCCCCCGCCCCGCCGCCGCTGCCGCCGATTGGCGCAGCCCCCCTCCCGCCCGGTGACATCGTTCCTCCCCGGCGCGGCTATAAAGCCGCCGCCGCCGCCGCCGCAAGGTGCGCGCTGCTGCCGTGCTCGCCCGTCACGGCGCGCCGCTCCCCACGGCCGCCCCGCGCACGGTAAGTGCCCCCCGCGCCCGCGCACCCCGGCGCAGCACCCCCCGAAGCGCCGGCCCGGCAGCGGAGAGGCGCGGAGGGAGGGACGGGACGGGAGGGGACGAGACGGGAGGCGCCCCCCCGAGGGCGGCCCCGCGGAGCGGCGGCGGAGCGGGCTCGCCGACGTGGCGGGCGGGCGGCAGCGGCTCCCCGCCAAGTTTCGGCGGGCGCTGACCCGGTGCCGCCTGCGGGCTCTCTCCCCTCCACGCAGGCAGCCCGGTGCGCGCCGCCGTCCCGCCCGCCGGGCCATGGACTCGGACGCCAGCCTGGTCTCCAGCCGCCCGTCGTCCCCGGAGCCCGATGACCTCTTCCTCACGGCCAGGAATAAAGGCAGCGGCGGGGGCTTCACGGGTGGCACCGTGTCCAGCTCCACGCAGAGCGACTCCCCGCCGGAGCTGAGCGCTGAGCTGCGCAGCGCCATGAGCGCTGCGGGCGTGGTGGTGGTGGACAAGCTGGGCTTCAAGACCTCGTCGTCGTCCTCCTCCTCGTCCACCTCCTCCTCCTCCTCCAAGAAGGACAAGAAGCAGATGACAGAGCCGGAGCTGCAGCAGCTGCGGCTGAAGATCAACAGCCGGGAGCGCAAGCGGATGCACGACCTGAACATCGCCATGGACGGGCTGCGGGAGGTGATGCCCTACGCCCATGGCCCGTCGGTGCGCAAACTCTCCAAGATCGCCACGCTCCTCCTGGCGCGCAACTACATCCTCATGCTCACCAACTCCCTGGAGGAGATGAAGCGCCTGGTCAGCGAGATCTACGGCGGGCACCACGCCGGCTTCCACCCCGCCGCCTGCCCCGGCGGCATGGGCGCCCACTCCGCCCCGCTGCCCGGCCACCCGGGCCACCCCGCCTCGCACCCCGTCCACCACCCCATCCTGCCCCCCGCCGCCGTCTCCAGCGCCTCCCTGCCTGGCTCCGGCCTCTCGGCCGTCAGCTCCATCCGGCCCCCTCACGGGCTCCTCAAGTCGCCCTCGGCCGCCGCCACCGCCGCCCCGCTGGGCAGCGGCTTCCAGCACTGGGGGGGGATGCCCTGCCCCTGCAGCATGTGCCAGGTGTCGGCCCCGCCGCACCACCACGTCTCCGGCATGGGCACCGCCAGCCTCCCCAGATTAGCCACCGACACCAAATAAGCCCCTCGGCGGGGCCACCCCGCCGCGCCCCGCGCCGCCCCGGCACCTCCAAGGACCTACAGACGCGCCCCGGGCGCGGAGGGGCGGCGGGAGGGGATGGAGCCCGGCCCGGGGTCTGCCCTGCTCCCTAAACGGCGGGGAAAACCATCCCGACACAAGTTAAACGCCCGCGCATCTTCTTGATTTTTAAATTTACGTTGTTGTCGATAACTTCGCTAGGAGGGGAAAATAGTCCTAGGCTCGCGCAAATGGAGGAACCAAAACTGCAGAGGGGTTTTTGCTCGTTTCTTTGTTTGTTTTTTTGTTTGTTTCCCGCCCTCTCCCGGTTTCGTTTCTACACGTAGAGCTTTTGGAGCCGTTTCTGGGTCACATCCCGCCCCGGAACGCCCATTGCCGCAGCAGCCGGCCGCCGCTCCGGGGACTGCCGGCACCGGCGGGGAGCAGCGGGGCTCCGGGTGGAAATGTAGCCGGGAAAGTCGGTTTATTCCTCCCTTTCCCCGCTCCCCTGCCCGCCGTTTTTTTTCGGTTTTCTTCCTGGTTCGGGATTTGTAAATACACCGTTCAACGATAACGATGCAAGTCCGCTCTGCCTGAGCTTTCCGTCCGTGCACTTGTACTGTGTAAGCCTCATGAGTGAACAAGGGGTCGGTTTGCCTTGATTTCGTTGGTTTGGGTTCTTGGGGTTTGTTGGGTTGGTTTGTTTTTTTGTTGTTTTGTTGGGTTTTTTTCCAAGCATATAACACCTTTTTTTTTTCGTTCCTGCCAACTTTAACAAAGTTTGAACTCTTTAATGCTCTTTCTGTGTAGGAACTTTCACACTGTCCGTGTTGCAATACTGAGAACTTGGGCTTGTTTCTGAAATAACAACTTTTCTTATCGCTGCCCCTTGCAGAGATTTTATCATCTGTTTATTTTTGTAAAAAAAAAAAAAAAGAAAAAAGAAAAAAGTTGCTAAATAATATTTATTACTTGTTTGGTTGCAAAAAAAAAAAAAAAGTGATCCATTGTTGAGATTTTAAATAATAAAAAAAAGCATTTTAAATAAAAGGCCTCTTCCTTGCTGTTCCGAGGTGAGCGGGGAGGCGGAGGCCGGTGCGGGACGGCGGCGGGACAGCGGGGTTACCGGCCGCAAAGTCCAGAAGGGATGGGAACATTTTAAGCGCATCCTTGCCTTTTCCTAAGTTTTTTTGTTAGTTTGCTTCGCCGTCTAATCGAGACCGATTTGTTTTGTTTCACTTTGTTTTTTTCCCCATTTGTTCACCGCAGAATAAAGGGCAGCAAGGAAAGAAATGACGGTTACTGGGTTCGTAATGTGAAAATTTTTGACTACCGAATCCAGCACATGGCAACAGCTAAATAATAATTCGGGGAAACATTAAACTTGACGCTGGGGTGTTTGCTCATTGTAATCGCTTCTGCGCACTTGACCTTCAACCAAAAACCAATCAAACGAAAATCCAGGGAAAGAAAAATTATTTGGGGACAGGCTTTTATTATTCTTTTTTTCTCTCCCGAGGAGAGAATCTCTCGCCCGTGTGTGTTTTAGCAGCTCTGTACTCAGGTATTCGGACAGGATATATTTCGCCCTCTCGCAGCCCCCCAGGCAAGGGCTGTCTTCGCGCAGGCAGGGGTGCGGGCCCGGAGCAGCTTGTGGCTTCCCCGTTTCCCGTGAGGAGAAGGGGAACAACCCAAGCGAATCCCTTTTTTTGAAGAAAAGGAGGTCGGCAGCTCCCGGCAGCGGCGGGTGCCCCCCGGGGGGGCGCCGGGACGGGCAGCGGGGCTCCCCCGGCGCGGTTCCCACGGTCCCGCCGCTGTCCGCCCCGGGGGGGGCCGCTCCCTCCCGGCACCGCGCTGCGGGCTGCGGGTGGGCAGGGAGACCGCAAAACCCAGTCCTTGCCCAAGCAAACCCTTACACATCTCTCTCTCTAGACCGATGAATGTCCAGACAGCTATGTAAAATAATTAGCCAGCTACATACGCATAAACACAAAATAGTGTATATATATATATATAAAACAGATTATCGAGGAGTTTTGGGCGCACAGACACCCGTGGGGGAATGAGAGAGAGTCCGGACCCGGTAGACTTTTTTTTTTTTTTTTTACTGTGTAAAGCGAAGCGGTTCCCAGGCGGCCGAGGCGGGCTGGGGTCCCAGCGGGCAGGCGGCCCGAGCCGGCTGGGGTCCCGGCGGGGTGTGAGACGGTCCCGGACCGACAGACCCTCCGGGCTCCTGTCTTGTGGGATTTGCTCCTTCCTTCTGCGGCTCGCCCCATGCCAGCCTTTCCAGGAAAGGGAAACGGGGATCGGAAAATAGTGCCTCCCGCACCAGGATCCCCTCCAGTGATGATGAGAAATACCGCCCCCCTTCTCAAGAGACACCCAGCCCAACCTCCCTCAGCCCCCGGAGGGAAGATCCCCTTCCCAGCACCCTCAGTACCGATTTTGGCAAACAAACCCCAATTAACGCCGGGAGGGATGAAGCCCCGGGGACCAACGCCCAGGAGGCGACAGGCCACAGGCTGGGGGGGCATCCCGCTGATTGCCCCAGTGCCTTCTCCAACAGGAGAGCTGGCCCTGACCCCGGTGGCCAGGAGGGCGCTGGCGCTGCCCCTCGCTTTAAAGCCACCTTAGGGTGCAAGCTCTGTGCTGGTCTGCGGCTTTGAAGCCGGTCCTTGCGGTACAAGCCCCTCCGCTCCTGCCTTCTCAGGTATGGGAGGGGGACAAAGTCGTGCAAAATAAGCCGCTGGCAGACAGGTGTCTGCCAGCGCCTTGGGACTGTCCCCCCGACGGCCACTTTTCTGCCGGGCTCCGCTGCAAGCCACAGGCCGGGCTGGGCCAGAGAAAGGGTTGAGACCACCCCAGTCCCCGCCGAGCCCGCGACGGCCCGGGGATGCTGAGCCCCGCCGCGCCGCGGGGGAGGATGGGGAGCTCGCGCCAGACCAGCCCCGCTTAGGATGTAGCCCTTCTCCTCCGGTTTTGCTCCTGGAGCCCCGCTACCGCTGCCCTGCACCCCACGCCCCATCCCTGCCGTCGTCGTGTCCCCCCCCCCCCATCTGTAGGGAGGCCGCAATAAGCAGAGCAGCTTTCCCAATTAGCAGGGCTCCGGCGAGGGGGTGCTGCTGCGGAAGAAGGGCAGGAGCAGGTGAGAATTAGAGGGAGCATCATTAGGAGCTGTTCTTTGTCTCTATTAAAAGCAATAATTAGCACCCTGACAGATGCAAAAGTCGGCAGTGGCCAGAAGCAGGTAAATCCTGCTCGTCTGCCTCCCCGGCCGCGCTCTCCCACCCAGAGGGCCCCTTCTCCGTCGCTAACAGGTGGCCCCGGGGAGCCCCGACGGGCAGCACGGCCGCGGGGCGGGAGGTGGGTGTCGTGGGGATCCGGCTCTTCTGCGGGGGCATTTCGGCCCCACCAGGCCCCGGGGTGGCAAAAGCAGCGAGGACAGCCCGGCCCCCTCCGGAGCCCCCCGCCCGCCCAGGGGCCTGCGCATCCCCCCCCGGCGGTGGAGGGATCCCCGGGGTTGGTGCCAGCCCCTCGGCCGGGCCGTGCCGAGCCGAGCCGGGCCGGGCCGCCAGCTGTGTTCCCCCGACCCCCCTCCTCCTGGGCTACCTGCAAATGAAATTAGCCGCCTTGCCGGGCCCCCGGCGCACTCCCGCCTGCCTTGTTCCCCATATGCTCCCCTGCACGAACGAGTGCCCCGCAGGGCTCCCCTGATTGCATTGCCCGCAGCTGAAGCCGCGGCTCCGGCCAGATAGGGTTACGGGAGCCCATATGCTCAGCGCACACCGGCGGGGCTGCCGGGGGTCACCTGCGCCTCCAGCCGGGCCAGGAGGCCCGGGCACCCGCATTGGTCTCGCAGGCAGCCCCCAGCCTCTCTTGCAGCCCCCCCTACCCGAGCTGGAGTAGCCACCCTAATTCTCAGCTTTTCCTCCTCGTTGATCCCCGTTCGTCCGAATTTAACCTTGTTTTCCATGCAAGCCGGGCAGACCTCTCCCTTCACGCCCCTCCTGCTTTTTTAGGCTATGTCAGATCTATCGCGACTTGTCCCGACAGGAGGAGGAAGCCCCTGCCCACACAACCCAGCCCAGATGGCTCCCTCTGATGGCCCCACTCACACCCCCACCCCTTCCCTTTCCCCTTCCTCAACCTCCTCCCCACTTTCCCCTTCTCTTTCCTTCCTTCCCCACTTCCCCTTTCTCCCTTCCCTTTCCCCCTTCCCCTTCCCCTCCTCACCGACCCTCCCAGGCCCATCACAGAGAGTGCAGAGAGGGGCAGCCAGAGATCGGCAGCACATTTTAGGCAGAAACTGCAGTGCTTCAGGGAAGCCCAGGGGACGGGAAAGGTTGTCTGTGTCAGGGCACCCAGGCAGTTCCTCCACATTTACCCCCTGATGTCCTCGTCTCATTTCAACATGGGATTTCTTCAGCCTCTGCCTGGCAAATTTTGAGCCAAGTAGCCCAAAATCTGCTGCAAAACCCTGACCGAGGCATGCTGCTCCCTCCAGGCCCGTGGCTCCTACGAGGCACGTGTTCCTCTTCCGCAGGGAGGTACCAGGGCACCAGATCTTCTCGCTGACAGTTTAGTCCCATGGGATGGGATCTGTCAGAGCCCTCTGCATGGGGCTGCGGGCTCCCTGCCTTTTCGTTGGAATGAATGTTTTCAGTGAGTATCCAAATCCCCCTCAACAGTTTTCCAAATATCAGTCTTTCACAGAAAGATATGTTTCTTTTTTATCTACAAACCTCTCCCCAGTAATACAGACCAGGAGCCACTGGCTGGGTGAGGTAGACAAGCACAGGTTATACACATTGAGTTACATGGGTAAGTTGGAGACAGAAAATCCTAATTTTTTCCCCTGGAAAGCCTCATCATACTGATATTCTGGGACCCAATTCCCCCTGGACATCACTGCAATCTCCCCACACCAGAGTCAGGGTGCTGGACGTTACAGATGATAACTGGGGTATCGTTTCAGAGACAGAAGCTAGGGCTGTGGCACAACCCTGGGATGCTGTTTCCCTTGCTGGAAAACAGGGCTTGTTTTTACACTTCCATAAGTGAAAGACTGGTGTCCCATGTACCCTGAGAGCCTGCAAACTGTCTGAGCCATCCCCCAGAGGATGACCCACAGGATACCAGTGTGACAGGAGCCAAACAGCCTCTGACGATGCCACCAGGCCAGCAGCTGTGGTTTGGTGTTGCAAGATGGCGCTTGCAGCATAGCTCCAATTTCCCTGTGTCAGAGTGGTGTTTTCATCTCCACGTGGAATGGGGAACCCTGGGCCTGAGACTCAGTGTTACCCAGATCATTTCTAAATGCTCATGTGTTTTTAAATGCACAGCTGAGGGCCAGATTTTCAGAGGAGTTACCAGCATCTCTGCAAATGCTCAGCACCCACAAGCCCAGACCTTTGCTTCTGAAAACCTGGTTGCCCATGTAGGGGTTGAGATGGGAAGGGAGGTTTTACAAAAGCCTGGCTCCAGCCCCGAGAGCTGGCCCTTTCCAAACTTGCAGCCCAAGTAGATGCAGGTTAAAAATAAGCCTTGGGCACACTGTAGTCTGCCAACCCTCTGGGGATCACATGGTCAGCAAAACTGAATTTTTCACTACAGGTAAATAAATATAAATATTTCTACTAAAAATTGTTAAGGGGAGGCAGCAATTATGATGACAGCAGTGGGGCCATGAGACCATACCAGCTTGGCCTCTGCAACAGGGTATGAAGTACTCACTGGTTCAGCCTTCAAAAGTCCAAACATGCTCCCATCTTGCCAGCCTAACTCCTTGGATGGTGCTTCTGAAGGCAAGAGAGGTTTCACATTGCTTTCAGTGGCAACACGGC
This sequence comes from Nyctibius grandis, assembly GCF_013368605.1. Classification (NCBI taxonomy): domain Eukaryota; kingdom Metazoa; phylum Chordata; class Aves; order Nyctibiiformes; family Nyctibiidae; genus Nyctibius; species Nyctibius grandis. The sequence goes on from NC_090659.1 coordinate 19,733,686, forward strand.
TGGACCCGGAAGGTTTTTGCAATAGCCCCGGGGGATGCTCAAACCTCTCAGGAGTTACAAACGCCCAGGGTCGAGATCCTCCAAAAGCACAGTGCTTACCCCAAGCCTTTTACCCTAAAAGATGGATGTAAATGCAAAAGAGTGTTTCCCTTTTGCATTCATCCCCATTCTTGGGATTAGCTTTAGAAGTTTTGTTCTGCCATTTATCTTCACTTGTTGGAGATGTCTTGACAAACTCCTGAGAATTAATTTCCCATCAGCTTTTTGCCTCCTCTTCTTGAACTGGCAGGTCAGATCTCACCATACGCATTAAAAGAGGTTATCTGGATGGGCCACCCTGCTCCATTGTCCCTTCTTATGCCTGTCCCTGTCCCAGCAGGAAACCAGTGTCATGCACATGGAGAGAGCACTGAGGGAATCAGACTCCTCTTCCGAGCAGCCCTCCACTCCCTGCCTGTCATCAATCATTGCATCCCGCTGCCAAAACCAATACAATTGGATCAGGCCCAATACACGGGGTGTTTCCTGCGAGTCAGAAGTGTGCCTTTTAGTTTAATATATTCCCAATGTTGATCCTATTAGCAGGAAAAATCAATCAATCACTGTCAGCAAACATCACCAGCCTACAGATTGATCACAGTGTCAGGATTGTTGGAGAATTCTGCAGATGCAGAAGGCATTTGTTAAATGCTATTTTCAGAGACATATACATATATGTATAAGACACACATTTATACACGTCTTTGTCTGCTTAAAAAAAAGAAAAAAACACACAGTTCCTTTATTTTTTTGTGGTGTGTTTTTTTTTTACAAAAGCAGTCATGGTGCTAGTCACTTTTATACGAAAAATCCTTTTGAGTAGGAAATTGGCAGAGTTTAAGGGGGGGGGAGCCTGTTTTGTTCTTCCTGAGGAGTCAAGCAGGGTTTGGCTTGCTGTGCCTAAGGGAAGGAGTCCGCAGCTGTATGTACCGTAGGGGTAGGAAGGGTACAGACTCTTTCCAAAGAGCAGAGCTGAGGCAGCAAAAGCTGTCAGCGTGCTCTGCGGGAGAGATAAGCCACCAAGGTGCGAATCCAGCCATCCCCTCCAGTGCTCAGCCTTCATTTGGGGCTGTGCTGGGTGGCCCACCAAGTTTCTCTCTCCACACCCTCTGCTCCTTTCCCCCAGCAGAAATAACTCAACTCATTAAAGCTGCTCAAGCGACATAGAAAGGAGATCTCCTCCACAATGGGCAGCGCAGGGAGCTGAGCGCACTGGAACTGCAGGAACACATTCTCCATCCCAAACCCATTTCCCATCCCACACCCATTTCCCACCTCAAACCCAGGAACTAGTGATCCCAAGAGCCAGGCAGAAGCCAGCATTTTCCCTCACCACACCAGCTTCTCAGGGACAGCGCAAAGTGGGCGAGCTGGCTTTCTGCTGCGCTGCGAGTGGCAGGATGCACCTGGTACAAAGGACATGTGAAGAAGGGGGTGAGGGAGCCTTGCCTGGGGGTAGCGTCCCAGAAGGGATGGGGGAAATCTTTTTCCTAGTCAGAACACCAGCTACAGTGGGTAAAAAACATGGTGGCAGGGAAATGAGCTGCAGTGAGAAAAAAAACTTTGAAGGGCTCTTGAGATATCAGATGTCAGAGGAGAGGCTGCGTAACTGCAGCCCCTTCCCCTGTGCTCATGGGAATATGTTTTTGGGACTGGTTTTCCCACAGGTGCTTTGTCTCTGCCAGGCACCCAGCAGAGGTGCTGTGAGGAGAGATTTAACACCTTGGGACCCTCTCTGTCTGCTCCTCCCTTTCCGGGACGGCCAGTTCAAGCCACCTGAAGTCGAGCTTGTGTGAGCCTTAAGCAGGCGTCCTCTGAAAGCCAGTCCCTGTTTACATGCCTGAAGATGGCTCGTGGAATCACCTGTCCCCTATAAAATATCCCAGGTATACTACAGGACAAGCTGCTCTGTGTTAAGCAGGTCTGTGCACTGGAGGGACAGCCTGGTGTGACCTGGGGACCATAAAGTTGGCAGCTCCAACCCACCGCTCTGCAGCACACCACCGCAGCAGCAGTTCCCTGACTTGCTCATCTTTTTCAGGGAGGGTTTAATCAGAGCTGGGTTAAAGAAGGGAGGCAGTCTCCCAGGGACCGACTCTTTTTCCTGACTCTCAGATATGCTGAAGGTAGAGATGGAAGCAATGGGCTTTGCCCAAGCATGTCTGTCACACATCATCGGTGTGCCAGGAATGGCTTAGTGCCACCTAACCAAGGCCTGGGGAAGGTCTGCAGGAATCACCCCAAATCGCACAGCCTTCCCCACCTGCAGACTTTGCCCATGCAAGTGTTGCACAATTTAATTATTCCCATGTAGAAAAAGTGCCAAAATGCCTTAAAGGGAAGAGGAAGGGGCTGCAATGCCCCAGGTAGCTTTTATACTGCTTGAAGTGTTTTGTAGTGATGAGGCAGGGAGGAAGGAAGCATCACCCATCTGAGATGCTCACAGGAAAAGCTGTACCCAGATCGGGACTTACCCCTGAGTGCTACTCAAGCACCGTCCTGTCATACTGATCTTGGCATCTGGCATCCCTGACCCAGAAGTGGGAGAGAACCCACTGTCTCTTGCTCACAAAAATGCAAAAAGCTAGTGAAGAAGAGGGGAGATGGGAGAAAGGGAGACACAAATCCATGGCATACGTGTCCTACAGAAGGGAGAAGCCCCTCCTGAGGTGGGGCTCTGAAGAGTGGGATTTGCTTGAGACAACACAATAAACACACAATCAAGATTTAATTTCTCCTTTCAAGTCTATTGGGGAAAGATGCTCAGTAGCTTCATTAACAAACCTGTGCCTAATCCTAACCATACAAACCCATCCTTCTGAAAAAAATGAAATGATATTAGCAGAAATCCAGCCAGTCTTACAGACTCTGTTAGTAAATGAACTTTTAATGTATTGAAAACATATTCATTATAATGTATAAAGAGGCAATTTTCATTTTGTTTGTGTTCTTAAGAGTGTGACAGTGTCTTGTTTGCAACTGCCCCTGGGTATAAGCCATCATTGTGTAACTTAATTAGATATTCTACATGCTAGTGTGAGGGACATATGTCTATTCACTGTAACAAACATCAAGAGTCTGCCACATGCTTTCATGTTTCTGCTACGTTGAAATAAAGGCAGAGCAAGTGCAAGCTCTCCCAAGGACCTGTGGCCCCAAACAGCTTGAACACAACCCGCCGGCATTCACCGATTGGTTACAGTTTATTAACAGCCCATAAACTTCTCATCTGCTCCTGGGCACTAGTTAGGGTTGTCACCTGCAACTGCCAAGAGCAGCACAATCGCTTTGCAGATGTGAATCGGGGTTTCTCAGACGCCGCCTTCACTCACTTTCTCCTTCCTGTCCCCAGAGACATTTACTTTATACGGGGCGTGAGGTTGGTTGAAGTTGACCCAAAATTAAAAAAAAAAGCCCGCTGGTGGAAGCTTGGGCGAGCAGTGGCTGCAGAGCAGCTACTGCGCTGCCTCATCCTTTCAGCTTACGAACCCGCAGTGAGACACCGATGCGCTCAGGTTTCCAAACCCCAGCCTGAGGACCACTGGTCAGCTGGCATCACCTGTTACATGTGCTCAGCGCCCACCCTTTGCCTATGTTTTCCCTCATCAGAAAAGCCAAAGCATAATTTTGGCAAAATTCAGGGATTTAAGAAGATGAGAATGTCTGACAGTGAGTCAGATCAGTTAGTCCAGGATCTCTGACCAGAGGCAGTGCTGGAGGTTTAGAGACGCGGTATGAGGACAGAGCATGGAGAGAATGGTATTTCCCCATATACTGTCCGAGCATCTGGACATCTGCAGATACCATGAAATACTTCAGGAAAATAGTCTTTGCCTTCACTATGTAGTCCACATAGACAGCGCACCACACCAAAGCAGCCAGGTGGCACATCCAATTTGGCTATGAGCCTGCAAAAGTCCAGCCCTATGTTCCCCTTCAAGCATCTCAGCAGCTTCATTTCCTGTGGCGCTGTATGTTGGGTACTTCATCTGAAAGCAGACCATGCCAAGCCTTTCTGACCATGCCTTCACATCAGACCAGAACAAGACCTTATCAACTGGGAGGTGGGTGGGGAAGGATATCAGCCCCCCCATCATGCCAGGTAATGGAGCATGGCCACCTGGGTGGGATAATTGGAGGGAATTAATGACCTGCTGGCCTGCAGCAGAGACTCAGTAGTCTGGATACAGCATCTTAGAGCAGGTAGAAACAAACCCATGGTGTGCATTTTTCTCAGCAATATCTCAGCGCTGTTGCAGTGCACCCTGTTAGCCCAGCATCTGGCTGCCCTTTGCTCGCACAGAGGGAGCAGGTCCTCCATGTCAGCCAAGCATTTCTGCCCACCCCACAGCTGCAGCCAAGCCATGTGAGAGCTGCCGCAGGCCGGCTAAGGGAGAGTTTCCAGCCTGGCTGCTGGCAGCAGCTTGCATTTTTGTCATCCCAGCAGTGCTGGGCAGTGAGAGAGGGAGAAAGCCCTGCTAGCCGTGATCGTCCTGGAAATACCATGTTTGACAAATGCTTTCCAAGGCGGATGTTGTTCAATTGAGTTCATGGCAGGACTTCCAGCTTTATTATTAAAATAACGCAACTGTATTATTTTAAAGAGGAGAAAAGCTACAGTGCTTTGAATGTCTTCTGTAAAGCATAGATCTACACACTCAAACACAATCTTTCCAAAGCAGGGATTGCAGCAGCCCCGAAGTCCAGAGGATCTCCGCAAGGCCCCAGGTGTGGACCCATATTTCACAGAAACCATACACACTTCTGCACTGGGACAAGCACCACTCTGGTGCCTGAAGGGTGGGTGGGTTTTTTCACCAGGACTTCACTCCTAGTGTCCCCCCTTTTTGCCTCTGGTCAGTGGCATGGCCAGAAGGACAAGGGCAAGGAATTACCTGGTGTCCTCAGCCCAGCCAAAAGCTTTTCTCATCTCATCTTCCTCCAGCATGAATTTTCAGCAGTGACCTCGAAGCTGGGGTGCTGCTTGAGGCCATGGTAAAGGCAGGGTCCAGCCATTGTCTCAGCTTCAAGGTTACTGGTGACAATTAGCCCTTACTCTCCTCACCTGCCTCTGCTCTCAGGGCACAGTCGTGGGCCACGTGAGGTGAAGAAGACGCTGTGGATCAGGTAGATCTGGGAAGCTGAGCACGCAAAGAGCCAAGTGAAGGTTTTGACGCTGATAATTTTAATGCCATTTTAGAACCTTTAAATTAGGAGTAGCTGAAAAGAGTAGATTAGAAATGGCACAAGCAAGTAGCTGCTCTTGGGTGCCGCATATGTCAGCCTGCAAAGGCAGCAGACGAAAAGTTAGAGGCTTTTTATCTGTATTTTTTGTTCCCTGCTCACATGCGCACACACGCGCATCCAGAATGCCTAATACTCAAGACACCTCTATCGAGAGGCCAAAACATGCTTCTTCCAGGTTTGATCTCTTTAAGGAAACAAAACTGTTCCGTTTATCCTCACAAAGGCTCGTGCAAGGCGGGCCAGACTGCGAGCTAATCCCCATTGCCTCCCGTCCTGGGACCGTCCGGCCCGCCCTTGGCTGAACATCCCCCCCAGAGCAACAGGGAGGGAATTCATCTTTATGGGAACGGTCTCAGCCTGACATGAGCAGGGCTGCTAATTATGGGCCCCGCACTGCTCTGTATGCAGGGGGAGGTGTCGGCGGTGCGCCCTGCCATGCTGTCCCGGCTATTGTTTGCCGTGCACGTCAACCATCTGGAAAAAGCGAGCTGCGAGAGCACCCAGCTCGCTTCAGCAAGCTCCTGCACGCTTCCTGCGAGAGGGGATCCACCAGCAGCCAAGGAGAAGGCCGTGGCCATGCTGCCGCTCCTGCATGCGAGGACAAGGCTGGCTCTGTCACACCGTGCCACCAAGGAGCCTCTCCGGCAGCCGTGTCTGCCCCGGGTGACTCTCACCCTGCCATTAGCATACAACATCTGTCACGGCTGAGCCCCGGTGCCGTATGGTGGAGGGCTCAGCGCCGTCCTGCGATGCCGTCAGCACACGCCCGTGGCTCTCCGCAGCTCTCGCGCTGCCATGCAGGCACAGCCAGCACATGGGGAGAGCCCAAAGCGGGCACTGCGCATCCTGCCAATGCCACTACATGGTCTGTCCTGCGCCGGGGGCATGCATGCGTCCTCCCCCTGGCTGTACATACACTTGCTATACATGCCACCCAAGGCATAAAATGATTTTAAAAATTCAGAGTAATTTTTATATCATTTTTTGAGACGGTTGCTTGAAGATATTTGTGAGTGACACCCATTTTGCATAGCTAGCAAAGAAATAAGTCGGGCTTGCTGGTTTTACCGATGCCTCCGCTTGCTTTCTTCAGAGACTGTTTTGGCAGGATGTGTTTGGTGAAGGCAGGTTTGTCCGGGCCAGGATGGACAAGCAACTTTTCCATCACACCAGCATCTCTTGTATCCAAACGTACCCTGGCCTCACTGTGAGGACACCGCATCTCTGCGAGCATTAACAGGTTGGCTAATGGAAAGAGAGGGAGGGAAATTATAAAAAGGAAACTGTCATTTGCAGCAACATGAGGCTGGTTGTTCCCACTGTTTGGTGTGTTTACTTTTCCTGTTCTGTCAATTCTTCCTCGCCAAACAGACTGTCACGGTTTAAAGCTGGGCCGGCTATTAAACCTGTGGCAGATGCTCTCTGTTATCCTCCCCCCTCCCCCCAAAGGGAAAGGGAAAAGGGAGAGAGACTTCCGGGTTGGAAAGTTAAAACCGTTTTAATAAACTATAATAATGAAAAAGAGTATAATAACAATAATAGAAATAATCAAATATATACAAATATATATACAAAACCAAGATTGAGCTCCCCTGAAGTCAGCCACGTCACCACCGGCACTGCAGGGCAGGCTCCGGGAAGGCCCAGGCTGGGCCCAGCGACAGTCGAGAGCTGGATTCAGGAATGCACGGATCGGGATCGGGGGCAGCAGGAAAACAGACGGAGTCCTCCTTGGACACCGGCCATAGCAGAAAAGAGAGCGAGACCCTCGTGGTCCCACCGCTTTATACTGAGAATGACGTGTATGGGATGGAATACCTTCGTTGGTCAATTTTGGGTCACCTGCCCTGTCCGCTCCCCACTGCAGCTGCGACCCCCCTTCGGCTCTTCACTCGTAAGCAGTGAGGAATTCAGCAGTGACCTCAGTGTCTCTAAGAACAAGTACAGCAAGAGTCTTTCTGCACAACATCCCTACCGGTGCCTCAGCGATAACTACAAACTTGAGCGTTATCAGTCCTGGAAGCAGGCACTGTCTGCAAAACATGCAGTTAGTTTCAGAAAGTGCAGTTACTTAGAGGAGACTTAGCTGAAAGTAAAAATCACTGAAAAGAAAATTGGCCTGGTTTAGGCCAAACCAGGACACAGACACAGGACCATTTTCTGAGGCAACGGCTGTGGTGCCTGCCTTGCATCTCCGTGTTATTTCTCCAGTGGGATTCTCAAAGGGGCTTCACTTCCCCACACCACCAAATAACCACATATGGGACAGATGTATAGGGGAATTTGGGCATCATTCCACTCAGCAAGCAAAGCCTAAGCAACTTAGATAGCTAAATCCCATTTAACAAAGTGCCTCGAGGACCTAAGGTTCTTCATTATGCTGACTTGCAGGCACATGGGGAAGCTCACACAGAATCAGTCAGGGCTGCAACGTGCAGTACCATAGTTACCGCACACCGATCTGCCATGTGAATTCCTTACACCGCACTGACCTCCCGTTGTACACAAGCCTTTATGTGCCACACGCTGATCTTGCTCTCCACTGTGGCTGCCTAAGCCACTTGCACCTCTGACCCCTGGTGAAGCGATGCCTGTGCAGCGCCGCAGATCTGGGCCCAAAGCTGCCTGTTCGAGCATTCCCCTCCGGCATGTGTTCCCCTCTGCGAATCCTGCGAGAAAAAAAACACAGTCAAGACCTACTTCTGAAAAGATTGTTTTGCGTGAAGTAACAGGAATCCCAGCATGGCCAGCAGTGCAGGACAGGTCAGGACCAGAAGCCATGCAGCACAGAAAGAGGGGTTTCAGCTCCCCCCTTCCCCAGTCCACACCAGGCTCGAACTGGGTTGGTGGTGCTCAGTCCTTGTGCTCACTGGCAGTGAATGTCCGGTTCGTGGTTTCTCCCAAGTTTAAGCAAAACTGAATGTTGCTGAGGCAAGAAAAAGGCACAGCTCTGACCCAGGAGGAGGGCGGGAGTGGGGCTGGGAGCTGGAGCAGCAGTGGGAAGACGGAAGGCAGCGAGAGGACTCGCAGCATCATCCCACAGAGCCAGAGGGTGGTTAAATCCCATTTTTCAAACCTACTAGGTTGCTGCCAAAACCAAACAAACAAAGATGTTTGTATCCCAATTCAGGAGTAGCCAGGCACTTACTCCTTACCACATGCAACTTATGTTTCAGTTTAGCAGGTTCTTCTGTGCTTTGCTGAATCCATAGGGCAGGCTGGGATTTTCAAAGGCACATAAGGGAGCCAAACAGCCAGTCTCCATTTAATTGCAGTGGGATCTGTGTGTCTAATTCTCTTCAGGTTACTCTGAAAATCCCATCTCTAGTACCTCTGCGTGCAGTGGCCTTGTGCACTGGCTGTCAGGCTACACAAAGATGAAAAGAGTCAGTATCTTAGATCTGCATCCTCTGATTTCAGGACCGGATCCCAGACCCCCCCCATTCCCTCTTGGCATCTGGGATCACCCCTTTTCCTTTCTCTGTGGACTGGGGGCGGGGGGTTTGCTTCCTACTTACAGCAACTGGACATAGAAATCACCCATGCTGCAAGGAGGTTGTGCCAGCAGAAAGCAGACCAGGTGAAGGGAGGAACAGTACCCCTCTGTGCTCTCCATAAAGGGGGAGAGCGGCTTTGTCTCCCAGTGCCTCCTGTTTTCGCAGGTGCTCTAGGAACTTGGCTGCAGGACGCCGGCCCGCCACATCTATTACCTTTTGGATGCCTATAATTAATCATTCATCCCTTTCTGGGCAGGGAGAATGGGAGCTTCGCCCGGCGCGGCCCTGGCCCTGGCTGCCTCCCTGCCAGCCCATTCGGCCGGTTTGTTCCCTTTCAGCCCCGCTCTTCCTGCCGCTTTCTGCCCCCTCAATGGGGAAGGAGTGAAACCGGATGGCTGGCTTCAGCGCGGGGAAATGACTTCAGAGCCACCTTTGTTTCTCCCCTCGTTTCTTTGCCCGCACTTGGCCGTGTGTCGCTATGAAAGGGCTCGTTTGAAGCCGCCTGGGACATCCAATAAGTGGCGCAGCTTCGGCCAGAAACGCTCGCATCTTTTCGGGCCGAGGGAGAGGCTGAGCCAAGCTGCCAACTTTCTGCAGCACAACTGACCATGACATCAGGCATTGTGTTTGAAATTAGCCACAGGCTTCCAAGCAAATTGTCCTTTTGGATTGTATCGGTGTAAGCCCTCTATAGAGTTTGGCTTTGGCTCCTGACTCCAGAAAGCCTCCGAGAATATTTCTTGCTCTCGTGAGGAAAGCCAAGGCTTTGACACGGATTTTATACACTAGTGTGTGTGATTTCACAGCTTGCTGCAGTGAGTTTATTTTGTGAAAGACTAGACATTATTTTGCAAGGATCTTCTACCATGTAACGTTGTTGAAGTGAGCATTTGATTGCTTATTTCAAGCTGTTTGACAAAGAAAAAAAAACCTTCTAACTTTTTTTCCCATTTATTTTCAGTGAGTTAAAACTGTGGCTAGCCATACATTTTGCATCGAGGTGTTTTGTGTCAGCAGAGTACAGTCAACTGCTACAAGGTGATATATTTGTACTTTGCATTTGCATTTTGTGTATATTTTTTACTAAAACATCCCAAAAAGCTACTGATGCCTGCAGCAAAATATAAATATTCACTCAACAGTATTATTTGCAAGCAAGATTTGAGTTTGCTTTTCAAGTGGCCGCATTTTAACAGAAAGAGTAACTGTGTTTGAATTAGAAATTACTTTCAATCCGTCCTTTGCACAGTTACTGTGCTCATCTCCCTGCATTTCTAAAATGGATTATTAATACAAAACCAAGACAAAACCCAAGAATTTTCCCCAGCTACCACATACATCACCCTCTTTACTAACCCCACAGGGTGCGTTAGCTCAGGTACATGCTCGTTCTGGCAACGTGCTGAATTCCCACCTCTTCCCCAACACAGTATAAAAGAAAGGCTTAAACTCACGCATTACATTTTGTCTGTGTGTGTGTCTGCGCAATACCCACAGAGGTGCGGGAGCCAGAGCCCCTGCGGTGGTCCTGGCATCGTGAGAGGGGACCCAGAGGCACTTTAGTGGCAGTTGTGTGCCACCCCTGTGTGCCCGGAGTGGCTCCCCCAAAGGCAGTGGGACCCCTCGGCAGGTCTCCCTGGTGGCAGGATCTGATGGGGAGGGAGCAGGGCAGCCAGGCTGTGTCAGAGCTTTATGAGCATCCAGAAAATGCTAGGCAAGAACTGACTTATAAATAGGAGGCAGCCGGTATCACTTCCTCCCCTGGGTGTCCTTCTCCCGTCTCCCCGCAACACTAATTTGCCTGTTTCTTTCCTATTTTTTCTCCTTCTGCCTTCTGTCTAGTAGGGTGGTCAATTTGGTCACCCACCACAAACGCCTTTTTTTTTCTGTAATCAAGAAGGTGACTTGAAGACAATGAGTAAGGCCAGCCCTGGCCCAGGTTTGCCAAGTCTGTGCCGACAGAAGAGGCTGTGTGTCATGCCTATGAGCGTGCCAGGAGCTAGCCTGCAAGCGTGAGAGCCTGAGAGGAGACCCCTGCTTTCTTTCTGAGGGTTTTTCTTTCATTCATTCATTCTTTCTTTCTTTCTTTTCCTCTTGGGGATCTGGGAAATGCAAAGAAGGGGGAGGGATGGTAATGACCAGGATTGAACTCTTGCAACAATAACTCAAACCTGTGGATTTTAATGCACTTTTTTTCAGGGATGAAAAATACCCTTCTAGGAGAAAAAAAAAACAACAAAACCCTGTGATGGAGCAGAAGTCTAAGCAGTAATTTTTCAGCTTTGAGCCTAATGCATTATATTGAGCAGTGTATGTGCTCCTGTAATTCCCTTGGAGAAAGAGAAGGAGACAGAAGGAGAAGGCAAAATCATGTGTGCACACCCAGAGCTCCCCTCCCACAGCAGGAGACCCCACTCCCTGCCTGGGACCCTCAGGGTGCTGCTGCCAGAGAAGTGGTTGTGAACAGGTTGTGAAACAGAATCAGGAAAAGAGGATGAGCAAAGCCCTGTAAGCTTAGTCCTCACCCCCTCTCTGGCTTCACTTGGTGTAAGGAGGAAAAGGATCCCCTTTCACCACAGATCCTGATACTTCTTCCTCTGGGCAGGGACTCACAAAGAAGAGTTGGTTCCCTACAAGGTCCTCACCCACCCCAATGCCTGTCTTCTCCTGTCAACGGGAAGTTTGCAACTTGTGATGGACAGTTTGTTCAGAAATAGAGCATCTTTGGGAACTTTGGTCCCAGCAGTTTCTTGGAGAGATTCTCCTTGTGTTTTCTACCGTCTGCAGGATGCTTGCTAGTTTTTTTCCTCTGCACTAAATTTCTGCACAGGTTTTGGTGAGGAGCCCCAGGGGAATGTGGAGTATGTTACTGTTTTGAAAACAAGTGCTGAACACTGGAAGCACAATTCCCTGGAGCATGAGGCATGCTCTCCCTCTGCCTACTCACAGTGGGAGCGAAGTTTCTGTTCGTGGGTCTTGCCACTTCAACCAGCAGTAAAACAACACCACTGGGCAAAAAGGCAGAAAGTGCTTCTGAGGGAGGAGTCTCCAATTTGCCATCTGTCAGAGCACGAGGGATTTTTGGAAGTGGGGAAGGGATGCTGAAGGGTGCCCCTGACAGTCTCTCACCCTTGTGTTTTTGCGGATTCACTACCAGCTCTTTTCTCAGCCCCACCAGCAACACGTTTGCTTCTCAGAAGCATTTTGTACATTATGAGCCCAAGCCATTGCTGGACATGAAACCTCTCATTTGTTCAAACCATTGGACAGAAGTGCATGACCGGGCCCAGAGAGTGGTGGTGAATGGTACTGCATCCAGTTGGCATCTGGTCACTAGTGGTGTCCCCCAGGGCTCAGTACTGGGCCCAGTCCTGTTTAATATCTTTATTGATGATCTGGATGAGGGTACCGAGTGCACCCTCAGTAAATTCGCGGACAACAAAGTTGGGTGGGAGTGTTGATCTGCCTGAGGGTAGGAAGGCTCTGCAGAGGGTTCTGGACAGGTTAGATAGATGGGCTGAGACCAGTGGCATGAAGTTGAACAAGGCCAAATGCCGGGTCCTACACTTTGGCCACAATAACCCCATAGAGCGCTACAGGCTGGGGGAAGAGTGGTTGAGAAGCAGCCTGGTGGAAAAGGACCAGGGGGTATTGGTGGACAGCTGGCTGAATATGAGCCAGCAGTGTGCCCAGGTGGCCAAGAAGGCCAACAGCATCCTGGCTTGTATCAGGACTAGTAGTGTGGCCAGCAGGCCTAGGGAAGTAATTGTCCCCCTGTACTCAGCTCTGGTGAGGCCGCACCTTGAGTACTGTGTCCAGTTCTGGGCCCCTCACTACAAGAAAGACATTGAGGTGCTGGAGCGAGTCCAGAGGAGGCCGACCAAGCTGGTGAAGGGTCTGGAGGGTATGACCTATGAGGACTGGCTGAGGGAACTGGGATTGTTTAGCCTGGAGAAAAGGAGGCTCAGGGGAGACCTTATTGCAGTCTACAACTACCTGAAAGGAGGCTGTAGTGAGGTGGTTGTTGGCCTGTTCTCCCAGGCAACTAGCAACAGGACTAGAGGACACAGCCTCAAGCTGCGCCAGGGGAGGTTCAGCTTAGACATTAGGAAAAATTTCTTCACAGAAAGGGTCATTAGACATTGGAATGGGCTGCCCAGGGAGGTGGTGGAGTCACCATCCCTGGAGGTGTTTAAGAGAAGACTGGATGTGGCACTTAGTGCCATTGTCCAGTTGACACAGTGGTGTTAGGTCAAAGGTTGGACGCGATGATCCCAGAGGTGTCTGCCAACCTAGCTGATTCTGTGATTCTGCATACAAAATTCCTCCAAAACCCGCCCGTGCACACTTCTCGCTGGAAAGCCTTGCCTGTAACAACACGTCTGGGCCTCGTTTCACTCGGGCACTGCGCTTGGGAGCACCCGGGGGCTCTCGCTGTCAGGACACACGTCCCCCCGGCCGGGCTCTGCCTCCTCCCTTCCCCAGCCCGCAGCCCGCGCCCTGGCAGCAGCGGCCTCTGCACGGCGAGAAGGCGGAACAAGGGGAGCCCTGCCTGTACCCCCGGCCCCGCGAGGGAGCCCCTCGCTGAAGCCATCGACAGGTAACCGAGAGGCAGACGTGTCCGTCACCTCCCGCTCCCGCCTTTGGTGGGCATTTCTGCAGGGCCGTTCTTCCGCCGAAAGTCCCTCACGGTCACACGGGCGCCCTCAGGAGCGCCGTTAGCTCCGACCTCCCCTCCCCACGGCGCAAAACCGGACAGCGGCACACAGGGGAAACCAAGGGCCGGCCAGGGCACGGCGGGCCTGGAGAGCGAGCGGCGACGCGGCGGGGAGGGCGGCGGGAGGAGCCCCGGGAGGCGGCGGGAGGCGGCGGGAGGAGCCCCGGGAGGCGGCGGGAGGCGGTGGGAGCTGCCCCCCACCACCCGGCACCGCGCCGGCCGCTCCGAACGCCGCACCCACCGCGCGCCGCAGCCAATGGGCGCCCGCTCCCCGCCGAGCCCGCCTTCCCATTGGCCAGCGCCGGCGGCGAGCGGGCGCGCAGGATTTAAAGGGTCCGCGGCGCCGCCGCCCTCTCCCCGGCTGGGGGTTCCGCGCCCGGCGCTCCGCGGCGCCGTGGGCCCAGGGCACCGCGCGGGTGGGCCGGGGAAAGCGGCTTTCGGGGTGCCGCTGGGCACGGACGGCTTCCCGGGTGCTCCGTGCGTCCCTCGCCTTTTGCCGTGCGAACCCTTCGACGGGAACCGTACGGTCACAGCAGAACAATCCCCCCCCCCCGTTATTCGTGCATCCCACCCTTGTGCTGCCAGTGACCGGAGCGGCAGTCTTAACTCTGTAATATTTAATAATTATAAAATAATTATTAATAGCAATTACTTATATTAACAATAAAATAATTATTAATTTAATAACTATTAAATAGTTATTAATAATCTGTAACCGCTAACGGTGTGATGCTCTATTTTTGCCAGCTCGCAGGCATCCCACAATCAGCTTTTGTACTTGGCAGACAAAGCGCTGTGACCTGCCAGAGGAAGGTGGCAGGGAGAGCGGGATGGCGTTCTGCATTTGAATCCGTGAGGCTAAATAAAGATAGTACCGGAGTCCCAGAGAGAAAGGACACATCCTCCAAGAACAGCTTGGAGACCAAATAAATCAGCGTGTTGGGGCCCTGCTGCTGGCACAGCCAGCGTTTATGAAAAAGAAACGGTGACTTTGTCCCATGCAATGAATGAAACTTCAAGGCTAGTCCAGATGGTTATTGTACAACTTGGGTGGTGGCAGGATCCGAGATGCAGGTTGAGCAGCTTGAACAACTTCAAGGAAAGGCTTGCCAAGCATTCACTGCCTGCCTGAGCGCGTTTGCCGGCACCATTGGTATGGGCAGGACATCGCCGGGCACCCGGAAAGCTCCATGCGCTTTCAGAGTTGTGCCCACATTTCAGTACTTCTAGGAATAAAAAGTCTTTGGAGTTGATCCTGGAGGCTTTTGCTGCCATAGGAGAAAAAGACTGCAGGAACACAGCCTCTGAACGCAAAATGAAAGGCAGCTCTTCAAAGCCCAACTTACCAGGAGCCTCTTTCTTGCCATTGAGCTCCTGCTCAGGTCATCTCGCAGCCGTTTCTGCGTCGACAGGCACTATTTGTTGCAGTTCTCACTTCTCTGCTTTTGCGATGGAATTGCCAGTGCTTTTTATTATGAAAATGTTGCAAACATTTCTTCAAAAGAATGGCAGCAATATGAAATTGTTGCATACTTTGTATGCAGGGATTTCAAAGTTCTTTTAAAGTTAGTATAAATTTTTTTTCTGTATTCCTACAAATGAGGTGGTGGGTAAGAAGAAGCACTGAAAGGAGACACCTGAAATGGCTTGGGCCAGGGATTGCCATCAGTCCCCCATTCCATGCTAAGAACAAATCCAAAGCAGCTACTGGGCAGCCTGGGAGAAGTTCAAAACCAAGACTAGTCTTTAAACACAGGGGGGATAAATATGATTAATTTTTAATTATTTGGGACTGCTATTGCTACCAATTTTGCTGCTGGGTTCACGCTTCATTATAAGCTCTCTTAGTTTAGTCAGAACTAAAAGTACATGGAGCAACTTTTTAATTGATGTTTTCAAAACAGAGCTCTACATCGATTTTCTGCGGGTGTCTCACAAATCACCATCATCCACACTGCTTCTTGTTGACATTTAACCTGAGGCATTTCTAATGAAAAATGAAAAAACAACTTGAAACTTAAGCCAGCCTTCCAAAGGCTAGCTCTGATGCTCTGTCTGATCCAAAGTCATGTAAATAAGCCTAATGCTGCGGAACAGTTCAGAGAAAATGCCAATAAAGTTATACAATTACCTGGATGGATGGATAATTTAATAAGACATTATTGATTTATTAAACAGCATTCAACATCTGGGGGCTGTGGGAGTTCTGAAGGCTTCATTGCAATACAAATCACTTAGACAAAACTAGTAGGTTTCTTAGAGGATTAATCATCTCACTCCCTACCAGTTTTTCTTAGAGTGGCCCTTGGTAACCACCAGAATAAAATCCTTTACTCTCATAGAGTCAGATTCCTGATTTAAAAGCCGAGCCTCCAGCCCCTACATACCCATTTCCTTACCTATGGCAAGATTACAATGTGCAGCAGGACACAATCATTTTATGAAGTAAATAAAGTGACTTTTGTTGAAGCCAGTGTGAGGCAACCTAGCAATGTAAATTAATTAATTAAAATGCCTCACAGGGGTCACATAACTGCTTGCAAAAGAGGCGTCTGAAATGGGATAAAATAAAAAGCATCTGTGCAATGTTTTAGAGACGCTGATTTGGAGGGGATTATTGAAAATCACTGGGAAGGTTCACTCTGAATAAATCATTCAACTCCAGAGCATATGTGTGCTCCTGGTTATGGAAATACAGTACGTTGCTGGCTGTGAACTGCAGGAATTGTAGGAGATTCTGGGAGACGATGGCAGAAATACAAGCCACAACTTTTGTAGCCGCATCTCCATTTAAAAAAAAAGACCCTCTTCTGTTCGTGCTTGATGTAGACAAAAATTTATGGCCCTCTGGGTCACACTGGCTTTGTCCTTTCTAGAAGTGGCTAATAAATCACAATGATTTCGCTCTGATCAATTGACACCAGTCTCACTGTAGCGACCCTGAACAAACAACAAAATGGCAAGAAAAATGTATGTGAAGCAAATAAAGCATTTGATTCTGAACTGAAGGCCTAGAAGTAAAGAGAAGAGAAGGAAAGAAATTAAAAGATGAGGCTTAGATTGTCTTCTGCTCCTCAAGATTTTTAGACTTATGGAAGGAGTTTACAAAACACTTTTATTGAGCTATGTGATTTTTTAATGCTAGCATTTATTGGGATTTTTTTACAGCACTTCCATTCATTAGGAACTGATTACAGAGAGATCACAAATTAGCATAAGCAGATTTTTAACCTTAGATAATGCTCAAAGCCTGACAGATTTGTGCAGTAGCCTCTGACTTCTGGTTATCTGGGGCTCAGAGTGGTGTTTTTCAAGTGACTTGTATGTTACTATGATAAAAATAACCTCTTTTCTTTCAGTGGTTTTACAACAAATTCCAAAATATTGCCCTAGGTCAGCTCCTTGGGGCAATTTCTGCAGAAAACTCCATGGAGCCTCCTGGTGGAACATCTCCTGCACATACTTCTTCCTTTGTGCTGGTCCTGGCGAAGGCAACCATAAAAGCTTTCACTTGCCACGAGAAAGAGAAGGTCTGAGGCAAACCTAAGCACAGCAGAGAGTTGGCTGTGCAGTTTCAGCAGGGACTCTGAGAGAACTCTGCTGCCTACCCAGAAAATGTACCTGCATAGCGGAATCTTCCGTAACTCACAACAAGCAGGGCCATCACTTGCAGACTTTGTGCTGAAGCAGGAAACAATCCTTCTGAGCTTGGGCCACTGTGAAAATATAGGGCAAGACCTTGTTCTCAGCACAGTAGATTCAGAGAAGCCAGTTCAGAGAGCAGAGGACAGATTAGACGGATTTGCAGAAGACGTGCTGCAGGCTTCAGTATCAGCCACCATCAGCTGGTGGCTTCCCGGTCTGAGGTATCACACACTCTTGTGGAGCAGCCCCAAGTATTGAAAGCTGGATCTGGCATCTGCCAGGTCAGGAAAATATCTTGGAGCTAGCCCATCATAAAAAGCCTGCCTTGAACACAGGTTAGGAAAGGTACGTGTGCGGAGACCAAGGAGGTTCCCCAACTTCAGCTGTGAAGGCACACAGGGAAATTTCAGTGGAGCAGCAAAATTTTCTGTTTAATTTTGTCTACCCATCACTATAACCTTCCTTTTTCTCACATTCAGTGATAGAATTTTTGCCTTCACCCATGAAGGAGCTCACTGAAGTTTGAGGATGTCTCAACCGTGGCAAGGTGACCATGTAGGGTATAGGAGAGGCAGGGCTGCGTGCCACCTGACTATGGTTGCTACTTGACTCTGTTGTGACTGACAAAGCCACACTCAGTGCTTGTGGATGCTTTTATATGGCCAGAAAGAAAATTAATCCTTATGGGACAGGGAACTGGATTTGTTTAGCCTGGAGAAGGAAAGCCTAAGGAGACACTAATAGCAGTCTCCTGCTGCTTACGTGGAAGCTACAGAAAAGATGGAGCCAGACTCATCTCAGAAGCATGCAGCAAAAGGGCAAGAGGCAGTAGACCAAAATCAGCAAAATCCTGAGCACCCTGATATAACTTCAAAGTCAGCCCTGCTTAAAGCAAGATGTTGGACCACAGATCTCCCGAGGTCCCTTCCCACCTCAATATTTTATGACTCTGTGACTACGAATTACAATCTACAGCCATGTCCTCTAAACCCATGTTGGTTAGCAGTTAACTTCTGCTGTGATGCATGATGGATTTTAGCCTTTCCATATCTGTGAGCTTTAAAAAAATAAGTCATTGCTATTAAAGTTCAGATTTTCTCACTTTCCCATGGCCTGAATCAGCACTTCAAAAACTTTGTACGACAACTTAAGAATATCTATTTTAATACAGGCAGTACAGTGAAAACTAATCAGAGTGAAGAAATGCCATACACCACTGCAACACTTTGAAATATGAATAACTTGTGACAGTCAGTCATCTAATAACATGTAGTTGTAGTTCCTTGCTCAGCAGCAATGGAAGGTATTGTAACACTGCTAGTGGTGGAAATAAGACCCTGTTTATATGTGGGTTTCGCTATATCAATCTATTTCTTCTGTGGTGGAAAAGCCTAAGGATCACTTTAAATGCAGGCTTTTGGTAAAGGAAAGGAAACCCAAACTGATGGTATTTGTCCCTGGGGAGTTGGAGAGTCTCTTTCAATTGGTCTCCCTGCAGGAATCAGTACCATGGTTTTTTACATTTCTGGCAAAATAATAACAGTCTGGGGCTCCTTGAGCATAATTCAGTAATTATGAATTTGGGCCATCTCTGGGAAGGAAAAAAGAAAATAAAACAGAAAAACGGAAAAAAAAAAACCCCAGCTCTCTGAATTTAGTCCACTTGAAAAAAAAAATTCTACATGGGTTTCCACATTCAAGCAAACTAAAGACATCTTCCAGATACTTGATCTTTTTTCCAAAGAAATTTCCCAACTGACATATGTAAGATCAATGAAACAATACTACGGTAATAATACAATAGATCCTGCTGCAGTAATGAAATTGTAAGTAGAAAGACAGCAGGCAGAAGACCTCAGACTTTCACTTGAAACAAAATATTCAGTCTTATTTAGCCTGTTTTTTTTTTTATGTCAGGTTTTTGAGTGGAAAAGTAGCCCCACTTGTCAATCAGCTAACTTGCAGCGCTAATAGATTCTGGTGTTTAGGGGGTCAGCGCAGAATTTAATTTAACAACTTACAATACGCCCACATGCCCAGAAAATGTGGACAGCTTGATAGGGTTCACTGAGCCAAAGAAGTAAGACCAAAACAGTGCATTAATGTATAGGGGAAGAATAGTTGCAATCAGTTCCCTTGTGAATTGGACAGAGAACTTGGAGATGAAGCAATTATCAGCCATCGGGGATTAATAGTAAAGTGTGAATGCCAAGCTGTATATGTTAGGGGCAGAATATGTTGCCTATAGAAAACAACAAAGAGCGTTTCTTACTATTAAGTGAGATTAAACGTAATGGCCTGATTTAATCACAAAGGCAGAATTAAATTCAGATGGCAACTTCAAAGTGGACACATGCACAGAGCCTACTGCATACATTTACATATAGCTGGCATAGCTTGGCTTGCATCACAATGGGAGAAAGTTTCTTTGGCCACTTAAACAATTTTCTATTCTTGGCTTTTTGTTAACATTCACCGTATTTAGCCCTAAATTGCTTTTAGTTAATAAGATGGAGCTAAGAGTTATATTTATTCATGGAAGCTGTACTTTTTAATTCTTTCAAGTAAGAAAAAAAAACCACAAAAAAACACAAAACAAACAAAAAAACCCCCACAGCAAAGGGTCAGCAAGAACAGAAAGACTGTAATCAGATTGTAACAAAAAGCTGCTGGCCTGACCTATCCATTTTTGCCATCCCAGGGAGGTGTCGCAATGCTGCAGGTCCGAGCGTGACACCTGACGGCATGTGCGCTTCCCTTCTTCCCTCCTCTCCAGGCTCCCACGACAGGATCGCAACGTCCGGTCGCAACAGTTTCTTTTACAAAGCCATCAGCAGAGGCACCAACATAGATGTGTGGATCCACTGTTCTCCAGCCCCAGGTTTCCTTCTTCACCCAGAAACAAACCACTGAACGCCACACAGCAGGGGCCTGACGCTGCCGGTGCTCAACCTGCTCTGCTCGTTGAGTTACAAAGCTTCTGCTGGACCTGACTGACCTTCCAAAGCCGCCTGTGGGTTCCTCTGCCATTGAGCTGGCCGAGAGCAGTAGGACCTGCTGGACCTGGCACCCTGGAGTAACATCCCTGCCTGCCCAGGGTTGATCTCAGTTTGGCTGGGCTGGAGATCAGGAGAGAGCAAATGCAATGCTCAAGGCTTGGATGAGACTATGTTGAAAGTACTCTCATTTTTGACAGTTTTGCACAGCTTGTTTTCCCTGATGTTCACCCCTGGTGCATGTCAGGCACCCTCAGCCTGGGTGCAGTACCACTCTTCCACTGAAAAGTTGCCTAAATTTACTGTGGAGGGTTACTGCAGTAGAGCCAAAGTACTATAAATTCCCATTCCAGCTTATTTCACAGTCATTGTGTAGAAAGCATGCTCAGCCTTTGGTCTGAACGTGAAATGTGGATATAAGCCTTCCTACGCATATAAAGCTACGCTGCGACTGGCTGGCAGAGCAGCAGCGTTGTGACACTACATGGTGTGTGGTACAAACAGGTATTGAATGTGGGAGTAAGTGACTGGAATAGCAACAGCTCTTCGGAGTTGGATCACATTGGCATAGAGCATTAACAGCACCCTCAGTAGTAGGAAGTCAGAGAAAAACGATTAGGAGCCGTTGAGTCACACTCAGAGAAATTGAGATCAATGAGGTAACTCCCAAATCTAAAACATCGGTGCTCCGTGTCGACTCAATGCAGCCCACAGGGAGAGAAGCAGCAGCTTGGCAGAAGTGCTCGTGCAGGCTCCAGCCAACTTCACATAGGACAAACCTTCGGGAAGACAATTAGAAACTTCAAAGGTCTGCTCAGGCAGGTTGTTCCCTCAGCACAAGGCATCCAAGACCATCCTCACAGCACAGAGCCCAGAGTCCAGCTCAGTCCAAAAAATGCTAAGAGAGACTACCATGCTGTGCTCACTCCCAGGCTCGGAGGCTCCCTTCCCTGGCGATGTGAGTTGAGAAAGTAATGGAGAATCTTTCTTCCATCAGTACACAGCAATATCAGTGACATTGGTGGCCAAGGACCCAATAACCGTGGCCATGATCAATCCCACTAGAGTGACTCCTCTGGAGTCTGGTCTTCCAAAGCTCCATGTACTTCTGTCACCCTGGGGACCCTGCCTGAGCCCTGCTCTGCATCCTTGGCCGCATCCCTGGTCTCAGGCCACCCAGATCCCTGCTCCTCAATGCACCCACCCACAGAGCCCCTGGATGAAGTCCAGGAGGACTGCTGAGCCAGAACTGACAATGCAGCTTGTAAGAACCTTCACAGTCTGACACTCCAAAGACTGGCTGTAAAAGGAAAGAGGACAAAACAGACCAGGTGGGAGAAGGTATTTCAGAAACACCTATTTTTTCCCAGCCAGCTGTGAGCAGTGGTGCACTGCTGGCACAACAGCTTTAAGAAAAGCACACTGCTGCTAGGAGATGGATGGCAGAGACACAACCACTTCCCGCACCTGTTACCACCCCACTGAGTACAACCCACCCTGGCTCTAACCCCACAGGGACGGTCACATCAAAGGGGTACCTATCATTGGTGAGGTCCAGGCCATGGCAGGAGAGGGCAAAGACACACAAAGGGCAGCTGCCCATCTCCGACACCGAGCAGGCAGAGGAGACCCCCTCCCACATTGCATGGCCCCTCTCCAGGCATTAGGTTTAGCCGGGGCGGGGGTGGGTACAGCACCCTCCCTGGTGCAGGATTGCTGGGGCAAACCTTCACCTTCAGGTTCCTCAAGATGTCATGGTTCACCCAGGGGTTTTTACAGGGTCCATTTTGGTATTCCTCCTGGAAATAGGAGGAAAGGCCCTGGTGCCTTTAAAACAAGCTCTCTAGGAGGAGAGACCTGAAATCCCTGGTCCTCCTCCCTTCAGCCTTCCAGATAAAATTTGCCATGGGCACATTTACGGGGGGGAGGAACAGAGTCTACAGCTATGGCTGGCAGATTAAGATAATTTTTTTCCTTTTCTTTTTCAGGCACCAAGATACCAAGGCAGTAACTCTCGAGGTGGAGGTTTGCAGTATGTCCCTGAAGACTAGGGAGCAGCTCGTTTTCTGCCTGGGCACCCACCACCCAGTGTGAGCAGCAAAGCCCTCCACCTCCTATGCCGGGGCTGCTTTAATGCCTCTGGGATGGTAACCTCTGCTTCAAAGGAGGTGAGAGATTTCAGACCCGCCGCTGCTCATGGAGAAACAGCTTTCTTTCCTTGCTCCCTTAACCTTGGCAGGCTGATGGCTCTAATGACACAGCCCAAATCCTCTCACGTCGAAAAGAGGAAGGCCAATTTCCCAGAACAAAAGCCTGAAGTACTAGTGTGACAGGTCACTAAACATGATCATCTCCTGCTCCGGGTGAGAGCATTGAAGAGGGATCCTGCTAAGTAGGGACAGAATACGGTACAAGGTCTTAACCTCCGCCTGCGCCTTCGGACACTGGAATCGGCACATAAAGCAACTCGAGTGCCGGAGGGGGGGGATGCTGAGAGCAGGAGGTGTCGGCCAGGGGCTTCGGCACGTTTCTCAGGCAACTGCGGGGGGAATGTCACAGCTATAGCAACTGTCTCTCCAGCGGTCCGGAGGGGAGCGGGGCCAGCAGCAGCGCAGCCATTGTAGCCCGAAGCGAAAGGTCAGGCCGTTTCATTTTTCACTGGTCAGCTGTAAATTTCCTAGGAGTGTCGGCCATGATTTACATGGTTGTGCCGCTACCTGCCCTCTAGCTGATGGCTTGGCAATGCACGGCTAAATGCAGTTGTGCTATCACATCCCCTGTGTCCCACCTCAGTTCCTCCAGCCCTTCACCGCTGCCTCGAGCCTTTGCTAGGCAGCTGTGAGGTCTCCTTCCTGCACAGCATCTTCCCCCAGAAAATTATGAAGGCTGGGGAGTCATCACATCTGCTTTTAACTGTCCAAAAATTAACTGCCTGGTCCAAACGGACTGTCCTGTCTCTTTTTTGCACATACAGGAGGTGCAGAGGTACCCACTCTTCCCTATACCTGCTTTAGGGTGGACAAGGAGACACAGGATCCCTGAAGGAAAAAGCTGAGATAAATCCTGCCCTGCGTTTCCCTCCCACCCTGGCTCCTGGCGTTGCTTCGCTCCAGCTCCTGCCCTGGGAAATTTTGTCTTTTCTTCAGTACATCCAGGCTGGGATGTGAGGGATGGAAGGATCCAAGAAAAAAGCATCCCAGCATCCCACCATGGAGTCACTGACTTGATTTCGTGGCCTCTTCTTCTGCTGGTGCAGTTGGTTGCTGGGGTAGTTTTGGTGGCCGGGAAATCAGGCCCATAAAACCTTCCCCATCCCAAACTGGTGCCTTCCTCCTCCCCAAACAAATCCTAACGGCAAACAACCTGCTGGGCTTCAGGCAGAGCAGCCAGGCAGGGCTCAGCGCTTTGCCACACAGCCGGCCTGTGCCAAGGCTAGCGCGGGAAACGCTCCTACACCACCCCAAATTTCAGCCTGTGAGGGAGAACCGAAGCTGGAGCCAGCCTGTGTCCCCATGCTGGCTAGCCTGACATGCATGTTCGGGCCTGGTGCAGGTTTCCTTCCCTTTTGCTTCTCCCTCTGTAACACGGACCTAATGCTGCTTTGCCACATCAGAGAGCTCCTGCAAGGACTGGTACCAGCATTGCTTCTGGGACACGGGGAGCAGGTAGCAAATGCTCTGGTATTTACATTTTTGAGCAGCAGCATCTCTAGGACAAGCACAGGTCTCCTACAGGCAGCCACCCTGCCAGCCACAGCTTCACAAGGTGGAGCAAGCTGCTGTAATGGCTTGACACTGCTGGAAAGGCATGCAAAACCATAATGTTTATATTCTGCAAGCAAATAAAATTCACACATTTCACAGTAATAAGGTGGGCAGTGTGCTGAGCCAGCTCACAGACCTAATTCTCCATCATTTTCTTCTGTAGATGTACCGAGGTTGCACCCAGAAGAAATCACCATGTTTGGTTAGCAAGACAAGCAGTCAGCAGTAAGGTTTTGCAGCATCCCACTGTCTGTAACTGCCAAAAATAAGTTGCATGGGTTTTCTTTCTTTTTAACCAAGAATAAATATTCTGCCAGCTCATTAAATACTGCCACTTGTTCAACAAGCTTTGGATCAGGTTCATAATCATGCAGACAGTAACGGTGCTGAAACTGGGGATATTTAATTTTCCCCAGAGGTTCTGCTATATGATGGATGAGTTTTATTTATCACTGTCAAACATGCAAGTATGCCTTTAAATTATCCTGAGGACATGAATATGCAGCAGAGAGAAGGGCACTGGAATATGGAATGTATAGAGGTGATCAAAGAAAAACAACGGCACTTAGAAGTTTAAAAGGGATATTCTAGCCTTCATTAAGAAATCACTTTCAAATTATTTGAAAAACACTATGAATACTCATGAGACTAGAAAGATTTAGAGCACAATGTTCAAAGGACACTGTACAAGCTATTTGTGTGAATTATTTCTTCTAGTTCTTTAGCTGCACGTCTCATGTTTGAAAACTTGGGTTTATGAATTCGATTTTTTTGAGGGGAGGAATTATTTTAAAAATAATAATACACTGAATCCCACTTACATATTATATTTTACCCTGAAGGACAGTGATAGTCAACACAAGCTATGCACAGGTCTCAGCTTTATTGCTAATATCCGGAGCTCGAATTTTCAAGCACAGAGCAACGAGGGAACAGAGTGGGGAAGAAAGCAGTGCCCTTTGGGAGGGGACAGGCGAATGAGGGAGAAAGAGTAGGAGGTCTTCAGGCTGGTGGCTTCTCAGCAGTGCTTCCTCTCCTCCCATTTCATATGCTCTCCCGAACAAGCACCCTTTGAGCTAAAACTTACCCCTTCCTGGAGCCACTTGGTTCATTAAACCCCAGCCCTACTGCTCCGGGGTGTACACATCTTTCTGAAACCAGCTGGTCAAAAGGTTCCTCTCTGTCCCCCACTGCAAGGTCTCCCAGTTGCTGGCAGCAAACCAAATCCTGTCCACAGGCTCCTGTGGAGGCACTCATAAACCTTGGCCGGCCCAGCATGGTGCCTGCCTTTCCCACCCTGAACACCAAGCACTTCCCTGGCGCATCCCACCCCTGCGCTCCTCAAAAACAGAGAGATGCTTGGTGACCAGCAGTGGTCCAGACTTCATTTTACTTATTTCTAAGATGTTGCTTGGGCTCTTGCAGCTGCTGCTTATTGTCATTATCTCGTTCACCCTGAGAAATCCAGCCTACCCATGTCAATGGGAACTAGTCATCGCACGTGGAGATTTTCCCTGGCAAGGAGCGAAACGGCAGCAGTGAGGGTTCAGGTACCGTCTCCCCGTGCTGCTCCCAAATGCTTTACCTCTGCCTGCACAGGAGGACTGATGCTCACCACCTCCTGCCACCAGCGGCCCAGCCTTGCCCTCCCATCTGCTCGCCTTCTTTATGAAGGCAAATATAGTGTCAGATAAAAACAAAACAAAAAAAACACCCACCATTAAAAAAAAGAAAGAAAGAAAAGCACGCGCAGACACTAGTTTTTAATGACTGCATCGTTAAGCGGCAGCCGATCTCCATTTCATGCATGTTCATTAATCTGCAGCCGTGCTCCCTTTCCCATATGGCTTTGTTTCTGTACGTACAGTCGGAGGGAGGCGGGGGGGGGGGAAGGGAGAGAGCAGAGAAGAGAGTGTGTGGGGGGGAGGTCAAGATCTTGATGATTTCATATCGTCATAGGTTATTGCTGGTGCCTTGCCAAAGCCGTCAAGCCGAACCATCTGGGTTTGGGAAGGTTCTGCACTTCCCAGGGCTGGGCTCCATATGGGCGGCGCGGCAGGCGTCCCTGCCCTCTCCTGGCCCGCTGTGAATCACACTGATTGTTATTCAGGTGGGATGGCCCGGTCATGAACTGCACTAATCAAAAAACAAACTGCACCAAAACACTGAGGCTCACACACTGGCTCGGGCCTCCCCCTGACCTCTGTTAACCAGCCGCTTCCAATGGATGTAATGCAGGTTGTTCTTCTGGATTTTTGCACCTTCCACAGTTACCAGACATCTGTGTAAATCCCCACCCCCTCGTGTTGGGCATCAGGGTCAGTAATGTTCAACAATTCAACGTGGGAAGTCTCACTGAGGAAGTACCAGGCCATAAATTTCCTCCAACAAGAGCCACCTATCAAGCTAAGTCTTGTTAAGAAGCTTCCCAGATATTAATCACAATAAAGGCTGCCGCTCCTGTACCGTTGTGTTGAGAGAATGAAACAGTTGGTGGCTGCAAGAAAAGGTTTCTCACTTCTTTACCCTGTAATATTGGAGCAGTTGTCATTTCGCAGGCAACGCCGGCATGCTGGTGAGCAAACGCCCCTTTGCTTTCACCTCATAATGCCGTGAAAAGCTGGCACGACTCGCACTGGCGGACTCCACTGCTTTCCACAGGACAGCGGCCTCGTCTGCACCTGTGCACACTCTAAAAGGTTCCCTCGTGGCTGTGTAACCAGGTAAAAACAGCACGTGATTGCATCCCAAAGTCAGTTTTATTTGCCAGGGGTTGCAGGCTGCCACCCCTGTGTCCCAAGCACCGCAGTTACAATGCCATCAGTTACTCTGTGTGTGTGTGTGTATTTATACCTGTATGTGTTTGCATGTGTGCATCTGCCAGCATGAGGGAGTTTTGCAGGCCTCAAGATGCCACAGCTGAGTATGGCATTTTGAGGTTTTTGTTGGTGCTAGCTCACATCTGGAGTGGGGTTTTGCCCTCACGTTTGCAGTCCCACCCGGCAAAGCATGCCCCAGCATTTGTCGTATTTGTTCCCATCTCAGAATTCAAAAGGGGATAAAACACCTTCATTACGAGAGATCACACTGCTTTGGGAATGTAACTTCCGATGGCTGGCTTCCTTTATTCTTAAATGAGAGAGTGTATCAGGACTGGAAGAGCCCAAGAAAATATAGCAAAGCATTTAAGGGCTTGGAGACCTGTTTCGCTTTGTTAATTTTTATTATTTAAAAAATTATCGGTCTGGTTTGAGGACTAAAGGACTGCTCAGAAGTACGCAGGCTCCTGCCTGCCAGCTACAACTAAAGAAAAGAGGTGGCTGGGTTGGGAGAGGATAGGGCAACGCACAAGCAAAACGTGGTGTTTATCTGAAAAGAAACAACCCAAGCCTAACTCTCCTCCAGATAAAGCCGTGGTCCTTCAAAGACCCACATGCGCGCTCTGCTTGTGCGGGGTGAACAGCCGGCCTATTGATTTCAGAGACGGTAGGCGCGCTGTGCACAGTCAGGGCAGTCCCCGACCTTTGCAGAACTGTAGCCTAAAATGAATTTATGCTTTTTTAATGGAGATAAAGACAGAAGGGGAGAACATAACTCAGGGAGACAGTTCTGCTCCATCCTTCCCTCCTTGGTTAAGAGCAACTTTTTTCCCTCAGAAAAGAGCAATGAAAGCTCAGGCCCTTGAAGCACTCATGGTAAGAGCCTCATTCCTTTCCTTGGACAGATTACAGCTGGTTGGGTAAGAAGCAGCCTCACCAGCCTAAGAAGAGGATGCTGCAATGCTCAGGGAGCAGATCCATTCTCTGAAGGAGAAGAAATAAGCGCTATACTCTCCTAGCATTTTTGCTTGGGGAATGGAGGTTTTGCAATAGCCACAGATCCACGTCTGCAACACGCGCCCTCTCAGCACAGGTGCAGGGGAATTCGTGAGCCTCCAGAGCTACCCTCTGTCCGTGGCAAGAGCACGAGCAGTTTGGTCTGCTAAGCCTACAAGTGGCCCCAAGAGGAAAAAAGGGACTTCCCTTTTTATGCAGTTTAGAAAACTGTTTGATCGCCCAGGCTGACTCTGGCGGGAAGGGGCACACACGTGTGCCTCCAGCCGAGCCAGGTGCCCATGGGATGAAGGGTCACCCCAGCTCCCATTGCAGCTGGGGCACAGGGTGAAGCAGGATGTCGCGATACCCCTGGCTATGCCTGGCAGTGCTGCAAAGCGAGGGTCTCCCTTCGTTAGCCCGTTGAGGAATGCGGGCTGATGCCGCGTCCCCTTTTTACCCCCACAGCTCTGTTTTTGTGAGGTTGGCAGAAACTGACACTTTTTCTTTTGCTTAATTAAGTTGTTCAGAAGAAGGCTGGTCAAACAGTTGCGTCTACGTGGGGAGTCTTGAAGGAAGAGAAAGCGGTGGGCGTTGCCAACATAAAAAGGGGGATTCTGTTATTGTTTGGGTGTAGACGGGTCATTTTTTCAAAGTTACTGCTGCCTCAGTGACCACAACCCTGCAAGCAGCAGCAATGAAAGGACACTAAAACTGCTAAATGCAGCTACCTTGGGCTCCAAAGTGTAAGAAGAAAAAAAAAAAGCCGGAAAGTAAGAGCACTTGTTTTCTCTCTCTGGAGAAAGTGTGAACTGATTTTCATACGGTGCAATGATAATTAGAGCAGGTCCCTCTGAGCATCCAATTCCAGGGGGGCAGATGACAAAGCTGGTGCCAGGGGAGCTCTGGTAAGCACCCTGCTAACTGTCCATCCCCATCCCTGCACAACAACCCATTTCTTATTCATCCCCAGCCAAAGAAAAACCCCTAGGAACAATTACCAGTTGCTTTAAGTCCACCTGGCTTTCAGCAGAAGCCTGCCTACATTTCCAAGACCACTGGTATCCCAAGCCTGAGGGGTGTTTCTCATATTTTGGCAGCCCAAAGGCAGGCCTTTGACCCTTGACATTACACCTGGCTGTGGTGTCTATACGCTGCCTCATGTTCTGAGACATTTACTGACATTTTACCCCATGGGTTTCAAGTCCAGCGTGACCTGGCTTCTCCTAATGCAAGTGACTGAGCAAAGTGGAGAACTTACCTCCACCATCACAGCTCTCTCCAGGCAGCCTCAGGAGCCCTGATTTAACCATCGCTGTGGTGTAAAGTTAGGCTTATGGCACACAATGTGTTGTTTAGCCACAGTTTGCCACATAGTCAGCACCTGTGGGTTATGACTTCATAGCCATGCAATTGTATATTATAGAGTCAGATACACATGGGAGGCCCACCATTGGCATCAGGCTAGTGATTTTTAATTGACATCATGGATCAGAGGAAGGCGCCTGCTGCCCCAACAGCAGTCAGAGCTGTTTTGGGTTGTGGTCCAGTCTCAGCAGTGAGCTCTCTGGGAGCCGGAAAGCCATGTCTCCATGCAGAACTCAGACCCACCACCCAGTCACCACTGGCTTGGATGTTTAGCTGTCTAAAACTGAAGCTGCTACACAGGATTTGGAAGGGCTAACACCCCACTTTGACTAGAAATTGGTGTGGGATATACATCTTTGATCCAACCAGCATGTTCTCAAAACCCAGCAATTTTGCCATCCAGGGTCTGGATTCAGGCTGAAGGTCCCAAACATTCCTGAATTCACAGCCCTTCTCTACTTAAAGACACTTCAAAATGCTTCCCTCTCTCTCCTTCCCACTGCATAGACTTAGGGGAGCAAAACACCCAGTGTCCCCCACACACACGGAGCCCCCCCGCTGGACCCCACCAGACCCCCTGGCTTTCCAGAGGCTGCTCCATGGGGGCACACAGGAGACGTGCAGCTGCTCCCAATGGCTGTGGCAGCCGGCATTTCTCTTTGGCGGCCGGTATGCGGACAGCCACTTTGCTTTATTGAAGGTGCCTCTCCTTCCTTCCTTCCTTCCTTCCTTCCTTCCTTCCTTCCTTCCTTCCTTCCTTCCTTCCTTCCTTCCTTTTTGTCCTCCCTCCCTCACCAGTTGGAGTCGGCCGCAGGTTTTCATGCAGCACATGCACAGCCCCTCACAGCCCTGCGCTCCAGCTGCTGACGAGAAAGAGCCTTTTTTGTTCGGCTGAGACTCCACCGACATGATGTCTTTACTCCCAGGAAAACAGAAGGCCTTCCTTGACACGGGCAACCCCAAAAGGTTTGGGATGCTGAAGGGAAGGTCCTAAAAGACAGAAAGGAGGATTCACAAGGGCTGGACGGAAGCCATCGCACCATTCCTGGCACTGGCCCTTCCACATGGGGCTCTGCCGCCTGGCAGGACAAAGAGCGCAGTTTTCGGCAGCCCCACGTTCTGCTGACGAACGCATAATAAACTGACAGAGGGAGACGAAGCAGCATTTCAAAGCCCCACGTGTGGAGGAGGTAGAGCATAGCGGGAGTGGGGATGGACACTTTCTGCAGGTGTTCGGCCAGTGTCCCCCCATTTACATACATTTGCATACTGTCAAACAGTTGGCTGACAGACTCTCTGAGAAGGTCTGGACTGAAACCAAACCTGTCAGGGACTTTCTCCTTGCCAGTCAAGGTTGGCTTGGGTTGCAATTAGAGAGAGGAAAGAAATACTTCTGACATTGCCATATAGGAAACTATGGATGGGGTGAGCTTAAACAGAAAATGTATGGGGTTTTTAGGAAAAAAAACGCTCTGAATTACTATGCCGGGCCTGGGGGTAAAAAAAAAAAAAAAAGGGAAAAAATTAATGTGACCTCTTTGGTCTGGAGGAAAATATCTTTTTCTCTACTCGCTTGCCAGCCAGCGCTCTGTGTGCTACCAGCTCACAGGAGAGTCACGGCCAAGGGGGAGTTTTTGGGGCTATAAAACAATAAATAACCAGAGACAGATTTGGCAATGACCTACCTGCTCAGACACCACACCCGTACAGGGGGCTATGAGCAGAAAATCCTAGGGTGATGCTCCTGAGCTCCACAGCCCTGCCGTGGGGGCAGTCGTGGTGGAAGATGCTCGCCGGGCTGGGGGAAGAGGACGAGGGGGACCTGAGTGCTTAGCAACATCAGACAATGGCCAGGCATGGAAATACCTCAGGGATATTTACTGAGAGAAAAAAAAGAGAAGGGACAATAAAGATATGTTTTGGAAGCCCACACCCCTTTTACTTGTTGTTTTACATAATCTTCCCTCAGCCGTGAAAATTTCATACTTCATCTTTACCCGGCGGTGGACACTAGAGTTTCACGAGCAGGGGACAATAGGTTCTGTTTATTCACCCACAATAAAGGGCCTGTTTAACTCCGGACTGCAAGTGGCTGAGCCATCTGGCCCATATCTTCACAGTAAAACATTGTCCGTGACACAAAAAATGATTACATCCACAGGACAAACTAATGTGACCTCTAAATAAAGCCTTCCTCTGAAGCTATGATATCATACTGCAGAGGGGACACCGGCACAATTGAATCTGGTCACCCAGAGCACAAGTGAGATAGGACTATTTAAA
The DNA here is from genome assembly GCF_013368605.1 of Nyctibius grandis. Lineage (NCBI taxonomy): Eukaryota > Metazoa > Chordata > Aves > Nyctibiiformes > Nyctibiidae > Nyctibius > Nyctibius grandis. Next base: position 19,765,054 of record NC_090659.1, read on the forward strand.
TCCAATTTTACAGGAGACTTTTTGTCCTCCGTGGCAAACCACCCAGATCCGACGACAGCATTGAAACATCTTTTTTTATGCACTCTTAAGGCAACAGAGCGGTTCTGTCTGGCCTTGGCAGTCCTCTTCAGCTCGCCCCGGGCCCAGGAAGCACCCGTCCATTTTCAGAGCCAGCACCTGCAAGCTTTTCTTCCAACAGCGTTTTACTGATGGAGCACCACCTGCACTGGCCCCCTTCTCTTTCCCCCCGCCCCGACCCCCTCCAATAGCGGGGAAACAAGCGTCTCTTTCTCCTCAGTGCCAGTTGGAAAGTCCAAGTCTGCCACAGCCTCACAAATAGTTTCTGAGCTTGAACAAGGCGCCCTCAGCCCCGCCGTACCTGAATGGGGCAAAACAAGGACCCCGGCAAAGCGCCCATCTCGATGGCAGGAACGTTGCTCTCTCAAAGGAAGCAATTTATCTTTGCCGGTACGGCACTCCTACCACTGTATCTCTTAGAGAAACGTTCGTAAAAGGGGACGATAGATCTAATTAAAGAGGCTAATCCTTTTACAGGGACAATGCTACCGATGTGTGGATATTTACGGACTTTGTGGGAATGCTTCGCAGTAACCCGAATGATTAACGCAAGCCGAACGCCCATTTTATTAAGCTGAATGTCTGCTTGGCTGGAAGGCGCTCTGAGAGGCAGGCAGCCTGAAGGGTATCGTGGCAGCGGTGCGTGCTAGCAGGCATGCACGTCCCTTCGGCATTACACAAGCGCTGGCTGCTGCTCCCCTTGCTGGGGCGCTGCCGGCACTGGGGCAGGATCAGACCCGTAGGTTTACAGGCATTAAAAAGCAAAAAGGGGGTTGGAGAGGATAGGAATAGAGAGGGAACCTTTGCCAGTGAATTACTTTGCTGTAATAACTTTGATAAATTTGGGATTTCCAGAAAAGAAAGCAAGCCTTGTGCTAAGCACGAAAAAACTCTTTTTTCTTAACAGTGATAGCACCTGTCTGGAAATGCACGCTCTCCTTGCACAGGTCAAGCAGGCTTTTCTTTGCAGCTAATTCATAGCATCAGAACTGTAATTATAGTGAACTGAAAATAAAATCAGGAGCAGATTATCCTGCCCAGTTTTATCTTGGCTCTTTGGGACTGAATTCGGGACTGACTCAAAACTCTCTCTGCAATTTAGCAGAAATTCTTTTTACCCACTTTTTTTCCTCAGGCATAAAGTGCCTTTGTATTAGCATGCTTAGCTTGAACACCTGAATATCCAAACTCTATCTTTTCATATGAAAATACAGTTTGCAGGCCCACATCCAGGTTAGATAAAAAAAATCAGTCACCAACATAGAGTTTTCAATGGCAAAGGCTCTTAATCCGCTGTGGAATTATAAACCTCGCACCGAAAGGATTTAACTTCTCCTACACAGATCATTAAACGGTGCCGCATTTTTGGCATGGCACTTCTGTTACCCACGTAGGTTTCCAGACCCAGGCCTCTTAGTCCCACAACACCTGGCATTAAAAATCCTGCAAGCTTCCTTGAAGCCCATGAAAGTACCCTGAAAAATACTGCAGAAGCTTTGGTGCTGGGGCACAGTGCCAGTGCCACCGATCTGGGACCAGCAGGGAGCTCTCATTGATGCTTTCTTGGTATTGGGTCTGTTGACCTACACAGGCAAGGACACAGTTCCCACTAAAAAGCAAACATTTAAACACATCCCTAACACAGCAACTTTATATATATATATATATACACACATGCACAAAACCCCGACATTATCAGGTTGAAAGAAGAAGATTATTCAAGGCCAAGCGTTGGCTTCTCAGCAGAAAAATACATTTGAATTTAAAAGACCATTTGCTAAAGGCATAATTACCAGTAGGATATAGCAAGTTCTTTTTTTTTTTTTTTAAGTAAGAGATAGATTTTTTTCGCAGAAAAAAAGACACCTTTTCCTTTTGCTGGCTCTTTACTTTCTTCTTCCTTTTCCTGTATTGAAACAGAGATTTAAATACCTTGTTCCACCATCTCAAAGATTATCTAGTAGGAAAACTCCCTGGAGAAAGTACACAGTTCCCCAAAGACAATTTTTTTGTTTCTTTCAAACTTCTTTCATTTTAGCTCTTCCCTTTCTCTCTTTCTCTCTCTCATTTTAATCCCTTTGAACTGTAACACTGGATTGATCTGAGCCCTGCTTCTCCTCTCCTGTACATTAGCCTAAATCTGCAGTAACTCCCACTACCTTGGTAGAGTAACAGTGAGATAACTGAAAGGGAAAATCGGCCATGACTTTGCACTGAAGTTCAATTATGTTTTTAGACAGTGGAATAGAATAAGAAAGAAAATAAATAAAAAGAGAAGTGCCTCCTCCTTCCCAGTCCTCACTGCCATGAGCTTCCAGCCACAGAAAGGGGGCAAAGCAGGCAGCAGCTCTTCCGCTCGGGGCAGGGAAAGATGTGCACTGTAGGCTGATTTAGCCAGCTATTGGCATGCTATCTGCATACAAACAAACAAAGCAGAGAAAGGGGAAGGATAATATTTGTCTTTCCTGTAAAATAATGAGCACTTGGGATGGAGCTACCTCTCTCCCAGATTGCAACTCCAGCCATTCAGTGTTACAAATAAAACCAGCAGGATTCATCACACCTAGCTTCAGGTGTGTAAGGGTTGGGTGCCCCAACCCACCACAGCTTCCTCGACCACCAAAGAGAGAACAAAGCAGAGAAAGGGGAAGGATAATATTTGTCTTTCCTGTAAAATAATGAGCACTTGGGATGGAGCTACCTCTCTCCCAGATTGCAACTCCAGCCATTCAGTGTTACGAATAAAACCAGCGGGATTCATCACACCTAGCTTCAGGTGTGTAAGGGTTGGGTGCCCCAACCCACCACAGCTTCCTCGACCACCAAAGAGAGAACATGCATCTCACCACGCAACAGGTTCCCCAGGAAGGTGGGAGGAAGCTGGGGGAGAAAAGTCGCTCATGAAGATGCCCAGTGCTCTCCACAGGTGTCACTCCTCCCTGAACCCATCTAGGAAGGAACCAAAGGGGAGGCTGGTGGAGCCACTGCACAGCTCCAGGCACCCAGACCCAGCCCGCAGAGGGCAAGGACAGGGATTCATCTACTAGAAAACCTAGTTAGGTGACCCCTAACTTGCCTTCTTCCTTAAAAAGGGTATTTTAAGAAGTTGCTGTTCTTTCCTACAACTTTGAGAAAGTGCTTCTTGTCAGCACAGCAGAAATTTAAGCAAAACCATACCTAAGTTGCTCCCTTTTTTGTGTAGGCAATTCTCCAATGGAAAGGGACTGGAGTTGGCCATGCAGGTTGCTGCAGGGCCTGGAGAGGGCAGGGGCTAACGTAAAGGCTCGTTAGCAAGGTCCCAGAAGACTCAGCCTATGGAGAAAATGCAGGAAACAGAGAAATACTGCACAGTAGGTACTTTGTTGGTCACTACTTGAACATTCCTGTTCCCTTATACATAAACTGTTGTTTTTTTCCCTGCAGGGAAAGGAAATGGACAGTTTGACCATCTAGTGTTCCATGTTTCCTGCAGGTAAGGGGAGAGTGAAAACAAAGATAATATTGAGGACTCCAGAGTCTATTTTCCTCATTTGCAGGGTTCCTTTGATAAAAATAACATCACAACATTGAAAGACAGTGACTATAACTCATCCAACAAATTCCTGTTCCAAAACCCACACTAGGTATGTGTGCACGTGGTGGTGTGTATTGAAACCTGGAAGCTAAATTAATTTTTACCTGTGTGGATCAGAAAAAGGAAAGTATTAAAGGAGAAGGACTTGAACAATAATTATCAACCTGCTTGCACTCAAGAGATAAGAGAGTTTTCAGGTTCTCGAAGGGCTACCCTTAGCATCTGCAGTGGCATGAACCCTGTCCCCATCACTGGTCTTTCCTGGCTTTTGGACAGATCTGGACCTCAGCTTTTTGCTTGAGCACATCTGTAAATGGCCCAGGTGTTGCAAAAATGTCCCTTAATCTGCGCTTTTTTGGAGGGGTTATGCTGGTCAGTATTATATCATATTGAATGTAGTCATAGACTTTCAATTTGCTCTTGCTGGACAATTTAGAAAATGCAGTTGAATTTAAAAAGGCTAAAGAAAACTTTTTCATGAGATCTAGTTTTGTGGCTTATGCTCAAGGCTTGCAAAAAACATTGCTACTTTGAAACTTCAGTTAGATTTTCCATTAGGCGATCTGGAGTGCCTAGGTCTTGACACAATCATGTCCTGGTTCATCTCTGTTAGGTACCATGACCTGACCTGATGGCTTGGGGTGGCTTGTGACAGGAGGGATTTTAAAATGTCTGGTAGACAACAGAAGTCATTGTGCTTATCATAAAGCACCTGCACACGGGATGGGCTTCCAGGTGTGCTGATTTTGTAATGGGGTTTTTAAGAGGCAAAAGCTGAAAGCTAGATTGCTGTAGAGAAGGTAGAAATGGAGGCTGAGACAGTGAGCACCCATCTCATGCTAGAGAGCAGAAATAAGTGCTGCTATTATGATGTGCCAGAACTGGCAGTCCCTTTGGGGCTGCAGGACATGGGTAAAACGTGTCTGTGCCATACAAGAGAAAGAAGAACGACTGAAAAAAATACCATACAGGAGCACTGGCCACCCCCAGCCTGGGGCAGATGCTCCTGCTTCACAGTCTGTCTTCCTCTCCAGAGGATTAAGAACTACAAAAGCACAGGTAATGTAATGCCTCTGTAGGTTTTTCTGCCATTTACATAGAACCTAGCACTGGCTGGCAGAGTCAGGAAAAGGACAAGGTAGACAGCCCTATGAAAAAGGAGAGGGGAAAAAAAACACCTTGAAATAAATAAACTTGAAAGATATTGTCTACAGCTTCCCACCTGCATGTATTTCTCATTCACCCTTGGTATCTTATTCTTCACCTTTTATTTGCTCCAAGTCTTCTTTACCTACTGTAGTTGCACCATGTGAATGTGGATCCATGTGATTAAATCACAGAACTCACACAGACAGCCTCTCATTCATCAGCCTGCACCACTGCACTTGCTGATAGTCCAGAATATCTGTTCGATGCTCATTGTTACTGGAACATTACAGTAAAAACATTGACATCTTTCCTGGGAGATACAGTAGCAAGCATTCACAGCAGTTTCAGAAAGCCTTTTGCTGAGCTGTACTCTGTTCCTTATGAGATATCATCTATTCAGCTTTCTCAGGGGAAAAAAGGAGATAAATTTCTGGTCTGCTTGCAGACTTTGGATGTGGGAGATCCCAATGGGCATCCGGAAAGTTACTCGCAAGGGCAAGTTTTGCAGCACCAGAAGCCACCATCATCGGGCTGCTCATAAGAGCAAGAAGTGTTGGTCTAACCAAATTCTCGATAATATTGTGGTAGCCTGATATAATGGTGATTTCTCCAAGCTCTTTGTGATATTTTTTTTTCCAGGAATATGCCCCTTTACATTGCCACCAACCTATTTATTTCCATTTTAGTCAAATCTTCCTCGTCCTTAATCCCACTACAGTTTCAAAATATAATAGACAAATACGTAAAGCTTCTGTTTCTTTAGCTGAAAGAACTTGCATTTTATTTACAGAGCTTTCTATTTCTTTTAATATGTCACCACAACTCTCTATAACACCTTCCCAGCTAATTTCCCCTCAATAATTTCTGGTGGTTTCAGCTACCTCCACCAGAAAAATCCTCCGACCTAAACTGAACCGAATCTAAAACAGCACTACTTGCCTCTAGATATGTCCATTTAATATATCCAATACAAGCAGCCAACTGCTGTTCTCAAAAGACTATCTGACAGATTCTATTCACTTTCAAAGTAGCTCTCCATGGTTTGAATAATTATCTTTCATTTCCCCCTTTCTGACACTTTTCAATGATTTGTTGACATCTGAAGAGATATGTGCAATCTCACAAGAGGCAGCTGGACTTTCTACCCAAAAGATACAAATACAAAAAGGATTCCCATACAGAATTTGAAATAACTATGTTCTTTGCAAATGGAAGGCTAAATCTGCATTTTAATGGGACATGTTTTTAAAAAGCGGAATTCATGAATAACCCTATGAGTTTTAACTTTTTCACTGCCAGTAACAAATCAGAACTACCCCTGGGAAGAAATCCTGCCTTCCCTTTGTCCAGTTTGCTTTCCCAGCATTCGCTGCCACAGCGGCTGGAGCTTTCCTGCAAAGTCTTCCTTGCCCTCCTGCCATTAAGCTGAAGATGCAGCTCTCGTGCCTGTTCTGTGAGTCTTTTATCAGCTTCCCAGATTTGGAAAACAAGCCTATCCCCCCTCCCTTGGCGTCTGTGTGCAGCCAAAATCACATGAAGCTCACAAATAAGTAATATACCTACAGAGTTATCCAACCCCCATTACAGGAGTATATGGGCAATCTCCAAACCCAACAGAATTCATGTTTACACCAGCTGTGTGTGTGTATTCTTGTTTCCATTTTACAGATGGAAAACAGAGGCAGAAAGAGTGCAGGATTCAACGCCTCACCCAGGATCATGCAGCAAGCCAAAGTTTGATGCCTTGTGAACATCCATCCATTACTGGATACTTTACCCATTACTGGTTATGCTTTGCCTGCATAACTTTTTCTTACTTGCGCTGTGACGTGTTAAAATGTCCCTGGCAGGAAAGGGCTTTGTCCCCTCTTCCCTCTGGAAAAATGTAGGGAGAAGACAGCATTAAGCAACAAGTTTTGTGCTTTGTTCTCAAGTTACAAAGTGTTTTGTTTATTCTCTTTGACTCCCAATGGATTAATTCCTTGGGGTACAAAAGAGGACACACAAAACCTTTTTCTCCGTACGGCTTCTCTCTCTCAGTGATGCTGGCATCAAAAAGGCCTCTGAGACGTGTGGGAGCAACAGCCCAGGAAAGGTTGGCTGGAGCGTACGTAGCTGCTGGAGGGCCCAGTCCAGTCCCGTTTTGTTTAATGAAAGTCCTCATTGTGGGAGGGCTGCTGCTCAGCACCCCGAGTTGGTGCCTCACTTGTACATCCCGGGCAATGCCCGCGGAGTGAGGAATGTGCTGCGGGAGTGGAGTGGAACAGGCCGTAGGGAACAGCTGAAAAGGAAATGCTGCAAAAGAGGGGACTGAAGGAAAGAGGAGAGCGTGAGGTGCATCAGCAGGAGGATGCAGAGGCAGAAGCACAGCACTCTGCAGCTTCCAGCAACGTTTCGGGAAGCCCTCTGTTAGCCAGACCGACACCCCGGTGCCTCTACAATTTGGAAGCACACAAAGGAGTAAGCAGGAGGAGAGATTTCAGAGCATTCCTGGAAATTCCTACATTGTGGAATAATATCTTATGCCATGTCCCAATGAACTGAATAACCGGGTGAAACCCCCCTTGATCTTTAGCCGTGGCTACCAAAGGTAGCCATGCAATATGTGTAAGGAACTGCTGTTCTTCAGAAACACTCCCGGCTATTATGCCTCCATGCAATATGTGTAAGGAATTGTTTTTCTTGAGAAACAGTCCCAGCTGTTACAGCTTCCTTCCCCGGTATAGCTCAGGATGGATTGGGGACCGCCCCCCCCCCCCCCCCCGCCCAAGGAGCTCTCCATAAGGACCTTCCCGGTGCAGCCCCGAACACCCTGCCTTGGACTGTAATCGGGAAAGCCAGCTTGTGTTATGGGAGGCTGGAGGGAGGGGGGCGGGGGCTGCTCTCCACCGACATAGAGCCCCTCGGCTCCTTTAACCCCCCTGACACAGCGCGGGGGTCCCGGGCAGCCGCGACGCGGGGGCGGGAGGAGACGCCGCGCGCGCCCCGCGCCGCAGCGCCGCCTGCCGGTCCCGCGGCGGCCCGGCGGGAAAGGCGGGCAGCGGCGCCGGCAGCCGGCGGGAAGGGCCGGCCGGGCCTCTGGCTCCGCCGCCGCGCCGGGCTCAAGCGCGGGGAGAGGCGTGTGTGGAGGGAAGCCGCTGCCGCCCTCGCCGTGGTAAGAACAGCGGCCGATGCATCCCGCCGGCCCCGCCGAACAACCAGTTCCCCTGCAGCAGGAGTTTGTCACCTGCGCGTTAATTGGAAGGCGAAATAATTCAGCGTCCTGAAGGGATGGTGCTGAGGGGCCGAGTGGTTGCAACAGTAATTGTCGGTGGCATTTACAATTTTAATACTCAGCTCCTGTAAATAAAGCCTGCTCGTGTGAAGTGTGCTGCTTTCATGGGTAACAAATGCCAGGCTCCTCATTTACATACATTGAATTGTAGAGCAAGCTGAGCAAATAGATGGAGACGGCAGATACCGCAGATGCCCTCCGCTCTGAAGTGGATTGCCTGCTTCCAGAGCCAAACACCCCCCGGTGCCAGGGTGGGAGCTACTCCTCGTATGCCAGGAGCACACACCTATACACCCACTGAACTGCACGAGTCCTTGCTTCACTTGCTGAAGGTCATCAACTAACAGCGTTGTGCATTTCTTAAGTGCCAGCATAGACTTGGTACGTATTGATCCATGGGGAAAAGATACACGTAGAATCACAGAATCGTTTTGGTTGGAAAGGACCTCTAAGATCATCCAGTCCAACCGTCAACATAATACTGCCAAGTCCACCCCTAAACCATGTCCCTAAGCACCACATCTACTTGTCTTTTAAATACCTCCAGGGATGGTGACTCCACCGCTTCCCTGGGCAGCCTGTTCCAATGCTTAACAACCCTTTCAGTGAAGAAATTCTTCCTCGTATCCAATCTAAACCTTCCCTGGCACAACTTGAGGCCATTTTCTCTCATCCTATCACTTGTTACCTGGGAGAAGAGACCGACACCCACCTCCCTACAGCCTCCTTTCAGGTACTTGTAGAGAGCGATAAGGTCTCCCCTGAGCTTCCTTTTCTCTAGACTAAACAACCCTGCTTCCCTCAGCCGCTCCTCATAAGACTTGTGCTCTAGACCCTTCACCAGCTTTTTTGCCCTTCTTTGGTGTGACATTTTCTTGCCATTGCAGGTATCTAGTTTAAAATAAATTAATTTTCCAGGTAGTAACACCAAGTTAGACAATTTGCACCATTTGCCTGTAGATACCATATACCATAATTATTCTTGGTCAGTCAATGCTCACTCTAAAAACGATGCGGTTTTAGAGCAAAAGTCTGGGCCCAGCAAAAATGGGTCCAGACCTAATCCCGACGTTTGAGACCCCAGAAAACCTCAGTTTGTTCCCTGCAGGTGTTAATTGTCTGAAATCGCAGGGACCACTTAGAAGACTGTGCTTTCACCTCTATCTGCCCACACTGACTTTATCAAACTGTTTTGCCAAACATTTTGTTTCGGTGGCCCTGCAGCTTGCTCTGGAGATGCTTCTTGCTCCAGTAGAAAAATGTAAGACTTTGCTTATCTGTTTCTACAGTTGTGGCCTCAGGTCTCAGGCCCATCAGGGCTGGGTCCAGAGCAACCCACTCGTGCAGGCAGTGCAAAACTGAAGGACATCTTTGCATGCATAGCCTGCCTTTCCTTTGCAGTTCAGCCTGAACTCCTGAGGAAAAGCGATGTCATAACTAGGATTTGTCGGCCCGTGTGGCCTTTGGAGCCATTGACCTATTTCAGCTAAACGTGACACCGGCACTACACACAGATTCTACGTTTTTGCAAGTTTTTGAGAAAATCAGAAGCAGGTAGCGGTCTCAACAGGGTGCTTTCTGCTGAGTGATGGAGCCAAAAGCCAGCCCGCTGCCCATGCCAGGAGGTGCCAGCTGGGCAGCGCCTCCCAAATTCTGCCATGTCCTTGCCTGAGGGCAAGAGAGGGGCACATGCGTGCCCATGCTCACCTGTAACTAGCAAGGACCACTACTCATTTTCCTCCCCAGCTTCCTCAGCCCAGAGCAACTAGAAAGAAACCAATTACATTGTCTTCTCCTTCAATAAGCATGGGACAGGTTAAAAGTTAATGTGTTGCTTTTCCAAGTCCTCTGTCAAACTTCAAATAAAGGCTTTAAGACTACACCCATTTCCCAGAGACAGTTGATATACTACTACTGTGGAGTTAAGTGCAATTCTGGCCGTGACAAGACAGGAGCCTAAAGAGCATAAATGCTTTTATTGCGCCTAATTTTATCTCTGTGTGTGCCTCATTACTGTGTGGTAGCTTGTTTCACGCAAGTGACTGCTGGTTTCCAGAAAAACAAGAGGACCTGTGGTGTCTGTATCGAAGGTATTCCTCAGAGAATGAGAAATCTCCAGTGGAGAAAGAGGTGGGTTCTTGTTAAGCACTGGAAATGGGCTGAAATGTAAATGTGTATTCCATTCTGCAACGTGCCTAATTGCCCATAAATGTCATTAAGTCGAGAAATGTTTTCCACCAAATTAGCTTTGACTCGTGATGTCTAATTAGCTGGAGATGCTGAGAGATAACAACTTATCAGTCACTGTTTAAGAAAACATACTTAATGGTTGACTTTTTTGTTAGCAGCCGTGTTGAACCAGGTATTGCAGCTGTCAAAACGGAGCATTATCAGAGCAATTAAGGACAATACCTCGGTGCAGCTTCCTACCAAGATAATTTGACAGCTCGTTCGCAGGCAAGAAGTGAAGTTGAGCCTAAACTTTCTGTGAATTGATTTTTCACTGCACAGAAGCAACCATAAATTTTACTTCTTCCTCCCCGCGCCCCCCCCCCCTTCCCCCCCCGAGTGTGCTATGTGTAAGCTTCACTCATGTAGCTCTCTTTTTGCAGTCACCTACAATCAAGGTCTCCAAAAGCAAAGGCTTTACCATCAGAGGTTTCACAAAGTGGTATTCAACTCTCTAAAGTAAAGGAAGTGACAAGAAAGGGATGGTTAAATCCTCGTCTTTTACTGTTTAAATCTGTAGTTGTGTACATCTTTTTGTCTTTTACACAAGGCAAGTTTTTCCATGAGGAAGGTCAGTGCCCACTGAATATACAGGGGAATGGCACTGAGTTCCCGGTGCATCACCCAGAACATACTTAACAAGGCTATACTGCAAAATGGAAACCTAACATCCGAGTTCTCACAAGAAAAAAATAACATCAAGCTCTCAGAATTGCCTCCCTCTTAGATGCAATCTCTCATAAGAGCTTCTGATTCCCCTCTGCTGAGTTTATTTCATACTGCCCTCGCACACTGCTGTTTATTCAAATTCTTCGCTGTAATACATGCCCCCTCCCATTCATTTTCTCTTTCTGACAAATAACTTTCAAGCTTTCTGGCTTCTTGCTCAGACCTGGTATAAATCAGCACTGCTCCACTGCAGCCAATATATCTGTAATTACAGATGTATGCACAATGTGCACCTGCTTCTTAAAACATAGCAGTGTTCTTTAGTATCTACAAGATTATCATCCTTATAATCTATTGGATTATTATCCGTTAGGAGATTTTAACACTAGTTTCCGCCACTGTTTTTTTTAGCTCATCATACTGGTGGTGTACACCTCTCTCCTTCCCTTCCCTCTTCTTTCCTAAAGCATGCTGTAACCCATCCAGGTGCTAATAGCTCTACAGTAAGAAGAACTGTCTAAGTTCCCCTCCAAAAAGCAATTTTAACCAAACCCCCACTTTCCTCCTTAATTTGTGTGTGGCCTTGTTCTGTTTAATACTCTATCCAACAGGATGTGTTGGAGGAAGAATAGAAATAAAATCTATGCGAGTGGAGAGAGGAACGAATTAATAATCTCCACAGTTAGGTTATAAATTAGAATTATATTTCTTCTAGCCTGGGAGGTTATTTTAATCTCAACACTATGAACATTTCTCATGGCCCATTGCACATATGCCACCCACCAAGGACATTGAATCCGTGTTGTAAAGAAGATGCTGACCTCCAGAAAAGGTTCCATAGTTCAAGCTTAGGATGTCAAAATAGGAACAGATCCCATCGAACAGAGGCAGGGCTATGACTTCCAGCTATTCTTGTTTTATCCCAGTGGGTTGTACTGTAAGATATCAAAGGCCTGGGAATTGCAAAGCGATCTACGGGATGCAGACACTAGTCTGGTCGTGCAAATGGAAGGTGTGCAGCCAAACCCTCATGGGGATGATTTGCAAACTCTGAACTGTTTGGGATGAAATTAAGCACACATATAGACACTTCAGTATATGGTACTGTGTGTTACATTGTGATATATTGCAATTACCTGCTCTCTATTCCTCACTTCCTTTGAGAAGGCTCCTTTACAGTACTGGCGTATATTCTTCTTCCTGCATCAATTATTTGTGCATGGCTAAGGATGTCATTTAGTGGGTCACCGCCCTCCAGCCTTTTTTCCTTGGGGAGGGGAGCTGGATTATTTGGCACCGCATGCCCCAAGCCCTCCTCTGCACAGCAAGCTTTTCTTCTAGGCAGCCTTCAGCAGAGCAGCCACCAGCCACCTCCAGCACCAAGTCGACGGCCCCACGCTCCTGCGACAGTCCAGCACCGCAACTCAAATGGCATCTTTGAGGTTTTTTTCCTTTTCCCTCCTTGCTTCACACCTGCTTGTCCCGCTCATTCTGGATCCTGCTCTTTCTGATTTATTTTTTTTTAGCCTTTTTTCCTCTCTGATGTCTTTCCCTTGCCCCGGTGGCTGTCCGCTTGAAACACCCCCTTTTCTGCCATCTGAGCAAGCTTTGTTCAAAGCCAGACAAAAGCTTTCCATCACTGTCCTTGTTATGCGGGGGCCTACACAGTAGGTAGCTGCCACGCCAAGTATGAACGTGTGATATAGTTTCCATGGGGGAGTTTTCCCTTTCAGAGTCTTTCCCTCTACTTCTCAAAAGCAGCGGTCAGCACTGTCTATCCTCCAGTATTTTCCCACAGTTGCTTCATTATCTTAATTTTATATCTAAACAAAATACTCTGGTCTTAGGTGAAAGGTAAGATAGGACATGTCAATTGAGGAGTACCATTTTCTCCTAAAGTTAGGGCCAAAGACATTACTTTATACTGGGATTACCTAAAACCTAGGCAGTCTCGAACCAGGGTTTTTATTTTAAAACCATTCTATATAATTTCATTTTCCAGAAAAAAAAGCAGTCTCTGATGATCTTTTTTGCAACAGGTCATACAGGTGGGTTGGAAAAATTAGCACATCACCTGTTTTTGTCCACAGAAAGTAAAACGTCTTTAAAGTATTTCTCTCCCACTTCCTCGCAGTAAGTTATCATTTACAAAAGAGCTGCATATTCATACATTATTTAATGCTCATGGGCTCCTCAAGTGTCCAGTGTTTTGCTTTAAGCGGGCACATATTTACAAAAGACCCTACCGCGTGTGCCACCCTGTGCAGAAGTGGGTCTCACAGAGCAGCTGCTCTGAAACCCACAGAAACAGCAAACACGACTTTGGGGCAGGAAGGAAAAAAATAGGTCCCATCAGTCTGCTCCCCCGCTTCCATTTACAAGGGTAAGGGGTTACTTTAAAGCCTACCCCAGACACTAAGGTTAACATCCCTATGAAACCCTCACACAAACAAAAGTGCCTAAGGGCCTTTGAGCCAAAAATACTCCAGAGTGTAGAATCCTCTAAAGTCATGAGGAAATACTTGGGTTTATACTGAGTCAGCTCACCACACAAGATAATTTAATGGCATGTCTTGCAGAGAGTAAAACAGCCATTGACCCAGGGACATACAACTGTTATCTCCCAGCAAAAAAAAACACGTGCCACTTGTCAGGAGACGGATTGAAGAAGCTGTTCAGCTCTTAATAGCTCAACAGCATGAAGTATCCGTGTGGAGGCTGGGGAGATGGAAGTCAGAAACAAAGCATGGAAAATTTTGTTCAAAGCAACTTACAGACACTTACAAAGCTGATATTTCCGATGGAATTATGACAATCACAACTTTCTGCTGGGGCTGGACACTACAGAAACCTATGGGGTATTTCTTGTCTGATGCAAGGGATGCCTTGCAATCAAGACAAAACATACTGAAGTAAAATTGGTACAAATTGTACCAACATACTAACGTGCAGTGTAAAAACGTAGTAGAAATCATGCTAGACCTTCTGAGGAAACTGGGAATTTTTTTTCAGAATTACGTGAAATGTAAAAAATTTTGTTACAACTTCAAGCATAGGAGTGTTTTTCCCTTTTTACTTGCCCCAGTGAAAGAGTTTAAAGAGAGTTCTCCTTTCATCAAGCCTCATCACACTGTGTCATTTGAAAACCTATAGTTAGAGAAACAGATACAACCCCCGATGTACTGAAATACTGTCAAGGACTCCAGGGGCGTTCACAGTCTGGACTGTGCTTCATCCGGGCTTCACCTCATTGCTTCTGGGTGTGGAGTACTACGTTTCCTTGGGACTTCTGATCAGTCCATCACACTGAATCTGAAATGTCTGTGTGTTCTCAGGTGCATTCTCATTATGGATACATTTTGAAAACAAGTCACTATACACTGCCTGTGGGACTCAAACAACAAAAAATACCCTCTACTTTAAAAACATTTCTGGAGAAAACAAAAATTTAGCTGAAAATTCCGTATTGCAGAATTTTAATTTTGTGGTTTTGTGTTGTGTACACAGCTATAGATCCCCCTGCAAGCCATTATAAAATGAACAGTGATAAAGCAGGCAGCATTTGGAGACTTGGATTAGAAGTGGTATCATGGTCACAGTGACAGCTTCCACAGTAAGTTTCAGTCGAGAGAAAAATGCTGACTTATGACCTGCTAAAACTAAAAATCCTTTATGGGGTTATCAATGACTCTCTTCTCTAACTGCAAACTGCTGCTTGACATAGAAAGACAAAAAATAATAGAATGTACCTTGTAAAATGGCCAGAGGCTTAAGTAACACATCCTAAACACAGCTTTTGCATTGTTTTAAAATGACCTAATTTGAAAGACAAGCAAACTAATTATTTTTTTGACCTCCATTGCCTTTCATATCAGTATTTTGGCAATACAGATGGATGATATTTAAGTTTACATTGTACTGTAATCGTTGCTGCAGCTCTCACAAAAGAGCAGGTTAATAGGGAGGACACAGGGAAGAGAAAATGTGGCATCCCATTTAGAGACAGCGAAAACGAAATTCTTCCCAGCTCTCCAGCAAACAGCTATCTCCTTCACTGACTTTCAGTGTGCAGACTTAAACCCATCACTTAATCTGACCGCGGCGAGCTGGAAAGGCTTATTCGCTCACCGATGATACCTGTTGACCGGTTTCTCTCCCTCTCAGTTTCAAATCCTCTGTTGCTGTCAGCGACACATGCTTTCCTGCTCATCTGGGGTGGCCCAGCCTCATTAGCAAAGGATTTTGTGCATGTTAGTTAATTGAGCCCCATTCCCGCCACCTGCCACTCGCCAGCCTCATCTGCGCACTAACTGCTTCTAATTGTCATCATACGGCCGGCGCGCCGCAACAACTTGAGAACAGACCCGTAGCAGCACGCACCGGGCAGGGCTCTCCCGTGATCCAGGGAACGGCGGTGCGGCGAGTGTAACAATTTACCAGGGGACCAGATGTTTCGAGAGGAAAGGCACCTTGTGCTAACATCAGGTGCTAAAGCTTCGATGTTTATTATCATGTCAGACGCTGAGTCGAGACGCATCTCGCGGGTAAAGCGGCGTGATAAATGGATTGGCGCTAGCCTCTCCACTGCCTTATTGACAACGGAGATATAAATGGGGGGGAGCAAGTACAATGATTTAAACATATGTGAAGTTTTGCAGCTCATTAATCTACAGCGTAAATCCCACAGCAGAAGTCCCATCACTTGCTAGGACTAGACAGGACAAAGCACGAAGAAAAAGGTGTTCCGGAGGGACGAGGCTGCGAGAGGGAGTGGACAAATTGACCTACTATGTTTTTGACATCTCCAACGTTTATGCATGAACCAGTGCTGCTGGGCATTTTGTTCTGAGCAAACACGAAACAGTTGCAGTCTTTCATCTTGGAGGATCCGGCAGCTTAAGTGGGAAGTTCCTGGTTTCCACAGACCTCTTAAATACGCAGGCTGTCCGCACATTGCAGAACAGTTCTCTGTACTGAGGAGTGGTGGTCTTAAAAGAGCAGGTAGTAAATTACAATAGTCTTAAAAAAGCAGATAAATTACAATAGTAAATCATGTCAAAAAGAAAAACGGGGCAAAATTCATGAGTTTTTCTGTGTGTGGCACATTAGTGTCATTGGTTGTAAAAGAGTTTTCCTGTACCACTTGGTAAGATATTTCCAGATACACTGTGAAAGTGTTCTGAGATTTATTTTTTTAAAGAATACACAGATATTGTAAAAAAAAAGGGTATTTCTCAGCTACATCTGTAAATGCCAGGAAGTATATTCTGATGATATGAAAACCTGATACAAACATTGATAAACTGCCATGATACTCAGTTGCAGCACAGTGTCAGGCTCTGCGATCCACACTGAATGCACTGAAACTGAGACCACCTCGTAACGATCCCGCAATGCCCCCTCCACCCATTGGGATCAATTTCTTTCCACCAGCACCCCCCTGTGCCTGAGCTCAGGGTTTTCCCTGGCTCCTGGTCCAGGATTCTCCACGGAGACCCTGCAGCTTGGAAAACAAGTGCATTCTCCCAGAAAACACACATTAAAGCAATGGTGAGACAATTGCTCTTTCAGGAATAACCTTCCCATGGCAGCATACCCTGCAATACAATTTTCTCCTTCAGACTCCTTTTCCCAAGCCTCTGCTCCCTACTGCAGACGGCTTCCATGTGCTGCCTGCAGACTTCAGGGCACTCCATACACCCCCCACCACTCCTTCCCTCCTACCCTTGGCCATCTTTTGCTGGGTTAAGCCATCAGCTGGTGAGGTTGTGCAGGGTCCATCCTTGATTTTCAGGACCTACCCAAGCAAAGCCCTGAGCAGCCTGATCTGACCCCTGAGCTGGCCCTGCTTGGGGGCCAGAGACCTCCTGAAACCCTTTCAACCTAAATTAAACCCTTTGATAAAACCCACCCAGCATGTTACAAGCCAGGCTGGCCTCTGTATGCAAAATTCAGTGCAGGATTCAGGGCAAAAAACTGTTGTGAGCCACCGATCTTCAGGGGGGCTGGCAGTCCTAGGGATGGGGACATCTCACCTTACTTGAGCCCCTTGAGGGTTCAGCATCTACACTGACTGCAGTTGTCCTCCACAGTCAGTGGAAGAACTGGGCACCACTGGAGCGTGAACCGCCCCACATGTCTCAAGCCCCTGCCTTAAGACAAGACAAAACTCTGTCTGTCAGAGAGGGTCTTCTTCCAAGACTGCATTGAGCAGTCTATGCAACCAGCTCGAGGTGGAAGTACAGTGAGGCAAAATTGCAAGGGATTTTAGAAATGGTGCTCAGGGTCTCTCACAAGTTTTACTTCTCGTCTTTTTCTTTTGCAGTGGAGAAGTGCAGACACACTCTAAAAATCAATTCTGCTCGCTCATTTTATTAACAAACCCACCACATTTCTTAGATGATAATCAGGGAGGAAAACAATAACAGTCAAGGATATGATCTGCAGAGGAGGGTGATGCTCTTAAGCCAGAACTCCAGTTGATACGGTATCTTAAAACACAGTAGTTAAGTAAGAGTGAACTGTGCTGGTGATCTCAAACACCAGCCTGATTTCCAGATGTGCTAAGGTAAAATGGAGTGTTACGTAAGTCCCCCCTGCACCTTGAAAAATCAGACAGCTTTTATCTAGGCATCTAAATATAAGCAATTTCAGTGCTTCATTTTGTGCACCCAGGATTAAGAGGCAATCCCTGTGACAGACCGCAGTTGTGCAGTCACAGCACAAGCTTCCCTGGCTCACGCGAGCCCAGGTTTTCAGAAAAGGTCAGGGCTGAACGAGAACATCTCTTACTGGACAGTCTTTGAACACCATACTATATTAGCCTTTTTTTTCCCCTTTTTCTTTTTATGCCTGTTTCTATAGACACCCATGCCAGCAATGAGAAGCAATGCTGCTTCAGGCTTCAATTCATACTGATTCACAAATGCCCGCCACTGATCCCTCGGTAAATAGAACCACAGTCCCTTGAATGCAAAAGATCTAAAGAAATTGCCTTTTAAGTTGAAGACCTAAAGCTGGCCCATCACAATGCTTTTTCTTGATGTCTTGCCTAGGATTTCTCTTTATTTTCCTTTTGTGGTTTTGTTTACTCAGTTAAAGATTATCCTGACAAAGGAAAAGAAAGAGATTTTATTTTTAGAAACATTTTAATTTTTTCTTAGGATAGGAATGGATGTTTCATTTTGTGCCTGAATTGTGGACTCACTGTATACTATCCTCTGGTGCAAATGCAGTGTCAAAAAGGCTCTACTGGGATGTTTTTAAGCCTCTTGATTAATTTCTACAGGAGAAAGTTTTGAAATTGTAAAGTCAAAACCTGTTTTTATAATTCCAAGACTTTCCTAAAATATTTAACTATTTGCAGTGTGGTGCTTAGGTACAGCAATAAGCAACTAAAAAATCTGTATGGGTAATCGATACATCCTGCATGTCACAAAACTATAAATATTATGTCATAACAAATCTGAATTTTGCCATGTTACACTGATAGCCACAACGAGTTTTAGCTCACTTTGGCTTCTGCAGGTGACAACAACATGAGAAAGGAATTTAACACCATTAAGTGTCTCTGTAACAGGCAGCGCAAAACTGAGGGTGGTGCCACGGATTATTAGCATCACTCTGCTGCCTGAAATTCTGGCAGGTTTTCCAGAACACTGATAGCCCTGCTAAAATATTTTGATCACCTTACAGAATATAATTTTTAAAAAGAAATTAATAAACTGATGTACTAAGAGTCTGCTAGATGCATAGAGCACTAGATGTAGAGAGCGTTATTCTTTTCTGTTATATCACAGAGCTCATATCAGCAATAATAAGCCACGCTTTGTATGCACTAACTCTGTAATGGAATTATCTTTTTTTTTTAAAAGAGCTTTGAGCGAAGTCTTAAACTTCAAAAGCAGAACTCTCCCGTAACTGCAGAGCTTAGTGTAAATGCATAACCCTTGATATATGTGATCTTTTTGTCCCCTGGCCTGTGAACCAGAGGCTGGGGCTTTGCTGCTCCGGAGATGTGGCAGACTTCAGAAGAAGAATGGCAGTTTGACACCGTACTGTCACAGTGAAAGCGGGTCCTTCATGTGACCCAGGCTTGGAGGCTGATGCTCTGTACCCATTAACAGCTGAAGCTGCATCTGCCATGTTTCGTGGGCCCGCCACACCATGCTGTGTGACCAGCTGCCTCTGTTTACGCTCGGCCCCTCGCAGCCTTCTGGCCAGGCTGCAGCCAGCCGCAGCCCCGTGCTCCGGCGCGGGGCTTCAGATGTCGACGTGCGACAGTCGCGGCACCGCAGGACGCCCGGCGCATCGGGAAGGCTGGGAAAAGGCCTGCCGGCTCCGCGAGCTGCAACGTGAAGCCGGCAAAGCGTCGTAGCAAGCGGCCTCTTTGCACGGGGGAAGTCAGGCTAACAAGTCTCTAGCAGGGAAAAGGAGTGAGGCTGTGGGAGAGTCACTGAAGATAACCACCTTAAAACCTCTTTTTATTAAAAATAAATCACCTGTGCTGCTCTGCAAGAGCAGAATCTTGATGAAATCAGATGGCATAGCGATAGCTAACACCACTTTCTTCGGGACAGCTTGCCATATAGCAGGCGTATGCACAAGACAACACAGAAATCCCCAATACAGCAGGGCAGTAAGTCTTTATCACAAGCATGGTAAACGCCTCCTCCCCGTCTCTTTGGAGAGGAAGGGAAAGGTCCCGATCCTGCAGATTCAGTATCAGAAGAAGAATTTGCAGGATCAGGCCCAGGTATCTTTCCATCTACTGAGAAAGCAAAGCAATCGCACTTCACCAACCCCCCCGCTGGTTGCTGCCATGACACATCACTTCCCCTTCATCCCTTAAAGACAGCCCTGGGATCACAGGCAGGAATCCCTTCAGCAGAAAATAATTTTGTCTTCAAGCACCACTGGGGCAATGCTCTAGTGTTGAGGTAGACCAGGAGGCCCCCCATCCCCCTGGGGTGAAATCAGGGGGTGAATCTCGGATGAAATAGGTGTGCCCAGCTCGCTCCCTGAAATGCCTGTACACCAATGCACGCAGCATGGGGAATAAGCAGGAGGAGTTAGAAATCCGTGTTCGATCGGGGGGCTATGATCTAGTGGCAATTACAGAGACTTGGTGGGACGCCTCGCATGACTGGAATGTGGTCATGGATGGCTATGTCCTGTTCAGGAAAGACAGGCCGCTAAGGAGAGGTGGTGGAGTTGCTCTTTATGTGAGTGAGCAGCTAGAATGTATTGAGTTCTGTCCAGGGGCGGATCAGGAGCGAGTTGAGAGTTTGTGGGTGCGAATTAAGGGGCAGGCTGGCAGGGGTGATACTGTTGTGGGTGTCTATTACAGGCCACCGGATCAGGATGAGGAGGGTGATGAGGCCTTCTACAGGCAGCTGAGAGCAGTCTCGCAATTACAGGGCCTGGTTGTTGTGGGGGATTTCAACTACCCTGATATTTGCTGGGAGGCCTACTCAGCCAGCCATCCCCAGTCCAGGAGGTTCCTCCAGTGCATTGATGATAACTTTCTGATGCAAATGGTGGATGAGCCAACTAGGAGAGGAGCGCTGCTGGATCTGATCCTCACTAACAAGGAGGGTCTGGTTGAAGAGGTGAAGGTTGAGGGCAGCCTTGGTTGTAGCGACCATGAGATGGTAGAGTTCAGGGTCTCATGTGGCAGGAACAGAATAGCTAGCAGAATCACAACCCTGGACTTCAGGAGGGCCAACTTTGGCCTTTTCAAGCAATTGCTAGGCGAAATCCCATGGGACAGGGTACTAGAAGGTAAGGGGGCCCAAGATAGTTGGTTAGCGTTCAAGGACTGCTTCTTCCGAGCTCAAGATCAGAGCATCCCAGCAGGTAGGAAGTCAAGGAAGGGTACCAGGAGACCTGCATGGTTGAACAGGGAACTGCTGGGCAAACTCAAGTGGAAGAAGAAGGTGTACAGATCGTGGAAGGAGGGGCTGGCCACTTGGGAGGAATATAAGTCTGTTGTCAGGGGATGTAGGGAGGCAACTAGGAAAGCTAAGGCCTCCTTGGAATTAAACCTTGCAAGAGAGGTCAAGGACAACAGAAAGGGCTTCTTCAAATACATTGCAGGTAAAGCCAACACTAGAGGCAATGTAGGCCCACTGATGAATGAGGTGGGGGTCCTGGAGACAGAGGATAAAAAGAAGGCGGAGTTACTGAATGCCTTCTTTGCCTCTGTCTATACTGTTGGAGGCTGTCCTGAGGAGCCCTGGACCCCTGCGGCCTCAGAAGAAGTCAGGATAGAGGAGGAATCTGTCTTGGTTGATGAGGGCTGGGTCAGGGACCAATTAAGCAACCTGGACGTCCATAAATCCATGGGCCCTGATGGGATGCACCCGCGGGTGCTGACGGAGCTGGCGGAAGTCATTGCTAGGCCACTCTCCATCATCTTTGCTAAGTCGTGGGCAACGGGAGAGGTGCCTGAGGACTGGAGGAAAGCGAATGTCACTCCAGTCTTCAAAAAGGGCAGGAAGGAGGACCCGGGTAACTATAGACCGGTCAGCCTCATCTCCATCCCTGGAAAGGTGATGGAGCAACTTGTTCTTGGTGCTGTCTCTAGGCACATCAAGGATAGGGGGATCATTAGGGGCACTCAGCATGGCTTCACCAACGGGAAGTCTTGCTCAACCAACTTGATAGCCTTTTATGAGGATGTTACCCGGTGGATAGATGATGGTAAAGCTGTGGATGTGGTCTATCTCGATTTCAGTAAAGCGTTTGACACGGTCTCCCACAGCATCCTCGCAGCTAAACTGGGGAAGTGTGGTCTGGATGATCGGGTAGTGAGGTGGATTGTGAACTGGCTGAAGGAAAGAAGCCAGAGAGTAGTGGTCAGCGGGACAGAGTCCAGTTGGAGGTCTGTGTCTAGCGGAGTTCCGCAAGGGTCGGTTCTGGGACCAGTTCTATTCAATATATTCATTAATGACTTGGATGAGGGATTAGAGCACGCTGTCAGCAAGTTTGCTGATGACACAAAACTGGGAGGAGTGGCTGACGCACCAGAAGGCTGCGCAGCCATTCAGAGAGACCTGGACAGGCTGGAGAGTTGGGCGGGGAGAAATTTAATGAAATATAACAAGGGCAAGTGTAGAGTCCTGCATCTGGGCAAGAACAACCCCATGTACCAGTACAAGTTGGGGACAGAGCTGTTGGAGACCAGCGTAGGGGAAAGGGACCTGGGGGTCCTAGTGGACAACAGGATGACCATGAGCCAGCAGTGTGCCCTTGTGGCCAAGAAGGCCAATGGCATCCTGGGGTGTATTAGAAGGGGTGTGGTCAGCAGGTCGAGAGAGGTTCTCCTCCCCCTCTACTCTGCCCTGGTGAGGCCGCATCTGGAGTATTGTGTCCAGTTCTGGGCCCCTCAGTTCAAGAAGGACAGGGAACTGCTAGAGAGAGTCCAGCGCAGAGCCACGAAGATGATTAAGGGAGTGGAACATCTCCCTTATGAGGAGAGGCTGAGGGAGCTGGGTCTCTTTAGCTTAGAGAAGAGGAGACTGAGGGGTGACCTCATTAATGTTTATAAATATGTAAAGGGCAAGTGTCAAGAGGATGGAGCCAGGCTCTTCTCAGTGACATCCCTTGACAGGACAAGGGGCAATGGGTGCAAGCTGGAGCACAGGAGGTTCCACTTAAATTTGAGGAAAAACTTCTTTACTGTAAGGGTGACTGAACACTGGAACAGGCTGCCCAGAGAGGTTGTGGAGTCTCCTTCTCTGGAGACATTCAAAACCCGCCTGGACGTGTTCCTGTGTGATATGGTCTAGGCAATCCTGCCCCGGCAGGGGGATTGGACTAGATGATCTTTCGAGGTCCCTTCCAATCCCTAACATTCTGTGATTCTGTGATTCTGTGAATGAGAGTTTCAAAGCAGTAATAAAATTGGCACTGTCATAAGAGAGTGCTAGACCTAAAGGCATGGGATGAGCCTCCCCAGGAGGCAGGTCCCGGCACTGCCTGGCTCACTGTGCTCTGAGTGCTCCTGGGCTTGGCCAAGAGCATCAGTCGGTGTGCAACCGGTACAGCCCTCCTGCGAGCAAAACAGTGCCGCACTGTGTGTAACTCAGGCCCCGCAGCTTGTCTGCAGACAGTGCTGACTCCTGAGCCTTTGCCTTTGAGAAAAGTTTAATTAGTCTTGATTACTGCTTTCACCTAAATGGAAGCAAGAAAAAGCATAAAACATAGCAGAGCTTCCTTCAAGTCTTCCTTTACGCATGACAGCAAAACTTCTACCCCAGTCATGGGTATCTCTCTTATGAGAGGGATATGAGAGTTTACTATGGGTAAACTCTATGGATTATTTTACTATGAGAGTTTACTATGGGTATTTACTATGGAGTAAAATACCATAGTCAATCTGGAGATTCTTTCTTTGACAGTGATCTGAAAAGACTTTTTCAAAATAAAAATACTTCTTTCAATATAAAGTAACTACTCCCACAGTCTTAGCTTCTCCTACCCATTTCCTACCATTTCTCTGATAGGAGAGAAAAAATTATTCTGATGCTGCAGAATTACAGTTGAGAGCAGGCAGAATCAAGTATGCTGCAAATTTTTGCTTCATTCTCCTGCTAGATTATTGAGGACAGCAGTCTAAGAATGATTAATGGACACTAAGATAAATTCCTGTTCTCCATAGCTTGGTGAAGTATATAAAGAAAAGGAAGCTTGATCCTTGGTAATTCACCAGCATAACAGACGTTTACAGTAAATGCTACCACTCTCACACTGAAGATGCAATTAAGTAGGTTGTCAATAAGAATGCAGACTAAAGCACCTAAACCATTTTAAACATGTTATGGAAAGAGATGTCACTAGAAATCCTGTTCACAGCTCTAACGTCAGTGAGTAGGACAACCTAAGGGAAGACCTGGGACATTAGCCTTGCCTCTCTCATGTTGAGCAGTACCCGCTGTCAGTCTGGAGGGAGGACAACTCCACCTCCCAGAATTAGCGACCTGAATTACAGCCTACCCACAGATAAAGCCAAGCACAGCAGTGATGGTCCCTTACCCAGAACACTCTCTCCAGACCGAGGACAACCCAAGACAATGTCCTTTGCAAGTGAAAGGGATGGGGATGCACCTCTTCTAGCCACCAAGTGCAAGCTTAAGCCACCGGGCACTGCCATGTCCCGCACAGTCTTCTCCACACTCAGCATGGTAGGTGTTAGCCTGTTCTGCACAACACATACACTTACGCATTGGCACGGGGGAGGGAATGGTGTTTTCTCGGTGCAGTTACAGCATTTGGGACAGGAGAAACTAGGATAACTCTCCCTGTTCTTCTAAATCTTTTAATAGTTTGCATTATTTATTTTCCTCCCCAGAATGCCTAAGTCTGGTCTTTTAGAAGGTGCAGTAGATGTTATTCACCTGGGATCCCAAGTTACTGGATTCCTGTTATTTTGAGAGGGCCACATTCATGATGTTCATGTGTTCAGCACTTGTCACAACATGAAACAGATATTCAGATATTTGTGTCTACCAGAATACTCACTTAAACTGCTGCCAGCCTTCTCTTTAACCAAATATATTAATGCCCATTTTTCCTTTCATATGCCTAGCCCCAGTCTTGGAAGGCCTTACAGTATAGTCCTGAGGGCATTCATTACAGTGGTAGAAGACCCAGGTTCAAATTCCTTTGGGCACAAGTGGAAGTTCAACCAAATTGCTGGCTACTAGAAAAACAGCATTTGCAAGTAAAATAGTAGCTATGTTCTGAGGAAGCCAGGTGAACCACGGCTAGGAAGCAAGACTGGTAGTGAATGACGGATTCATGAGTCTCAGCTCAACATGTCAGACTGAGCAGAGAGATTTGCAGACAGCATCATCTGGATCAGAGCAGTGCTAGGCACACTTCTAAGCAGACATTTAGACAGCTCCAAGGTCAGGCAGCACTCAGATCACCTAAGACTGTAAGTTTGGGAGCCTATGGGAGCACCCAGTGCCCAAGTCTTCAGGTGGCACAGACTGCCCACCCTCTACTCAGATTGGTCTCTAGCTTATTTGGTGAGACACTTTGGTGAGAATGGCAGGTACCCACAGTTGTACCTGTGAAAATAGAGAATTGCAAAGAGACCTTGTGATGAAGAAAACAAGCTAGATATATTAACAGATTAATTGAAGACCTTGCTTCACTGTCACCATTAACAAATACCTTCTGAGAGAAAAAGGTATCTAGGCTTTTTTCTAAGGGGCATGGTTTAGTGGTGGGCTTGGCAGCATTAGTTTTACAGTTGGACTCAATGATCTTCAAGGTCTTTTCCAACCTAAATGATTCTATGATTCCACAAATAAACACAGTTGAAAGTTTTGTTGAAAGTTTTGATTGTGTTCTTTGCAAGATTACCACAAAGTGTCATTCAGAAGTCTCCTCGAGGGTAAATACTCAAGCGGTGTAAGCTGGCATCATTCCCTCAAGAATATGGCTATGAATATTTAAAAATATTTACAAACTCTTGAAGTCATCCACTCATAATTGTTGCACAAAAGCTAAGCAGCAGTATGCATTGGAAGAAGTCAGACATTACTGCAAAGGTTGGTAGTGTTTTCCTGCCACCAATCCATGTTTTGCAGTAATGTTTCAGCTTCCAGATGGTAAGGGAAGGCTGAACTTTGGCAATTAAATTCAGCACTGATTTCAAACATGGAAGGTCACCTTCAACCTTTCCTCCACCTAACCTTAAACTCTGGTGAAGAAAAAGAATGGGGAAAGCAGTTCAGTCTGCTCAAATGTTTTGTTGGGGAAAAAGAAAAATATCCACAGCCTAAAATCTCAGGAAGGACAGAAATGGTAGCTGTAGCACAGAAACTAGCAGAGATCCAGCTGGAGATTCACATCCTACAGATGCAAGGACAGCAGGACTGGAAAATGCTGAACGCTTCTGAGGATAAGATCTTAAACACAGCACGCTGGCAGAGACTGCTTCCCTCTCACCACATTTCTGTTTTTAACATCCAGAACTGCTTTCTTTCAGATTCATATTCCACACGAAGCAAACAAGCGCCAGGCTGAATGAGTGCATGCAAAAGTTTGAATTTCTGGAAATCACTGCTCTTTGGCCATAAGGAGTGAAGAAATATGAAATTACACAGTATACATTTTGAGGATGGAAACTGAATAATTTGAAATAGTCCATGAAGACATTTCCTAGAAGCAGATACGCAGATGAATGGGTCTCCCGAAAAATTATCCCAGTCATGTGTAGGTAACAGCTAACTATTAATATGTAAATTGGTTTTAGTACTTCTTTTCTGCCAATTGAGGGAATGGATCTTCTGTTCAGAGTGAGCACCATTAAGGGTTACATGGTGTCACGGCTGTTCACAGTCAGTTTATGCACCTTCGTGAGGACGAGGTCACCAGCACAAGCCAAACTTAACTCACTCATGCTGCTGAGCGCCTGGGCATCAAAGTCCAATTTTACATGAGTCACAACCCTGTTTGCTCTCAGACCAGCGGCTCGTTCATCCTCAGAAGTCATGTCATTCATGCTTCCAATGGAGAATCCACCTGTGCTTTCTGAGCTGTTGCTCACATCATGTGTGCTGCGCTGATGCTTCCAGCCCCGTGCAGGCAGCTGGGATTGTCTTGCTGGAGCTGATGCAGCAGTTTGCAACATGTTCTTGCAACATGCTAAGCTTCCTGTGGGTCTGACTTTCACAAACCAAATGCCTTCTGACTGCATATTGCTCCCCTTCAGACACTTTTTATTCAAACCCTTCACACTCTTGAGTTTCTGTCCAGCCTTGCTGACCCCTTTCGGTTAGCAAACTGTAATTCAGTTGCCACTATCTGTGGGTGGTGATGGTTGTCTGGTTTGTTTAGGATGAATCTTCTTTTTTCATTTCTTTGACCAAATCTCTACCTGGACTCAGCACTGATTTAGCCTCCAAAGGCAACACCCTGGCGTTATAGCAAAAAAATAATTTTCACTTTCTCTTTGCAATTGGATTAAAGTTACGTTACAATTCACATATACATGCTGTGCAGAGTTCCTCTAACATATGTAAAGCATTTCACAGTTCCTTCATTCTCCCAGGTATCCATGGTTTGTAGATACAGAAAGAAGCACTATTTCAAACTATTTCTTTTCAGATGTTTCTAAAAAGCTTCAGGTCTAAGAGGATTCTTAACTGCTACAGCCTGCTGTTCCAGGAATTTTCTTATTTCGTTTTCATATCTGACATCTCACATGGAAAAAGAAAAAAATCACCCATAAAATCTGAGAGGTCTGCACAGTTCAGTGCTCAGACCATTGCAGAGCACAGGAACTGTTCCATCTGGCTAACACAAAAACCTGTTCAAAGCTGCAGTTTCCCATAGCAAGACTGAAATCCAACGTCTTTTAATCTCTCTTTTCCAAAAACAAGCTGCCACACTATCCACAACAAGATACTATCACAGAGATTTTTTGGAGAACGAAGCTTGTGTGCTTGCAGGTGGAAGGGAAGGATTGTTAGCAGTACAAGGTAAATTTCCACAGGAGCGGTTCCAATGCCTTCAGATTTGCACCTGCCAATGGTTGAGCACCCAGATTAAAGTTAAAGTGTTGAATTTGGTCTATAAGACCTTTCATGGATTGGGACATTCTTCTTTGAAGGACAATATGTTTTATCCAGGCCACACTGATGCAGCTGCAGTCCACTGCATCATTTATATTGGAGCTACCAGGAAAGTATAAGGGCCTCTCAGCTTCGGTATCTGCTTCTCACCAACTCAGTCCTACAGCTTTGAATTCTGCATGCGGCAGAGCCCATCTATTTCTGTAAGGTCAGCTATGGGGAGAGAGGAGCTAAGGCCTCGTGGAGATATCTTGTTCTAGAGTTTTAAGCTGAAGGGCTGTATTATGCTTTTTAAGAATTCACTGTTTCAGTTTGGCTTCCTTAATGGTGTGTAATTGTAATAAGCTGCCACAGAACTGGTATCTTTGCACCAGAATCCTTGGATACTATTTTAAATCATAAATTCCTAAAACATTTATGCTCCTGCCAGTTCAAGAGATCTATTCTGACAAGTGAGGAAATGTCAAAAGAGTCAGTAAAAACTTCTACATTACTCCAATCACTCTGCAAAATCCTGGCCTCACTGAATCCAGTAGCAAAATTACCCGTCTTCCTACTAACCGGCCACACCTCAGTAAATGAGAGTCTTCACATGTTATATTCTATTCTGATTCTGAGGGATTCTATTTTAATTAAACAGAGATTTGAGGAATGACCTCTAAACTTCCTGAAAAATCAACCGTGCTGTCCTCCAGTCCAGCAATGACTTTCATATGATGCTTCTCATCTTCTGTAATAAATTCACAGATGGACCATCCTTGTCCTTCCAACGCCTAAGAATAACTCGTAAGTACTGTTCCCAGGGGATTTGATTTAGTTTACACACATCTGCTGAGATACGTGTCTTTGAGCCCAGATTAAGTCTTTGTTTGACTATATTTGAGCATTTGTGAAACTACTTGGCAAGAATGTCCTTATTTTATTCATTCAAAACATGTGCTGATTGTTGCCAGTGTGATCTGAACACCTCCGACAGAATTGTTGTCTTTCTTTTCCAACCTATTCACAGGGAGAAGAAAACCAATTGCAGAAAATGGTCAGCTACATTAACCATAAAGCTGTGCTCCCCCAGAGTCTCTCTTCTTTAAAAAAAAAAAGAAAAAAAAAATCAATTGTTTTATTTTTGAGCAAATGCATTTCAGACTCAAATCTTTTCCTAACTAGACTAGTCATGTTTTGCTTTATTAGCCCCCTGTCTCAGTTTAATACCCATTTTGCTCATTACTCTCTGACATGCTGTGTATCAGATAGGGGATGTTCCAATTAAAGCATTTTCTCTTTCATGGAGAGAAAGGACTAGGAAACTGCAAAACCTAAGCTCGCAACTGGCTCTCCAGGAGAAAGGTGAGGATGCCGAAACCATGGACGTAGCTCACAAAAGCAAAACACGTCTTACAAAGAGTACATGACACTTCTGGCTACGTCACAGACTGCCACAGCAACATACAACTTAAATCTTCCTTTCTGAGCGTAAACCACCCAGTCTGTCATGCAGCAAGACCACAAAGCTGATGCCACTGAACCCGCAGTGAGAATCTGCACAGCCCAGCACCTCAGGAAGATGGTAGATCAAAGGTCTGAGGTTTATGCAATTTTGTATTAAGCAACCGCATTAACTTGTTGATCTTCTCAGTAGGTCTTGTCTTTCCCCACTAGCGTAAGCTCTCTACCTCATGTAACTTCCATGAATTGTGTTATGACACCATCGACCACAACCACCTTGCACAGGAGAAGCAATACCTGCATCTTTCTATAGGAAATATGGCACATGGTGAGTTGTAGCCTTCTTCTGGCAGCTTATCAAGTTACCGCAGGCCAGCCCAATGACCTTCCTCATCCTTGGTGTGCAGAGTTAGCTGGTCCTCGCTGCAACATAAAATGTGCCAGCTCAGATCTCTCCTAGCAGGATTATTATCACTATTATTTGCACAGAGAAAAGGGGAGGATCCAGCTGTCTGGGGACACAAGGAGCCAGTTCTTACCCTCTCCTTCAGGAGCAGCTTGTAGTCTAGGTGGATGCAAAAGGATATTTCTGGAAAAGACAGAATCAGATTCCTCCTCCGCAGTGTGCCCCCACCCACTCCTGAGGTAGGTGGCAGGACAGAGAAACGAGGCTGCAACTGCATCAGTAAGGGCAAGCTCAGAGCAGTGGCTTCACGGCTGTCCTGACAGTCAGGGCTAGTTACTGTTCACTCCTTTCCAAGGCAATGACAACCCTGGGGCCAGGTCAGTAACATCAACACTGATCCCTGCACTCTCCCCGTGTGGCAATGAGCCTGCTTTGGGCAGATTTAGCCCATGCCTAAGGGGCTCCCCATCACACAGCTTTTATCAGCACCTAAGCAGATCCTCCAAGCAGAGGCACAGACCAGCACCGTGCTGCACGAGGTGCTGCACAAGACAGGTCAAAGCAACGGCCTGTCCTCCGAACAGCAAGCAGAGAATACACGCAAATAAAACCACAGGCGGTTGCTGTGCATCTACAGGCCTTCTAGAAAGCTGCTGGATGTTTTGTACAAACAAATGGTTTATGGTTTAAGTCATGCTTTAAAACCTAACATGGTTGCTGTCACAGGAAGCCCAGCCAAGGGAAGTCAGAAGCCTTAGGACCTGCATAACCCCTCGCACTTAACCACAAAGAGCAAGCCCAGGCTAGCTGGAGCTTGTTTCACCAGACACACTCTGCTCACCGTCGACAGTGGAAATGCAGCTTTGTGTTCCATTTGTGGGAAGAGCTCTGCCCAAAGACAGAGCTATTCTGACACTTAAGTTGAGCTGATGTTTCTAAGTGCAGATGCAACAAGACCTGCCCTGTTCAGAGCACCGTCTCAGAAGTTTTGGGAAGCATCACCCATACAGGGCTGGTTCCTTCTCAATGCTACTTAAAATTTTAGAACTGACATGTTTTCTTTCTGTTAGCTGTATAAGTGCAATACTTCCTTCCATGCAATATTTGTGTTGCATTTTCCTCTGTTTACAGCACTCCCTACTTAGGAGTATTAGTAATGTTCTTCCAAATTTGCTCCTTTGATGTACTTGGTTTCTGTGGGGAACTTCTAATTTCCAGCTCAATCTGGGGACCAACAGTAGTGCCCTCACATATTATCCTACCTTTTACGCAGAATGAAAATCAAATTTTAAAAATGAAAAACAACTAAAAGCTCTCCCATTCCAGCATATTCTTAATCATTCTGGCCAGGAACTGTGTTGCCAGTGGTAGTTTGGCAAGTCCCAGGCACGACTGTCAAACAGGGGATGAAATAAAACTCACTGCTTTCAAAACATTAAAACTTCTTTTACTTTACCTCCCCATCTCCTGAGGTGGCCATGTTCTAGCACAGAGTAACCATGCTGCAACCGTCCCCATCACAGCACTCCCACCTTGCGCTGGAGAAGAGCAGTCATTCCCCACACTCCTATCCAATTTCTGTGTGACTTGGATTGCTCTTCTTAGCTCCCTCTTATTATTTTGGTCTAATTACTGCTGGAACAAGCCCAAATATCTGGGTACGTATCATAAAGTTGATTTTTAAATACGGACTTGTTGCACTGAAGTCATTATTTAGTATCACCGAGTCCCCGGGCTGTTCCCCCATAAAGTCCCTCTTCTTCATAAGAAGGACATGGAGCTGTAGGACCAAGTCCAGAGGAGGGCCACAAAGATGATCAGAGGGCTGGAGCACCTCTCCTATGAAGACAGGCTGAGAGACTTGGGGCTCTTCAGCCTGGAGAAGAGAAGGCTCCGGGGAGACCTCATAGCAGCCTTCCAGTATCTGAAGGGGGCCTACAAGAAAGCTGGAGAGGGGCTTTTTACAAGGACAAGTAGTGAGAGGATGAGGGGGAATGGTTTTAAAATGAAAGAGGGTAGATTTAGATTAGATATTAGGAAGAAATTCTTTTGAGGCTTTGAGCAACCTGGTCTAGAGGAAAGGTGTCCCTGCCTCTGGCAGGGGGGTTGGAACTAGATGATCTTTAAGGTCCCTTCCAACCCAAACCATTCTATGATTCTATTCTATGAAGGGCTGCTAACAGCAGTCACAGCTGGGAGGGGAGAAAGGGGCTTAGAGGGGAAACATGGACACACTGTGTCTTTGCCAAAGCTCTCTTAAAGTGCAGCTGACAAGTGCTCAGTTGTCTGTGATGGTTATGATCTCCTCCAACGTCCCCATCATGCAAGCAGAGCAACAGCAAAGGTGGCTGGGAACCCAGGCATTTTCTAGGCTTTGGGAAGACTGGGATCACACCTCACAGATTTGGGGCAAGTTGTTTATCTGCCCTTATAGTGCCTTAGTTCCCAGTCCCTGAAATGAAGGAAAGAGCAGTTCTTTACACACCAGGGCAGATGCTGCAATGATAAACCTGCAGTTCTTGTGGCAACAGTGACCCATGTGTGAATACGTGTGACATGCCGAGCTCACTATCACACTTGCACACCAGGTAAACATTTCCCTCCCCACGCCCCTCCCTGGAGCACTAAATGAGACCTATTGCAGATGGGGACCAGGGTTATAATAAGGAGGTGCCCATATAGCTGCAGCCAGAGGAGACATCAGAGAAAGCAAAGGACACTGGAGCTGCCAGAAGCAGAGCAAGAGGAGTGGATGTTTCGCAAGCGTTCAGCATGTGGCCATAGGGGAGGGTGTTACCCTGGCTCTTATACCAACACATGGCAGTCTCAGTGTGACTCCGTGTTGGCTGTTGTGCCTCCAGGAAAGCAGAGAAGGAATGCAAACTCTGGCACACGAGACTACCCGTCCATCCTTTGGAAGAACTGATGGGAGCTTTTTGTACGCCTGCCAAAGGGAAAAAATAGCAACACAATTTACCTGGGAACAGATGGGCCTTCCTCGGCAGCCAGCCTTAATTAACCAACAAGACAACTTAACAGCCTCGGGCCGCAGCGCATCGCAGAGGCCTCTCTGGAGCGGCACAGGGCAGCAGCCTGGCCAGCGAAGAAGCGCCGAGCCAGGAAAAGCCCTGGACTCAGCACAGCAGCGTGGGGGCAGCCGGCGAGTCAAACATGTCACTTGTTCTTTGCTCTCCCTGCTGCTCCTCCGTATCATGCTGCTGACACCGCAGCCCGGGGCCAGCGCTCGGGAGGAGAGGCGGCCACCCAAAAGGCCAAGGACGTTTCCCTTTCAGGACAGGGAGGGGAAGCAGCACACTGCGGCACTGAACCTGAAAGCCTGCCAGGAAAATGCTCCCTCCCTGGCTGCCCAAAAGAGGTCACCTGCGGTGCCTGGTGCTGGCTATTTTCTCAGTTTTATCGGAAGTTAAGAGTTGCAAAGTTAATTTGGAAGCGCTCAAAGGCAGATGGGGAGGGGTGAAGGGAAGGAGCACAAAGGGATTGCATTCGCGATGCTGAAGGAAGCCTTCTCACCTGACCAAGTAACAATTTTCTCTTCATTTTCCAGCCCGTACGTGGTTCTTCCTCACCAGCTCTTCCCACCAGGCTCAAGAACCATTAGCGAGTCCCCATGTGCCCCTTTTGTAACAGTAAATGTTGCTGATTATCAGACATGGCTGAGACAGTGCCTCCATTTCAGACTCTGCATCTGCCAGCTTTCAAACTCACACATTTCCTACTCTTGCCCTTAACCTTTTTCTCAGCTAAAAAAAATAAACCATTTTGAGGAGAGTCTCAAAAACATCCCTTACACATCTGAATTCCTAGGCAAGGAAACCAGTGCATTTTTGCCTTTAAAATGATAGTGCATACTCCTTTTCTGCACACAACTCAAACTGACTGGGTTTAAAATTTTAAAGTTATGCACAGAGTGAAATTGTAAATAAAGAAATCTATGTATGGGACCTGTTGGGAATTACACAGGGTTTTGTTGAATCTGCTATTGGAAACTACAGCCCAAGAGCAACTGTAGGTTAAAGATGAGAGACCAGCATTGGTTCATAAATAAGACAATTTGATCTTTTATATATATTTCTTTCTACATATACACGTCTGTCTAGCTCTGTATACTCAAACACATACGGAGACTGAGGATCCCACTTTTCCCCTTATTCCCTCCCCATTTTTAAGAAGTTTTTTAAAACTGTCATAAAAACAATGCAGATTAGACTTAGATTATTCTGTATATTCAGATAGTGAATCACTGACCGTGCAGCACAGGGCTATCTATAACTTAATTTATAGATAATCCAGAAAGCAAGTACAATTCTCCATCTCTACCCTATGATGTGTTGCCATCCTGCTGGTGCCGTATGTTTGTCTGGATGGAGGCTATTTCTCTACACCGTATCTGGTTACGTTTGAGGGGTCACATTCCCTTTGACACAGAACCTTTAAAAGCAGCAGGAAACCATTATTCTCAGCACAGTAATTGTCAGGGTACATCTTTCCCTATAGACTCTGCTTAGCAATACGAAAAGCTCGCATCCACATAGCCAAAGCAAAACTAAGTACACTAGTTTCTGTGACTATTGAATTAATCTCCACAATGTACAAATACGGTAATTTCAGACTCTCTCTTCCTTGTGGATGGCTCAGTTATAGTCACTTGCATAGTCATAAATGGGTAGCCAATTAGCTGAGGATTTTTTTCCTATGAAAAACAGACTATTGGGCTTTGAGCTAATCTTCGCATTTAAGGAAGTATCAAGTGCCTTTGAATGTCTGGGATTTTCTGTTAAGGCAAATCAGGAAATTTCTAATATGCTGAGTAAAAGTCAATTAGCTGCTAATTTGTTATATAATTTAAAAGAAGAATATTCCCTCCTCTTCTCTGTTAAATGCAGGTAGGCAGAGCTCTCTTTTACATGACAAGCAGACAGCAGGGCAATGTGAACAGTCTTCCTCCCAATCTAAGCAAGTCAAGCCTAGCACTTGTAGGCCAAACATATTCTGATAGGTTGCAGTCAGCCAAAAATATGAAGAAAACACCACAAAAGGAGAATATGTTATTTCTGAGATGCTTTCTTTTCCTCAGATCTCTATTACTGGCCTTGCGTTTCAAATAAACTTGTAGCATGAGAATATGGTTAGAGCCTTTGGACAGACCGTTCTGGGTCTGGCAATATCAGGAGGGAGTCACATTTAGATGAAAAAAAAATATCTTTTAGTGTTCCCCACAGCCAGCCTGATGTCCATACCACACGGAAGAGTTTTAGCCCTCCCACTTATCTCCCTCAGGCAAGACTTAAAAAGCAACACACAACTGCTGATCATTAATGATTCATTATCTGTACCCCTCTCTTTCTCTCTTTTGTTCTAACTGTCACAGTGTAATTCTTTGTCTATTTGCTGTGTATTATTGACCAATAACACTTTGTAGAATTTTTAAAAAGAGCTGTTTACTCAGAGTCAATAACACGTTCATCCACGAGGAGTTAATGCTCTCACATACACTAAGGGGGACAGTTTCAGAGGGCTGCACAAATCCCACAGCATTGTTCATGGGGATTTGTGTACAAACTTCTGCTTACCCCTCCTTGGAAATCTACATTTAATTCTGTTGTGTATGGTAGTGAGAGTGCAGTGTGCTAACATTTCCATGGCCGGTAACCCAAACAACTTAACAGAATATACTTTTTATGTCATTGTCAGTCATTCATTGGGTAGTTGGTTGGCTTTAGTTGGTAGGACAAAGGTGAAAGTCTATCTGCAGCTGAAGAATTCATGATCAGGAGAAGTACTGGAGGAGATATAATCCAGCTAGAACAATGCCCTGCAATTGACCAAAGAACATGTGCAGCAACAGCAGCAGTCCTGTGACTGGTAGCAAAGAGAAGCCTCCAGGACTACCTGTACACTGCTTGTGTGATGGATCCAAGACATGCAATCTAATCACTGGGAATCTCCATCAACGGAGACCTTGCACAAGAGCAATCCCGCAAAGTTCGGAAGGAATTTTCAGAACCACGGGAAAAAGCACATTAGAAACCTGTATATATCCTAGGCATGTATAGAAGACATCTTCAAAGCACTATGCAAATTTTACACCCGCTTCAAAGCCCAGTACTTCATTACTGCCCCTACTCACTAATGAAGCAGCAGTGTTTTGTCTACTCACTCCACACTTCAGGAAGAACTGGGCTAACTGGAGTTACCTTCTCCCTTCAGCATCGTTACTACGCAATATGTAAGCATCCAAACTCACAAAGGGCTTCACAGGGTAGAAGGGCAGATAAAGCTCAGTCACAGTTTATCAGAACACCAAATTATTGAACTAGCAACCAATACTTTCATTCTGCTCCTTCTTTTGTCAGACAGCAAGTTTAAAATAGAATGACTCAGTAAGTCTCTCTCTGGTTCAGTAGGTCCTTACCTGTTTTCAATTTTTTCCCTAAGTGCTTGCCACTAGCCAGTGGTCTCTGGGTTTGAATGAATTATCAGGGTACCCATTTTAGATAGTCTAGAAAAACAAGCCCAGGATCTTGCCTTTTGTTTGTATTCATGGCCTTTCTCACAGTTCCTAATACCAGCTGAGGCTGTCAGCACTAACTAACCAAAGGAACGGAAGGGCAGCAGGTGGTTCTGCTGCTTTCCCAAACCCCTAGGTTGAACATCAAACCTGAGGCAAATCACATCATACTTGTTGAGTCAGCCTGGGACATCAACAACCATTCTGCCACCTGTGTGATCATCAGTTCTCTCTAATTCACCAGTGTAGTCCTGCTTCATCATCACACACAAGGACTGTGAGCACAGCCAACACCACCTTTGGATTTTTCCTGCTTCTCTGCATTGCAGGTGCTTGTAAAAGCTTGTAGGAGCATTCATGTGTGCCTGGGGCCAGTGCATGGAGACAGGCTGTAGGGCTCAAGGCACATTTCTTCTGACCCTATACAAACCAGCCCATATACATTGTAGCAGTGGCATTGCAATATCCCAGATGAGCAAATAGGCATGTTCAATTTCTATAACATGATTTGGAGGGCACGAATGCTCCTCTTCTTTCCATGAGTCTACAGATTCCTTTCCCTCCAGGAACAGTCAGGACAGGTGCTCCCCACACTGTCAGGTTACTGCCTCTATGGTAGCTGCTCTTGGTGCCTCGTTGCCTGGGTGTTCCTCTGTGTTCCCACCTATTTGAGAAAGAAGAAGCTGCCACTTCATTTAATGATTGCTAAGTTCTTCCATGCTCCTAGAGAAGACTCACTGAAAATCTGTTTTGGATTAAAGATACTGGAATTTTTTTATGAGTGACCTATATCACACTCATACATGAAAGGCTTTCATTCCACTTCAGAGCTCGCTAGGAACAAAATCCAATGTCACCTGTCTATTTTCAGTGCCACAGAGAAATTTATTTAGTGAACAAATAGCATGAAAGTCAAAATGTGTTGATCTTAGAGAAAAAAAATATTGTTTTGATGAAATAATTTGTAGCACAGAGAAGGAAAACAATATTTCATTTCCACATGACAGCATAACTCTAAATGTCTAATAAGCACCTTAATAATCTGTCATTTCACTTGAAAAAATTACATGAGTATGTGTATTTCCCATCTTCTACCTTGATCCGAGGAAGGCTAACATTAGAAATCCGGACTTTACCACAGGAAAAATGGAGGCAGAATTTAGCAAAGGCTATATAGGGTTTACTGTAAGAGGACTTAAGGCTTTTAGCCATGGTTTGCCCAAGCAATTTAGGTATATCCCACTGGAAAGAGTTGCTGTAAAGGAAAACCAGGGAGAAACATATCCTCAGAAAAGATAAATCTGAATATTAAATATATATACTATATCAAACTTATCACACATGGATTGTCCTGAACACTGTCCCTATTACATGCCACTGTTAAACTAAACTCATCAAGCCAAAAGCTTGAAATTAATGCTCTGGGGAATAAGAACTCCTGGAGGACCCACTGTTAAATTCCAAATATAGGGGATTTATCATTAAGCGTTTGAGATCAATTGCATCAAATCCCTCTGATAAATTCAGTGGATTAAAGCTAACACAAATCTATTAGATTTATCAATGGAAAACACAATAAAGGAACTGATAAGGGTTATTTCTAAAAAGTAACCCTATTTTAACATACCTCCAAGTTAAAGCCAGTGATCTTTTTGAAGAAAACACAGACTCTGGGCATGATTTGTTCAAGCAGTTACAGCACAACAAGATTATTTCTTCCCTTATCTTCTGAATTAAAGTACATTTTCCTCCAAGAAAGAAAGACAATCTCATAACAGAAAAAGCCATGAAAACAAAAAACAACTAGTGAAACTCATATTTTCTCCCCAAAAAAAGAGCTTTTTCTCTTGAATCCTATGAAGTATTCCAAATAAAAAGACTGTATCACATCCATTTTCTCAAAAAACGTGCTGTGCATTGTTTTGAAACTACTCTTTCACAATACATACTAACATTTTCAATTATCAGAAAACTACTAAATAACATGAGATAAAGTTTCTTTGTTTTGAATGACACAAGAGACCACACTTACATGAACCACTCGTGTTATGGATGTGAGGGGATTAAAAATAAATAGATTACAAAAAGAATGCCTCGATTACAAATACATATTTATGAGACAGGGTAACTGTCACACAGACACTGAGAAATATGTTTATCCCAAAGAAGTTCTAGTGGTGTTAATTTATTTCTGCCAAATTTTACATTTTACGGCAGACTTCACCTGATAGAATAGCTGTAAAAATTATTTACAAACCATAACTGGGATAAAACAGAATTAAAGATAGAAAACTTCTTTTTGAAAGTCATTATTATTATTTTCATGTCACGGAGAAGAAATTGAGGCACATGTAAGTACGGATCAGCAAGCAAGTTAAGAGAAAGGAACAGACCCATGGTCTCCTAAGTCCAAGGACATGACACTGGGTTTATCATTACTATACAAAATTCATCAAATACCAAATAACCACCTTAGCTGCCTCTGAAACTTCTGGGAACCCTTTTACAACTTCAGGTTTTCGTCAACTATAATACAAAGATAATTTGGACAACTTTACAAAGGGATTATCAGAACTGACTGCTTTGTAGTATCCGGCACCGTGTTTGCAAATATAAATATAGATTAGGGTAAAATTTATTTTCAAAGCAAATAGATGCTAAGGTTTCTCTAAAACAAAGTTTAAGAGATGTGGTTAGTTCATTCTTTTGTAACTCCAGGAGCTGTAAAGCTTTAGCCTTTGAAAATGATCTGTTCCTTCATTTATTTTAATCCTCTCTGGATTTCCATCCGTTATTTAGAAGTGTAAAGTGAGTTGTTTATGCAAACAAGGAAAATGATAGTTTTCCAATTTTATATGCAGAATCATGACATTCCACTAAAATGCGTTATTAGCATGACAATATTTTGCACTTTTATAGCGGCTTCCATACAAGGAATTCAAAGTACTCTGAAGAAATTACCACTTTGGCCATTCAAATTCATATTGCCAAATCAGCTAGGAAAACGTGTTCCTGCAATCTTTCAACTGCTCTCAATTAAATAAACTTTATTTAACATAACATGAATGCTTTACAATTCCAACTGGTTCAAAAACTGTTGCTTTTGAATAAATACTATATGCAAATCAACATTTAATTGCGTAGTAGTCCCCTGCAGCTCCCTGCATGTTGCAACTTTACGGATGTTCCCAACAGCTCAATGGACTGTATAAAGAAAGATCACGATTAAGGGTTGTCTTGCTAAAGATCTAAATGAACCAGCAGGTCCTGCTAGCTTCCTGCGTACCTTCAGTCAAGCAGAGATTTGATATACATCTGCTTCTCCTGAGCCATCAATCCAAAAAAGCCCAACAGGATACTTGCTTGTTTTTCTTTTTAGAATTAAGAAATACCACGGGGATTTTTTTGTTCTCTAGACAACTGTCCTATAGCTTAGGAACTGCCAGTTAACTGCAGCCTGTCTACACACAGGAGACACATCTTCTGAGTAGGTGTCTGTGGCAAGCTGCACAGGTGCACTTCTGGTACTCTGCAGCTAGCTATCAGTCATCTGTGCTCTGTGGTGGGATGCTATTTTCTTGGCAAGTTGCTGGCCGGAGAGTTACCGTTATTGTCTTTGTGAAGCACTAGGTACCATTTACTTCATAAGGAAATAACAAAGCATCATCAGTGATGCTTACGTAGCACTCCATGCCATATTTCAGAAGAGAAGGGAAGAAAAGAACGGGGGATTTTCAAAAATGGTTGAGATTAACAGGTACCTGACTCATATCTGACTCTTACTGACTTCCACTGGGACCCAAGTGCCCTCTGAGATCCCCTCCATACAAAACATGTATGAAAGCTAGTTCAAAAAGGATTGTAATGTTGACCCCACCAGGCGATCACTTCAACACTGCAAAAAACAGAATGAACAATGGTGACCACAACCCACCACCACAAAAAATAATGCCAGTACAAAGAATGACCAGCTATCATCCCTGTGACATGGGTCTGTAGGTAATGTTCTGGCAATGGAATAAATTTCTAAGAGCACTTGGTAAAATTTCTGTACATTCTTCCAGTTCCTGTATCTACAGGGACAGAACAGATATATATATATGTATATGTGTGGATATATATATATACACACACACATAATTTTATTTTGTTTTAATCTGGGCTAATGAAAAAAAAAAAGGCAATTTAATTCCTCAGCCTTGCAAGCCTGACACAGTTTAAGCAGCAGCTTTCTCTTGAGACAAAGATGTGAAGGATTTCACAGCTCTAAGTAGCAAGATGCTGCTTTGGGTTCTTCTCTTGTCTTAACGTCATTGCCTACCGTGTTTCTGCTGCTTTAGAAATCACACAGCAAAAAATCTCACTGCAAAAAATCTCACTGCAATAACACTGAAATCCTCTGCCTTGCCTCCTATACACCAGTCAGCCCTTCAGTCACTGAAATGTCACATGCCAGCATTAATACTCTTCAGAGTCTTCTCAATTTCTTCCCGTCTCCTTGTGCTACAGTCCTCTTTCCATACCCCCATTTGTCCCTTACTGACATCTGAGTCCCCCACTGTCCTCACCAACACACACAAAACTCAGTTACAATTTTTTCCTTTTCCTTTCTTTTTTTTTTTTTTGTTTAAAATCAGAATATGGATAACCCATACTCCAGATACAGTGGTCTCTATTTTTTAAATTTAGATAATAAGCTCTTTGAGTCTGAAACTTTGCCTTATTTGTTTATACAAAATGGGGTGTGATGCTTACTTGGAGATGCAGTCTGTGGGATGCACCTGCTTTATACACTAACTGCATTGCACAGGTTCAGTCTCAGCTAGGATCTTCAAAATGCACCTTACAAAGCTAGCCAGAGAGACAAACCTTTGGTTCAAGTCTTCTGTTCTGAAAAGCTTCTGGGATTCAAAACTAGGGATCAATAGATGGAATTTGCTAGCTGATTTCTATTCTCAGTAAAGCCCACCAGTAAAGAAGTTGTCTTGTCCCCCAGACAGCCTGAAATATAATCATCCATGGGGAGAATTTGGAGAATTAAGGACAGCACCTCAAATGCTGGCAGCAAGTAAGAGAGTGACAGGAACTGCACATAACCCATCCCACAGGAGAGTGAGGGAGCACAGACCCACACAGGGGCTTGTGACAGCCAGATCCACGCAATACAGCATTCACTTTTGTCAGGTCTCACAGGCAGATGTTACTGTCATGTTCAGGTGGATTTGGGCAGATCCTTCAGGAAGGAGGCTGGGGAGAGGTGCCCCTGAGGGACAGCAGGCTGTTTTCCTGAAGCTGATCCTTTTCCTTCCCCTGCAGTGTCCTGGGAGCCCGTTGCACAAGGAGCTGCTTCTTCCAGCCCTCAACGAGAAGAAAGTAGAGAGTTTTCAAATGCATACATCAGCACGACTCTCTCAGGCCCTTAAATGTATTCAGGCGGCTACTTCTGAAAGCAATGCAAGTTCTTTGCCCCTAAGCTGATTTAAGGAGCTGAGCTGCACAGTCTTATGTCTCCTTCTCTTGCGTTTTATTTTGTTTTGTTTCCTCCTTCCTGAGCCCTATGTCTGCCACAAGCAGAAGAGTGATCATTTCTCACACATGTAAATCAAAACAATTACCAGCAGGATATGGCTCACGACCACCACACTGCTCACTGGTACCTTGATGTTTCCTGTGCCATCATCCAAAGAGACAAAACTACCTCTGTTTAGTACACAGCAACTACCGAAAGTTAAAATAATTACCTACAAAGAGAGTACATGTTTCTTTCATCTAATTAGACAATATGCCCAGGTGTTTAGCACCAAGGCATCTACTCCTTAATTGGAAAAAGTCAAGGACAGAAACTAATTAGCAGCATTAATCAAAAGCAGAGGTCTAATGATAATTAACAACACATCCCCACTACAAACCCAATCCCTTTATTATAAGGTGTTCCAAATTGTAAAATTAAATGAAAGGAGTTTTACAATAAGTGTTTCCAATTGCCATCTTCTGGCAAAGCTATGCATTATTTCCCCAAAATAAAGAATACTGATCAGACTAAACAATGTCATTTTTCACACAAGGGCTGTAAGCAGTTTGTCCTGTCATTTGCAAAAAAACATAAAGAAAAATCAAATTCCTAGGTAACTCTCCATATTATTGCAGCCACTGAGTGCCTAGTGGCCAGACAGGTCTTTGTTCTTCCTGGGCCAAAATGCTACCTACCATACTCCAGGAAGTGCTCACACTAGCAAAGAAAAAAAAGTACGAGGGCGAGGGAAGCACACTGAGTCTTGCAAAGGTGGTAGTTTTGCTGCTCTCCACAAGCATGGGAGGCTACAGGTCTTAAAAGTGTTGGCAAAGACCTCAAACCTTTGTGAAATAAAGGACTAGAGAGCTGCAGCCAAAAACCATCAGATCAGCGGCCCTCCTGCAAAAGCCTGTGGAGAAGGCAGGGCCGGAGGGGAAATGCACCCTCTCCAGCTCTCCCCTTCAGCCCTGCCATTTAGGAAGCCTTGCAGTTTTCCAAGAGTGTCAACACATTCAGACACATCCCAGAACACAATTTAAATTTGACTGCTCAGGGGTTTAGGTTCACTGGTGTTCAGTAAACTGAGGCTGCATTGGATTTGCAAGAGGGAGAAACCGCTAGGTTGTCACATTAACTACACTCCTCTCTCCCCTAGGACTCTCTGGGGTCACTCCTTCCACCCTCCCTCCACACTACTACCCAAACTCCTATTTTAACTCTGTTCTTTTCTGGGCTTCCCATTACAGAGCTAATAGAAATGCATCTTCATGGCAAGCTAAAAATTATCATCCCATGTAGAAACACAGTCTGCAGTTGGTTATTGCCAGCTGAGCTGCAAATTATGTTATTCTAATATTAACAATTATTTTCCTAGGCTCTAATATGCCATTAAGTGATTACTTACAAGAAGGAAAGCATCGAGAGAGGGAAACATTAAAACAGTGAGGCTCAGTGTTTGAGACTGCAGGAATTACACTCTCAAAAACAAGACAGCCACAGAAAGAGAAATCTCTGCCCACATCTGTGAAGCCTACTTCCCTGGTCCACCACAGCACATTTTGCACGTGGGGCCTGCAGCCCTTCACTAGCTGGGTAATTGCTAAGGCCGTTCACTTGCTCTTTTCCCACCTACTCAAACACTCCTGTGAGGCAAAAAAAAATCTTACCTGATTCAAAACTTGAAAGGGGTAGTCAAAACCCAAGGAGAACAGCAGAAATCTTTGCACCAGACTAACATGTAGGCTGGTCATTTGCAAACAAAATGGCCAGATCCTGACAGCTTTTGTAGGATGAAAATCCCACTACTGGGCAATGGAAGATTTTATACTCTTTTTCTACCATTTTAAGGCCCTTTACTCACACACACTCATGTAAGTTTAATAACCTGATTTATTTCACTGAGAGAATTTCTGCAAGGAAGACCAAGGATGTTTGTAAGTGCTTGCAGGGTTACATTAACACCTAAGGTTCATCACCTCTATTTAGCAACCATACTGTGGTTTGTGTGCATTTCATGTTAGAAAAAGTGCCTGTCCAATACTAAGAAAAACTTCCCAGGGATCTAAGGCACAAGCTTTCCAGAAGCTGAAGTTTACAAAAGGGAAAACAGAAACAAAAACCCCTGAGGTACAGTCTTCACATGTCCCTCAAATCAAGGCTGTTGAGATTTTTCATTCTTTTGCACCAAAGAGAGCTGCTACACATCGTCCTTCTCCCAAAAGACTAAGGCAACGGAGACTGTTACTGAACAACATCTGATACAAAATAAATCTAACTACTCTGCCAGCCTTCTGAAGCTCCAACACAATCTTTTTATTATTTTGGTATTTCTATGTTACATCTTTGCAAAGAGACAAAGCAAAACAGGAAAAATATAAGTGTTCCTTTCATTTGGTGTGTGGACTAAGAATAATTGTCATCAATATTGATTAACCCTTGGGGACACCACTGAATTTAAAACCTGCAGACAGGGAAATCCCAGCTGGTGCATGCTCTGCTTTGAGTAACACTTATTACATGTTTCTGTGTTTATATTTATCTGAGAAAACTGTGAAACTAATGGTCCCACACTGGGAATAATATGTTATCATATGCACCAGGATTGTGCAGTTTCTGCAGC
Source organism: Nyctibius grandis (assembly GCF_013368605.1). Classification (NCBI taxonomy): domain Eukaryota; kingdom Metazoa; phylum Chordata; class Aves; order Nyctibiiformes; family Nyctibiidae; genus Nyctibius; species Nyctibius grandis. The sequence continues at coordinate 19,809,129 of NC_090659.1, forward strand.
TCTATACCCCTACCAGGTTCTAACCAATGACAGGTTCATTAAAGTTCTTCCAAAACTGAGTATTCTGAAAAAAAAAATCAAACAATTTCTGAGTGTTTAGCAGCCCCAGAAAGCCTTTGATAGTCTTCTAGCTCAGTGCTGGTTTTTAGTGAATATAAACCACCAAAGACCAGATTCTGTACCAGCCTACTGCAAACGCTACTAGGTTAATTGACTTCACTGAGGTGGCATGAGTTCATGCAGAATTTGGCTTATCAAGTCATACCTATATATTTTTAGTTATTGCACTACAGGCAGTGACAACTACGGGCCAGGTACCAAATTCACTGTTAGTGCAATACCAAATCAGATCCCAACTCACTTACGGGATACACCAAGGCATCAAAGGCTAGCAGAATCATTTTAATAAAGAAGTCAAGTTGTTAGTAATAGTAGCCAGGCAAATTAATTCTCTGAAATCTATCTTCCAATTAATAAGTATTCCAAGAGAATTTTTTCACCTGTATTATATATTTAAACTGTACAACGATTTCATCCATGTCTTACCGGCCATGTCCAAAGCACAGAGATGTAATTACATGGAAAAGAGTTTATATATTAACTTCTTTGCACAAAAACTGTCTTCATGCAATTAGTACTACTAGTAGTAGTAAAAGTAGATTTGGCTTTATTCTATACAACGCACTATAAGTTCTATAAGTTCATAGACGACACCAAGTTGGGCGGGAGTGTTGATCTGCTTGAGGGTAGGAAGGCTCTGCAGAGGGATCTCGACAGGCTGGACCAACGGGACGAGGCCAATTGTATGAAGTTCAACAAGGCCAAGTGTCGGGTCCTGCGCTTGAGTCACAACAACTCCATGCACCGCTACAGGCTTGAGGAAGAGTGGCTGGAAAGGTGCCTGGCAGAAAAGGGCTTGGGGGTGTCAGTCAACAGCCGGCTGAACGTGAGCCAGCAGTGTGCCCAGGTGGCCAAGAAGGCCAACAGCATCCTGGCGCATATCAGGAATAGTGTGGCCAGCAGGACTAGGGAAGCGATCGTCCCCCTGTACTCGGCACTGGTGAGGTCACACCTCAAATATTGTGTTCAGTTTTGGGCCCCTCACTACAATAAAGACATCGAGGTGCTGGAGTGAGTCCGAAGAAGGGTAACAAAGCTGGTGAAGGGTCTGGAGAACAAGTCTTATGAGGAGTGGCTGAGGGAACAGGAGTTGTTTAGTCTGGAGAAAAAGGGTCTCAGGGGAGATCTTATTGCTGTCTACAAGTGCCTGAAAGGAGGTTGTAGCGAGGTGGATGTTGGTCTCTTCTCCCAGGTAACAAGCGACAGGACGAGAGGAAATGGCCTCAAGGTACGCCAGGGGAGGTTTAGATTGGATGTTAGGAAAAATTTCTTCACTGAAAGGGTTATCAGGCGTTGGAATAGGCTGCCCAGGGAAGTGGTGGAGTCATCATCTCTGTAGGTATTCAAAAGACGAGTAGATGTGGTGCTTAGGGACATGGTTTTGTAGTGGACTTGGCAGTGTTAGGTTAATGGTTGGACTCAACGGTATTAAAGGTCCTTTCCAACCAAAATGATTCTATGATTCTATGATTCTAAACTCCACAAGGAATCTCTGGGAGTTCACAGGCACTGAAACAGCCCATGTTCACAAAATCCTGTTATCCCTAAGCACACCTGGCTTCGATGTCCTGCAGTCTGAGTCTGTCCTCCTCATTCTGCAGCCAAAAGGACATAAGCTCAGTCAGACTTCATTATACCTAAAATTCAGTTAAACCCGTGTCCTGTCTCATGCAGCAGCCAGCAGCACAGACCTCAGGAATAATGCAAAATAGGTTCAGTGTCTAGTCATACCTTAACATTTAATTTCATCTGCCACTTTATCCAGTAGTCCAGTGACAGCTGGGTATTATTGCAAAATATTTCTACCCTGCATAATTTCACACTAGCAGTAAACTTTTGTCCGCCTGCTCCCTTTTCCAGGTGATTTCTGAATGCACTGAACAGTGAAGACCCAACAGATGCCTATGTAGAAGAAAAACATCCTCCACCCGCTGTCTAACCTATCCTAGAGTCCTACATTCCCTCATACTCCAAAAATAACCAAGGGTTGTGCTTGGCACCCCAGCAGAAATGTATGGCATCTCAAACCCTACCACCAAAGGCAGTAGGTGACACCTTTCTCCACCCACCCAAGCGGAGGATGAGGCAAGTTCTCTCCTCCATCAGGATTAACTGGCCTGCAAGGTGAGACACAGGGGGGACACAGGTGACACCTGAAGGTGACAGGCCACATCCTAGAGGTATCTAACACTGGAATTGGATTTTAAGCAACCTTTCAAGAAACAAAAGATTTTTTAGTAAAAATGAGAAGGATCTCATCAGTTTGCTAGGCCTACAAAGGGACAAGGAAGTTGGGCCAAAATTCAGAAATTTGCCTGTATGTTACAACTCGAGTCACAACACAGAGGTGGTAAAAACGAACTGGAATGAGTCATTTGCAAGGTACTGAAGTAAAACCGGAAACCTACTGTCTTTCGGCTTTGCACAGTGAAATCTTTCAAAACAAATAAGCATAAGCATATTTTGTGGGGACTTGCACAGAAACCACACATCTCTCCCACCAACAAATCTGAAAGCATGTCAAAGCATACGACCAACACAAAAAGACAGATTAAAGACATGCATAAATAATTTTTAAAAAAATAATGGCTCCTATTTTTAGTGTGTTGGAAGGTTTAAAATGTACATTTGAGTTCTCTAAGAGAGGTCTTAGCCTTCCCAAGTGTTGACAAAATCTTATTAACACAAAGTCGAAGTGCATACATAGGTGTATATATAATTTTAATGCAAGTCCTTTCCACGAGACTTCCAAAGTACTCCTCTTCAATGTCTTTTCCAATACTTTTTCCTAGAGAAACAGCATCACCTTCAGGCCAAAACCGATCACATTCTAATTTCTTTAGTCAGGAAAGACTTAAAAATTACTTCTCAGTATCTTGCACATTTTTTATTTCTTTCTAACCCTAGCTTGCAAAACATGAACATACAAAAAAAATTTATAGGGCTGTACACAAATTAAAAAAAAATAGGGGGAAAGGGCAGTCTCTCCTAGTTATGGATCCACTGAAGTTTCAGAACAGTCCACACAGTCGAGCTGAGAATAAAATAAAGATAGCAAAAACAGAAATAAGACTTAATATAAATAGATGTGTCAGAAGTAAATAATCAGAGAAAGTTATATAAAGATGCCTACACCTGGAAATTGTATAACAAAGTTCTCCCTAACACTATCACTAAATTAGGTGCGCCAGTACTAATGTTGACAGTAAGCATAGCAACTGGAAGACAGGCTCACAGCACTTTATACTAGTTCTAATTAATTCCCAGCATTTATATACTCAGTGAAACCCTGCCTGTATAGAGGATTGGCCCTTACTAGAGGTATCAGGAGTGGGAGAGTAATAGGATGTAAGGAGAAGAAATGAAATAACGCAGGACATGGAAAAGTTGAGGATATCTCAATTGGATGTGTAAGATGAAATGAGTGCTCCATGAATTTGCAAAGAAAATAAGAGCACCTCAGTCCTGTCTTTCTACATATTTCTTTATTCTCTCTTTCTTTGCAATGGGCCAGTTTTACCAACAAACCTATCAGCAGCCAACTACTATAGCAATTATTTTGCAACCTGAAATCCCCAGTAACAATGACACAGTGAAAAAGGTCAACGTGGTGTATGAATGGCAGAAAACAGGGTGTGCAAGCAGAAGAAGCCACCACTAGAAGTTAGGTCAAGCCAAACAAGACCTACATGCACACTAGGAATTTCCTTCATATCAGGGGGAAAAAAACAGATGCACCAGTGCATAACTTCAGGATGAATACCACTTTGTTGTGCTATTTTGAAATGGCCATTTGAATTCTTTTCATGCTACTGCCTGTCCTAGGGTATGGCATACACACATGATCATCTTTCATAGTAAAAACTGTTGAGTACGATTAGGCTGAGCAGCCACAAGAGAGGAGGTGTGACAACAGTCTGTTATTCCAGAAAGGTTGGGGACTACCATTCTGTGCAGCTCAGCACGGGGACTGCCATGTGTGTTTAGCTGCTGTGCTTACTTCTCCAGTCTTACGGCAGCAGTTGCACCCAGAGACCACACCTGGCAATTCTTTGGCTTGTCTAGAAGCCACAGTAGCTCCAGAGAGGAACAGGGTGAACTTTTTGTCATGTCCCAGGCTGGCTTGTTGAGATATGCTTAGAGTACTTTCGACCTCTGAACAATCTCCGTAAGCTTTGGCCTGCAGAGACAGCAACGGTCTGACCTTGCGTTGGTCTAGACTGATGAGACTTTCCTTCCAGATAGCCCTGCATTCAAAAACTGAATAACAAAGTGACAAATGGAAAGAGAGAATGCTTACTTTAACAGTGTTAACATCTAACTTTTAAGCCAGGCGCTGTGTATTAAGATTCCTACTCTGGATTCAGACATAAAGTACTAAAACACAGAAGGAAATGTTTCTGCTTTTGCCCTAATGCGAGAACCGCCACCGGTCTCTACACAGAACAGAACAAATGGATGACAGTAACTTCGTCTCTATGTTAGTTAACTTTTGTAAACTTTGCCTTTCTTATATTAGTTTTGGTTCTAGATCTAAAACTTCCTGCTCTTTTAACAATCATATTTCATGGGTTAGCAGTGGCACATTTAATCCTGAGGAATATTTTCACTGTAAATTAAATTTGATTCATTGTAACAGATGAATCACAGCAAACTCTCCAGATTATTTTATGTAATCTTACATGGCAACAAGAGAAACTGAGAAATAGAGGGCAGATGTCTTCATTGAATAGGAGATTCAGCATCTCAGTTACTTCCTCAAAATACCTTCCTTCGTCCCCAGTATCAGCTTTACATGGCATGTTTCATATGTAACAAGCTGCTCTTCATCCAGCATTGACTTTGTGCAAGTAATGCATCAGATGACCTCTCAGAGAGCAACTGATCAACCAGTTACATGCACACAAATAAATATTTATGTATAAACGCACACATGTGCACATACAAACACACACACATTAACAAAACTAAGAAAATAATTGTCTGTGATACCAGTGTATTTAGTCCATACAATTCCTTCCCAGTTTTCTTTGAAGAATAATGTCAATGTTTATTATGGCAGAGCCCAAGGCCAGGCTCCCCATTTCACTTACAAATTCTACAGGCAATTTTTCACATGAAGTGCAACAGATGGAGCCATTCTCTACATTAAAACCCAAAACCAACCAACCAACCAACCAAAAACCCCCCAAAAACTACTGAGTTTTCATTACAGAATCTTATTCCTGGTATAGCTGAGCATCCCTGTGGCTTCAGCACAATTTTTCTTTCATGGGAAATGCAAGCTGAGCTGCCAAAATCAAGAGGCTTTATACTTTACACTAGCCAAATCTTCGCTATTCCTTGCTTGTAGTCCTACCCTCCTCCCCGTCTGCACTGGGTCAGTACCTGCATGAGAGTACTTTGCTGAGTGCTCCAGAATCAGGAACAGCTAGGAGTAGAAGTAATATTTCAGCACGCAAGGATATATTTACCTCTAAGTCACAGACCGATCATTATGGGAGGCAATTTATATTTATATTTATATTTATATTTATATTTATATTGGTAATAGCTATGACCTAGTGACTTTACCAAAAATTTGTGAAAACTGAGTTCTAGCTCTCCTTTACCACCAACATACAGGATAACTGTGGACGAGTAATTTCTGACTTCAATCCTAGTTACAAGAACTGCCAACAACCTGTAACTCACCCTAAAATCACCAGGTGTTGGAAGGGTCAAGCACCTTTGAAAATAGACCTTCTTATCTCTCTGCCTTAGTCATCTCACCTATGAAATAATAATATTTTCCCATCCCCTGCAAGGGGCTCTGAAGCCCATGGAAGGAAAACCCTATTTAAATAGAAATAACAAGCTTGATGTTATGAAAAATTAGTCCAAGTTAGGAAAGATTTTCCTTATTTAAAAAATAAACAAATGCAGGAAATGCATAATTCCAGGAACGGGAAAGAATGTAAGAAAGACCCTGAGGCTAGTTAGAAAGAAAAACATTTTGCAGAAGGAAGAAAACAGCACATTAACAGATACTGCATGCAAGTGAGAGGGATTTTAACTTACGAAAAGGATCAAGTGCTCTTCAGGTAATTCAGCAACCTTGCAGCACAAAGATATGCTACCAGCCAAGGGCACATCAGCTCTGGGTAGTATCTGTTAGTCTGGGCAAAAAGAATAAGCAGGCAGCCATGGAAAGGAAAAAGCAAAGGCAAAAAAATACATATCCTAAAGTTAAAATATTCAGTGATACCAGAGATCGTGAAGTTGGCTATGAGTGTGGGAAAAGGATAACACAGATACCAGCACACAACTGATATAGCAAACTGCAATTTTATGGTACGAGGTTTACAAACAAGCTTACTGAGAAGTCACTGAATGGATGTAAACAGTTCTCTGTAGCCACTAGCTGAGGACGTATAAAAAGGGAACCTGATCCACTGGATCTTCTGCTACACCTTTTCTGAAAGGCTTCCTTGGAAATGTTTTTCAAGGTTTTTCTGGCTTTTTTGCCAATCACTCAGGCTGAAGGCTGGCGTCCTTACTCCTCCCAGCAAAATTCTTCTCCCTTTACCCCTACAAATAATGTCGAACAACAATCTCCCATAACATGGTTTCCTTTTTGCCAGCTCCCTCATCACAACATAGGTAGGTAGGCACGCAAGCAGGTGAAGGGGTCCCTGCATCTGAAGAGTCAAAGGCAAAGTAGCTGATTCCTGCATGAGCCAAAGCTGCTGAACTCTTTCTCCTCCTGCTGTTGCTCACTTAAGCTGTTTTCCCCTCACCACTCCCTCTCCCCCATCCAGTGGAGCCCGTGACTTGAGGGTTGCTTCATCCCTCGTGTACCTAGGCCAGACAGAAGATTCACTGGATGACCAAGTGACAGCGTGATCGCTGGAGACAATGAGGAAGGCTGGTGAGAAAGCTGAAAATCTCACTTTTTGCTGTACTTGTAGTTTAAAGAAGTGAAGAGGCAATAAATGATCAGAAAAAGAGAGAAGGAAATGTAAAGAGAAAAAAAGCGCAGCTAAATTTCAGCATCTTCAGCACAAAGTGCTGAGAGACCACAAGAGCCAGTGAATTCATCTGACAAGCAGGAAAGAACAAAGAGGTTTCACTAAAGATAATGCTGAAAAAGCAGTTAACAGAAAGTAGAGAGGCTCACAAGTAAGGCCTTAAGAAAAAAAAAAAACAAAAATGTGCTGGAGCAAGTAAAACAACAATGACAAAACAAAAATGAGAGTTTAGGAGACCTTTCTGTTTGGGTAGGCAGAAGCTGAGTGAGCCATGGAAAGGTAGTATCAGAGGTATGAAGCAGATGTAGGCATGCCAAAAGGCACAGTACTATTGTGGCAGAACTGATCAAGGCAGAATATCATTAAAATTTCGATTGTCCGTCTGATTTTCACTCCAGACTCTGCTTCCAGGTAAACTTTCTGCCCTTCAAAAAGTTAGTTTGGAACTAGAATCAAGAAACACAAATAATGGTGCCACATACAATACCCACTTGTGAGACAAACTCATGCAAAGACATACAGTGAATTTAGCATGTTTGGAGTTTCTAGTCAGAACTGGGACTTTTTCAATTTGCATCTCAGATCCAAGGTTATTTCTTCATGAAGTAAAATGGAGAAAACCTGTCTTCACTACTTTTGAGCTATTCATAGGTTAAGGCAATATATATATTTAACCAGAAAGTTTGTAGAAGCCTAAAAGATGGTGGCTGGAAACCTCAGGTTTGCTTTGCCTTGTATGGCTTAAAGAGATGCAGCATAACCTCATTCCAGCCACCAAACAACTCCCCAAATGACACGTGTCTCCATCAGTGAAGAAAGAGGCCAACATACAAGGAGGTGTAGTCAGTGAGGCCGCAGGTGCAGTGGGACACGTCCACTAACCAGATCTGGTTTCTTACCCCTCACTCACCTCAGCTAAGTACTGAGATCTTCTCGTGAAGATCCCTCACGTGACATGATACAGGCTATATTTAATACCACAGTACTGCTGTTTCTGATATAGTTAAATTTGTATTCATGTTTGAACATTTGCTTAGTGTACTTGCTAATTGCTTAAAGATGCACGCAAGATACACTTTGTCAGGATACACCTGGTCCATCTGGAGGGAAAGAAGGTATTGTCCTTATCTATATCTGGGGACGCTAGCCAGAAGAAGAACAAAGGAGTATCCTGGAACACAAGGACTTTAATCTGTCGTCTGTTTAAAGCGAACTAATAACCATTGTTTAATGTAAATCAACCTTGACAGAAGTATTAGTTTTAGGATGCCCTGAAGTAAACTATGCTCAATACAATACATTATAATACTAAAAATCACACCCACAGGTCAAGAAGACCCTTGCCCAGATGAAGACCCTTCCCCTGAGCACACATAGATCGTATAAGAACGACTAAGCATTTATGTTACTTGTAATCAGATATACTAACTAATGAAAAGTGTGTTATGCAGGTAGAGGGATGATTTAATGTAATTCTTTGTGTATAAAAAAGCTACTGGGATATGCAATAGGTGTGCTTGGTTTGTGGATGATTCCACCGAGCACCCTGGGCAGAATAAACACAGAATCTCTCCTGGGCGTGAGATCAGCTCATGGCGTGCCGGGCACAAATCCGCTTTTCGGACAACATTTCTACTAACAGGAAATACTCGGGCAGAGAACACCTCATCCGTCTGGGTGCACGTTAAGGCAAACATTTATGCAACACTTGTCAGCAGCACCACGCTCCCTCAGCGCTGAGGACAAGGAGATCACAAAGGAGGAAGGAGATCAGCAAGCGCTTTCACAGCTCTCCGCCGAGGCCGCCTTCACGGCAACAAGCCTCGAAGACCGGCGGGGGGGGTGGGGAGAGGAGCGAGGCGGGTAAAAGAAAGCGAAACAAGGGCAGAAAGCGCTTTCCGCGGGTGTGTGTGCAGCAGTGCTTGGCCAGGGGAGCCTCCGGCCACCGGCGAGGCGCAGACCCCGCTCCGGGCGAAGCGGCGCCCTAAGGCCGCTGCCCAGCGGCTCTAACGGGCACAGGCCCCCAGCGGGCACTGACCCCTAGCGGGCACTCGCCCTCAACTACGCCTTCCCCCCCGCACCGGGCCGGGGGCGGGGCCAGCCGCGCGCCCTGCGCCGCTGCGCCCCTCCGCCATTTCCCTTTCGGCGCCGGCGGCCGGAGCTGCTCCCTCGGCCGGCCAGGGCAGCCATGGGGAACCGGCGCGGAGCGGAGCCGAGCCCGCAGGGATGCCGCCTGCGGCGAGGTATGACTGGGGTAGGGCGACGGAGTCCCCCCCACACTTTCCCGTAGCGTGTCGCCGCCCGCGCGGTGGGGGCACCCGTCTGTGGTGCGGACGTGGAGCTGGAGCAGCCGGAGCGAGGGCGGGGGCGGCCCGCAACCGCCCCAGGGCCCGGGCCGGCCGCGCTCGGCGGGGCGCCGCTGTGTGCTCCCCTTCCCCTTCAGCGAGGAGGGGTGTCAGTGGGCGCCAGGCCCGGCGTCCAGGGCTGCGGTGGGCTCCCGGGGTTTCCTGGGAAGGTCGCTGGTTTCTGTTGGTGCTTTGCTGGCCGCGTTGTGGAGGCCGCTGTGGGGTGAAATCCGTGTCTCCCGCAGCGCGTTTTGGCGTAACACCGGCTGCGTCGCGCATAAAAACAGAGAGTTACTGGGGTGGTTTCTTCGGCAGTGTCACTGGATGCAAAATTGTCCTCAGCCATAGTCTGTGTGGTGCGTCGTAGCTGGTTTTGATGGAGGTGATCGTGTAGCTAAAGGCCAGAAATTTGTAAAGAAAAATACACACAATGGTGGACTCTGACAGAGCTTGTTGTCGCCAAGTGCTGTTTCGTTGTCCCCCCTGCCGTGCTGGAGTAGCACAGGGCAGCTGAGGAGTCGCTTGGTATGTTTTAATGCTGCACGTCCCATACTGGTCCCTCCAGGGCCATGTCCGGCTCACCCCGAGCACTGCTGGCAGTGTATGGGAAATGGACTTCTGGTTAATGGACTTGGTTTATTAAGGTAAAATGATTTCGATATCCTTAGAAGCAACTTATCCAAAGTCCCCCAGCAAAGCCAGGACTAGAGGATGGGCATAGCATCACAACATACAGTGTGATTCCCTAGTTCACATGATTTCAGTAGTAAAGTTGATCCATTCGTTGTATTACCTGTGTAGGTTTAGAACATGTTTCAAAGAATAGGGTGTGTTTCTGCTCTGCTGATGTGGAGCCTTTCTGAAATACAAGACAGCGACCTTCAAAGCTTCAAAGCCTGCTTTTTTTTCTGATTGGAAGCAAATACAAACCAACCCAGCTTGAACTCCAGTTAAAAATGAGCTGCCAGTGATGGTGATGTGGAAGTGTGGAGCTGAGTTTTGAAAGTGCTGTGGGCTTCAGGCAGCTCCTGGGGGAGTTACTGAGCCCAAGCTGATGAGGTGAGTGGGAGCTGGACTCACTAGTATTTCCATGGCTTCCCTCCAGGGATTGCTGAGGCTCTGAACAGGAAGAGTAACAAAAGCTAATCAGAGTTTGGACAGAAATGGTTTTCCCTTGGATTTTTCCCTGGAATTTCACTGGCATTGATAGAGCTGCAGAGGACATCCAGATTTAGACAACTGTGCAAACTTGGAGATAACCTGTTTTGTCACATTTCTCTTACATGTTCTAAGGTGCTAAACACATAACTTGGCTTTGAATACGCGCCATGTCAGATAAATGTGCTGTTCAGCATATAGAGCCATATGTGAGTCACTTCAGATTCCAAGAGTGAGATGGTTGTTATTTGTGACAGCATGCACAGCAAGGATCAAAGGTATTCCAATACATATGTTGCATAATACTATATATGGAGTGCTTTGAACATATCTTGTGATTAATTGCAAGGATTAAGACATAAAAGAAGTACTTTGTTAAGTGAATTCAGGATCCTCAAAATTTTCCCCTTAAGAGAAAATTTTGAACAGCTGGAAGAATCAGATCCTGCAGGTGTAACTGTCCTTTAAAGTGACTGTGAAAGTAACATTGTTTGGCTTTAGGTTTCTGTGTGACTTGTGAACAAGGCTGGTAACCTTGTTGAAGTAGAAACATTTTTTTTTCTACTTGTGTAATCTGTAAGCTTGATCTGAATGAGAAAGTCAAATTATTTTATCTTCTGTCATACTCACTAGTGCCAAAACTATATGGACTTGATAGATATGTGACTTAATCGCTTTCCAGTTTGCTGGTATCAGTGATAAACTTAAAGTTGTAACTAGTAAATCTTATCTTCTTATCCATCATGTTTAATTTTGATTGAAAAGAAGACTGGTATTTTTATTTCTCCTAAATATTCCTCACACTTGAATGAATTAATAAAATGAATCAAAGGGAAGTAAAAAGACCATCCTCTGGAACATCTGTGGAATTATCATTATTAGTTGCAGAGATACAGGTTCTCAACATTTATCCGGTGACTTCCTATAGTCATGCTAAAACTTTGAGCAGAGGAAGATTGACATCTCAGATAAGGGTTTTTTTAATTCATCTGATTTTAACATATTATGTTAAGTTTGACCTTAATATGCTTTGTCGTGATTTTTAAATTTTGAGCTGTTTTGTTTTGCAGAGAAAATAATTTAAGTTGTATTTAAAAATAATTTTAAATTAAAAAAACAATTTATTTGTATGAAACCTGAGGAGAAGATACTTTGGAAATAGTTATACCCTTGCCCAGACGTCTATAGATTCGCAGTTGTTCCTTAGTACTTTGCCTGTAATTCAAAACCAGATCCTGCAAATATTAATGCTATGAGGGTAATACATAGAGTAAAATAACAACATCGAGGAGAGAATATTTTAATAGATTTTATGTATTAAAAATTGTAACATAAACTTCATAACTTCCTTATAATTAATAATTTTATATATTTTTTTCTAACCTCCCTCTTGATCTACCCTCTTTCTGGAAACATTTTTTACAACAGTGATGAGTTCTTGTAATACTTCAAATAAAGCCAAGCAATGTTTGTATTTGTTGTATTTAATAAGTTGGAGTGAGTGGCATAGAATTTTCAGATGGTATCTACATGCAAAATTAATACAAATAATCATACAATGCTTTCTGTATTTATTTGAAATGGTAAGAGCCCCTTCCATGTGAAATAAGGAAAGTGCTATTGTTATAAAATTGCCTGTCTAATCTGAGGATCCTTGCCCCACCCCCCCAATAGCAGTAACTGTTTCAGTACCACTGCCTCCCCACAAACACTGAAGAGATTAAAATAACTCTTTTGTGCATAGACCTCGTTTTACTTGCAAATAATTTACTAAGATGATTTCCTGAATGTGATTGTTTTTAATGTATTTGCAGGTGCAGAAGCAAAATGTTTATTTTACAATCAGGTTATATTTCCTAATCACTATGGAAATACTGATGGATGGACCAATGCTTTTTTATCAACTTGGTAAGTTGCCTGTACTTTGTAAGAGGAGTATATTGTAAGAGTAGTACTGCTGATTTTTCACTAACACTCCTCCTGAGCTACTGAAGTAAGATGCCGTCATCTTATTATAGGGCTCTCTCTGGAATAATTCAGAGTCAAGAATCTAGTGTATTATATTCTACATACTCCATTCTATACATAAGCCGTGATTTTCCTGTAAGAAAGAAATGCTTTGAAACAACATACTGCATTCTGCCTCTTGAAATGTCCAGTGAACAGTTGTATGTGTTGGTTTTTATTTTTTGTTCTTATTTTTTTTTTTGAGCCTCCTTAGTTTCAGGATTAGCAGGCACAACAAACATAGTTTGTTGGCTGAGCTGTAGTTGTAGTGGAAAATTGTTTTGGTAGGATCATTTAATTCTGTAAAAAGGATAAGGTGGTAAAGAAGATTCCTCATTGAGTTTACAGCCCATCTTTATTTCTCCAGTCTTAATTTTCCCAGTTATTTGGTCTAAGATTTATTTGCTTGTCTGTGTCTCTTATGCAAGAGTGTAACCTACAAAATTTTGCAACTCTCCAACTGTCTTTGCTAAACACGTTTGTTGAAACAAAGTTCTGAGGCAGTTTGAACTTAGATGAATGGAATTTGATTTTGATAGGGGAGAGGCATTATAAAATCACAAATATGGACAGAATAGAAAAACATATATGTCAACAGGAAATACATCAGCAAGACAGCTGACACACGTGAGGTGGCTGGCGTAAGAGAGAATGGTAAGAGACAGTTTGCATCTCCTAATCCAAAGGGCTTACTCCAAGGAAGTGTGTCGTTACTAGAGTCTGTGCACTGACACTATCTGGTTTTATAATGGGAATATCCTTAATGTGCTAAAGGCTGTGTGCCTGTTGGGAGAAGGGAGATTTCCTGCCACAAATGATTACAAATCTGAGCTTGTGTTGAGGTAAAGAATAATAAGTATTGCTTTGTTATTCATACCCACTGGATGTTTTTTCCACATAGGTGATCTGTTACTATATGGCAGGAAATCAGTTGTTCTACTTTTAACTGCACTTCTCTAAGGGGATGTTTATTATTCAGTAATAACATAGAAGAACAAGTGTAAAAGGAAGACGTACACGAGAGAGGATGTCTGTGGTTTGAGCGGCAAAATGAAGCTTGAGAGAGATGAGTTTTCTGTCTTGTGGAAATACAAATTTGCTGCACTTAGATGCCCAAGTGTATTTGTGTGTGCTTCTGTGTGTGCCCACTGCTAATTAAAGGGGAATTTTTAAAGCACTTCTCTGCAGCCATAAAGGTTCTGTGCAGATATCTCTTTAATTAATTGAGTAGGAAATTTTTCCTTTCCTCTTCCAGTACTCTCTGCAGAAGTAGACAAGGATCATAAAATAACTGCATGAATCCATTAGGAAATTCTCCCAATGTGTCTGGAACAGGACAGTTCTCACTGACCCACTACTATTCTCAATCCCCTCTACTTTGCCAGGAATATGTATTCTGGTACTGTGTTTCACATAGTTGGGGGCTGGACCAGATGACCTGGGAAATCCCTTCCAACCTCAACCATTCTGATAGTCCTGTCCTATGCATTATTTGTAGATCTCCATAAAGATTGTTTTAATTTTTTATGAGGTTTGTTCCAGATTTCTTTTCTCTTTTTGTGGTCATTCTTACTGTAGCACATCTTGTTGACATGTCAGGTAGTTCTGTTTGTCATAGTGTGGCACCTGAGAACCTCAGGTGTGGACAAGAGTGCTACTGCATTTGTTGCTCTACAAATGTAAAGCCAAAGACATTCCTCATGCTACAGAAGTTCCCAAAGTGAGATGTGGAGAATAAATGAATATGTTAAGGCAGTATTAATCAGCACAGTTCAACACAGATAGCAGGCCAGCAGTGTTTTGGGTATTGTCATATATTTGGGTAGAGGGTTTAGGTGTCAAGAGAAAAGAGAGTTCATAGAGAAGAGTTTTAGGGAAAATAATAAAGTAATTCTGCAGATATTTCCATGGAGTTTGTCTAAAGCCTGAGAAAAAGCATGCATGTTTCAAATTAAACTAACGTCTCCTTTGGCCATCTGAGTATGGGAGTTGGCATCTCATCAGTAGGAGTACAGGCCACAAAATGCCTTTAAAATGAGGTTTCACTTGGAAAGAAGAAGGGAGCTAAAGGATCTTGAGAAAAAAAATTAGAAGGATCAGAACAGTAATTTCAAGAGTGTCTTGAAGCACCATGCTGGGAAGATATGAATGATGCAAGACTGGATTGGTCAAGGAAAAGAATTCTGGATACAGTGAGAATCTGGATGAATGAATAGTCTCTTACAGAGGTTATACAAGAGGATGTGGGGACCCCCCGAATGTGAGGATCTGCAAGAAGGCTGGGTTCAAAAGATTACTCGGACAGTAGGCCTGACTGACAGGCTGAAAGTGGCCTTAACCATGCCCTGTGACGGGAGAAGTGTTGCAGCATCTGTTGGTGTTTTTTTTTTCTTTGCAGGCAGAGAATCGAATGCTGTAGAGTTAAACACCCACAGGGGAATGTTACAGACACAGGACAGAAAATAGAGAGGGAGTTACAAATTAGAGCCTGAAGTAGGGAGTTACAGGAGTTAGCTGACTGAAGACACTGAGTAATATATCAAAGTTGTTAAACTACGGCTTTGAGGACTCCCCACATTTAGCAAAGAACGACATCTGTGAAGATGATTCAATAATATTCTTCAAGCAGTAATAGTATGTTTTCCCAGACCGGTTTTAAGATTCTTGTCGTGACTTAAAATGGTGTTTAATAGACAGAGTGAGCTACCTGAAATATAGTCAGAATCCTCTAAGACAGTATTTGATACGAACATCTTAAATATGTTTATTCACACTGAGTCTCGAACCTCATTTGACAGCGATCAGCATAAGCCTGAACCACAGTGTAGTTATCAAAGAACTAGCTCCTAGGAGCCTCGAATTAATGACAGAGGTTGGAAGGGGCCATCCCATACTCTGAGGAAGGAGGAAAGAGCAGAGGAAAGTAGTAGGAAGATGTGAAGGAAAGAAACAGTTCCACTGAGGGAATGCTGAGTATTGTCTCTAATTGTTGCAAATAAATATTGCCAGTAGTAAGCTAATAATCAGATATTGTAGACATACAAATGCATTAATTCATAGTTTCATTTTCCAGTGTACGTCAGCGTTCTCTCTACAGCTTGTTGCAGCTTGCCTGGTAAGAGTTTTTATTGTCTTTTAAATGCTTTTTGTAACACAGTTCAAAAAAACTTGCATATTCTCACCAAGCATCATTTTACAACTTTATGCTTTTTGAAGAAAGAACTTAATAGAAATACAATACAGGAGGACAATCCTTTGCATTGTTGTTTCTGTTGTGCTGAACTCTTTTCTGTTCTGTGGTTGCTTTATTTTGGGGCAACTATTGGGCTACTTTAAAGGGATTTATTGGTTAGAATTGTTGCAATCTCACAGTTGTTTGCCATTCATATTGGTGGGTTGTTTGGTTTTGTTTTGTTTTGGTTTTTTCCCATTCTAGAAAGATTTCTAGGAGAGCCACCTCGCATCCCACAAATGGAATCTTGCAATTTTCAGCACATTTTGTCCTGGCAGGCAAAAAGTGATCCAACTGTGCCAACATACTATCGTGTGCTGTACACCGACCGCAGGCAAGTCTTATTTTATGAGACAAGATTTTACTTTTAATGTTTATCGACTTAAAGTACTAAGATAGGGTTTTCTTGTTGGTTTGTCTGGTTTTCCACCCAGAAATGCTTCCTCCCCACCCCCCAAGCTTTGTTGTGTCGGAGAATCCAGATAGATTATTTTGATCTTTTTTTAACTTGTTTTGATTTACAGGAACTGGAAGACTGCTAAACAATGTTCAAATATTACGCAACTCTCCTGTAATCTGACAGATGATTTAAAAAATATTTTCACTGAATATTCTGTATTGGTTCAGAGCTTCATAGGAACTGAAGTATTGAATTCTTCTGTACTTCGTTTTCTGCCACGTCTTGACAGTAAGTTCTCTGTCTGCATTTGCTTATTTTAGTAGTTTTTATTCGTAGATGATGTATAAATGATATTCTGCTAGCTTTATAGTAAGACAGTCCAAACTAACTTGGTCAGTAGCTTATTCCTTTATCTAAGAGAATATGAATTTTTATGTAATCTATCACGTATCAGTTACAAGACACAGAATATAAAGATAGCTTTCTAAAATTAGTGGCTACAGTAGTTCTGATAAATGGATGAGGCTCTGATTTCGAAATAAAATATAGAATCATAGAATGGTTTGGATTGCAAGGGACCTTAAAGATCATCTAGTTCCAACCCGCCTGCCATGGGCAGGGACACGTTTCCACCAGACCAGGTTGCTCAGAGCCCCATCCAGCCTGGCCTTGAACACTGCCAGGGAGGAGGCATCCACAACTTCTCTGGGCAACCTGTGCCAGTGTCCCACCACCCTCACAGTAAATAACTTCTTCCTAAGATCTAATCTAAATCTACCCTTTTTCAGTTTAAAACTGTTCCCTGTCTTCCTGTCACTACACGTCCTTGTAAAAAGTCCCTCTCCAGCTTTCTTGTAGGCCCCCTTCAGGTACTGGAAGGCTGCTATAAGGTCTCCACAGAGCCATCTCTTCTCCAGGCTAAACAACCCCAACTCTCTCAGCCTGTCTTCATAGGAGAGCTGCTCCAGCTCTCTGATCATCTTTGTGTCCTTCCTCTGGACTTGCTCCAACAGCTCCATGTCCTTCTTATGTTGGGGGCCCCAGAGCTGGACACAGTACTCCAGGTGGGGTCTCACGGGAGCAGAGCAGAGGGGGAGAATCACCTCCCTTGAGCTGCTAGTCACGCCTCTCTTGGTGCAGCCCAGGATATGGTTGGCTTTGTGGGCTGCAAGCACACACTGCTGGCTCACGTTGAGCTTCTCATCAACCATCACCCCCAAGTCCTTCTCCTCAGGGCTGCTCTCAGTCCATTCTTTGCCCAGCCTGTATTTGTGCTTGGGATTGCCCCAACCCATGTGCAGGACCTTGCGCTTGGCCTCGTTGAACTTCATGTGGTTTGCACAGGCCCAGCTCTCAAGCCTGTCAAGGTCCCTCTGGATGGCATGCCTTCCCTCCAGTGTGTCAACGGCACCGCACAGCTTGGTGTTGTAATCAGAGTTGCTGAGGGCACACTCAATCCCACTGTCCATGTCGCTGACAAAGATGTTAAACAGCACCAGTCCGAATACTGACCCCTGAGGGATGCCAGTTGTCACTGGTCTCCACTTGGGCATTGAGCTGTTGACTGCAACTCTTTGATTGCCACCATCCAGCCAATTCCTTATCCACTGAGTGGTCCATCCGTCAAGTCCATGTCTCCAATTTAGAGACAAGGATGTCACGGGGGATAGTGTCAAATGCTTTGCACAAGTCCACGTAGATGGCGTCAGATGTTCTTCCTTATCCACTAACACTGTAACCCTGTCATAGAAGGCCACCAAATTTGTCAGGCATGATTTGCCATTAGTAAAGCCATGTTGGCTGTCACCAATCACCTCCTTGTTTTCCATGTGCCTTAGTATAGTTTCCAGGACTATTTGCTCCATGATCTCGAGAGGCACAGAGGTGAGACTGACCGGCCTGTAGTTCCCCAGGTCCTCCTTTTTTCCCTTTTTAAAAATGGAGGTTATGTTTCCCCTTTTCCAGTCAGTGGGAACTTCACCAGAGTGCCACAACTTCTCAAAAATGAGGGATAGCGGCTTAGCAACTTCATCTACCAGTTCCCTCAGGACGCGCAGATGCACCTCATCAGGTCCCATATATATATTTATGTATGCATAAATATAGAGGAAATAGTGTCATGTCAAGCATTGACAAGCACAAAGTAAAAATCTCTAAGTCCATACGATACATAACTGAGAAAAAAATGTTGTTTTTATGTCTTCAAGTGGTCAGTGTTAAGAGTTAAAGAAATACCATGTCTGCACTAGGTGTAGGGGAAGAGATTTACTTGTTGGTTCATCAGCCTGCTCTTTTCCCTTTCCTTGCTGAAAGAAGATGCTTATTAGCTGTGACATCTTCTAATGCCAGAGGTGGCTTCACCCTTAGTTGTGCTTAGTATTCAGTTTTGAAGTAACAGAGACAGAGATCGAGGAACAACTGGAAGACTATGGAGGAGAAATAGGTCATGTTACCTCTGAATTCGTCACAGAAGTAGCTGCTTCTGTGTCCACTTACAGTCTCAGAAATGATGAAAAATTGGAAGGGATGGGGAGAATAGCCACAAGGATAACTGGAGGATTTGAGAACATCCCTCTGAGGTGGAGGCCTTCAGTCTTTCAGCAGTTAGTTTAATAAAGAGAAGGATCAGAAGGTGCATTGACCACTAGTTAATATGATGGCAGGCTTCTTCAGTCTTGCGAACAAAGCATGACAGCATGCCCTGACTGGAAGCTGAAGCTAGATAAATTTTAACTAGGAAAAAGAGACATATTTTGAATTGACCACTGGAACAAACCGTCAGGTGTTCTGACTGATTGTCCATCACTGGCAACTTGTAAATTGAAATTGGATGTTTTGCTAGTAGTTCTCTAGTTCAAACCACAAGTGACTGAGTGAAGTCAGGTTTTCCAGGGCATGGGACTTAGATGAACTCTATAGTCTTCTCTTATTTCACAGTGTCTGAATAGGAAAGAATCAATATTCTGAGATATTTCCCTTCTGGGTGTAGTTGATATCTACCTTCAAATACCTATGGTGGAATCTCTGTCCTGTTGACAGACGGATTTGAGCAAAGCCAGAAAGGCTTCATAACAAAGAGCCAGGAGAACAATCACATTTGACTGTAACTAGGTTTAAGCTAATGTTTATTTGTAACTTAAAACAAAAGATGAGAAAGGAGTAAGTGTGCAACCATTTGACTAGGACATGCTTTCCTGCTTTACTAGGACATGCGTTCCTCTTTGAAAGCAGATGAAAGCTTGCTGTTGTACTAAGTATTAAACTTTTTTTTTTTCTTTCTACCCTATGTCGGGAACAGAAGTACTTAGCAAACATGTATTGCTTTTTTGAATTTTGCAGAGGTTGGCAAACCAGTCTCCACCTTCATCAAAATGTACATGCTTCTGGAAAAGACAAAAGTGAAATGCAAACTCTAAATTTTCATGTTTTTTCCCCCACAATGTACTACACAGAAATGGAGGATTATGGAGATAGTTTGTTCTCACACCATTTTCTAACATACCTACTTCTTTCCTGTGTTGGAAGAAGAAAGATCTTAGGCTTGATTCACTATGGAAGTTCCTCTGATCTTGATGGATGTGTAGTTTTGGAGAGAGAAGACAATTAGTGTGCACGGCTCTTGAAACACATACGTATTCTGAGGACTTGAACTTGAGAGATTACTTTGGTCTCAGTGGAAGTCTCACAGAAGTGTAACTCTGTTTTGCTAGGTCCTCTGTCCTGCTGTCAGTAGTTTTTAGTCTTTATGGCTCAGCTGTCAAGTTTAGGCCTATAGCCTTCCTTGCAACCAGTATGAATATGTGCAGGGCTACTCACCACTGAATTTCTACAAAGATTCCTTCCAGAGAATGACTAGAAGATAATGATGAGCAAGAAAGTAATTAGCTTTTCGTACATGTTAACCTCAGCTTTCCTCTCAAATAGATAAAAAGCTCACGTCTCTCTGGAGCTGAAGCAAAGCTTCTGTCACCTTTCTGCTTCTTCCCTCCCTTCCACTGCTTTCTGTTTTTAAAATCTAGCTGTGTGGGAAAAGATCGTTTGACCATGGAACTTAAATGTTGCAAGACGTTGTGGATTTACAACAGTGACATACTCTGGAATCTGATTAGTCAGCTATGTGTCTGTCACCAAAATAGAATTGGTACTGAATACATAGTATATATTTTTTCCATCTTTTTTTTTTCTTTCTTTTTTTTCAATAGCATTCCTGGGACCACCAGAAGTTAATATCAGTTCCTGTCTAAACTGCATAAATGTCACCATAAAGCTGCCAACCTCGCACTTTAGAGAAAATGGAAAGCTATCGTCTTTAATTGATATATATAAAGAGCTTTATTATGATATAACACTGAAAACACTCGATGGAGAGCGTAAGGTAAATAACTTCTTGTTTTATTTGTGCTTTAGGGGAGAAACACAGAAAGCATAAAATGTCTCTGATGGTTAGCAGAATCACAGAAGCAAATATGTGAACAGAAGACACTTAGAAGAAAACAAAGAGAATGGCCAACATAATCTTAGCTTCCTTTTACTGCAGAGTAGCAGGCTTTGAAGAGGAATACTAGTTGTCCTGTATCCTTACTTGAAATAAAGCACAGGGCACTGGCTCAAGTGATTGTTCTCTGGGAAGACAAGGGAAAGACTGTTTAGCAGAAACTACTAGCAGGTGTATGCACAGTTGATAGGAAAATATGTTCAGAAAGCAGTTCAGTAGTTTTCTGTCAAACTGGAAAAATGTATCCAGTTAGTTTCTGAAACAACCTGTTCTGGGTCTGGTACTATTTAATTTTTTTTTTTTTGTATGCTGAAATAAGAGAGGTAGATAGGCATGATTAGAACTTAAAACAATCCTCACAAAATGGAGAAATAATCTTAAAATAATAGGAGATAATTCAGTAAGGACAAATGCAAGGCATTAACACATAAGAATAATTTTCTGTGTAATAAGAGTGATAACAGCTACACAGGCAGCAGTTTTGCCAGAAAGGATGAGAGCATTCTATAATATTGCAAGCTAGACATGACTCACGTGTTGCTGAGAGATAAAAAAAAAATAATATTTTTACGTACTCAGTGCTTGTAAAGCCCATGTACCCCACACCAGTCTGGGGTTCAGAAAAGGCACCGACCAGTCAAGCAGGATCCAGAAAGGAACAGTGAGGACTGTGGGGGATCCTGACACATGACCTGTGAGGAAATGCTGGGATAATAGGGGACCGCTTAGTGTAAGCAAGCAAAGCGCAGTTAGAGGCCAGAGTCTCTGAGTATGTAAACATTTACTACAGAAAAGGAGGAAATAAACCATTCACTCTGTGACCAAAAACAGTCAAGTGGAATTGGCAGTTTTGTAGACTAGGTTAAGCATCAAGAGAGACATTAATACCTGGGCTGGCAAAGCACTGGAATGAGTTGTCTGACTAGAGCATGGGCTGCCTGTACTGGAAGTTTTGAGCAGCAGGTCAGACAGGTACCTGTTGGGAATTTAATCTAACTCATTCTACCATGAGTCACAGAAGAAGGACCACAACTTGCCTGCTGTGGATATTTTTCCCCTGATTTCTGAATCAGAATATCACTTGCAGTTTCAAATCTGTAGAATCTATGTGAGGCTACTTCAAGGGGACATACAGTGACCAACAGTTGGAGACAGAAGGCAATTTATCTTTGATAATATCATATTTCACAAACAGGCGTAAGGTAGGCATCTTGACATCAGCTAGAACTAGAGATGAAGCAGTTATCTAGGTAAACCACTGAGTTACTGTGTCGGTTTTTGCAGTTTCACGTGCTACTGCGTTTCTCTGAAATAGCCATAATGTTTTATCAGTGGCTGGGGATCTCTTTTTAGGCAAACAGCTAACTTTAAACCATTGTCTTTCATGGCAGAGGCCACGTGAGAAAACCACTGAAGAAATTTTTAGTACTGTCATTGAAGAATTGTATCCAAATAGAAATTACTGTGTGTCTGTTGTGGTCACTGCATCTGTAAACAAAAATTCCATCCCATCAGCCTGGAAATGTAAAACTGCAGACTCTGTAGCTCAACAAGGTAACTGTGCTGTGGTGCGGGAATGGACTGTCTGACTTGATTACGTGCAGGTGTTTTCTTTTTACATAGGAAGATTTACAAGCCAATTAATCCTAAAAAATAATCAGAGAGAAAGTACTTTCCAACTGATAAACACTGTAGAGGTTTAGAAGTGAAATATAAAAACCAAAAAAGCACTTTGGGGCTACAAATCTGTTGTTAATCCTGTGAGCTATACAAATCTCCACTAACTGCATAAATAGTTATCAAAGATGGTGTCATTTCTTTTTTAATTATTGAATCTAATTTGAGATTTGGTCTTGTTTTGAGTTTGAACCAGATGACCTCCAGAGGTCCCTTGTAACCAAAATTATTCTGTGATTCTAAGTAGTTGTTCTGAATGTGAAATACGAAATGTGTAATTGGAAACTTCATTCATGTATGTTGATTTGTTTGTTTTTTTCACTTGCAGATTATCATACAGTTGCAATCGCAGGTGCTATATGTTTTTCGCTGATGTTAGCTGGTGCCCTGAAGTGTATGCATGCAGGAGGTTATATTCTTCAAAAAATATCGCTTCCACGTACCTTGGTATGTAATAATTCTCATATTTAAACCTTCCTGGTTGGAAGGAGGAAGTTTACCATCTGAAATTTCTAATCCTGTGCATTAGGTACAAGTTATGTAAGTACATATAATGTTTTAATTTGCAGGTTACTTATGTCAAAGATAGACTGTAGGCTCCTAAATCTTGTCTGTTCTGCGGAACAAATATTCAGTCTCTTTCAAAACCATTTCTTGCTAGTACTGTGACAAGTTACTAACAGATAGAGACGTCATCATCCCCCTCTACTCAGCGCTTGTCAGGCCGCACATGGAGTATTGTGTCCAGTTCTGGTCCCCACAGTGCAAGAAAGACGTGGACAGACCAGAGAGGGTCCAGAGGAGGGCCACAAAGACGAGCAAAGGGCTGGAGAACCTGCACTCTAAGGAAAGACTGAAGGATTAGGTCTTATCTCCCTGGAGAAGGCTCAGAGGGTACCTCATTAGAGTATTCCAGTACTTAAAGGGTGGCTACAAACAGAACAGAGGCTCTCAACACAAAGGGCGATGGGTACAAGCTGCACCACGAGAGGTTTCATGTCAATATAAGAAAGAAATTTTTTACAGTGAGAACAGTCAATCCCTGGAACAACTTCTTCAAGGATGTGGTAGAGTCCCCATTACTGGAGGTTTTCAATGTGTGATTGGGCAGGGTGCTAGATAATCTCATCTAGGCTCCCTCTTCCATGAAAGGTTGGAGCAGTTGGTCTTTCGAGGTCTCTTCCAGCCTGGGCTGTTCTATGTTTCTGTGAAGTTAGAGGGAGCAGCCAGTAGTGAAGGGGAGAACCCCCCCAGAGTAACTTTAAATGAACTCTTTGTGGTTCACAGAAGCAGGCTAAGTCCTACAGTGTAGGACAATTAACCCCTTGCCCTTTGAAAATTACCTTATATGTAAATCCTTCCTGCAGCAGACAGATTTCTTCTACTATCTGAGCCAGGGCAATAACTCCAAAAAACCTACTCCAGTTCTTAGGTGAAGCACATAGGGAGAACACCTGTTCTCCACCAAGAAGAAGGATGCTCTGAAAACATTCAGGAGCAATGTGTATCCATTGCTTCTTAGCAAAGCAGTTTCTGGCACATTTTACCTCTGTTATTTCACCCTGCAGCATTGTACTTCTCTCTAAGAACAAAACCCATTACCCCTATAACATTTTTCAATTTATTACACCAAAAATTAGAGCATTTCCTGAAGGTTTGAGGATAGTTTAGCCAGGTCCCTGGCTGCTGGAGTCTAAAGGCATTTTGAGAGATTCTACAACTGAAAGCAAATATTTTAAACTTGCTTTCAAGATCTTTTCTTTATCACGTTCCCATAGGGAAGCAAGCTCAAAAGACAAAAGGTAGCTTTAAGACCCAGTTGGGTATAGGCATATTGTTCCTGTAGTGGTGCATAAAAATGGCCTAGAGTTGGGAGTTTTGGTCTCATTATCCCCAAAAGATGGGCCAGTTATTTAGGCACATGTGGAGAAGAAAAGAGTCACCGTTAGTGCTCTTAAGACTTTTTTGTTCTTAATGCTATACTTCATGGCTATTGTCCACAAAAGGCATCAAGGACAGCATGTGAGAAGTTCTAAAAGTTCAGCAGCCTGGTGAGAGCAAGATCTGGATGGTGGTTGGAAATGATCTCGCAAAAAACGTATAAGAACTTACTCTCAGTTCACCTCAACAAGGAGACAAAGGACAGACCATCAAAGACCTTTGCAGAGATTAGACACTGCTTTGAGGAAGCAGTCTTTAAAGCACGTTGTTTCTCAGGAAACCTGAGTCTGCTTTGTAACAACAACAGTAGCTTCTCAATCGAAGGAAAAATCCTCTTCACTGAAATCAGATGTACCTTGCAGGTCCCCAACCTTCCAGTTTCACATGTATCTCATACCATAGATTGTGCAGATATGTCCCTGCCAGAAAAGCATCCTAGTTGTTAGTTCCAGAACTGTTCCTAGCAAGTTCAGGATCACTTCTCTGTCTGCCTTCCTTCTCCAGTCTCGGTAATGATTTATTACTGTATTCTGTTATGAACAGGCATTAGTGAAAAGGATGCCTGATAGTGGAGCACTTACTAGGGAAAAAAGGATATTTGTACACAAGTTATCTCTGCCAGAATCTAGAGCTGGCATAGTATCTTAGAAACTAACTCCTGGGACCAGACTGTCATAATCTACCTGAATATTGGAGTTGGATGAAAACAAAAATCAAAGGAAAAGAAAAGAAACAGTATAGCTCTGCAAGAAAACTTTCTAGGGGTGGGGGGAGGATGGGCATGTACACAAGGCAAACAGTGCCTGCATCACCTTCCAAATGCTAAGGTATTCTCAGTAGCGGCAAAAAAGTCCATGATTAAGGAAGAGTACTCAAGGAAGAAAGAAAGGTAATGGTAATATAGCACTCAAATTGTTCCACTATTTTGAACAAAATAATCTTTCTTTGACTTTTTCTGTGATCAAGTCTCATGTTTTAGCACTTGAGGAAGCCAGTCCCAAGTCAGCTAATTTTGTTATTTTAATAGAAGAGACTGAACTGCCACTAAATTTCAAGCAAAAAGTAGAAAGATTCTTGGGACTTGTTTCTATCCCTCTTTGCTTGCTTTCTTTTTTTTAATAGTCTCTGACTTCTTTTACATTTAATTCTATGGGGGGTTTCAGCATAAATATTTTACATTTTCTACAAACATATCCAGAGCAGATTGGTATCAACTTTTTCTAAGACTTTTTTCCTCATGTTTCTGTCCTTTGCTATGTCATTACCTTCATATCCCTAAGATTGCTGAACATGACTTTGCCAAGTAGTGTCTAAGGTTAATTTTTTTGTTGTCGGCATTTTCCCCCAATGCTTCAAATATTCAGTAATCCTCAGAAGTGCAGAGTGAAACTGAGAAAATGGAACTTGGGATGTTATATAGTTCATTGCTTCAAATGGTACATTTTTAAAGGACCTAAAAATTGATCATCCGTGTAAGGCTTCTCTTTTGCATGGTAACTGCAAGAGCTAATAGAGAGTTGCAAGACTCACCTCAGGTTTAGGATGTATTTCTAAAATGACCTTTCAGGAAAAACTTCTTTACGGTGACGGTGACTGAACACTGGAACAGGCTGCCCAGAGAGGTTGTGGAGTCTCCTTCTCTGGAGACATTCAAAACCCGCCTGGACGCGTTCCTGTGTGATATGGTCTAGGCAATCCTGCTCCGGCAGGGGGATTGGACTAGATGATCTTTCGAGGTCCCTTCCAATCCCTAACATTCCGTGATTCTGTGATTTTAGTCTTAGAAAGATATCTCAAAAGTCAGAATTAAAACATTTCATACCTGACACTGCTTGGCACTAGTGTCATTTCTTTGAGACTGTACAGTGCTGTGTGCCTTGATTTGTAGTGAAGGCAGTCATGTTTACAGAACTGGAGAAGAGGGAACAATCCTAGATGCCCTGAACTCTGCGGAAAAAGCCAAAGATGTGGCACAGAAGGAATCATTTGTTTGACAACCTCATGACTGGGAGTACGTTTTTAGTATTTTTCTGTGCGATTGTGCAAATTTGGCTGATTTTTTTTTTTAATTCACTTTGCTCTTTTAGGTATTCATCAGGACGTTAGCCTATTCACCTTGGACATTTGAACCTGAAGAAATAGCCTCTGTAGAGATCATTTACAAAGAGGTTAAAAAAAAGGCAAATGAATCTAGTGGTGGTGTCAGTGATGAAGATGACAGCGATGACAGTGACAGTGATGCCATAAGTAATCATGACTATACAAGGCGTGATATCATAAGTAGAGTACGTCATTCCTCTGAGACACCAAATGTTTTTGTGCAGTACTCTACAGATAGTACATGTGACGACAGCAGCAGCCAGGCAAGTGAAAATCCAGACCCTGACCCAGAAGATTTTGAAAAGCATGAGGTGGACACTGAAGAAGACAAAGACACGAGTAGAGAGTTACTTAATCCTTTCTCTGAGGTAAATTGTAACTATTCTTCTAGGCAAAGTAACAGTGCTTGTTTTACCATTAACTTAAAAACTGTGCTATTGGGAGCCTCTGAAGAGAACATGGATAGTTCTGCAGCTCTTCTTTCTTCCCAAGAAGATGCAGTTGACTGGCAATGTACTCATGCTTTC
The DNA here is from genome assembly GCF_013368605.1 of Nyctibius grandis. Classification (NCBI taxonomy): domain Eukaryota; kingdom Metazoa; phylum Chordata; class Aves; order Nyctibiiformes; family Nyctibiidae; genus Nyctibius; species Nyctibius grandis. The sequence goes on from NC_090659.1 coordinate 19,836,141, forward strand.
GAAGCAAGACTGGATGGCACAGAAAGCGTGCAGAAACCACACTGTCGTAACGGCTCTCATGAATGGCAAAATTCGTCTCATTCTTCTGATGAAAGTGACTCATCAGATTCAGATGTGGACCGAAATACTGAATATATAAGAAGATGAATAAGTGAGAACCACTATTATTTTATAACATACAAATTGATATTGTCCAACTTTATTTCTGGACTCAACATACAGATCTTGTCTTTTTCTTTTAACATTCTGTGAGTATATGCCTGAACACTGAAAATATGCAACACTTGTTTTTTACAAAAATTTGTCTGATCTCTCCAGGTTGTTCCAGATATGGTTCAGGTTGGATTATCCACAGAGAAACAAAAATGACTGTTCAGATGCAGCAGAAAGAGGATTTATTTCATTCTGCAGTTCGATAGTGAACTATACCTTTTAGCTGTTAAAAAGTAAATATTTTATGTAACTCAGCTAAGTTAGTTTGTAGTACAGGGAGTTGTGAGTGGCCCATCTCTCAACCAGACCACTTTTTTAATTTGAAAAGACTCTGCTATTATTCTTTAGCTCTGTTGATGGATTACTGTGAAACCTGTTTTGCTGGATGGATTGCTGTATTCAAGTCAGTGAAGTGATTTCTACATTTGTGCAGAGAAAGCTGATCAAGTGAAATAATGGGGGCAGAGATAAGAATACTCAGCTGAAAGAGTTGTCCTGACTGTGAATTAAGGCATTAAATATACCTTTTTATATATTTTAATATAATTTTGTGCAATTATTGAATACTACACTTTTAAAAAATATTTTTATGACATTTAAAAGTTACTGCAGTGTACAGTTATGCTTTAACATTTGTGCTTCATAAACAGAATTTTTTTTCATTTCCCTGTCTGAATTTTTACTGTGGTTGCTACATGCCTTTGAAAAGCTACATGAGTTAACCTGCTAAGAATTTACTCCTTATGAGAAGGCTTTTGGGTATCACATACCTGAAAAGAAGAACTTTTTTCACCTTGTGTTGCTCTGCTTAGGTGCTACTTTTCTGCCCACAAGCAGCTTCTGGCTGCCGTGGCTGGCAGTCATTCTTTTGGTGAGGATAGCTGAGAGTAATTTCTAAGGTGCTGGAATATGTCCTGCTGCTGCACTACTGCTAAGAACTAAGTAGGTGTAAGTACCTGACAGCTTGCATCTTGACAAGCTAATTATTTGCAGATTTACACATCTGTAGAATTAGTGGATGAAACTTTCACTTACAGTGCCCCTGTACCAACACTCTCCTGTTTGTACATTGCAGTTGGTATGCACGTCTCCACAGAGCCAGAGGAATCGCTCATACGTACACGAAGGCAGGGGGCACGTGCCCATCCCAGGGAAGGCCAAACCTGCCTTATCGCCTTGTTTAGTGACAGGAGCTGACAAATGAGCCAGGAAAAAGTGTATTAAACTGGAATTTTCAGTTGGCAACAGTAGTAGCTTGAAAAAGAACCCTTTCCACTCTGAATAATAAAACTGCTTCCTCCTTCCCCCAAGTTTATGCTGGTTTTGATCAGGGACGCTGAATGGTCTGGTAAAAGTAGTAGCATTGGCATCTTTGATGTAGTCAGAAGATAAACCTTTCCTCAGGTAACTTTCCTATTACCTGAAGCAGGAATTTCACTCAAGATCTGGTTTGACACTGTGCGTCATCTGCTGTCTGGTGATGCGTTATTTATTTATCACCTTTATGCTGCCCTCCCATCTCTTGTCTTCCCAGCCGCCAGGCTCTATGCTGAAGATGCTCTTTAGAGATTATGAGTACCCAAGCAGCCAGGCATCGCTAATACATTTTAAAACACAGCACCGATGAACAGCTTTCCAAACCTGCGGGGAAGGTTCAGGGGCCGGGTATACCCTTGCTGGAAAGGGGAAGGCAGCCGTGGCGAGCAGGGGAGGTTTTGGAAAAGTTGGGGTGAGGCGGGCGGGGAGCGGGTGATGTTCCCCTCAGGCGGAGGGTGAAGCCCCGCAGCCTGGGGCGTTCGCTGTGCCCGCACGCCGCCGCGCCCCGCCCCGTCCCGCCGCGGCAAGGCGGAAGGGTTTCGGGGCGGCCCCGCTCCCCCGCCTACGAGGGCAGCGCCCGGTGCCATGGCGCGGCGGCGGCGCCGGCTCCACCGCTGATGAGGGAGGCCCGCGCCGGGAGTCGTCATGGCCGCCACCCTCCGGTGCGCCCTCTGCAGCTGCCTCCTGCTCTGCGGTGAGTCCGCCCCGGGCCCGGCGGGGGGCGGCTGAGGGGTCCGGCCGGCCCGAGCGAGGGATCGTCCTCCCGATCCCCGCCTGTGGCTGGCGGCGGGGCTGGGGCCCTCGGGAGGGCGGCGGGAGCTAGTGTCGCTAGAGGCGGCCGGCTTCGTTCTCCGGGGGCCGCGCTGCCCCGAGAGCCCGGCTGCCGGTGGCGGCGCCGCAAGGAGCTGGCGGCAGGCGGCGGTTCCGCGGGGGGCGCCGCTGCCGTGAGGAGCCGAGCGGCACCGACAGCGAGCGAGCAGCCGGCCGGGTGTGCTCCGCGGTGCCGTACGGGGAGCGGGGCGAGGCCGGCGGCCGCCCGCCCTTCGCAGGGCGCCTTGGCTGGAGGGGCGGAGGGCTGCCGGGGCGCCGGTGGGATGCTCCGGCGGCCGGGGCCCAGCTGCCGCTGCCCCGCGCTTTTCTTTCCGCGAAGGCTGTATCAGTGCTGGGAAACTGGAACTTTCCTTTTAGGCTTTGGAGACTGGTGCAAGTCCCAGTGATGAAACACAGGTGTGGGAGGGAAACCGCGCTCTTCCAGGCACGGTAACCGGGCGCTGTGGGAGCGCGGGGTGGCTGTGCCCGCAGAGCCCGGCACGAACTGGCCTCCTCTGGCAGGGCTGGTGCTGCCCTGGGCACGGAGAGAGCACTGGGAGAGCAGCCACCGCAGCCACTGCAACTGGCCCAGGCCGTATGTCTCCCAAAACAGGCTGCGTCTAAGACTGTGATGTGAGCTGTATACAAACCTTTCATTTGCAAAGAACAGAACCAGAGAAGTCATTTTCTCAGCTCTTTGGGTCCACAGTGCGGAATAAATAAAACTTTACCCGGAGACTTTTAAAGTAGAAGACCCTGTCAGGGAAGCGAGCCTGCAGAGGCACTGTGCTGCTTACTGGGAATTTACAAGCCTACGTCAAACCTTCCTCAAAGCGCGGGCAGCGCCCTAGAGAGGGTCCTTTGTCACAAGGACCACGTTGTGCAGGAGACGAGAAACCAGGTGCCTTGTACGAGCCAGATTCTTTTTCAGCTGTGTTGTTCACGCTGAGTCTTTGCAGTCTGTTCCGTGCACCCATCTTCCTTAGCGCTCTGCATACCTGGGATTTTGCAGGTAGGAGAAGGTGTGGGAGCAGGAGGCTAGAGGTGCTTTCTGTGCTCTGGGCACAACACTGCAAAGGGGGAGAGCGAGTGCACGGGCAGACACCTCTGAAGGCAAGTGCCCGAGGTGGGTACCGGTGAGGGCACATGTGCACAGGGATGGCATCTCTCCAGTTCTGGGCACAGGAGAGAAAGCAACTTCTGCTTTTCCCATGTGAAGCATGTTTGAGTTGATTTGTTGGGTGCGAGGGCAGCATTGCAAGAAAGGGGTCTGTGAAATAGTTCTTACTTAAGCAGGGTTTAGATTTAAAACACTTGTCTGCTAAAGGTGAGTGACTCACATTCGTTTCATGTATTTATGCATCAACTATAGACATATAAAATAGGCTATTTATTTTTTCCTTAGAACATTTGTCATTAGGGTTTTTTTCCGTGAAATTTAAGCACTAATCTGATCTGGCAGGGTTTGTTTGCATTGATCAGGTGTGTTGCAAAAATGGGCCAAAATCCTTTCTATTTTAGTTTCAATACCAACAATTATTTTCAAATAATTAAATCATAATAGTAGTGGACTGTTCATCAACACTACTTTAGGATTTCCTTTATTCAGTTTCAGTAAAGCAAAAGGATTGTGTTTCTGTCACTTGCGAAGAGTGACAATTAATGATATGTTTATCTGTATGGTATATTTAATAGCTCTCTTGCCTGTGAAGGTACTTCTTGTTTACCTCTGTTTTTCAAAAGGGTGGTTTAATAACAGAGTGAGTAAAGCATTTTAAATGGCAATGCTAATCCATGCGGTGAGGATATAAACACGCTTATGGTGGATTTTTTTTTTATTATTTCAGTCCTATACCCAGGTATATGTTCATATTCCTCTTCAGAAAAAAAGAAAAAAACAAAACAAACAACGAATCAGTCCACACACCCGTGTTGTTTCCATAGTGCTACTCGAGCACTACTTAGAAAAATTTGATTTTGACAATCTCAGTGAGAGTTCATGCACATAGCCTGGTGGGCCCCAAGTCTTGACAAGTCCGTCGTGCGTAATAAACGATGATATCATAAAGACTGCACTTACTGGAAATCATTGATGCTGGCTAATTTGTTTTTGTTGCACAAGCTCAGAAGGATTGATAGGCATCAGGATTTAAATTAATTTTATTAAAGTCTTTTAAAAAAAGGTGTCTGAGGCAAGGAAGATAAGGAAGTTTTGGATGACTGAGAAGTTACTGGAGGATCACAAACTCAAATGTTTGTTTGTTTTTGATTGCTCCCACAGTATCTGGAACAGTGCCAAAACCCCGAAACGCAAGAATTATTTCAGTTAATCTTCACAGCATTTTACAGTGGGATGCACCTAGGTTTCACAAAGGGAATATAAGTTACACTGTCCAATCTAAGAGGTAAGTCTGGGGGAGTTGCGCTTTCTTTAATTCACGTTTTGCAGCTGTGTGTGTTTGGGAATTGTTTCCTTTGTTATAGGAAGATCAGTAGCTGTCCCTTTCTTTTAGCTTGTGAGAGACTTATCTTCCAAGCTAAATAACACAGCTGGGGCATTTTCAACACATTTCACACCCAAGGCAGCTTTGTACCTAATTTTTTTTGAACCAGAAACACATTTTAACGTTGGCTGTTATTAGCGTTGTGTGTGTTTTTTCTCTATCATGTAGCTGTTACCTGTGATTCAAGAGATTTAGTCCTGCTGAGCGTTAGGACCTTATCTGTTTTTTCACTCCAGCAGCATTTTGTGTTCTGCCACCAATGCAGCCGGTGTGTCTGTGTCCTTAGTGGAAATGCCTGATGAACTTCAGGCAGGTGGCTCATCCATTCAGTGTCTTAAACTGAGGACGCGTTTTCTGATGTCTCCTTTTGTCAGTTTAGGTGGGTTGATTTAGCTTTGATTTAATTTTGCCACTGTGTCCTTCTGAATTGGTCTTTCCTGTCTGGAAAAGTGGTCTGTGCAGCTGTACCGAGGAAGGCAGCCACTTCCCCAGCCCAGTGGTGAGCTCCCTGCCTGCCTCCGTGCTTGGCGAGGAAGCCACGTGTTGGACCAGAGGTCTTGTGTTCCTGCTGAAGGTTGAATTCGTTGGCCAAGAAAGGGTAGGATGTAAAGTGGGGATGATGGCACCCACAGGTAGGTGCCTGCTGAGGAGAAATCCCCAAACAGAGGGTACAGGCCATCTTAGTCAGAAGAAGATTTTTCTGGATTCTGGTAGCAATTACCTGTTGATCACTGCTTTCCTAGGTGGGCTTTTGATGCAAAACAGAAAGAATATAATTTATTATACAGTTCCCAGTCAGTTTGCAGGCTCTATTTTCTCTGGCTTTTCCTTATATGCATATCTTAAAGACAGTTATGAACAAAGTCCAAGTTAGACAGCAAGCCGTGCATAGCGATATGGTCTTAATATTTGCAGACTTGTCTGATAACTACTGTCTGTTGAATCAAGTTTTGTACCACTGTCAGAAAAAGGCCATCTATTTACTGAATCATAATTTTAGTCTCTAACTTTATCACGGAATTATAGGTGCATATAAAATGGTTAATGTGTGTGGACACACTAGTAATGGTGTTTCTTATACACTGGATTTAATTTTTCTTGTTCATGAGTCGTAATTGTTTGCATTGACAGAGAGATGTGCCACTTTTCCAGTTAATTGAGAGGAAAGACATTTAGTCAGTTATAATTTACCCGTCATATACATTTTGTTTCTCTTCCATGCAGCATCAATTTCCCTGGAAACACGTATCAAAACGTGAGCACAAACTTGAGACTCACAGAGTGTGATGTCTCTTCTCTGTCTGCGTATGGAGACTACATTCTGCAGGTCAGAGCGGAGTCAGAAAACAACCATTCAGACTGGGCGACCGTCAGATTTAAGCCGATGGATGACAGTAAGCCTTTTGCTAATCTTCCACAAAAAATATTGTCTGCTATTAATGCACCTTTGCAATTTGGCTCCACAAGAAAAGCTATAGCATGCGGATCATTTTTTAATTTAATTACATTGAACTATAAAATCTTAGTTGTAACACTTTCATTTTTTGAAGGCAGAAGTTGCTGTCAGAAAGCACAGTAGGTTCACTATTACAGTAGATGTTAGTATTGGTACTTGAAACATCTTTTGAGGAGGTTTTTAAAACATTTATTTTTTTCCCTTAAAATAAGCCTTCATTTGTATTTTTCAGCCAGGGAGAGCTTTTCTTCAAGGACTCAGACTTCCTGTATATCTAAATAAGTTCAATTACTTTCTTCTTCATTGCTATGTCAGGCAAAAAGCTTTCTTGTTGTTTTTTTAATTAATAAAAAAATTCACAGTGAAAGATTAATTTTTAGTCAAGAAATCTTCATCGCACAATATCGCCATTCTCTCACTGAGGCTTTACAGCCTTTTGTGAGAGATGATTTAGACATTGCCTTGCATTAGGGTGCACAACAGAGATGTTAATCGTGTTGCTGTCACCTGAGCTTGGGAATGAGGGAGTGGTTTTTATCAATGAGTGTGCTTTATTTTGTACATTCTTACGCCACTCATAAGCAAAAATGAAATTCTTTTAGATTATGTACTTAATGTTACCCAAGGCTCTTTTCTCCTCACAGCTGTTAATACAAAACCATGCAGGAAGCTTCTGTTACACCTCATGTTTGAGGAAAAACTTTTTAAAAACCTTTTATTTTTTGTTCTGCTTCCATTTGCTTGGATTTCATTGTTCTGCTCCTTGGATTTCAGAGTGTAATTTTACAGTTTACAGCCTTGTTTTACAAAATGCTTTTATTGGTTATCTCTCTCCAAAAGCGTAATGTTGATGTAATTTAACCTGCCTAAAACAGAAGCACTGAAATGTAGCACAGGGAAAAAAAAAAAAAAAAAAAAACAAACCAAAAAACATTGCAAGTATAAATTACAGCCAAAAGAAAGTGTAATAGAAAAAGTATGTATGGATTTTCAGAGCAGAGAGCAAACGTGTAAATCATTAACAGAATTGTAGTTTGACCTATATGTGAAAGAGTGTGGGGCCTTCAGAGCAGGCTTGGCTTTGGAAAGGCAGCTTATTCCTGAGCAGAGAAACTCGGGGTATAAAACTGCCTGGAAAGAAAGACCTGGGAGTACTGGCCAACTGGCCAAATCTTTGAGGAGGACATGAGGATTTTTAATGTTGTCATAGCTGATCTGAGCAGGGCAACATGATAAAAATATCTGCTGTTCCTTACTGTCTTATTTCTGCTAGTGCTTTTGTAAGAAATTCCACACTGTGTTGTAGGAATAGCCTAAGAAAACCAGAGTAACAAAGACCCTCCTCACATTATTTTTTGCAAGTTCAGCAACATATTCATGAGCATTACATGAATGCAAGTAGATTTTTTTTTTTTAGTTTTTAATTAAAGAAACATATATTTCTAGAGGAATGCAAAATTGTCTGTACATCGAGCTCTTCCTTTCTTAGACACTTGATAGCATGGCTGTAGCCAGGCAGAACTTTAGTAGAGGCAGCCAAGGCAGGCTTGTTAGCTGGAATTACAAGCGACTTTAATGGAGACCTCACTGCAGACACAAGGTAGTTGGTAACTAAGCTACTCATGAATTAATTTAGGTAGTGGCACAAAAACATAATAAGGACAAGCCATTTTCAAAATAAGAGAATATAATATTGAGGTATCACAGAATCAACCAGGTTGGAAGAGACCTCTGGCATCATCGAGTCCAGAGCCTGGAGAAGGATTGCAGGTCAGCAGGAGAGCACCTGAAAGAGCAGCACAAAGGAATTTCAGGCAGTAAGTCAGCTTCATCGGGGGCCCAACTGAAATGCCTCTATGCAAACGCATGGAGCACAGGGAATAAACAAGAGGAGTTAGAGATGTGTGCACACCTGCAGGGCTGTGATCTTATTGCCATGATGGAGACGTGGTGGGATGGTTTCTATGACTGGAGTGTTGGGATGGAAGGATACAGGCTCTTTAGGAAGGACAGGCAGGGGAGACAAGGAGGGGGTGTTGCCCTCTATGTCAATGACCAGCTGGAGTGCATGGAGCTCTGCCTGGGGATGGAGGAGGAGCTGACCGAGAGCTAATGGGTCAGGATTAAAGGGAGGGCAGGGACAGGTGACATGATAGTGGACATCTGCTACAGGCCACCTGACCAGGAAGACCGAGGAGTAGCCTCATGTTCACAAGCCCTGGTCCTCATGGGGCATTTCAACCACCCCAATATCTGTTGGAGGAACACCACAGCTGGGCATAAGCAATCCAGGAGGTTCCTGGAATGTGTTGATGATAACTTCCTTCTCCAAGTGATAGAGAAGCCAATGAGGAGAGGTGCTGTGCTGGACCTTGTTCTTACCAACAGGGAGGGGCTTGTGGGGAATGTGAAGCTCAAAGGCAGCCGTGGCTGCAGCGACCATGAAATGGTGGAGTTCAAGATCCTTAGGGCAGCGAGGAGGGTGCACAGCCAGCTCACTACCCTGGACTTCAGGAGAGCAGACTGTGGCCTCTTCAGGGACCTGCTTGGTAGAGTACCATGGGATAAAGCCATGGAGGGAAGAGGGGCCCAAGAAAGCTGGTTAGTATTCAAGGACCACCTCCTCCAAGCTCAGGAGCAATGCATCCCGACAAAGAGGAAGTCAGGAGGGCTGCATGGATGAACAAGGAGCTCCTGGATAAACTCAGGCACAAGAAGGAAGCCTACAGAAGGTGGAAGCAAGGGCAGGTAGCCTGGGAGGAAAACAGGGAAATTGTCCGAGCAGCCAGTGACGAGGTTAGGAAAGCTAAAGCCCTGATAGAATTAAATCTGGCCAGGGACATCAAGGACAACAAGAAAACTTCTATAGGTACGTGGGTGATAAGAGGAAGACTAGGGAAAATGTGGGCCCTCTCCGGAAGGAAATGGGAGACCTGGTTACCCGGGATAGGGAGAAGGCTGAGGTACTCAATGACTTTTTTGCCTCAATCTTCACCAGCAAGTGCTCTAGCCACACTACCCATGTCACAGAAGGCAGAGGCAGGGACTGGGAGAATGAAGAACTGCCCACTGTAGGAGAAGATCAGGTTCCAGACCATCTAAGAAACCTGAAGGTGCACAAGTCTGTGGGACCTGATGAGGTATTTCCACGGGTCCTGAGGGAACTGGCGGATGAAGTTGCTAAGCCACTATCCATCATTTTTGAGAAGTCGTGGCACTCTGGTGAAGTTCTCACTGACTGGAAAAGGGGAAACATAACCCCCATTTTTCAAAAGGGAAAAAAGGAAGACCTGGGGAACTACAGGCCGGTCAGTCTCACCTCTGTGCCTCTCGAGATCATGGAGCAAATAGTCCTGGAAACTATACTAAGGCACATGGAAAACAAGGAGGTGATTGGTGACAGCCAACATGGCTTTACTAATGGCAAATTGTGCCTGACGAATTTGGTGGCCTTCTACGATGGGGTTACAGCATTGGAGCAACTGACGTCATCTACGTGGACTTGTGCAAAGCATTTGACACTGTCCCGCATGACATCCTTGTCTCTAAATTGAAAAAACGTGGTCTTGATAGATGGACCACTCGGTGGATAAGGAATTGGCTGGATGGTCGCACTCAAAGAGTTGCGGTTAATAGCTCTATGTCCAAGTGGACACCAGTGATGAGTGGCGTTCCTCAGGGGTCAGTATTGGGACCGGCGCTATTTAACATCTTTGTTGGCAACATGGACAGTGTTATTCATATCTCAGTCTGTTATTCATATCTCAGTCTAAGGAGCTCAGTCTTTAAGACATGCAGAAATAATTCAAATGTTTCAGTTTTTCAAAGTGATCACAATGGAAGAAACATTAAAACACTTCACTAGAGGGTCTCCTCAGAAAAGACAGATGTTGCAACAGCTTGGCCCAGAAAGAGAAGTGAGTAATAACCGATGGAAATAGTCCTTCCTCTCCCAGGAGTCACCACAGCTGGCAAAAGAGAACTGAGTTAATTTAGTGTATGGGAAATGTAGTCTGCAACAATATCTGTTATTTAACTGCAAAAATAAATCCCTTTCAAGACTAGTTCTATAAGGAAAGGATTTATTTATGCCTGACCCATGAAATGAAATTACTTTCTTCTAATAGATAAAATTATTTAAAGCGTGAATTGTCATCGATTGTGTAAAAATGTCAAATTGAAAACTGTGAAACTGAATTCTGTTCTTTCTTCTCTTCCACCCATATAATATACAGCAGTCATTGGGCCACCTGATGTAAAAGTGAAGTCTGAGTCTGGGTCTCTGCATGTGGATTTCATAGGGCCTTTTGCTGATCATGAACATGACAAGTGGCCTCTAAAGCAATATTATGGCTCGTGGAATTACAGAATACTGTACTGGAAGAAAGGCAGCAATACAGAGGTAACTTCTGCTTCCTGCATGTTGCGACTCCATGATTTTGATATATGCTTTTCTTGGTAAAATACCGTACTGATGAGGTTCTGAAAGCAACAGTACTGGAGTAAAAATATATCCTTCCTACTAATTACAGTGTAATAAAGTCTAGTCACTACAACCGGTATTCAGAGCAAATGCAGATAGCTGTGTAGATAAACAGTAGCATGGATATAATTTGCTCTTTCCATAATTAGAAATAACTGCTATGTCATGAGAGTTTATTCCCTCCGTTTAGTGATGATTTATTTGTGCTGCAGTTTGCCCCGGCAAATCTCTGTATTTCACACATACAAGAAAGGGTAAACGTAGAAGCTGTAACATCAGCAGTATCTGTGATTATGGCAATAAGCTGACTTAGATTCAAATCTCATGTCATTAAAGTATTTGTGCTCTTCATGGGATTCTGGGCTTTGAATACCACCGTGGCTGGGGCCTTACATTAACTGTGATGACCTTCACCTTTTCAATTTCTATCAGTTGTAATTCGCTTTCTTCCTCTCATGGACAGCCTCATCCACAGACAAATCTGTTACTCAGCTCAAAAGACTTCTCCATTAAAAAATGCAAGGAGAAAGATCATAAATAATATACTAATTATAGGGTCATGATTTCTATTACAGTAAAAAAGGAAGGCCTGTACCAGAAGATATCAGTCACAGTATAATTAGTGCTTTGTACATCAGTACAATTTTCATATAATAGGACTCCAGAACATATAATTCCCATTTGTATTTTTTACCCTGCAAAATTCTTTGGCATCCAATTCCAGAAAATGACGGATCATCATTTCCCAAAAACCAGACTGGTTTTGTGTTCCCAAACTACAAGAAATGAAGGTACTTGTATCAGAAATAGTGTGGCCAGCAGGACTAGGGAAGTGATCGTCCCCCTGTACTTGGCACTGGGGAGGCCACACTTCAAATACTGTGTTCAGTTTTGGGCCCCTCACTACAAGAAAAACAGAGGTGCTGGAGCAAGCCCAAAGAAGGGCAACGAAGCTGGTGAAGGGTCTAGAGCACAAGTCCTATGAGGGGCGGCTGAGGGAACTGGGGTTGTTTAGTCTGGAGAAAAGGAGGCTCAGGGGATACCATATCGCTCTCTACAACTACCTGAAAGGAGGTTGTAGCGAGGTGGGTGTTGGTCTCTTCTCCCAGGTAACAAGCGATAGGACAAGAGGAAATGGCCTCAAGTTGTGCCAGGGGAGGTTCAGATTGGATATTAGGAAAAATTTCTTCACGGAAAGGGTTATCAAGCATTGGAACAGGCTGCCCAGGGAAGTGGTGGAGTCACCATCCCTGGAGGTATTTAAAAGATGAGTAGATGCAGTGCTTAGGAACATGGTTTAGTGGCGGGCTTGGCAGTGTTAGGTTAATAGTTGGACTCAATGATCTTAAAGGTCTTTTCCAACCTAAATGATTCTATGATTCTATTTCTGAATATGGGATGCAAACTTAGGCAGATTACCAGAGAACGTGGGAATTTCAGGTAGAATCTGTGCTTGTAACACTTCAGAGCAGAAGTCTGGGAAGTCTGTTTCCTCCTAGAGGAAACAGTCTGTGAGGTTCCTGGAGTGTGTGGGAGATAGCTTCCTGACACAGCTGGTGAATGAGTCAACTAGGGAAGGCACCCCGCTGGATCTGTTGTTTGTGAACAGAGAAGGACTTTGTGGGTGATGTGATGGTTGGAGGCCATCTTGGGCAATAGCGATGATGAAATGATAGATGATTCTTGGAGAAGTAAGGAGCGGGGTCAGCAGAACTGCCACCTTGGACTTCCGGAGGGCAGACTTTGGCCTGTTTAGGAGCCTGGTTGACAGAGTCCCTTGGGAGGCAATCCTGAAAGGCAAAGGAGTTCAGGAAGGCTGGACACTCTTCAAAAAGGAAATCTTAAAGGCGCAGGAGCAGGCTGTCCCCATGTGCCAAAAGACAAGCCAGCGGGGAAGAGCACCGGCCTGGCTGAACAGAGAACTTTGGCTGGAACTCATGAGAAAAAAGGAAAGTTTATGACCTTTGGAAGAAGGGGCAGGCAACTCAGGAGGACTGCAGAGATGTCGTGAGGTTATGCAGGGAGAAAATTAGAAGGACCAAAGCCCAACTAGAACTTCATCTGGCCACTGCCATAAAAGACAATAAAAAATGTTTCTATAAATACATTATCAACAAAAGGAGGGCCAAGGAGAATCTCCATCCTTTATTGGATGTGAGGGGGAAACATAGTGACAAAGGATGAGGAAAACGCTGAGGTACTCAATGCCTTCTTTGCCTCAGTCTTTGATAGTAAGACCAGTTGTTCGGGTACCAGCCTCCTGAGCTGGAAGACGGACAGGGAGCAGAATGAAGCCCCCATAATCCAAGCGGAAATGGTTAGTGACCTCCTACACCACTTAGACACAGACAAGTCTATGAGGCCGGATGGGATCCACCCAAGGGTACTGAGGGAGCTGGCAGAAGTGCTCACCAAGCCACTTTCCATCATTTATCAGCAGTCCTGGCTAACTGGGGAGGTCCCAGTTGACTGGAAGTCAGCAAATGTGATGCCCACCTACAAGAAGGGTCAGAAGGAGGATCCAGGGAACTACAGGCCTGTCAGTCTGACGGTGCCAGGGAAAGTTATGGAGCAGATCATCCTGAGTGCCATCATGTGGCACATACAGGACAATGAGGCAATCAGGCCCAGTCAGCATGGGTTTATGAAAGGCAAGTCCTGCTTGACTAACCTGATCTCCTTCTGTGACAAGGTGACCCACTTACTGGATGAGAGAAAGGCTGTGGATGTTGTCTGCCTAGACTTTGACACCATTTCCCACAGCATTCTCCTGGAGAAACTGGCTGCTCATGGCTTGGATGGGTGTATGCTTCCCTGGGTAAAAAACTGTCTGGATGTTCAGGCCCAAAGAGTTGTGGTGAATGGAGCTAAATCCAGTTAGTGGCTGGTCACAAGTGGTGTTCCCCAGGGCTCAGTACTAGGGCCAGTTCTCTTTAATATCTTTATCAATGATCTGGACAAGGGGATCGAGTGCACCCTCAGTAAGTTTGCAGGTGACACCAAGTTGGGTGGGAGTGTTGATCTGCTTGAGGATAGGAAGGCTCTGCAGAGGGATCTCGACAGGCTGGATCAATGGGCTGAGGCCAACTGTATGAGGTTCAACAAAGCTAAGTGTAGGCATGTAGACGTGGCGCTTAAGGACATGGTTTAGCGGTGGACTTGGCAGTGTTATGTTAACGGTTGGACTCAATGATCTTAAAGGTCTTTTCCAACCTAAATGATTCTATGATTATATAAATTTCCATAGGGATCAAAGAAGCAAAAGGCGTAGACTATGTAACTTCATAGGTTGTTTTTTGAAGTGGATGCTTGCTCAAAATGTTGAAACTTAGCTATAGAGTCTTCTCACCCCTGAGAAAGCATCTGTTACTACACAGTGGGTCGTGTCATAGGGATTCCTATACTCTGCAGGGATGGTATAGTTACAGGGACACAACCAATCGTGCCCCTCAACAGCAAGTTGCATCTGCTGTCAGTCACCTAATAGCTTCCACAAGCCTTTTTCTTTCTCTCTTTTTCTTTCTTTTGTCTAGAACATCCATCCTACTTGCTCCATCTCAAATTAAATTAGGTTTGTCTGTGACAGCATTCTTAGTTGATCTCATTTGGTTAGGCATTGTTTCTCTCTGCAAGCAGATCTCATTTATCACGTCTCTGTAGGCTTCTTTAGCCTAAAACTTCATTAATGCTGCTAGAAGCAGCCAGAAAGTCAGTGCTGTGAGTGGTATCACACTCTAACCACAAATGAAATCAATGTAGAGTTACCAGTTATGTGACATAGGCAGGGCATTTCATTCTGCCCTTAAAAGCCTTATTCCCATTGCAGCTATAACTGCTAGGATTTGTCCTACTAAATGTATTTTTAATTACTTAGCTAGTCCATTCACTGGACTTGTGCTTTTCAAATTTTTTGTATTCTTCTCTGTTATTAGGTAGCTCACATAGATACTAAACATAACTCGGAAATGTTATCTCAGTTGGAGCCATGGACAATATACTGTATTCAAGTGCAAGCAGTTATCCCCGAGTGGAATAAAACAGGGGAACTGAGCGGAGAGCTTTGTGAGCAGACAACCCACAACGGTAATACCTGGTGCATCACCACGGGACACGCGCTGTAGGGAACTAGGAAATGTGCGGAGCCATTCAAAATGAAAATCGGTGTAACGTGTAAATCTTCCAAAAATGGATGTGTTTGTTACTTCAGTGCTGTTTGGTGGTTAATATGTGTGTGCCTTTGGAGCCGAGGAGTTGGAAACGAAGTGAAAGCTACAAGCAATATAGCACTAATGGCATGATGCCATCATGCTGCAGAGGCCTGAAAATCAGAGTTAAATGGAGCATAGGCTCTTCACTGATCACACTATGTGCCTGAATTTCTTTTACCATTAGCTGTATTCATTATCCTATGAAAGCCTTTGTTCCATATGTGTGTAACTGAGAAAGGAATTGGACCCTATGTTGCAGTCTGCTTCATCTGTGGCGGTATTGCTAGTGTCTGTCAGGAGGCTAGGCCATGATGCTTTTTCTCTGTGACACACAGCAGTTATTAATCAATAATATAAACAATTATTTTGTCTCGATACTTCTCGTTTTGAAGGCAGTTAAGTACCAAAAGCGCTTTCCTTTCCAGCCGTGCCACCTTAGCTGCTGTCTGTGGAGTCCAGCAATAACCATTACGTGGTCTGACCCTGTCGTCTTAGCAGGGAGCTTTATGCCCCTAGTTAAAAGAAAGGATAGAGCCCTAGGTACTGTCTTTTTCACAGGCATAATGTGTATTTCAAGGAACTTACACCCTTGGATAACTTGTGGAAAATCAGAGACACAAGTTCATGAGGAAGCCATCTGGGGGGAGCCTGGGGAAGCTATTGGGCTGTTTCTCATATGTTTTTCCTCATAAAATGTTTCCTCATATGTTTTTCGTACACGTATATTATCTGCATGCACTGCAGCTGAATTGCAAGTGGGTTTTGGTGGTGGTGTTGCTTGTTAGTTTGTGGCTAGAACAGTGCTTAGCAAGCGTAGGTTGGCTTCAGACATATACGGTGATGTATGAATACATCTTCATTCCCATTGCCTGTTGTGAAATCCCCGTGCGTGACATAATTTTTTTAAAGGCTCAGTAGTTTAGAATTTTACAGACTTTTGTGCCCTGCTGCCTTCGCTTTGCTGCCATTTTTACAGATTTCTTTAAGAGAAAAGTGGAAGCCTATACTCTGGTGGTGTTATGTGTCAGCTCCTGCACTCCTGAAACACCAAAGAATGTACTATAGCATTTTACATGATATCAACTTGTGGATGGGTCTGTTGGTCTTTTTTTCCTTTAATCGTTTGCCTAGTATTGCATGTAGAATCACCAGTATGTGTAACTGTAAATGTCTAAATATGACGGCTTGTAAACTTTATTGAGAACTTCCTCAGCCTATTCAAACTAAAAATGTAAGAGCTAAGAGGTATTTTGCATCTGGAAACAGAGACTTATGTTTGCAGTTGCAATTTTGTAATAGTTTTTTTTCAATTCCATAGAGAAAGTGATAATTTGAAAAGGATATATTCAGAAATTAATAATCACAGTTTAAATTTTATTTTCTTGTCTCTTGCAGGTGTAACTCCTGTGTGGATAATTGTGACCGTTCTTATAGGATCGATGTTGGTCGTTGTAATATCTGTTCCTGTTTGTTTCTTTTCCTTTTTGTATGTATATCGACTCACCAAACATGTTTTCTGCCCTTCATATATTTTCCCACAACACTTGAAAGAGGTTTGTTTTCTACCTAACACAATTAAAATCGGCCTTTTCAGCAGAACTGCCCACCTTTCAAAGGCTCTCTGTGCCAAAACCTTTAGAGCTTCTTTTATGTTGCCGCCTTTCATTTGCATCTGATCATTAGCCATCAGTAAAGTGCAGACTATTCTGAGGGAGGTTTAGGCTATAAGGAGCAATGCGGGTTATCTGTTGTTGTATAGTTGTTGTGTATGGTAAAACTTGCTCTTCTGCCAAACATAAAAAGCCATTCAAATAAGCGTAAAGGATGAAGTCGTGAACTTTGGAAAAAGCTGACAAAGGAAAGTACTTTTCAGCGTGAGAAAGGTAGTGGAAGTTAGTTCATTTACTATTTAATTTCTGTCATTATAAAGTCATAAATTTTGCATGAATGTTACCTCAGTTTTTTCATCAAGTTCTGTGGTGCTGCATAGACACAAGTGAGAAGCAGTGAAATTAGACTTCCTTTTGAAGTATACTGGTGTATAATAAGCTCTAAAATACTGTCATTTTGAACTGTTCTGCACAGAATGGTCCAAAATACTTAAAAGCTGAACAACTGAAAAACTTGGCATAGTCTTTTATTCCTAAAACAACTGCATAATTTGTAAAATGAAGCTTTATATGGCTTAGAAACAGGATGTTTTCTTTCATTTTAAAGTGAGAGAATAACAGGTGTTAACCTTCAGTTCCTCTTTTTAGATAGCGAACAACTGAGATATGTCTCCCCTATCTCATTTTAGACTTAAAATTGCACATTTGTTCTCCTGAAATAAAGTTCTTTCACAAATATAATAATGAGTATTACATTTAACTTAAGTAAAGAATGTATGAAGTCTGAAAATTCAAGATAAAATGAGAGTAATGAATGTTAGCCATTACTGTTGGGGAATATCACTGACCCTGTTACCCATATAGCAACATAAAAAGGCTGTATCAGAATCCTCTCCAAGAAACAAGGCTATACAGACTGTTATGTACGCTGAAGTTAGCAACCTGTACTATTCTAAGCTTCCTGCAGTTTCTCTGGGTCTTTCATTTGGACTCATTTAGAGTTCAGCAGACGAAGGCTGTAGGTTTGCTGAACCTGGAGCTTAGCTGTTGGGAAGGTAGCATTGCTCTGGTCAATATAGGATATGGTCAAATTTCATTTTCCTCACAGGTTTCTCACAAGAAAGGGAGAATTTTCAATTTGTGCTAGTGGGTTATAGTGGTTAATCACAGTAATCAAAGGTCAGTCATGCTTACTAAAATGACGTTTATCAAAGGCAGTGGTTTCACTACGGGAACATTTGAGATTGCAGATAACTGACAGAACACTTCAAATCACAGTTTGCTAGAAAAAGGTCTAATAGTAATAATATTAGTATTCATTTTTGTAATTACAGTGAACAGGACTCCCGATAGAGCAGCTTGTTTCTTATGTAAAATGCACTAAAGTAATAGACAAGGGGGCCAGGTCACAAGAACAAAATGCAGTTGTACTCCTCCAGCCACTACCAATAAAATGAACTGCCACTTTAGCTGCCAAAGTGAGTGGCTGACATGTTACTGCTGTGCTGTTCTTGTGCTGACATTCAAAATACAGTCATGACATCCTGCGAAGTCCACGTTGATTCTTGAGGCTGGTTCCATCTTATCAATAGAACAGGGAGTGGGAGGAAGTTGTGATATTTCGGTACTAAAATTAAGTCATCTTTCTCACTGAACTGCATAGTCCTGCAAATCTCCCTCCCTGTCCTATACTTGACTAAAAGGTTATGGTTTATGTTGACATTTAAGGCATCACTATTTGATGTCTGAGCAGACAGGTCTCTGAGACGGCAGGAACGATTCACATCCCATGGAACTATTTGACAAATCTCTCTGTGAACTCCTTCACCTACAGTCAAGTCACAGTTTTTAGTTTTGTTTCCAAACACCACCTCAGTATTTTTTTTTTTTTTAAGAAAGTTTATATTCCAAAGAAGTCACTAACCCCTGGGGTATCTTTTTGCAACTAAAGACACTTTAGACTTGCTTCTAAGCCTTGCACAGGATGTTAAAGCGAACAGAGAGGTTATTACATTGTCACCACTCTGGGACTCCTAAGGACTGAGAAAGCAAATTGATGCATGGAAAACAATATAAAACATATTTCTAAGCAAACAGGATGCTATGGCTGGTGCAGCCTAATTCTCATTTCCTCTTTCCTTCACAGTTTTTGAGCAAGCCTCCCAGTGGTTCGGAGTTTTTTTCTCCACTCCCACAAGAAGAGCATCTTTTTTGTGACAAGCTAACTGTCATTTCAGAAGAATCCAAAAATTACTGTAATGAGACTGGGGATGAGGCCAGCAAGACAACAGAGCACCTTCAGGACTCTAAACAAGAAGATTCAGATTCAAGAATAGTACCAGCTTCAGAAAAGGCCTAAATACACTCCTCATACTTCACTCGGACTAGAAGAAAAGCAAATGGGCTGTTGAGTTTATCTTCTTATTGCCACGTTCTTAAGACAGTAAAAATTCATATATGAAGATGTGCACACAGCCTTTTGGCAGAATCATATTATTTTTTTAAAGTACAAGAAACTTGACTATAAATGAGGAATTAAATGATACATATTTTTTGCCACTGTTTGTAGTGGCTCACTGTTAAGTTGTAGCAATACCTAGGACTGTATTATGACATTAATTTAAAAAGCAAATAACATATATATATAATACTAGTTAATTTAACTTTGCTGAACTATTTATTGCAAAAGCAAATCAAAATGGCATATTGTGTAAGGTTTGTAAAAGAAAATCATATTTTGTAAAGAAAGACCTGATCTGACTTATTTTTTTTAATGAGAAATTGTGTGTATTTCTCAAGGATATCCCTAGCGCCATAATCTTTCTATTGAATATTTTTTTACCTGGTGCAAAATTGTAAAGTTATTTTGATGGTATGAACTTGGTATAAATAAACCAAACACAAATATTCAGTGTGTTTTGCATTGCAAGGTGTTACTCATACTTCATCGCTAAGGATAATGGGAACGTACCCGTGCACTGCCAGATAGCCCTCTATGTTCAGGTATTGCTCAGTCCCCTGAGCCTCTGCTCTGCAGTTTCTATGGCTAATTACATTTTGCCTACCTAATCCGGAGTCCACTGAAGTCTGTGCAAAACTTTGCAGCTAAAGTGGGAGTTAAAAGGTAGGTTAATTTTATTTATCTACTGATGCATATTCTTAATTGAAACAAAGTAAATCCAGGTTGATGTGACTCCCATGCTACACAACACAATCTCATCTGCATAGCCCTGTTCATGCATATGAAGGTTATGTCCACACCAACATCGGGGCATAAAGTGTGACCTTTGCACCGTGCACTAATTTTGTGAGTGAAGCATTTTTTTTTGTATGTATTATTACATCAAAACGAGAGTTAAAAATTAAATTCTGTCAGCAAAAGTAACTTGCCAAGAGTGAAGTTGTGTGTAAAGCATAACTTGATGTGGGAATTGCAAAATATCTGGCTATGGTTTTGAGGTTTGTTAATGCGTAAATATTCACTTCTTGGGAACTACTGCAGGAAGAAAACATAAGGAGAACAGGCATTGATTCTTTGTACAGCCCAGCTGTATGTAATCTGCACACGTTTTTTTCTGCACTTTTTAATTTTTATTGTATTTTGGTTTAATGTGGAACATGGGAAAAATGGGGAAGCATTTTCATTTTGTTTTTTTTTAAGGCATTTTGTTTCACTGGTGGTTTTCTTCACCTCTCACCAAAGCTGCTCTGTGAGTGCTGATCCTAATGAAGGCCGATGTCCTGCATCTGGTACACCTCTCCACTGTAAAAATTCAGCTCCCTGTGTGTTCTCTAGCACTCCTTCCAGTAGCAGCTGCTTCTGTATGTTCTTCTTTTTTTTTTTTTTGTGTGTTTCACAAAAGCAAAACCATAGCATAGTTTGTATGACGAATGCATGTGCTAGTTGTCCAGCCAGCTGCTGTCAGACAGAAAAGAGGGTTGAGATTTCCCTGCCTTTTCCTTACTCTTTTAGTAGAGCTGCTTTCATCTATCTGTCGGCTGATGTTCATGGAAGAGCAGGAAGTTACCGTCTATCAAATGTGGCTGAAATCAGTCAGCTGGTTCAAAGGTTATGATGAGGGCACAGCAGAGGCACTCCCATGTGCTGTGCCACTTCATTACAGGTTTGTTGGTAAGCCACATTGGGGGAGAGAAAAAAAATGAGCTTGGCTATTCGGAGAGACAGTCATTTTAGATTAAAGCAGGAAGAATGTGTGCAAGAACATCGTCTCCAAAATTAAATGGCTTCACCCATTTAAAAAGAGGAAGCGTTTCCCCTCATGTCTTTGCTAATACCAATTGCTGTACTATCACGTGAGAGCAGTGGGAAACACACTGTTCTCAGAATGCTGCTTCCTCTTTCAACACATGCGGACACGTGGGGAAAGGAATGATTTGTCCTGACCGCTTTCTTTGTTTAACGTTTCTTTGATGTGAAACGTGGTGTCTTGAAAGAAATAGCTGTTGTAAGTCCATGTGAGCCCATCTTTAACCTACTGTCTATGTCATTGTCAAAAAGCCTTTATCTAGTGAATTCCAAAATGAAAAATACATTAAGATTACAGCTGCACTACAACTAGTGTGAAATAGGAATGAATTCCCCAACTCTGCATCTCAATAAGTCACCAAAGTTTCCAGAAAGTCCAGAGACCTGTATGATCCTAGCAAATGTTCAACCCTTAATCATAACATGCTCCAGTTGTCTGAGGACATCAAGCTGACAGAGCTGTTAGACTACACCATTGCTAGGTGTTATTCTAATGCAGCTAACCTGGTAAATAAAGTTAGGAGATTATATGCCACACAGAACAGAAATGAAGGCTCCAATGCAGAATATATTTAATAAAGATCATCCTGAAAGGGCAGAGACATTCTGTGAAATCCTGATTTGTTTATCTGGTGCCAGAAGCCTTATTTCATGTAGAGCTAACCTTGTAGCCGGGGCATCCTCTAACACTGATGTCTGCTTGCTCGTCTGTTCTCCCTTCAGTCATATAAGCATCCAGCACGTTCGTTTGTGCAGTGCAGCAAAGCATCATTTGTATTCCTGCTTATAAAGGAGTTCAAAAGTAATGTTAAATAATGATTTGACCTTGTGGAGGACTGTGATCAGTGCTTCATTGCTGACTTCTCACCTCAGGTAAATCACTTAGCTGCATTGTCCTTATAATTCCCTCAGCTCTGAAATGAGGATTATGGCATGCAGGTACTGCAGTGATGGGAGAGACAGAAGCCCCCTAAGTAAGCAGACAGACATCGTGTTCCTACTGACAGAGAGAGCAGGAGAGGGGTAAGGCCTGTAGCTAGTGCATACAGCACCTGAGACATCTCAGCAAGGCTGTTCAACGCACCGTGGGGAGAACAGGGGAAGCTGTACTTTCAGTGACTGTTAGAAGACAGATTTAGCTTGCTGAACCAGGCAAGGCATTTCTTGGATGACTCCTGTTCTCTTTGCTGAATTTCACTCTTCTGACCCCAGAAGAGGTTTTATGACTAAAAAGATAGTGATAAACTGTACTTCAGAGCTCCTACATGTGGTGCTTATTGAGACCTGACTTGCAGTAAACGTGGAGCGTGCTTACCTCCAGGCGTGATCTACAGCAGCTGAAGGAACCTGCCACAGACAAAGGAGTTTCTTCCTCCACACACAAAAGGAACTATGTAAAGTATCAGGTACACGATACATAGCGCAAATACAGAGCAGTGCAATAACGATACAAAGAATTCACAGCACTATGAAAAGGGAAAGCCCAGCTCATTTTTCACTTCTGACTTCTCACCTCTGACGTATTTTGTTCACCTCACTTCCTATTAACCTGACTAAAACCCAGCTAAGCCATTAATGTCTGCAGCTTTTACTCACACGTTGATACGTAGCTATTCCTGGGGATTTCAGGTTTTTCCAGTGTTTTGTTATTGAATGGGCTAAGACCCAGCAAATTCGTTAGTTAGATAAAAAGACTAAGTGACAAGGGGTGATGTATTTGGAAACTCTAATGCTGGCCCCATAAGGCCAACCCCCTGGGCTCTCCCAAGAGAGAGGGAGAGCCTTCAGAAGGCAGCTGACTGGGATCCTTCTCTGGAAGAGCATCTCTTTCCTTGATTACTACAGAAAAAAAGCTAGGCTACTTTTTCCTCTTAGGCGAGGTTAGTCCATAAAAATACCTCTTGGATGTCTTGTATTCCTTCTTCCTGTTCTGCAGGGAAGTCAGGAATCTAGTTGTGACCAGCACTGAAGTCAGGCATGGCTAAGGTCAGATAGAGCAGTGCCACTTGAGATGAATTAAAGCTGACTCTTACTTTTAAAGGTCAGCCTTTCCTAAGAGCTCCTAAAAGCAGTCCAGATTTTCTTCTTCAGACTGGCCTGCAGTTTGGTTTGCTTCAGAAGTCTTCCTGTTCCAAACTGAGTCCTCACAGGAAAGTATTTGTAGGTGAGAGCCCTCTTCTTCAGCCACAAAAGCCAGGGCTTCACTGGGATGTGTAAAATGAGCCAACAGGCCTGGGGACAAGGTGCAGCCTCTGGCTGTACCCAAATGGGCTGCATGGCCCCACAGGTACCCCAGGCAGTATATGGCACCTAGTGCCTCTTCAGAGAAGCAATAATTTAGAGTTGATCTTGAGCTAAGCTTGTGGAGAGTACAGTGAAAATGAATCAATAAAATAGGTGAACCTCTGTGTTACGGTTTAAACTGCAGAGTATGGAAGTATGCTGCTAACTCTGTCACAGTGTGCCAGGGGTTTTGGCAAAGTGATGAGTAAAACGGATTACTTTGAAGACCTGGGAGTTATTGTAAAAATATTTTAGTCATTGAATGCAAAGCAGAGGAGGATGATTAAGGAATGGAGAAGTGGGGAAAACAGAAGGAGAGCAGTCTAGGCTTGTGGTCAACAAAACAGGTTATAGAAGAGGGCAATAAGGTAAGACAGTAAGGGAAGGAACAAGAGTTTAGCAGGTTCTGGTCAAGGGAGTGGAGCAAGCATTTCAGGGAGAAAGGGAACACTGTAACCCATGACCAACCAAAGAGCTAGGGATATGGTCACCGATCAGCTCCACCTTTTTCTTTTATCTCTGCATATTGGTAGCTTCAGTGTCTTTCCTTCCCGGTCCCTCCTGGAGGCATCAGGGAAGGCTGGCTGGCTGCAGAGTGCAAATCTGCTTCTGCTGCCTGGCCAGAAAGAGTCCCACTGAACAGCATAGCTAGAAAGGCTTTCAGAAACTTTAACTCTACATTCATGACAAGCTACAGAAAAAGATTTTGAATAGTTTCTTAACCAGAAATACAGCATAAGAATTTGTGATATTAAGTTACCCAGTTTTTTCTGAGGCAGGTTGGGAAACAAGCATTATTACTTGGCAAAAAGTAATTTTCTGGTAATCATTGGTTATTGAGTAAGTGGAATGGAGTGTCTGTGCAAATCAAGGCTCCTTCCCTTGATATTGCACTGTCGTGAAAAAGAAAGGTGAAAATAGCTATTTTACAGAAAGTACTGTGAATAATCAACAGGCTTAGCTGACTGTCTGCATGCAATATACTGGAAATTGCTCATTTGCACTTCCTAATACAGAGACCTTTCTTATTTCTTCCTTACAAACTGGATTTCCTTAAGTTAATTTTGCGTGCTTTCAAGCAATTACCGTCAAAGACTGAAGGCACAGAATGATAATGATATCAAAAAGACAAATGAGAAACCACTGGGGAAATCTTACCGAGGAAATCCTGGCTCCAGCAGCACTGATGGGCATTCACTAACACTAGGATTTCACCCTGGAAAAAGCACCAGACCAAAGCATCTGTTTAATAACTTTCAGCTCTTCCATTTTTCCATTGACTCTGACATCACGTCACTCAAATATTGTTTCTCATTTCTACTCCTTTCTCTCAGCTCCTGTTGTTTATGTTAGACTTTTAAAAAGTAGATTGCAAGGTCCTCAGAGCACCAACTTTCTTTTCCAATATCTGTGTGAGTAACATAGTTACAAAGACGATGTAAATCACAACTGAAGCTTTGCACATGGGTTAGATTTTCAGACACACTGACATAATGGTACAACGAGGCTCTGAAACTCATCCTAACCAAGCACAGTTTGCTGATCATTATGAAATACTACCTATGAAGATGAAAGCTGTAGATGCAGTTGAAGATTCACGACGCGTCTTCACAGGCTGTAAAAGGACAGGTTGACAGCAGGCTTTCCACATTCTTTCAGCCTGGCTGATGCAAATTTCCTTCAAAACCTAATGCACTGTTCTGACCAGATGCTTGTGTTTTATTTACCTGAGTTTTCTCATGTGCTGAAAATATTCAGCTGTCTCACGGCTAAAAACATTTCTGATACACAGAATTATACCTGTCCCAAACCCAACTTTGTCCTTGTAGATCTTAGGGTGGAGGATCAAAAGAACAGGGCAAGAGCTGAACCTAAGGGTCTTTCTAGAACTTCATGAGTGTGAGAATAAAATACCAATGCAGGAAATATCCTTTCAAATACACTTAATAATAAAGTCCTGCGGTGTAGTGCTACCATTTTTATCCCTCCAGCTCTGAGCCTGACCTTGCTCATTGTATCCTGCTCGTTTCCAAAAAATGATAAACTGGTGCCTGTGGTGCAGTACGTCCAGAATACAGCAAAGGCAAGACCAGAAGGGCACACAGAGCAGGCAAAGGGTGTGTTATCTCAGCATCAGTATGGAAGCAGCTGTGAAAAACAAGCTACACTAGCTCTTGTCTTTACACCAAAGCCTCTGCATAAGCAGGGACTGAGGCCTTCTGACTCTCATGCAGCAAGAGCCACTCTCACAACTCTGGAAGCCTCTCCTGGAAGCAAGACCTTGCTCACATTTTTCCTACAGAGAAAGGGCAGTTTGCTACAGCAACTAATAAAAAGATTAAGGCTGAGGTCAGGCATTGCCCTCCTTACCCCAGAGTACTCACTTGCTCCTCTGCTGGTGGCTGAAGCCTTTAACAGGACACCTGGACCATAGGGAGGAATTCTTTACCCCTTAAGAAGCTGCAGAAGAAAAGGAGGTGGGGACTGCAAGGTAGAGCAGAAGCACTACTGGGAAGGCTTAGGTTAGCTGATCAGTTCTCATCTCCAATTATAACCATGTCTGGACAAGACCAGCAAAAGTCAGGGAGAAGTTCCCACTACGGTACAAACCTGCAAAGATGCAGAAACCAGTATCCGAAACCAGGGACATAACACCCCGTCACTGGATTTTTCCCACAATAAAACCTACGGAGCTGTTGGTCAGATTGAAGTGCAAATTGGAATGAGAAGGGATATTGAAATATTTTGGAAAACTTGAACTGCTATTATGTAACTTTCCTCGATGTGAAATACCCCAGTTCCAATGAGATTAAAGTCTTGAAAGCAAATTGCTTGTAACACATGATGGAAGAACTTGCATCACATAGATATGTACCTGTTTACATTGACAAAAGAGTTTACTTCTGGAAAATTCCTTGACCATAGCCTTGCTATAGTTCATGCCATGCTATTTGGAAGGCTGGAACAGGGGATGACATCTACTTTTATGAAGTGGAGTTTCATGTGAGCACAGCAGTCCAACCACACTTTGTCCAAGAAATGTAGAAATAGAGCCCAAATGTCCAAACACAGTGCTGGGAGAGAAGCAGGTGGGGTTTTTTTAACATACACTTCACTTGAAATGTTTTTAGCTTCCAAAACTATGTAGAAAAGCTATCACTCAGGTGCAGAATATCAATGTATTAACAAAAATTTGATCTAATTCCTTTCAGTGAACATCAATGAACTTTGTGCACAAGGCAGAAGTGGTATATTTCGACATCATTAGTAAGATTTCTCACAATATCTTACAAGATACTGTCACAGACAATTTAAGGAAAACTGGTCTGGGCAAAAGGAGACAAATAAGCGGTTTAAAGTGGGTCATAAACTATAAATGAGTCAATGTCTCACTGTTGTGAAAGAGGAAAATGCCATACAGAATACACCAACCACACTATAGTCCATGAAACACATAAAAAATCCTTCCTGCTTTTTAGCACTAGTAAGGTCATGTGGAAAGCTATATCCAGCGTTGGGAAAAATCAGGAGGAGGACAAAAAATGTGCTTTGGTAAGGAAGATGGTGTTATGTGGTCTGGCAAAAAGAAGTCTGATGACAACATACAGACAGTCTTCAAAAATGTGAAAGGCTTCTGAAAACAGGAAATGAATAACCTACGCTCTATGTCCATGAGAGACGTGAAAGCAGTTACAAGACTGCAACAAGACAGAGATGAGGAAAAGTTTTCTAATTATGAAAACAGAAAAAGTATAGGAGATATTCCCTGAGAAGTGGCATATCAAGAAAAAAAAAACACAAAACACAACAACAAAACCAACAACTAAAACCAAATGTCCATTAGGAAAGGGGTAGATACAACTGACATTGCCTTGGGGCTGTACAATGAACCACTGGACTCCCTAAGGTCCTTCCTTCCTGAACCTATGTTTCTAAGCTTTTCCAACAAGATGAAATGCTGTATTTGTTTCTTTTATCCTGTTCCAGAGTTGACATGAGAAGAAACAAGCACATTATTTCTCCTTTGTCTGTCAGCCAACTGAAATAAATTCAGCGGAGCCTGCATGGCTTAGTTTCCTCTGCCACACGTACGCGTTAGTATTGACATTGATTACCACAGGAGCACACATTGTCTTCCCTTCTGTTTGGTTGCCTGTGTACCGGAGATAGAGCTTCTCTTCTAACAGATTGTATCAACACCAGTTTCTGTTTCTTTCTTCTATAATATCAGTGAGGAAGTTGCATTCAAACTTACCAGAATATAAACTGTAAATAGTATGGTATATTTAGTAGGTTACTAAATGTTTCTACCAGTAATAAACTAGTAGCTAGCTGTAGTTCACGATCAAGACCGCAAAATGGTTACGGTGAAGTGTGGTTTACATAAATAACTTGCCATAAAAATGTTTCCCTATAAACTATCTGTGCATGAGATAGATAACAAATTATCATAGAATAAATCTGACTCAAGGTCAGAAATGCCCTGCACCTCTATATCCCCCTAAGCATCATGTTATATCCATGCATTTATCTTCTGCAGGCTCAACTGTAATGCATCACTCATTTCAGTAACAGCTCACTCTTGATGTGCAGAATGGAATTTTGGGTTTTTTTCTGGAAAGGCTTTCATAGCTGAGCAGACTTTATCATGATCAGCTCTGCCTTACAGATATTAACCAAACTAATAATTTTAGTATCACAGCACCCTATACCTTGCAAGAATACATTTTGTATAATCCCTGCAGCCAACTCCTAACTTTAAAGGGCAGAGTTTTCCTTCCACTAAGATTGAAAAAAATGTACTAAGTACATCTCTCAGCTTTTAGCACCTCGTGACTGTGCTAGCCGAGAGCTGGCAGTCACATACTCTTAGCCACCAAAATTTTCAGTTGTCCAAAGCCTTCCTCTCATCACGTAGCAAGAGCTGCTGCCAAAGCCCATAGCCTTGGGCTCCTTATCTTGGTTTCAAGGGTGTGTGGGAAGCTGGGAGAGGCCATACAAACCACTCTGATAGCAGCAGCCTGCTTCTACCCACCTTTTTTCCAGGTGTTGCTCATATCTCTGCAGCAACAGGCTGCAGGCACAGAAGCGGCATGCTTCTTATAGGTGTCTGTGTAAGTGTTCCTGTAAGTGCACGTGCATCAGAAAATATGACGCTTCCAGGAAACAATGAACCTTGTGTGCATATGTTGTGCACATGGTCTGCACACACACAGCAAATCCAGCACTCCTGGGAAAGGGTGGAGTGACCCTTGTGGGACAAGTCTGCTGCTTTTACGCAATAATGCCCATCTTATGGTGGGAGAGAGCTGTCTAGTATAGGCTCCATTTGACACCATGAGGTGTTGGGTGTCTTCCTCATCTGGAGAAGCATAGCATCAGCGATGCACAAAGCGAAGGCCTGTTTGGTGTCAGCCATTAACACTGTGGACATAACAATACGTCATTTGGGTTCCTTCCGAAGGAGGCTGCCAACCTGGAGAGCCCTGGTGGTTGTTAGGAGTGTGGGCAGTCAAGAACCGTATTAGAAAATTAGCAAAGAATTGTTCACAGAGGACTAACAGGAGCGTGACTGCCACTGGAAAGGCTTGTCTCCTGAAAATGGCATTCCTAATATTTATGAGCTAATAAAAGGTTGTCATTTCACTCCATTTGTCAAAACGCACTGACAGTAAAATAGCTATGCTGAACGTTGCTTTGAAATCCTCTTGTTAAGATTTCAAAGGTACTTCAGCAACACTAAGATACTGACTTCTGTTTTTTACAGCTTCAGACAACGGATAAATAACAGCCTTTGTCTTAAAGAGCAACCAGTTTACACAAAATCACACAGGAAGTTGTGGTGAAGCTAACAATATTTCACAGATTATGTCCTACTTTGTTACTTCCATCACAACACGCTTTCTCCTCATTGATTGTCTATTGACTACTTCATATGATGATCACAATAGATATGATGGCCCACATAGAGTGGTACTTAATAGCCTGTTATTCACTCATTTACACAATAAATATACTTCTGCATTATATATTTATTGCATTGCATATTTATTGATCCAAATAAATTAATAACAGAAACCAGAATCTAAAATTACATTGATTGTTTAAACACTCCATACACTATTTTTTCTTTAAAGAAACTGTGCTAGGTACAGGCACCTGTAGCATACTAGCTAACATTAGACAAGTGTTTCAAGGACATGGTTATCCACAACCTCTTGTCCATAGCCTTCACTGTAATGGTATCAGCCTCTCCTCAATCATCAGTCTTTTTGATAGGACAGGTTTGCAGCTTTTACATCCCCTAGTTGGCTAATGCTGCATATACATTCATTCATTTACTGGAATTGATAGCATCTGCATTTCATAAACACAGTTAGATACTAAAGGTACTGATTTAACAAGCAAAATTGACATTGTGGTTACGTGTTGATGCCCACCTCAGAAAAGGAGAACATTGAAAGGCTATCACATAAAAGAAGATGATGCAAACCATAGAAATATTCTGTCTGGATCAAACGTTGCCATCTTAGATGGCACTAGTGATTTGACTGCCTCATGGATTTGAGAAGGATCCCTGCGCTTATGACCCAAAATAAAGTGAATTTAGTTGTTTTTTTTTTTATTTTGCCCTTTAACAATCCTCAAACATTTCTTAAAACCTACAGGCCAAAAGAATTAAAGTTCCAGTTATGCATATCTCCATCAGTGTCCCAGGGGAGCCTAGGCTTAGAAGACATGCTCAGAGTATGTGTAGCACCTCATAGCAGAAGCAGCATCAACAGCAGCTAGGAACACTTTTATCCAGAAGTATGGCTGCAAAGATTGTCATCTCCTTAAGCAACTAAAAATGTATGTTTATAACACCTAGGAGGTAGAGGGCATAGACCTTTGTCTACCAGAGTTTCGTATCCTCATCTCTGAATACGTTGCTATGACCACTTAGGAGACTGTTGCTTTCAGGGGGTAGGAAGTGAAAGGTAAACCCTGACTTCTACCCTCCAACCATTGCAGCTGGGCAATCTCATGGAAAATATGAAACAGAAAAAGAGAAGATGAGCTCTTTAGTCATAAAACCAGAACTTCTGCCAGCAAAAAAATGAGCTGGGTCCAAGCCCCACTTCAAGGACGAATGCAGCGTGCATGCCACATTCAATACTCACTGTAGCGTCCATTCAAACGTTCAAGAACCAGGGCAGCCTGCACCAGAAAACAGATTTCCCCCTCCCCGACAAGTGCCCTAACTACTGACTGAGAGGAATTACATTCCTTCTCCATGACTCAATGCATCTTGTGGTTTCCTGATTTTTAATTTTTTTTTTTATTAAACTGAATAAGGCAATTTTTGTGTGAGCTGTGTGAACAGGCTCTATTGACATTTATAGGCTGGGATGGAATAACTATCAGGAAGGGCAGAACAAAGGGAGGAAACGCAAGTGCTGTGAAGGTGCCATGTGGGAGTTGCACAGCCACTAACCTCTGCCCTGAAGGGCAGCAGTCCTGCCAGGCCTGCTGTTACCAGATAATAGTAACCAAGAAAACTCTCTAAACCAAATGATAGTTTATAAAGCTGACATTGGTTTATTGCAGCACTGGGTGCATGGGGGAATCTCTCCTCCTAGCATGCACACCCAGGGACAAAAGCACACTCATTATACACATTATAGAAAAATGAATATTCATACAATTCTGAGTAAAGCCCACCTATTCCAAGAAACCTTATGCATATGCTAATATATTATGTAATTGTCTTTGCGCACGCGTACTAAATTGAGGAAGGAGTCTTGGACGGGCTCTCGTGGTCGTAACCCCCCCATAGTGATGCTGTTCGCTGTATAATCCCGCTTCTGCGCAAGCGTGGTCAAGGCCTTTCTGTTGACACAGGCAGGTGGCTCCAAGGAGAAGATCCTGTTCTGGTTCTTACAGGATTTATCTCTACTCCTGGTGCCAGAGCTGTGAATCAAGTCATTTAAGACAATACAGAGATGTTGTTCACAGTCTTGCTTATGTCTGGCCCTTTGTAATTAGTGAGGAACTGAACCCTGGATTCTCTAAGACTAAGCGCAAGCAAGACTCAGTGATGACTGTAACTCTAAGTATTATCAGTCCCAGAAGCAGACCCTGTCTTCAAAACATGCCGTTAGCTTCAGAACGTACCGTTATTGTGGCTGAAAGGAAAATTTCTGAAAGAGAAGTTTATTCTGTCTGAAGGTTACACGGAGTAGGCCTTTTAGGGCCTGCTTTGAGGCTTGCTTTTACTAAACCGCCTGGTATCAAAAGTTTTCTTTTTTCTCACTGCAGCTCATTTCTCACCACTCCCCCACCCCCTCCCATTTTTTGCCCACTGTAGCTGGCGTTCTGGCTAGGAAAAAGATTTCCCCCATCCCTTCTGGGACGCTATCGCCAGGCAAGGCTCCCTCACCCCCTTCTTCGCATGTCTTTTGTACCGGGGGCACCCTGCCGCTCACTGCAAGCACCACACCACCAAGCATCTGCCCTGCCAGCACCAGGCCGTCAGCCAACGAAATGGGCCTGCACTACTCGGGCCGCATCGTGCGACACAGCGGCTGCTGCGCGCGGATAAGGACACAGAGCTGTGCCTGCGCCCGATAAAGCGACGCTCTGAGGGAGATCCCCGACACCACCCGGGAGGCGCAGGCAGGCCAGCACCGCCTGCCGCTTCTGCCCGCGCACCGCGGCCCGGCCCCCCGCCCCGCTGCTTCAGCCGGCCGTGAGGGACAGCTCCGCGCGCCCGCCGCGAACAGCACCGGCCCCGCGCCTGACGGCCGCGCGCGCGCCCCGACCCGCCGCCCTGCCACAGACGGGGGCGGGAAGGGCGGCGGAACTTGGGAACACGCGCAATTATCGGGGCTTTCCGCGGCCGCGGAGCGCCCAACCTCCCTCTCCCTCCTTAAGCGGCACCTCCCATTGCCGCCACCGGGAAATAAACGCCTGAGGGGGCACCCGTCTCCCGGAATAAGTTGCTCCACGTAGGCTTCGAGGACGGGCGAGCGCCAACCCCCGCAGGCAGCCCGCCAACACTGCCTGCCCCACCCCGCCCGGCAGCCCGCACCGCCCCCGCCGCCGGCTCCGCGGGGCGGTACGGAGGCCGCCTGCGCATGCGCCGCCCGGGGGTTCCGGTAACGGGGCGGCTGCCCCTTTCGCTGCGGGACGGATGGATGGAGGAGCGGCGGTGGCTGGCATGGGGCGTGCGGCCGTGGTGGTGTTGCTGTTCTGCCTCCTGGTCGTGTTGCCCCCACACTGCGCAGGTGGGGCCCGGTGAGCGGGCATGGCATAGCATGGCACGGCAGGGCAGGGCAGGGCACGGTACCTCACCTCAGCTCACCCGAGCGGCGGCTGGAGGCGGGTGTGGTGCCCGTTCTCAAGGGGGAGCGCGGGGAGTGGGTCGTGACGTGTGCCGCTGCTGCCCTGCTGCGGGGGGCGCGGCACGGGTGCCCCCGACAGCCCCCCCCCCTCGCCGAGGCGTGCGGCCGCGGGCACTCCCGCTTCGGTCCTGCGGCGACTGCCCCGTGCCCCGGCCTGCGGCGCTGTGAGGGGGAGGCGGTCCCGGAGCCCGCTGCGGGGATGCAGAGGTGTCCAGGCCTCGGGTCTGGATCGGTGTGTCTGCGTGGGTGAGCGGGGCTCGGTTTCCGTGGAGTGCCTTGGGTTTTACTCCACAGCTGCGTAGCTGTCTTCATCTCGTCTGCTTCAGGCTTTCCCGCTGTCGCTGAATCGTAGCGGCTGTAGCTTAAGTGTGGGGCAAAGGAGTTTTTGAATCGTGTTGGTTTGACCGAAAGGCGTCTCAGTCTAGCCTGACAGAGCCTGAAGTGTAAATAAGGAAATGAGAGAAGTAAAATTGCAGCATGAGGATTTTATCTCACAGGATAGTAGCCTGTGCCTCTTCTTACGTCCTTAAGCAGCAGGAAAAAACTATTGCACAAAACCTTTTTCAAGGGGGAGGTATTGTGCAGCCCAGATAAGCTGTAAATTACTTTCCTGCATATTTACAGGGCAAAGTGACATGCAGCAGAGAATATATGGGCTAAGCTAGTTTGGATAATGGAAATATTGTAGCCATGGGCATGCACACTGCTTCTGATGCCACCTCAGCTATTGAATTCTGTGTAAGATTGTATTGCTCTACTTTGGCATACCCAAAAGAAGACTAGAGAGAGGGTGTTTTCAGGGGTCCACACTTCGCATTCATGGCAGGATTCAGGCAGAGAAACAGCTCTGGCACCTCTTCTCTTTCTTTGTTTTCTTTCAGCTGTTTGGTTTGTAGGTGAATTCTTTGTGCATCAGCCCCAAATTCCAGCCCCAAACTGGAAGCATCGTGATATATGCAGCTACTTTGATTAACCCACACATATTATAGCAATTGACTAATGTGCCATATACTGCTTCTAGAATTAGAAGTAATTGCTGTGCTACAGTGAACTCTCACCTTCTGCCTTGTCAAAACCAGCAGTTCCTCTCTGCTGCTCCTGTCTAAAAGCTGTTGCAGTAAGAGTTTTCCCTGGTTCTCTAGAGCACCTTTCTGCTCACAGAACCAATAACAGTAGGGTTGTTTCTGGTGTGTGTTTGATTGTGCCTTTTTTTTTTTCTTATTTTAAGTATGGCATATAACAGGCCTCCTTTCCTTCCTGTGCTAAAAAGTTGAGTTAAAGTTTCCATTGGTTCTACCATGTACTTAATGTGATAAGCAGCGAGCCAGTATGTACTCCTCACGGGATTTCCCCTTCACTGTTTCCTGAGGGAGTATATTTCTGTCTTGCCAAGACTACTTTCTTCCATTGTTGAATGGCTTTTGTAATGTTATATAATCTTTATTATTTTCAACTATCATTCATTGAATATATCAAATAAAACATTACAAATTAAGTAGTGATATTTATTTATTAGAACAGGTTTGTATTTATTTTAGTTTATTAAAAGTTGATGGGGAAGGAAGATAGGTAATTGTACTAAAAGCTTTTCTTTAATCACTCCTTTCCATGACAATTTTATAATGTTGTCCTCAGCACCAAAGTGTCATTGTGCTTTAAGTGAAGAAACATGAATTAATTTTAAATGTCTGGCTTTTAATCATTAGTAAAATAAACCAGAAAGAAGTCTTGATTTTTAGATAGTACTTTGCATATCTGGTTTCTAGCTATATCATTAAATTTCTCCGGTAATTAAACGTTACTGAGTTTACTCTTTCATTCCTGGATTGCTGTTCATTGAGATTTAAGAAATTAATTTAGGGAAGTAAACAGAAAACACTTAACTGGAATTAGGAAGTATTATGTGAAAGGATGGATGGGTGGATCACCTATGCATGTCTGTAGTATTGAGAACAAATGTCATGTTAAATCAACCTGAATTTCTGCATATATATGCTTTTGAATCTATGTTGTGTACTAATCGCTTAAGCATACTGGAAAAAGTAATCCTTGTTAAACTCTTTCAGTATGATTTTTCCAGCTCATCAAAATTTCTTACAGTTCATTGTCGAGAGGGAAGGATGTATCAAGTGGGCACCTGCTAATAACCTGTGTGATAGAACAGTGCAAGCTTATTAAATCCACATATAACTTGTAGGAGCTCACAATCGTTTTGAAAAGCAGGAGTAGAATCGAAAAGTATCCCAACAAGCTGGAGAAATACTCCAGAAAAAAGTACAGTGGTATTGAAAAAGGACATGTGCAGGGCTGTGTACTTAGGCAAATAGAGGATGACAAAGGATGGTCAGTTCGGGGGAAAAAAAAATGCAACGTTACAATGCCTTGTAATTTATGTGTAGAAGTTTTAAGTGCTATGCTGTAGAAAACCCTAAAAGTATTGGGGCACAGCAGCCCTAATTAGAATGAAAAGGTTAGGTCATGTGTCTTGTAAGCCTGACTTCCATTTATTAATCTCGGTTGGAGTGTTGTGATTTTCTGAAGTACACTGTTTCAAGCAAGTTCAACCATTTGGAGAGAATGCAAAAGAGAACAATAGAAGTCATTCAGAAAGCTAGCAAATTTGGCTTAAAAGGAAAACTAAAAGAATTGTTGCTGCCATTCAGTTTTCTCTTCATCGTTAGTCATGTTTAACATAGTTTTCAAATATGTAGAAGTCTGATATAAAGAATAATGTGCTTTAATATCCAGAGACAAAAAGTACATACATGGGTTAAATGTGCTTAGAGGAGACCGTAGGTTAGACTCTGGGGTTTGCAGTCTGTAAACCTTTTGTTGTTCACGGACTGTGAATGACAACTAAGCAATCATCCTTGCTGTGAGGAAACTTGTACCTGTTCTGCAAAGATCCAGACCTCCAACAGAATCTACTAGGAAATCTGGTGTGGGAGTTCTTTATTTTTGATTTACTGAAAGCTTTCCCTAATCTGTAATGGTAAGGATAGAGAAACATTTTGGGAGATCGGAGGCCCATAAAAATACGATGATGCAGTGGTGGGAACCACAGGACTTCTTTACACAAACGTCAGGTGATGTACATAGAATTGGCCACCTGCTTTCTCCAATGTGAAATACAGGTGATCTTGTATGGTTTCTTCCAGCTAGTTTTTGTGCTTCCCATGTATGAATGGATGGTTAGGAAGTGTTAAAATGTGAATTGGTGATCATTAACTTTTAACAAATGACAACCAAAGACATTCCTCAGAGTATAAAATTATAGTTGGCTCTCTGAGTATATCCCTCTTTTTACCTGCAACAGGACATGGAGTGAACACATGAAAGAGCATAATTGTGACCTGGAACCTTCAATAAGTAGTTATTTGAATTTGGATAAGAAACTTGATTTCCTGGTGAAGATAATTAGAATTATCAGGGTTGTCTGTCAGGACTGGGAGATATTTCTGAAGCAATAATCTGTTTTTTTGACCAGGGCAAGGAGGAAAGTACCTAATAAAGCTCGAGATAGATCTACAGAGAGTGTTGTGTTTTTTTCGGGGATTTTTTGCTGTTATGTTTTATACCAGATGAAGCCAAAATGCCGTCTAGTCCAGTTTTCATCTACAGCAGCAGTTGGTAGTGGAGTAGGAAAGAATAAAAAAGCAAGTATATGGTGACACTTCACAACGTAGTGTTATAGCAGTCTGTAACATTGGGACTTTGTAGTTGACACTGAGTTCATAAGCCAGGTAAGAGTTGAGCATTCACAGAGTCCTAGGGGAAGGAATTCCACAGATTGACTAAGTGTTCAGTGAAGCAGCAGTTTCATTTGTTTGCTTAGAGAAGAGTGGTGCTTGTTTTTATGCTTCCAGCTTTGTGTTAAAAAGACAGCAAAAGAATCTTTTGCCACCTGCATTCCCCATGCCACTCATTAGCTGTCTGTAGATCTGTAATATCCTCCCCTTGGTCTCCTTTTCAGGCTGAAGAATTGTACTTTTACAGTATTGTTTGTATCCAGAAGGAGGATATGATTATTTGTTGTATTTACCAGCTTTAGAAAAAGCTGGCCTGGCTTAAAACATTAGGTGTATGTCTTACATCAGCACGTTTTTTGTAACTTCTTGAGAAAGTATATCTGCTTAGAACATGAATCTTGAAACAATTTTGTTTCTGCTTCCAGACTTCCTTTTTCCTGCCTGACCTCAAATGGAAAAGGTCTAGTAAGAATTATTGTAAAGCTTCATGCTATGTCTAAGTTAAGGTTATGGAAAATGTGGGTAAGATACCTGGAAGTGCAGTGAATATATGATTTTATACCCAAGGCAAACAAAAGTAATAGTCTTAACATATAGTAGCATTTTTGTTGGCGTTGGAGCTGTGTAGAGGCAATGTGGTTCTCCGCTAATACTATGTTGTCTAATCCTGCCTTCTTGTGATTTACTCCAAGGTTCGATGTTGTTCAGGGTGAAGGATCTACTTTGTGAATCTCCTGTTGTAAGGACTTCTGTTTAGTACTGCCATGGCTGGTTTTTAAACCTGGTATGTGTGTTGCTAGAGAATGGAGGAAACTGTATCTCGCTTTCTGTCTGCTTTAGCAGGCTATTCAAATGTCAGCAGTTGAATTACATTCCAAAAAGATGTTTTGAAACAGGTTTTCTGTCAAACTCTTTATTAAGATCTTTTACAATTAAATATTTAAACAGAGGTTGAGTGTATGAATGATATTTTTTAAGTCTCTGTAAATATGTGGATACATGTATTTACAGGGAAAACACTACCCTGCACTTTACGCATGAAAGATGTCAATCTGTTAATGTTTCTTTAGAACTGAAATTGAAAGTATTAAGCTGTATGACAATCTTCCACTGGGTCATAAAGCAATGAATTTTACAAAGCAAGATTATAATATTCAATCTATCAATTACCATAGGTGATGGTATTCTTCAAACAAATTATAACTTTTTTTTGGGTGGCTCTGACAGGCTTATACTTACTATGGTAATAGCAGAGTTGTGCTTTTTTTTTTTTTAATTATTATTAAAAGGTAGTGGAACTTTTTTGTTCCTGGCTTTTTTTATTCTTAAATTAATGTAAACATTCTCAAATGAAGTGAAAATAATGTTTTCCCATGAAGTGAGTATTTTCTTTGTGAAGGGATATAAATATTCAAAATTGCTATTATTTGCCAGAATCTGAAATAGCTGCCTTTGTTATCATAAGCTTTTTGGCTGAACTGTAGCCATCTGTTGGATAAATATCTGAAAAAAATAGTTGTTTCCTTTGCTTTCTTATTTTCTGATGATCAAATGTGGTTTGGCATTCTCTGGGCTTATCTTAGTCTGTCAGCTTAGAAGAGTAACAAATTCATGCATTGTGGAAATAAATCCTGTGGTGGGATCCACAAGGTTTTATTGAATTATTTTCCTTTTAAGTTTTGTGCTTTCAGGAGTTATTTCCAAACGTCGGTAGTCTGTGGATACCACTTTCACTCTATTCTCCAAAAGGGTTTTGCAGACTTCAGTTTATAGATTGCTTTTCCACACACATTTCCTCTTTATAGAGAACTTGGTCATCATGTAAAATATGAAATAGTTTTTGCAATGAAGAGCGACTCTAAAATCAATTTCAGGGTAACCCATTAGATGTGCGAACAGACTTTGATTGCTCAGGTGAAATAGGATGTATTTGTTCTTATTTCTTTCTAATATAATAAAATATTAAACTGACATCAAAAAGCAATTTCAGACTGATGGTCACTAACATGTTTTTAGAAGTTGTAGCCATTGGGAAGTGATCAATAGTGTAACACACAACTGGTTAAAATAGAAAGTCAAGTCAGAGGTGTGTGGTGATTTTTTTATTTTTTTTTTTCAATTTTGGTGATTTATTTTTTTTTTTCCCTGACGTGTTGAAAGTCCATTCTTAATCAGAGGGCAGAGGTGTGTGTTGCCTAAGCTATACATAGCCTGGGTTGTCAAGGATACCTAGTATAGCATACCAGGCAGAAGGACTTGGATGAAGTTTAAGCTCTGTAAATCTTCATATGACTGCTTAGTTGGTGGTTTGGGTATAATTTTAGTGACTTCTGCCTGAGGTTTCCTCAGTTCATGCATATTCCCTGTGCATTCACACTGTTCCCTTTGTTCTGTAAGCCACAGTCTGGTTTAGTTTCTAGTACTAGAAAACTTTCAGACCAAACTTTCAGCCCTGATTGTAACTTTGTAGCGCCATAGACTGGTGTGAAATAATTCAAAGCAAAATGTACCTTATAAATAGTCAGATAAATTTCAGTTTTTGTAAGTATCAGAATAATTCCTTCTCCCACAGCATTTTTACTGTCATCTGTCTCTCATACCTGATTGTATACCAAATGGGACACCTAGGATTCTGCATATCTCAAAGTTAATGGTAAAGAAGTCTTTTTTAGGAGGTGGAATATAAGGTAGTTATGAGGCAGTTGGGGTTTTTTTAATAATTATTTTTTTAAGGTGGAAAATAAAGAGGAGAGAGCGTTATTCTGCAGATGATTCTAGCATGTGTGCTTCCCTCCTGTTCGCAATCTGCCTGTTAACCTTCTTGTCTCCTGGTCTGGTCCTTCCCTTGATGTTATGGGCATTCTTGTACGTGTCCCGAGACTTAGCCCTTACCCTCCATAAGTTGTTTTATGAACTGTTCTTGGTGTAAAAGAAAACACTGGATTACCATGAGCAAGATACAAGATCCTGCCTTAGTGAGGCTTCACCACAAAGGATTTATGTCCAATACATTGACACGTGACATAAAACAAGTCTGCTATGCTCAATCTGTTCTGCAGCTGTGAAATGACAGCACTGGGTCAATCCCTAGCACTTTGCAGCTGAGACCCAGATGTTGGATTCAGCCAACAAAATACTGGTTTAAATGCATTTCACACTGCATATAATCAATCCATTACAGTGAACAGGCCTTGAATGTTACAACTGTATGTGCTTTTTTTAAAGGTGTTTGGGGAGAAAGACTTTAAGCACAGAGGAAAGAGCTGTGTAGTCAAATAGGAAAAGGAGCTACCTGATGCTCCTGAGCTATATATTGAAGTGCCATTTGAGTAGTGTGGGGTTTTCTGAACGCTTATGTTTATTGTTATTTCATTTCACTATAACTCTCTACTTCTTTTTTTAATAAAGGTTATTTCTTAAGTTGTGTACAAATTATTTATCGCAGTCTTTACATACCTTTATGTTACTTTCTTGTAGGCCAAACTAATCTGAAGAGTCCGCAGGATATTCAGGTCTATGTTGTAAATACAAATTTCACTCTAAGGTGGAGCTACACTGGGAATGATACCAATGTGACATTTTCAGCAGAATATCGGTGGTGAGTAGTAACTTGATTCTGAGCCAGAAATGTCTGATGCTTATTTGTGTAGACCATATTAATTAATTACTATGCTTCTTGATTCTGCCATGTAAAACTTCTAGAGACTTTTTGAAATCCAGAAAGTAGAGGCCAAGAAGATTAAGTCTTGAAGTGGAATCCTAGTAATGTCCTTCATTTGTCTAATGCATATGTAAAATTAGATTGTTCACTAATAGGGATATAAATGCAGAGCACACTTGGTAGTAATGCTTAATACTGGAATGATTTTTTGAGAAGATTAACCGGTATACTTAGAAATTTAGTATTTAGATTTTTTTTATTCTCTGTTTTATTTTTTTAATTAAGCTACATTGTGGCCACATGCACACACAGAATTTGAGCAAATTTTCAGTGTAGCTTTTGAATAATTTGTCAGTGTTTATGAATCCAGATTCCTCGTCTGCAAATTTTAATCACCAGATTAAACTATTTAATTTTTGTTCTTAAATGGTTGCTTGGTTTTCTTCAATTTTTTCATATGCCAATACTTATGTCTGCATATACATATACATTTGGTATTTTGTGGCACTTTCCTGACAACTAAATATTAAAAAAAACACTTCTAAGATAAAATCACTTAAGAAGTTCTTGATTTTAGAATTTCCTAGTGTATGATTTTGGATTTTAAAAAAAATAGCTTGCCTTCTTCAATGTATAGATGTGAAACAGCTGCTTTGAAATAGTTTAATTTTAAAAACATAATACAAGTCTGAAAGATAAGATAGGAGTTGAGGATAAACAATTACTGCTTTAAGTCTCTGCCTTTTTTTTTTTTTTTTTTGGTCAGGACATTTTTAATCTCTATATGAAATGTCTCTTAAATAATGTATGGATGTCTGTTAACTCACAAGAAAAATAGCTTCTGTAAAGCTAATTATTCCAACGCTTATTGCTGAACTCCAGTTTTCTCCTTTGTGTTTTTCTTTTCCCCTAATCTGCATTTCTTGCTAATGTTAGAATTGGGGGTTTTTTTTCTGCTTTTATGCTCTTTTAAGCACTTCTTGCCATCAAGACTTTTAAATTTCTTCCAGTGAATTACAAAAATCATTGCCAGACTAGGACTGTGTACTAAAGATATTCTGGATTTTGACAGTTCACAGAATCACAGAATGTTAGGGATTGGAAGGGACCTCGAAAGATCATCTAGTCCAATCCCCCTGCCGGAGCAGGATTGCCTAGACCATATCACACAGGAACGCGTCCAGGCGGGTTTTGAATGTCTCCAGAGAAGGAGACTCCACAACCTCTCTGGGCAGCCTGTTCCAGTGTTCGGTTACCCTTACAGTAAAGAAGTTTTTCCTCATATTTAAGTGGAACCTCCTGTGTTCCAGCTTGCACCCATTGCCCCTTGTCCTGTCAAGGGATGTCACTGAGAAGAGCCTGGCTCCATCCTCATGACACTTGCCCTTTACATATTTATAAACATTAATGAGGTCACCCCTCAGTCTCCTCTTCTCTAAGCTAAAGAGACCCAGCTCCCTCAGCCTCTCCTCATAAGGGAGATGTTCCACTCCCTTAATCATCTTCGTGGCTCTGCGCTGGACTCTCTCTAGCAGTTCCCTGTCCTTTTTGAACTGAGGGGCCCAGAACTGGACACAATATTCCAGATGCGGCCTCACCAGGGCAGAGTAGAGGGGGAGGAGAACCTCTCTTGACCTGCTAACCACACCCCTTCTAATACACCCCAGGATGCCATTGGCCTTCTTGGCCACAAGGGCACACTGCTGGCTCATGGTCATCCTGCTGTCCAGTAGGACCCCCAGGTCCCTTTCCCCTACGCTGGTCTCCAACAGCTCTGTCCCCAACTTGTACTCATACATATATGAGTTCTTTCTCATACAGTTCTTTGATGCTGTTTCCTGACACTGTGTTTACGTGGTGAATAAAGCAAACTGGTACCAGACTTTGCAGACTGATAGTTACCCTTTAGTAATGAGGCTAAATTAATGAATTACATGGTGATATAAATTCCAGGGTAACTAAGTAGATAACACTGATTACACTGGTGCTGGTGATAAAACAGCATGAAATGATGTGACATTTATTAGCAACAAGAAGAAAAGGAAAAAGAATCTCAAGCCTTAAATTATGTATTGGTTTTATTTCTTACAGGTTTGAAGATGAGACAGATGAAACAGAATGGAAGGAGTTGCATGGGTGTCAAAATGTTACTCTCACGGAATGTGACTTTTCCTCAGCAATAACCAAATACTATGATACACATCATGTGCGTATAAGGGCTGAAAGAAGGGAAGAAGTGTCTCCATGGTCTAGCATTTTTGAAATGATTCCGTATTTTATAGGTATGAGCTCCATATATGTAACTAACATTTTTGTTAAGTGTCCCTCAGCCCATTATTGTGGAAAAAATGCATGTGATTTCCATTGCTTATAACAACATGAGCTAGTGGTTTTCTCAGCCTTAAAGTAATATAAGGTATTTGCAGGTCATGGAATGTTAGATTCTCTCCTTTCTGGAAAGGAGAAGGTATTCTAAGTGATGCTGTTTTTCTGACAGAATTTTCTGTCACTGTATTTTTCTAGATTTCAGAAAAATCCTTTTTGACAGTGGACTTCTCTGGAAGTTTTCTCCTGACTTTGTGACTTTTTAGTAGTTACAGTATAGTATGGTACTGAAGCCTTCCCTCAATGTTGAACTGATTTGTTTGAACTGGGTTTCTTGCCTTGCATGTTTTAGAATAACTTACACAGATTTTCACTGCAGATTCTGGAAGACAGTCACTAGTAATATTGCATTGTAACTCTGCTGCTTTTAGAACCAGGTAACAGTGGTTGGTTGTTAGGTTAGATTTCTGTTAGATACTGCCTGAGACTCATGAAAACTAAGATCCTATAGACAATTACTGTGATCTTGTTACTGCCTCAAAAGAATTAAAAATAAGATACTATAGTCAGTTACTCTGGTTTTATTAATGTAAATGACTTATTTTGGTGTGTTTTCTTTAAATAGTCATGCTTGGCTTTTTTTCTTTTTAATATTTGCAGCTCAGATCGGTCCCCCAGGAGTACAGTTGCAGTCCACAAACGGAGTCATAAAAATTAAGGTTTCTCCTCCAGAAGCCAATCAGGTCCGAAAAATGTGGCTAGCTGATACACTTTTTAAATATACTCTAGTTATCTGGGAAAATTCGTCAAATGCAGAGGTATGATCACTTTTTCTTTTTTTTTTTTTACTTTTTAACCTTAACATAACTGTCAGAGATGTACTTTAATTGCTTAATGTTCTAAAGTGGAATTATTTCATTATGTAACTGTATGTAACTGTTGCTGTGCTGTTTAAAAGTTGGGAGGGGGTGTTTTCTTGGGTCTTTTTGGCTTTGTTTTCACTAGAGGATTGTATTAGAAATTTTGTTGTAAGAGTTTTATATTTCTGTTAAATACTGGAGCCACTTTCCAATGCATGAGGAAGAAGGTGAAACCATCTCAGATGTGTTGGAGCAGGAGCCACCCTCAGCCAGCAAGAACAGGGAGGGCAAAGAATTCAAGGCAGTGGGAAGAAGCATTTACAGTAAGGCACAGGTATAGGGGAGGGGAGAGGTAAAAGGCTAACCTGATCTTGCTGAGACCGTATAGTTTGACTACAGCTGTCAGTACACTGTCCTGTGTCATTAACTAAGTTCTTTGGTTTTATACTGTAGGTTGGTGGGGGTTAGGGATTCTTTTGAGGTCCTGTAATTGTGAACTAGTTTCCATGC
Organism: Nyctibius grandis; assembly: GCF_013368605.1. Taxonomy (NCBI): domain Eukaryota; kingdom Metazoa; phylum Chordata; class Aves; order Nyctibiiformes; family Nyctibiidae; genus Nyctibius; species Nyctibius grandis. Next base: position 19,879,783 of record NC_090659.1, read on the forward strand.
CATGATGTGTGTCTTGCACAGCAGATATAGCTATTCTGTAAACACCAATCTAGAAACAGTCTTTCTTTTTTTATCCTTTTAGGGGAATGGGCGCCAACTAGATTAGGGTAGGAATTGAAGAGATATCTGTGTTCATTTGGAAGACCTAGTCATAATCATTACACATCAAAGGGGAAAAAAAAGCTTTAAGTTAAGTACAATCTGTGTACAAAGGTCAGTCACTGAAAAGTCTGGTAAACCAAAAGCAGGGAGACAGCAGGAGGGGGAGGCGGCGGAAGTGTTTGTTCAATAAACGGACGGACAGAAGTGTACTATTTCTCTTCTGAGTATGAGCTTGAATATTTGTGTGGTGAGTTATGCGTCATGTAGAGCAGTGCCACAATCCCTCCCCACTTTCACGTGTTAAAGGAGCACGACATGTTCTGTCGTTTCAATCACGTGGCTGAGTTGGAAACTTCCCTTTAGGATTTATTCAGCTCATATATTGTCCTTCATTCCCTATTTTAGCATTTCTGATGGCATATTATATAAATGGGCTGAAACCTAAGGAAGGAAAAAGATACTTTAAAAAATCGGCTCATCAGGAAGAACAGTTATTTTCATATGCTGTTTGCAATTGTTTCTTACAGTTCAGAAATCGAAGTATTTTTCCTACTGACGTAATTGATGATCTTGCACCAGACACTACCTATTGTTTGAAAGTTCGAGCAATTCTTACTTCGGAATCACAAGAAGGCTTATTCAGTCCCATTAATTGTGTAAAAACTACCCATAAAGGTACAGAGTAGAATTGTTTTATCTTAAAATGATTACTCAAGTTTAAACTGTTGGAAAATAAATTGTTCTAAAGCAACAGAAATATGCAGAAGTGCCAAGTTGCTGCTCATTTTGGTATAACAGCAATCTTGATAGCTATGTACATTTTCTATTTTAAATCAATATAAAATATGTCACCTATCAATATTAGAGTTTTAGCAGTACAAAAAAGATTTTTGCTCTGAGGCAAATTCTGTCCGTTAATTTGGACTGCAAAAACTACTTTCTGTATTTTGGAAAGTGGTGACTTTGGTGACTTTGAATCAGGAGGAGAGGGGTGTGTATGTAGGCAAAACAAAAGCCTTTTGTACATTTGGCACTAAATAAATGCATATAAAGTTGAGCTAAGCTTAAAAAAATATTGTTTTTATGCAAGCCTTGGTGAATTTGTTATTACAGATTCTGAAGAATGGCTTAGTGCCAGCTTGCCACCAGTTGCTTGTTTTGCACGTCTAAATTTAAATTCTTTTGTATGCTGTTCAGGTGTCAGTTTAAGTACTTTTAAATGTTTATTTCAGGAAAAAAAAATAACAGCGTAGGAATGTAGAAAGTCAAACATTAGATTGAACGGATGGTACATCAAAATTACTTTATGTTTATGCGTGTATATTTTACGCATTTTTCTCATCGAGTTATTGCTGAACCAGTTTATTTCTACTCATTTCAACATTTCTGTACTTCATTTTTTTCTGAATTGATTTTTAACTGATTTTTTTACAAAAGGCTAAATATGTATATATACATATACACAGACTTTGTATATATCACAGACTTTGATTTGCCATCTTTATAATTAAACAATTTTTAATTATTGAAAGTGTACCATGACCATTTACATGAGAAATGCCCATTTATTGAGAAATTGCTGTACATAATATAAAGCTTTTCAGTAACTGTGGGTTTCCTTTTCTTTTCACTTTGAGCAGTGAGTGACCTACTCTGTGCAACAAATGTGAGTGTTCTTGCTTTGGATATGAAATTTCATCTGCATTGGAATAATCAGTATAAACAGCATGTGAGCTACAATGTACAGTATCTCACGTGAGTTAAATGATTTCCATATCTCTGTTTAAACAGGTTACGTCATTCTAAATGCCATCCATTGTATTTTGCAAATAGTTATTAGAAGCTAAAGTGAAATACTTGGCAAAAGTGGCTTAATGTATTCATTGAAACATTGGGTACCTCATCTGGACACAGTGTGGCTGTTAAAAGGATTGCATATAACATCATGTCCTAGAATTTCGGGATTCTAGGCTTGTTTTAAGAGTGTAAAATACCTGATGGAATGGACTACTAAATATATGCTAAGTAACATTTTTAAAATACATGAAGTTTGTATTGCTTTGTATCTGTTTAAATATGAACAAATTAGATGACTAGAAGGGAGCAAAAATGCAAGTTTTCGAGGTTTCAATTGTCAACCTATTTGATTACTTCTGGTCAGATCCCAACATGGAAAAAAAACCCCATCATGCCCATAAACCTGTATCTTGATATCTAATTGTTGCACAAATATTGTGGCCAACATCTAAATGAAGAGGAGAGATATCTCTAGTATTCTTTTGGAATTCCTTTGGCATGACAGAAAAATAATCGACTTAACAAACTATATGAAAAATCTTAATTTGGATTTTAAAAATTTCTAAAACCAATATATAATTTTTCTATTGAGGCTTGATTAAAGCACTAATTTGTATTTCCTGATCCAGTTCACTTCGTTGTTTCCGGTAGAAATGAAAAAACAGTATTCTGAATGTGAGAAATTTCTAAGAGGCCCGCTCTTCCAAAAATAAAAAATAGCACAAGTGAACGTGCTTTTTTTTTTTTTTTTAGAGTTCAAGGGCCTCACAGCAAAACCTATTAAAATATCTCTTGCAGTGGGTATCTAAAGACATTTCCTGATAAACGCTCAGTGAACTGGCTCAGTGTACCCGGATGTGAAAACATCACTAATACACAATGCAATTTCTCATCTATCATCACTTCTTCTGGATGTTATTATCTCCGTGTTCAGGCCATGAGTGAATATAACAGATCATGTTTGTCTGATGAAATAGAAGTAAATCCTCTGGTAACAAGTAAGCAAATGTGTTTTCTTAAATTTTCATTTCTCAACAAGCTTGTACCTAATGCTATTATTTGCAAAAAGAAACTTGCTAGATTTATGAAACTGGATACATAGTTTCCCCTACAGAAACTGTGTTGGGAATCCTGGCCTCATCAAGTCAAACAGGAGTTTTTCCATAGTCTCTTAGCTATTCAGCACAGCCAGTATTTCACTATGTTTAGTGGATATATTTATCATTTGCTTTACAAAATTAAACCACAAAGCATTGTATGGCATTTTATAATCTCACTGTATACTACATTAATCACTGTGTGAGATTGTACTAGAAATATCCCTAGTCTGCCTTTTGCTATTGACAGGGAGCACTTCTTGATATCTCAGAAAAACAATGCCAAAGTGAAATAACTTTGGAATCCACTGCCTCTATTTCCTTGTGCATGTACTCTCATCTCCTTCTTTCTCTCTGCCCCTGCATAGTGCACCCCTGAATTTTGTGCTGAAGCAGTATTATGCAACCATTGACATACAACTCTGAAGAGCTTCATCAAAAAGCAGTCTTAAATGATAGTGGCATCTAAGTCAAAAATATGTAACACTCTCCAGACTGAAATTATAGTAATTTTTATCTTTGTTGCACTTTTTTGATTTTGTGAGAAATGTGACCTTACAAAAATGTTTGACTTCAAAAAACTTATCAATCATAAATGTCAAGAAATGTTTATCTAATATGTAGGGTAATATTCTGTTGCGTTCCATATTGAAGATGGAGTCAATATCTATTCTGTATGTCAGCTTTCCCTTGTCCAAGCTCTTGTTAATTAGATAATTCTTTAATAAGATAACAATGACCTAGGTAAATAATTCAACAGAAGAGAACAAAAACTAATGCTTTTCACTTTTCAACGGTACTATAACTGTGAAAGAGGGTGTATGTGGAAAAGAGGGCCCATATCCTGATGAGATTAAGAAGTGTTCAGTAGTTGCTTTGACTTGCACAGAGTTAATCCCACCATCTGTGTATTTCATGTCAGTGAAACTTGCAGAAGCAACATATGAATGTGGAAAGAGAAAATAATTGAAAGATTTTTCAGGACTCAAGATTCTGAATAAAGCTATTAGTCAAGTTAGACTTTTAAGTATATGTTTCTCAAAAATTGTCATGGATTTAATTTACAGTATTTTATGCAATATTTTTATTCTTTCAGTCTCATTGTTAACTTTTTTTTTTAATGTCTTAAGATGAAATTGGCCCTCCTGATGTAAAGGTGGACATCAGTGATCTTTTGCTCCATATCCAGATTTCTCCTCCAGGAGGATCTGAGAGTGAATTCATGAGGGACTATTATGACTGGTCTTACCGGGTTTTGTATTGGAAGAATTCATCAAATAATGAGGTATGAAGTAGTTAAATACTTAAAACAGTATATAAAATTTGTTATGACTTAAATACTAAGTTTGAGTTCTCCTCAAGAAACTTATTTTCAAAAGAGGCACATACATGGTGTGTCAATCACGCAGTCAATTTGGGTTTGTTTTTTTTTTGTTTGTTTGTTTGTTTTGTGGTTTTTGTGGTTTTTTTTTTTCCTGAAAGATTCTTTTAAAAATCTGGTCAAGACAACTTTTATCACAAAGTAATTGAGACTTTACTCTTTTTCCATTAATGTGGCTATATGTAATGATTTGCAGAATTGCACTGAGCTTTGTACAAGCTGCTAAATGGTTCACTTTTGAATAGAGGTTGTAGGGTTCTTGTGATGCCATCTTTCTCATACCGTAAGAGCGTAACGTGACTCTGTGCACTGTCTTAAGTAATGTAGTTTCCAGCTCCTCAAATTCTTTTCTTTCTGTATTTACAGTGTTATAGCTATATATATCATAAAACAATGCAGTCTTGCATACTTTTAGCTCACATGTTAATGTATCTTTCTGTATTCTGTAAATGCTTCTTATAGTAAAATATTTTACAGTGATCAGTAAATGTGCATGTGTAAATGCGTGGAAGAAGAGAAGAAAACAAACTGCAACAGGAAGAAGTTTCATTTTGTGCACAGCTTTGTATTGTAAAATTTCAGTATGGTGAAAGCAGTTGGGTTTTGCCAATAAGTGTTTCCTGAATGTGCTTTCTTAGAGGGTTGTGTGGTTTCTTTTATTTTATTTAATCCCAATGCGGAATGGTGTCTAACTTCTTACAGAATTACTTCTTCAGCAGAGGACAAAATTCTAATCTATTTGAGTGACTGTTGTACTATTTATGTGCATCTTATTCTTCCTATTTTTCTTTTTCAGGAGGAAATAAAAATGAAAGAGATAAAACAGACAATAGGAACAGTCTCTGATCTAACACCCTCGACTTTGTACTGTTTAAAAGTACAAGCGTTCTCAAAATTTTACAACAAAAGCAGTCATTTCAGCAAAGAGGAATGCATCAAAACACCTGGAGGTAGGAAAAGCTTGAGAATTGTTACACCTCTGGAAGTAAAATTGTTAACCCTTCATAGGCCTTTGCTGGTCTCATTAGTTAAAAAATATTTGCAGCATGACTGAATGGCCGCACAGAGTTAGCACCTAGTTGGGCAGAGATCCATATCAGCAGCCTGTCACTTTGCTGCTCTGTGTTCTCTCCTGTAGCTAGACTAGTAAACTGCTTCTGTTCTGACCTGATAAAAATTACACGACACAACTCAGTTTAGAAATTATCTCAGATTAATAACTGTAATGATTGTGAATTAAAATTAGTTCTGTACAATGACTTGTTAATAGGCAAGCTTTAATTTCCAGTACTTTTAAGATACTTTTAGGAGGGTGCAAGGAATCACTAAATGCTGCGTTTTCAATAATATTTTATTCTTGAGGCTGTCTTAATTCTTCTGTGAATTAATTAAATTTTTAAAAATCCTGTGGTAAAGTGTGAGGAGTCAAATCATCAGACTTACTGTAGCTGAAAGCTCACCTTTGTGCACAATGAGAATACATTTCTAGATGGATTACACTTACTCAGAGCATAAGAGCAAATTATCTGTTGAATTTAGTTTGGCCAATTATCTTTTATTAACTGCCTCTAACGCTAGAAAAATTACTAAATATACAAACTGAATTAAACCTAAGAAGATGTAATAATAGTAATGCTACTTTCTCACATCTTAAGCTCTTGGGATTCTTTTTTATATTGTGGTCCTTGCTGCTTTGTCTTTATCAAGCCTAAAATGAAACAAATGTTACTTTTTTAGCTTCGTAAGAGAAATTCTTTATTTTACTAGTTAGTTATTAGCCCTCCCCATATCTTTCTATTATAATGACCCTATTTAAGACCAAGCAGCACATGCAAGACTAAATATTGAGAGATGCAGTCATGCAGATCGTGCCCTATACTTCCCATATGTTCTCATATCCCAGTGTGGAAATCTTTCATTCTTTGATCATTTGTACTAACAGGAAATAGAGATAAAAAGACCTGATTGTCTCATCTTGATTATTTGTAAAGCATCTCCTGGTATGTATTATTTTTAGTATGTTCGAACTCCCTTCAGTTTGTTTGTTAAGAGAGAGTGCCAGAGAATACATTGCAAAGGAGAAGAGAGGAGGGGAGAAGGAAGCTTGCAAGACTTTTGAACTTAAGCACTGAATATCTTATGCCTATACAGATAAAAGGTTTCTTTGACTACAGTATTTTACTATCAAAAGCTGGATTCTGTCATGTAAACTCCTTCTACCATAAGGTCCCAACCTTAAGTCCTGGAACTGGCCCTAGCCTGTTAGGTTTTCCACATTTCCTGGGTTAATGCAGGAATGCAGGACCATAGAGTTACAGAGTAGTTTGGGTTGGAAGGGACCTTCAAAGATCATCTAGTCCAACCACCCTGCCATGGGCAGGGACATCTTTCACCAGACCAGGTTGCTCAAAGCCCCATCCAACCTGGCCTTGAACACTGCCAGGGAGGGGGCATCCACAACTTCTCTGGGCAACCTGTGCCAGTGTCTCACCACCCTCACAGTAAAGAATTTTTTCCTTATGTCCAATCTAAACCTACTTTCTTTCTGTTTAAAACTGTTGCCCCTTGTCCTGTCACTACAGGCTTTGGTAAAAAGTGTCTCTGTCCTACAAGCCCCTTTCAGATATTGAAAGGCCGCAATAAGGTCTCCCCTGGAGTGTTCCCTTCTCCAGGCTGAACAACCCCAACTCTCTCAGCCTTTTATCCTAGGAGAGGTGTTCCAACCCTCTGACCATTTTTGTGGCCCTACTCTGGACCTGCTCTAACAGGTCCATGTCTGTCTTTCCTGGGGACCCCAGAGCTGGATGCAGTACTCCAGGTGGGGTCTCATGAGAATGGAGCAGAGGGCCAGAATCACCTCCATCGACCTGCTGGCCATGCTGCTTTTGATGAAGCCCGGGATACGATTGGCTTTCTGGCTGCAAGCACATATTGCCGGCTCATGTTGAGCTTCTCATCAACCATCACCCCAAGTCCTTCTCCTCAGGGCTGCTCTCAATCCCTTCATCCCCCAGTCTGTACTGAAACTGAGGATTGCCCCAGCCCAGGTGCAGGACCTTATGCCTGGCCTTGTTGAGCTTCATGACGTTTGCATGGGCCCAGTCCTCAAGCCTGTCAGGGTCCCTCTGGATGGTGTCCCTTCCCTCAAGCGAATCAATTGCACCACTCAGCTTGGCGTCTTCAAGTTGATGACACCATGTTTGAGCATTAAAGTGAAATTCATCTCGCCTTTCTGTACCGACAAAGTCTTGTGCTGAGCTAATGTCTAGACTACTAGTGTAGAAAATAACTGGAATATCCTTAGGATTGATTTCTTCTTAAATAAACATCTGAAAGGGATAGATGCTCACTGGAAGATCCTTTTTCTCTCTATTGGCTGTGTTGTAGTCATCTGAAGCTTCCAATTGGAGTTCCTTTCCTGTCCAAGAAACCGTTTGGATGCTTTTGGGCTCCTGAAGACCCTGCAAGTGTAGGCACTCTAGTAGTTTGCTGGCTAAATAACCATGGGCCAACTTCACTGTCGTAATTGCCCATTCTTATTCCATAGCCTACGGGAATTCTTACTCCTGTATCTCTGCCTTTTCATAAAGGAGAGAGCTCCATCAATTACATATTATGTTCCTTGGGGTTAGACACTGTACACAACCAATAGCGCAACAGATTTACATGCATCAAGTGCTTCATGGTAGCTGTCTGTGTGCAGCCTTTTTGTCCTGCTGTCAAATAGTGACATATAATTGAGAATAACTGGATCTTTGTTCTGATCCTGTCTGCAAATGCCTTTGTTCTTGTATTGGATAAATATTTTTGTGCTGTGTGTTTGATAAAATTATTTAAGATATTGAAATGGCATCATTTTTGTAATGATCATCATTATTCACTTTTTAGATAAAATTTTACCTCTGATCATTTTAGCAACATTTGTAACTGCCCTGGTTGCTGTCTTGCTTTTGGCTATGCCGCTCATTTTTGCCCTGTATCAAGCCTACAATAAAATCAAATACGTGTTCTTTCCATCATGCCAGCCTCCTTTGAACATAGAGGTAAGATGAGACATATTTTTCTCATTCATTAAGCAGATGTATTTTTAGAAAAATGAAAGAAAATATTATGAAAAGTGTTTATCTGTTATCCTGTGGTCTTATGGGTATGCCAAGATTATTGTATAAGGTTTTAACCAATTGCAGGAATTCTTACGGGGGAAAAAAAATGGGTAGTATCAATTTCTAGAATTCTGTGCTTAGCAAATATTGTAACTTTTGTGGTTTTTCTTCTATCTGTGCAAAAGCGTTGCTAATGATCCTCATTCCAGAGGGTGCGCATGTCTACCCAATGTGATAATGTACTTTTGCCCTGCTGTGTGAGACCAGAAATGTTTTCCCATTGTATTAGCTGGAAGAGCATGCTCTAGCTTTTTTGCCATCCTTTAAAACTCAGAGGAGGTGCAAATGCAAGCCCAGTTTTTAGAGGAAATTTTAGTGTAGCAGGCAGCAAATGTTTCTACCATCTCCTGACTTAGCGGCCTGGATGGTCTCTAAAAAGGCAGATGTTGTCCAATTTCCAGCTCAGCTTGGCACAGGTAGTACTTAGTAGGGATCCTGTTCTGGAATGAACAGGGCAACATGTAAGTGTACATATATTTTGAAATGTAGCACAAACCACTTTTCACTGTGCTTTCTTCTGTGTCTCGTAGAACATTGATGTTGAGCAGCGTATGGCCTTCCTAACAGGTGTCATCATCTCACTGGAGCTCCTAGGATATGTAGTATACAAAGCTTTCTGAATAAAGTTGTGATTTAAAACCAGTCTCATAGTTCACAAGGGCTAATCTGAATTTAATTTTTTTGTAAGGCAGGATTTTAGCTGGTTGTTCAGTAGAATACTGGTAACATAATTAATGCAATGCCTATTTAGAACCTTTTGTGATGGATTTGATATAAATGACCACTTCAGAGAACAGATTTAAAGCATGTAGACAGCAGCGCACTGTTGAGAGCTGTATAAGACTTGGTATCCTGCTGCAGCAGCTCACTTTCTCTTTCTTCTTTCAGACTTTGCTTTATAACTTGATAATGATTTGTAGACTTTGCAAACACACCTGTGATTCCTGTGCTACCACATGATCTTTGAGTGTGTTCTAAATGAGGATTTTCCTTTAGTTCTTGTGTGGCCTCATAAGGCTGTAATCAATGAGATATTGCAATTATATAGTTGATTGACAACTACGAGCACAGCAAAAGAGTTAAGATTAATGTTAGTCATTCTTTAGTGTTCAATTATATGAATGCAAGTCAGCTTCATCCTAACTTTGAGTTTGTGAACTTAGGGAAACAAATGGCATATTATAGGTAGAAAACCTCATGATGCTACTGAATACAATAAACCAGATTTGTACTAAGCAGAATCATTATTTAGGTATTACGTATGAATGTTCATCTCTTTCTTTTCTGCTTCTTTTTTTGCAGGGTTTTGGAGGACAGCTTTTAAGCAGTCCTTATGTGTCAACTACAGAAGAACCAATAGAAAATTGTTGTATAATTGAGACTATCATCACAGAAGAAGTAAATCAAATTGATTTTAAAGACTACAAACATTCTAAACAGAGCAGTCGAGATTCGGGAAATTATTCTAACAATGACGATGCTTCGGGGAGCAAAGTGTCAGAAGAAATGCTAGAAAAGGAAATAGTATAACTTTTAAGTGTTTATTACGCTACCAGTCCCATATATGAATTTTATTTTCTTAAAACTTTTTTATTATGAAAGTCACAGCCTAAGGAAGACAGTGTGACTTTGGGATCTTTGTCTTCAGGTTTCCGAATTTGCACTTTGTTAGTGGAAAGTTACATACCCTCTCTGCTGCAAGCTGACTGAAGTTAAAACACAATTGACTCCTTGTACCTTACACCATTTTGACTCACTTTTCATCATATGATAAAAGGAATACCATCTGTGTAACGAGCAGCAGATCTGTACTCTTTATATACTTGAACCTGATAACCTCAGTGAAAGCCTACTCTGTTCCTCAAGAAGAGTTTCTCGCTGTCTTAGAGGTTTGTTTTGAATGCCAGTGTGTACTGTGACAGAAACTGCAAATTCCAGTATTGAATCTTACAATGTTTACACGGGCAGAAGGAAATTGATGCTGCATACAATTTTAAGAACTTTTCTGGCCTCGGGGCCGTGCTTTTTGGCTCAGCAAGTCCAGAGCAAAAGATGCAAAGAGACCAACAGTAGCCTCAGTGAGGTAGCTCCTCTGAGCCTCCTTGTAGAATTCCTTGTGGCCATGGCTGTGGGATGCTCCCAGTGCCCACTTGCTTGTTCATGTGTCTGTGTCCCTGCATCAGGGTGATCATTTCCCACAGCACTCAGTAATCTGGGCAAATATGGGGAGGGGAAAAGGCAGGAAGGAGGTTCACTTCACTTTATTATGAAGAAAAATTTCATAGTGGAAGCTCTTTGTAAATAGAAGTTGGGTCAAATTGTTTTGCACTGTATTTAGGATAAAAACCAACAAATGTCCAAGCCAGATGTACACTGCAGGAAGAAACTAAAGAATACTGTTGCTTTAAAGGACAAGGCATGTTAAGAGGCACTGTCACGGTTTAAAGCTGGGCTGGCTATTAAACTGATGGCAAACGCTCTCTATTAACCCTCCCCACCTCCCCCCCACCTTCCACCCGCCCCCAAAGGGAAAGGGAAAAGGGAGAGAGACTTACAGGTTGGAAAGTTATTCTTGATTATTTTTTTTCCCCTATGGCTACATAACCAGAAGGGTAAATATTTACTTCTAATTTAATTGTATTTAGAAATGTGAATCTCTTTTAACAAGGAAGAAACTTATTTCTGTAATTGGAAGGACCAAAGCTGAATTTAGAAAATGCCTTTTAACAGAATGGTGAGGATGCTTGTCATTCAAAGCTTTTTCAGCTTAGTCTCATTTTGCCAACAGACTTTTCTTTGTAGAAATTATAAAGATATGCTGCAGTAATGTTTCTCCATTTGCATACCACTTTCTTCTGAAGTAATTCTTCAGCATATTTTTTATGAAGGAATTGATTTAGAGTAAACTGGTTTTGAGCTTCATGTGGCCTGTTGTTTATGTAACAAGCAACTGTTGGTGTTTTTATATAATTTTTTTTTAATTTTGAAGATGTAATCTAATTTTATAAATTTTATGTCCCTCTGTTCATTGAAGAACATAATAAATTTTGCACATTTACTTCTTATCCCTTTCGTGGTTCCATATATTTTTGACGTAGTGACATTGAAGCTACACCATGGATACTTGGGAAGCTCCCGTGAGTCTTCAGTTATTGTCCTTCCTAAAAAACACGATGTGAACAATATAATATATGAACTTAATTAGGGCTTACGTTGGGAGTGTTGCATGATTTGGACAAATCAGAAAGAAAGTGCTAATTCATTTTCTGAATCGGGGCTTAAAATGAGAACAGCTTAAAATGAGAACACTGGACATGAGCATTGCAGTCATTGTGGTCTTTTGTAAATAGCTTCCGTCTGTGAATTCTTGCGAGATACTTAAACGAAAGACGGTATGAAGTTGTCTGTATTTGTGTGGTCTCCTCAGTGTAATCTAAGTTTGCTGTGAGGATGCAACTTGTTTATGCAACTGTTCCTCTTAGTGATTTACACTGTAGCTGGCCCTCGTGGATGTTTTTTTTCTCCTGGACAACTTCAATTTCAGTGTATTTTTCTTACTTGTGACCTACTTCTACAGTAGAATTTGGGGACATATTTTCATTTTGGGGATTTTCAAAAGTGAAGCTGTTCTAAACATGTTTACTGAAGTAAGGTGTGGTGGTTTTGGTGTTTTGTTTGGTTTTTTTCTTCCTCATCTAGGGAAAATGTTTCATCTGATATGTCAGCAGCTAACTATGGGTTATTATTTTGATAACTGTGTTCTGTGACACAACATTTTATTTGCCTCCTGGAGTTTCAGCACTCTGGAAGAAAGCTATTTAATGTGAAGGATTTCACTGTCAGATTTCAAATGGTGGCAAAGCAGTCTACAGTGAACGTTTATGAAATAGGCAGAATTCATAATTTGCAGGCAATCCACATTTTTCTTCAGAATGTAGAACCAAATGAGTGGTAATGAATATATATGTGTGCTTGAAGCTTGATTTTAAGATGGGTTACAGAAAATCTTGTATCAGTTCATTTCAGTGTTGCCAGAAGAAGCAAAACCAGAACTGTAAGATGGAAATACTAATTCTATTTATACAATCTCTTAATACTTAAACTGGAAAAATTAAGTTCCTAAATACCTGAGGCAATCTCATTGTGATATGTTTCAGATGTATCCAGAAATAGCAGAAAAATAATTTGACAGAACTTTTACAGTTCGGCTTCTAAGAGCAGTTTATTACAGTGTATAAAGGAACTTTGTTTAAATGTCTTATTTCAGTTTCCAAAGTCTTTCTAAAGAATAAGACCCTTGAAGTGTTTTCTTCTACCTTGTTCAAAATATTTCTAACAATAGAAAGCTAATCTTTATTATTTGGTATGGAAGAAGTCTGAGAAGGAACTATATTTGACTCTCTCCACTGAAATTACTCAGTGGGATCGGATACAGCCCTATTAATAATTGAATACTTTCAGCTGGACAATGTAGAGTTGGATTTGTCAGTATTGATGGTAAAAATCACAAGCAAGTTAATCAAACCCAGTATTTCTGCAACTAGAAGCACTTAGCCAGTGTTGATATTGTGGAATAGGTGCAGTATAATCAGCTTTCAGACTTGGTGTGGAGAGGGCTGATGAAGCAGAAGTTTCCTGTCATGGCATTGTTAGTTGAAAGGAAACCAGCATCTGGTAATGATTTTGCACGTTGAGTCACGCATGCTGTGACTTTCCCATGACTTCTGCTTTTGGAATGGATTCTGTTATTGGGATTGTTTTTACATATATTCTTTCAGAATCATATGCTTGATGTTGAAAGCTGGGTAAGAACATACAGATAAAAACCAAGTCAGTAGAAAACCCCTTTGGTGGTAAATCTTTATGGGATATTGGATCATTTTTGTAGGGATGCTTTACTGAATGATAATTGTGCGGTGCCATTAGCACTTGTGTGTACTTTGTACTGAGGCACTTGGCGTATTTGTAAGTGTTATTTACTGCTGTTTGACATTGGGACTTTATTTCAAAGAAAAAAATCTGAAGATGCATGACAGTAGGATTATTTCTCACATTACTAGGAATTTCAGTGTCTTTTGGATAAGGGGAAGCAGAGGAGATCTGCAGAGGAGGAATTATGGTAGATGGCTATGTTCTATTCTTCCTGTCAGTAAAAGGGTTTTTTGAATGCATGCCAGTGATGATTTTCCCTTAAGATGAAATTCATAGGTAGTACTATGGTAATGGAGCATCTGATGTAAATGAGGAAATGTAGGTAAGTCTTGGGGCATATATGCCTTTCTTAGGGGTTGATTATTTTAATGATCTACCTTTATTCAGCACTGGTGAGGCCACAGCTGGAGTGCTGTGTCCAGTTCTGGGCTCCTCAGTACAAGAGAGACATGGACACACTGGAGAGAGCCCAGAGAAGGGTCATGAAGGTGATGAAGGGACTGGAGCATCTTTTCTATGAGGAACAGCTGAGAGAGCTGGGACTGTTCAGCCTGGAGAAGAGAAGGCTCAGGGGATCTCATCAATGTATATAAATACCTGAAGGGAGGGTGCAAAGAGGACAGAGCCAGGCTCTTTCCTGTGGTGCCCAGTGACAGGACCAGAGGCAGTGGGCAGAGACTGAAACACAGGAGGTTTCCTCGGAACATCAGGAAACACTTTTTTTTCACCGTGAGGATGACTGAGCACTGGCACAGGTTGCCCAGGGAGGTTGTGGAGTCTCCATCCTTGGAGATACTCAAAAGCTGTCTGGACACGGTCCTGGGCAACCAGCTCTGGGTGGCCCTGCTTGAGCAGAGGGGCTGGAGCAGATGCCCTCCAGAGGTGCCTTCCAACCTCAACCCTTCTGTGATACTGTGGTTCTCTCTTTTTGGACAGTATTGCAAAGCATTTAAGACGTGAACTAAGGCACTTTCTATTCTGTTCTTTTTTTATAGATGCTCTGTCAAGGCCCCATTAAAAGTATAATTGCAGCAAACTTCAAACCATGAGGTAGTTGATAAACAGCTACATGAAAATAATCGGTCCCGGTGCTGAGCAGTTGAGCTAGAGGAATACCAGACTTGGCATAGTCCTCCTGTCAATCAGTTTGTTAGGGTTGCAGTTAAGCCTGGAAAATTTCTGGCAGATAGGCTTGTGGCACTAAGAGATACAGTTTGGTAAATTTCTAAGGAAAAAGATACTCCTCTTGCAGGTTGATAGTCATCAGAATAAAATGAAAATTCTATGACACTTAACTTGCATTTCTTAACTGTCCACCTGTACCTCCCTCAAATTTCCCTAGCCATAGCACCCAACTAAGAAGTGGTGATATGCTTTAAGAATCCCAAGGCATCAGAAGTGACACTTTTTGACAAATGGATTATTTGCTATTGCTTCTCTGACAGATAATCCGAACTTTCAGAGTTGCTTAAGTGATTGATCGCATACTGAGTATTTTAAGTAAATTTCTAGAAATGTAAGCGAGAGTGCCTGCAAGTTTTCTAGCAAGAGATCTTTTCCAAGACCATCAACCCTTTACGTCCTCCAGGCATTTGGAATATAGAACTGGGGATACATGTGCAGTAGAAAACACAGTTAGTCTTCTTAGAGCTTCTTCCTCTTGATGTTGCTTGCATGTCTGATACTGCAGCTAGCTGAAAAGTGAGTTTCACACACATCTCTATGAGGAAGGCTTTCCAGTTACATTAGAGTAGTGGTGGCCTTAGTAAATTCTTGTTTTCATCACAGATGATATTTCCTAGGTATCTTCTTTCCCACTGAGGCCAAAAAAAAACCCAATTCTTAAAACTGTCGCTGTACTCTGACTAATATTCCATTTAAAAAAACAACATGACATTGTGGGCAGTCAGAACAAATTATTTTATTTAGCTTCTTGGAAAATATTTTGGCAAACTTCACACTAGAAAAAATTGTGTTGTCAAAGTATCTTGATTTCACAACAGAATCCAAAAGATCTTGAAATCACTGAACAGCAGCTGTTGTCTTGTTTTCTTTGCACAGGAAACAACTGTAATACTGGGAAATCCTATTTTTAATATAGATAGGTAGAGACTGTGGGAATTTATTCAGTGATGCTGAATTGATGGTCCAAAAATTACCATCTAAGCATCTGTTAGTAATGGCAAAATTGTTATTAGCGGAAGTTACCGCATGTAAAACACGATCTAGTTAATCTGACAGGGGATGGCATACAATCAAAGAAACTTCTGCTTGACGATGTACCAACGTTTTGTCATGGAGACAGCAAACTTGAAAAATCCTATACTTCTAACTAGTTTTCTTTTTTGTGCAGTTTCTAGCATCCTGGAAATAATCTCGGAATTAGTACCACATCCAATTCTGTTGCCTTGCTGATACCTTTTTCCTAGGTCAGCAAAGGCAAAGCATGTTCAAAAAGAAACTTGGGTCAGCGGCAGCTTTGCTTAGGTTCCAGTAACTGTATTCCCTTTCCTTCATTGAGTGTCATTTGTTTACTAAACCTGCCAGGTATTGTTATCCAATCACATGAAAAGTGAGTTTTTTTCCCTGGGGTACCTTGTTAGAAGCAGTGTTGGTACCTCATGTTTTGAGCTCCCTCTGCTGGTCTTGTAACAGCAAATTAAAAATCCTCACCCAAGAGTTAAGATGGGATGAGGATAGGGGCAATATTCAAACAGCCGTGTAAAAATACTTTTTTTTTCAGCTTCATTAAACAGTCTCTTAAAAGGAGACTGATTTCAAATTAAAATATCCAAACTATTTAGCCAGTAATTTTCTGCCACAGTGACCTTATCCTTAGATCCTTGCCCATAATCCGTATATATATATTTGTAACTGACTGACTGTCTAGTAATGTAAAGCTGTTGATTTAAAGTATATTGGAATACTGATTTTTTTTTTTCTCTCCTCTATTTTCAACTGAGATTCAAGGTCAGTGTATAAATGTATAATTTTGTTTAAAAACACTTCTTTCTAGCGAATGACTTCTGAAAGAAAGCTGTACTTTATGTATGGCAATCGTCTCTGTGCTCTGCACATAAGTACCAACAGCAAAAAGGTTGTTATTATTCTATAATACCAAATGGAGAGAAGGCCACAGCTGTTTGTCAATTATTTGAACATCATGTGGCTGCTTAGGCATGTGTTGAGCCAGTTTGTGTAGTGACTTGTAAGACTTTTTACTCATTGATGGATCCTCCAGCATTGTTGCTTTGAGGATATCCACTGAGGACTCTGATTTTAACTCTTCTTGAAATAAATGTCCAAAATCCATTGCCTCTAGCACAGAATCCCCAAGTCTTGCACATTTAAACTAGGTTAGACTGATACATATGTATATCCATATTAGCTGATACTTATAAACACTTCTCAGCCCTTCTGTTTCAGCATTGTCACTTCCTTGGTTTTTTTTTTTTTTTTGGGGGGTGGGTCTGATTAGCATTTCTACAGAAAACCCAGGGTAGCATGTTCTAGTAACACCGTAAAACTTCAGAAAGAGGTCCCTTTCCAAAAAAAGCTTTCAGGTATTGTTTGTGAAATGATTTGCAGTGTGCCACAAGGTGTATGACAATGGAAACAAAATTTCTGTATTCATTAATACTGTAATAGGCTTCATGTGTGTAGTTCACTGTTAGCTTTGCCAATTTCTGTCTTTTTTTTACCTTTCTCCAGCTGCTCTGTCTCAGGACTCTCTCCTGCCCAGCCGCTGGACCCAGCCCAGGGACCTGAGGTCTCTGCCCAGGCTGAGGGACGTGGCTACTACTCTCCTGTTTGCAGGTTCAACCAGTAGCGAAGCTGAGCACGTGTCCCAGGGACACACATGCAGACAGTGACATGGCTGGTTACACATGACATCTTGTCACAGACAAGATGCACCTACCTCTAGGACTCAGATAAAGCACAGCTAGCCAAGTCCTCTTCCTCCTCTTCAGCTGGTAGAGACAGAAGCTTACTAGTGAAAGCACACAGAACACATTCATTGATCCCTCATGTACCAGCATGCGCCCTCTGCCTTCTTGGTACACCCCTGCCCTGGTCCCAGGCCCTCTTACCTGCTTCATGGTCCCTGGACCCCATGGTCCCTGGCTAGTCCAGCTTGATGTTCACTAGCAAACACACACACTCACACACTTGTCCCACTGGCACTCCATGTTCGCAAGTTCCCCTGGATACCAGCACAAACCCTTGCCTGCCTGATACCTGAGTCCCCCTGCTTGCTGGCTAGTCCAGCTTAGAGTTTGCTAGCAAATACACATATACTCCCCATCTACACCAGGATTAGGGAAGATACAGACACGTCTCGGTTCCCCCCCGCCAGCAGCCAGCACCAGGCACATGGGCTGTGACCCGCAGTCCTGTTCCAGCTGCCGGTGCTGAGCCCATCACTCCCCTCACTCTCACTAGTCCCCCCAGGGAGCTGGTTTTCCGAACACATACCATTCCTGCCCCAGTGGCTGGAGGCCAAAGACACCTACTCCAGTAGCTGACACCACACCCCTGGTCTGACTCCAGGAGCTGGTGTCAAAGCCACTCTCACACACACAGCTCTCACCAGTAGCTGGGACCTAGTCTTGCCGTACACATGGGATAGAGAATGAGATTACACAGAAAGATAAATAGTTAAGAAAAGATTTAATAATAAGACATAAGAAGATGATAGGACAGGCTGCAGTGATTAAGCACAGGGCTCAGCCAGACAAGTGTACAGACTGGCCCTGTTTTACATGCAATCAGCCCCTTTTATACCCTTTTCTGCCTACCCCCCTCTTCAGTCCTCCCTGCTTCCCCTTCCCTCTGCACATCCTCTCTTGGGTTTGTATAGAATCATAGAATCATATGGCTCTGTTGATTCCTGAGCACCTCCCAGGTGGGCATCTGGGATTACCCTGGTTCACAATCTTTATCAGTCGCAAATTCCAAGTTGGGACTTCCCAGTCCTGGGAGTAGTGCCTGTAGTTGCTGGAGAGCTCATCTGTTAGTGTGAGGGGCGAGATTTGTTTTGTCAGGTCTGTGTCTCTGTATACTTTGTTTCTGGTTTTCCTCTTTTTCCATTAGTTTCCTAATTGACAAGGTCCTTGATCAGATAACCTTGCTGGAATAGCTCCTGGAGCTATTCTCAGCTTACACTGAGAAGAAGATTCATTTCATAATATACAAACCAAACATATGCTGAGCTCCCAAACGTCTAGACATTTGAGGGAGGTTGTCATATAAGCAATCCTGGAAAAGGTCTAGCCATGAGACCCTGCTTAATATTCCAAGAAAGGTGCCTGTTGGCATTTTGAGCCAAAAGGTCTTTTACGGTGCGTGTAAAATGTAGGCATAAACTTGCCAGAAAAATTCCTGCTAGGTGAACTACTTTTCTTTGTGCCCTGGTAGGATCTAGGGTGCTACCTTCCACTCATCCCCACTGACAAACCTGTGTGTCCCCAGCCCTGTGCTCTTATGCAACTTACAAGTTTTTTTGAAAGGCCAGAAGGTAAAAAAAAGGGTGGGATTTCGAAGCTTCGTATGACAGCGTGTCTCTTCCTTCCTGCACATGATAAAGATCATAGTGAGCACACAGCTTCTTATCTTTTTGTGTTGAAGTAAAACACACACAAGAAAGTTCAGGAAAGCTGAAAAAATCATAAAAGATGTTAGCAGTTTTGCGTCTTTCCCCTGTGGTAATGATGGTACCTCAAAACTTTTAAATCTTTCCCTTAGAGGCTCAGAAGGATTTTTCTGAAATCATCATTTCTTAATAAATGTGTGTGGTGTACGTACGTGCGTACATACACTACTGCATCTGCCTTCCTCTTGAGCATGTTTTCCATTGAAAGTTTTTAGGAGTTAACTTCCTCCTTTGAGTTTACAGGCCCTGTTCCTGCAAATGAAGCCCCAGAAAATATCTGTTTTTTCATTGCAGCCCAGCCTGCAGGACGGGGGCCCTGCTCCTTTTTTATTTTTTAACTGGTGCTAGCATCAAGGTTGTAAGTATATAAACGGGATGCAATCTAAATTCTCCCTCAAATACACACGTAGATTTGCAGTCACACCGAGTAACCTATAGGCACATGCTCTACTGGCTAGACTATTCTTTACCCTGGCTGTATCGGTCATTCCTGTCTGTACACGCTCTATATATTTATAAAAGGAGCAGCATGCCCCTCCTCTCAGTTCTTCTGAATTTCTTGACTGAGTCATAGCAAATTTCCTTTCATGCCTTCCTAGCAAACTGCCTTATTTTTTTGTAAGGCCCTTGTTGACCTCCTAAAAGCTTATTCACTTCGCTGGTATGACCAGTTTTCCCTCATCCTCCACTTCCTCTTCATACTGATGCTTCTGCACGAGTTCTGTATGCTACTCTGAAACTTTGGCTGCCTATAGCCACATTTCTTGTAGTGGAAGGGGCTCCTGTCCTACAGAGCCGCTGCCATCTCCTTAGTGCGTTGACAAAGAACATAGAGCATGGGTTGGTATTACTAGCCTGGCTTTTCAACTAATGGCTGAGCGTGAATCAATGATGGTAGCAACTAACAGTCGAGACTAAGGTTTCTGTGGTGCTTTCTCCAGCAAACAGCAAGGAGACTTTCTTCATTCTCTGGGGTGGCATCAGAGTATTCTTCATCAGAAAACAAGATCTCCCCTACCTCAGAAGCAGCATGAGATCTCTGATTGTTCCCTCACCTTTGCTCTATTACCACTCTACCTACAGTGACTACAGGAGAGGGTCACCAGAGCTCCAGGTCCTTTTGTGTTGTATCTACAGTCATGATTTCCTATCTGCTCAGGCATGATCAAAGGCAAACGGCTCAATTAATGCTCCTTGTCCCTGTGTCAGAGGCCATAAAGGAATGCCATCGCCTGTACAGAAAGCACTGTCCTTTCTCTAGTCATAGGATCAATCTGTTTACATTGCAGAGAAACTGTATCGGAATCTAGAGGTCTGGAAGCATCTTTGGCAGAAAGCCGGGTTCTACCAGTGCCTTCAGCTTCCCTGCCAGATAACTGCCATATCAGTTGTCCTTCAGAGACGTTCTTGGCCACAAATTGCTGTTTTTAAGTGCTGAGGACTTACTATTTGCAGGAAATAATATCTAGCAATTGGAATTAAGTGCTTTGTTCAACCAAGTTTTTTCCAGAAAACTTTTAAGATCTTGAATCCTGCTTCTAGAAGCAAAACCACTTTCTGCCCATACTGTGTATCTGTTCTTTTGCGAAAACTTTCTCATACAGAAGCCTCTGAGACCTAAGCAGATTTTTCATTAACGCATCAAATTAGTTCAGCCATATTTGCACTGTAGCCTTTGACTCTAAAGAACTTTTGAGAGTAACCTAAAGGACACATAAATCAATATAGTTTTCCCAGCTTTAGTCACCAGTTCCCCTTTAGAGTCCCCAAAGTTACCAGACCCAAAGGATGTTGCAATAAATGTCTGCTCACACTTGGCAGACTGTAATGTTGGACAAATAGATGGCATTCCGTTACCATGTCTGTAACTAACTTAAAGCATTACCATTTCCAAACCCATCTTGTGTAGTTTTTTTCAGGGACCTTACTCAATCTCCTGTTGGAGAAGATTCTCATAAGCAATATTGCTCAGTCTGAGTGTGACAGATTCAGTTCCTGTTCAAAGAGGTGTAACAGTCACTATTTCCTGGTTACTTCCTGAAAGAGTGGTGGTTCGAGGCTTGTTTTAGATCTCAGGAATGTAAGTTCTTTTATCTACGTATTTTAATATTTGCTGCAGTTATTCTAGCATCTGTAATCCCTTCTCGTAAGGGATTAATTCACATCTCTCAGCCTGCAAGCTGCGTATTTTGACATCACATCTAAGTCTTGTATCAAAAGTATCGTTGCTTCATAGTGGTCCCAAACATTTCCTAATTTAGAGTCACATCCCTCTCTTTGTCTTTCCACAAATACAGAGAGTCTTTGGGAGAACTGAACCCTAAGTGCTCAGCTCAGGCAAAAGGGGAACAGCTGAATGGGATGACTGGCTCACAGAAATTCCTCACCTCAGAAAACGATAAACTCAATGTTATCTTGAAAGTCCTGGTCTCTGTTTCGCTCCCCTCCCACTCCTCAGTTTGCCAGTTGCATAGCTGCCTTGTTTCCTTGGGAACATGCCTTGAGAGACTGAGTGCTTGACCCTCTATGCTTCAGAAGACTTACACTGCAACCAGTATGCCTGCAGTTAAAGCCAGCCAATATTTCTTCCCCGTATCACAGGGCATCATATTCAGGGAATGGTACGTAATATCACCATGTTACACAGACAGCAAAGTGGAGTGTGATCCCCTTAACCATGCAAAGTAGTATGGCAGTAGTCAACTTTTACATCTATTTAGCACCCAGAGACTGAGTTTCATTGATGGACTTTGTGAGAGTTTCTCACAACCGGACATGTCCGGTTTCAAACCGGACATTCAGAAAACATTTGTTTGTTTTAAAGCACATTTCACAGCTATGGACAACTAAAGATCAAGATTTTTGCCTCAGAGGTTGATAAAAATTGCAAACTGGTCTCTGCCTGCACTCAGCCGTTCTGCTTTGGGAAAGCCAAGATGTGAATGCTCCTCAAGTCTTTTGTCACCAAATGAGGTTAAGTCAGGATGGGAGTAGGCTCTACAGGTGCTCATAGGGCCCACATAGTTTTGGTATCGGGATCTCACAAGGCTCTCCATGTGAAAAACTGGATCTCTGTCTTTGCTTCCAGATATTCTGTCAATTTGCCAGGCCAAATTCTTCACCTGAATCTTAGCTTGTACCTCATCACTTGGATGTTGGAAGGTTTAGACAACTACAATCATACAATTCTCCTCTTCCTCCAAAAAAAGTTAGCCTGAGAGCAAGAAACTGTCCCCAAAAAAAGCCTATAAAGCAAAATAGTTGACATTCACAGACTCAGGTTCCATTATGTCCCTATCTGCAATGCTTCTTTCTCTTCCCTTAACTTCAGGTTGCAATTTGGAATCTAGAAAAACTCTCATGTTTCTGCATGAAGTAAACAGAAGTCCTTTGACAGCTTCGTTGACTTTTCATTCCCCATTCTGTTTAGCTCTATTCAACTACAAGGTGGTTTTTGCAAGGCCTTTCTAGACTCTTCCTGTGAATACCCAGTTTCTTAACAGGCTTTAAACACAGGCTATCATTTCATGACACCCTAAGCCAACCTACCTGCTGGCTATCACAGTTCCCCGGACCACAGTTTCACCCTTTGTCTTGTACCAGAGCTAGTTTCACCAGAGCCTTTACAGCTCAGTAAACCAGCAAGAAAAAGAAAAAACAAAAACTCAAACATGAGAAAGGCAAATAGTTTCCTGTTACTTAATACGCGGCCAAAAATAATCAAAATACATAAGGAAAGAGAAGCAATGCAAGGGCAGCCAGCAGCTGCATGGCCTTAGTCATCCTGCATGAGAAAACACTTTGAGCAGCTTGTTTCCACATTTGTTTATTTATGATGTCTGCCTTTTTGGTAGCGGTTGTTTCCCTTAGATGGGTGGGAGAGATTCAGGCCCTAAGGACAAACCCTGTTAGTCTTTTCTTTTTCCTTCTTCCTTTTTTCTTTTTAGAACTAATTATCTGAGATCAAATTTCAAATGCAACCTAAGCTTGCAGGTCTGCCTTACCCTTAGCAACAACTCTCTTTGATGCCTGAACTAGACCATAATGCTTACTGAAAAGCACCAGTGGATATCTATGACACAGCCTTCTGGATCTCACGTATTACTGGAATGTCAAACGGATGTTGCAGCCACCACTCAGGCAGCCCTGCAGGTTGAGATCTGACCTTACAGAGAGCTGATTTTACAGCTGTCAGACTGGATGAGTGTTGCTTCTCTTCTACTCCAGCCTTAAGCCTTCAACTCCCAACTCCTTCCTCAATCCCTTGAGTTGGATCTAGTAACTACGTGGTTCCGGGATGCATCAATTCAACTAACCCCAAGAAGAGTTGTGTGAAATCAGCCAGGACAGCAGGCTGGACTGGTGCCATAAGCCAGAGAGGGGACACAGCCTCCTCTTTACCGTGCCACTGACTGCAGTCAGCCTGGCTTTTGTTCAGGTATGAAGCCAGGGACTCTCTCCCAGGCATTTTAAGTGGTCACTGCCTGTATTTGCCCACAATATAAATGTATATGTTAGACGAGAACTCAACGGAGAAAGATGAGTTATTTACATGCAACTGTTTTGGGACACTTATGTTTTCTAGAGGTGCTTTTGTAAGTCATCTCCCATTGCTGCAAGCCTTCCGTTACCAGAAATAATATTTGATCAGGTAATGTGCCTTAGAGTGAGCTCTTCAAAGAAGAACGACTTACGGAGTTAATCTGTTTTAATCTCCTACCCCGTCCCCTTGAAAATTCCCACACCAAAAACTGTATCTTCCAAACAGTTCTGCATCTAAATGTCAGTATTTGAGGAACTTGGATTTTTCTGCCACTGCGATCTTTTTGTTAATCAACCATTTACTATCAACGACATGCCCAGGCATCTTAAATTAATGATCAAATTCAGACATCAAGACATGCCTTGTCTTAGAAATAATGATCTGGAAGACAATTTTATCTATAGCAGATGTGGGGTGTTTCTCTATCCACATCTCTGTTTCTGCTGCTTATGTAAACTGCTCTAAGTAGGCATGCCATGACTAGCTGATTATACTTCCTCTCTGTTTCTAAGAGACTTTATTTCATCAGACAGTTACTGTAAATGAATCACTAAAACTATTTTTTTTTCATTTAAGCTCTACAGCATGCTGAAATGCACGCACCGCAATGGGCTCAAATCCATTAGCCTCTAGGAAAGCCTATTCTAGTTGCTCAATTAACTAGTAAACATCCCAAATAATTCTCTAATTCAGAATATGCAAACAAGATCAAGGGAGGGAGGTGTTTCTTATTTTCTTCCTGATCTGTTTGTCTTCTCTCCTTTTGACAGGCACAAACAGTACAACCCAAGCCTCATATGAGTACAGCTTGCTGCTGTTCTTGTGAGCGGAAGAAGACAATCTGCAGAGAGTTTAGTGAGGCCAAGCTCCCGCTGTAATACGTTTGTATTAAATGCTAAATTAAATACTAAACAAATAAAAATATTTTTTTTCCTGGATATTTACTGATAACTGATATGTCCTGTGATTAAAAACAACACTTCCCTGTGCTACAAGATCGAAATGCAAAGCACGACGGCACCAACTTTCCAATTAAAACTCAAAAACTACCTAAGCACAAAGCAAATCTCTTTACTGGTGCGACATAACTTCCTTAACTCTCTTTTTCACTTTATAAACTGGCCTCAGAACAGCTCTGAGAAACAAAGCAACGTTTTTCCCCTGAGGAAGGGCTGATCTTTAAAACCTCACTTCATATGACTCAGGCATTTTCTGGTTGTGTAACGCTGTGGGAATCCCCTTCAGTCAGTAGCAGAGCCTTTCTCCATGGTGGCACTGAACTAAGGAATTCCCAAACTAGAGCCCATCTACCTTACTGCCCAAGTTGCTGATTTCTGAGAGATGATGAAGACTATCAGGCTCGGCAAAGAGATGGTGGGAAGCCAGACTCCTCAAGGTGCTGGCCTGGAAAATCTGTGTCCACATGCCTACCTTACCATGGGACTCATCAGGCCCCCTCTGCCAGAGTCACCAGAGTACCAAGTTTGCAGGGTCACAGGCAAACTCAAGCATTTCTGATACTCCCTGAGGCCGGAGCAGCATCCAGGCACTGCTGGTAGCTGTAGGCGCTCACATCTCCTTGCAGGGTGAAGTCTTTTCCACCCAGCATTTCCTTCTGAGCGCAGGCATCGCTGCCACTCAACCGCCATGACGCTGGCTGGCTGTGCAGCAGTTTGCGCACGCTTTTTCTCCCAGTTGCTTTCCTGGCTCCTCTTTCCCAGTTTTGGATTCTTTTCTCCTTTGCTCTCCCTCACCTTTTTCAAGAGGAAGCGTCGGAAATGGATCCTGCAGCAGCTGGAGGAGCGTAAATGCAGCTGGGAGAGCAGAACAGATATGAGTGCTAAAGAGCAATTGATGGGGAAGAGAGCTGTCACATGGGGGACCAAGACTTAGGTGGCCTTGTCAAGGGATGATAGAGAATAAACAGATGTTTATTATCTCTTTAGTACCACCCCAAACCACTTCTTTCCATGCATTTGTGAGTAGATAAAATACTTGTTCACTCTGTCATACATTCGAAGGCAGAGGATGGTCTATATGGGATGTCTGGACGCAAAAATGCAATATAATCTTTATCTCCAGAATCAAGATATTAGGAGCATTTTTTAATCTTGTGATTTGTTTTTAACTTCTGAACTATTTGATGGTAGCACTCTGCCTTTGCAGGTTGGGAATAAAAGCATGGGAAGACAAAGAGCTTGTGGTCTTCAGCCATTTGCTAGGCAATGATGTTTCCCATTCCAAAGTCCTTGTGAACAGAAGTGGGCTGCAGAAGGCCTAGTCTGTCAGGTGCTGGAGACCAGAAAGTTTTAGTTACTGAAAGTCCCAGAGGGAGTGGAACTTTTAAGAGAACCAAGATGTCTTTCTGAATTGGAGATGCCCCTTTACATGCCTAAATACCCTTCCATCTACCTCCTAAAGGACCCAGTTTGCAGATGAGGGTCCAGATCATTCCAGCTTTCTCACACAAGTTAGTAGAGCTACCACAGCATATTTTGCAGGGGGAGGCTTTGTGTCTGAACAGAGCAGTACAGTTTTCCTATAAGATTTCTTCTTTTTTTTTTATGTTAGGCCAGTATCAAACAACTCAATTACATTTCTCTTCCAGGAAAAAGATTAAAAATCATAGCTGCAAACGCCATGAGTTGGAAGTAAAGAGGTAAGAGTTTGAAGAGCTAGCTTTTGTCAAAATAAGTCTTTAATTTGTTTAAGGCTTGCTGAAGTATAGTTTGAATAGGAGTGGGCTTTCTTGTGCATGCTTACTTTTGTTTCCTGTTCTCAGTACATTTGTGTTGTTTCTTACACATTAATGACATCTCTTGCAAGCGTCTGTAAGTTCATACTACTCGAAACACTGGCAGAGTAAATACCATAGATGACTTCCAGTGCCTGTTAAAAATTTTTGGTCATTTACAAATTGGGGGCAAGGAGGAATTATTCTTTTTTATCTTCTTCCTTTTTTTTTGGTTTCTTAGGTGAGTTGGCCATGGTTCTTTACAAGAGATGCCTAGAAGAGGGGTAATGGAGGAACACAAGGAAGGTGGTTGATTTCCCTCTTAGACCACTGTGGTCCCAAAATTTTTCACCTACCGATCACTACCTGAAGTATGAGGTGTCCCTGAGTCTTACAAGGGATGCATTTCACCTCTATCTATGTGTTATTCTTGGAGAAAATCCTTCTCTTTTGTGGATTAAATTTTTTTCAAGATTCTGAGCCAGAAATTTGGCTGCAGGAGAATGATTGCCTTGATACTGATTAGCTGTCTTCTTATGGGTCAGCTGGTTTCAGTTTTCAGGTTTTGTTTTTCAGGGTGAACTCAAGCATCCACATATAATAACTGACAAGGGTGGGATTTTAGAGCAGTAAACAGTTTGCATTGGTGAGATACACCCAAAACTACTTACTATGTCAATCTATTGCAGTTATGTGCCATAATGAATTTTCTTTTTTTCTACATGTAAGACTTCTCAGTGTTTTTAAGAGCCGGTAACCTGCAGTGACAAATGGAGCTATTTCTCCTTTGGAATGTATTTCCTTCTACCTTCACTTGCTACCTTTCACTTTCTCATGTTGGTACCTTTTAGTGAGAGAAAGGGATCAGGAATTAAAAAATAATTTATCCCTTACTTTCTGATCTGACATTAACTTTGCTTTTTGCTCCCTAAGCTCAAAGAAAAGAAAGCAATATACATAGTTATCTCTGAACTCCTGTAGATTCTACAGATTTCCTGGGTTATGTAATATTTTTTCTCTTGGAGCTGATTAATAAGGTCAGATGTTGCATTGACTCCAGTTCTCTCTTCTCTCAGTCTTCATTAAATGACTATTTATTCTCAGTTCTCTCCTCTCTGTCTCTCTTCAGCTCTCCTTAAGCTACCAGTTTTAAGAAGTCATCCCTCATCCACTGATGGTGAAAACCACTTATTTCATTAATCTTTTTTCATGAAGGCACAACCATTTTGACTTCCCTCCTAACAGCCTGCTAGACTGTAAGAGAGTGATTTCTTGGGCTTTGACTTAATAGGAAGCTCAAGGTAAGAGAGAGATCAGCTGGAGCAAAACCAAAAGCCTGCAAAAGTTTCCTGTCTGGTTTGGCAAAGGGAAAACACACATGATCGGTTATGGGATTTCTCTGACCGTTACAGTAAATACGTGTTTTTCGGTGCAAGGGTAGAGGGAAACCCCGCTTCAGAATTCATGTTTTGAGTTGCTCTTTAATATACCTGTTTCCTCTGTGAATCAAAATCTCATTAATGCATGAATTAGAGATGCCACCAAAATTAACATGCCTTCTGGACATGCCATTTTGCTTTTTAAGTTTCATAGTTAGAAGTTGCCAAAGGCTTTCCCAGCTACCTGCTTGGCTACCTCCCACCAGAAATGCTCCACAAATCGCACTAACAGTGCATGACCGAAATTCCTCCATTGGCTTCAGACATCATTATTAAAGGATTCGTGTCTCAGTACAGGCCTGGCACTGGGGAAATCCCAAAGTGAAGCTTGTGGGGCTGAGGGTTTCGGTAGAACACTGCTGCTCAACTGAGAGTTGAGTCAGCCTTCCCAGAAGGGTTCAAAAAGAGGTCAGACATGTTACGTGCAGAGAAAATGGGTTCAATCTGTAATTGAGTGACATTAATATCTACCATCCCCTTCTAGCCCATCGTATTTTTACAGTCAACCAACCAACCAACGAACCAGTTGGCTTTTCAGCAATTGCTTTTTTTTTTCCTCCTTTGTTTATACTCCTCTCTAGCTGTTATCATTTGTGTCAGTGTTAGAAGGCTTTGACTGAGATTCTGGCCCGTTTTATTACTGTACCTCCCTGCAAAAGGATCTTTGCCCTGAAAGCTTGCAATTGATAAGAGCAGGCCATATGGGGCTAAGAGAAAGGGAGGAATCTCTCTTTCCATTGAGGAAGACCTGAACTACAGCAAAAACAAGTGACTCATCCAAGCTTACTTGGAAATCAAAGCTGCCCAGCCCTTACCTAGTGCTCTGACCGCAAGATATTCTTGCTGTACTTCCCTGCATTCCTTTTGTTGGAAATCTGATGGCAGCGGTATGAACTTTGCTCAGGGAGCCTTCAGGTGGCCAGACATCACCTTTATTAATATTAATTAAAGATGTTTTAAGTACCCTAGCTCGGCATGGTTTCCTCTGTTGGCAGTCCTGCCGGTCATACTTCTGCTGATTTCCCAATCTTGTACTGATAAAAACATTTCCTCTCTTAAGTGTTTAAGAGAGTATTTTGACTTTGTTCAGGAGACATACGAAATACTACTCCGCTTTACAGTGCTTTGAAACTGAAGTAGTGCCAAAGCTGTTAAAAACAACCGATCCCTGCCTAGTGAAGTATTTGAAAACAATTATTCTATTAAAATAGTAATCAGGTGGCGGAAATGCTGCTCCCCAGCATCATCTTCAGATTTTTTAATGGCGATACTGAGTAATCAATAGCATCAGGTAAAGGTATGCGGTTAGGCTTAACCACGGGTTGGTGTCAGGCTCGATGCAGCCAGAGAAAGCTGGGGAACTTTAACCACTTAATGGCAAGATTTTCTCACATCGACCGCACGCCATGAACGCACCCGCAACGCTGGGCGCCTGTCAGCGCCCCGGCACCGCATGCGGCGGTGGCTGCGGGGCCTTCAGCGGCGGCGGGCGGGGGCAGGCCGCGGGCTCGCTCAGCCCTGAGGGGACCGCAGCCCCGGGGCCGACCTGTCCGCCGGCGCCCGCAGCCACGCCGGCGCTGCAGGCGGGGCCGAGGGCGGGCTCTGCCTCCCCGTAGGCGGGGGCGGAGGCGGAGCGGGGTCAGGGCGCAGCGGCCGCCCCATTCCCCGCTAGCACCCGCAGCCGGGGTCGGGGCGCGGCGCGGGTGAGAGGCGGCCCCGCCAAGGCCTGCCCGCCGCCGGCCCCGCTCCTCAGGGACCGGCGAGCAGCCTCTGCGGCGAGCGGGGCCGGGCGGCGGGGCGCTGCCAGCCGGGCCATGCCGTGTCAGGCGCCGCTCCTCTCCCTTCTCCTCCTCTTCCTCCTCCTCGGCTCGGTCCGGGCTTCGGGCGCAGGTGGGTGCGGCGGGGCGCGGGGCTCGCTGCGGTCGCGGCCGGCGGCGCGGGGCTGGAGGCTGCCGCCCGGCCTGCGCCTCTCACTGCGCCTCCCCCCGCGGCGGGCATCCGGCCCGGGAGGCGGCGGAAGCCCGTGGGGCCGAGGGGCCCGGCTGGGGCGGCCTTGCAGGGGGCTGGCAGGGCCGTGCCGCTCAGCCCGGGCACTGCAGCAGCCCCGGCGGGTGCGGGAGCCGCAGCCGGGGAGCGGCAGCGGGGCTGTGGCGGATTTCAGCCGTTCCTCACCCCGCCTGTGCCTGGCCCTCTGAAGGAGGGCGAGCCCTGGTTTCTCCTGCCCACCCCGGGGTGGCTGCTCCTGGAAAATCCGCCGTCGTCCGGGCTGCCAGGGGCTCGCGTCCCGGCCCGGGGCTGGCTCCGTGGCCCCAAACCGGCTGCCTCGGTGAGAGAGCAGCTAAAACCTGCACGGGTTCAGCCTTGAGCGGGATTGATACGGTGTAAGTCGTTGATGTGGCTGCAGTTTGTGATGTGGCACCCGATCACCAACTGTGCTTGGGCCTGCTCCGTTTGATTTTGTGAACTGACAGTTTAGGTAGGTTTGGATTTAGGCTTTGATGTAAAGGCTTTGCTATAATGGGGGAGTTTGCTCTACAGGTTGTGTCTGAACTATAGCTCACGAGTATAATCCTGGCTTCAGTATATATCCCAGCAACCGTGGAAGAGCTGCTGTGAGACGTCTTGAATGAGCTATGCATACAGCGTGGTCCTTATTCAGGCACACGAGCACGTCTGTGAGTTCAGCACGTCCGCTGTCACGTTTCCTTGTGTTCACCAAGGCCTGGCTGGCCAGCCTGTGACTGGGGAGCCCCGTGGGGCTCTCTGGCTGTTTGGGAGCAGCTCCTGTTCCAGGCCTGCAGTCTGTGGCCAGACTTGGGAGTCCAAATGCCCATGGTGTGTAGGGACGTTTTTGGAGGAAAATGGACATGTACTGAGCCAGCCATTTGAGACCTGGGAAAGTAAAATTGTATAAAAAGGGATAGTTTTGCTTAATAAAATGACTTTCACTTGATTCATATTGAATCGTGTGGAGTCCGTTGTTTTCTCTCCTCAATGGTGGGGCTGAGGTGAGCCAGGGGGACCTGCTGCAGCCAGCATTGCCCAGTCCCATCCCATCGACAGCAGCAGGATTTCCCAGGGAGCTGTTCTGGTGTTTGGCTTGTGCGTAGGGCCTGTCTACTCCCCGTCTGAGCTCTCTCTCATAGGCAGGTGCATTTTGTTCTGT
Organism: Nyctibius grandis; assembly: GCF_013368605.1. NCBI lineage: Eukaryota > Metazoa > Chordata > Aves > Nyctibiiformes > Nyctibiidae > Nyctibius > Nyctibius grandis. The sequence goes on from NC_090659.1 coordinate 19,910,790, forward strand.
TGCAAATGGAGATGTTACGCATTAAAATCTGAGCGAAAAGAATAGCCACCCGTCCCCACCTGGCCACACACTTCCACTATTCACCTTTTGCAGGCTTTGGTGCTTGTTTGACAATGAGAGAAGCCAGTTCGGTACACTAGAACAGCAAAAGTCCATCCAAAAACCCCCAGACTTCCTTTTTGCCATTTTGCAGAATGATGTGTTCTAAGGCTGATGCAGGGGAAGAGATCAGAAATCATTCAGGAGCAGGAACGGAGGCTGTGAAACTGATGGCTAGGCCACGCTGAGCTGCTTTCTCTCACCATAATTTGTGGCTTCACACTCTGCTGTGTGAAAGCTTTGACTTGCGGCTTGAAGAGCCAGGAAGTCCCTGCATCAGGAAAAAACAATCTGAGCATTGTTTGGCAGATGCTTTAAAAGAACGGGTTCAGTGAAACCGCCTTCCAGACAGAGAGAAAGGACTGGACATTTCTGACTTTCCCTGGCTAAGGTGGTTTGGGTTTTTCTAGGATACTTGCATATGTAGGTGCTTTTTTCTGGAGTGTGTGGTTTTTTACTTTGGCTCATGCAAACTAATGATCGTTACAGAGTTGTTTGTAGCGCACAGCACCTTGATGTTGAACTACAGAGCCGTGGATTTGATAATTTTCTCAGCGTTTTTGAAGCTGGTAGGGGACGTGATCTGTTTCTGAATGCTAGTATAAGGCAAAATAATCAGTGTGGAGTCTTGACTGAGGACAAGATGAACCAGCTGCCCTTGTCCTTTATTGCTTTTTCCTTTTTTTTTAAGAGGGAGAGGAGAGAAGAAAAAAAAAAATGCTAGTGCTTTTGTTTCATTCTGAGAGCTTTCTTGAGTTTTGTAAAATTAGTTTGTATCGGATGTCTGAGTGCACAGATTACTGATGGTGTGAGATACCTTGCCGCATGCCAGACCAGCAAGAAAGAATCTGCATGACTGGAAAGTGAAAAGTTTTCTTGAATGAAGAAAAGGTTACTTCATGGCCTTTAAAATACACGAGAGATTAATAGTTTAGGTATCATTTGTCACTGTAAGGAATCACGAACAGGTTTGCAATGCTGAATGATCCATCTGTAGCCTAAGGCAATGCGTGTTTACTTAAAAGCACTACTCAAAAGTTGAGGTTAAGAAACTAATAACATACCTAATTAAAACTTTGAGAGCTTGACTAGTTATTCTGTATTTTGGACTTAGGGTTTAATGCAACTTTATGAAGATTTGTGTTGTCTTTTTCCCGTACATGGAGGAAGTTAAAAGCCTGGCATGACATCTCTTCTGAAAGGTAGCGCTGGCAGCAGCAGTGTGCTGTCTAGTGCTGTGTAACAAAATCAGATGAAGAAATCAAAAAGAAAAAAGTTTTTACCATTATCCCTGTATTCCTAAAGAAGGCTGGGGCCAGAATTTAGCTTAAGTGCTTGATCTTCTCATCGTATTCATATGAAAATAAACAAACCGTATCTTAGGAGACTACTGTCTTAAGAACAAAAAATGGAAATCTTATCACGAGGGATATCATATATCACATACAAAGACATGTCATGGTTGTCTTTGAGCTTAGGACCTGTTGACCCACTATGCTTAATGGTGTAAGGGGATCACTGCACGGACAAATACAAGTGAAGTGTAGGAGAACCTTTCTCTCCCTCTTAAGACAGGCAGGCAGGCAGTGAAGCCAGCAGTTGCCCAGCTCTGTCCTTGGAGGTTCTGGGACCTGCCTGGAGAAAGCCGTGAGCAGCCTGATCTGATGCCAGTGCTGGCCCTGCTCGGGGCAGGGGCTGGAACTGGAGACCTCCTGAGGGCCCTTCCCGCCGCAGTGACTGCAGTGCTGTGGTTAAAAGCGTGAGGATTTTCTGGTTTTAAAGGCATTTGATAACTGCGTTTTCCTGTCTTCCTCGCCTCAGCCTACTTGCGGTGATCATTGGTCTCCTTGTCTTTCAGTGTTTTTTGTTTCTCCAGCCTGCTGTTTTGCCCTGTTTGCCAGCTAACATCTCCCTTCAGCTGCTCCCCTGCTTCACTTCTCATCTGCCTTTCTTTACTTCACCCGCCCCCATTTCCCCAGCCCTTAGTTCTCTGCCTTGTGCTCTGCTGCCCTCCCTCCCATCCTTCCTCCAGCTTGGTATGTGGCCTTTGGCCGTGCTCCAGTCCCCATAGATGGCTTCCTTCTCCACCCGGCTTGGGCCAGCAGGCAAGTGGTTCTTCTCCTGTACTAGAGACGCAACTCTTCGCTCTCAGCTTCTGCCTTGCTCGCCTCCTGACAAGCTGCTCGAGAGCAAGTGTGGCCTTTGTTCACCCTCAGGAGTTTATAACGTGACCGAATTTGGGTGGACATTCCTACTAGCGGAAGGCACACCTCTAACAGAGGTTTCTGTCCTTTTCTACATTGTGAAGTCGTTTTCAAAATTGACATAACTTCAGGCTTGCAAGTGGAACGGTAAACTGTGTGTGTAACTGTTAGTATGAGAAGGTTTGTTTTTTTTTACCTGTTTCCTGGAAAGTTTCGGTGAAGTGACCTTGGTGTTTTCAAACAAGTTAGCAGGACGCAGATGGTCAGGAAAAATGTCTTCTGAGTTGTTAACGCAGTAAAATGTGAGATGCAGACAATTGAAATAGATGAGCTTTTGTGATGACAGGTGGCAGTGAAACTTAATGACACCATTTAAAGCTGGACTGGCTATTAAATGGATGGCAGATGCTCTCTATCAACCCTTTCCTTCCCCCAGAAGGGAAAAGAGAAAAGGGAGAGAGACTTATGGGTTGGAAAGTTGAAACAGTTTTAATAAGCAATAACAACAAAAAGAGTATAATAATAATAACTGAAATAATTAAATATATACAAATATATACAAAACCAAGATCGAGCTCCCCCGATGACTAGCTGGGTGGGATTTAGTGTTTTGTGCTGGACTCGGTACTTTCAGTGCTGTGTTCTGTGTGGAGTAAGTAAAAGCAGTAAGTTGCAATTCAGTGCTTTGTGGATAGCAGGGACTTAAATGTAGTGCTGTAGCGCACCTAGAAATGCAATGAGGGGGAGGAATGGTTTTGCCTGTAAAGCACTGAAAATGTAATATATGGTGATGGAATTTGGAGACCAAAAGTTAGTTAGTGTATGCTTGAATGCTTTAATAGTTATTTCTATTCCTCCTCTTACTTTAGAATCTTCTCCCCATTTACCGGCACCAAAGGATGTGATGGTTTATTCCTATAACTTCCGTAGTTCACTGAGGTGGTCTCCTGTTGAAGTGGATAGAGGCTTGGTGCTATACACAGTCCATTTTAAAACGTAAGTAAATAGATCTAAAACTAACGAAACTGATTTTGTTCTGATCCAGTAACACAATTGGTTTAAAAAAAAAAGCTAAGAATTAATAAGCAAATGAAAAAATGAGTTGTCTATTGCAGATGCTCTTATATATATATGAAAGCAGCTTCTGAAGACTGACAGTCTCTTAGCCTGTGATATTTCCACTAAACTGAGCAAAGATTGAAGACCTGAAGGGCATCCAGAAATGTTGCATAGTTTCCTGTATAATTTTAGCCTTACTGAATTTTCCCTCACGGATTTTAACTTTTCCCCACATACTGACGAGATGGAGCTGCTGAAAGGGCTGTGGAATTAAACCAGCATGGAAGTGGTAGTTTTGTAACATAGTCTGTTGTTACAAAAATTGTCTGGGTGGGAGGGATTGTATTTTAGATCATTGCGCTGTTCTGCTGATGCTGTATTTGTCCTTTGGTTTGCATTGCAGAGGGGCCTTTAACCAGTGGGATGAGATGAACTGCACGTCTATCACCCGGACTGAGTGCAGTTTCCCCTGGTCGCTTAAGGAGCGGCGCTGGACTGTTGTTTTGCGTGTGAGGGCTGAGCTAGGGCAAGTGACTTCTGACTGGGTGGAAACAGATCCATTTGTGGCAGAGAGAAACAGTAAGTGCTGTCTATTATTTCAGTGTCTCTCTCTCTCAAAGGAGATTTCTTTGAAAAAATGATGTCCATTCTAGGCTTTTTTGACTCTATTATGTACAAAAGCCAAGTAAGATTTGTAGGCGTTCAGTTAACAAAGACTACAAGGCCTCGGTGTGACACTAGGCATTTGATACTACTTAGGTCCTCTGGTAGTGGGGTTAGCAGTGAGCTCTTTCAACAGATATCAAAAGAGAAACAGAGGAGTTTCCATGGGTGGTTAAGCCTTATAAGAACTACAATGTATATTATGTTAGTTTTCCATTTTCTTATTTCCCCAGGTAGCACTGCCACATGCACACATACCCCGCCTTGTTTGTGGTAGTATGAGTACAAACTACCTGTTTCTATTGAACAGATCGCTTTTCTAATAAATATAAACTGTCCTGACTACAGTGTAGAAGGGTCAAGGCACACTTTAAATCCCATTAAATGTGTGAACAAGTGTATTGTTCTTTATAAGATCTGCTCTTTGTCTTGCTGAGAGTGGTTTCAGGATTAGAAGAAAGTAAATACGGAGTTTAAAATACCTCTGAAATGATAACGAAGCAGAGGAATGGATTTATTAAAACTCTTTAGTTCACACTCTCCCATACTTTGTGAGGAGCAGTGGTGGTCCATGCTGCAAAGAGTATGATACTTTCCCTGGTGCCTTCAGTTCTAATTCTTGTTTTTTCTCTAGTAATAAAGAATGTGGGGATGAGGAACTACCCGAATCCCAAGTTGAAGATTACAACTGACGTATCTATAGCTTGTGATGCAGTATTTTTTGGGTTGGGTCCTTTGGGGGTTAGGAAAGCACTGGGCTAATAGGAATACAAGACAAAGGGGAGGCTCGATGTGGGAGAGATGTTTGTGTGTCTGTTCCTTGGGGAAGCAAGAGGAACATTATGTGATCATTCTTGTGTGACCGCCCTCAAGATCAGTTCCCAGACAGCAAGACCATGGGCTACTCAGTCAGGCTGTTCTCTTCCTTTAACATTTGGGTCAGTCCCACTTGAGAGGGGACCTTCGTGACTTTGCGAGGACACGCAACAAGGCGTTTGCAGTTGTACAGCAACAGGAAGTAGAAAGAAACTGAAATTTCTCTACCAATATAAAGATCATGGGGAATTTTCTCTAAAGTAACAGTGGACAGAGCAGGTTCTGATGGATTTTCTTTTTTTTTTTTTTGAGGTACAGTAAGCAGTGATTGGATACAAGGACTGATTTTTTTTTTTTTTTACTGTTCATAGTTACCTCTCTTTAGTATGCAATGGATTGACGACTAATGACCATATATGACCGGTGGTCACACAAGTCTCTTGTGTTAGGACTGACAGTACTTTATATAATGTTTTTCATGATTTAGACCTCAGAGTACTTCACAGAAGGAAATTGTCATCTTTACCCTATAGGACAAATGGAGACATCAATGCAAGGAGGGGGAAACTAGTTATTCCTCTTCCAATCTATTGAGCCAGACACTGTGTTTTTTAGAGAACATGGAACATGTGACAGGCTATTTGAAGAAAAAAATATGAACAAAATTGTATCACCATTAACTGCAGATAAATTCAGATACGTTGTAGTGAATATTTACTGAATTTCCAGGGAAGGTGAACAGAAAACTATTTTTTTTTTAAGCTACCTAGTTTCAGTCATGCTTTCAAGTCTTTTTCCTTAGATTTGTAATAAAACAGATACCTGAACTGCGTTAAGTAGATGAGAAAATGTTGTATTTCTTTACTTGAGAAAAAGCTGTCAATATTTGGCATGTTTGCTGGAGTATCTAAGTAAAGCTGAAGACAGTATGATGAGCTGTTCTGCATCCCAGAGGATCACTGCTCTTTCTGCGTTTATTTTCAGCTACTATAGGGCCCCCGAAAGTGAACAGCGTGATTGTAAGCTCTGACTCACTTCTAATTAGTGTCACACCCCCTTTTGGATCTGAAGCAGGTGACTCTCTTCAGTATCATGTGTCCTACTGGGAGAACGCAACAAGTACTACTAAAAAAGTAAGAATTCTCTCTATTTTGTTCATAATGCCTTTGTGACTAAGAGATATGAGTCAGTGTCTCTTGGCAAAACAGCAGAAATGGAGGAAGAAAACTAATGTCATTTTTTTTCTCTAGCAGTGAAGGTCACCATTTGCTGTCTTGGAAAAAAGTTAATTTGGTCTTGGCACAAGTATTGCGTGTATTACAAAACTTTAAAAAAAATCTTTTTTTCCTTCATGTGAAGCAAAGGTTAAATCACATTGCAGATCAAGGAAGAGAATCCACAAAGTGTCAAAGGTGGCTTTAAAATTACATTTAGATTCCATACTTTGCTTAGGCAATTTGGAGGACTCTGAAATACCCTTTCTCCTTTCCTGTGCTGGGCTTGTTTGTGCTGGCGGCTTCAGTAACAGGCTGCTTTGGCCTGATGTTGCCTGTTCCTAGGGCAGAGAAAGGCAGAGTTAATAGAAACATGGTGGACACAGCTGGGATGAGCTGTCCCCGTTCATATTGAGACTTGGAGGTATTGTGCTCGTGCCCTTATGCTGCTGTCTAGGGCCCTAGTAATTGTGTTCTTGACAGGCCAGCATTGCAGGGGAGGGATTGAGTTACACTTAAAAAAATAAAAAAAAAAAAAAAAAAGAGGAAGAAGCAGAACAACATCATTCTGAAGTCAAGTGTTTAAAAAACAGAAGCAGAAAAAAACAAAATTTATTTAAACCCCTTTTGTTTCAAAGACCTTGCTAAATCTGAAACGCCTCCACTTCCTTCCTGTCTTGCACCAATGTGTGTTTTTCTGACACACATAAAATACCTTCATGTTTGAGATTCAGACAAGAAGTCACTGTTGTATGCTTTGGTAGGCTTCACCGAGGCTGTTACCCTAGCTCCTTATGTGTTAAAAATTCCCAAAAGACTGTGATGGCCATGTGGAGACTGTGGAGATTTTGCACTGCCCGTCAGCTGTTTTCCTCTTCAGTAGAAGGAGCTGAGATGGTGGAAGGTCTTCACGGAACTCCACTTGCATCAGCCTCCTCTGATGATGAAGGCATTTCTCATGGCTTGTTTTTCTCTCCCCCTTCCTATGTTGCCCTCCCTGCCTGAGCTGTTACAGAAGCTGCGTCAAAGCACCCAGCAGCATATTGTGGATCAAGTGAGACCTTGCATCAGTTTTCATGCCTCTGCTGTTCATGCCCTTATAGATGGTTTTAAATGGTCGGGCTTAATTTCCTTTAAAAATAATGAAATTTCAAATGCATTTAAGTAGGGAAGTTGAAATCTATTTCACTGCTTCTCTTGTTTGGGAAAGCCGAATTATGAAAAATAAAATCTGTGCTTTTTGAATGAGAAAAATTTGGGGAGGGGATTTGTGTTGAAGACAGGTCTGGTTTTTACAATAACACTTTTTTTTTGGTCTTTCAAACAGGAGACAAAGACGAGCAATACACTATTCAAAATTGGAAATCTAAAGGAATTGACACTTTATTGTTTTAGAATTCAAGTAGAATTGATGACACATTCAGATCTCCAGTTACTTGGACTGCAAAGTGTTCCAGAGTGTTACAGAACTACAATCAGTGGTATAAATCTGATCTTTTTATTTTTTTTGTGTATAATGGGATGAGTGTAGAACATGAGTCTTAGATCGTGTAACTGCTCAGTTGCATACCGGTATTTGTCCGGAGTGCTAAGAGAGCACCGCAGAGAGTTCACAGTTGTCATTAATGGCAAAATAATAAGGAATTTTTCAGTCAGTAATTGAGAGTCCATGTTGTACTCTTCCCCTCGTCCTTTCCCTTCATCAATACTGCTATGAGTATTATGTATTACTTTATAGAAATATGCAAAGAAAGAAAATACAAACACTTGGTCTTTAGAGGGAGTCATTGATGAAGGAGATGGTATTACTCTTGCAAATCCTCTCCTTCAGCCACTGCCTCCTGTAGGACAGGAACATCCCTCTCCTCTGTGACCTGCTTCCTTCTCGGATGTTTCAAGCACCATGTTTTTGTACGAGATAAGAGAGAGGGTGAGGGGAGGAGAGGGCATGTGCAAGATAACGGAGTTTGTCCCTCTCTTCAGTCTCTCCGTGTGAGCACCAACACACAGGCACAACTGATCTTCAGCGTGCTTTGAACGCACTGGAAGACGTGTAGATGGAACCTGCTTAGGCAGTTTCTGAAGCCCCCCAGGAGCTGACCTCCTGGGTAATATTGACCTGGTACCTGATTGGAAGCTCCAGAGCTGTGATGCTGGAGTCTGTGATGCTCCCTTTGCTGAAGGGAGGTGCATGTTCTGAAAGAGAAGCCCCTGGTGTTAATGACCCTTGCTGACAACTTGAGGGTGGAAGGACAGATTGCATTCCCCATGGGCCCTCTGCCCGCCAGCAGTGATTCCTTCAGCTCTGCGTTTGCTCTGCTAGCGTATTAAGTAGAAGCTTGCCTTAGGCTGCGTGATGGAGGGGAAGAGCTCATGGAGCTGGTGACTTCCACGTGGAATCACAAAACAAGCTACTTCTGAACACAGGTGTTTAGAGTGCATCTATAGAAGAGTTGTGAACTTAGCCTTGGAAATCATACTTTGATTACCAAGTATAGTAAATTTCAGCTTGCTGTATGTTGTTTTACATTTGATGATGTATAAATATGAACCTACCATATGTATATGGTGATTTTTTTCTTTCTTTTTCAGAGGCAACCAGAGCTGGATATATTGTACTAATATTTGTGTTCGTGTTACTTCTTGTAAATCTGGTAACAGTTGGTTTGTTTCGTCTGTGGAGACACCACAAAACAATTAAATATTGGGCTCAGCCACCTCTAGAAATCCCATCACACTTTAAAGAGGTATGTGTAGACATTTTATTTTTCTCCTCTCTCTCCCCTTCCCCCCTGTAAAAGACAGTGATAATCTTGGAGTGAATGTGAACAAAGCTAGTTGTTGCATAACAGAAATAGATATAAATAATTGTTGACTTAGTGTAAACTGTTACTTTTCTCATGCATGATCTCCCACCTTATTCCTCTTTTACTCAACTGAATTGCTTTTTTCTCTGCACTAAGATACAAATGCTGCTATAATCCTGTTATGAAACCCCAGTAAGATTCTCTGTTCCTTAATTATTCCTTGTTTGCCCCTTTTTTTGCTTTTCTAAGTCATCAGGCCTGAAACAGTTGCTCACTTGAAGCAAAAAGCTTCTGTGTGCTGCAGAATGTGTGCTTGGGACCTAGGGCTCTGATTAGGAATCAAATATGGAAAAGCGTATTTCATTTTAAGAGCAAGGACTGACTTGAAGGGGAATGTTCTTGGGCTTTTTCTTTTTTTCCTGTAGGTTTAGCAATACTGAGATGAAAAAGTCATCCTGGGACTTTTTTCTTCTTGTAGCTCACACATTTCTGTACTAAACGATATTGTTTCAGTCCTGTTCGTCTTCCTCTTTTTAGTATGTAAACAGGAAGTAGTCTTTTAAGCAAAGTTCTTGATTTAAAAGTTCTTGTCCAGCATACATTGTGTATTTTTAAAAGCTTGCATTTGTTTGCAGTTCTTTGAGGTGTATTTCTTTGTATATATGTGTGTGCCAGAGTAGTCTCTTGTACTACAGTAGTTCTGTGGTTGTGGAGCTGTTTTTCCACATTTTTATAGAAGTATGGGTAAATGAACCCAGACTTTCTGCAGAGTCCTGAGTACATCATCTTCTCTCTTCATGCTACCTCAGCTACCATTTCATGGGGGCTCAGTGAGACAGCTGTATCACGTATCAAGCGAAGTATATCTCACAGAGGAAAAAAAATCCTTGTACAGTGTACAAAATAGTGCAGCATTTCATGCAAAGGACTTGCAAGAATGGAGTCTATCATTGTGTGTTCTGGAGTAATTGTATTAATCTGGAAAATATGCAGCAAAAGTAGATGCTCTTGAACAATGGTGAGCCTGGTTTTGGGCAAAACACTGATAAGAAATGAAGGAAAATCAGTAAATATGCAGAATTTTTTAAATGTATATTTCTAAAAAGGATCAACCAGCCTGAGACTTCTTCTCTTAAAGCACATGAGTACAGAATACCGATTATTTTAAGGCAATTTCATATGTACTCTTCTAGATTTTCAGAAAAATCACATGCTTCCTTCTTTTACAGAGCGAGCTCAGCTTTCAGCATCTGAGTTATAGGGAGCAGTTCTACTATAGAATTTCTGCAGAAATGCCTTTACATAGCAAAGCCAAACCAAAGTTCATTTATGTCTTAAATTTGCTAAAGGGGATGTATTTGAGGTTCCCATATGAAACATTTGGTTTTAATAAACCTGAAAAAATAATCATATTGCTCATTAGCCTTGCTATGGGTACAGAGAAAGTGGTGCCTTCATTGAAACTGAGGTTAACTTTGTCCCACAAGAGATGTGACTTGAGCTGTGGTCCCATCTCAGCCAGACTGTGGCACCTCCCACAGTACAGAACAAGCTTTTGAGTAAAACTACAAGCTCTGTCAGTCTTTTAACACCGTGAAGGTGTCGGTGTTCCAGGCATTTATTTTAATAATTTTTTTAAATCGGGGAAAAAGTGTTCAGCGGCAGGTTTGGGTTTTTTTTTGGTTCAGTACATGAAGGGGTAGATGGCTCCAATTCCTGGCGAAACACAAGATCGACTTAGTGATAAGGAGAGTATGTGGGGGCGGCAGGAGGAACAGAAAGCTTTTTCTCTGGCCTGTGTTTTTTTTTCTAATGCTCTTTTCTTTGATAATGCATTTGTTGTAAAGCTGATGATGACTTAATTTTGGAGGAAAGGCGGGCAGAGGGGAAGTCAAAGCAAAAAGCAACTACAAGAGAAGAACGCCACTAGAGTTTTCTGGTAACAATAAAAGATGCAGCTCTGACTTGCCTGACACTGAACAAACCAGAATCTTACATCTCATTTGCTCCATCAGCACTTCAGACAAGCTGTCGGTTGCTAGATTCCTGCAGTTGGAGGATATGTTCCCAGCAGTGTAATGAAGTGTTTTCGTCTGTTTGTTCTTAACCAGTAGGAATTTGCTTGAATGGACATGAAAAGAATATTAGCCAAAATGTATAAAAAAACAGGAACTGCAGGCTACTTTAACTCACTTAAATGGATGTTTGCATTATTTCATTTTGTTTTGCCACAGAAATAAGGTAGCTTTGAAGGTATTTTTAACTTTATCCTTCTTCAGGGAAATCCAGAATAGAACATACATTTAGCAGGTCTCACTGTGAACTCTGGTCTGTAGCAACTTGCCTATAGGTGGTAGTACCTGCTCTGTCTCTGTAATTTCTAATACTTCCGTGGATAGATATCTAACCTGTTCTTTCTGACTTTCTCCAGTATTTGAAAGACCCTACCATGCCTGATTTAGAGGTGTCGGGCAATTATGCTGAGGAGGATGCCTACCATTCCTTATCTGTTGTATTTTGTGGAGAAGAAAGCCAAGCCTGCGGCAGCAGTTTGGATGGTCAAGCTCATTCACACAGCGTCTCCAGTGAAGTAACTTAAGGGGCGCCTTAGTGAGAGTGCCTGTACTAAGTCTTTGCAGAGGCTCCTGCCCATGAGCGGCACCGTGTGGCTGCTGGCAGGACAGACAACGAGCTCTGGACAAAATGCAGCCACTGAAAAATCCTGAGACGTTGCTTCCTGAGAACAGTGCAGACCCTGAGCCTTTTCTTCAGTGGCTTCTGCTGTGGTACAACAGCAACTGTGTTCTGCCAAAGAGATTTAACAGGTAGAATGTGAAAGGGAAATGAACACTAAATTACCTTAAGACAGACAGATGGTTATAAAATGGTTTTATTAACATCATCATATTTCCATCATATTAGTCTTCTGGGGCAGCCTCTTCCCTCCAGATGCAAACAGCAGTCTAAAAAGAAAAGTTACAGGACTTTATTCTCCTCAGCTTGAACCTGTGCAAAGAACTGCTCCAAGAAAGGCCTCCTACTATCTGCCTCCCAACACATTCATGAGAAGCATTAATCTTCTGCTCCTGCAGTAAGACAATTGTTCTTCACAGCAAAACAAACTTTAAAATAATTTTGCTCAGAATTTATATAATGTGTATCAGTAATTATCAGACACTAAAATTTCTTGTTGACTATCAGATTAGTCCTGCAAGTTGACTGGGGGTTGTGTTTTGAGTCCCTTAAAGCAGAAGACTACAAGGTAAGGCTTACATTGCAATGCTGTGGGGTCTGAAAGGTGTCTAATAAAGCACAAAAACCAAATGAACCACTTCTGTACTAAAAAAGTTGTTTTTATTTGTTTGACTTTTTTCTTGGGTTTGATACAAGTTGTTTTAAAAAAAGAAATACACTTGTTTATTTGCAAATGACTTGTTCAAATTACTTAGGTCTGTTAATGAACCTGGTCACTGTCAGAGCTGGGGGTTATCAGAGGTAGTGCTGTTCCAGGACTACATGAGACTAGCATGAAATATCAATAACATTTTTCCCAAAAGCTTCATGAGGTTATTTCCACATAGAACTAATCACTTATAATTAGGCAACATGCCAAGACAATGAAATTATCTGAAGACTTAGTCCTACTTCAAGACTGGTAACAATTCAAGTCAGCCAGACGCTGCATAATACCTGCGTTTCAGTTCAGCCATGTTCTTTTTATATGCTGTGCTGTAAACAACTGAAGAAGCACAGGCTTGCAAAAGGAACAACCTACGTGTATAACGGGACAGAGATAGGAAGGCAGTTAAAACATCTCCTGTGAATACTTAGCAATACAGCATACAACTTCCTGAATAAGCCCTACACCAGACTTCTGTTAGAGAGTTGTTACTAAGTATTTTTACAGTTACCCAAATAGGCCCATGTTAAAAACCTTTTGGTAGGAGTAACTTAAGGGTTGTCTTCACAACTGCCACCTGTAGGAGGCCAAGGCATTACCTAAAATGAGCCATCCCAAAGCACCTTGGACTGCGCTGGAACTACCTGTGGTGTAAAAAAGTAAACCTTGGATATTCTGAATGAAGCCTGCATGGTTCTTACACTATGCCTGTTGTCAGCTTAGGCTACCAGAAAAGACACATGCTCAAAGCTGTCCCTTTTCTCCTCTTAGCAGCTGTATAGAGAGCATGACCATTCCAGTTCTCTAAAACCAGAAGGGATGGTCAAGAAACACTTGCAAGAAAGCAGGATTCTGGTAGAAAACACAGGTAACCTCAGAAAGAAGCTTTTGCCAGGCTCTTAAGAAAACTTTTTTTTTTAACCAGGAACTTACATTAAAGCACACCTAAGAGTTCTTCCACAGTCAAACACTTACCTTCTGCTGTTCAGGTGTCAATACAAGAGACTGTAAGTGTCATTAGTTATAGGCCACACTTGTTTCTCACTTAGTAAAAAAGCCAACAAACATTCCCAGGCTCCTAAGCAAGAAACTGACAGACCTGAAAACAAAACCCTTGGGTTTACTTATTAGCTGCTGTACGACTTGCTTAAAGGTCAGTACTACTTGAGCTATTGAGTACTACTGTACAATTACCTTGTGAAGGTCACTATTTTGAGAACATAAGATAAAATTTATTGCAGTTTTATGAAATTACAACCAAACAAGCAACTTATGTACAAAGCTATGATTAACACCAGTGAATATATCGTAACTCACTGCAGGACAGTGGAATCAGGATGAAGTTAGTCTAGCCAGTAGCACAATTTCAGCTGCAGTAATTGCTTCATATTCTGTCCACTGGAGAGATTCCCACAAGGGAGCAATTAGATGACTAACAGTATACAGTAACCATGCACAGAAGTTATATTCTGCAGTTTAATACCATTTGGTCAGCAATCTTGATACATGGAAAGTTATAAAAGCTTTTAGACACAAGGTAGATTCAAATGCTTTAAAAACCACATAGAACTCATAAGATAAGGAAGTCACCAACTGCAAGACGAATACACAAGATCAGTCCAAAGCTATAAAACATCATTGTTCTCCCTTTCTGTATACTCCAGCTAGAAGAAACTGGATTTCAATATGGAAACATTCCCATAAAGTGCCCATGAAATTTAGGAGATAGATAAATACATTTTAACTGGGGCAAATGACACTCCTAAAACTGGCAATTACTTCAAGATCAGACTGTTAGCAATAAATACATCCACTGTATCCCCACTTGAAATGCTTGCCTTTTAAATAGAAAAGGTAATAGGTAGCAGCATAACTGTTCATTTATCAGCAAAAAGCTTCCCCTGAAGAAAATTATGCTAGCATAATTTTAAAGATGTTAGCCTGACTCTCATTTATTCTTTATATTCCTTAAGTATGACCAGTATCAGTTTGGGTGGTTTTTTTTTTTTCCTAATATCAGGAAATACATTAAATACTAATTGGTATCTATTACACTGAACAGCATGAAACTAATTCTAAGGATCATGGTGCTACCAAATGTCATTTGTGCTATAGCAACCAGAAGTCAAGAACAGTTTGATTTGCCATGCAGAACCTGCTTTAATATAGGGCTTTGTTGAAAAATTCATAACCTTTTATAAAAAAAAAAGCTACTTCATATTTTTCTGAACAGCTATATAAAATTCTTAAAATCACCTCTTATCTCAGCATACAATAGAATTTACCCTCATTCAATACAGGCTTAGCTGGGTCGCTTCCATGCGCTGTCCTACCCCTTCAGGTTACATGGGCAGCCCTCGCAGAATCAGCTGTAGCTCACCAACACATAAAAGTAAAAACCCCTTTTGCAGGGTATGGGCTTTATCCTGCTTGTTCACTACTAGTTCCACTGAGGTCTCCGACATCTGTGAAGGTTTGGAAGATCAAGTCTTAGGAGTTGATTGAAACCCATGTATTTGAAGAAATATGCCTGAAGATTTCAGAAAGCAAGTCTGACATTCCCTTTTTAAGATATATACAGTCATATGTACATATTCACAAATCTGTCCTGTGACAAGAGGGAGCTTATTACAGAAACTGTAATTTGTCTCAGTTCATACAATTTAGAAAGCAAAAGAAGAACAAATAAATGTAAATATATCTACATACATAGTACGACAGAGCAACTATGGAATAGACAATGCTATGCATGATCTCTCATCCCCATAACTCTTCTGTTCTTCCAAACTTGTAGATCAGCGTACTAAAGGGGGAAAAAAAAAAGAAAAAATCAGACCCTACATAAGGTGGAAAAGGTGATTTTAGTAGTATCCTTCTAATCTTACACTGTCTACACTGCAAATCAACATCCCTCCAGTAACCTTAACTTTTATTCAAGCCAGTATCTGGTTTTTGTAACTATATTTCCTTTAATATGCATTGCTAAAACTATGAGATCCAGCTTAATTAAAAAATAGCCGGTTTCACAGTAAAAGCACCTGCCCTTTCAAAGGAAAAAAAAATTGGTATTTAAGAGATTCTAGGACCAATCCACAGAGTTACAGAGCAGCAAGTCCCATCCTGGCATCTGGCAATCAGCTGAACATAGCGCATCATGCTAGGATAGAATCTAAGCAATTTTTATGAGCAAATCAGAAAGAATATTGATCTTGTGGTGGGGATAAGGGAGATCCAAATTACAATTTGATTTCCAAAATTCCTTTTATAAGGTTGGAAGCAATTACATATTGTCATGAATCAAAAAAAAATGTGAAGGGAACAAAACCAAGCATGATTTCCTTACTGTTCCTTATAAAGTATTTTTTTCTTACAGCCAACAAACAGGTGGCAAAGAAGGGCACAGTCTTACTAAAGCATAAGAGAATGGAAGAGGGAGGGAAATGAGAAATACTGATGCTGAGAACAACAATAACAAGCAATGATAAGTAAAACAGGTTAGACACCTGGACAATTAACTAGAGAACTGCTAATACAGCATGTTAAACTAAGTAAAAAACTGGTGGAGTAACAACCAGGGCTGAAGCACAAGTCCTAAAGGAGACGCATGGTTCAGGGAACACAGACATGGAACAACGCTGATGGAAGAGAATCTGATTCAATGAGAACAAAAGTTTTCAATAAGGACATTGAGAAGGGCATGGCTGATTGACCCAGGTCTTGTCCAAGGAAGGGAGTCTACGGCAATGGATGGACTTATCAAATGTTACTGCCTAAACTGTGTGGTGGGATAAAAACCAAAGACTTAAAAAAAAAATTTAAAAGGTTGTAATTTGTCTCATAGTTCATACCTAGAAAACAAATTTTAGAAGACAAAACAGAACAAATAAACCTAAAATATAACTACATACCGAGTACAATAGAAACTAAGGAAAGACACTTTCAGAAACAAAAAGCAGCTTCAGAAATAAGTTCATCAAACTACTGAAATAAGACTGAAGATCTCAGGTGGGATGAAACTATTCTCAAAAGTCTGCCTCCATCAGTATCCCATTTCCATCGCGTGCAAGACTACAGAAGAGATTTAGGAACTGCTATTTCCTGCAAGAACACAGCTGATTTTCCAAACAGCGAAGCACAGTGGAGCCAGTTGATCTGGCTCGCTGCAAAGCATTTGACATGGTACTAGAAGGACAATTGTTAGCACAGTAATTTCAGTGGGTAAGAACTTGCAGAAGAGGAGGTTATGTGACCTTTTTCAGTAACTGATCTTGGAACTCCCACTATTTAATGCTTTCATTGTCTTTTATTAATTAATACAATTTATGGATTGCAGAATGCATTATACATATAAAAAGAGTTAGTACAGACAGTTTCAAAGTGTCATATAATACACTTAATATCAAGTGAAATAAAAGAAATAGATTTAAGTGTAATATTACAAAATGTACCATCATGCTCCTAGAAAAAAAATTTATCTCTCTTCATAACTGACAGCTCATCCAGTAGAAACAAATCTAGGTGTATCAGTTATCAGATAATCGAGGCATTGGTATGAAAGAGTCAGGAAAAGGGCAGTAGGATCTCCCACCTAGTGCTGCTAGGATATATGCCGAGATATTTGTAGTACAGAGATGAAAGTAGTATTGCCATTATCCAAAGACACTGACAGTATCTCCTTGGTCATCCACATTCTAGAGCTGTAAATTCAGTGAGACTAGAAAGAGCTGGACTAACAGGAGCATGAGGAGAATGAAGAGCCTCTCATGGGCTGAGAAGGGGCAAATAAAACATTGTTTCTAAGCACTGGAGAAAAGGGAGTAGAAAAAAGTAGGAGAGTAGAAAAAAATAGTTTTTAAGAAATAGTTTGATCAGTTTATGCATTGAATAATATCACATCAGTTCTCTGTACAATGTCAGTTTACTCAGTGACCCAAGAGGTCCCTTTGGCTTACATGTCACCCTCCTCAAGTAAAGGTCAGGGTGGGTAATAAATTGAAATATGGAGGTCCTGCATTGAGAACAGCAAACTCCACATTGTGGAAGGTCCAAGCCTGGAGTCAGCCTCCAGCTTTCAAAACTTATTTTCCAGGAATATCAATGGTAAGTGAGATACCCCTTTGGAAGGAGGGAAATTTGCCCAGATAACTTACCTGAAAAATATCAATGCATTTTGGAAAAACACTGCTAGTCCAGGGTAAACATTAGTGTCTGCAAAGTAAGTAACAAAGGAAATATTAAAGTTCTTTTGTATTGGAAGGTGTATTTGAAACACTATTCATAGTATCATTCTCTGACTACAAAAGCAGATGGTACGGCTCTGGCAAGAACAAACCACACACTTCCGTTCTTCTGGATTTTCTGCCTTTTGGCTGACAGCACAAATACTTGATGTGGAAATAAATAAACTTACTCTGTGTGACATACGCTCCAAAAAGAATCCACATTGAAGCAATAAGAGAACCAAACATCAACATAAAGCCAATGAAGAGCCAGACACGAGCACCTGCAGGAAATATTAAAACCTCTTGAGAACCATGTAGACTGTTATCCGTAGTGACAGATGATCCAAGCTACTACTATATTACGATATAATACTTTTATCTTGCTGAAGGCACGAAGGGAAAGGGTTAAACCCTGTATCAAGGACAAGATAAATCAAAATTTGCCTTCTCCAGTAAAACACATAGTAGCTGGATTCCCCATATTTTAGTGAGTAGACACAAGTACCAGAAATTTCCCCTCACCTGTAGGGAATGCCTATAACATCATTTAACAGAACTTGGAGTGGACTAATGATAAGGTACTTTGCCAAAGCTACAGTGTTTCTGAGGTAAAGATGGCATTCCAATAGGGTATGTAAAACAAACTCTTCCTGTGTTTACTCCAGAAAGATATTTTCAGATGGGCAACATCTACCATAGCTAGATGTTACCTGCTGAAAAAGGAAGATGATGCCATTGAAAATAATCAACCTGCTCACTCATGGGAAAGGAAAAATATTTGTATGCAAAGATTTTCTTGAGCTGCTTTATGAATGACACAAAAAAAGCATCATACACTAGTTCAAAGATCAGTAAATCCCACCAGATTTCCAGTGAGGCGTTCTACAAATCACATGAAAACAGATGCTGGGATCCACATGGGAAATAGTAGGGGAATTATGAATGAAAGCGGAGAGAGGACAGCAGGTCCACAGACACCACATAGTAGGTGACATATGGAGGAAACAGGATGTTTGTGATACATTCTAAAAGAAGACATTCTTAAGGAATGTCTGCCCCATAGCCTACCACAAGGCAGAAATTTATTTCTCCCATGCAGGATTTGCAGAGGGAAGTTTAGGTATTCAAGCTATACAGAAGTTGAATTTTTCTAAGTTCACCTTGTTACAAAGACAGTGCTTATCTCCAAGTGTTAATTTTGTAACTAAATTAACTTCACAGAAGTTCTCTCCTACTTCTTAACTTCTGATTATTATTTGTTTAACGACCACTTAGAAAAAAAACAACACCTAATAATCAGTCTTTCAGCTCAGCATGATTTTTAATTTACCTGTTCTTCCTAAACATCCATCACTGTAGCTGTCTCCTCTCACCTGTGCATTTGATACAGCATTTATCCTAGGAACAAAAAAAAGTGTATACACTTCAGATTATTAGAAGATCAATGTAAAGTTGTAAGTAAAAAGCTAGCTTTTTTAAGATGCAACAAACTCTGGGAAAATTACTTGGCATTCTGTATAGTTACATATTATTACATGTCCCTTAATGGAAGGATTCCAACTGGATTTCAAGCAAACCCTGTATTCATAAGTTTTACTTAAATTTTTACATTAACAGACCTGTAAGATGAAAGAATTGCCCTTTTTAGTGACTGAAATATTCCTGGTCACTTTCTGGCTGTTTAAGTTTTTAAAATATCTAAAGTCACTTCACAGGAATAGTAACAGTCAATAACACAGTGCTCTCATGATTATGATGTAAGTTGCTTTCCTTCACAATGAATACTTAAGTATGGAAGTCAGAGACACCCTGTAAGGCGGGACAATACATTTTCTTAAAATGGGTTACACTGCTGAGGAAAAAAATCCAGAAACTTTCAGATACCAAGTGTTAAGAAGGTCTTGCATATCCAAACGCATCCTTTTTTCTCTCCAATATTGTACGATTCACTAAAAGCTATTACTTTTCCTTCAAGCTTGCCACATTTACATCTTTATAACAATAGCTATAATGCTACTGCCTCTCCCATCTGAGGAAGTTTTGGGCCAGAGACAGCTGCAAAAATTATTTTAAAACAGGGGAAAATGCAGTCAAATGTTTTATTTTGAGGTAAGCAACTGGGCAGCATTACATGAATTTTGATCTAGGAATCTAAACACTTATTACAGAAAGCCACTTGCACAGAGGCAGCCCTGCTTTCTTACATTCAGTCAAAGGGCATAGGAAAAGCAATTTACCCTAAACAGATGGGAGGGATAGACAGAACAATGAATAAACAGACTAGGATCAGAAACAAAGGGCACAGGCTGAAGAAAAAAGGCCTTTACATTGCCATGCAAACAAGTAGGACAAGATCACTCATAAGCAATTTATAACCAAGTGATTCTAAGTTTTACCATATACCATATTGCCTAGTAAAAACGATGTTTAACAGCTCACGTTTATTTTCTAAGGACTCCCTTTACATACACTTACATGAAGAAAGCTAGTGTTGAAAACACCCCACAGGTATGGAACGCATGGTTCATTTGTTCTGGCTTAGGGTAAACTACTGCAGCATCTATCATTATCCACCAGCCTGTGAAAAACTGGAAATAAAATAGACCAGTATTATGAGGCTGGAAGGGTACAGAGACAGACAGACAAAACATGCACACCATCGGTTTAATTTTCTTTTAACAAGTACAAACTATTCTAGAAAGTCGTTAGCTTTAAGCTGGACTCTAAATCTGTTTGATACGCAAATTGTGCATAAACCTTAATGCTGATGTTTTCAGAGGAGCACTTGGGAATCAGTCACTTTTTCCATTCAAATTAAGTATCAGTGTTTGGTTAAATTCCCTGTACAGCTTTAAGAACAAGAATCCAGATTCTAAACACATAATGAGATACAAACTACGTATAACATAGGTGTTCTAACATATCTAATTATGCAAAAAAATCCACTAGGAATTTCAATCTTTTTTAAAGAAGAGAGAGCAGAACTGGTACATCATTAACAGACAAAACGCAAAGTTATGTGACTCATAAAAAAGTTGTCTAATAATTACACTTTAAAAATTTTTGAAGAAATATACTGGATTGAGGTGCAGTTAAGAGCAAAACTTCACTAAATTTGAAACAGAAATGTAGCTGTTTGTCGTACTTCCAAATTTGTCAACACAGTTACGATTCACACCCTCTCAAAACTCACCAATATGCCCGCAACTATTGAAGCGATGGCATTTCTTCTTTCGCTCCAGTCAATACACTCACATTCTGGCCACCTGAAGTTGTCTAGGAATCCTGCCATCTCCTCAAAGATTAGATTGCCCTTCTTATTTTGTACTTATACATGAATTCTTCCATTAACAACTGCGTCCTAAATACCTGAAACACACCCAAAGATGCATTTAATACTAACCAGTAAAATCTTGAGATGTTTGACAACTGTCACGAGCAACTTTTATAACATGTGGTGTTTTAACAGAATTCAGTATTCCATATACTCTGTGGATTCTATATTGAGCTATACTCAAAAAACCAACCCACCTTACAAACAGAATTACAAAATAAAATCATGACATGACCCAAAAACTTATGCATTAGATATAAATTATTGTATCTGAAACAGAAAAGAAATTAAATAGAATGTACTGTTTGTTCAAATGTACGAAACACAAAAATAAAAGCATGCAAAATAGCAGGAGTGAAAAAGCAAATATTTCAATCTAAGCTTCACCTTCAAACCATAATCCTCTCTCTGGCATTAGCAGTTTAAAAAAAGTAAGATACATACAACAGGGCTCCATACACAGACCAGAACTTGGTCTTTGAGTCGGGCCAAGGAATCTTGCATAAGATACACATATTTCCAGTCTCCAAATGAGATAGATAACGTAGTGCCTTTCTGACGCAGGGAAAAAGGAATCAACTGAGTGAATGGACTAATACCAAGGGTAAAGAATGTCCTGCTTCACACAGAGAGAATCACGCAGAACTTTAAATACAGGAAGAGGAAAGCAAAGTTAATTAGTGTTACAAAGTGACTACTAAAACAACACAGTTCTCAAACAATTTGGTGAGACAGTAGCTATAAAAGATTCTGCCCTATTCTCACAGTGCAAGACAATTAGCACATACAGTTTGAACATAAAAAGTTAGAATATTTACAGTTTTTCTATTTAGCAGTGACTCTCAGCCACTCTTAATGCCGTTCTGGTTTGTTTCAGTATTGTCAACTTCGGTAGTTTCCCAACCTGCCATAAATAATTTCCGGATACTCGTTAAAGGTTAACAACAGACAAATGTCCTTTACGATTATATTATGGGAAAGACAGATGTAGAATATTTTTCTGGTTAACAACGGTAATAAGAAGTTTGCACTAAGAAGTGAAATAAGGATAAATAAATAAACAGAGTTTGCCTGCATTACAAACACAGGCACCTCCTATGAATAAGATAAAAAAGTTTGTCCTCGTGAACCTAGTTCCAGAATTCCATCCGTAGTTATGATGCTACCTTAAAGCATTAAAATCAATCACTCAATTCCGAAGTTATTTTACTTCTGTACAGTATCTGGGCTCAATGATATAGTTATTTTCCTACATTATATTTTTATGTAGCAATTTTCAGGTCCTTATTCTTTCTACAACAAAATTGCCACACTGTGCCGTTACAGATTTACGACTGCTCCTACAGCCCTTTCTTCTTTTCCACTCTTAAAATGGCTCCATCTGTACTTCATTTGTTCCTCTTCAAACCCTGAATGCCTCTCTTCCTCACCCAGCAGGAATCCCTCTCGCCGAGCTCCTTGCCCACCCACACTGGAACCCAGCTCACGGTTCCCACTGCTGTTGTCACTACAGACCACATGGTTCTCACCCTGCCGTGCGGCTGCCCACAACTACAAGTAAATAGACAAACGTGCTGCGCTATTTCTTCTCCCCACTGAACACAACGGTGGTTATGTCAAATCTACCGAAGTTATTACCTTGCCCGTGAATACACTTTCAGTCATTTTCAGAATGACCAAAGCTGTATTTCAACAAAGCTGTATTTTCCTTTGGAATTTTTCCCGTAACAGACCATTTAAATAGTATTAACATATCTAAATAAAATCACCTCCTTCAAACGTAATGTAAAGTTCTATTGCAATTCAGAAAGCAGGTCAAGAAAAGCCACTGGATAAAACAATTTCAGATACATCAACAACAACAGAAATTATTTTTCACTGTCTACTTGGATGCCATCCAGAGGTACCTTGACAGGATGAAGAAATGTGCTGACAGGAACCTCATGAAGTTCAACAAGGGGAATTGGCCAGTCTTGTACCAGGGGAGGAACAACCCCACACACCAGTGTGTGCTGGGGGCTGCCCAGCTGGAAAGCAGCTTGGCAGAAAAGGACCTGGGGGTCCTCGTGTGCACCAAGTTGAGCATGAGCCAGCAATGTGCCCTTGCCACAGAGGTGAACAGTATCCTGGGCTGCATTAGGAGTGTTGCCAGCAGGTCAAGGGAGATGATCCTTCCCCTCTACTCAGCACTGGTGAGGTCACACCTGGAGCGCTGTGTCCAGTTCTGGGCTCCTCTGTACAAGAGAGACGGACACACTGGAGAGAGCCCAGAGAAGGGCCACGAAAGTGAGGAAGGGACTGGAGCATCTCTCCTATAAGGAAGGGCTGGGAGAGCTGGGACTGTTCAGCCTGGAGAAGAGAAGGCTCAGGTGATCTTACCAATGAACATAAATACCTGAAGGGAGGGTGCAAAGAGGACAGAGCCAGGCTCTTTTCTGTGGTGCCCAGTGACAGATGGGACCAGAGGCAGTGGGCACAGACTGAAACACAGGAGGTTTCCTCTGAACATCAGGAAACACTTTTTTCACTGTGAGGGTGACCAAGCACTGGCACAAGTTGCCCAGAGAGATTCTAGAGTCTCCATCCCTGGAGATATTCAAAAGCCATCTGGGCAACTGGCTCTGGGTGGCCCTGCTTGAGCAGAGGGGCTGGAGCAGATGCCCTCCAGAGATGCCTTCCAACCTCAACCCTTCTGTGACACTTAAGAAATAGCCTGTTAAATTCTTGGATGACTTAATGAAAGAAATCTTCTTACTGATACAAAAATGCTCTACTTCAAAAAGCTGAAACAAAATGAAAAAATTCATTCCTTCTATGATTTAAAGGGGATATATAGTTTGTTTTGCCAGATAATATAATTAAGCCAGCTTCCAATCAAAAAACTGACTAGCGTTTATCCCAGTAAAACCCTTTCAACTTTGCAAAGTCAGTAATGATAAACGTTATGGATGCCATATATTGCACAAAAACCTGTCTTAAGTGTTTTTTAAACTTCAGGTGACAAACCAGAGGCATTTTGCTCACTTCAAAAATCCAAGAGAAAATTTCTCTCAGTACTTCATTGTACTGAATATCAAATGGAGTTTTCACAACTGCGTTAGTGACAAAGCTAGGGAGACTAGAAAAAGCTGATTTTTTTTTTTTAATTACCTTCTAAGATACAGGGCAACCTTCAGCCAAAGCAGATTATGTTAACTGAAACTGTATTTTTGGTTCTTGAAAACTGACTCACAAACCTGCACTTTGCTTTAACCTTATCTTTGTGCTCAGGAGAGAAGCACCCTACATAATGTGAACAGGTGAGACAAACACTACCTGCTGGTGGTCTTTCTGCAACAGCCTAGTAACTGACAACACAATTCTCCTGTTTCACTGTAGTAAGATGACAAACACGGAGAAACAAGGTGCAGAGAATCCGCAACAGAACACAGACAAGAAGTCTAGAATTATTTCTACACGTGTCTAATGCCAGAAAGTAGCTTTGCTTTCACAAAGAAAGGTTAGTGCTAGAGCAGGCATGCAAGAATACGATCGGCAGTAAAAGGAAACAGAGGTGCTAATGCCTCTGCCCCTTTTCTAAGATGACCTAGACATTAATTGATGCCATTCAGAAATCTGCAAGGGAGTCTTTTCATAGACGTATTTCAGGAGAGCCCCACTTAACAGTAAAAATAATTAAACATTACTCTCACTACTGACATAGCTCCATATGCGTACAGACTTCAGATACATGACTAAAAAGCAGTGATACACCTTTTCTTCCAGCATTACTGAACATGTCTACGTTCTGTGACCAACATGTGGATATTCCTCTCTTTGTGAGAGGGCAATGCCACCCCGATCAAATGTACACCCGACTGAGAGCACCCACGTGTAGAGGGCACGACAAATAAGGGCTGTAGGGTTTCTGTAAACAGGGACAGCAGGAAGCAGACTGCAGGATGCCACAACAAGTCATCCAGTCTGAAGTCCAATCAACTACTTTCCTGTGCTCTCATTTAAAAGGTAAGGATAGTGCCCATCAGACTTACACAGAATCACAGAATGGTTGGGGTTGGAAGTGACCGCTGGAGATCATCTAGTCCAACTCCCTGCCAAAGCAGGTTCTCCTAGAGCACGTTGCACAGGATCATGTCCAGGCAGGTTTTGAATGTCTCCAGAGGAGGAGACTCCACAACCTCCCTGGGCAGCCTGTTCCAGTGCTCTGTCACCCTCAAAGTAAAGAAGCTTTTCCTCAGAGCCAACCCAAATGCAACAGGTTGGCCACCCTCTCACAAGTTGTTAAAAAACCACCTAGCTATTACACAATACTGGTTTTAATACACTAGAGGGAAGGAGTACACTGATACACTGGAGGGAAGGGACACCACCCAAAGGGACCTTGACAGGCTTGAGGAGTGGGTCGATGAAAACCCCTCGTCAAGTTCAATAAGGCCAAGAACAAGGTCCTGCACTTGGGTTGGGGCACTCCTCAATATCAATACAGACTGGGAGACGAATGGAATGAGAGCAGCCCCGTGGGAAAAAGGACATGAGCTGGCAATGTGTGCTTGCAGCCCAGAAAGCCAATTGTATCCTGGGCTGCATAACAAGAAGCAGATTGAGGGAGGCGATTCTGCCCCTCTACTCCCCTCTTGTGAGACCCCACCTGGAGTACTGCATCCAGCTCTGGGGTGCCCAGCATAAGACAGATATGGACCTGTTAGAGAAGGTCCAGAGGAGGGCCATGAAGATGGTCAGAGGGTTGGAACACCTCTCCTAGGAAGAAAGGCTGAGAGAGTTGGGGTTGTTCTGTCTGGAGACGGCTCCAGGGAGACCTTATTGCAGCCTTTCAATATCTAAAAGGGGCTTGTAGGAAATATGGAGACTTTTTGCCAAGGCCTGTAGTGACAGGACAAGAGGCAACAGTTTTAAACTGAAAGAGGAAATATTTAGATTAGCTATTAGGAATAAATTCTTTACTGCGAGGGTGGTAAGACATTGGAACAGGTTGCTCAAAGAAGTTGTGGGTGCCCCATCATTGGAAGTGTTCAAGGTTGAATTCCTTGAGACTCAGGGCTCCTTCAAGACACACAGGCTGCAAGAAGCAGCACAACTGGATTTAAACGTGGTGAGACCAGAACAAACAGCTGAAAGCGGCGGCAGCAGCGAGAGCGGCGGCAGTGACTTGAGGTTAGTGCGGGGGCGAGGGCGACATTGGGCTTAACCGTGCGGTTTTTCGTACTCTGGGCCCCCCCCGAGCCCCCCGTGAGCATCAGCCCTGAGCTGCGAGCACCAGCCCCGCGAGCATCAGCCCCGAGCTGCTTCCCCCCGACCCCGGACCCGGACCCGGAGGTTCCCGGCAACGAATCAGGAGAGGAGGGGGCGTAGCCGGAGGCACCGCGGAGACACCGCGGGCGATTTAAGAGATTTAAACGCACCACCCCCTGTGATCGGGTGATAAAAAGTCTCCTGGAGGACAGGGACTAGTCCCTGGCCAGAGGGGAGAGGGAGACTTAGCTGTGACTGGGTGTGTCCCAGGGCGGGAGAGGCCGCAGCCGTTTGCAGCTCGTTGGGGAGGGCGCTGACTCCCTCCCAGTGCACAAGGCGAGGAAGGTGCCAAGGAGCTGTGAACCAGGGGTGGCACCAACAGGTATTTCCCAGCTCAGTGAAAGAACAATGGTATCTACCCGGTGGAAGAAGTCCAAAATGGATGTGGGAACCCAGACAGAGCTCCCACGGAAGGAGGCGATGGTGCAGGTCGCAGGCTGCAGGGAATGCTACAGCGTCTCTGTGGTGTCAGGGGGCTGTGTGCGCTGTGAGCAGGTAGATGATCTGCTCGGCCAAGTGGCACAGCTGCAAAGCCAGGTTGAAAGGCTTCAAGCCAAAGTAGAAAGGCTTAGGAGCATTCGGGAGGCTGAAATGGAGATAGACTGGTGGAGCCAGGCTCTGCCTTCCCTGCAACAAAAATGGGAGCACCTGCCGGAGAGCTCCCAGGATCGAGGGACCCCTGTACTCTGCCCCTCTCAGGTGGAAAATGATAACCTAGAGGAGAGGAGTGAGTGGAGGCAAGTCTATGGCCGTGGCAAAAGGCGAGTGCCCTCCTTGCCTACCTTGCCTCCACAGCTGCCTCTGAGCAATAGATATGAAGCCCTAGTGGAATACAGCCGGTCCAATGGGGATGTGGTGGAGAGGCAACCTATATCAGAGGTCCCACCACAGTCAGAAAAACCTGACAGGCGTATAGCTACCTCCTCCACAAGGAAGAAGAGAAGAGTTTTAGTGGTTGGAGACTCCTTCCTAAAGGGATCTGAGGGCCCAATATGCAGAGCTGACCCCCATCACAGGGAGGTCTGCAGCCTGCCTGGAGCCCGAATCAGGGATATCACCAGGAAACTCCCCAACCTGGTGAAGGCCACAGACTGCTACCCCCTGCTGATCTTCCAGACAGGTGGGGAAGAAGCTGCATCCCATAGTCTGAGGGGGATGAAGAAAGACTACAAGGCCCTAGGACGGCTGGTGAAAGAGTCTGGGGCACAAGTTGTTTTCTCCTCCCTCCTTCCATTTTCAGGTGATGACGTGGGATGGAATAGTAGGATTCTCTCTATTAACGCCTGGCTACGAGACTGGTGCTACAGGCAGGGCTTTGGGTACTTTGATAATGGCTGGTTTTATAAGACAACAGGCGTGACGGTAATACATGGGAAAGGTTTATGTCGTAGGGGCAAAAGGGTTCTGGGACAGGAATTAGCAGGGCTCATTCGGAGAGCTTTAAACTAGATTCGAAGGGGGATGGGGTGGTAGCTGGGCTTGCACCACTGGGGCAACGCTCTAGTGTTGAGGTAGACCAGGAGGCCTCCCATCCCCCTGGGGTGAAATCGGTGTGCTCAGCTCGCTCCCTGAAATGCCTGTACACCAATGCACGCAGCATGGGGAATAAACAGGAGGAGTTGGAAATCCGTGTTCGGTCGGGGGGCTATGATCTAGTGGCAATTACAGAGACTTGATGGGACACCTCACATGACTGGAATGTGGTCATGGATGGCTATGTCCTGTTCAGGAAAGACAGGCCGCTAAGGAGAGGTGGTGGAGTTGCTCTTTATGTGAGTGAGCAGCTAGAATGTATTGAGTTCTGTCCAGGGGCGGATCAGGAGCGAGTTGAGAGTTTGTGGGTGCGAATTAAGGGGCAGGCTGGCAGGGGTGATACTGTTGTGGGTGTCTATTACAGGCCACCGGATCAGGATGAGGAGGGTGATGAGGCCTTCTACAGGCAGCTGAGAGCAGTCTCGCAATTACAGGGCCTGGTTGTTGTGGGGGATTTCAACTAACCTGATATTTGCTGGGAGGCCAACTCAGCCAGCCATCCTCAGTCCAGGAGGTTCCTCCAGTGCGTTGATGATAACTTCCTGATGCAAATGGTGGATGAGCCAACTAGGAGAGGAGCGATGCTGGATCTTATCCTCACTAACAAGGAGGGTCTGGTTGAAGAGGTGAAGGTTGAGGGCAGCCTTGGTTGTAGTGACCATGAGATGGTAGAGTTCAGGATCTCATGTGGCAGGAACAGAATAGCTAGCAGAATCACAACCCTGGACTTCAGGAGGGCCAACTTTGGCCTTTTCAAGTAATTGCTAGGGGAAATCCCATGGGACAGGGTACTAGAAGGTAAGGGGGCCCAAGATAGTTGGTTAGCGTTCAAGGACTGCTTCTTCCGAGCTCAAGATCAGAGCATCCCAACAGGTAGGAAGTCAAGGAAGGGTACCAGGAGACATGCATGGTTGAACAGGGAACTGCTGGGCAAACTCAGGTGGAAGAAGAGGGTGTACAGATCATGGAAGGAGGGGCTGGCCACTTGGGAGGAATATAAGTCTGTTGTCAGAGGATGTAGGGAGGCAACTAGGAAAGCTAAGGCCTCCTTGGAATTAAACCTTGCAAGAGAGGTCAAGGACAACAGAAAGGGCTTCTTCAAATACATTGCAGGTAAAACCAACACTAGAGGCAATGTAGGCCCACTGATGAATGAGGTGGGGGTCCTGGAGACAGAGGATAAAAAGAAGGCGGAGTTACTGAATGCCTTCTTTGCCTCTGTCTATACTGCTGGAGGCTGTCCTGAGGAGCCCCGGACCCCTGTGGCCTCAGAAGAAGTCAGGATAGAGGAGGAATCTGTCTTGGTTGATGAGGGCTGGGTCAGGGATCAATTAAGCAACCTGGACGTCCATAAATCCATGGGCCCTGATGGGATGCACCCGCGGGTGCTGAGGGAGCTGGCGGAAGTCATTGCTAGGCCACTCTCCATCATCTTTGCTAAGTCGTGGGCAACGGGAGAGGTGCCTGAGGACTGGAGGAAAGCGAATGTCACTCTGGTCTTCAAAAAGGGCAAGAAGGAGGACCCGGGTAACTATAGACCGGTCAGCCTCACCTCCATCCCCGGAAAGGTGATGGAACAACTTGTCCTTGGTGCTGTCTCTACGCACATCAAGGATAGGGGGATCATTAGGGGCACTCAGCATGGCTTCACCAACGGGAAGTCTTGCTCAACCAACTTGATAGCCTTTTATGAGGATGTTACCCGGTGGATAGATGATGGTAAAGCTGTGGATGTGGTCTATCTCGATTTCAGTAAAGCGTTTGACACGGTCTCCCACAGCATCCTCGCAGCTAAACTGGGGAAGTGTGGTCTGGATGATCGGGTAGTGAGGTGGATTGTGAACTGGCTGAAGGAAAGAAGCCAGAGAGTGGTGGTCAATGGGACAGAGTCCAGTTGGAGGCCTGTGTCTAGCGGAGTCCCGCAAGGGTCGGTACTGGGACCAGTTCTATTCAATATATTCATTAATGACTTGGATGAGGGATTAGAGTGCGCTGTCAGCAAGTTCGCTGATGACACAAAACTGGGAGGAGTGGCTGACGCACCGGAAGGCTGCGCAGCCATTCAGAGGGACCTGGACAGGCTGGAGAGTTGGGCGGGGAGAAATTTAATGAAATATAACAAGGGCAAGTGTAGAGTCCTGCATCTGGGTAAGAACAACCCCATGTACCAGTACAAGTTGGGGGCAGAGCTGTTGGAGAGCAGCGTAGGGGAAACGGACCTGGGGGTCCTAGTGGACAACAGGATGACCATGAGCCAGCAGTGTGCCCTTGTGGCCAAGAAGGCCAATGGCATACTGGGATGTATTAGAAGGGGTGTGGTCAGCAGGTCGAGAGAGGTTCTCCTCCCCCTCTACTCTGCCCTGGTGAGGCCGCATCTGGAGTATTGTGTCCAGTTCTGGGCCCCTCAGTTCAAGAAGGACAGGGAACTGCTAGAGAGAGTCCAGCGCAGAGCCACGAAGATGATTAAGGGAGTGGAACATCTCCCTTATGAGGGGAGGCTGAGGGAGCTGGGTCTCTTTAGCTTGGAGAAGAGGAGACTGAGGGGTGACCTCATTAATGTTTATAAATATGTAAAGGGCAAGTGTCAAGAGGATGGAGCCAGGCTCTTCTCAGTGACATCCCTTGACAGGACAAGGGGCAATGGGTGCAAGCTGGAACACAGGAGGTTCCACTTAAATATGAGGAAAAACTTCTTTATGGTGAGGGTGACCGAACACTGGAACGGGCTGCCCAGAGAGGTTGTGGAGTCTCCTTCTCTGGAGACATTCAAAACCCGCCTGGACGCGTTCCTGTGTGATATGGTCTAGGCAATCCTGCCCCGGCAGGGGGATTGGACTAGATGATCTTTCGAGGTCCCTTCCAATCCCTAACATTCTGTGATTCTGTGAATTGGATGGGGCTTTGAGCAACCTGGTCTAGTGGAAGGTATCCCTACCCATGGCAAGGGGGTTGGAACTAGATGATCTTTGAAGGTCCGTTCCAACCCAAACCGTTCTATGATTCTATGTTAATGTCCCATATGTATGTATTTCTCAACACCTCTAGCAAAGAAGGAAGAGAATAAGCTGTATTTCAACTGTGAAAGACCAGTGACATTATGAAGCTGAGTCTCCACCAAGACCACAAGAGCTATACAGGTTAATATGGACACACACATAGGTTTTAGCCCAAACTTATACTACTACACAGACAGAAAACTCTGATGAAGACAGATGCTTTCAGCTGACTTTCTTACCTGAATAAAGGTACAAAACTCACTCTCTTCATTTAAACTTTTACATCCACATACTTCACAGCAAGGAAACAGGTAAAACCCCTTGCATTAGCTGTCCTTCAATGCCCTTCCTACAATCTGTCTCCTCCCCTTTTCCAAGGGCAGACAGGCTCTCCCACTGTTCTCGGGAAACATTTCTCACTCGTGCAATAAAGAGAAACACAAGAACACTTGCAAGAACAAACTGGTGACTGATGAACTAACGAGGACAGTTGTGTTCACTGTAAAAATAATACTTGGTAGACACCAGCACTCAGATTAAAACAACTCATTATTCAGACAAACGAAGTTAAATGAAAACACAAGAATTTGAGCTCAAAATTTTCATCTGAAAATCAGTTTCTCTCTCCCAAAATAAACTGATTTCATTTGAATAAAATATTAGAGTGGTTGCAAGAAAATACAAAAAAGCCTGCACAAAGAAAAGCTGCGCAAGGGCCCTGGAATACCATGAGGTTAGCAAAGAACAGATCCTCCTATTTCCAAAGAAGAAAGTATAAGATAGATAGGAGGAAAAGAAGAAATTTAAAGTCAAGAGGAAAACCCTATTTTCCTCAAAGAAGACGGCACCTTCCACAAGCAACCAGTCAGAATATGCTTTAAGCTACATACCTTCCCCATATGCATATACTATGAAAAGGTATTTGGCGGAGTCACTCTAAGGAGCTTATGTAAACATTTCTATCAAGTCCACTGTAATTTTTTAAAAGGGGGCCGGGGGTGTCTTTAGACCCCTCGCTCATTTCAGTAATTACATGCAGTTTCACTTTCAGTTTCCCAAACCCCATAGCACAATGCCACATTGTCTAGTTTTTTAAGTATTACAGAAAGACAGGAGAAAAGGAAGGAACCTTTAAACGAACTTACACAAAAATAAGGCTGTGTGGCAAAACTATTTAACAGGCCTTACACGAATCTGCGTGATGTTCAGCCCCGGAGCAATGTGACTGCTGTCTACAGCAAGTATTCTTTAAGAGCGCTGTTAAAGTTTGAAGACATGAGAGAGGCAGGAAAAAAGATCAATTCCGCAATTATCCGCAGGCCTGTTTTTGCTTCTAAGAGTATACTGCGTGCATCGATATTTATTTAATGGGCTCAAGCCATGACGGGGCAATACGAGGCAGAATCCCAAAGCTGCAATCAAAGTCCTGACGGTAATTGTTACGCCGAGGGCAGCATTACTTAGAAAAAAATAAGCGTTTTTTTAAAAATTTCATCTACGGACCTCAAACCTTCCGCTCGGTACCGCCGCCTCCTCTCCCAAACGCCGATCATGGCACCCTGAGAAAGCCCTGGCTGTGGCCCTGCGGCGGGGAGGGACGGGCCCCGCTGCGCCTCCCCGCCACCCCGGCACCCGCAGGCAGGCCCGCGGCGGCTGAGGCCGCGCCACGGCAAAAGCTCCCGGCTCCGGCGCGGGGGGGGGGGCAGCAGGGAAGCGCGGCCGGACACCCCCCGCCCCAAGCGCGCAGAGCCCCTCCGCGCTGCCCCCGCCCAGCACCGAGGGGTGCATGGGAGCCCCGGGCACCGCACCGGGATCGACGGAGCCGCCCCAGACTCCGAGCGGAGGTGGAGGGAAGAGCCGCTGCTCCCCGCGGCGGAGGGACCCTGGCAGCTCGGCGGGGGGAGGTGGCACCGGGAGGCGGCTCCGGGCACCGGGGCGCGCCAGGGCCGCTGGCCGGGGGACGCACGAGGGCGCGCTCTACCGCCGGACACGGATGTCCCACGCTCCCCCCCCTCCCGCCGCTGCGGCCGTGTCCGGCGCGCGCGCAGCCCCCCGCCGGCCCCTCGCCCCCGCCGGCGCCCGCGAAGCGGCAGGCAAACAACAACGGCCGCACGTACCCCCCGTCCCGGGCGAGACTCTTCCGCCTGCGAGCAGCGGGGGTGTGGGGGGCAGAGACCCGCGAGCGACGCGGCCATCCGCCAATGGGAACCTCGCGCTACGCGTCACCGGAGGCCGGGTGAGGACGGGGCGCCACGATTGGCCGACGTGACAGCCCACGCCAGCGACGGGAGAGACCGTTGGTAGGAGGAGCCGGCTCAAGCCCCGCCCCTTCCTTTAGGGCGGGGAGGCCGCTCACGGGCGGGCCCCGCCCCGCCTCGCCCCGCCCTCCGCCCGCCTCGCCCCCGCCCGGGCCTGCGCGTCTGGGTGACACCTCAGGCGGCGACAGTCGCCCCCCAAACCGCTTATGAGCCACGTCGTCCCACACTGTCCCACGAGTAAAGTGCAGTACACCAGCCTTACAGATCTTCAAGCAGCTCCCATACTGGAACGTACGCGCTGCCCCCGAGCTGCTGCCACACCTTGGCCCTGTGCCTGCGTTAATAAAACCAAACGGAAGTAATTGGTTTAGTCTCTTCTCCCTGGTAACAAGCAATAGGATGAGAGAAAGTGGCCTCAAGTTGTGCCAGAGAAGGTTTAGATCGGATATCAGGAAAAATTTCTTCACCGAAAGGTTTATCAAGCGTTGGAACAGGCTGCCCAGGGAAGTGGTGGAGTCACCAACCCTGGAGGGATTTGAAAGATGTGCAGATGTGGTGCTTAGGGACATGGTTTAGTGGTGGACTTGGCAGTGTTAGGTTTACAGTTGGACTCGATGATCTTAAAGGTCCTTTCCAACCAAAACGATTGTATGATTCTAATAAGCAATTCTGTGTTCCTCTTTCAGCTGTCCAGGAAGAAGCATCTGAACTCTTTCTTTCTCACTTCACCCCATTTCCCAGCCAGCTTCCACATAGTCCAATTGGTAACTGCACCACCTGCATGCCACCCTCATTAGCATCCTGCTGATGTTCACCTTCTTCCTCCTCACATTCCCATTTCCACCCAAGCCAGTGGGGAGCCCTGCCCAGCACTGCTCGCCCCCGGATCTCTCCAAACCTGCCATGGCAGGGGAGAGCCAAGAGTGTTTCTACACATCTCGATTGCACAATGCATGTGAATAGATGTCTGCTTGCAGCGTGGTTTTGAATGTGCCCAAAACAGACCGATTGACCCAAAATTTTTGACTCTCAGTGAACTCTTCACACTTCCCATGCATAGGATTCAGATCTCTCTTTCTGGCCTATTTCATGCCAGAGCACTGGAAAGAGAGCCATACCAGCACCAGAGGCACCTTAAGAAAGAACCACTTTCTCATAAAATACAGACTGTTGCCAATTGCAAAAGATCTGATGTCAAGTTTTTGGAGATACTAAGGCAAAGTGCTGCAGTTGAATTATTTTAAGTACTGAAGTTAGCAACTGACCAGTCTTGAAAATTCGCACTCGGATAACATAAAAAAAGTACAGAGTCAGTCTGAAAAGTGAGAAGTAGAAATTTAACAAGTGGAACAGGATAAACAAAAAAAGAGGAAGGCATTTCAAGGAGATTGCTCAAGAACAATGAACAGGGATGTGGGGCCCTAAGAGAAGGAGCACTGTGAGAAAGGCCTACAAAGATGCAACCGAATGGCAACAGAATATTCCTTTTCTCATTAAAAGACAGTTAAGCTGTGACCCCATGAAATCCTACTCAGATTTAGAAGTTGTACCCAAAGCCATCTACGCTCCTTTTTTCCTTCAGTTGTATGTGCTCACTGTGTTCTACACGGCTTTTTCTACAACCACGACATCCTTGGATTGGCCATTCCCCATTTCTGCCTGAAAGCCTAATAAAATCTATAGGACTTAGAAGGTGGTTTCTGTACATCCCGCTTTCTACCCAATGGCAAATCAGTTCCACCAGGTCCGAGCCACAGTCTGCTTTTGAAGAAGCTCCTCCTTTCTCACTTTATCTGGCCCAGAGAAGAGGCTACCCACTGCAGAGAGGATCGATTGGAACGGTAATTTCTTACTCATGATGCTCAGCACCATACCATAAAGAAAAAGTTTGTAACGAAACTCTTGCCTTGCTGTTCATTGAAAAGGATCACAGCCGTTTTTGATAATAATTTGTATGTGCCTACTCTCCAACCTCAATTCCTGTTAACACACGTGCCACCATCTTCTCTCCCTCATCTGGAAGCATTACACGCTGGTTGCTTTCCCCCTAATCTCCTGTCTCCTTCCCAGGCCCTTCCTATCACCCCTCCCACCCGCCATGCATGCACACACACGTTTCTGTTCTCTTAACAGCTGATCTCAGCTGTGGGAAGGTAAACTCTGTGGTTGCCACATCCAGGGAAACACAACTGGTAAGGAAACAACTTTGAGAGAGACACCACACATCCCCTTCTCCCCCATAGAGGCAGTTTCTCCCACCAAGAATAAAGATTTACCACTTGTCTTTGTCCCTTACAGCATGCCCTTCTCCGCAGAGCCTTCTCTGTAACTCCACGTGCATCCTGAGAGCTGTTATTACTCTGGAACACAAAGATATTCAGCAGGCCTCAACATTCCCAGCGTATTTACAAACTCTTCAGTTTACAGGACAGCCTGAGATGTTATTTCAGATAGCCTTCAGCTGTATGTCTTCTCCTTTTATTGGAAAGCACTAACATGTAAAATTGTACAGTTTGCTAACAATTGGGCTTGGAAAAGCCACCGGATTGTTGGGCAAGAAACAGATTCCTCACCCTAAGAAAAACTGATGCCTCAATTAATATATACTACTAATAAATATCGATATTTTGTCTTTGTATTAAGTATCATCTAGATGAGCCTTTCAAGCCACAAGCCATACAGTAATTAGACCAAGACATAGGGAGTTCTGGGTATAAGCAACATGTATTTGTATCTGGCATCAGCAATGATTTCATTCTTTTGAGGTCAGTAATGAGATAACAGTTACCAAATTCAAATTAACAGTCTAGTGTCGGATAGACAAACAACTTCTGAAGGCCATTCTCTCCTGGGTTTTTCGAATTCGCATGCAGTACTTGGTATTACTTATTCTACAAGTACTGAGTGCTGAGTACCGCTCCTAAAGATTTTGTGAGCTCAGAGAAACAAAAAAATAGACCAGCCTTGCAAAAATATACTCCTCCACACACCTGGGGAAGATAAAAATTTAAATTATTTTTTTCATCATCACTGCCATAAATGTTGAAGAAGTGGATTTTTGTGCCTGGCAATTTTTTGTTACAATGTAAGGCTGATTTAAAGTGCTGAGAGTCAGGTTACATCTAGTGCATTTAAAACCATGTAGTTTTAAAAGGAACATAAAAATCACTCAGTACGCCGACTCATCCATTACAGCAACTTAAATATTTAAAATGCTGATACTTAACTTCATTGTGAGCCAAAGTGGATTTCATCAATGCTGGATTTATTGCAGTCTGGTTTCTGTTTACTCTTGTGCAATGAATTCGATTTGCAATTAGCTCTTTTTAAATCTGTCACTGGGTTAGTTTAAACAGCAATTCAGATCCAATTCCTTAAGATCATAATGAGAATAAAAATCTGACCTTTTTAAGAGTACTATGTCAAAGGACTTCCAGAAAAGTATGTTTAATTTACGGTTTTCGTTAAAAGCAAGGACATATAGATAGGTCATTGAAAGAAACAGACATTCAAACATATCAAACAGCTGCTAAACTGAGTAAGGAGCTTATGAGGTCAAAGCCTTCTGGTATCACCTGGTCTAACACTACGACCTCAATAAATCATATCTGTATCACAAAGGAAAGGACAGCTGTTTGAACTTCTATGGAGTCCCCAGAAACACAGCACTGTCGTGTCATCTGATTTTTAATTCTCAGCATTTAGATTGGGGCTACTGATACGGCAGATCAAGACCACATGCACATTTTGTTCCCACTTCACCACTATATGGGACTTAACTCCTGTATCTGCAAGATACCCATTATTTCTTACCATCTTTGCAAATGCGGAGAATCACTGAAGAGTGCATTAATTAGTGGCTGGCCCAACTGATCCACGCACCGCTAATATACCCCTGCCTCCTAACTGAATCTCAGCAGAAAGGAGCTAATAGCCATGTTCTAATCCTGTCAGCTAATGCCAGGGCAGGGCACAGCACAAGCATCCCAGTGGCATGACCTACAGCAACAGATCAGTCTGCACATAATGCCATTCTTTTTACTTTTACCACCTTAATTCCTACAAAAAAAGTGTGTTAAAGGAAGCTGAGATTAGCCCTGTTTTCTAAAACATGACAACCATCTTGCCATTATTACTTATTTGCCATATCACAAAGGCTCAAAAAACCTATAGTGTTTACCAACACATACATTATATTCAATTACTAGATTATATAAGAGTGACAAATGATACTTCAATTAATCCATTCTACCAACAAATATAAATAATTTTCTGCCTGCATGTTAAGACCTCATCTAGACGAGCAAGAGCACAAAGACCAAAAGAAGCACGTACAGTGTTACCTGCCCACAAGCAAACACATGAACCCAGACTCTGCTGGTGCTGGGGCATCTGCCGAAGAACAATGGTTGCGATCATCACCTAGCTTTAATTTCTGAAACTCCTGAGAGTGCAAATTCCCCCTCCGTGGCATACCCAGAGCCTGTGGGACACCTTCCCACAGACTGGCAGAGCACAGCACAACTCCTGCACAGGTGGAGACGGCAACAGTCAGAGTCACAGGGGTGTGAGTGAGGAAGAGGGCCCACACAGATACTGATATATCCAGTGACACCTTTTCAAATGCGAAGTCCTCCAGGAAAATCAGATTTTGTGTGGAGCTGAGAGGTTACTAAAGATAAATAAATCTTTGGCATCATGGGGATTTTCCCACCCTCCAAGCCATTGCCCAGAAACTTTAATAGTACGGCAATATTTCACAGTAAGTTCTTTGATGCCAAAGTACTGTATAATACTTAAATGGTGCAATTACTTTTGAAAATTAATATTCCCTTCTGCTCTCGCCTCCAAAAAGCCCTGCAACTATGGTACAGTTTTGGCCAGTCTTCCTTATTTGCTCGGATGCTTTCTGAGACCTCCCTGTGTGTTGAAAGCCAGATTCAAAAATGGACTTGTGCAGAATGTACAGTCCAAGTCCAGACATCCAGAACCCTCCTTTCATTCCTATTTAATTTAAACTGTAAGAGATGAATGTACTTTTAAAAAAATGCATTAAGCCTGTCAACAATTTATGAGCTGTAAGCATTTAAATAAGAAAGGATAAAGGTCGAACTAACAGGGCACAGCAAGACTTTTACTTCCGTTTTGTCCTTAACGTGTTTTTCTCATGCCTCAGTTTCACCTTTTGAAGAGGTAACAGACTGTAAAAGTGATTATACTCTATGCTAAAGTGAAGTGTTAATTTTGATTTAAGCAGAAGTAAAATGAGATGCAAGAGGATAACTGAATTTATTTGTTCCTTAACAATATTCACAAATACACCTGCAAATGCACATCAGACAACCCAATTCCTTTTAACTGGTGTTAACAGTGGACAGCTGGATTTA
This sequence comes from Nyctibius grandis, assembly GCF_013368605.1. NCBI lineage: Eukaryota > Metazoa > Chordata > Aves > Nyctibiiformes > Nyctibiidae > Nyctibius > Nyctibius grandis. The sequence continues at coordinate 19,949,092 of NC_090659.1, forward strand.
CAGTTTCAGTGTATCTGAAATTTCTCTAGTGCTACAAGTTTCAGTAATAAAGTGCATTCAAAATCTTGGCAAGACAGATGAATTAGTATTATCTTATTTCAACACAAGGTTTAACCACTTAAATAGAGAAGACTTCCACTCAAACTTTTTAACATTTTCCTCTTGATTCTCCTTTGCATCTGAATTAGAAGCCTCTCTGTTTTCCATCAAAGCTTCGTAAGTCTTTTGTGCTCGAACAATTTCTTTGTCTGCACTGAAGTGCACCATTTGTCTGCTCAGAATAGGAACAATTAAATTGAAGTTGTCAATTCTTTTGTTTAATTTCCTGATATCTTCTATAAATTGCTCACAAATACGATTCCATTGCTCTTGCCTATACGGTGTCATTGGCCCTCCAAGCTTACTTCTAGACGTCACCATACTCTTCCTTAACTGCTCAATAGTTTCCCGTATTTCTTTCTGCATCACGATCCACTCTGGCTGGTATCCATTGTCGATCAGAATCCTGTTCAAGTTGTGGGTCATAGGGTCAATGTGCGGGCAGTCTGAAAATTTCTGCAAAGGTTTTCCTTTGCCACTGAGGTTGTCAAAGTCTCCTTTCGCCATCGATTCTTGGATGAGGTCCTCAACCAACCGTTCAACTGCCTGAGTTATTTTCACCTTTTTTCTCTCTCTCACATCTTTGGCTTTCATTAGGTCAGTCACAGCATATTGACTTTCAAGTCTCTGCTGCCGGTACTCCAACACTTGTTCAGTAGCACGGTCTACTCGGAATTGCATGTACTGCTTTTCTCTTTGGCTTGGTGTTCCCAAACCAACACCTTCAAAACTCAAGTAGTGCCTATGCTGCAGTGCTTGTGATTTGAATCGGTCTTCCTCCTCTTCATCATTCTCATTTGCTTTCTTTTTGGTCGCCACATCACTGAGCACGACTCTGTACGCTTCTTCTACTTTCATAAATGCTTCAGAATCAGCTGTAGCAGAACCGCTGTCTGGATGGTATCTTTTGGCAAGACTCCGATATGAGTTTCTGATATCATCAAGGGAACAACCTTCCTCAAGCTCAAGAATTTTGTAAGAGTCCTTGACGTTGCTTTTAGGTTTGTAACCCGACAACATTCTGTTGCCATAAATGTAGGGAAACGGTTTCAGATTTCTTGGAATCATTGCTTGACGTACCATTAAACAATGCCCTATGTTGTTAGTCAGCATGACACAAAGCCACTTCATATTCCTTCAGATGCAGCTACATTATAAACAATGACCTATAAACACATTTTAATAAAAATTGTGTTAAATATGCTTTTTGAAAGAACTTACACGATTTAAGTGTTATCTTTAACTTGTTATATTATTTAAAGAAATCCTTAAAAAAATTCAGAATATACAATGGGTTTTTATGGGTTTTTTTTTTTTTACAGACTAAAATTGAAATCTGCATTTCTTATTAATTACTCTTGAAGTAGTAGTATTATTACAGTGTAAATGAAAATTAATTCACAATATAGTTTTCTCCTGGTATAGCAACAGTAGCATAGGTTTGCTTTGCACTGCAGAATTCCCAAAAACTTTATCGCCTTTCTGCAAACTCAGTGCAATGTAAACTGGAAACGTGCTTTCTGTGGAGCGGTAACTCTGCTGAAACAAATCTCTCCCTTTTCCTCTATACACCTACATTCAGCCATCAACTGAATTTTCTACTCCCACACATCAATGCCTCAAGATCTACCACCTGGTGCATTCTTGAAGGATTTCATTACAGTACCCTTTTGGTATTTCACAACAACTGAAGCAGCATTCAGATTACAGATTCATTTAGATTAACTCTTGTACCCCATAAGGGCTGTCACATCCTAGTGGCCAGTCTCATTCCTTTGTGCTAGCTAAAGTTATAAATCTGGAACTCAGAACAGATCAATAGCAGACAGTATCTCATTCTGCCAGGAATACCAGTGCTTCTGAATGATTTTGGGAAACTGCAAAAGGAACACCTTCAGCAAATGACAACATAAGTAAGGCTTCACGTAAAATCAAAAGCAGAAAAATATCATACAATCCGCACACACAATTTACACATCAGCTAACTTCTATTAATGAAAATCCTAAAACAAATGCCACATACATGGTGCTAAAGGATCTCCTTTCGCAGACTCATCGGTGACTGCAACATATCCTTCGCTGACTTCCTTTCCAGACAAAAAACTAGGTTGAGTCAAGGTTACAGTTAAGGAATAAATGGTGTTTATATGTTCTGCATATACCAAACTGCCCTTCTGCACTAACCTGCCTGAAAAGAGACAGGAAAAATGTACTTGGGACTGGATGAAAGATTGGATCAATCCTGGATGTTTTCAGTTTATTTTGATCCAGGTAACGTATTAAGTCATCAGCAGGTGGTTATTATAATGGAACTTTTTTTTGTGTGTTTATGATATAGATTACTGATTTCTCTCCTCCTAGGTGGTTGGCAAAGATAATAATTTACTTCCCTATGGCCATAAAAATCCACATAACTACTACTTCATGGAAACATCAATGGATACACTCTTGAAACTCAGCAGACTGTCTCGTAACTCTGTAGACTGGATTTTAATGTATTTGTGCTTAAAAAACTGTATCAAACTATACGTATAGCACTCTAGCACTCACCCAAGGGTGCCGGCTGGGGGGCTGTTTATTCCGCAGTGTTTATTCCCCCGCTAGAGATACGTAAGGGGGGACAATACCAAGCCCCCCCCCATCCGGCAAGGCCCAGGAGGGCGGCGGCCCCGGCCCCCCCGCGCTGGGCCTGGCGCACGAGACAGCCCTCCGCTGCAACAGCCCCCCAGCCGCCACCCCGCGAGGGCGGTGGGGACAAGCACGGGCTCCCGCCCCGGGAACGGGCGAGCGCCCCGAGGCGATATGCCACAGGAGGGCTGAGGACAGCACTTACCGGCACGCCAGGAGCCGGGCGCTCGGCACCCCTCCCCTCCCCAAGCTGTTATGTAGGGCGGGGGACGCTGGCCGCACCGCGACGCCCACTTTCTCGCCCAGGGCCCCGCTGCCCAGCACCCCCGCTTCACCTGGTCCCCGCCTCCGCCCGCCCTTCCCCCTCCCGCACAGCGACGCACGCCCGAGGGGGCGCGGCAAGCGCCCGCAATGGAGGAGAAGGAAGAGGAAGGGCGATCGCTTTTACCCTTCGCTCAAGGACGTCTCCCAACGGCGAGACGGGCGCCCGAGAGGAGGCGCGTGTGTGAGGGGGAGGGAAGGCCGGCCCGCCCCCGCGCCCTGCCGCGCCGCTCACCAGCGGAGGGAGCCCGAGGCCTGCCGCGGCCGCGCGCTTCCGCCTGCCGCGTGACGCCGGCCGCCGGCGCGGGGGCAACTGACGAGGCGGCGCGTGGACGGGCTGCCACAGCCCAGAGGCGCGGGAGGGGCGTGCGGTCAGCGCGCGTGCGGTCAGCGCGCGGGTAGTGGGCCGGCCGGCTGGCGCATGCGCATTGCGGCCGGGCTGGGGTCAGAGGTGTGCGGACCGGGGTTGCCCCATCAACGGCCCTGTGTGAGCGTGTATGGGAGGCACGGCTGTTATAATTCTTTTTTTTTATATGCACACTTACACATGTAGACCTTAACTGCTTTTTAGCCTTCGTTCTCCTGAGTGAATTGCACCTTAGTAGATGGCAAGTTCCCCTGCCGTATCACAGCCTGGTGAAACAGCTTCCCCTGCAGTGCTTGCTCTGGCAAAGGCTTGGTCTTTCACAGCGTTCTTGTGCTTGCCCATAACACAGATTTCAAAATGCTGTGAGTGCCTCTGAGCAGCCACGCTAGCAGCAGGGTAAGCTGGCATTGGTGGACCTCACCTGAAAAGGCTGTGCGAGACCTGCTGTAACCCAGAGCTCCCGGCCTACGTTACATGGCTGCAGGGCAGGTAACGCCTGGTGGTTTTTCCTACGGGCTGCGTGAGTGGCGTGTGCTGGCTGTCAGGGAATGGAAACTTCAGCAAAAGAAGCCCCAAACCAAGAAACAGTTCTCATCCTCAGCCTGGAAAAGAGGACCCAGATACATGAACTAAAAGGCCCAGTAGATAGAAAACAAATAACAATGTTTCCTCCCTGAACACCAGCATCTATTATTAAAAAACAAACAAACAAACAAAACCCTTGTGTTTTTAATTAATGGTACTTGATGGGGTATGGTTGAGCATGCTGCATATCCAGCCAGTGAAAATGGTAGCATTGACGTGTGAAAGGAAGCAACAACCACGTAGAGCAATCTTCTTCGCTTTACAGCTTCCAGTATTACACTCTGACTGCTCATCCCGTTACAGCTTTGCCAGTATGCTAGCTTGGTGAATAAACAGCACTAAAATACATTGTTTCAGAGAGATTTTATCTTCTATTCATTAGGTAATGGTTTTCTACATTTTTCAAATTTCAGATTTGCTTTCTGTAAGAGACAGATTTTTATATTGGAAGTTTCCGTGTATATTGTCCTTCTCTGCTGCATATTCACTTCATCATCTAAGAAAACAATTTGGTCAAATAATTGCAATACAAATTGACCTGCTGGAATGAATGCAAGTTTAAATTATCTTCTTCTGGCCAGTCATGTAGCAGAGAGGCATTTCAGGGCTGCACAAGTTCTGTTTCTGACTTAAATTGTCACAGCCTCCTGTCTATAAGAAAAAGTTCCAAGAGAGAAATTTTATCCTTGTTTCATCTTACAAGAAATAGGACTCTTCTTCCCTTGTGGTGGTTTGCTCTTCAGTCACAGGTAGAAAATATGGAACTGTGAGTTTGCAAATCTAAGGAAGTCAACAGATACTCGGTAAGTGATGCTTAGGACTACTGGAGCAGGCAAGCCTCCTTAAACTGGGAGGTTCAAGTACAGCATCTGTCCAACAGTACAGAAGCCATTAATTCCACCGAAGTTTTAAACAAACTTTGCAGCTTTCCTTTAAATATTGTTTTAGTGGTGTGAAAGGAATGGCTTGTGTTTCTATTAATGTATTTTTTTTATTTCTAATTGCCTGTCTTTAAGACACACAGATACTACTCAGTACTATGTTGGGATACATTAATTTTGTTTTCAGTAAAGAGTGGTGGCATTGCAAGCTTGCCAAACGTTAACCAATCGACTTCAGATACTATCATGAAAGGATTAGGCTGTTGAAGAGAATGATGGATGAACCAATGAAGAAAAAAATAACAGTTGTTATACATTGGATGTCTGTCACTGCTTGTATTAAATTTCTTCAAAAGGTAGAAAGCGTAGTAATTAAGGGGAGCACAATTCAAGTGTGTGCTAGATATTAGAATAACGTTTACGTATACATCTAAGGATATGTTCCGTTACAAAGAATAGGTTTGTGGGAGTTATGCGTGCAGGTTTTAACTGGGGTGTTTCTGTTTAACTGTAGACCATGAAAGCTATGTTTTATTTTTACAAGTTGTCTTTGAGATTCTTTACTTGTCAGAGGATATAAAATTGCTCTTAACATGGGAACTGAGCAATGATCTCAACTTTTTAATACCACATTGTAGCTTTTTTTTTCCCTAGGGTTGAATACTATTAACATTGTAGGACTGTTTGGTGGGGAGGAGTTGTTTTTGTTGTTAGCTAAGGAAAAATGGAAAGAGATGAGAATGGTCCACATTGCTGAAGCCTGTGGGGAGGTCTGTTTTGAAGGGCGGGCGACATCAAGAGGAACTTGCTGGGGATCCTCCCGTCAGACAGGAGGATAAAAGGGGACAGGGCAGCATGCGAGTCTGTCTGCTTCTTTCACCCTCTCATCCTTATCCCTGGCTTTAAGAGATCAGAAATCATTTGGATCTGCAGCAAGAGCTGAAGGAAGAACTCGAATCCACCTGGAGGACTCCTCAGCCTTTTGTGTGGACAAACAGCAGGGTCTGACACGGTAAGGGAAGACGATTCAAGTGAGACGTCCCTCTCTACAGCCTTTCCTCTAGGACCAGCTATCTTACCAGCTTTTTCTTCCAGCACACTTTTGAATTGCTTTGCAAAAAATGTCTTCAGTGTCCTCACTATGATGTGGAATGGAAATGTGCATTTTTTCCACAGGGCAGGAGGCACTGCTTGGTTTCACTCCCAGTTAGGAACTTAAATTTATTCTGCCTTAGAAAACTTCAGTGATTTGTGAAATTATATTTAAGGGAAAAAATAATTTTACTTTTAGAAACACTTTGCTTTTTATTAATAACAGTTGGACGGTAGTGCCTAATGAAGCTTTGTAGAGAGCATGTTGATGTCTTTGTTAGAGATAGAGCAGTTGTAACCCTTTACTTTGAAGTTCACAGCAACTTCCTATTGAGTCCAGAATCATTTGTCAAGCGGTGACAAAAGGAAAGACAAAGTCTGACATATTGCATAGTTACACAGTATAAAGACTTAGGAAAGTCTTTTGCAAGGGAATCAGTCTGGCAATTGATAGAGCATTAAGCATGTGCTCTGTGTTTATACGCCTAGAGCACAATACCTGAAACTTGAAATTAGTCTCTTAGATAATCCACAATGGTCTGTAATCCCCAGGGACAGGCTACTTGAAGTACTTGCATTGTACTTGGGCAATTTAATAATGATGAAAATATATATAGTTACATTTTATTTTATTGATAGTAGGTTAAGACATCTTAGTGCTGTCTCAGGAACAAATAATCAAAACATGATTATTGATTTATCACAGTTCTATGAACATATTTTCTGAAATATTATACCTCAGTATAGCTTCTGTTTGCCTTTGGAAGTTGTGTAATGAACTCAAACCAATGGTTATGATTTCTTGGGAAGACTGCTGACGTGTTGCTTGCAAAGCTGGTGTTTTATGGTATCTTTAATTTATTATCTATTTCTTGGGTAAGGACTGGTTTATGCCATTAGCATCTTCCTTAAAGGTCATGTTCTGGAGTGTTTTTTCTTTCTGACATTTGTCCACATTCAGCACATAGGGAAAAATTAAGTTTGCAGTTGTGACCTACGCTGAGTATGATAATATTTCTGAAATAAATCAAAACTAATTTGCCTAGAAATATTATTGAGGAACTGTTTTAAATGTCAGTGTGCTAGTGAAATTAACAGTTGTTCTTTCACTGAGCATGCTGTTATGCTGAAGTTACCCTCTTAGCAATTCTCAAAGTATAAAATCTGTTCTGAAAACTGTCTTTGCCATTTATTACTGAGGATGTTTACACTCATAAAAGTTCCTAGATTGACAACAGTGTTCAGTCTGAAATATATTTATCTAGTAAGTTACCTAGAGCATTTGTGTGAAACCTTCTGTCCTGTCCTGTGTAGCTGTGCAAAGGACTTGATGAGACCTAGTCATGACAAGATTATTTCAGCCTGGATACTTAAGAGAGGAAATCTTGACTATGCTGAAAAAAGTGGAAAAAATTCTCAGTGATTTCATTGTTGTCAGTATTTAAACCAAGATGTGAATGACGCATCTGTCCAGTGACACTACTTGTGCGGTCACTTTGTCTGGATGTCTTATAGATACCTTTGTAATACGAACTGGATTGGAATTACTTACCAATTATAAGTGAGGGATATAATTTATGTATTTTTGCTTATTTTTACATGGTTTGTGAAATAAATAGATAGTAGTATGTATATTATGATTCTGGGTTTGCACAGGTTAATGGCTGATCGAGTGCTTGTGATTGGCAGTGGAGGGAGAGAGCATGCACTGGCCTGGAAGTTGGCCCAGTCTCCACATGTAAAACAAGTGTTTGTTGCTCCAGGAAATGCAGGAACGGCTGACAATGGAAAAATTTCAAATTCAGGTAAAAAGGGGGAAAAAATAGAACATTGTGGCAAGCAATCAGTAATATGGGTGTTGGAACTGAAACAAAACTGACCACATTTGTATTGAGTTGGTAGGTGATAACAATTATTCTTTTCATTTACTGGCACCACAAATTATTTAAGGCACATATTTATTTTTTTCTGTATATTTTGTTTCTGAATTTTAGAACTGCCTAGTGAAACGTCATACTGTACGTATTTTTAGCCTAGCTTTTTAAGATAGTGAGGCTTACATGAGACTGTTTTTCTATACCTCATCTCTTTCCTCCCACTGCTATGCTTGGATTCACTGACCAATTTCAGTGAAACTTGAGAGGAACAGAAGGCTCAAAGTTATTAACTTATGGTTAGAAACTTCTCTGGTGTCTGCCCAGGCTGCTCTGCTAAATTTATCTCCATCATGCACTGGCATTGAGTAAATCTTTGCTCAGCTGTTGAAAGTGAGTTTCCTTATGAACTTACGGTTTTATTTTTTAAAGTTTTTATTCTGTTATGATAAGCAGCTTTTAAAAGTTCATATTGATTACATATAGCAAACAAAATACATTTAATAAGTTAGCAGATGTGTATTAAAAACAGTAGTGCAAACTGGAAATGTTCACTGTTCATTCTGGACTCTCTTATTATTGTATTGTTTGTTTTACTTTGCCCTTTATGGGCTGTTTCATTATTTTAATCATACTTCTTAGGGAGATGGAACAATGACATTCTCATCTCCCATCTCTTATTTAGGCTTTACAATGGTAACTTAATTATATTTCCTTTTCCTTTTCAGCTGTATTAGTGAGCAATCACACTATTGTTATCCAGTTCTGCAAAGACCATAACATTGGACTTGTGTTAGTTGGACAAGAAGCTCTTTTGGCAGCTGGTAAGGCTGACATAAATTAACTTGACAGTAAAAATCAGCACCTTGAATTCTGCTTTAAAATGACCTCTTTTAGGATCTTAGGACACACTGAATTAAACTGAAGAGCAGGAAAATTTGGATTATCTTGTAAACTGTAGTCACTTAGAACATTTGGCTTCATAGCTGTATGCTGCTTTTTGTGTGTTGGAAATCAGCAGGGGAAATCGTGCAGCATCAAGAATCAGTAATGGTTACAAGTACGCTTGTGTCTTCTGCTCTGCTTTCCTTTATATAAAGAATTTTCTTGCAATAGTCCTAACATTGTTGCTGTATGCCACAGTAGCCAGACCATCATGTGCATTTATTGTAGTGTGGTACAGTGAGATCTCCATGTCTTAAATAGTGAACAGAGGTGCCAGACAGTCCTAACTAGTCATGGGGTGGTAACTGTGACAGTGCTTAGTAATGTAAAGAGCTCAAGACCTCTTAAAACTAAATGATGAAACAGGTCATTGGATATGCAGAACCTTATGTTAAGGATGAATTAGCTGTTTGAGACAAGGAAAAGTGTAATAGACTGCTGGAATGGTTATGTGGTTTTCTTTTGTCAAGATGACTTGATGTTTCCAAAGAGATGGCTTGGTTCTTTTGCTATTTTTGATAATTAGGGATTGTTGATGACTTGAGAACAGCAGGAGTTAGGTGTTTTGGACCATCTGCAAAAGCAGCCCAGCTGGCATCCAACACCAGTTTTGCCAAAGCCTTTCTGGATCGACATGGGATCCCAACAGCAAGGTGGAAAGCCTTCACCAATCCCCAGGAAGCTTGTAGGTTTATTATCAGGTAAATATTTTGATACTGGAAACTCCTTTGTCAAGTTATCCATGCATTTGGCCTTCACCTGTGATGGTGACCTAGAACTAGGTAAATTTTCAACTGTTGTTCTTCTCAAGTAGCTACTGAATGAATTAGTTTTGTAATTAGAGGCAGATGGTGAAAATGAAGGGAACCTGGGTTGGTTTTTCTGTTCACAGATCACAGCTCTTCTTCCCTTTGATCACCTTCTTCAGGATGCTAGTTAACCATTTAAAAGACAAAAAAAATGTGGCAGAGAAAAATATTTCAATAAATCTTTCTGTAAGGGTAAGAATAATTTCTACACAGACAGATACCAGCAAAATACTATCTCTGGAGTGGTGCGGGAGGGACTGGTCAAATACTCAAGTAACTTAAGGAGGATACGCTTATTTCTTCAAGGCTGGACAGCATCTCTCTTACATGGAGAGAGAAATGTAACTGCATATTTCTGCAACTGATTTGAGCAGTAATGCCTCTGAAGCCACTGAGGATCCTTTGGGAGAGTAACTTACCATTGTGGCTATTTTGGTCCAGTCTCACAGCAGCTGCTGTGTTCAGCTACACTGGTCTGTGGCTGTGGTCGGTTTCACGGACTTCTTGTCTTTGCTGTCATGTGCTACATGTGGCATAATCTAGTGGAACTTTTTTTTTTTTTAAATAAAAACAACCTTTTCACTGACTTTGCTCTGTAACAGCATTTGGTCTGTATTACTGCTGTGTAGAAAAGCGGGCCAACAACTTTTATGTCGGTAAGCATGCATAAGACTCAAGTCAGCACACTGAGATGTGGAGAATGGGAGCTTTGTGTGAGCCTGCTTTGGCTGCTTGGATAAATCTAGAGTTGACATTTATCCTAATATAAATCGTAATGCGGAAAGGAGGAATGAGATGTTGTTTCAGAAAACAGGCAAGTAGTGTGTAGAATCAGCTTTTCAAAAGGGACATTTTATGTGACTGTCCACAAGCCAGAGAGGGGTGAATGCATAAAGTGTAGTTAAAATATGTTAACATTATGCTGTTTTGTTCTATTTTTTTCTCTTCTAGATTTAGTTTGTGTTTAAGAGTAAGTGGAGCAATTCTGGGGATACAATGTTAATACACTAGTTCTAACATATCCTTTATGTGCAAGACCTAACTCAGCCTTAACCTTACAACCCTAAAGAGAACTTCCAAAGTAGTTTATAGGGTTATATACTGTAATCTGGTGTTACGAAACTATAAATCATCAATGAGTTCCTCTTTCTAAACCTATTGACAGGAATAAAACAGTAACCCAACTCAGGGAAAAGAGGAAGAAACTGCGAGGTGTTAAAGTTCAGTGAGTTGTCCAAGGATATACATTGAGTTGATGTCAGAACCAACAACAGAATTCATGGATTTCTGGTTCACAGTCCTGTGCTGAGGGCTATAAGAGCCCATTCACCTCCATGACAGAACGGGCTAGCAGGGAATGTATTTTTCTGAAGTGTTATTCTTCAACCGTTCAGGAAAAAAAAGGAAGAATATGGGAGGCATTCAGCTTAAAAATTATCATTTCACTGGATGCAGTAGGGATGCCTGAATCTCCCTTTTGCTTTCTTTTAAAGCACAGACTTTCCTGCACGAGTTGTACGGGCGAGGGGCCCTGCTGCTAGAAAAGAAGTGACTATTGCAGCCAGCAAAGAGGAAGCCTGCAGAGCTGTCCAAGAGATTATGCAGGTGGATAAATCTTTAATTAATCAGTGGGAATCCAATTCTTGATGTTCTGCAGCCTGTGAGTTTGTAATTTTGGCCACAGGAAGCAAGTATTTTCAGGAGAAACTTGCCCGTTTGACTAAGGAATTTCTCTGGGTATCATCCTCAAATTCCTCATGTTTGCCCCAGACAGTGGGCAGTGAGCAGGGCTTTGTAGATTTTGTGACTGAACTCTTGTTCCAGCACTGAGTTCTGCTTCCCTGCCCCTCTAACTTTATCATTTTTTGTTGGCCCTCAGGTTCTGATAAGGTGCATTTCAATGTCTCTTTCTTATCTCCAAATGAGATTCTATTGGCTTTGCTCGACATACCAGAATTCAAGCAAGCCAGTACTTTTCATATACATTGGTTTTTTCTGTTAAAAGAAAATAGAAGATTTAGCCAGTAGATGTCATGTTTGCTAACTGGAGAAATTTTTTTTTGTACAGGACAGAATGTTTGGAGAGATGGTTGTTATTGAAGAACTTCTTCAAGGGGAAGAACTTTCTGTATGTGATCGATGGTGTGGTTATGTGCTTTTATTCTTTGGCATTATTGCTAGCTCTATGCATAAACACACAAGTTTATTGTTTCAAATAGTTTTTTGTTTTATTTGCACTTAGATAACTAAATATGCAATCTAAACAATTTGATGTCATACTGATCAATGTAAGTTGTCAGTAGAATTTTCTTCTACATTAGCCATAAAATTGAAATTATGGTGATCTTTTTAGGTGGAAAATTATCTTTTTTTCCTAAGGTGACCTAAAACATGTTTGTATGGACTTTGTCTTGGTAGTTCTTGTTACATTAATAATTTTGTGCTAATATTTAGTGCCTATTTTAGCACTTTCCTTACCATGGATTACTGTTCAGTGGCGGGATAAAACTTAAGCATGCATATTACATGCCACATGAAAACTTAAAATTAGTTCTTTGTGCAATGTTTGTCCTGCACTGAGAATACCTGACATTCATTTAGGCCCCAGATCAGCAAACACACATGTTTAACTTGAAACATATGAATAATTCTGTAAAGTCACTGAAGACTGTTCACATGCCTTAAGGTAAGCATATGTCCACGTGACTGATAGGTCAAGATCTAACTCATCAGAAAGGAATTGTTATGAGGGCCACCATTTCTCTTGATTATTTAAAATGAGAAAGAGAGCTCAATGAATCCTTCAGGTCAGTGGGCTTGCAGCAGAATAAGTGAATCCTATTGCTTTCTACGTTTGGTTCCTAAATTTTCCTGGCAGAACTGAGCCTCAGCTCATGCCCAGCAGTGTTAACTTCCCGTAGGACAGGACATTGTCACTGTTTCTTTGTTGTGTGCCTCTCTTAACAGTGCTTGTGCTTCACGGATGGTGTCACTGTTGCCTCAATGCCCCCAGCCCAGGCCCACAAACGATTATTGGATGGCGACCAGGGTCCAAACACTGGAGGGATGGGAGCCTATTGCCCGGTTCCTCAGGTATAGCAGTCCTCCTCCTCAGCCTGCAATAACAGTGATCGTATCTTGTTTCTATCACATAGGCCAGATTTCTTCTGGAATTGATTGACGCTTTGCTTGCATAAGTGCAACACAGAGCTCAAACTTTCGTAGGCATTCTTTAGGATTTAATTAGCCAGTGTTCTGATGAATAGTCTCTTTGTTATCTTTTTCATTGTTTCTAAACTTGGTGTTTACTTTTTCCTTTTTTCTAAACTTGTTTACCCTTCCTATTATTCCTAAACTTGGTGTTTACCTTTTTCTTCTTTCTAAATGCCGTGTTTACTTTTTCCATTATTTCTAAACTTGGTGTTTCTCTGCTTATATTAGCATCACTTGAAATGTCCCTACAACATTCCCTGCATGCTTGGAGTCTTTGTGTCTTGAACATAACCTTGGATTTATTGTTGTTGATCCTTAAAGCTGACTGCATTTCTGAATACGCTGCTCAAGTACATTATTAGTGTGTTTTTCTGTAAGTACAGAAACAATCTTCCTGTGTACTGCCCAGGTTGGCCAGTGTCTCAAACCTCTGTAAAGTTGTCCCGCTAAAGAAAGAACCAAACAAAAAATCTTGGGAGACAGGGCAGCAGTGTATCTGTCCTTCAGGAAGCAGCACCCAAATGGAAGGAGCGCACTGGTTGGGGGTGGGAGAGCAGAAAACATGGCTGAGGCGTTTACTTACCCCAGTCCTTCCAGGTCCTATGAGCTAGTCCAGCAAATGTCACCACTGTCTCAATCAGTTTGATGTTGATCATCAGGTTCCAGAAGTTCTTCTAGAGAAAATCAATGATGCTATCCTTCAACATGTTGTTGATAGTATGAGACAAGAAGGAAGAGCATATGTAGGTAAGTAAGCATTCCACTGGAAAACAAGGTCAAGTCATATCAAGATTATTTTAATTGTTAGGGATTGCTTTTGTGTTCCAAATAATATTTGTTAAAAAAAAAACCAAAACCAAACAAACAGAAAAAAAAGTTAGTTTTTCATGCAGTATTAATCCTCACTGGTTTGGCTTTTAGCTCTTTCTTTGGAGAGAAGAACTTTCATCTTTTTTTCTGTAGAGCATACTGTATTTTTATTAAATATTTTTTGCTTAAACAGTTGCAACCAGACTCTCTGTAGTTCAAGGTATAATGTATACTTAAGTTCAGTTGTATTGTTCACTCCTATATACAGCAATGTAAGTTTTCTTGAGATCTTTGTCTTAAGGCTGTTTTGAAAAAGGAAGGTGATGCTCACAGCTGTGACTTAATGGCTGCTCTTGGTACTGAAGACTGTCAAGATCACATATACGTAGAGAGTTAGGTTCCAGTCTGTGATGTGTTCTCTGCTATTTGGTAACTTCTTTACAATGCCCAAATCTGCAGTAAGAATGTAATGGGTGTTGAGCTTTTTCAGGATGATGCTGGAGGACCTGATGCTTTGTGGGGTTTAAATTTTCACACTTGTTCTCTGGGGATTTGTTTTCTGATTCTACAGTGAAAGGCCTGCTTTAGACCACCACATGCATATATGTGTGTTGAGTGGAAATCACAGCATGCCGCCTTCAATAAGTTTTTGTCTGTTCTTGTTTGTTAGTAGTAGTAGTAGTGAATTCTGGTTTGTTATTTTTGCCTGAAATACAGAGTTATACATCTATATTTATGCATAACAATAGTGCATTTAATGCTAAGAAAATCACGATATTAGCATCATGAATAGGGTTTTGTGGGAACTGTTTTTTTCATCCTGTCAGTTCCTTCTTGATCTCTGAACACCTGCAATCAGAGGGCTATAGCAGAAGGTGGAACTCTACTTTCTGATGCAGAGAGGTTGTTTTCCATTGTATTTGGTCTTAAATGTGATGCAATGTTCCTCAGGTTATTGCTAGCCACTTTGTTACTGTGGAATTATTATGACTTGTGTGTAACTGTTTGTAGAATCCCTGCTCCTAATTCCTTACAGTTTGCAGAAATGCATCCCACATTCCAAAATACTATGTTGCATTTAAAGGAGTTATTGAAAAATAAACATTTACATTCATTTGCTTGGCTGTGTTCTTTCCGTTCAGGTGTGCTGCAAACAGGTTTAATGCTTACCAAAGATGGTGTGAAAATTTTAAACTTTAAATGTCAGTTTGGTGACCCTCAGTGCCAGGTGAGTGAAAGATACTAGAAACTTAAATATGCTTTATTCTTTTACCTCTTGACTGTTACCTTTAGGGAAATATGCGTGATATCTTTGGGTTTATGTATTCCTTCCCCTGAACGTGCAAATCTGAATGAGAATGTCTTAGACAATGTATGAGGTAACTTAAAATATTAGCTTGTCAGCTTCTGTGAATTGTTAGTTAAAGAATGTAAGTCAAAGAGCTGTTCCTCAGATTTTATTTTTCTGGATAGAAGCAGAATGAGAGGGGCTTAAATTCATGTTTCTTCTACATAATCTCACATCTCATGTTTGTAAATTTATGACTGTTGCAAAAAGATGCTGCAAATCAATGCTCACCTATAGTTTCCAAATCTACTGGTATAGGGAAATACAGTATTTTCAGTTTGGCAGGTACAGATTTTACTCTATTAATTGAATTTTCCCTAAGGTGAATTTCAACAAGTCAGCAAAATAAAAATTCACTTCTATCACTACAAAAATTTTCTGCAGGTAATTCTTCCACTGCTTAAAAATGATTTTTATGAAGTGATTCAAGCAACAATTGATGGCAAACTCTGCAGCTTCATGCCAGCCTGGTCAGAAAATAGTACAGCTGTGTGTGTGGTCATGGCAAGTCCAGGATACCCAGGAGACTATGACAAAGGCATGGAGGTAACAGGTAACTGCAGTAGGTTGTTTACTATTTAATTTCAGTGTAGTACTTCAGTAGATTCGCATCTCTTCTCCCAGAGATCTGTACACCCCACCCCTCACACGCTATCAGAGTCTGCCTTCATCCATCACTCCTTGTCCTTCTGGAAGGGAAGCTGTTCAGTAAGATCTTTTAACAGGAGTGTATGCTTGTCCAAAGTAGCGCAGGGGCTAAATGTTTAAAATTACATCCTTCTATAAAGCTCTGTCTGTAGCTGATTGCTGAGATAAGGTGGTGATGGGGCATTGTCCTCCTGGAACAACTCTGGTGCGCCTATGTGGAGTACTTCCACAAAATGTGCTGGAAACATGGACCGCAGTGCTGTCAGCACATGACTGCTTTTTCCTAGCTTTGCTCCCTTGCTGGAATGTTGGATTATTTTAGCTAATGCCTGGCCAGGTGATAAGGGTGAGACTTGAGGAACCGTGGCCTTTAAAATAGGAGCAGCGCATGCCTCCACTGTCAGCTTGGCTCCTTCCCTTGTGCCAGCCAGCCAGGGTCATTGCTGTGTAACACTAATAAGGACCTCTTCTTCCTAGGGCTTGAATTTGGGAAGGTGGGCATGTGGGCTTTATATCAATACAGATTTTCTATGTTAAAATTCTTGTGGTTTAATATCTCATTAAGATTTTTAAAACTGTTTAAAAACAGAAGGAACTATTGCAGAACTATTTCCTTCCCCCTCAGCTACTGCCTTGCCAGTCCAACACTGTGCCTTGTGTAAAGCAACCCAGACAGCTGATCTTGTATCAAGGCCACCTTATTTTTGTCAGACCTCCAGTTACCCTACATCACCCAGGGAGAAGGTCATGTTATATTGCTTTTTGCCTTGTCAAGTTTTATGCTGTCATGTTCTCCTCACCCACCCTCCTCGTCCAGTTCACTCACTGTATTTATTTTGTTTGTAAGTGATATTCTGGGAAGCTCTGTATTTCTGTAACTGCAAAAATCCAAACCACATAACTGAGTGAATCCTTCTGCTAGTGAGCTCCCTTTCACTAGTCAGACTCAGGTACTTAACTTTTTTCCAGTTGGTATTCATACCATTAGGAGTGAGATGGTATGCTTGTTAATCATAAAAAAAAAAGACAGTCAAAACAATGAAATTCTATCCATTCTTTTATTATTATACTCCAGCCTCTGGAGTTGTGTGGGTTTTATTTGTTTTTTCCTATTTTTCACATTGATTCCCACATTTTAATGGCTTAACAAACATTTTATTGTGGAGTATTCCTTAAAACGTGGTGGGAAGGAGTTAGGTTTCCATTGCAGCAAAGCCAGCTGGGGCTCAGCTTTGACCTTGTCAGGGCAGTGCTGTGGCAATGTAACACATTGTTCCTTCAGCAAGTATAAAGGTCCTTTTTACTCATTTATAAAAATGTATCTAGCTGATAGCAAGGGGAAAACTGTGTTTTGTTTTGCTTTTTCCAGGTGACGGCAGCAGTTCCTCCTCTTCACTTATCCTCTCAAAATATGAATCTAAAAAACCCCTGAACAATTTTGCTTTCCTCTAACAGGAGAATACATGGAGACAAATGAAAATAATAAAATACATAATTTGTTTTAGCTATTGGACAGTCACCTGCAAGTGTTTGTAGAGCATTGATTCGAGGCGTGGTAGGGAATTGCGTGGAGTGGGCACAGCAGAATAGCTTAGGGGAGTGCTGGGGTAACATTAGCATTAATGATTTAATATCAGGAGAGGGGAGAATCCAGGCAGTAAACTGCTATGAGTTGTGATTTTATACAGGAAAGCCCTGCACAAATTTTTCACAGTTGTTGCAATATACAGCACAGCTTTGCCCTGGCACAGGGTAGTTATATGTCCTGTTGTGCTCACGGATCACTTATTTCTGTTCCTGTCTGATCTGTGTCCTTATTGGACATCTCAGAAGTGAGTCTTAGGGCCAGTGGAGTGGGATACCCTTCACTGATAATGCTGTTTTTCAGAAGAAAGATAAGGTGGGAAGCTTTATTGTTGTTCTGCCTTGACTGTAGAAAGGACTTCAATCTTCACTGCTTTGCCAACATGGCATGTGATTTAAAATACTCTGAGAGTTCCTTTTGCTTTTGTAGGACTGCTGCAAGCTGAAGAGTTAGGGCTGCAGGTGTTCCATGCTGGCACAACGCTGAAGGATGGCAGAGTGGTGGCAAGTGGTGGCAGAGTCCTCTCCATTACTGCTGTTAAGGAGGACCTGATGAAAGCACTGGGAGAAGCCAACAGGGGTGTAGCAGCCATACGTTTCAAGGGTGCCACTTACAGGAAGGACATTGGCCATCGGGGTATACGGCTTCTCAAACAGTCTCTGTATGTAAGCAAAGGCACTAGCAGAAATAGATGCTAGTCCAAAGTTTTCTATCTGTTGTTCGTGTTTGTGTGATGAATGATGGTCTATGCAGAAAATGTCACCACTGCTGCTAGCATGTCCTTTACTCTCTTCAGGGGTCTAATATACAAAGAGAAACGTGTGGAAGCTGTAACCAGTGATGTTTTGTTTCATAAGCTGGAGACATCAGTTGTAAGCGGCACCAGATCAGGTAAGACTGGGAAAAATCTTTGAATTTCCTCAGTATATTGAATGCAACAGAACTTTTTTTTTTCTCCCCCAGGAGGTAAGCAATGCATTCTTGGCATCGAAATTGAGCTTGAGAAGCTGGGCTGGGGTCTCCACTAAGAAAGCAAGCTCTCATTTCTTTTTCATCACTCCTCTTTTGCTTAATTAAAAAATAGTTGGCTTAACATGGGGATGATTGCACTGTTTCAAGGTTAGTCTAGTGAAAAGAATAACTCCTGGATTAGTGGAATAGTTTTGTACGTCACTGGACAGAAGTGATCGTACCAGCTGTATATATGAGTAAAACACACGAACAGTTATTAGGGTGTGGCTAACAATCACTGAACTTGTTATTTGCTCTTTAGACTATGTTCTTTACTCTTAGTAGTGATCTACTGAGGAAAATTTATTGTTGATTTTTTTCCCGTTAGAAAAAAGTAGCTACATAAAGAAAAAAGGCAAGCTGTTAAGAGTTTGGTAAAATGTTTAACCTTGCTATACACAATCCATAGGTCACAAATATGGAATAATAAAGATCTATTTACAACACCATGAAATATGTGACTTTGGGGTCCATGCTTCATAAAGCTGTGCATGTTTCTGTTGGTGGACACAGTGCTGTCTTCTCCAAGAAATCAAAATTTGTAGTGCTTGCCTTGATGAGTGTTTTGGATCTTTTTATTTCCCTTAAAAATGATCCTTGACATATTTGTACTTGGCAGGCAGTCATTCAGGAGTAGGAGGCTTTGCTGGTTTCTTTGACTTGAAAGCATCTGGTTATGATGATCCTATCTTGGTATCTCAAACTAAAGGCCTTGGACCTAAACTGCAGGTAACTTGCAATTTGACTGTAGCAAAGCTCATGTTATTTCCCGAGACTGTTTTAAATGCCACAGCCAATTGCACCATCTGCACCCTTCTGAGCATTATAAATACATCTCAAGTCCACTGCAATGGCAATTTGAACTTTGTAGATGATCATTTGAGCAAGGCCTGTGCATATGTTTGTGAGAACATGGAGGCTGTAGATATTTTGTGATGAAATGATAATAAAACAAAACATTTAGCTGAGCACTTGAGGAACTAAGCACCAGCATTTCTGCTATAAAATAGAAGGTCCACTGGCTTTGAGAAAGATCAGTTCAGAGGAGTACAGGGGATTGTTGAAATGATAAATGTCAGACTTAGCTTAATAAATTGTATGCAGAGAGGTAGCATGATTACCTTTGTCAGGGAACTGGGGAAATGAAGGATGGAGGAGATAAACATTAAATGGGAAGAGAAGCCAATAGATAAAGAATGCTAATTACACAAGAACACACAGGATAAGTTGAGACAGGAAAAAATATATATATATATATATATATATATATATATAATCAGAAGAAGGCTTTCAGCCATCAGAGGAGTTGGAGTTCTGAAGCTGCCTTTCACTGGTCAAGCAGAGCAACTTAACTTGTTTCGAATTGGTGTTCATACACTTAGTAATGGGATGATATGGTGTGGCTTCCTGCAACAGCAGGAGACCAAACATCATAGTCCAGAAGGTCTTTTGCAGTCTTACATCCTTGGACACCTCTGAGCATGAAAATGTGATTGGTGCTGGCTCTTGTAAGTCTTTGTTCCAACTACTTGGCAGAGAGACATTCCCAACTGTGTTTACACAGACTGTTCCCAAGACTCTTCCTTGGCCATAAAAGTTGGCTGACGCCTATATGAATTGTTACTAGATCAGTGGGAGGGAGATGTTATAATGCAACAAAGCACATGGGAAGACTGGTTTCCATAGCCCTTCTAAATCCACCAGCAGGCTTGTAATCCAAACTCAGACTTTGTTTAGGTGCTGATCTGTTACCATTTTGAAGCCAGTGATAGTATTTATCTGCATTTTTTCCCTTGCCTATCTTTCTGTACTGAACCTTTCTGCACTCATATAACTACACTGATAGAGCTGTGTCAGTAAGAGGTAGTTGCCTTGAAAATTTATCCATATGTATGCCATCTTTGTCCTATTTCAGACCCTGAAGTGGTACCTGACAGAGATGAATTGCACTGTGTGAGCTGGTGCTGTGCATCTACATTGAGAGCTGGCACAAACGGAACCGCTCTGGTGTATCCCTGACAGTGTAGAAGCCTCTGCTTGTAATAAAGTAGTGTAAATGTTGCCACTTTATAGAAGCCATGTCTGATAGATATGGCTTCTGGCTAGATATAGAAGCCTGATGCCTGAATTAGGTTTCATTACTTGTAGGATGTAAACACCTTGATAACTTTCTTAAAAAACAAATAGCAGCCTTCCTGAGGGAAATATTATTGCTTTGTGAAAGACCTGTCTTTCAAGGGAGCCTACAGACCAGGCCCACGTTGTTGTCTGTGACATGAGACAGCTGAGATCAAAGGACTCATTTGGGGAGGGTGGGAATGAAGAATCTCATTCCCTGTGGACTTGGAGAAGAAGCAGAAATCTGCTTAATAATTGTTTCAGTTTTGCTGCATAGCCCAGTGAAATTAATAGGCAAAAGTAAAGCAGAACACACAGTGATGTTTGAGCAACCCAATCTTATTTTTGGAAATTGCTAGGATGTTCTGTAGGTTGAACACCCTGGGAATCTGTAATTGCTTTTAGACACCTCTTATTCTGGATTTGACATAGTATTCCAAAAAGCAAACAAAAAAACAACCCAAAATGAGAATTTCTGGGTAGCTGGAGCTAGAATTTGAATTAATATTTCAGGAAACAAAATAGATTTTTCTTTTCTCTGCAAGAAAATGAGCTGTTTTGTTGATTTAAACTAGATTATGCACCAGGTTTTCTTCTGCAAGTATGTTCTATTATGATTCTTTTCAGGGAAGATAAGATTTCTGCTTATGTGACTGATTAATATCTAAGTTTTGCATATTTCTTGTCACCACTGCTGGTTCCCACCATGTTTTGCAGATTGCACAAGTATGTAAAAGACATGACACGATAGGTCAGGACCTGGTTGCCATGTGTGTCAATGACATCCTATCTCAAGGAGCAGAGCCTCTCTTCTTCCTCAGTTATTTTGCCTGTGGCAAACTTGATGTTGAAGTGACTGAAACAATCAAAGAAGGAATAGCTGAAGCTTGCAGAAATGCAGGATGCGCTTTCCTGGGTATGAACACTCCTCTCCTTTGAGATTTGAAGGTTCTGATGTTGAAACAATTACTAGTGAAATAGACTTTGTAGGCAGAGGCAGTATGTGGCGTTTCTGTTTGGTGGAAAAAACAGTCAAACATTTGGTCTTAAACTCTTCCTTATCTCTAAAATGGGTCAGCACAGAAGGGTGATTTTTAGTATTCATGTATTTGGATCCTGATTCTTACTTATTTATCGTTATACAAAGGAAAGCAAAACTGGATGCCTCACATTCTATGTTAACACATCTCAAAGTGTTAATATGCTTTCGTTCTCTCTTTGATATTCAGTCATAGCAGGGAGGTGCCAGATAAGTAGCATGAAATGGGGAAAAAATTTATTCTTTCAGTAAATTCATGACGTTTTGTTTTGTTGAAGCCTTGAGGTGAAGTAAGAAGGATTTTTAAAATATATCTGAATGCGCTGCTTAGGCTGCATGTCTCTGCAGCCATGCTGGATATGTTGCTTATTTTAGGAGATGCTATAGATTTAAAGTTAACAATAAAAAATGTTTACAGCTAGTGCTGACTGCTTTCTCTCCCCACTTAGGCAGGGCGATGGCTGAGATGACTGGCATGTATTCTTCTGGAGAGTATGACCTGGCTGGCTTTGTAGTTGGTGCAGTGGAGCGAGGGCAGATGCTTCTGGGGCTGCAGAGAGCTGATGAGGAGGATGTGCTTATTGGACTGCCCTCTTCTGAGATTCACGGCCATGGCTTTAGCATCATAAGGAAGATTCTCTTAATGTCCTCCTTACACTACTCCTCACCAGCACCTGGCAGTTGTGGTGACAAGACCCTAGGTACAATATCTTTCTTTTCAAGAGCAAACCTGCAATTGAATTGTGTTCGGACATTTTCATAACTAGGTGCTGCCAAGGGTTGTTTACGTCAGGATGGGTTAGGGTTAGTCAGTCTTTGGTGGGTGTGTGGGCTTGCTTCTACAGTTTTGGAAGAGTGTGCCAGCACTTTTTGCTACTTCCCAAGGCTGTCTGCCACAAAGAACCTCTTCAGAGAAGCATTCCCACTAAACAGCTAATGACCTTTTAAACAAATTAATTGAATTGACACTTTTGTTTGCAGGAGATGTATTGTTGACCCCAGCAAAAATGTACAGTCCATCTTTACTGCCTGTCCTTCGCTCAGGGCACGTGAAGGCTTTTGCCTTCATTGCTGAGGAGGGCTTGGTGGAAGGCATCTCCAGAATCCTGCCAGAACATGTCAGTGCTGTCCTAGGTAATATCAAAGATGACTGTTTCTGTTTGACAAAATTTATATACAGCATGGACTTGACTTTTTCAGCTTCAGTTACAGAGATACTCAGAAATGTATGTGTCTACATAGTTGCAGACTGAATGACCCAAAGTCAATGCTTTTCCAAAGAGCCTACAGAAAAGCATTCCTATTTCAAGTAAGCATCAGCTGATGAGCACCAGTGTGTCATTGGAGAAGGGAAATTTAAGGAGAGTTTGAAGGCAGCTCCTCTCTAGGACAAAAGGTGTTTGAGAAGATTGTGTGTTCTGCAAGACACCTCTCCATACTAAACATTTTGACCAAACAGTGAAGCTTGTTGAGAGAATTAATTTACATTATTTGTTCCACTGTATGTTTATGCACTTCACACACACACACACACACATATTTAATGCAGTTTTATGATAGGTGGTAGCTTCCCCACAACAGATTAGCATTTGACATCTGTAAGTAAGGTAGAACTTTTTCTGTTGAAGCCGAAATTGGGCAAAGTATTCAAAAGTTCAAAATATTAAAGAAAACCATATTCATGCAAGTTCAAAAATATTGTGGGGATGGGGAGGGGGGAAGGAAGGTGTCTGTATGTCTGTCTGTATTTCTCTAGAATTAAATTAGAAAGGAAAGAAATAAACTCAGCTTACTAAGGTGGTGCCTAGGTTGCTTGCCAGTGCCTAGAACCACAGACAAGATAACAAGTCCAAGGGATTACTAGTTTTCTAAAGTGAAGTCGAGAGGGCAAGCCTGCACCATCAAGCTTTCCACAACCTAAGGCCATGCCTGCATGAGTAGGGTCACTATGAAAGCCCATCCATGCTTCCCATCCGTATGTAGAACACTCAGCCCTGTTCCAGTTAGCCCATCAATACACCTAATGATACACTCTTATACTAATTATTGATTCTTTGAAACAGAAAAACAAATCATCTTTGGACTACTGATTTTTCCCACGGCTCCTTTATCTCTCATGGAAGAGATGGAGGTCATCTGTAGCTTTGTCCTTCTGGCTAATGAGGGATGAGTAGATCTTAATTCACCATCATTTCCCACATGTTCTCATTAGAAAGCCTGAAGAAGACTTGGCTCGCACAAATTATGGCTAGAAACCTCTACCTAAGCAGTACCTGTAAAGTTGACTGGAAGTTGGGTCAGTGTCCTCCTTGGGCAGTATTTTTAAAATAGCAAGAATTAGTCTCTACCAGCTCTTGTAATAGACCACTGTCATTGTATATAATAAAAGATGGGTAGCAAACATTTGTGCTGACCATATACAAATTTCAATTGTTTTCAGATGCTCTTAGTTGGAAGATTCCTGAAATCTTTTGCTGGCTTTACAAAGAGGGAAACCTCTCTGAGGCGGAGATGGCTCAGACATTTAACTGTGGGATTGGTGCAGTCTTGGTTGTGCAGAACGACCTGGCTCAGCATGTTCTCAAGGACATACAGAGACATGAGGAAGCTTGGCTGATTGGTAAAGTTGCTGCCCCCTGTCACACAGGTTAGCAGGTGTCCTAGTGGGAATTGGAGACACTCACAAAAATTAAAGAGAGTATGCTTTGATTCAAAGTGTAACAGATTCATCTGTCTCACTTCAGAGGGGTTTCCACTTAAGGATGTGCTATATAATTTTTAAGTTGATACAGAGTAAGTTGTTTTAGAGTGTGATTCTGTGAAGTGCAAGCATCTCCTGGGAGGTACCAGTTGTCCTCAGTTCTGTAGGGTCTGAGGAGACTCCTTATTGCAAAGCTTGTGTAGTTCACATCTTTTTTCCTGTTGTTTCACTAGGCAGGAAACTACTTGACACCTTCCATCCAGATTTCATTATTAAATACAGTGAGAAGTGAATGTCTTTTTTTCAGAGTGACAGTACTTGAACAGTGTCTTACCTAGGTACCTGCTTGAGGCTTGAGTAAACCCCTCTGATGACTGTCTGTAAGGACTCAAACATTATTTAGTTGATTATGTTTTACCACAATCATGGTAATCAACCCATCTCCTTTCCAACCCCTTCCCTACTCACATGGATCCTTTGTAAAGATTGAGGATAGGCCACAGCTGTGTACAGTCATATGTGATGGTAAGTCTTCATTCTGGTATTTCCGTTGCTTGACATACAGCAAGACGTGAGCCAGAATCCCTCTGGAAACCAAACTGCTTGGGGAGCAGTTTGGGCAGCCAAAATGCAACCTCAGCTCTGTCAACACCATCTTTTGTTTAATTTTGCAATGTGAGAGAAAGAGGAAGACAGGTGTAAAAGACAGGGATAATCCTTGAAAAGACTATGCCATGCCTAGGCCTTTGGAGACAGTTCTGCAAGTGAGTAACACAGAAGAGATCAGCACAACTAGCATGAGTTAGTTTGTTCAAGTAATGTATGTTTTTGTAGTTCAGTTAGTGCTAGCATAAATAATTGCTGATAGGTTTTTCTCTTAATTGAAACTTATGGTTAGTAAACTATACAAAGTAAATTTAGATGGGAAACTAAAATCTAAGGTATTTTACTTTTAACTTTTTCCTCACATATTTGGAGGAGGTTCTCACATCAAAGTGGAGAATCTTCTTGAAGCTCTGCAGCTGAGCAGTCCCCAGCATCTGCTGAATAACACTGTTGTCGAGAATCAACACCAACCCAGAAAGAACAAAGTTAAAGTAGCAGTTCTCATCTCTGGAACAGGTGAGCTTTCATTTATCATCACACAGAGAAATGCCCTTACAAAGGAGTGGCTGCCTTTAGCCCTGATACAAGCGCATCCACGTTGCCTTTTTTTTCAGTGGAGTCCATGGAGCTTTCTCAAACTACGGTTGCATTTTCACTGGAAGTCAAGAAGTTGAATTGTACTGCTTAACAAATGAGCTTCATTTGTGCACGAATTCCTTAGTCCTCTTCTATTTGTGCAGTTGTTGCAAACAAGATTTCTGTTAAACAAATGGAACTGAGAGCCAATTCTCAGTGACATAGATGCTCATCTATTTCATGAATGTTTGCTCTCTCTTCATTTGAGGCACAAACCTTGCTGCGCTCATCAGTTATGCAAAAGAGCCAGGCAGTTGTGCTCAACTTGTCCTTGTCATCTCCAACAAGTCTGGTGTGGAAGAACTACGAAATGCAGCCCGGGCTGGAATTCCCACCAGGGTAAGGACACCCATTTCCTTTTTCTCACCAACTCACAGCAACTCTGTAGGACTTTATGGAATGCTTGGTAAGCATTCGTGTTTCACTTTTTTAAAACTTTTACATGGATAAGTGGATGTAGCACAAAGCTGTCAAAGTTATCAGTAGAGGCAGAGCTGAAAGCTGTATGGACAGTGCTCACTGGAGGCTGTGAGTGTCTTTCCCATCTCTTCAGTGAGTGCTACAGTCGCAAGTCAGGAAGGGACTTAAAATTGCAAGTGCTTCGATGATTTGAGTCTGAGACTGTAGCCCATGCAGCTTCAAGCTTTAACTGAAATCAGTGAGACTTCAGGCTCTGTGAAACACCTAGTATCAGAATCGTTTTGGTTGGAAAAGACCAGTAAGATCATTGAGTCCAACCGTAAACCTAACACTGCCAAGTCCACCACTAAACCATGTCCCTAAGCACCACATTTACACATCTTTTAAATACCTCTGGGATGGTGACTTCACCGCTTCCCTGGGCAGCCTATTCCAATGCTTCATAACCCTTTTGGTGAAGAAATTTTTCCTGATATCCAATCTAAACCTCCCCTGGTGCAACTTGAGGCCCTTTCCTCTCATCCTATCACTTGTTACTTGGGAGAAGAGACCGACACCCGCCTCGCTACAACCTCCTTTCAGGTAGTTGTAGAGAGCGATAAGGTCTCCCCTGAGCCTCCTTTTCTCCAGACTAAACAACCCTGGTTCCCTCAGCCACTCCTCATAAGACTTGTTCTCTAGACCCTTCACCAGCTTCATTGTTCTTCTTTGGATGAGCTTCAGCACCAACATAAGCATGTTGTCTCCTTGTCTCATCTCTTCTTAGAAAGACCTTTGTCTCATGGTGTGCTCAGTCACTTTCAGTGGCACCATACAAGTCTCTTTTCTCCTACCTGTGGTTAGTAGAGTAGCACTGTGTTATGGAAACTTTCATTGGTTTATTTCATAAAACAAAAAAATATAGAGAGTAACATCCTGTCATCGTATTTGTCAAAGTATAGAACATGGCTTTTGAAAATATTCAACAGCTTGGGATTTCGAATGCAGCCCACCAGGAACTCTTCCTTCTAACATTTAATGATTTTGAGCAGGTATCATATTTGTACAGCTACACACAGATGGGAAAAAATAGTTAGGTGGTCTCCATGCATTAAAAAGTTTTCAGCAAGCTTCCTCAACAGCTGAGTTGGATTCATGTTACTTTTTTTCTGGCAGCATAAGGACTCATCTCTGGGGAAAAAAGTTATGTCAAAATTAATTCACATTTTCATAGGCAAGAGCATGACAGCTTTGTTAGCCCCTTATTTGAATGTCTTCATGAACAGAGTCAGGAATCAACACTTACCTTGGGAGCTGGAGCTGTGAGGTGGAGTAGAAATAGAACAAGACTTGACTCCTTCCCTTACACAGAATGTCTGGCCAGTTTCTTCTCTTTTTAGATAAGTTCATGATTTTCAGTAAGCAACTATAGACTAACTGGTGGTGATGTTGTCAATTAGATTACTATTTTTACTTTAGTCTTTGGCTAGACATTCTGGAGTAAGAAGTCAGTATCTTCTGATATGTTCCCCCTTATTTCCTTCTACACCACATTACCCACGTTTCTCTTTTCACAGTTGGCTGCTCTTTGTGCAGGTTTTCTACACAGCCTAGAAAGTATCCTGTGTGAAACAGCCAGTGTTAACTAGCAAGTGATTGGGGTGTTCCCAGGAATGTTTGTATGAATGTGAAAAATCACAAATATCCTGAGTAATATAAAAACTTATAACTTTTAAATCCTTGAATGTCCTGGAATGAATCCGTTTCACTTTCTCTTTGTTGCCCAAGTAGCTGCTCTCATTCACACAAAGTTATTTCCTTGATACGGCTTTTGATCTGTTTTAATGTTTTAGGTGATTGATCATAAGTTATATGGGAGTCGCTCTGAATTTGACAGCACGATTGACCGAGTTCTTGAAGAATTCGCTGTTGAACTAATATGTCTTTCAGGATTTATGAGAATTTTGTCCAGTCCTTTTCTCAGAAAATGGAAAGGTAAGAAATTGTAACTGTAAAAGAGAAATTAAAATATGGATGCTTGGTCTCACCAGAATTACACAGTCGTAGTTCTTCGTCTTTTGGTTAAATCTCCCACAGCCTTGCTGACACTGAGGACTGCATGTAAATCAGTGGGGCTGCCCTATGCTTCCATTCATTCTGTCCAGTGGGACTGCGCTGGGATTCTGACTGTGCATTGGCAGAGAAACACCTTGTGCTGGCATAATGAGTAACAGAGGGGCAAAATCAGGGTCACGGAGTTGGTCTGTCTGCCTTCCTGCTGGGAAGGAGAAATGCCTGCGGAGCAGGCAGGAGTTTGGTTCTATCGGCAGTAGGGGACAGGTAGCATAACTGTGTCATTTCTCAAGGAGCTGTGCTGGGTAGTTGTGCTGACCTTACTCCTTGCAGCCGTTACTCAGAAAAAGATGGGAGGCTGATTTCTCAATGCGTCTCCGTCCTGTGCTGCCCTGAGGGCTGCACAGCATAGCAGTACTTTGTACTGTGTGCTGGAAATATAGGCATTGCAGACCCCTGAGTGAGCGTGGCTCTGCTGTGGGGCAGGGCTTTCTTTACATGCGCTCCAGGCCAGCGGAGCGGGGAACGCTCACTCCTCTTTCCTCTTGGCTGTGGGCACCAAGTGCCAGCTGCTGAAGCCTGGCTCAGAAGTTACTTGCTCACTATGCGGATTGCACTTGGACAGGCTCCTTTGGGAATGTTTCCTATGAAAATCATGTCTATCTGTGCAGTGGCTCTGCATCAGGCTGTAGTGTGAAGTCCACTTCCAAGCCGCTCATCTGCAGCATGAGGGCTGGTCAGCTGGGAGGGGAGAGTCTTACGACTTCGTCTGTTCATCCACAGATGCAAAAGCAAATTAAGTCCTTGGCCTTAACTGAAACATGTTTGCCTTGCTACCGCCAAAGCCTGCACACCATCACCTGTGTTCCTAGAAGAGCAGCATTTCCTCAGATCAGAGAAGCACTTTCTCACATTTCCTTAGAAATCATAACACCATGTTTTGCTTTTTGACCTGAATCTGAACATGCCCTGTTACATTCTGACTGCAGTTGAAACCAGTTAAAAACTCCTGAGTGGTGCTCAGTACTGTTCTTTGGAACTGATGATCACATCTCACTTTTATTTTAAAGGAAATTCAGTTCAAATTTATTTATTTTTCTTTTTTTCTCCTCTCACACTGATGCGCAGGGAAAATTTTGAATGCTTCCCCATCACTTTTCCCACCAATCAAGGGGGGAAATGCCCATCAGCAAGCCCTGCAAAGTGGATTCAAAGTCACAGGGTGCACCGTGCATTTTGTCCTGGTAAGTGTCCTCTTGCCTAACATTGAGTAAGTTATGAAAAGAAATTTGCTTTTTTTCTTTCCTTTCTGAAGGCAGAAACAGGAAGAGGTAACAGGAATGTGTGGAAATCTTGGGATTGTTACCAGTAAAAACAGGAAGATGTAGGGGTTACATCATTGCATTTCTGGTTTCTTGAGGTCCTGTCTTCTTCCTTCATATTATGTTTTTTTCTTCAGTTTCTCCTAACCTCAGAAAACTGCCCTCTGAATCTTCTAGCCCATGTCTCTCTCCCCGCTGTACTCCCTAATGTAATGTGGGTACCCCTAATGGAGGGCATAAGCCTCTCCGGATGTACTTTCAGCCTCCTGCACACAACTACAGATGTGCTCACCGAGATCTCTCGTGAGACTTTCTCTGCTCCATCCTCATTGTCCATAACCTTCCTGAGACTGCTAACCAGCCTCTGCTGAAAGACTGCCAATATCCCCATTTTAGGAGGAATCTAGTCCGAAAGCAGTGATCCACCAGGAGCCGGTATATGTGAAGGCAGATGACACCGAGGAGACACTGTCAGAAAGGGTTAAAGAAGCTGAGTGCCGGGCTTTTCCCATCGCCCTGCAGCTGGTGGCCAGTGGAGCAGTGCAGTTAGGAGCTGATGGTAAAACCTACTGGAAAAAGGAGAGACAAAGCCTCTGTCTTCAAGAGGAGACATGCACGTCCTCTCTCATGGCTCTGGAGCCTCAAGAAAATGATGTGGTGTAGCCAAATTACTGAGCGGCTTGCCCTCTGCTCATCTTTCTCTCCTCCCTCCTCCTCCCTGCCCTCGCTGTGCTTCTCTTTGACTGCAGGCATATCAGTGTCACAGGTTTCCATTCTGGGCTGTGATCCTTTTCCTTTAGCTTGCAGCTTTAGTTACATTCCTTTTGCAAAATTGGCGGCGGAAGCCAAGCTATCGTTTCAAATTTTTAAATTTCTTTGTTCTGTTTTTTCATCTGTAAAGGAGAGACTGTTACAAATCAAAGTGGGGACTTAAGCTGTAAAAATGGTCTAGGGCTTCAGAGGGAAATTAATTTTTCTGAGGGATCAATTTTTGTTGGCTGCATCACATTGCAGAGCACCAAGAGCTTCACAAAGCAACCACAAATAGGAACCATCCTGCTGCAAGAGGGTGACCAGCTCCTGTTGGATGGAAGAGGCCAGACATGTTGGGGCAGATCACAAGTGGGGCCCAGCCTGGCATGGTGTGGGTTTGGGGGTGAACAAGCATTAGGGATGAATGCATAGTTCTGCAGGAGAAGATGGGAACTCATCCTTGTGAGCCCCACCACTGTGGGAGCACCTCAGGGCACAAAGGAGAGGAGGGCAAGTAAACATGTGCACCAGTGTGGGAGCCAGAGCCTAGCAAGCTGCCAAGCAGAAGATCCAAAGGCCAAAGAGGCAGGGAACCTTTAGAAGGTAAAACAGAATGAAACAAACTCGCCTTCACAGATTATTTGTGACCATGATGTAATAACGCATACTCAACATACATCTAGACACTTCCCCTTGCTCCTTGAAAGGGGGAAGTGCATCGACATTCCCAGAATTTTGTATTAAAACATTTGGATCTTGAGAGATGAAAATTTGATTAGAGGGACTAGAAACACCAGATTTCAGGCATTTTTCTTTCTTCATCCTTGAAATCAGCAGAACAAGACATCCTCGGCTTAACTTGCAGCAGCAGGAAAATCTGTTCTCTTTGTTGACTGAATGCTTGGCTTGGTCCAGAGAGTCGCTGCTGTTAAATAAAACCTTTTTCTGTGGAAGCTTGTTTTATATCTGCCAGGATAATGACTTGCATGCAAGCAACAAATCAGAGGAAGGAAGCTAGCTCAGAAGCTACTTGAACAAACTATAAAAGAAGTAGCCAGAGCTGAGTTTTCCAGAGGTGGGATCACTAATAGCCATTAGATGCAGTGAAAAAAAAATTTGTTCTTTTTTTTGATATTACATGTACTGTACTAGTAAGGGACATACTGTATATCTTGCTTTTGTCTGTATCAGGCTCTTTGAAAGCATGAGTCAGCTCCAGTTAAAAAGTCAAATTTTTTCCTTTTTTTTTAACGTGTAGCTAGTGGTGTTTCAGTAGTTAGGGATGGGAGAAAAATTCAGTGCCCTTCTGTAAGCTCTGCCATTTATGTACACAAATCTGTATTTGTCTCTTGCATTCTGACAACTGGAGCAAGAAACATATATTTTTAATGATTTGGGAGCAGTAGGAAGAACTGTAACAAGGCAAGATTAACAAATGTTTGGTGTATACCAGATAATTTTTATGATAAACTCATTGCTTAGTTTGCTTTCGGTCTGTTGTACCTGTGTAGTAACTTCATGTTGTATATTATTTGAATTGCATAGCACGCATGACTGAATGTTCCAACCTTAACAAATAAAATGTTAAAAGAGAAAAGGGTGCTAGTTATTGTGCTCTGATAGGTGCCAGACTATCACCACGGTATCGAACAACTCTCTTTAATTGTGTTCCTGGCATCCCTCTGAGATTGGGTGTGGTGATTGATAGGCTATTAATCTATTTATTCTTTTTACAGAGTGGTAATTGAATCAAAGCAGTCTAAAGTTCAGTTGATAATGAAATTTCTTTTTATACATTTGTAGAAATACAGCTAGAGGCTTAAATCCCATTTGTCATCAGCCTTAGGTGGCAAAATACCTGAGTCTTGCTCACGCTGTCTGTGACGGAATGGGGTATTGGATTTGGAGTGCCCGGGTCTTCCGCTGTTGGCCTTCCTGGCAGTGATCAAACTGCTTTTAGCAATAATGTTACATTTATTAACTGTACAGGTAGTGATTTCACCCCTAGTAATCTTACTTCTTCTAACGTGTGAGTAAATTTAAGTACAATTTCTTCTGACCTGTAAGAGGTTTGCTGTGACATGGCTAAAGCACCGAACGTGTGCAGACTGAACCCCTGCCAGAGCTGGACGCTCCCTGCACCTTCTACATTCTGCCTGTGACAGGCTGGATTTCAAGCCTTGGCGGGCAGTTTGCCTGCAGGGGAGGCCCTTCCGTGGGAGGGCAGGTTTGTGAAGACAAACGCTGGGCTCAAGCTTTTATTCTTTGCCCTTTACAAGCAATTTAAATTTGACCATGTCATCTTCCTCTGTATTTGCTTGAGCTTTATTCTCGGTGACAGAAGCTGACAGGAATATTTTGTCAGCAAGTTTCTTCATCACGGACCATCTGGCCACCGAAACAGTAAGGTCACCACACTCCGCGAATCACTACTAACTTACGCAGGATTGCATGTGTCTGTAACCTCACAAACTGATTGACAGTTGCTGTACTGTAGACGAAGTTAGATTCCATTTCACAAACTCCTCCTCCAGCTTATACCTCCAGTAAAGGAATTCCAAGGAAAGATTTTGATATTTAATTTTTCAACTTTATTAGACTTTATTTCAAATCCAAATTGAGAGTACATCAACACAGGAGTACCATAAGGACATCAGTGCACAGAATACAAATCAGCTTTCTCTGTATTAAACAGGAGCTCTAAAACATACAGAATCAGCTTCAGTCAGCTTCTGGTTTGTCTGGGGGAAAATTGATTATTTTACTAAATACATCAAAATGTTTTCACAGCTATGCTAAAACATTAGAAGAAAACCAGGTGCTTTTTCACAAGAGTTCAGCTGTGCAAAAAACCTTATCGTTTTCAGAATTATAACATTTACTGGGTTTCCCTCAGTATTATTCCAGATGAAAATACTGTTCCAAGAATAAAGGCACTTAACTTTTGTAGAATTTCTGAAGAACGTCTCACAAGCCAAGAACACATTTTGTATCTAGTCCTAACTCCCTTCTTGCTCATTAAAAAAAAATCCCCCAACTCTTTCGCCTCTGAACAAATCTCTGAGGGGAATTCATATGTGGATTCATATGGGGATGCTTGATGGCAAATGGTCAGCAGACATTTCATTCTATTTAGCATCTGATTGAGAGCAGGTCCAATATTTGAAATTATGGAATATGTCCAGAGAATCTGGGCCAGACAAGATCTACCAGTATTTAAACAGAAACTATATGGAAAAAAATCCATTTCATTATCTGCAGGAATAGTTAGTGTTTGGGGAGGCCAGTTTTTCTTGTTCTGGCTAGAGATTTTTATGAGTAAAGTTTTTTGCCTTTAGCTGTCTCTTCCGTTGAACTATTTCCAGTACTTTTCCTCACAAACACTTCACAGCACATGACAGGAGAATCCCCTGTTACAGCCTGTATGGTCTGTCAGGGAGTAATACTGATGTTCCTACATCAATCTCAGAGATGCTCAGATCTCTCTGTAATCAACGGAATGTTTTTTTGTTTGTTAAGAAAGTGATTGAGAACCAAAATGTTGGCCAAGGAATTATGATTAGGAAGCACGTAACAGAGCCATTGCTGAAACTCCTGAGAACAGCCCCCTGCCCTAATATTCCCATTTGTGGCTTTCTCTGGATTTTACTTCAAATCTTTAACCATTTGAGTGAGAACATGACATGGTAAACTCTATGTTAAAAACACGTTGTAAAGAGAATACAGTGTGCGTGTTGTTAGGCTGTGACCTCTGTTTTGATCAATTAAGGCACCCCAGCTGTCCCATCTGAGGACCTTCACGGACATGTTGCTCCTACTTCCAGTAGATCTTGCCAGCTTCCCCCACCTGTACGGCCCCGCTGGCAACAAGCTGCAGGGCAGCTGGGAAGGCTCGGTGCTCGGCCTCCTTCACCCTTTCGGACAGGGTCTCCACTGTGTCACCAATCTTCACTGGAACTGCCTCTTGGAAAATGATTGCTCCAGCATCAACTTCCTCCTGTAAAAGCAATGGCCAGAAAGTCTGTATGGTTGAAAGAGGAGAGAGAGGGGGGCCCAGCTGTATGACAATGAATGTAATCCAGCTGCCTTGGGGATCTGTTTATCACTACGTTGTAACAGGAAACATGAATCTAGGCTAACGTGAGGAGCACAGAAACGATGCTGTCACGCTGGCCTGTGAGGAACTAACAGAAGTGTAGGGTTCAAAGTAAAAGAAGAGGCAGGCAGAACACCAGCGAGTAACATTTCTGCTACAGAAAACAACAAAACGCCCTGTTAACTAGGGACATGATAGGCTAAATTGGACAAAATGATGACATTTTAATTCAGAAGAGTGAACTAGCCAAGCCTTGGCACAGAACGGGACCAGAGGACCCAGCAGATCTTTCTTTTGCATGTTAATGAGACAGATCCCTGCTGTTTAGGTATTGTTTCTCAGTACACTGCCACGCAGAGAAGAAACCCAAAATCATATCATGGGGAACGGAATGCAGTTTTTCCTTCTATCTGGAAAAAAACTTTTTGTCTCTTTTTCCAAGAGAAAGCAAAAATCATGAGAACAGATTTCAGAAGCAGTGGAGAAGAATAATCTGAAGAATGCAGCAGAGGAGAGCAGAGTACCTACTGTTAACCCCAAGAACTGAACAAGATGGAAAAAATGCTTCCTGAACTGATAAAAAAGTGCATCGTTCAAGTTGAGAGATCTCTGGCTTTTGTTTTCTTATTTTTTGACTTACATAAATTGCCAAGTTTCTCCTCCGTTCCCATAAACATTGAATTCCTTCTTAATATAGAATAGAATTTCCCCCTGTACGGGGCACCTCAAATACTATGTTCAGTTTTGGGCCCCTCACTACAAGAAAGACATTGAGGTGCTGGAGCGAGTTCAAAGAAGGGCAACGAAGCTGGTGAAGGGTCTGGAGCACAAGTCTTATGAGGAGCGGCTGAGGAAACTGGGGTTGTTTAGTCTGGAGAAAAGGAGGCTCAGGGGAGACCTCATCACTCTTTACAGCTACCTGAAAGGAGGTTGTAGCGAGGCGGGTGTCGGTCTCTTCTCCCAGGTAACAAGTGATAAGACAAGAGGAAACAGCCTCAAGTTGCACCAGGGGAGGTTTAGATTGGATATCAGGAAAAATTTCTTCACCAAAAGGGTTATCAGGCATTGGAACAGGCTGCCCAGGGAAGCAGTTGAGTCACCATCCCTGGAAGTATTTAAAAGACGAGTAGATGTGGTGCTTAGGGACATGGTTTAGTGGTGGGCTTGGCAGTGCTGGGTTAATGGTTGGACTTGATGATCTTAAAGGTCCTTTCCAACTAAAACAGTTCTATGATTCTATGATTCTAAATCTAAGCTGCTTATTCCATTTCCAGTGTTGCTTTTTTTTCTTGAAAGCAACAAATAAGGAAGGTTGTGTGATAAAATCTAAGAAGTTAGTGCTGTGTAGTAATAAAGATTTTGGGCTAGCCAAGGCCTTGTATGAACTAGTACCCTCATCGCAACTGGTGGAAGGCAGCAGTGGGATGCTTAGGGAAGAAGTTAACTTAGGTAAAGCTTAAACTCATGTATAGACTATTCATTTCCAGTTCCTTCTCCAGGGACGGCAAACTAAAACACTGTATTGTCTAATAATGTTCTGAATGAACAAAGGAGAAAAGGTAATCAAACGTGACGGTATAAGGTTGTTCCAAGCAAGCTCTGAGGTGAAAATCTGAAGACTAATGAATTACAGAGTTAAAGGGAGGGAGAAGGAAGTACTTACAGCTACGAAGTGTACAGTACAGCCTGTGACTCGGACTCCAGCTTGTAACACCATTTTGTGGGCATTTGCTCCCTTAAAAGAAGGCAGTAGAGATGGGTGGATGTTCAGTATTTTTCCTGGAAAATTGTAAGTCAGGTCATTGTCTTTTAGCATTCAGCCTTACCAGAGTGTTCAAAGTACCATAATCAACGGAGGAACAAAATACATTTGTGGAAAAGATTTTTCACAACTTTTGCATACACTTGTATTTTGATGATACTGATAGAGAACCAGCCCAAAGCATTTCAGAATGTCTCGCTATTTGAGAAAAATCAAAGCTACAATTAATTGCACGGCTAAAGCGTATTTCTCCAGTGACGAATAATGATTAATTTTTTGATGTAGCTGTCCCTTCCCTCAGCATCTTGTTTTTCTCTTCTTTGATCACAAGCACAATCCTCTTTCTTACAAACTCAGCACCCGGAAGAAACTCAATGCAGTTTCAAATGACATAACAGACCCCCCCATGACAAGGCAAAAATTCTTTAGCCTGGACTTTTGCTCCACACCTGTTCTGGCTTAATAAAAGACAACAGCTGCTCATATAGGAGCCCTTCTCTCTGCCCTTCCGAAAAGCACCTGTCTACCACTACTACTTTTCACGCAGAAAGTTGGCTGGGGGATCCTGAAATTGATAATGTAACCTCTAATGCTCAACTAATGCGACCACGGTTATAACCTTGGGAAGCCCGTACCTTATGTTTCCCTTAAAAGAGAAAGCACATGCCTGAGTTCCTACCTAGCTGTAAAGTAAGGGAGAGTGGCTGCCTGTGACCTCAGGGTCTCATCGCTACAGCAATGCAATGGTTAAACCATGAGGAAACCTTCTTTCTTCTGGCAGACTTCCCCTGTCTGCTCCTAATAGTCTGTGACAACTCCTCCTGCCCATTTTGGACCAGAGTGAAGTCAAAAAGTGCTCGACAGCCCTAGGTCTCCTCTTAGATTCAGTACAGACCCTTACAGGATAAAAAAAACGTGGCCATTGCTACTATTTATATCACAGTATGCTACGCCCACGCCATCTCTGCATGCCTGCTGCTTAGGAAGACCGTATGTCATCAGGATTCATTGAGCACCACCTAAATGCCAAGCAGCACCACTGAGCTGACATACGCTGGCGGAGGCAGCAGTGTACCAAAATAGAGGCTTATGATTTTGTGATGTGAAGTGAAGGCCATTTCTGGCAGCATGAGATGAAACCTGCACTCTCACCGCAGTAACTCATGCAGATATTGACCTGTGCAACTTAAAGAGGCAAATGTATCAACTGATCTTTAACACTATCTCAAATGTGTTTTGTACCTCAAAAATACCCCCTTTAAGCATCAGCATCTCCCTGCTTGCTGCTTGAGCAAAAAAGTATTGGGGACAGTGAGCTGAAAACAACACTCTGCACTTCTGAGTTTCCCCAGTTTCTCATTACAGTGCCGTCAGAAACTGCTCTAAAGGAAAGTGGTTTTCTGTTTGCTTGGTTTTGTTCTGTTTTGGTTTTTTAATGTCTTTTATGTTAACATTCAAAATTAACAATTCAGAGCCATTAAACAAGACAGTCATGACTAACTTCACAGTGTATGTCCTTGTGACTACAAGAGAAAGGAAAGGTATCAGCTTTTAAGAGAGTAGCAACAAGAATTGACTGCTCCTGAACAATTTGGGCTAGTCAGTGCATGACTGGGTCAGAGTTTTACAGTAGGCTCCTGTTAGCTGGCACAGATCCCTGAGCTGAACTGAATCTTTGAGCTCACATCTAAGACCTAACTGACAGATACTCTTGGTCAGAGGTCTGGTAGGTATCTGTTTTCAAGCTCAATTCAGCACTGGACATTTGAAAACATGAATTAACCAGTGCAGCCATCCTGTACTGAAGAACGTCACTTCTTTTGCTCTCAGGCCAGTCATATGTGTAACACAAGTCCTGCACTCTGCAGGGCACTCATCAGCGCTGGAAGTGCTCTGTCCCTAAAGGAGAGGAAACTAAGCTCATCCTTCATTTGCACAAGATCTCTGCACTAGAGAAAGTCCTTTTCCATCCTCTACACTGATACTCTACTCAAAACACATCTCTCATAGTGAGGGATTCCTCTCTCCTAACTACAGCTATCTATAGCACAGACATTTACATCTTCATCTTCTGGACTCTGTAACGAATGGAGAGAAACAAAAACAATTCCTCTGACTTACTTCAGTTGACAGCTTTATCATAAAGTGAATTGCCTCCTAGGAATGCCTGTTTTGCTCCACTGATTTTAAAGAGAGGTTTGAAAAGTTGTTCAGGTGTGAAAGGTCTGTGTCACAGACACACCCAGGGTCACACAAAAGTCACCATGTGAACAATAAGGGCCACCCGGAGAGCTGCAATGTACAGGCTGACCAGCCTGTAACTGGTATGAGCAAGACCTAGTTTAAGTAACCGTGACTGAACCCAAAGCAGAGCAAACAGTGAGAAGAGCAGCTGCATCTGTGTGATTCACGACTCCCTAAAAGAAACAGAAAGAAATAAGAAGAGGAATGTAACAGCTGGGGGAGGGAAAACAACCACTGAAGTAGGCAGAGGTGTTACCAGCCTCTAACAAAGACCTGGAAAAATTGTAAAAGATGACCAGAATGGAGACACTGTGAACACTTTGGACAAACAAGAGCTGAACCTGCCTGTGAAACGTGCCACCCTTGGGTTCAGACAGCTCCTGGGATGTCTGCCCAGCAGACTGGCAAGATCTTGTTAATAGGAACTGCGTATCGCTGCCTAGTTTTGCAATTTTATACGCAGCCAAAGCAGCCCATCTGTTAGGGGAAGGAATTTGCAGTAGCTGGATGCTCACCTCTCCCCAGCCAACACTTACTGCTTAGGTAACAATTTGCCCTGCACCTCATGTTTGCAGGGGTCTAAAGTTTTTCACAGCCTTATTTTAAAGTATTTTCTAATAAATCAAAGACCACAAGATCTGCATTTGCCCTTGGCATCCTTAAACCTCTGTGGAAATGATAGAGGGAAGGGAAAAAATAGTGCCTTTCTCTTTCTCATCCTCATCCTTTTCCTTACAAGGTGGAAGGGTCTAGTTTCCTGCAAACCCAGAATTAATATGGTCCCTTTTCTGTGTTTTTCCCATTCTCTTTTTCCTGAGGCTAAGCTATAAAATTACTTTTTAAAAAAATGCATACAGTACTATGCTGTGCTTACCTTCCCATTTTTTGACAAAAGGACCCGACAGTATTCGCATAAACCCAGCCAGACAGATCAGTTCAACTGAGAATTCTTCAAGGACTTTGTCAACTGCACTGTCAAATTCAGTGCGACTTTCATACAATTTGTGGTCAATAACCTGCGATAATCCAAAAGATGAAAAAATATGGACATGGTGTTAATTTAATCTAAATGCCTTAAAAGCACAATGAACTGGTACTCTGGAGTAACAAACAAAAACCAAGTAAATCTCCATGTGTGGTTTGAGTTGGGTGCACATACACAGCAAGAAAAGCAGTTCATAAATGCAGGCAGCTAACAGACAAACATGCAGTTCCTCTTCACACAGAGCAATCATCAGAATAAATAAGGGTTTTATTTTATGAGGCCCACAGCTGTAGGTCCCAGTGTTTGGACACAATTTAACAACTTACAAATGTAGGTCATTAAGCTAACCTAAAGTCTTAGAATGATTTCACTCAATTTGAGGCCTCTGATAGTTTTAAGCAGTTGAGCCTTGCCAAAAATTGTATCACAAAATCTTGAAGGAAACGCTAATCACAAGCTGATAAAACAGCCCCTACTGCAAAAGTTCAACATAACTGAGTTAAGTATTTAAGTAATTTAAACAGGAAGAAGGCAGCGCTACGTAACTTAAAACATCCACAGCCTTTTAAATAAAAATACCTGTTAATCCCGACCAGATTTACCATGGTGAAACCACTCACCACTCACTCTCCATCTTAACCACTAAGACCACCATCTCTCCAAGGGTGTACTTTTTTTCTTTATATCTCTGTTCTTCATCCACATACCAGGGACATATTTTACTTGCGATCTTTGTTTACTCCCAAGTAAGAGACAGCAGCGCTAACAATCAGATCCTGCTACTATTCAAGTTAATAACAAAGCTTGCACTGGGCCCAAATCTTCTCTACGTCTGTAGTTATCAGTGAAAAGTGACTGTAAAATGCTCCTAAGTCAGAAGAGTAGCATTTCACATCTGTAATGCAAATGGCTGCACAAAGGGCAAAGCAATGCAGCACTGGATCCAGTGACACTAAGGGAAACGCAGTTTGCTTTGAATGAACCCTGGAGAACCTGAAGCAATGCCCAGGGAGTCAGTGGAAGGTCCCACTGAGTCTGACCTCTCTATTTCATTCCAATGAACTACAGTATCTGGTTAGCATTAATTTTAAAATTAAATTCAGATAAAATAGCTTGTTACTTCAGTGCAAATGCACTGCAGTTAAATAAATGGCAAAGTTTCAAGCGTAACTGTGAAAGTTTTGTGCTGGTTTAATACAATGACTGTTCCCCAAACCATCAGGATTGCTAGCAACATCTCTGAGAAGAAGAAAAGGAAGTATTCTGCTTCCCATGTTAGGTAGTTTGCCCAAGGGCACAAGTCCATGACAGACGAAAAAGAAAAAAGCTAAAGGCTTCCTGTCAAACCATCTCTTACTCTAGTAAAATACATTATCTCACAGTACCTTCCTGCTGTAGTCAGAGCTAATGATGGCTAATTTTGAAAAGATGAGACATACTTACTCTTGTAGGAATACCAGCTCTTTCAGCTTTCCTTAACCCCTCCACTCCAGCTTTGTTAGAAACAACAAGAACTATTTGTGCGAAACTGGTGGGCTTCTTTGTGCTAGTTATGAGGGCTTCCAGGTTTGTGCCTATGAGTGGAAAAATAATTAATGAATATCAAGTTGTTCCTGGAGAATAAATACATTTAACAGTTAGAAGAGGTTTTAAATAAGCAGCCATATGGGTGAGACACAATCCAAAAAACACTGATGTTAACAGTAATCCTTTTTTCATTGATTTTACTGGGAACAAGAATTCGACAGCTGGAGGCTACAGGGCTTTTAATAGCAATTTAATTTGCAAACTGTAATTTTTTGAATTGGAATGATGGTCTACTTCTTAGCAAGTGAGAATACTGGAAACCCTGGGAGTGCCTACATGTCAAGAAGAAATTCTGATCTATTTATGAAATAATGCTGCTGTCCCTAGAGTGCAATGCAGTGGTTGCTTGAACCCAGAGACATGCAGAAATTTGCAGAGACATGCAGAAATTTGCAGGAACATGGGTGCAATTCATAGTCAGTTTTCAGCAGAGGTTAAAGGTCATTCTGTTTGTGACTGAAATTAATCCAAGGGCAAAATCTATTCTGCTTGTTACTGAAAGCCTGTTAGAAGCCTATCAGAGCTTCCATGGAGAACTGCAAGGACTTCAAGAGATTTGGAATCTGAGCTGAAGTTTCTTTTTTTGAATAGCCTGTTTTACAATGTAAAGAATATAAACTCTCACCTGTTCCAGAGATAAGGACAGCAACCTTCACTTTGTTTGTCTGGATTTTGCCTTTGATATGGCTGTGCACAGACAGTGACCTATTTGCTTGCAAGGCTCGAAGCATATTATGGACTTTCACACGGGCAGAGCCTGAACACATCAAGAAAAAAAAAAAACACACCACCACATAAATAAAAGGAGAAACAGAGAGAGAAGAAAAGTACACATGAAAAGAGATTAGTGCTGCTGCTTTAATACTCATTATTTATTTATCATTCTGGTGACATCTGACATTGCTAAGCACATGTTCTATGAACTAAGACTGAAGTCATGAGGACTGTCAATTTGACACCCTGTGGAAAAACCCATGGATGTGGCAATTAAGAGATTTTCAGCTAACTTCCATGGAGACTCACCAGCTAAGGAATTTAGATCTGCATTTTTTTTTTGAAAGGAAAATAAAAATCTAATAACCTTTTTGTACGGAGACAACTCTCCCGATCAGCCAGGCTGCCTCGTGTCTCTGTATGTCCTTGAGGACCTGCTGAGCCAGCTCCTTCTGAACTACCAAGACAGCACCGATCCCACAATTAAATGTCCGAGTCATTTCCTCCTCGGAGATGTTCCCTTCTTTATGAAGCCAGCAAAAGATTTCAGGAATCTTCCAGGTGAGAGCATCTGA
The DNA here is from genome assembly GCF_013368605.1 of Nyctibius grandis. Taxonomy (NCBI): domain Eukaryota; kingdom Metazoa; phylum Chordata; class Aves; order Nyctibiiformes; family Nyctibiidae; genus Nyctibius; species Nyctibius grandis. The sequence continues at coordinate 19,990,918 of NC_090659.1, forward strand.
AGAGAATTGAAAATACAAATGAAGAGTGGAAATCACTACCAATGGACAAATACTAAAATTATTAGAGCAGTAAGAGGCAAGATCTGGATGGAAAGCACAGACAAAGTCCCACAGCAGCATTAGCTTGAGTGAAATCAGCTCCCATGCACAGAAACAGGATGTTTTTTCCTTCCTTACTAAACAAGACTTGGGAGTAGAAAGAAGTGTCACTCTGGGAGGAAATTAATCATATTGCTCCACTGCAATCCGTTAATCAGTAATTCAAAACAGGCTCTGAGGCAGTCTTCGGAAAATCCTCTTCTTGAAGGTGACAACTCTGCTTCTAGAGAAACTCTTGTACCAGAACGATAGCCTTAAAAACTGTCACAAAAGTCTCACACTGCCCCCAATTCCAGTAGGGTAAGGATATTTACAGCAGCATGAGAAATGCTTCCGGACAAGGCACTGTAAAGGAACTCCAAAGCCAGTAAGTTTCTTTTTCATCATGTTATCTTTAAAATGGTATTAACCCCATTTATACGTACTACTGCCCACTGTGGACCACTGTTTAAGTGACAAGTAGAAAAATTATTTACGTGCAGTTCTGGAGCGCAAAACTCAATATTAGTTCCCTTATTTTATTCTACAGCCCAATGAACACTGCATAACTTACAGTAAGTCATTTACCTTTCCATACTACACTTTCTCCATAAGTGAAATACTACTTCTAGCATACCTGATGAGATTGTGGTGAGGATTAATTAAGGTATGTCGAATAGCATGAGATGTACTTGAGCTAGTAACCATATTCGAATGCTAATCAAAGACTTCATGAGTGTCATTTAATTAGCAAAAATTTTGTAGGTTATTGAAAATGGTGACAGCTCACTTTGGGTTGCTTTTAAAGTTGTTTTATTTTGGCAAGTATGGATATAGTTTTGTAACAAATCCAATCCAAAACACTATCAGGGGAAGTGAACTCAACCAGCAGCAGTCTTAAAAGTACAAAGTGTTTTGACTGGCTCTGTTTCAGGCACAAGGAGAAATTCAACAACAATGAAGAAAAAGGAGAACTTATTTCTAGACAGGCAAGTGAAGCTCTCACAGTGCAAGTCAGTTGGCATGGCCCCATGTACACAGCTTCCCCCAATCCACATTAACATGCAGATATTTCCACAGCTTTTCTTTTTATCTCACCTAAAATGACACCAAAGGACTCTGGGAGAACTCTGGGGATGTTTTCCAGCAAGCCCCCTCCAGTGATGTGGGCATAGGCTTTCACATGGCCTGAGCGAAGGACAGGCAACAGAGTCTTACTGTAGATCTTAGTTGGGGTTAACAAGAGCTCTCCTGTAGATAAAAGAGGATGAAAGAAAACCAGTTACAGCACAGAAAGAAATGTTAATCGATATGAAATTGAGGCCATCTCAAAATACTAATTTGCTGGATACTAATGAGCATTGTACTACAGAGAAAAACACAATGTTCTACCCTTTTTTGGCATACAATTAGTTATTTATCCCCCTCCCTTAATTTCTTTCCTGCATATGTGATTCAGAGGACAAAAGAAGACAAGAACATGTTCAAGAACAGAATAATATTTTAGTGCCTTAGAAAAGCTGCAAAAGCAAAGGCACAGACAAAACAATTGTGTGACATTTGCCTGTTCAGAAGTTCAAGTTATAATGCAAGAAACTGCACTATAAGTGGTACCTAATGTCTGATCACCGGAGATGCCAACTGGAGAAGAGAAATCAAATGATGACTTTTCCACAATCTTCCTTACAAGGCTGTACCCGTTGCTGTGAACCCCAGAAGAAGCTACTCCAATAACCACGTCTCCATCAGCGATTCTCTCCAGCTGGGGCAGCATCTGCCCTCGCTCCACTGCACCGACAGCAAAGCCAGCCAGGTCATACTCTCCAGGTGGATACATGCCTGGCATTTCAGCAGTTTCTCCTCCTGTGGGAACCAAAAAAAGAGAAAGGAGGTGTTAGAAAACCATTGGGACCAGCAGGCATGCAATTTTTCAAAGTTTTAAACTCATAAGGCATTAATAGAGTAGGATTTTTAATTAGATAAATGAACATTAAAGAGAATTAAAACCACATTTGTCACAGGCCCTTCAATTGAACAAGCAATAAAAAATTGGGAAAGACATTTCCTCCCTCACTCTGACAACCAGTATCAAATTGATGTGCATTCACATTTTAAAATCAAAGCATATATTTAGTGCTTCATATTTCCAAATTTCTGCCAAGTTTAATATTCTCCATAAAAACCCTACAAGATACAAGAGATACAAGAAATTCATACAAGGATGTCAAAGGAACAACACAGCTATTAGTCTCACTTGCCTTCATACAGACTTTTTATATAGCAGTATCCTGCCTGCCACTCCTGTCCACCCTGGCCATCATTATCACGCCAACTCTGAACATCTAACGTTTATAGACTCCTTTGGGAGAACACCTCTAAAAGAGGGCCTTTCCTACCCATCTGTGCAGATGAACTGTTGTCTAGGCTATTTTCTTATATCCTGATTATTAGAATATCCTCTTGTTTTGTCCTGAAAGTCATGCTTTATCTCGCTGAACTCATTCAGAGTGCAGTCTGAAAAGGTAGTTTTCCCAGCTTGCACAGAAATGCACAGCACTGCTCAGACAGCATTCTCTCTATACATACCGGCTCCCCTACTCCCCTTCAGGTATAAGCTGGTGGTCTTCACTGTTGAAGACCTGTGTTCTGCCTGCCACGGTCTCATTCAGTCTAGAGGGGGGAACCTGCTGTGTTTGGTACATGAAATGAGCATTTACTGCTCACTCCAAAGTTTTCCAAATAGGCATTTTCACACTATCCCCTCATACCGGGGAGAAACTCTCCCCAGCTATCCTCACAGCCATCTCATTATTCTCCTTCAAACCCCAAAGCTGGTCACGATGGCTACAAGTGAACAACTGGACAATGATTAAGTTGCCATTTATATTAGGACCTCTGACCAACATGCTGAGCAGTACCATCTTGTTTTTCTTTTGCACTCACCAGATTTCATTCAATACAAAATTCTTTTATTTCCAGGAAGCATCCCAGAAGGAGCTCCAAATTTACCTGACTGCTGGTGGAAGCTGCTCTGGTGTTCAGTGGTTGATACTGCTCAATACTAGATTCTCTGGAAGCTTTTCCAGTTTTCTACATTATATTGCTATAATCAACTCTAAAATCAAAGTTCATTTGCTTAGATACATTAGTTTAAATCTGTATTTAATAATGTTTGTGCAAAACCAAGCATATAGATAAGCCCTTCAGTACCTCGCTGTCAAGTGGTGTGATGAGCTGAATAAGGTGGTTGAGCTGAATATTCAGCTATTGCAGAAATGCAAGGTAGAAATTTAGGAACATGCTTCAAACGAGACTTTTATGAGATGATACCATACAAAGACAGCTATACATGCTATGTGAATGCACAGTGAAATGAATGTGAAGTTGGAGCCCAAACTGAAATTTATTTTGATGATTCAGGCTACAGAAAAGCATTTCATTCTTAGGTTCAGAGTTACTGCACCATCCCTGTCCCTTCTTTTCTGAGAGTGCCAGAAATCTGGGGAAGAAATCATGGTTGTTTTATTTATGAGTTTGGACTTATTTTTATATTAGCACAAAAAGATATTTACTAACTCATTTACAATTTTAAGAAATTATTCTCTGGTAATTAATTTACAACATCCAAAGCCCTTTGTGGTTTTAAAGTCTTCCAATTGGAAATAAAAGCCTGACATTTCAGTAAGTAATTTCATAGCAAGATTTCATACAACATGTACTTATGCTGAAGTATGAACGGTTTGATTACATTTGATAAACTGAGAGAACACCTTAGGACAAATATAAAGCTGACTAACAGTTCATGCAGAAAAAAATAAACCAGAACACAAACAGCCTCTTGTTCAAAGCTTGTAAGCTACCTCAAAATTACACCCTCCCACTTTAAAGCTGTATTTTTTAAGATTCAAGAGGTGAAATATTGTATCATTTTCATGGATAACTAGACTACTGTATACCAGAATACATACATAATTTGTTAGTAAAATGTATTATGTACTTGTATTATAGGGCTGGAAAGGAAAATGCTTAAATTTGAGTCTTAACATCTTGGAACATGCAGATTTTGGTGAAATAAATCTTCAGCAAGTCTTCATTAGACAAATAGTTTTGCTATTAGTTTTGTAACTAACGAAACCTGGTTTCTTTTATGTTTCTGTCTTGTGGTTAACGTCTGTGTCTTAAGCAGTGAGCTCCATCTGAAGCTTTTGTTGCATTCATAAGGACATTCTCTGGCTTTCTAGTTTTATGAAGCTTGTGGGAACACAATAACTGTGAGATCTCTACCTTTTCTGTCAAATTTGGTCAAAATCAGCCAAGAGGTTCAAAGGATAACACGTACGCACACAGGGACATGTGCATGCACAGTAATACATATAGATCTTGTTTCTAGAGGAAAAGTTGACGATTTCCTTTAGGATAAAGGATAAAAGTAAACAAACCTATTTATTTGGCATCTTTTAAAATTTACCTGAAAAATACAAAGAATTAAAATACTAGGTAGCTGTTATAGTTACAAAGTTAAATGAAAAGATACAAATAAGAAAATTTATATGCAACTTCCTGAGCTAATGGCAACGTTTGTGGAGTACTGTCTCCTTCCAGTGGGTAGAGATTATGTCCTCTGAAAGCGAAGACATGTGACTGGTTTTTTTCACTCCTCCAAGATTGTTCAATACAGTAGGAAAACAAACACATTAAAACCAATTATAAAGAGATTGCATAAGATTTTTCATATCCTTCAAAGAAGAGTGTTCATACCCAAAAGAGCACATCCTGCCTTTTTGCAAGCTTCAGCTATTCCTGCAATGACACCCTGAGCCACTTCAACGTCAAGTTTGCCACAAGCAAAATAGTCAAGGAAGAAGAGGGGCTCCGCTCCTTGAGCCAAGATGTCATTGACACACATAGCAACCAGGTCCTGACCTATGGTGTCATGTCTCTTACACACTTGTGCAATCTGCAAAACACAGCGAGAGAACCCGTCGGTTAGCTTTGAGAAACTGAAACACGAGCAGAGAGTGCAATGGAAGAAGGGGATCAAAATCACGCTGTTCCTCTTAGATGCTTTTTGAGGAGCAGCTTCAGTTATTCTCATTTCTGTGAGCCTCTCCTAACATTTTATTTTAGGAATTGTTACTTTCTTAATTGGCAAGTACAAAAGGCACTTTACGGAAGGAGACTGACCTGGAAAGGGCTTCATTGCAGCTTGCGTAAACACAAGAGTAACTGTATAATTAAATGTTTTTCCCCATGAGTAATGTTTCTCCCCTCCTTTTTGAGGGTGGAGATTCTACCTTAATGAAATGGAGTCCCTGATTACTTACTTAATATTAAAAATGAGTTATTTTAAGCATCATTTCAAGTATAGCTATTTACATGCCAAAAGTTAAACACATATTTAATTCTTTTGCCTGAAGGAGGGCAATTTAATTTTTCATTCCCTTTTTAGAAATACAAATAGGTATTTTTAAAAGACGACCGATATTTTCCATTAAAACATCAATGACGTGATTAAGCTTTTCCCTTCTGTGCTATTTTCCTTCCCTTACATGGATTTTCATATTACCTTGAGTTTTGTGCCAACACCATCAGTTCCAGATACCAAGACAGGATCTTTGTAACCAGCTGCTTTCAAATCAAAGAGGCCAGCAAAGCCTCCAAGTTCCGCATTGCAGCCTGCCGGCCAGAAAACAGGAAAAAATAGTAAACTGTTACTTTTATGGGTCTCTCCAGGATCTCCAACACAAATTCTCTCTGGTATGTGTCAACATGACTTTGCTTTGTCACCAGGAAACTTTTTTCTGACATTTAGAGCCTCTTCACAGAGGCACAGGGGCTCCTAATCCTCTGAAGTGTGTTTTGTCTTATTTCTTCATTATTACCTAAGGCTAAAAATCCAAAACTTTGTGATCGAACATTCAATAATTACTGTGACTGATATAATTCCCCCTTGCATTTAGTATTTTTCTGAAAAACAGAAAAGGAATGGTGGTAACAGATAGAAGCCCACTGCTTTCTGGGAAAAGATGATAACTAGGCATTTTCCAATTGAAATCCCTTATCTCTGTGTTAAGACTGCTACTTAGAGTATAATAAGACTCCTTGTTCATAAGACTGGTTATGATAGATAAGTACGGTAACTTTAAAACTAAAATTGTGTAAATCCTAAGAGTGAAACAAACATGAGCAGAAAATACTATGAATGCTAAGAAGTGACTAGTTGTACTAGTGTGTGTGTGTATATATATAGTATGTGTGTGTCTATGTATAGTTTTCTCTCTGTATATCTGACATTTTCTGAAGGTTCTCAGTTAATTTGAAGTTAAAGGATTATTATATACATGACTGATATTTTAAAACTATCAAATGAATTACAAGGACTTGCTAGAGCAAGATGTGCCTGAGATCACAACAAAAAAAGGACTAATTGATTCTGTTTTAACAAAGCAAAAGATGTGTCTTCCATATTTAGCTAAAGTAAAGGATAGCATCTCTGAGGAACTCTATATCTTGTACACCTTTCTAAAGATTTGTCTACAAAAACTGTATAGTTCACTGTGCAAGAAATAATAATCCATGTAATCAAAAATAGCACTAAATGGTAGGATTTTTGCTTGCATTTAACCTGTGTGAACTCTATTCTCTAGCGTGCTTAGCACTCCAGAGTGCTGAACTCTAGCTTCCTTAACACACATGACATTCAGGAGATATAGTTTAGAGTAATTTTGAGAAGAAAATCTGTAAATTTAATGAAGGAACTTTTTAAGAAATCACAGGCATTTCCTTACCACAGATATTTCTTGTGTAATCTAGAAACACGCAGAACACATAAATATGAGCTTTCATATCAAGATCAAATGATAAGCCTCACTGCCACGAACTGTCTGAAACAGGAATAGAAGGCACAAGTCTTACCTGACCTTGATGTGGCTGCAGCTAGGGGTTTAATTTTCTGAACCAAAGTATTCCCTGCTGCGATGTCTACCCCACTGTTTTTGTAAGTCAGGCCCCTGAAAGATTGTTAAAAAAATGTTATGGCAATGGATTACTAAATGCACAAACATGTACTTAAAAATAATATTTACTTCTTTACATCATTGCATCACTAAGAGGATTAACCATTCAGAATCCTATTCTGCTGTCAAGTACAACTATTTTTCCACTGTACAGTAACTTTGCACATATAAAATGATTTCTAAGTATTGCAGTATTAACTTCAGGGAGGTTCAATGTCTCAAAGGTTAATCTTTTTGCTGTTTGGAACCTGACCTCACACATATACCTGAAGATAGGGAGTATTACACCAAAGAAACAAAACTTCATGGATTTGCACCAGAGAGAGTTTGCCATAAGCAGTATTCAAATAGTTCCAGATACCTTGAAGACAGCATCAGAGCATCATACACTATCCAGTCAAATACCCCGATAAAAACCAACCAAAAAAGAAAATCCAACAACAAGGTAAAATAGGTGGAATAATGGTTCTGATTTTGCAAGGTTTGAATACCTGGTCTGGATACTGAGGCATCAGTAGTATAGTTCCTATGTTCAAAACAAAACATACACAAAAATGCATTGATAAATCAGACCACCTCAGCACCTTGCAGGATCAAGCTCAAGTTAGCTTTTCAAAACAGAAGTATCACATAGATCAATAGTCCTCTGTGACACTTTAAGAGCTTTACAACTGTAGCTTAAAGGTTGCCTCTCCTTATCACCTGGAATGATACCATCACAAAATCAACTGCACTTCCTTTTTACTTAAATGAACTTTCTATTAAAGTATGTATTTTAAAGTTTATTTTAAAAGAACTAAATTCCTAAGGTCCATTTTAGCAACCTAGAAAGAAATGTCCATAGGCTCTGGGTTTTTCTTTTATATACAGCCATACAACATAGAAAATACCCTTACTACAAACTGGTGTATGTAACTTGTCTGTCCATATGACTGACTGGAGACATTAAGTATCATATCATATTTACAGAGGGATCTTTCCATTTTGGAGACAGTGAGTTTAATGGCTTTTAATTACTAGTTGTACCAAACATATTTCACTACAGTTAGGCAATTGTTTTTTCTACACTGTCAGTGGCATGAACCAGGCTACCTGGTGCATCCCTCTTTTAGGTCCATACCTATTTTAGCTCTCTTATTGATGTGATTCAGTATTAAGTTTAAATTCTACGGGTGAAACACACTACTGATTAACAAGGACATGTACAACAGAACAACTGGTGAAAGAGATGTGGTACCAGCAAAATACAGAGATATCCGCACTCACATTATATCACTGATCAAAAATTTGCAAGAGGAAAATAATTATAAGAAACAGCTGTTCAGCCTGTGAGTAAGAGTCAAGGAAATACTAGCCTGCAATAACATGAGACCAGTCAGGCTCTTTCAGTCTGAACTTGATGAATATTCAACATATTTTCACCTTATTTTTAAAACCATGGTATCTCTTTGACTCTTTAAAAGGAGAGTATTGTTCTGTGATTCTGTGAGAAAATTTTTTATTGAAGAAATATGCGGGATATTTTCACAACGTGAAACACATAGGACTTAATCCTGCAAAGCTGCCAAGAGGAGGTGCATCCCCAACTTTACCGAGACAACCATCACCCTTCCTTATCCGTGCGCAACACAGAGTCCAAAGTGAAGCATGCCTGACTGTCTGTTCTTCCAAATTTAGGATGTTTGAGCAAAAGTTGGTGCAGACTCAAGGGCAGTGAAACTGGCACTGATTATAAACAGTTCCCAGGAGTCTCCTTCACAAGCTAGGGATCCTCCCAGCACACAGGCACTCCAGTTAAGAGACTTGCTGGCCATGGCCCATGAACTCAGTGATTTAGAGAACTGTGCATTAAAGTACCTTCTTCTCCTGCCTCACACAATGACTTGATTTTTTTCTACTACAATACAAATACCAATTACACGTTTTCACGTAAATTCCTCAAAAGATGCACAGTAGTTGGGAGAGAAAGAAGACTAGGTACGAATGCCCTTGTTCATTTAGTAAGTTTATTTACCATAATTTTACAATTTTAGTAAGTTTATTCATTGTAATTTTACAATATACTAATTGGTATACCCTGTCATTAAAAATGAAACTCTTACTAATATGCTTCATAGACTGCAAAATAGCCTATTATCAAAAGTTATGTTTTGTCCTGACTGAAGACTAGGCAGACAGATATGCTTCATATTAGGTAAAAATGAGTCTAAAAACCTGCAAGAAGCTCTCAATAACATCAAAGAGACAGTAGGACACACTGCTTTAAAAAACCCCCACACCAGCTCAGGATTGTTAAACCAAATACTATGAAAATAAAAGGAATAATAATAAAAAGGAGGGATAAATTCTACCCATGTTGTTAGCCAGCTATACCATTAAAATGCATATTCCAACAAGGTAGGTGTTTCACGACTATTTTAACCATTTCTAAAGACTCTAAAACGAACCAATAAAATAGCTCAAACTTTGTTCATACATACATTTGATTATATTAATACTAGACTTATGGACAACACAAATCTAGAGCAAAAGCTATGGTTTAGAGCCTAAGTACCAGAAGTTCACCTTCCCTAAAACTGACATAACAAAGACAGCAACACCACAAGTTACTCCTGTGTGCTGGTCACTGTAGTTTAAATCAGACTTGGGAGAATAAGAACATGAATGAGAGCCACGAAAAAGCCTATTCCTTCCTTTGCTAGTCTTGTTTAGATCGCTCAGAAAGATGCGAGTTAAAACATGACTAGAGTTGTGCATAACATCAACATTAGTTTATTAATGTAAACTAGTGATGTCTTTAAGTCCCTTTTACAGCAGTTATTTCCATTTCAAGTATTTCAAATATCTACCTGGATTGTCTCAGGAAAGCTATAGCCCGATAACCAATGTCCTTTCTATAAATGGCACCCTTGAAGTGTATGGCTGCTACTCCCTTGTTGGCTTCTTGCAACGCTGTCATTAGATCCTCTTTAATAGCAGTTACTGTAAGGACTCTTCCACCACTAGTCACCACTTTGCCATCTTTTAGGGATGTGCCTGCATGGAACACCTCCAATCCTAGTTGCTTAGCCTTAGGAAGTCCTGTGATTGTTGTTCAATAAAATAAATGCAGAAAATTCAGTTGATTAGAACATTCTCTATTAAATTACACATGAATAGATATTCAGGACTTACTGACGTGTCTAGAAACCACAATCGAAATCAGTGTGATCATGCTGAGAAATAGGAATAAAATTGTATAAACTACATTTTAAGGTGAGACAAGTTTGCTACTTTTATGCTCAGAAACACAGAAAGAGGTATTTTGCTGAAACATCTACATACAACATTTAATTCAAGCTGTATTTTATACTTCACTGACATAGCGACCACAAAACATATCAGCATCAACATTATGTAAGAATCAGTGATCAGCCCAGAACTGCTTTACTGTAACACATATTAAAGAAATGCTACAGAACTTAACAATATAGTGCGGAGCTGTGAAAATGCCTTGGGTGCATTACCAATAAACTTTGATGTGTGAAAATTCAGTCGTCTCTTGCTTACCCGTAATCACAAGATCTAAAGTTTCTATGAATCTGAGTTACACTGATTCACCTTCATCTGGCAAAAGAGAGAATGGAGAGAGGGCAGGGAAGGAATCAGACTTCTGCAGTTTCTCCTGCTATATTTACCTGTTATTTCCAAGCCCTTGGGATATGTTCCTGGATACCCTTCACTAGCCATGACCACCGTCACAGCTGCACTGTCTTCAAACCAAACTGGCATGGAACTAGACAATCTTTTATTGATAACCGCTTGCATAACTTCATACAAATCACTTTTCAACAGTGGAAGAATTACCTACAAAAATACATATTAGCAAGTGAAGGAAAACCATATACATCGTTACATTTTCTTCACTGAGCTTTTAAAAATACTAATGCAGCTGTAAAAATAACATTAAGTAAGTATGTTCACATACTGTGTTTGCACACATATATACGTACTGTGTATAATCTATATACCTTTAAAAATGCTCTTCCTTGAAGATAATTTCTATGGGTAAAAGAACTGCTACATATGGAGGGGAAAAGGTAGAGGCCAAAGAACCCTATTTGTTCTGAAGAATGGAGATGAAGGGTTTTGTTCCACTTGTCAACAGGGAGTGAGGAAAAGATTTCTTTAATAAAGTAAAAAAAAAAAATCCAACTCCATTCCAGAAAAGATAGGAGGGCTGAGTTTCACTCAAGCTTACCCTTGTAAAGCCCATATTTGAGTATAACCTGCTGAAATCTTCTCTGGAATGGAACAATTTCGTAACAGACCTTCTGTCTCGAATAAATAGACCAAATATTGTAAATCTCAGTGCAATTAGCTAATTATTCATCCAAAAGTTAGTTAAGAATAATGGTAGATGGTAACAGGCTTTCTCCTTCCATAATGGCAAACTATATCTACCTACAAAATAACTCACCTGACATTCTGGGTCACCAAATCTGCAGTTAAACTCTAGAACTTTAGGTCCATCTTTGGTAAGCATTAATCCAGCGTAAAGCACACCTGGAACAAAAAATTACATAAAAACTATCTAAGCAACTGCATAGGTCATTTGGTTTGAATCTATTCATAGTAGTGTTAAAAAGAATGCCACCTGTGTTAATTTAAAGGTAGGATGTTAACACTTTAGAAATGTTAAAAATATATCAGGCAGAAATAGTTGTGGTTACAATTTTGCATCTTATTTTCAAATGTTGTCCTTTCTGTTCTTCCTTACTTGATGATTATCCACATTAATGAAACAATATCCATTGATTTCAATGGACTCTAAATCAAGCCACTGATACTAAACCCAGTTTCCAAATAGATCAGAGTTATCTTCCTTAGCTTACAGTGTGAGTTAGGCCTACAAAAAGGAACAAGTAAAAAAACTGTCTTTCTCCTTAGGCTTAAAAAACCCAAACTTCTGTACATACCAAAATAGGGAACACCTTCATTCCTCATGCCATCAACAGTTTTCTGAAGAACAGTATCTCTTACTTTCTGCAGTAAATCTTTAGAAATCTAATAAAACAGGATTAGAAAGCAGTGTTTGTAAAAAGGGAGTGCATGATTTTTCCTGCTGTGAGGGATGGCATTTTTAAGAGCCAAGCGGAACACTCGGATGGTCTCTTGCTCACTCAAAAATGTTCCATACAACAGAAAGCTAATATTTTTTGCTCTCTCCCCAGACAACATACCACAGCATAAAAACAGCTGTCAGCATGTCTTCAGACACTTTTCCATGCTTAGATCTACATGTGCAAGCAATCACACTGGCTTCACTGGAGCAAACCATTTGCACAGACATCCTGGCATTTAGATAAGGCCTCCCAAAGACAAATCAAGGTTGGAAAGTATAGTGATCAATGACCAAATTTTATTCAATAAACAAGATCAATAGCTTTTTATATGAACAAAACCTTAATATTTTTTTAAATTAAAAAAGAAAAATCTCTGGCCATGACACAGGTGAATAGAAAGCAAAGTCAGTCCTTTTGCAAATAGTTCCTTGCTAAACAGAAACCAAACTACCTTGAGGTATAGCAAGTGAACTAACCTCATCATTAGCTTAGTTTGGCACAAGATAAAAATATGGTTTTAAGCACTTAGTTCTAACAATCAGTATTTCATAACACTTAAAAACCAAATCAAAATACAAGGTTGCAGAAATAACACTTCCACCTTTATAACTAAAAGTAATTCAGTCGAAATATCCTCCTTGTTAGAGAAACAAATTTAAGTTATGGACTTTACTTGACTATGCCTGTTTCGGGCAACTCTTTCGATCCGCAAGAGCCCACTCTCTTCACTCTCCTGTTCATCACAGTGGAAGTAAACATTCACACGTGCTTTCAATACTAGAGCTGTAGTACAGCTTTAGTGAAACATCTCCTCGTCAATACGTTTTTACCTGAGGTGCTGGGGAATAAGCTCCCATCCCTCCAGTGTTAGGGCCTTCATCTCCATCCGTTAATCGCTTGTGGTCCTGGGCTGGAGGCATGGGAGCAACTGTGATGCCATCAGTGAAACATAAGCACTAGAAAACAAGGAGAATAATTAAAACCCCAGTGTATGATTAAAATTAAAGTGCAAAAAGTGCAAATATACTTGATTTTCAGTGTTGCAAATGGATATTTAAGAGTATAAATTCTGTCTCCCTGATAAAACAAACCAAAGTATTCTACACATTTCCCTTTTCCCTCAGGAAGCAGTGCCTCAGTTTGTATGACCTTCCTACAGAAATTAACTTGCATATAACACATAAAAAATTATAACATCAGTAGTTGTACTGAAAAGAAATACTCAAAATGTTAAAAAAAAAAATTAAAATACCCCATGATGGAAGCTACTTCTTCCCTCCCCCTTCCTCCCACCCTGCCCCAGAAGGAAGGCATTACATTCCTTTCAAGATTTCCTTTTCCTTGTTGATTAAACTATTTACTTTTGAATTATTTATAAACTACTTATATAGCAGATGCTCTTAACCTCAATATCTTCATAATAACAAGCCTGCTGGCATCTTCTGTAACTGGATGGTGATGTTCACTGTCTGGACTACTGCTAGCAGTACTCATAAAAACATTTTATAATGCTAATTAAAAAACAATCAAGAAGTCCCTGACAAAACCCAAAAATGCCAAAATATTAATATATTAAAAACTACAGTCATTTGCAGAAGGTGAATTATTTTGACAGGCAAGGCAAGCAGTATTTTTTCTTCACTGCTGTCAGTCATCATAGAAAAAAACCCTTTCAACTGTGTGTTTATATTATTGTGTTATATTACAGTAAGTCTGATAGTATTCCAAGGACTAATTAAGAGCATTACATATTTTCCACCAGAGAATGAAGATCTGGATAACTGCTTAGTTCCTAAAAAGGTCAAGCCAACCAGGAAAGAATAAGGATGACCAATATCTGCACGTCTAATTTCTGCATATCAGGCAGGAAACCAGACTATGCAAAAATTGGCAACAGTTGGAGATGATCGCTTACTTTATAAATACCACCCCCTCCAAGATGAATGTTCACAACATCCAGCATAAGTCAATTCCAGCTCCAGGACTCGGGAACCTGAGCTGGTACTTGGCTGTTCTACTTTGTGTGATGCAAGTGTCAAGTTCCCCTGCCACCTCAAAACCTAGGCTCTAATTCTCCTTTTCTCCTTCACACTCTGCTAATTAAATCAGATATACTTTTTTAAATGAAGGAGCTGAATCAGCTTAAAATGAAGGAAATGTTCTCTCTACATTTGCAGAGTAAATCAACACTGTCAAATCATTCAACAGCCTTTGGTTCCAGATCCTTCGTCCCTGGGTGTACTTCCACACTGCTATCTCCCTGGCAATGAAACTGGTTCAAGAGAATCCTGCCTGCACCTGTCTTGAGCTGATTGTTCCCTTGCTCCAAAGGAGTTTACTGCTCCCTCATAATGCAATTCAACATATTCCCTTCATCAGCAAAGCTGATTAAAGACAGTCTCCATCCTCCCTTACTCCCAACCACTCCTTGCCTTGCTCTGCACTTCACCATGCTGTTACTTGTCCTGATGCAAATGGCACTGGGCTCTAAACCAGAATACAAAATGTGCAAGGTGGTGGTGTTGATTTCTTTGAAAAAAGGTCTTTAGGTTGTAGCTTCACAAACAGGTAACTAGTATAACTGAATCAATGGCAAACAGCAGTGGCAAGGTAGCAATATGGAAGGGAAGGGACATCTTATACTGTCTTTGCTGTCAGAGAAATAATAACACAGAACTGCACGCTCAATGACACTCAAAATTTATAAGGTTTGATTTTTTTTTCCGTATGGCAACAGCTGATTACTGTTGGAGTTATTTTTATTTAATTTGAATTATTTTAACAGACTGCAGGAAGTTTGTTTCTTAACACAGCTGTCTTTAATTAATACAATTTTATTTATACACAGATAACTATTTTTAATTTAAGTAATAAGATCTTACACATCCCTGCTGTAGATACTTACATAGTGTTTCCTAAATAGTTTAGAATAGGTATAATCAAAGTGTTACAGTGAGATGCACACTTACAGAAATTTCTTCTCCTTCAAGAAGTTCTTCAACAACAACAGTTTCCCCAGCTGTACCAAAAGTCTTATCCTACAGTAAAAACAAAAGCTCTTAAGTTCTGTTTCAGTTATTTTAAAATATTCAAAATGCAACAAGAAAAAATATTTTTAAAACAGCAAGAAAAATGCAGCATGGTTTTGAGACTATTAATCCATTCTCCATCCTGGGTATATCAGCAATGGTAAAATCTTTGCTCCTCTTTTCTGTTTATTCTTAAATAAATGCAGATTTTATGCTTGATATTTTTTTATTGCAGATGATATTTATGACTTACTGAGCAATTCCTCATGCTCTGCCTTCTGAAGTTTGCACCCATGATACTGAGAGTAATAGCAATGACTGTCAAGTCTATAATCTGAACTTTTAGTTTATAAGAAAGTGCAATTCTATAGAATACATTGGAAGGAGGCAATATTTTCATATTCCAATGCAATGTTTGAACACTGACTGCATATTTAGGCAATTAAGAACCACAGACTCACACTGACAAGATAATTCTGTGAGTCTATAAGACTCTCTAACATACTTTTTTTTTGTTCAAGACATTGTGCTACATGTTAAGACATATATTTGTCCAATAACTATACATACACATATACACACAACAAAACGTGAGTGCAGACCCTATATTCTGTCTCTTGAAATACCAGTGTGTCAGATAATGTCTCCTATGAATCAGCACAGCTCCACTGAATTGTAAGATGCTGTGCTGCTGACACCAGCTGAGGACCTGACCTGTATGTGTGTTACTTTCCAGCTCTATGTTTCTAACTGTTCAGAGGAAATTGCTTCATTTTCCTTCTCTTCAGATTTTTATGGTCCTAATATATTTGTCGATTATCCTACCTGAATATATACTTAACTTGAAATAATTCCACTGGAATTTTACTACACATTTAAGTGCTGTGTGACTGGAGTTCTAAAGCTGATGTTGCTTGTCAAGATTCAGCTCAATCACTGTGTTAATATTACAGCACTATAGTACTTGTTTGATTGCAGCAGACTCAAAAGGTAAAAAAAAAAAAGGGAACCAAACGGAAATAAGTATGGGTTTTCATTAAGAATTATTTTATTTTAGCCTACAGGAACTGTGCCGAGAAAGAGTACCCTGCCTCAAGCAATTAATATGACAGAGCTTCATAGCTGTCCAAATAATGGGTAAAAGATTTGATGACTTTTAGCCAAATTCTTATTACATAGACATAAAGAATATGTTTGAGACTCTGAGATGGTTAACAACTTATTTTGTGTGAGAACTCCTCCAGTTAGTGCATGACATTTCTACTCACTTGCATGATTTCAGTAACAGCTTTGCAGGCTTCTTCCTTGTTTGAAGCCACAATTACTCCTTTGCCAGCTGCCAGGCCACTAGCTTTTACAACTAAAGCAGGGAAGTTTGCACTTCAAAGAGAGGGAAGAGAGATTCAACAGTAAACACTCTGTATTGCAAATGTATTTTGTAGGCATTTTGAACATTTCAATAGTTGAAAGACCAAAATACTTATCAGTTTTCATAGCAACCATTTTACCTTATTGCATAACAAATAAAAACCAGGCTTCTTTTGCTACGCTATGTAAAGGATTTCTGCTTCCTGTTTCTTCCCCACCACTGAACTTCATTACTGTTCTGAAAGGTTGCTTTCTTTTTAATAATTTACTGTTGTATCATTTTTGGGTCACCTGGATTGTATTCTGGTGAGTAGACCATCATTTGCTGAGTAAGTACCCAATGCAGAATTTATATTTGTGTAGAAAAGGTATAAAGGCAGCACAACATACGACTATCAGACTGCAAGATGGGTTTCCACAACAGAAAATTTGAAAAAAATAAAAACTTGTCCTATATTATCCTGGAAACTGAACACTGAACTTTATTTTCATTGAAGAGTAGTAAATAAGAACCATTTAATTATCAGTCTTATTGCAGTGTGATAGTGTCATGTTAGATTATCCTTTAAAACCTTTACAGATGTCTTATCACAGCCAAAAGTATTGATACGTTAGTAATCGTTTGATTGTTTTGGATATCTAGCACACTGTACATTGCTGTAAAAAAAAGTATTTCTAAAATGAAAAGAATTTTACCTGTTAATAAAGCTACGTGCTGCTTTAGAATCAGTAAAAGATTTCCATCTTGCAGTTGGGATCTCATGACGATCCAAAAAGGCTTTGGTAAAGCTCTTACTGGACTCCAGCTGAGCTGCCTTTGCTGTTGGACCAAAACACCTTACTCCAGCTGCTGTCAAGTCATCAACAATACCTAAAAATGACAACAGAAAAAAAATTTATAAATCACCAGATGATTTATAGAAGTCGTGTAGTCCAAGTCTACAGATGCACTGATTTGTTGGAATGTCAGGAATGATAGGCCACATATATCTATCCAGTACCTATTTTGCCAGATGGATGGTAAAAAAGATACATTCTTCACTGTAATCAGGAGCAGGTAACCCTGGGGCTAAGAAAATCTGCTGCATTTGTAAGAAATTACAATCATCTCCCCTTGTTTTATTATAGCTTTTAGCTAAAAAGTCAACATCAGTCTTTTGTGAAGATGACAATTCTTCATCATGAAAAAGGTTAAAACAGAGAAATTATTAACATATTTATAAATTCTTTTTACCAAGTCCCAAATTATTACTATTCCAAAAAATGAAAACTCCATAGGAAAATCAAAACTCTAGTCAAGGTTCCTATATGGAAACACTTTGATACTTCTTCTACTGATTCCAAGCACTTAAAAAGAAACTGAACATTTAAGGATATTTTAACTGTTATATTGCTCACACAATATCCTTCAGAAATTCATTTTCATCACAGCACAGCCCTGAATTTCAGGGAAACTGCCACGGAGGATCTGTCTCCATTCCTACTGAAGACACTCAGAGACTGTTGAGTGGGGCACAGAAGATGGGGACTAAAATTTACTTTTCCTTCTAAATTATGAAGCTTATGATTTTTAGCTTGCTTTCTCTTACCAGCAGCAAGAGGAACCTCTGGACCAACCACAACCAGCCTGATCTCCTGATCTCTGCAGAACTGCGCAAGTGCAGCATGATTGCTGACTGAAACGGCTGTCAAAGAGACAAAAGGGTGGTAAGACTGCATTCACTACTGTTGCTTAGCACTTATTTATCACACAATGCTGAAGGAGCATTTTCACCACTCACATTCTTGAGTGGCAGGTCCCTGTGAATCTGGAAGAGTGAGGCATACACTAATATAAAGACTTACACGCGAGGCTTGGACGAAAATACACGACCAAAGCCCCAAGCAAAGGCTGCAGTTTGACATGCATTGTCATACAGTAAATTGTTCTCATCTCTAGGAACATCCTGTTTTCCAGCACAAGCAGCATTGCGAAGGATCCAAGTGAAAAATAACTCACAAACAAAAAAAAAAATAAAATTGTTTTTCAGCCAGTCTCCTCCCTGAGGAGGGTCACCATGAAGCTTTACACACGCTTGTGCCAGCACAGTGTACGGGACAGGAACAAGTGGCTAGTGGTGGGATTGCAACCGTTTTCTTTTTTTCTTTCTTTCTGTAGTGCCAGCTAAAAATTGCCACACTAAACTGTGACCCCTCTGACACAAAGGGGAGCCTGAACATTTTTTCTTACATTACAGAATCACACAGAATCACAGAATCAACCAGGTTGGAAGAGACCTCTGGGATCATCGAGTCCAACCGTTGCCCTGACACCACCCTGTCAACTAGACCATGGCACATTAGGCTGAACTTAACAAGGGCAGGTGCTGTAATTACGGGTTAAGGATATTTGGTGTTAGGTTTTTAGGACCGTTATCTTTGCATAAACAAACATTTAATATGACGATACTTGGAATGCCAAAAACCGTGTAAACATAAGAAAAAGCTTGCACTAAAGACAATAATGTCAAGTCTCATGATAAAAAATTTACGCAAAGGCAATGCAATTCCACTGCTTTTATCAAGAATAAATAAAGCCAAGGTCTACAGAGGATGGGAACACGAACCTAGAGAGAGCCAAAAAAGCAGTGAGTGTGGCCCGGTGTGGATTGGCTGCCCCTGCGGGGAGGAGACCCACACATCAGGGCATGAAGCTGGCAAAGGGAGCATGGTACAGCACAGCACAGACCCTCCTTGCAACTGGACTACTTTGCTTCAACTTTTGTCTGTGGTCTCCTGTTAGTGACCATACTGCTAAGCACAGCAGGAGCTGATGGTCTCTTCCCGATAGTTTCTGGGGAAGTAACGAGAGAGAAAGGAGAGGCAGCGATACAGCAGTTTCTGTATCAGCTTCTGGACAAACAGACATGATTTTGTGTCAGTGCCCACTGTGCTCCTGCCATCCTGTATGAATAAATTGCCTGCATCCACAAGAACAGCAGTCATTTCTGCCTAAGAGATGGCATAAAAGCAACTATCTGAAAACTATTTTGGTTACAGATTTGCCCTGTTTGGATGGAGTGGGGGGAAAAACTGACTGAACACTAATGAAAATTACCTCCTTGATACCTATTTAATAGTTCAATTATTTTGTTGCACCAACATTTGTAAGTAAGGAGTAGCAAAGGCCTTTGACTTCCATGTGCAATTTATGCCAGCTGACTTCTGGCTCACAAGAGAGCAAAACCAAAAGCATAACACACTTGGCTGTAAAGTACTGATTAACATAAAGGTCAATATTGTTTTTCAGTCCCATGGGGCTGTTGTGAAAGCAGCTGGAGAACAGCAAATTCTGACTGGAGAGAGTGGGCACTCTGGTGGGCCACTGAAGAGGGACGATCCCTGTTCCCCATGAGATTAATCCATGTGAAAGGGAGCAAGGAAAGGAATGAGCCTGTAAGGTGATTGCGCTTCTCATCCCAAATTGTCTTACCATAGGCCTGATCTACTAGCTATACGAACAGTGAATATGGCACAAGATTTACATGATGTGGAAATGTCCTAGTAACAAATGGAAAGGAATAAATCACGTTGTTAATACGTAATTTTAACTTCCCCCCCCAAACATCACTTTCCTCAGGATGTAGACTGAAAGAGGACATTTTTGTAGGTGTGTTGAATTTCTCAAAATGACAGCTAAACATTCCTTTTGAACCAGACCGAAGGACCTTGCACCAAGGTTTTCAAAGCAAGAGCATAAAGTTAAGAGTATACGTTACACTGAGGGCTAAAACGTGAGGGAAGGAGGTGTCAGGATGCTAAAGTCCATTCACAGACACACATATGTCTATCTCTGGATTCAGCAAGCCATTCTGTACGCTTCTGGCACCAAAGTTGCCCTGCTAATTAAATATAAATTGAATATAAAACTATATTTTGCCACTCAACCTGAATCTGTCTTTATTGTCAGAAAAGATTACTGACTTAAATTAACCATGAAAACTTTTTTTTGATTTAGATACAGGCAAGGTTTGAAGGACTTAAGGTTATTTATAGTTTTAAGCTCACCTTTTATGTTTCAGAAATCATCTGAGAACCAGAGTTGAAATGCTAATTAAAGGCAATCTCATGAACCATGAAGGGAAGATGAAATTCCAGAGCCAAATCTTGATTATACCAAAAAAACAGAAACAATGGTAGCAGTTTCACAGACATTGTTGCCCAGGCTCACACAATATAATAGGGCTCACATGCTTCTGTAAAGCTGTTTTCCATTTTCTCCTGAGTTAAAATCTAGACCCCAGTGGTAGGATTAAATGCCTCAGCAGATAAGACAAATTGTTTCCTTAAAAACCAGAGAAGTCAAACTCTTCATAAATGCCAGATTCTTCCTGTCTTCTGGTTGGCTGAGGATTGCTCTCCCAAAGTACATGTGAGCCCATAGTCTAGAAAAAAAGATTTTAGTACACATGGTAGATTTCATGGACCTGGCTCGAGTGTTATTACACATAAGCTTGAATACTTTCCACTGTTGAAGGTGCAGTAGTTTTTATGGAATAACAAGGTGAGAGAAAAGTGCGGCAGTTTTTAAAAGACACCGCTTGCAAAAAAACACTGAAATGAACATTCTGCAGGCCATACAGACTGGCATTGACTGTTTAGCACAAGGATAAAGATTTTTGTTTGACTCCCTGGGATGAGAAGGAAACGTACGACATCCTGTCAGGGTCTTCTTTGGGCCCTCTCCTCAGAGACCAAATAGAACACAAAAACTACGATACTGTGACTAGTCAAAGAAATTAAGGACAAAGTTATTTAAACAGCCTGTAATTAAGCATTCCAATGGAATTAAGTATGCTAATTACCTGCCGTACAAGAATCTGACAGGATTCATGTTTCCACATGAGATGGTAACAAAAAAAGATTTTGCTCACATACAAATATGAATGCAGAGAATTGATGTATACAATTCATGTTCACATACATACTATGTTAACTTTAATTCCGTATGTTATCAATCACATGCATTACAGTGGAAACTTAAGTCGGTTGTTTAAAGTACCTAATTCAGGATCTGTTACATAAAGGACACAAGACAGGAATCTTTGAGTAATTACCCCTGGTTTTGTACTGATTCACTGCGTACCTCCAGGCCAGCACCTTAGACCAGTATTTTTTTAAATGCAGCACATAATTTTGGATGCTCAATTTGAAATACCTTAAGCTTGATTTCTCAAAACTAGTAACTATGAACAGTTTCAATTACAGCCAGACAGAGCTTAACATATTAAGCTAGAAGCTCAAAACAGGCAGTCAGTACAAAGAGAGAAACATCTGAAAATAACCTTAACGTCTTAAGGTCATGAAGATAAAGGAATGAATGTTTTTCTTTGGTTGAACACTTCAGGTGAGAAAGTATTCCCATCAAAGTTTGTAGGGATCACAGGACTTCAATGTACTTCTGAGAATATAGTAGTGAATTTAGTACTTTCAGTGCTGGCCTTTGCTACAGGCATTTTTCAGCTGTTCACCAACCAGTTGTTGAACTGCAGTGCGGACCAAGAGAAACCATCAGCCCCTCCCTGCTAGGCTGCTGGGAGGCAGGAACCACTGCAGCTATCCCAAGCCTACATTCCTGGAAGAATGTGCATTGGACAGATGGAGTTTTGTCTGCATCCTCCACCCCTGAACCCAAAGAACTAGCTATCACAACTGAGATCGTACAAAATGAGTGCTGGTTGCACAAGGTTTCGCTCAGACATTTTTATTGCTTAACTGTTATCATCTATTACACATGTCCAGAACCTTAAGAAATAGCAGTAATAATAATAATCCTTTCACATTAACAGATCCATGAGTGGAACAACTTATTTGTTGAGTTACCAAATTTAAAAATGGTATTTTTTCTTTTTACCTGAATTTGAAATTTTTCCATTGTCAGCTGTTCCTGCATTTCCTGGAGCAACAAACACTTGTTTTACATGTGGGGACTGGGCCAACTTCCAGGCCAGCGCATGCTCTCTCCCTCCACTGCCAATCACAAGCACTCGATCAGCCATTAGTCTGCATAAAACCAGAACACAAGCAAAACAGCCAGAATTAGGCACGTGAGGTTAGGAAAGCAAGAGCTTCACAGGCCACAGTTTTAAGTAGCGGATGCAACGCAGCTCCTAACAGAGGTGAATGATGTCACTTTGTTTCAGGCAATGATATTGCTATAAAGGTTTTGTTGGTTTAAAAAAAGAAAAGAGATATATGTACATGAAAATGGATAACTGACTTAATCAGATGTGATATAAACTAAATGTAAAAGACCAAACCGCTCCAGAACACAGAAGTAACTTGCAGGGCAATCCATCCTGGTTTTCCTTTAGTCAGATAGGCAACTGCTTCAAGTTATACAGAAGTCTGTGATATAGGAAAAACCTTTATGAGTGACCAGGCTGTGATTTGTAATCTATAGAAATTCCTTGAGAATCCAAGCCTGCAAAGGGCAAAGCCCTTCTGATGAACTAACTGTATGAACACAGTATTACAGTGTTAGGGAGCTGAATGTGACCACTCAAGACTTTTTAGAGGTAATATCTGAAAGAGCTCTAAATACTTCAGGAACAGGAAAGGCTAAGAGCAACGAGACGGGGAAATCAACTTCCAGCTCTAGCTTTCCTTAGGAGAGAACAACCACAAGGCAAACAACAGGGCAGATCAGGTGTCATTAATAAAGGAGCTCGCTCTGAGAAGGTACTGCAGGACTTCCACTCCTCTCTCCCATTCTGCTGAGTTTTAGAAAAGCACATTAGCACTCTCTTGGCCTGTAGAAAGTAGGTGTATGAATGAAGGTTGCAATTTCATTATAAACTGGCCAAAACCTTTTCAGCAGTTTGGAAACCAAATGGTCACAAAAATTAAAAGAACTCTCTGTTTCATCCTCCCTATGTTCTTATGTGTGTGTGTGCATGTAACTTACACGTATTGGATTAATGTCAATATTACAATTTTTTCTTTGAGCAGCTTTGAGAGTTAGCCTTTGCTTTTTAAGACATGTTTACTTCTATGTGTATTCTCTACATATTTACTGATGTACGTCACCTCAGAATTGCTATCCCAGCAATGATACCACACAACTAGCAAGGGAATAGAAGAGTATGCTTACACTGAAAAAAATCCACTGGAATTCAGAAAATAGTAAATGAAGAAATAAAGTAAGTACATAATTTATAAAATAAGTACATACGTCTTTATTTGGAGTTCCTTGAAAAGCAAAGGCTAGCCTCCTAAGCTAGTCAAAGAATAAGCTGTTAGAGTCACATTAGTGCAACTATATATAAATTACATACACAAACGATGCCACTGCAATGGTTAAAGTGAGAGCTTTATTCACAGAATTCAAGCGGTCCCTGAAGAATTTATTCAGTCAGGCAGAAAGCGAGCAGCTAGAAACTGGTAGTTGGTCCTAAGCCCAAGCACAGCACACACTACTTGCAGAAAATAATCTAAAAGCTTTAAATCATAACATATGCAAAATAATGATCTAAACCTACAAAAAATGGCTTAAAACATTTAAGTAATGAGAATAAACAAAAAGAATTTCATGTGGAAAATGGTACGATTTATTTAAAGGACTTTGCACGGCCAGTAAAGAGGCTTGATGTGTCCCTGGGCAGTACGAATGACCTCCTATTCTTCGGCAGAGGGGGAGGAACGCAGCCCTGATAAGACTTTCAGTCAAAAAGAACAACCAGTCTCCCTGCTGCAATCCTGACACACATAACACGCAACCCTTGGTCGCTCCCTGTGCCTCTTCCATTAGGCGGCTGGTCATTGACCTGTGCTTGCCAATGTGTACAGTGCCTTCCAAGGCAAGCTCAGAGAAAAACCCCCAACACACAATGCAGCTTGAACACACGCAGGTGACAGCTCCATTTCCAAGAGCAGCAAAAAGTCAGAACTCCTCTGCGGTCCCTTCCTTTGCAGGAGGGCAAGAGAAGATGACTAGCACAAAGCCCATCTAAAAGCAAAGAAAAGCAAAGCAAAGAAAAGGAAAAGGAACCCAACAGATTTCTAAGGTAAAAGCACAAAGACATGACAGAAAGCAGATTTTCAGCCAACTGATAAGGCAGCAGTGTGTGCCTCTCCTCCATGTCAGCTGCTATAGCTTGACTTGAATAAAGCTGCTCCGATAGCTCTGATCCTGGAGAAACTCATCCTACCCGAGGACCTGGACTACTCAGGAAACTGCTTCTGCTCTGAGGACACTATACGATGCATATGGTGAGCCTGATCTTTAAATCCAAGTTCTCTGTAATAGAACTTTAGACGGAAGAGCCCGCATGTGTTTTAGAAGGTGTTCCTACGCCATTTGCTAATGCATTTAAATCCATTAATGAAGGAATGATTTGTTCAGAGAGTGATACTTTTAGGCAAAACATCCAGTCAGAATAAAGACAAAACCAACATGAACACAAGGATAAAATACAGAAAATAAACACCGAGCTGTTCACTATGAACTAAACACACTAGAGTTAAAATTTAATTGTAGTTTCAGATGGAGGAAGACCAATAGCTTTCTAATCACCCATGTTTGACAAAATATACATGTTGCAAAGCTGCTTTAATTACAAAACTCCAGGATTACTTACAATTAAAAAAGAAATATGTTGGGGTAGAATTTATCAGTTATAGTATACATATTTGGGATGTCAAGTTCTGCTAAACCTCTTCTATATTACAATTCAAGCAACAAGTAAAGATAAAAGGGGCTGGCTACAACAAGGGATGAATTAGATAAAGGCAGTTACCTAGGACAAAAGAATGCAATATAAAAGAATAAACATTTATCATGTAGCAGGCAGCTATCATCTCCTATACTAAAGTTAAACCAAACAAGCCTGTTTCCAGTGCTGTCCACCGACAATTGTTATTAAATAATAATTTTTAAGGCCAATTTTATCAGTAATAAGTTGAACTACACAGATTACAGCATTTTCTTACAAGTACCTCAGAACTGAGTGCAGAGATTCAAACCTGAACAGAGAACATACTTACTCTACCCTACGTGCCACCAGTCTGAGGAAAGTAGTACTCAAGAGTTCAGATGAGCAAAGAGGAAGGAGATAAGCAGCCTCCAGTTAAAACGTAGTACCCCTGTCCCAATATTACC
This sequence comes from Nyctibius grandis, assembly GCF_013368605.1. NCBI lineage: Eukaryota > Metazoa > Chordata > Aves > Nyctibiiformes > Nyctibiidae > Nyctibius > Nyctibius grandis. Next base: position 20,016,653 of record NC_090659.1, read on the forward strand.
GCCCCATTGACGACACCGTGCAGCTAGCCAATGAACAGGAAAGTTCAGCCATCCCAGCTGGGAAGACGGGACAGAAACTTGCACATGAATGGTCTAGGAGTGAGGAGCAAAAACTTTGCAGAGGAGAAGCCCGTCCTGTTGTTTCTAAACATGCCAAATAAATTTTGTCCCATCCCAGGTATTTTTTGCAGTTAAAAACTGTTTACTAATCAGATTGTAAACATACTCTTTTTATCGAAAAATCAGGCTACGTGTTTTTCTATGCATAAAAATGAGGCTATGCATAGTCCTATGCATATCAACAGTATGAAAGAATAAGGTGCATGATGCACATTCACACTCCATTAAACCTACTGCTTAAAAATAGTATGACAGGCTTGAAGATCCAGTGACATTGTTGCCAGATAAAGTAACTCACCATGCTGGCAACTGAGTCAAATAATCACTTCCCTTTTTCCCCAAAAGTAACGTATTCTAATGCTGCCAGCTGGAAAAAATTAATAGTATAAAGCACAAATTTTTATATGGGAGCAGGTAAATGGAACAAGCCATATATCGTATAATCAAATAAAATTTAATCACTTTATAACAAAATACGAGTAAAAAATAAGTTTCAGCCATTTGTTTTGAAACGTAATATTATTTGTGCATTGCACAAGTGGTATCCTAGCAACTTTTATTTAGGGATGTATCTTGAAAAGAACTTCTGGTGGCAATCCCAGTTTAGCCACTGGCTCAAATCTAGCAGTTGCAGCCTTTCTTTTTCACACTGACATAAAAAGGTGCCATATAGGCCCTCTGTTGCCCTGCAATATCTTGCATTAAAAATGAAAATTCCCAGAGGCGACATTTCTTTTTATTTTGTCAGTAATCCAGGAGTCAAAAATTTGTTCTCAAAAGGCCAAAATCCATTCACAAGGTAGACATTTCTTCTGTGAGGATTATCACACACTCAGGGTTTTTTGGAAGCAACATGTAAAATCCTTAAACTCCAAAAAGATTCCAAAATACAGTATGTAATTACCTTAAGCAACCACTGTCTGCTATTGTAAAGAAGGAAGATATGGTTGTTTAAAAAATGTTTTAAAATAAAGACAGGTGGCATTTCAGGCAAGGATCTATTACTAGGTCTTTATAGGAAATAAGAACAGGAAAGCAGAAACAAGCTAATCACTCCATGTATCCAAGAGGAGAGGACATGAGGATAGAGTGAAGACAAGTTGATTTCCAGAGCCTGTCCCTGAGGTTGCCAGTAGTAAGTCAGTAGGGATGAGCATCAGCCTAGAGACCTTTATCCTCCACAAAAGGTAGGGCTCACCAAGAAGCTGGGAAACTCTGCCACTCGGTCAGGGCCTATGGAGCAGAGAAAATAAAGTGAGGAAGGCAAACCCAACAGTGTCTGATAGCTTTCTCCATCCTGACTCCTCCACAAGGCACGGTGAGATTTCAAACACAGGCAGAAGCGAGATGACGTTACTAACTCCAGTTGCTGCCCCTTTCCTATTAACAGGGAAGGGACAGGAGCCATTGACTTTTCCTTGGACTGAGCCTGTGCACAGACTTGGGGGTTAAACTGAGCTCCTTTGTTGTTTTTATGAAGATAACTGTGTAAGAAAATGTAAACTCCTTAAGCAATTTCTTCCCAAGTTTCAGTTTCATATCATAAATGTGTAGTACAAGTTACCTAAATATTTTATCTCAACTAGTTGGAATCTCGTAACAAGCCATTGCCTTATAACCTTACCCCTAACTAAAGCAGTAAAAAGGTGCAAATAAAATAAGATGCAATATAGCACAAACAGTAAAGGGCGTGACTGGTGGCAGCTCACTGCTTCAGAAAATGTCTTTTTTTTTTAAGCTAAGCTCCAATGCTGTTGGCTTTCTCTGTGCTCCTCAATTGAGAGGCCTGGGTGGAGTGTGCTTTGCTTTGGTGAGCCAAGTAACACCAAATGTTTAAAACCTGTGTGGAAAAGGTGCCACAAAACAAAGCAGTTTAAAAAGATACTTTTTAGTGTCTTAGTTTCAACAAAATCTGAGCTGAGGGTGGAGTGACAATGATATCACTTAGGTGTATTTAAAATGTACTATGCAGCATCCAAAGTGCTTCAGCCCTTCACCAAAATGTATTTGCTGCTCAAGCAGATTTACACTCTGCTGAGAAAATTTACACATGCATTCATGCTGGACCCATTCATATACCTTGTCGTCACTGAAAGGTGATGTTGTGGATGCAGACACACTTTCTGCTTCCTTGTACTGGCCCCAGTGCTCACCTGAACATAGTCAATTCACTGAGATTTTATAAAACTAACCTGAGGGAAAAAAAACCCCAACAATCCAAAACAGATTTCTGTAAACTGAACTGGCTTAAAGTGCAATCAGCCAAGATCTAGAGACACCAACAACGAATGGATGGGACAACAGAGCTGAGCAGAAGAACTCCAGGGCAAGACCTGCCTTTCAGGCAGCAGCAGTCTACTCTTATCACTGCACACGTAACATTTCGCCTTAGCTGCAGCCTGTTTAAAAGCTGCAATACCTTAGCTTCCCAACACTGGGATTCAGGGAACCTGATGCAGGCATTCAAGTTTCTTTATACAAAAGATATGGTCCTTGCCCAGAGCGTCTTACCTCCTACCTTTCCTAGAGTTTAGGCTACAAAGTGGCCCAGCAGTGGCAGCACTTACCCTAAACACAAAGAACCCAAGCCCAGTGTCACCAAGAAGGTTGAAACCAACCCAGCCCGTGGAGAAGAGCTCTTATCCTTTGGCTTTAGACTAAAGGAGAAGGTTCATTCTTCCTCTTGAAGCTAGGCAGGAGAAGGAAAAGAAATGACAGGACACAGCAAGAACACAAAACTGGGGAGGCAGTGCAATTCAGCTGCCTGCCCAATGAGTGTAGTATTAGTTTCTAGCCCTAGCAGTCAAGACCATTTATGTGGGGTTTTTTTTTCATAGATCTGTAATGGGCTAAAATATTGAAAGAACCACCTGGAGAAGAAGCCAAAACCTAGGACCTCTTCCTCCCAACTTCAACAGCTAGGCTGCTGCCGTACTCCCTCCCAGGAACCTGCCATGTTCTACTCATCTTCTGAACTCTCCAGGAGCCAAATCGCATAGTCCCAAACCCTCTCAGTCCGAGCCCTGCTCTTCTGTTTTCCAAATTAATCATCAGGCCAAGTCATTTCTTAAGAGTCCGCTTCATGTTATGAGTGCACACAGATCTCGGTACACACAAGGTGAGCTCCGAGATGGCCTTCTCAGTGAACCTCTGCCAACTGCTGGACTCCGTTCAAGCTTGGAGACCAACCAGAGGCTGAAATACACAAGCTGCAGGTTCACCGACTGGTGTTTCACAATTGGCTTGTGCTGCCCTTTACTGGTGCAGCTTCCCATTGGTCCCACCAACTTCTCCACCTCCAGTCTCTCCTTCCCTTTCCCACCCATGTGTGCCAAGGGTGTGTAGTCACTTGGATCAGGCAGCCAATAATGCTAGAAAATGAACAGTACAACAGTAACCAACGCAGTAAAGTAAATATATCTATATATGCACATATAAAGGAAATACTCTTCTGTCAGTTTAGTGAGCTAAACTCACTGAGGGATAAAGTGATCACCACAGCCAGTAGAAGGGAAGCAGCAGCAGAAGGCAGCCAGAGAGGGTGAAAAGAGCTCGGGTTTTGCTGCAGCAAACTGCCCATCAGTCTAGCTGTCCTGTACACTGCACCCTCAGATAATCTTGATTGATTGAGACCATAATGCAATCAGTGGCAAATGCTGCTTCACAGTTTACTTTCTCACCCAACTGCTCATTCCCACCTCTTGCCCCAGCCAGTTTATGGTCACAGGGCAAGTTGGATCAGAGAATCAAATGAGGGCTGGGAAGGGGAAGAGATCCATGTCTCTCCACATTTTCTTCCTATACGGATCAGTTTCCCGAGAGAATTCACCATACCAATTATGCAGGCAGCTCTGCCGGTGCAATGTAAGGTGCAGAACAAACTGCCATGGCACCTAAACTGGCAAAATGGCCAAAATACAATGACAGAACTGCAAGCTTAGGCTAGGGCAGCATTAGGCTCATCCTGAAGGAAAACAGCATGGCCTTAGAGAACTTTTAATTTCCTTGGCTTTCAATACCATAAAGAGTTGCTTAAGGAGTTCAGAGGCCTCCAGCATCAGGCAGCAATTGTGGTTTTTATTTATAGCTTTGGGTTTAAATAAGCTTCTTTTGCTCATGCGTTTTATTTAGGACTAATTCCTGGCTCTCACCTGGCCATATAGTGTAGTGTATCAGAGAGTTTTATAAAACAAAAAAAACCCGAAGAAAATTCATTATTATCTGTGTTTCACCCCTGCAGAAACCAGAGCATCACACTGAAGGTCTGAATCAGAGCTGAGGATAAAACACGTGTTTTTCACGGCCTGAACTGAGGATCTGCAAGACAGGCGTCTTTGCCTCCCGGTGTGATCCTCGGAACGGCTGGATTGTGCATTTCCTAAGCAAAATGTTACTGCAAGTTTCACTACTAAAAAGAAATGGACTTTATCACCCTCCCCAAAGTACTAAATTTTGACGTGTCAAACTCCACATAGCAAGAAGCTGGAAGCGCTCGGTGTTTTTCACCATCAAAGCCTCAGCAGAAGCTACAAGGTGAGAATCAGAATGAAGGAGGTGGGGAGAAATGCCCTTTTCTGTGTTACTGCTTCAGCTACACACAACCTAGTGAAATAAGTATTAACTCTTCATTAATTTCAAGTATCCACTGGATAGGTTAAAAAAAAAAAAAAAGGGGGGGCCAATGTTGAAGTTGGTAAGCCCCCAGCTTCACAAACAGCAGGGAAAGAATCAAAGTGAGTCAAAGTCCAGAACAAGAGAGGTTATAAGTTTAATATTTACTTTAAAGCAAATATTTCACCACTTTTCCAAAGCCAAACAGAGCAGAGAAAAAAAAACCCGTAGAAATAAAAGCCGTGTGCGTTTTAAGACACTTTAAAGTGCCGTACATTTAAAAATGCTATACACCAAGCTCCCTAGAAGTAAATCTGGGCAGGAGACACGCATTTAAAATAAATATATAAAGGAATAAGCCTTTAGCGACCAGATCTCCACATGCCCCTCCGTGGCCACAGGCGCGGGGCAGAGCACGGCCCGGGCTAAAGCAAAGCCGCCCGGGGTTTTAGGCGAGGCCCGCTCTCGGCGGCGGCCTGGGTGCAGCAGGGGCCGGACGGAAGGCGCCGGGCCGAGCCGAGCCGTGCCGAACCGTGCCGTGCCGCCCCGCCATTTTACAGCGCGGTCAGCGGGGAGCACATGGCCCCGCCACCGCCTCCACCGCCTCGCCCCTCCCGCGCTGCCGCCGCCTCGCAGCCCGGCGGCGGGAGGCTGGCTACGGGCAGCGACAGCGAGACGGTGCGGCCCGCGGAGCGTGCCCTTCTCCAGAGCGAAAGAAAAAACTTACTCTCCTTCAGGGGGATTTTAAGGAGCGGGAAGGCATCCTCCGCCGCACCGCCGAAAACTACACTACCCAGGGGGGCACCGCGACATGGCGGCGGGTCGGCCCGGGGGCGGGGGCCGGGGCCGAGAAGCGGGGCGGGCGGGGAGGTGGGAGGGAGGGAAGGAAGGGTGATCGATGTCTCAGCTTGGAGATCCATTAGTTGGCTTTTGCACGTAAATTCTTCAAGTCTAGAAATATCTTCTGCTCGAGGCGGCTGCTGCGTGCGGAGCCGGGCCGGGAAGGTGCTCGAGCCGGCCGAAAAACCTTGCCTATATGTAGGTTATGTTTTTACTTTATCTAGGAAGTAAAGTGTCACTCCAGAGGGTAAAGATGATAGATTATGAAGTTGGCTGGATAGGACTGTGCAAAGATTGATTTTGCTTCTGTGTCCTGTCGGGGAATGCTCCTGTGCATCTTTAAGTACTGGGTAGGAGCAACTCCTTAGTTTGTACCACACTGAACTTTCTACTTTATGAAACCAGAGTATTGGGCAACGTTTAGTCCAATTTAGCATTAGAATTGTGCAACAATACTGTTAATGAAAACAGATTTGATCCATAGTTTTGCTTCTCCCCACCCCCCAAGAGCTATAATGTGAAAACCTCCCTGTTCTTTGTAAATCAGCTTATGAAATACGGGTTTAATAAATAGTTTGCATATTTAAGCACACCTTTGCCTCTTGCTTTAAAAGGGAACAGCCACATGAAGAAATGCTCTAAGTAGTACTGACAATTGCAGCAGAACTGCTACTAGTAAAGTCTCATAATACTGCGTTTACAAATTAAATACTAAATGTATCAGCAACAAGCACTGGTCTGTGCATTGTGCAACAAGCAGAATCTACAAGGTGAAAGTAAAATATTTCATTTAATTAATCTGAAAACTACCTGACACCTTAACTAAAAGGTTATGTGTTTTTTACAGCAGAGATGGGAAGAGAGCAGGAATAGTTATTTTCCTGTGGGGCTGTGGATCTGCATTTCTATGAATAGTGATTTTTGTGGTTATTACTTTGTCCGTGTTAATTTTTAGGGAACCAGACCGAAATACACAACACTAAATACACATCAATACTGAAAATACACTAAAATCCTTCCCTGGCTTTTTTTGTACCTTTCTTCATGGTTCTCCTATAAATGGAGGCCCACACTGGTAGGGCTATCAGTGTACTTAAGCTACTTTGAATGAATTAATTGCAGTTGAAAAGGGTCCCTTTCCTAAGGGTGGGCAGGTCTGTGGTGCAGGTTCCCCTTGGCCCGCATCGGAGGTGTGATCCATGCCTGGAACAGCTTTTCTGCCTGAAACCCCTAACACGGGCTGAGTTATGCCAATCAAACCTGCTGTTCTCTTGAGTACAGCTGGGTTGTGGTGGTTTGGGTTTTTTTTTTTGTGAAAGAGTGAGTTACAATTATATTGCGCTGAAAGCCTCTGCAGCTTTGTTGTTACGGCAAGGCCCCTACTAGCAACCTTATGCCTATGTAGAATGTCACTACTTGTTTCTGCGTAAAAGCATGCCTTGTCTAGACAAGGCTATTTGCATCACAGGAATCTAGATGTGTCTGAAATGGTTCAACTGAAACATTTTCAATCTTTAGCTCATTGAATACCAGAGATTAGATACTGTATTCTATTGGTAAGATCTAAAATACATCAATGTTGGCATGGCATGAAAGGTACAGGTTATTTGTAAAAGGGCCTCTTAAATATAACTGCTTTCTATTATAAATGTAATAAATCGACTGTGACATAAAAGTAAGCAAATTGATCCAAGTATCAAATCCATTATTTTTCCAAAGTCAATACCAAGGCACATGGTCTCCCAGCAATACACAGGAAAGAACAATGTTGCTTTCAAAGGGTCTTGCAAGTGATTATTGAACCACTTTGAACTTGGGGCTGATGTTGCAAATAAAGACCCCAGCAGCAATTAAATGGCTATACCTAGGTTTTGAGGTATTTTAAATTTATTTCAGGTCAACTAACCCCTCTAAGTTACTACTTCATGACACCAGAAGAAACTCTATACAGGAAGAGTCTTACAGCTGTAGGATCATTCGGTTTTACAGGACCGAGGATGGCAAAGTCGTATTTGCGCACGTATATACTTGAGAATCGGTTTTGGGGCAGCATGAATGGGACCCCCAGGGTGGCTGCACTGGGGACAAATTTATTTTGGTGCGTTCCAGCAAAACACCTCGCAGAAGACACGGCTTTGCAGAGGGGCTGAGGCCGGGGTCGGCTTTCACTCAGGTGTCATTTGTTTATTCACGGCGGCGGCATTTCCCTTCTCTTTCTTTGTTCCTTTAATTTTCCTGCCGGCTCGCGGGGCGCCCGCCTGCACCGCTCGGCCCCGCAGACAGCCCCCGGAGCACATGTGCGTGTCACAGCCGGGCTGCCTGCTCTCACAGCGGCGGGGGGAGGGCGCCTTCCGCATGGAGCTGCTCGGTAAGTGAGGGCAGCGCAGCGCCGGGCCCTGTGATGCAGCACTCGTGCGCGGGCAGGCCCCCCTGCTAGGCGCTTGCCCGCGCTCGGCGCACGGGGCGGCGGAGGCGCGGGGCTTGGCCCCGCTCCATGGAGACCAATGGCATCGCTCCCACCCACCCCCACCGGCCCCGAGCCCGCCGGCACGCACAGCCGCACGCTTCAGCCCACCATGGCCCCGCCACCGCCGCCACCGCCGCTACAGCCTTCGGCGAGGTGAGTGCCGGCCGCCGGGCTTCTCCACGGAGGCCCAGAGGGCTCCGGGGCCTGATGGCCGGCGGAGACGGCCGCGATCGCGGCGGGGGAAGCGGGGAAAGGGTGGATGGGTGGGTGTGCATGTGTGGGGGACGGGACGGGGACAGGGCCGCAGGGACCGGCGGTCACCGGCCACCATGGTCCCCTCCACCGACTCCCCGCTTCTTTTCCTCCCCACCCCGGTGCCCTGGCGGGCTCAGGCGCAGCTTTTCGGTGTACGGGGCGCGAGAAGGGCCGAGAACGGCGGGCGGGGAGGGAAGGGGGCGTCGGTATAGGGGCAGAACGGCAGTTAACGGTTTCATTGGGGGAGGGGGGCGGGCAGTGCGGCCCGCCGGGGCTTTCCTTCTTGGGGTGAGGGGGGTGTGTATAACCGCGGAGGGGGTAACCGGGACGGCGGGAGGCGCGCGGCCGGTGGGGTGGGGAGGGCTGGGGGGGTGAGTGCAACAATATGGCGGCGCCGCGCGCTCCGGCGGGGGGAGGGGGAGCGGTGAACTTCGAGACACGAGACTCCCCCCGCCCCCCCCCGGAAGCCAGACGGGGCTGGCGCTCTATGGCTTTGGCTCAGTGCTAGAGCGGCAGTCCGGAGGACCGGGGTGTTCTCCCTCCTCCCTCCAGCTACGTCAACCATTACAGGGCAGCCAATCGCGAGAGGGCATTTAGCGCGCACGTCAGCAGGGGCCCTCGGCCTCTCGTTGCGGCGGTGCCTTGTGGGATATTGGAGGCCTCGCGTCTTGGCCGGAAGGAAAGCGGAGCGCGAGGAGGGGGAGGCCGGTGCGGTAGGGCTATCATGGCGACTAATATCGAGCAGATCTTTCGGTCCTTTGTGGTTAGCAAATTCCGGGAGATCCAGGAAGAGCAGCAGAGCGGGTAACGAGCCTACCCGGGGCGGCGGGGCAGGCGACGCAGCCGCGCTCGCGGCGGGGCCTAGTGCGCGGGGAGAGGAGGGGTGTGCTGGAGCGGGGAAGTGCCGCGGGCCGGGGCCTAGGCCTTTTGCGGGTCGTTTCGGCGTCAGCATGGTGGGGCCCGGGAGCTCGCGCCCTTGCGAGCGCCTTGAGCGAAAACACGGCGGGGGAGGGGGGGGGGGGGGGGGCAGGCTTTCTCATGCGTTGTCTACTGGGAAACGCGCACCCGTTTTCACTGACGGGTTTTCGGTGTTGATCTCTTGTGTCGGGGCGAGAGGGGCAGGGGTGAGCGTCCGTGCGATTTGCTTTACTGATGTTACAACATTTAAGCTCGCCTAGTTTTCATCAGCCTTACCTCTCGAAGTAAGCAAAATCTGCTGGAGAAGAGTGAGTGATGGCTGATTGTTTTGTGAGGGGAGCCTATACAAGTTCTTATATACAGCATGGGGACTGTGGCACATTCGAGACCATGTTTTTCCTCCCTTGTGCCTAATACTAAGTTGGCACAACGTGCTCTGTTGTGAATAAGTGAAAGTTAATCAAAAGATAGATGTTTCACTAAAAGCATGGCTTCTTCAGGAGGCTAAAGTACTGTTTTGAAGGGTTGGGTATAATAAATGCTTATGAATTTTTTAAAAAAAGGTCAAAAAAGGCTCAAAATTGCTTGTATTATGTTGATTTTTTTTGGTTAGTGGAAAGGTAGAAGGCCAGCCCAATGGTGACACAATCCCAGCTGAGCAAGCCAACCCTTCAGATGACACTGTTGCTGGTGCTGGGAGTCGTCAGAATGATCAGATAGTGCAGAAAATAGAGGAAGTGCTCTCTGGAGCCCTTGATACAGAGCTGCAGTGCAAATCAGGTAAATGAAAACACATTTGGCAAATTATGTCCTTGTTTAAGAAGCTTGTCATAGTTCTTAAAATTGAATCAGTTTTACAGAGATGAAAAAATACTTCTCAGTACTGCTCCTCTCACCCAGCTTCATCTGACAAGTTGTATGTTTATTGTAATGTTTGTGAAGTATTTTTTTGTCTCCTGTGATTTACAACCATAGATGGACAGAGAAATACGTAATTTCAAAATTGAAGCTGATTATATGGAAGTATTACTTAGTGTGCGAAAAAGTTATTTTGCTTTTCTCTCCATTACAATAATGCTAAAACGTGTAAATAATATCTATATATATAATTGTGCTTTATTCTGTATACACCTACTTCAGGGTCTCAATAAGCAGTTCTTACTAACAAAGCTGATACCGATGGATAGAAGGATTGTTTGTTGTGTTGTTTTGGTTTGGTTTGCAAGATTATTTCTAAAAATAATTTATCAGGATTCAGAACTGTATGATTAACTGTTCTGCCAGAGTAAGATGCTTTGTTGTTTTAAAATGAATAATGCACTTAACTATAAAATGTAAGTACTCAGATTGTAGTCTTCCAAAGTTTAAGAAATTTTTATGTAGCAGCATCATAACTTCAATAAATTACTGGATTCATTGTGCCAAAACGTTGCATATGAGTATCCCTTCTCATGGGACTAGTGCTTTCTGTAAAAATTCTGAATGAGGAGAGTTAGTGAGATGAAGGCCCCAGTTACTGCGTTTCCATTTTTTTTGAGTTGAAGCATAGGTGACTGCTATGTGCTTGGTAAGTATAGTTCCAGAGTGGTTTTGTTTTGTTTTTTTTTTTTTTTAAGAGGCAGCGTAGAAAATTGTTTATTTCAGAGATTCTGTTTGCAAGGTTTTGGAATTGCTTTTTCTTTCTTTTATGCACAGTGGCTTGTTTACCTTGAGCGTTTTCAACAGTCTTTCACTTATGCTGTACAAGCAGCACTTCAGGCTGGCATCTGGTTTTGTTTTGGGGGTGTTTTTTGGGTTTATTTTGGTATTTTTATTCTTCTGTCATGGAAGAATGAGCCAAGCTAATGTGGTAATAAGTAAGTGAGACCTATGAATTTGGAAGTCAATAAACTTAACCCATGGTAAACTTCCCACTGTTCATATCTAGAAAGGAGTTAACATTGCTGTTGGACAACAGAGATTATCTGAAAATGATGTGTAGGAAAGGTCATTTGATTCTGCTTCATTGTCCCCTTTCATTGCATTCACAACAGTGTTGGTGGAAACACTATTCTTTAAGCTGTTTATTTTGTAAAAATGTGTGTGCTTAAAACTACCAGAGATACTTGTTTATGGAATCTTAAGTCATGTTCATTTAATAGTACTGCAATTACTAACAATTTTTGAATAATGTTGCGTTTTTCACTTGAAAGAATATGCTTTGTAATCACAGCAAGATTATAATTGGAGAACCCATATTACTGCACTGGCCAGTATAAATATAATCGTTGAAGATAACATGCAAGCAGATTTGAATATATAGCTCGTATTTAACAGAAATTGTAACAAGTTGCCTTTAATACAAGTGCCATTCTCGTGAAAACATGTCGCTAGATCCAAAAAAGGGTAAGAACCTAACACAGTTTAAATTCAGAGGGAAGTGAGGTATAGAATTAAAAGAAGGTGATCGAAACCTTAGTCTTCCTCTTCTCTTCCCCGCTCAGTGATTGCTTGTCCCTGCAGTCACCTGAACTTACTAGTTACTTTCCTGTTTGAAGCAAAAGCTCTATTAGGTACTTGCAGGTTTGCAGTTGCTTGTGGCAACTGCAGTCTAGTCTGAGCAGCTAGTTGCCTGCAATGCCTTAAAGCTTGTTTGGGATTAGGGAAGTAGATGCTGTTTCCCCAAATTTGTTTGAATAACTTAGTCAATGAGGAACTTAATCAGTAAATACACTTAGATAATTTCTCACATACTAGTAATATTTGGCTCACTCACAAATTAAAGCATGGTAGGGGATAATGGGCTGGCCACATTTTATGCAGTAAGCATACCACCACTTAGATAATTTGTCTGGAAAATGTGAGTTCTTGTTTCACTTCCATGTGCAGTTTGGTGTAGTTTAAAAGTATATCTCCAGCCTCCTGGAAGAATGTCCTGCCCAGTTGAATATAGGTGGAATTATATCCAACTACTTGGAAAGGGTCATGTTCCCACTGGAACTGTGTTGCTGACCAAGAAGATTTGGTTAACTTTTTGAAAGAAGAGTTAGTTACTTTTACTTAAAGTGACTCCTGAGAGGAAAGGTAAGAGGGCTGAAAAGGGAGTGTGTGCTATTTGTGTATGGTAGTTTAGTGAAGAAGGCATGGGTTTCAAGTTTAATTTTTTTCTGCCTTTGTCCATGTACTTGGTCACTAGCCTGAAGGAATTTTTAAAATGTAGTTTTAATAACATTTACAAGGAAAATATAATTTTTTCTAGATGTAGACAAAAATACTGTGAAAAATAGTACTCAGTCTACAAAAAGAAGCTCTACTGCTGAAGATGAAATTCCTAGGAAAAAATCAAAGAAGAACAAGAAACACAAAAGCAAGAAGAAGAAGAAAAAGAAGAAGAAAAGGAAGAAAGAGAAAAAACATAAAAAGCAGCCAAAGGAGTCAAAGTTGAGTACACGTCATGGAGAACATCCAGACTTGCAGCCTGCTTCTCATTTGATGCCAGAGAAATCAAGCTCCAAATTGAGTGTACAGCATGGAGGATTTGGAGATGTAAATCTAGCTGTCCACGTGCAGCCAGAAGAACTGTGCTTAAAAGCAAGTGAAGGGCTTAATATACAAGCTTTAGGACTTATTTCTCATTCAACAACTGATTCTCAGCAATCTACGGAAAATCTTGGAAGTGAGAAGGGGACTTTGTGTGCAACAAATCCTCCATTTAATTTAGAAGGCAGCCAGTCTGATACCCAAGAAAATGCTAGTATAACTCAAACTAAGATTTGCACTAGAGAAGAGCAAATTAAACAGTCTCATGAAAATATTTATCCTATAGCTATTAATGCGAGTGAAAAGGGTGTTCTTCTTGATACTGGAAATGATACTTTGTCTAGCTTCCCATCTGGAGTTCCCAGTAAATCTGAAATTCAGAAAGATTCAGCAGCAACTCTAACTTCAGAGGTAATAGAAGCACTAAAAGGTTCAGAAGTTATTCTGAAATCTAAAGGCATTGGGGAAGTAAAAGCTTTGGATACAGCTCTTGAGTCTGAGACCATGGAGGTGTTGAAATATGCAGAAGCACCTCTACAATCTGTGGCACAGGAGGGAGCAAAAGAGTTAAAAGCAACTTCAGAATCTGCATCTTTGGCAAGTGATGTGACAACAATTCCTAAATCTGCAAATCAGGCAGATCTGAATACTGTGAACGTAGCTCACATGTCTGTGGCCATGGAAGAAGTGAAAATTCCAGAAGCAGCTGAAAAATCTCTGCATATGGGAAATGTGGAGTCTTTGGAATTGGGGGGTGTGAGCAGAACTCTGGAGCCAACCCTGAAGCCCTCAGTTATATCTGATAATTTGAGAATGACTCTGTGCAGCCCCATGGAGGCTTCAAGTGTCTTGAAGGCAGATGTATCTTTTCAGCATCCTTTTAAAATATCCGCAGCGACTGCTGTGACCCAGGTGGAGATAAAAAGTGCCAAAATACCCCTGGGACCAGAAGCTGTTACAAAAGTGAAGGATATTGAACCAGCTGAAAGCTCTGCACATATGGAAAATGTGAAAGCTCTGGAAGAAGCTCTGCAGCCAGTTGCTGTAGTAAAGCCCCAAACTTTGGAAACCATCATGGAACCTGTGGGTGTTATAGCAGAAGATGTCAAAGCAGCTCAAGAATGTGTGCAAGTTGGAGCAGTCAAAGATGTGGAAGGTACCACTGATCCTGCAACACTGCTGAATGCATCAGGAGTGTTATTACAACCTAAAGTCTTGACAGAAACAAGAAGTACGGATAGAACCCAGGAATCTGCACTTCCAGCAGAATTGACAGATATGAATGTGGCTGCAGAGGCAAAAGGTTTAAGAGCAACTTTAGGACCCATAGCGGTTGTGCAGACCTTTGTTACCCAAACAGCTCCAGAAATCCAGATGGCAGAGGGTTTTAAAGGTCCACGAGCAACTGTGGAAGTTGCAGCACTAACAGGAGTAAAACAACAAGAAATAAGTCAAGCTACTCTGCAACTGGAAAATACTAATGCTTCAAGAATTTCAGAATCTACTCTCAAGCCTGTAACTGTAACAGAGGCAAAACATTCAGAAGATACGTCATTACTGAGACAACCAGAGGAGCTGAGAGAATCAAGATCTCAGAGTGAATCAAATGTGAGAGGTTTGGAAGCAACTCCCCTGTCTTTGCAGAAAGATGTGAAAGGTCTAGGAGGAGTCATAAGACCAGTTGCTATGGTGGAAGCAAAAACTTTGAAAACAGCTTCACTGTCTTTGCAGATGGAAGGTGTGAAAGCTTCAGAAGAAGCAGTGCATTGTGGGACTGTGGCTGGAGGTTTAGCAGCAACATTAGATTCAACAGCTGTGTCAAAAGGTTCAGAAATAAATCTAGGTAGCATGGCAGGAGTAGAAGCAGGCTCAGATGCTGGTCTCCTAGCTATGAAAGTTGGATCTGTGAGACCAGTGACAGGAGATCCAACATCTGTAGGTATAGCAAAGGTACAAGCTTTGGAAGCAGTCTTGCAGCCTGGAACCCTTGCAGTGGCAAGGGGCTTAGAAGAAAATGTGTGTTCTGAATCCAAAATGGGTAGCAAAGTCTTGGAAGCAAGTCCAGGACATCTTGCCTTAGGAGAAAGGTCAGAAAGGACTACTGAATCTGTGGTTACATGTGTAAGCATGGAACCAGTTAGAGAGTCTGAGGCATTAGCAGGAATGATGCATTTGAAAGCTGCAGCAGAGGGAGAACCAAAATGTGCAGAAACAGTTGCAGAACCTCTTGGTGACAGTAAAATGAAGAGTTCAATCATTTCACAGTCTCAGGTCATGACACATACAAGCACCTCACAAACTGAGGTGGTAGGGGAGATACAGGGTTCTGAACTAGTTGCCAGTTCTGCCACCGTAGAAGTGAGAGGTTTAGACAATTTGTTGAAAGTTGAGGGAGTTGCAGAGGTAAAAGATGTGGAAGCGAGATCAAAAACTTCACACTTAACACAGACGAAAAATTTAGAGATGGTTGTGGGATCTGAAACAGGGACACTAATGCAAGGCTTGGAAAGGACGTTGGCATCTGAGGTGGTTAGAGAAACGCGTTCTGAAGTTGCTTCAGAAGATCCAAATGAAGCAAAGGCAAGGAGCAAAGAAGCAATACTAGAACCTGTGCAAACTTTAGAAACAAGTTCAAAACCTGTACGGGAACAAATAGTAGGTCATTTAGAAGCAGTATTAGAGGCTTTGCCTGGAGTGGAAGAAAAAACGATGGCATCAGAAATAGTGACGGAAGTGAGAAACTTGAAAGGAACTTTGGAATCTAATATTTTGACAGATGTGAGAGCTCAGGGGCCTACTGTAGAATATATAATTGCAACAAGGAGGACAAGCACAAAAAAAAATGAGCCCTCTTCAGAAACAGAGGAAGCAATGGAAGCAAAATATTTGGAGCCAGCATCAGAAGCTAGAGAAGTGAGGTGGTTGGAAAGTATGAAAGAGTCTGCAACAGTAGAGGTGAAAGGTTCTGAAACAGTCAAAGAGCCTGAGGTACACATGGATATCCAAAGTTTGGAAACTTCCCAAAAGTCTGGAAATGTGGTGGCGATGAATGTTTTAGAGGATGCTTCAGAAGCTGTTCCAGAATCTTTGCACACTGAAAAGCAAGAACATCTGCAAGTAGTTCTAGAAGCAAAACCTGCTGCAGAATGGAGGACTGCAGTAGAGGCTCCAGAGATCTTGAGTGCTGCTGAAATTAAGTCTTCTGAAGCGCTTCCAAAACCAGGGGACAGGGAAGATCTGGAAACAACACTGGAACATGAAGTGGCAGCAGAAGCACAATATGCAGAAAGGGTGCAGAGTCAACAAATGGAGGATGTGAGAGTTCCAGGTCAAGCTCAGGAATGCGAGATGCTGGTTGAGAAGAAAGATGCAGAGCAAACTCAAGCATCTGAGCCTTTAATAGCAGAAACAGTTTTTAGTTCTTCACATGCAGCAGATGAAAAAGATTCAGCACGGACTCCTGAACTTGAAATAATAAGAGACACAAAACAGTTGGAAGCAGCTCCAGCTCATGTGGCTGAAACAGAAGATTTGGAAATACCTTCTCTTTCTGAGACTGTTGTAGAGCTGAAAGATGCAGAAGCAGCTGTGGGGTTAGAGGCAGAGACAAAAGATTTGGAAGCAGCTCCAGTACCTCAGACCATTACAGAATCAGTTACAGTATTTGTGACAGAGGCAAGCCAGTTGGAAGCCATTCCGCAGGCCGAGGGTGTCAAAGAAGCAACTCCAGAAGAGGAGTCAGAGAAAAGAGATTCAGAAACATCCGATGTGCAACCTGATGTGGCGGCACGAATGAAGGAGACTCTGATGAGACTTGAGAAAGTTATTGAAAAAAGTAGTCATAGAAGCAGTGATAAAAAACATGATACAAAGAAACAAAAAAGGAGTCGCTCCAAGTCTCAGTCCAGGTCTAGGAAACGGAAGAAAAAATCAAGGTCGCGTTCTACTTCCAGGCGTTTGACCTCTAAAAGAGCACGTTCTAGGAGCAGAAACTATTCAGATTCCAGAAAAAAGCATTCCAAATCTAGATCCCGATCCGTCGAGAAGAGAGAGAGAAGAGTGTCTTCCCGGAGGTCCAGGCGCAGACGTTCCAGGTCATCTGACCACTACAGGTCTAAATCCAGATCAGCAGAAAAGCGACTGTCCTCTCGAAGGTCCAGACGTAGACGTTCCAGGTCTTCTGACCGCTACAGATCTAAGTCCAGGTCAGTGGAAAAACGACTGTCCTCTGGGAGGTCCAGGCGCAGGCGTTCCAGGTCTTCTGACCGCTACAGATCTAAGTCCAGGTCAGTGGAAAAGCGACTGTCCTCTGGGAGGTCCAGGCGCAGACGTTCCAGGTCTTCTGACCGCTACCGGTCTAAGTCCAGGTCAGTGGAAAAGCGACTGTCCTCTCGAAGATCTGGGCGCAGACGTTCCAGGTCTTCTGACCGCTACAGGTCTAAGTCCAGGTCAGTGGAAAAGCGACTGTCCTCTCGAAGATCTGGGCGCAGACGTTCCAGGTCTTCTGACCGCTACAGGTCTAAGTCTAGGTCAGTGGAAAAGCGACTGTCCTCCCGAAGGTCCAGGCGGAGGCGTTCCAGATCATCTGACCGCTACAGGTCTAAATCACAGTCAGTGGAAAAGAGAGGGAGCAGGTTGTCCTCCTGGAGATCCCGCCGCAGACGTTCCAGGTCCTCTGACCGTTCTAAATCTAGATCCAGGTCTTCAGAAAAGAGAGGGGGCAAAGAATACTCATGGAGGTTCAGACATAGAGCGTCCGATTCCTCTGATCGTTCGAAATCTAGGTCAAGATCTGTTGAGAAGAGAGGTCGGAAGGCATCTCTGCGGAGGTCTAAACGTCAGCGCTCGAAGTCCTCTGACCATTACAAGTCTAGATCCAGATCAGTAGAAAAAAGAGATCGAAAGCAGTCATCGCGGAAGTCTAAACGTCAGCGCTCAAAGTCCTCTGACCGTTACAAGTCTAGATCCAAATCAGTGGAAAAAAAGAAGGAGTCATCACGAAAATCTAAGCGTCGCCGCTCAAAATCTTCTGAACGTTACAAGTCTAGGTCTAGGTCTGTTGAAAAAAAGCGCAAGGAATCTTCAAAGAAATCGAAACGGAAACGTTCTAAGTCCTCTGATAGTGTTAAGTCAAGGTCCAAATCTATAGAAAAAAGAGAGAGTAAGTTATCCTCAGCAAAGGGCAGTAGCAGGCATGTGGAGTCTTCTGAACTTCAGGAGTCAACCAAATGTCTTGAAAAAGTAGAAGTTCCTGAACCTTCTCTTGCAAGCGAAGGCAGCTCCTCCAAATCCTCGAATGGTCCCACGTCAGTAGCTTTGTCTGTTGAAAGAGTAAATGGCCCAGAGCTGCCACCAGCATCTGAAAGTGAATTTTCCAAAACTTTTGATAGTCTCGAGAAAAGCTCCTCATCTGTTGAAAAAACAGCGGGTCTGCAGCCTTCTGTGATGTCTGAATTTGATAGTTCCAAAACCCCAGATGACCAGGAAATGAGATCCATACCTGTGGAAAAAACACAGGTTTCAGAGCTTTCTGTGACATCTGAGAATGGATCAGCTGAAAAAGCAGTGGCTCTTGAGTCTTCATCACTAGCTGAACTTACATACTCCACATCCAAGTCAAGATCTTCATCTGTTGAAAAAAGAGGAGATGCAGAAACTTCTTTGGTAACAGAATTTCAGCTCTCCACATCCCATGAAGATCAGTCGAGATCTACCCCTCTCAAAGAAATAGAGGGTCCAGAGCCTCTTCTGACACTTGAAAGCGGATGCTCTGTATCTTCTGGTGATTACAAGACAATCTCCTCGTCCTCTGGAAGGATGGAGGTTCAGGGATTTTCTCTGATGTCTGAAGGCGTACTCTCTGACTTGTCTGATGGTCATGAATTGAGACATATCCCTGTTGAAAAAACAGAGCTTCAGAAGTTTTTGCAAGTACCTGAAAGTGAATCTTCCAAGTTGGCTGACAGCCCTGAGTCAAGATCACCGTCTTTTGAAACAGTAGAGGCTCAAAAATCTTTTCTAGCACCTGAAGTTACATGCTCTACATTCCCTGATGTCTGTGAGTCAGCCTCCTTGCCTATTGAAAAGGGCCAGATGCAGGAGCCTTCGCTGGCTTCTGACAGTGGATACTTCAAGTCTCCTGATGGTCATGAATCAGGACCCAGCTTTGCTGCACAAGCAGAGGAGCTTCCGTTGATGTCTGAAGGTGGGTCCTTCAAATCACCTGATGGAAATGAACAAAGATCTTTATCTGTTGAAAAAGTCAAGGCTCCAGCTGTTTCCCTGACACCTGTGTGTGGTACTGTTGAGATCTCGGATGACCTCATTTCAGCATCATCTTTTGAAAAAATGCAAGAAATTGCATTGACAACTGTAGGACAAAGCTGCACGTCTTCTGAAGTTCATGAGTCCAGATCATCTGTTGACAAAGATTTAGATGGTCCGACACTTTCACAAGTACTTGAAATTGACTGCTCTGAATCTTCTGAAATGCATGAATCGAGATACCTGCCTGCTGGAAAAATAGAGGATACAGGATCTATCTTGATGTCTAATAGTGGAATTCCTGTGTGCCATGATGGCCATAAATCAGAACAGAGTTACTTTGAGAAAACAGAAGGTGCAGAACTGTCGTTGGCACCTGAGCTTAGGTGTTCTGTCTTCCCTGAAAGCTATGAATTGACATCCACTGCAGCTGAAAAAATGGAGATACAGAAGCCTCCTCTCCCAAGGGAAAGTGGGTTCTCCAAGTCTGCTGATGCTTGTGAATCAGTAAGCACACCTACTGAAGAACTACAGGCCCCAGTGACTTCTCTGACATCTGAAAGTGGGCATTTCCTGTTGCCTGATAGTCATGAAGTGAGACCTATCCCGACTGAAAACGTAGAGGTGCAAAAATCATCTGAATCGCAATGCATTGCATCCCCTAATGGCCACGAGTTGAGATCCGCCTATGATGACGAAATACAGGTGCACGAGCCACCTCTGATACTGGAACGCAGATGTTCTGTTTCCTCTGATGGTCATGAGTTGACACCTACCCCTTTTGAAAAAGTTGAGGTAGAGGAGCCTTCTCAGATGTCTGAAAATGAATACACAGTAGGGCTTGATGGCCCAGGGCTGACATCAACCCCTGCTGAAAAAACAGAGATGAGGGAGCTTTATCGGATGTCTGAAGAAAGATGTTCAGTGTCCACTGAGAGCCAGGAGTTGGAGTCACCCTCTGTTGAAACGATAGAAGTGCAAGAGCCCGCTCTGATGTCTGAAAATGAATACGCTGTATCTTGGGAGGGCCAGGAGTTGAGATCTAGTTCTCCTGAAAAGGTAGAGATGCAGGAGGCTTACGTAGTACCTGACAATGAGTATGCTGTGTCGTCTGAAGATCACGAATTGCCATCTTCCCTTGCTGAAAAAACAGAGGTACAGGAGTGTTCTCTGCTGTCTGAAAATGAATATGCTGTAACTCCTGAGGGCCAGGAGATGACAGCCAGCCCCGCTGAAAAAGAGGTTCAGGAGCCTCCTCTGACGTCTGACAGTGAATATACCATCTTCCCTGAAGGCCAAGGATTACAGTCTACCCTTGCTGAAAAAACAGTGGTGCAGGAGCCTTCAGGATTATCAGACAGTCAATATGCTGCATCCCCCGAAGGGCAGGAGTTGCTCTCTGGTCTTACTGAAAAAACAGAGGTGCAGGAGTGTTCTTTGCTGTCAGAAAATGAGTATGATGTATCCCCTGAAGGCCATGATTTGAGATCCAGTCCTATTGAAAAAGAAGAAATGGGGGAACCTTCTGAAACATCTGAAAGTGAAAGTTCAATATCCACTGATAGCCAGGAGTTGCAGTCTACTGTTGTTGGAAAAACAGAGGCACAGGAGTCGTCTTTGATGTCTGAAGGTGAATGTGCCATGTCCCCTGAAGGTCAGGAGCTGCAGTCTAGCCCTGCTGAAAAAGTAGAGCCTAAGGAGCCTTCTTTGACATCTGAAAATGAACGTGCTCTGTCTCCTGAAGAGTGTGAATCAAGATTGACTCATGCTGAGAAAACAGAGGATATGGATTATTCTTTGACATCTGAAAATGACCGTCTTTTGACTTTTGAGAGCCAGGAGGTAAAATTCACCGCTGTTCAAAAAGCAGATGTGCGGGAACTTTCTCCAACACCTGAAAATGAACATGCAGCATCCCCTGATGGTCAGGAGTTGAGATTCCCCACTGTTGCAAAAGGAGATGGTCTTGAACCTTGGGCACTAAACAATAGATCCTCCATGTCCCCTGATGGCAGTGACGTGAAATCCATCCCTGTTGAAAAAATTGATGATGCAGTGCCTTCTTTAATGCCTGAAAGTGGGTGCTCCATGTCCCCTGATGGCTACAGTGTGAAATCTGGCCCTGGTGAAGAAACAGGGGATTTAGAGCCCTCTCTGATATCTGAACGTAGACATTCCACATCCTCATATCAGGAAGGCCATGAGCTGAAATCTCCAATGGAGGAGGAGGGTCTAGAGTCCTCTTTGACTTCTGAACATAGACGATCTGTGTCCCCTGAGGGCCATGACCAGAAATCTGCCAGAGATGAAGAAATGGATGATCTGGAGCCCTCTTTGACATCTGAACAGAGGCGCTCCACGTCCCCTGATGAGCATGAGTCAAGATCTAGCACTGGTGAAGAAGCAGAGTATCTGGAGCAGCCTTTGACAACGGAACGTAGATGCTCCGAGTCTTCTGATGAGTCAAGGTCTACCATTGGAGAAGAAGCAGAGGATGCAGAACCCTCCTTGACAGCTGAACGAAGAGACTCCACATCCTCTGATGAGCATGAGTCGAGGTCTACCACTGGTGAAGATATGGAAGATGGGGAGCCCTCTTTAACAGCTGAACGTAGACACTCCACGTCCTCTGATGACCGTGAGTCAAGGTCTACAGCTGGTGAAGAAATAGAGGATTTGGAGCCGCCTTTGACAGCTGAACATAGACGCTCTGTGTCTCCTGATGGACGTGAGTCAAGATCAACCACTGGTGAAGAAGCAGAGGACCAGGAGCTCTCTTTCACAGCTGAACGTAGACACTCCACATCCTCAGATGAACATGAGTCAAGGTCTACCACTGGTGAAGATGTGGAGGATGTGGAACCCTCCTTGACAGCTGAACGAAGAGATTCCACATCGTCGGATGAGCATGAGTCAAGGTCTACCACAGGTGAAGAAGTAGAGGATTTGGAACCCTCTTTGTCAACTGAACACAGACGTTCCACATCCCCTGATGGGCGTGAATCGAGATCTACCACTGGTGAAGAAGCAGATGATGTGGAGCCCTCCTTGACAGCTGAACGAAGAGATTCCACATCGTCAGATGAGCATGAGTCAAGGTCTACCACTGGTGAAGAGGGTGAGGATGTGGAGCCCTCTTTGGAAGATGAAGATAAACCTCTTGAGAGGTCGGAGGAACAGGACTCTTCCTTTATACCTGAAAGTGAGCGTTCTGAGTCTTCTGAACGTGAAAAATCTAGATCCAAATCTGTTGATAAAATGTCTGACAGAGAGTCTTCACGAAGATCTGTAAGCAGACGCTCAAAATCTCCTACTTGCCAAAAGAGTCGATCCACATCTGTTGAAAAAGCAGCAGATGAAGAGTCTTCACTGAGATCTAGACGTAGACGTTCCAGGTCTGCTGCTCGCCAGAAGAGTAGATCCACATCTGTTGAAAAAGCAGCAGACAAAGAGTCTTCATGGAGGTCTAGACATAGACGCTCCAGGTCCACTGCTCGCCAAAGGAGTCGATCGACATCTGTTGAAAAAGCAGCAGACAAAGAGTCTTTGCGGAGGTCTAGACGTAGACGCTCCAGGTCCACTGCTCGCCAAAGGAGTCAATCCAAATCTGTTGAAAAAACAGCAGACAAAGAATCTTCACGGAGGTCTAGAAGCAGACGCTCCAGGTCTTCTCAGCGCAGATCCCAGAGATATGATACAGAATCTCGCTCTAGACGGAATCGCTCCAGGTCAGTAACACGGAGAAGAGCATCAAGATCAAAATCTAATCGTCGCTCTAGGTCTAGCTCATTGTCGCGTTCAAGGCACAGAAGGAGGAGTAGGTCAAGGTCAGCATCAAGAAGGCGGCGTTCTTTATCAAGAGACAGGCGTAAGAGATCTCAGAGAAATAGATCAAGATCTACTGACAGAAGAAGAAGAAGATCCGATTCAAGAGATCGTAGAATATCACTCAGATTACGGAGCAGGAGTCGAACACCTATTCGTCAAAGGCGATCAAGGTCGAGAGGAAGAAGACGAAGCACTAGTAGGTCACCAATTCGACTACGGCGATCAAGATCTTCAGGGAGAAGAAGATACAGCAGATCACCTGATCGTCGTAGGTCAAGGTCATCGGAACGATTTTCAAGCAGGTCACCTAAACGTCTTACAGACTTGGGTAAGTGATAATTTTCTTTTCGGTATTTCCATGGTTAGGTGATACTGTGTTCATTTACATAGTCTTATTTTAATGTATCTCTGTAGCTTTCATAAAGAATTTCTTGGAAGTCATTTTGTGCATTAATTTTAGGCAGTGACTTCCAGTAGGAACTTTTATGTTGGAGCTGAATCAATGCTTACCATTTGGATGAAAGTGTACGTAGAGCAGGTTATAGAGCTTTTATACAAAGGTAGTATGTTGTGGTCTTGAGGAACACTGTTCATTGTAATAGTAAAGGCCCAGTACTTTGTAAGAAACTTAAGAATTTGTAGTTTTAATGAAAACAAATTGGGCGTTAAAGAACATAGGAAAGTAAGTGCCAGTTAGAGAGTTCTTAGCTTTGTTGTCAGCTGTAATGCTTGTTTATCTGTTTCCATTACTCTGTCTTGCCTCTTTCCCATGGTAAGAACTTAATGGGAAAGGAAACTTGATTCTGAAAATATTCCCAGACCCAGCTGATTGGAAAATAAAAGAAAAAAATCCTAATGAACTGCATCTTTTCTCTGTGACTGGAGGAAGAGAGGCCTTGTAGTTTCCTTAGGTAGTAAGTTACATAAGAAGAAAGAAGGTTTTAATCTTGAGAGACGAGCTCTTGTACAGTGTGTGAGGAAGCCTCCTTTTGTGGACCTCAGGTTCTGATGCTTTTAGTCCTGTCCCATAAAGTTACTATGGAAGCCTCTCTACCAGAGAAGTATTTTTGTACAGAACATGAGAATTAATGAGCATCCTTGGATCTGCCTTCATGCTTTGATTATGCAGCAAGTCTGTGTCTATATACTTTTATTGCTGAAGTTGTAAAGGAATGTTGTCCTTTAGGGTTTTTATAAAGCTATACGCTTGCAGGGATAGTGGCAACTTGTTATTTGCAAACTGGCAGATCGAATAAGGTGTACTTTATTTTCACTCCCGATTTCTGTGACAGAGCCACATGTGCTTTTTTCCTTAATAAAGCAAAATACTGGTTTATTAACAGTTTTACATGTAGTTGTATTTTACACAGGTGCACGTTTTACTCAGTGCTTATGTTTTCTGTTGGTAGCTTTCAGGCTACATACGGGGGGACTTGAGGGGACTTCCTCAAGACCTTTGAATGCTTTTCAGAGATAGCTAGGAAGTAGACTTTGGAATTTATGTTGTGTAGAAATGACCCAGTATTTCCAAAACTGGAATGAATCAGTGAAGTAAAAAAGGCATCAGAACTTCTGGGGTTTGGAGGATTTTGAGAGCTGTAATTTGGACTCCCGTGCTTTGTGTTAAATTTGTAATTTCAGTTGTCTGTTGGGTAGACCAAATTTTAAAAAGTCTGGAGCAACTAAGTACAATTTTAGTTATTTTCACAGAGCATAAAAATGCACAGAGTGGGTAAAATCTTGTGTTTTCTCTTTGTACTTTGTTTAGTCTGCCGGAAATGCTTATTTATTATTAAAACAAGAATCTGTAAAAATAATAATTTTTCTTAAAAAATTTTTTTAGACAAGGCCCAGCTACTTGAAATAGCCAAAGCTAATGCAGCCGCCATGTGTGCTAAGTCTGGTGTTCCCTTACCACCAAGCCTGATGCCTTTGTTATCTCAAAAGAAAGACGACAAAGCCAATCAGAAGTCATCAAGAGATACACTAAAGGAGCTCACTGAGGTAAGTGAGAACAACAGTATCAAACCTGAAAATAAGCAAATTGGTTTTTTGTGACTTTTAGGCAATCTGTCGTTCTGTGTGCTTGGTTTGTGTGTTAGGTCCTGAAAACAGGCTTTTTAATTCTATGGAAATGCATGAAATCCAATTATTTTGATTTTCTTTTTTTTTGTTTTGATTCTGTTCTAATTTTGTACACACTGGTAGTTCTCCTTGAATCTTCTTAATAAAAACCAAAGTTTTCACTTCTAGCTTTTGGTTCTAGTGTTGTTAGTTATTTATGTTCTTGCTTTTCTTAGTGAATTTCACATCGTTAAATTACCTCTGGGTTACAAATCTAGTGCCCACTTCACATAGTTCTATATATTTTAATATGCACTCTTAAGATATTTTCAGAGAATTATTGTTGCAGTTCTGTCCTGTTGCAGTTCAAGTCTACAAACGGGATCGTTTTGTTCTGAATGTGGAGAAAAAAATGCTGCTTTTCCTTTTAATGCAGTAATGTCAACTTGTTTAATTTGGTAATTTCCCCCTACATTTTTTTCCCCAGAAACTAGAGAAAATTCAGAATGGGGAAAAAAAAGTGCCTTTTTTTTTTTCCTTTTTTTTAATTGCATCATCAGTGTGACAGTTCCAAAAAATCTGCTTATGGAAATAACATCTGAAATTAAGCAATGTCAAATTGCTGAAAAGTAATCTCTTAGTTGTGTGTGGGCTAGTGCAAGCAGAAGTACTTGTTAGTAAAAAAGCTGAGACTGTGCAGATACACTGTTCAGACATCTTAAGTGGTTCTTCATGTAACCTCACCAAGATCCCGTGTAGCTGGTGCTAATCTAGAAGCCCAAAACCTGCCCCTTCTTTGCTCTTTCCAAGTGTGAGAATATGTTGGACAATGTTCCTGTTCTGCTGAATCAAAATTGGCAATAGAAGCAGTCCAGGCCATCGTCATATGGTTGTGTGCCCAAGTGGAGACCCCTTCCAGAGCCTGTTCAGCTTCTTGCAAAGCTAACTGCATTGTCTTTGCTCTCTGCAGTGTAACCTGCAAACTGGACAAACTGCTTCCAATTAATTGGGAGCCAACTAATAAGTAAAGAGAATACATTTTGTTGATTAGCTTTCCAAATAGTGCAGGCTTTTCCTGTTACCTAAAGAAAGTGCTTCAGTCATTGTTTGGAGGTGTCTTAGCACAGGAGAGTGCAGGAATCTTTTTTTTTTTTTCATAAGGACTGATGAGAACAGTGCCATCAGTGTATCTTGATTTTTAGTGATGGAGCTGCCTCTTTGCTCCTTATATGCCAAGAATCAGGTCATCAAACAGATGTGACTTACAATGATGTGAACTTTTGAACTAGAATCAAATCAGATGATGGCTTCACTTTGTTGGTATTAATTCCTCAAATATTATGTCCTCAAATGTCTTGCAAGTCTTGTAAGTATACTTTTCATGAATGGGGACATAATAGAAGCATGATATTAGAGTATAATGTTCTTAAATGCGTTTTGGACTGACTAAGTTATAATTGCTAGTGGTAAACAGTCAGTGCAGGTAACCATGATTGGTAAAGAGTTTTTCATCATAAAATTCTGGCCTCTTTAGAATGTGGGTTTTTTTTGGGTTTTTTTTTTTCCCTCTTTCCTGGAGGTTCTCTTCTCGTTTGACTGCAGTATCCCCGTAGCACCTATATGTTTTATATTCAGCTTCTGTTGAATATAAAATGGCGATGTCTTGCATACCTGACCAACGTTAAAATACTTCAGAAGAAATCTGAGACTTTTGGAGCCATTGCTTCTGACTAGGTCCCTGCACTGCCAGTGGAACTTAGAATTAGTAACTATTCGTTCTTAGGTTTTCCTGTGTAGTAGTTTTGTGAGTTATACTGGAGTTTCAATTGGATTGCAATATGCTTGTTATGTGGGATGCCAAACAACCAGTGGGTTCCTACTCTGCAATGTTGGCAGCCTTAGACACGCATTCTGCAACTAGCACTGTGTAGCAGGTTTTACAGTATGCTGCTGAAATCTTGTGTCTGTGAAATTACTCGCTGCATGAGTGCCTGGCAAACCTAGGCAAGTGTTTGATAATGTGTGTAAAATGTCAGAAGTACATATATTGATGACATTGCTAAAAGATCTTCTCATATCACACCTCATGCTTTAGAAAAGAAAAACACTTCTTTTGTAAAACTTTTCAGTTGTATGTTTTGGCTGTCATGTCCTTTTTTTTTTTTTTTTTTAGAAATGCAAGAAGATTGCTCAAAGCACGGATGATGTGATAGTGAACAAACCTCATGTTTCTGATGAAGAGGAGGAAGAACGTCCTTTCTATAATCATCCTTTTAAGCTCAGTGAACCCAAACCTATTTTTTTCAATTTAAGTGTGAGTACTTCTTTAATTTTCAATATTTCAAACTGTGGTTATTTTTAAGTAATGCAAGTAACTTTACAGAAATTAAACTGGGATTGATAATCTTGGTGAAATTGCACTGGAATGTTATTAAAAGTACTCTTGCTACAATAAGAAACTTACCTGCAGTCTCTGAAATTGTGGTAGTTCCCATAACTGGATTGAAACTGGTTTTTTATTCATGTCTTTGTAGCATTTAAAGCTTAAATAACATAAAGAGTATGAGTTTTACTTCATGTTTTCGTTGCAAAAGTATCAGTATGAATTTACAAACAGCACTGGAACTGGGAAATGCTTTTGGAATGCATTGTTTTTCTTTAAAAAACAAACAAAAAAACCCTAGCAAAATTCTAAAAGCATTTTGAGGTGTTCTAAATAAGGTGATGCCGTCGGCTTTGTGCAGATTCCAAATCTTGTATGTCTGCTTCTTCGATAGATCTCAGGTGTTCACTAAAGGAGAAAAAAGTTCTGTTAGTTTTGAGATTAGCCAATAGAGAAGTAAATGCTGTGTTAAGAATGAGAATCACTGATGTTGCCTGTTACTAAGAGGGTCTAAATGTCCCTTTAACCCCCCTCCTTGGGGAACTGCTTTTGACTCTGTCAGAGCTTGTGTTGATACTTTCTGGGAATGAGCATGTTGGAAGGAATAAAATGAGGGAGCATTTATTTAAATGCATTTGGGATTCGTATGCTTTGAAGCACGGATTAGAATTTGTCTCGTGGTTTGTGGTTTGTTTTTTTTTTTTTAAAAGTTTGGGGTTTTTTTTTTTTGTGCCAATGAAAGTCTGCTCTGATTTTGCAGGGTATGAAGTACTGTAAAAGTATTAATATGCTAAGTGAAAATACAAATAGTATTTATATTTTTATGTACAATTATATATAGCTTATGACATATACAAAATAAGCAGTAATACATATTTATGTAAGATGTAAGGTAGAAATAGATTTATACTTTATATTTGTACCATTGGAAAGTGGTACGACAAAACTCAAGAAACCTTGGGATTCCGTGTAGGCTCCAAAGGGGAATGTTCTTTAGTGGTTATGGGCTGCTCTGCCTGTTTTCCACAGTTTTGACCCTTTTAGCATCATTCTTTCCGTTCTTTCTGGATTATAGTCTTACTACCATTCCCATCCATGTTACTTTGATAGCAGGAGTTTACCTGATATTGTGAGCTGTTTGGGCTCTGTTTTCCTCTTAGAAGAGGAACCTGTCAGAGATTTCTACAGACTCTTAATGTTTTGAAAATACTTTCTAAGGAAAACAAGCTCATAGACTTAATTTACTTTGAGATTAATGCTGCTATTAAAAAATACTCAAAAACTAGAAAACAAATGTTGAAAATTGCTTTCTCTGTGTATAGTAATGTAGAGCTTTTTATCATCATGTGGATATCACAGCCAATGTTTTTTGCTGCCCAGGATTTTTATTTTGGAGCTTTCCATTACAAAATGCATGTGTGGCAGATTAAGATTGTTCTCTTTATGATGGGGTGGAGAGAAAGCAGGGCGGTTAATTGTGAGAGTGAGGTTTTGCGTATTTTTGACTGCTGAAGCTGATTTAAGCGATTTTAGCTTCTAGCAGTTTCATCTGCTCTTGTACTACAATTTGCTGCTCATGTGTGTTTTTAGGGCTGTGCTAAAATGATTTGTTATAAAGGCTTTTGGTTTGATATTCATAAGAAGGATGACTTCTATGAGAACTTAATACCAAGTGTATGCAATAAATAGTTTCTCAAAGAGATGTTGCGAGTATTGCGTGTTTTCACGTTTTGACTTTTTTCTAATTTTCTTTCTTTAAGACTCCCAGCATAAAACCAGCACCACCACCACAACCAAAAAATCAGGTCAGCCTGTCAAAGGAGTTTCCTGTTTCATCTGGGTCTCAACATAGGAAAAAAGAAGCAGATAGTGTCTATGGAGAATGGGTTCCAGTTGAAAAAGGCAAAGAAGATAGCAAGGATGATGTTTTCCCCAAACCATCCATTGAGGTAAGGAAGGGAAGGAAAGCATATCATATAAGAAAACCAAAACCGTTACCTGGTCAGTCTGGTATCAAATTGCAGTCTGGGAGAAAAAAAGGGTTACGTAGGTAGTATCTAACACTTCAATAAGCTAATTATCTGAACTGCTGCGGTCTTCGAATTTGATCGCCATGCTCATGTGGGCAATGATGAAAGCAACCTGTACCCATGTTGTGTGCTTTTGTCAACTAGTGACTTCTTTGTCTCAATAGAATTTAAACTTTTGCTTGAAGATGAAAAGCAAGTTTCTTGTCCAGTGTCTTGCAGAGGTTAATACCCTAAGTTGAGACTTTCAAAATTATAAATTATAAATCATAATAATAAAAATTGTCCTGCCAATCTTGGAGCAATAACATTGCATTGAAATATAATCCGTTAAAAATAGATTTGAAAGTAGTTTCTAAAACTGCCATTTCGTCTGGATGTATCTACTGATTTTTTTAGCTTTACAGTCCCATTTTCTTACACAGTTGTCTTCCATGTGGCTTTACAAAGGAAAATATAATTGTATGTATAATAAACTAAAAAAAGGCAAATGTTTTTCCCCTTGAAATGTCTTCAAAAGGATATTTTGTGGGGGCTTTGTAATTAAGTAAATTAAATATTTAAGGCAGATGTAAATTTTTTCAAGTTTGTGTTAACCTCACTCCATCTGAAGACTTGTTCTCATACCTTTCAAAGCAAATAAACAAAAAAGCCTTGGCATCAATTTCTGATGAAACAATCTTTCCACTTGGTGCATTTTGTTTTTCAAGAACTTTCTAAGATTGTACAATTCACTTCCTGAAGCACAGAGGGTATTTTCTTCTGTGTCTTTTACAGTACCAAAAGCACAGTGAATATAACTCATTCAACAGACGTTTTCATGGTCAGGCACCCAATTCATTGTTCCCACAGTGTAGATGGTCACTGCTGTTTGGTCTTTGTCATGAACCACTAAGATGACAAACATTCTGAAATGTTTGTGCAGACTGTCATTCCCAGTTAGGAGTGTATATATAAAAAATCCAGAGCATAGAAACATTGTATACTAACATCTGGCCATGTTTTTACCAGGTGGTAGAAAGTCTTGTCCTTCAAATGGTGAATGATATGCTCGTAGTTCAGGCAAGCTCTGTAGATGTCTGCATCCAGGTTGCCAGCGATGCTAGGCTTGTGTCTTTGACAAATTGGGTTAGCTAAGCACTGATGGTTTGTGTATTGATCATGTAGAAGAGGCCTTAAAAATGGACATTGGAGTAAATATATTAAACATAACTTTCTTTCCTTTCTGTCATGTGTATCTTTATAAATGCTTGTAACAATGTTGTCTGGTTTTATATTTTGTAAATAAATATTTTTATTTGCATTTACCTTAACTTG
Organism: Nyctibius grandis; assembly: GCF_013368605.1. NCBI lineage: Eukaryota > Metazoa > Chordata > Aves > Nyctibiiformes > Nyctibiidae > Nyctibius > Nyctibius grandis. Next base: position 20,047,266 of record NC_090659.1, read on the forward strand.
GTTTGTGTTAAGGGTGATTTCGAGGGTCATTAGCTGACAGCAGAGCATACCATCCCCTTGGGTTTGGCAATCCTTAATTTTGAAATACAGGAATACTCTTGTAGTAGCAGAATGTTTTTCCAGGGAGTCTTCTCTGAGTGCTTCTCTGCTTGATTTATTAAATGCTTATGAGGACTCTTTGTGGATGAAATGGCTTCCTTTGAGCAAAATAAGCCACATAAGCTCCCTTGTGGTTGGAATAGGGTAGTGGGGGAGTGTGCTTGGATCCTCAGAAAGTTTGACATATAATTTACCTCCATTCATTGTTGCTGATTTTGAAATCTGATTGTGACAATTCTGATGCAAGTCTATATTGACATTAAAAAAATATGTGCTTGGTATTATTGTTATGTTTTTATTCAAGTCACAGAATTAGTTATGGGAATAAGCAGTCTGAAATGGTCCTGCTAATACATTACAAATTGTTTTAATAAAACATGATGTTCTTAATATAGTTGTCTGTGGTAGTGGGAGATGGAGGAAAAAGTCTTGAGTAATCTGAAGTATCAGCGTGTCTCTAGAAGCCAGAGAAACCAATGAGAAAGAAGCTATATTTGAAATTCTGAAAGTAGAGAGTTGAAGCGTTGTATTTAAGTTTGGAGTATACAGGTGACTATTATGCAGAGAAGTCGCTGTGATCTGAAAATGTAGTAAATGCATTTGGTGTATCGCTGGACATGCGAAGTATGTCAAAAATGCCTGCTTTCTATTGTTGGCCTCTTCCTTTCTTCCATATTTGTGATTTGTGTCTGTGGGGAAAATGTTATTAAAAGTCAGGACTGGAAAGGCAGAACTCTTACGGAGAACAGCATGCTGAACTTGAAACTGTTTTACTTGACTAAATAACAACTTTTCATACTTCAAGCAGAGATTTTTTTTTTTTTCCCAAGATCCAAAGGTGCCATCGAGTGTCTTGACATAATACAAAGCCATGATGGTCTCCAAAATGGTGACTGACCATGTGGGGAAAGTGTATGGGAATTCTAACTAACCAGGGTATCTACTAATAGGCCCCAGTCCGGTAAAGCACTAAAGTACACATGTATGTTTAAGTATGTGAGTGGTCCCAATGTGGTTTCAGTGGACTACTTGCATGCCTATGTGTATTGCTGGATTGAAGCTTTTGGTGAGTAGAATAACTTTTATTTATCTCCTGAACCAGTTTCACAAACAAAACATTAAAGAATTATTTTAATTATATAAGGGGAACTTAGTAACGTAAGAAAGTGTATATTGTAAACAGGCATTCTTTTACATACGTGACTGCCATGCTGGGTGATTGTTAGAGAATCTTTTAATTCTTCTTGTGCCTTGTTTATGATCTGTGTTTTTGTCAACTAGGACAATAAATAAACACTGAAGTCAGTTTCGTAGACACATAGGACTTCTGGGACTTTAAGTCTGTCTTGGTCAGTACGAGATGTTTCAGTAATGATCTTCCCAGTGGAAAGACGTTTTGTCCTAAACAGTAAAAAAAATCCCTCATCTCAAAATAAGATTTAGTAGCAAGAGTACATAAATAATTACTCTGTTTTATGCAATTGTAGACATTTGTGTCTGTCTCTTAATGTTTTTCAGTTTTTACTGAATTCTTGACCTGGTTCCTGCGACAGGGATTTTGTGGATTAACTGTATTTTTCTGTTCAGCAGAGTCAATTTTAAATTACTTTCAGTTTCTTTTACTGGCCCTTTATTCTAGTATAGTGTGTGAGAGGCTAAGGTTATGAGATAGTGACTGACAAAAGATAGAAGTCTTTTATAATACAAATAGTAAAAAAAAATTAAGCCATCAACTTAACTTTGTGTCTGTATGCCACCTGCTGTTCTGATTATTGGGTTTCTTCTGTGCTTCAAACAGTTCCAGCCCTTTGAGTCTCCTTCACATGCTCATCTCCAAAGAAATTTTGCTTGTCTCTGAGCACTGTTCTTTTTCTCCTTTCAAAATAGAATGTTCCATAAAATGCATATCGTCTGAAGAACAAGGCACAAGTAATTTTACAAAAGAGCTGTATACTAGCCATAATTTGTTACATCTTTATATCCCCAAGTGTTTCGGATTTCTCTCTTGATTGCTTTGCACAGAGGTTTGCATTGATCTTCATTTGCTCCATATTTTTATCTAAATGATTCTGATTGGTATGTGTGAGATAGTTTGAAATTTATTTTTATTTAAATGTTATTCTAGTTCAGCAGCACAGATCTAAATAATCCTTTCCAAAACAGTCAATTTTATGAGCTACCAGTCTGGTTTTCCTTTTATGCAAGTCTGTTTGAAGCTAAAGATTAAGATTTAAAACACTGAAGCCAAGTGCATGACATACATGTGATTCTTGCTGTAATTTTTTTATACGTACAACTTGAAGTTTTAGCGGGCCTTAATAGTAGGGTGCTCATGTGAACAGCTCTATATGAAGGTTTTTTGAAAAAAATCTTAACTAAATTACATTTAATTCTGCTGGTTAATAAGGTTCCATTGAACAATTAAATGCTTCTCTATTTAAATATTATACACCAGAACTTTTTGTGACCAAAATAGTTCTCTGAAAATAATTCTTCTGATAGTTTGTATGTACAAGTGATATTAAATTATCAGGGTGTTATACTTCAGATTTTGTATTTATTTAGGAAAGCCCATATTGTATATACTTAACAAGTAGTCCTAGGATTTTTGTCACGTTACCTATTCATGTATCAGACCAGCTACTCAATGCCTAAAACAACTTTGTAGTATTTGTAGCACTTATCCTACAACAGCTCTTTCCAGATCAAATGGATATTGTTGTGGTCTGATGTATTTTTAAAAATAATCTTTTTCTTCCTAGGGCGTGGACATAACTACAGCTATGAATGATCGAGCACTGGCTCAGAAAAGGCTTAATGAAAACACATTTGATTTAGAGGCCATGTGCATGTTAAATCGTGCACAGGAACAGGTATGTTGAACTTTTTCATCAGCATTTTGATGAACTTAAAGAAAGTAAATGTTTACCCTTCATACTAGCTGATTTTTCTGATGTATTTAAGTACAGGCTTTTGGAAGCCCTGTTTATGGGCACATGTTTAAAAATTCTGCCTTTATTTTGCACTCTAGAACATTGATTTTGAGGATAAGCAAACCATGAACTTGCTAGACTTTTGAGCTCAGGCCTTAGGGTTAACATACAAAGATGCTTACCTTTTTGGAGTGTCTGCTTACAAATGAGTGTTAACAAACACAGTACTAAACATAAGTGAGGAATCATTATGAAAATTATTGAGAAGCAACAGAGAATTAAAAAGAAATAATGTGCAAATTTGTATTTTGGTCTTATATTTGATTTTTATTTTGTAGATTGATGCCTGGGCTCAATCAAACTCCATACCTGGCCAGTTCACAGGAAGTACTGGAGCACAGATACTGTCCTCAGATGAGCTGACCAACAGTGGTCCCCAAGCATGGATTAGAAAGGTAGAAGTTATGCAGACATGCTTGTCTAACTATCACGTTTTAAATAGCAGTGGAAGTATCGGAAAATGCAAAAACTGTGTCTTAAAAACCTATGGTAATGCATGTGTCAAATACAACAGGTTGAGTTAAATCATTGTCTTTGATCAGTTTAGATACTTCTGCTGTGTCCATATTGTTGTGCATTAAGGTGTTGCTCATGACATAGAGTACTTCGATAAGGTGTGCGTCTGATATTTGGGTCAGATTGGTTCCTGTATACCTTTACCTTACACTGAAATGACACTCATGATACTGGTATGGTTGCAGTGGTAGGTCCATCAATAATTTTATGGGATTGGGACAGACCAGGCAAGGTTTGATCCTGATGTTATTGAAGGCAGTGAAGTTTTGGCATCAACTTCAGTGAACCAAGTCCCAAACTGCCATTTTGTTTGACTTGGTTCTCTCTGATTGCTACTTTGCCTCTATTTGTAACAGCAGGGTTTTCTGGCAGCCAAAGATTTGGGGTATTAAACCAGGAGTTGCAGTTGGATTAATAAATTTGATGTCGTCCTACAGTAAAATAGTTACCTCTTACTGCAGAGTAATACTGGCTTATTTTTAGGGTGTAGTGCATCATACATACATGCATTTTATAAGTTTAATAATTCATGCTTCATCTTTGAAAATGAATACTGAACTGGTTCTCTTTCAAGAAGTAGAACTGAGGAATTCAAGCAATATCCACCTTTCAGGCAAAAAGAATAATGAATTATGGCAGTCAATCTTGCAAATAATGTAGTTGAGTATACGTTGTATCTGCTTATCCTTCCAGAATGCAATGTTAAGACAACCCTCAAAACTGGTAGATTAGATTTGAGGCTTAGGCAGAATTTTCCATAAAACTTGGTGTAAACTGAACAGAAAAGTCTGGAATTATAACATCCTAAAAATCGAAATATTTTTGCTAAGATTCACTAACTTGTTTTTCCACTTTATGTAGCCAGGCAATACAGGGAGCCAGGCAATGCAGAGATCCAAGTTTCTTGCTAGATGGGAATCTTTTGCGCTCTTTTCAATATTAATACAAAGCATAGATCATAAAGTCTTATTTTAGTAATTGTTAACTTCTGAGATTGTAATAAAATGTTGGCTTTGATTACAATGATTGTTCCTGGCAGAGGAACGTAAAAATGTAAAGCACTCAGCAGGGATGTATTGGTGAGAAAAGGAGTGCTTTTCCACCACAAGGCTTGTGAAAGAGATCAGCAAGCCTAGGAGGGTTCTCCCTTTCTGCATACCTTGAGTGGATTCCCAGGGCAACGGAAAAGGAGCATCTCTGATCATCTCTTTCCCAAGCCTCCTCTTCTCATCCTGTTTTCTGTGGTGGTCTTCTGTGCCTTACAGTAGCAGGAGCATCCGCTAACAAAAATTAAGTGGAGAAGGCAAGCGTGTTTTCCCTCTTTTAACTTCACTCTCTGATCTGCTTTAAAAAAAAACAAACAACAAACCAACAACAAAACACTTTATAGGGAGAAAATGAGAGAAGAGTGCGGTCTTTGGCTTGTGGACATGACTGCTGTGAGGAGCAGAAGCATGTTGGAACACTTTGTTGAATCTAGAATAAAAGTGAGCTGGCAGAAGCACTTACGTCCTTTCCCATAACTGTAAAAATGTAGTGGTTTGCAGTAGTAGGCGTCCTCCCGAGCAAGCATCACATGGTTTGTCAGAAAGGAGGCTGCTACTGGAAACAAGAAGAGTTGTTGGGTGAAGAAGATGAGGACACAGTCCTCGTTCCTGCTCTGGCATTCCTCAGCTTGACTTCTTTTGCTCTTTCCAGGTTCCATATTCGCACGCACGTTGCCATCAAACTCATGAGATGACCAGTAGTTAGTCATGCGCCCTCTACAAAATGCGTTAGGGGCTACACAAGACTCACCCTCTGTTTTTTTCGGAATGGTGGGGCCTGTGAAAGCCTTCACAAAACCTAGGTGTGATGAACTTAATGTGGAGTCACATCCTGTGGTTAGAGGATGATTTCACAGAAAAAAGTGAAGTAGGGATAATGGGTTATGAATGCATGTTATCTTTCTCAGTGGCATGAATGCAAACCAACCATGAAATGCAAAGTACAGATTGTATTTTACTTAGGCACTTGAAGTTGTAACTTAGTTCCTGTTAATTGTGCAGTGTATGTAGCACTGAGAAGTCAAAGACTTGTACTCCTTTTTTTTTGTCCTAAGAAAATGCATTTTAACTTTAAAAAAAATAGTATTTTTTAAATGTTTCATCTGCTAGTAGGGCTGTGGAGTTTCTTGGGTTATGTTGTGTGTGTAAATTAATGCACGTTTCTGACTGAAGATGTTTAGTGAAGGCATTTTGCTTGAGAGATTGCTGTAAGCAATTGCCATAGGAGGACTTGTGGACGTGCACTGTTCAGCAGAAACAGAACCCATGTCAGCTAGTTATTTGTGTATCATTAAACAAAGAATTAGAACATGTACAGACATTGTGCTTGACAGAGATAGTCGCAAAACTAGATAGATGCAACAAAACAGAAGAGCGATGTCAGGAGGGAAGAAAAATTAAAGTACTTGGGGAACTTGTTTGATAAGCGCTGTCTTCACTTTGCATTTCTTGGATTTCAGCTTTTTTTTTTGTGCTTAAAAAATGACTCTGGAGAGGTAATATGTACTCAAACCAAAATATGCCTGCAATTTCAATTTTAGCTCAATGAAGTTTTGAGGGAATTAGTTACTGAAGTGGTTAATGTGGCATACTTGAATGGTTGACATACCAATTAGAAGTTTTTTTTTTTTTTCCTTACCAATGTACTAATTCATGATGTTCATGCATAGGGTTCTGAGCAGTATTCATAGAGGAATAATATGTTGTTAGGTTTCTTGTATAATGAAAACATTTATGAGCAATATTATCTTTTGAAAAGTCGTTTCTGTTTCAGTTTATCATCATTGGTGTAATCAGTTCACAAATATGACTTACTGGAGGTTGCTTCTTTTTTCCCTTTCCTTTTTTCTTACAAATACACTGTGCTGCTAAGTAAATGTTAAATCAGAGGAAGTGGTCAAATATTTTTTTCCAAGCCAATTCTGTTGAGGTCTACTTACTCAGACTTTCCCAGACTCACCACTTGTTTCTAGATTTATCAGCTTAATTCTGTAGCCTGAACTTGATCTCCAAAACAAGGTGTTTGCAGCGTTTCACATGCACAGGGTAATGCTTGGGATCTGTTTCATTCTGCTGTGCTAAAGCAGGACACAGTTTTACTATGGCCATTAGAATGCTCTGCTTTGTGTAGCAAGTTCTGAGAAGTTAAAGCATTCCTTCTATTCTTCCACAGTCGTAGCAGATGAGTAAAACTCACGTTAACGGTGAGTTTCGTGATTGTCACTTGCTCAAGAACTGCTGACCTTCTAACGAGGCCACTTATCAAAATACTTGTATTCCTATTGCCTTATAGGACACAATGAGCTTTCCTTGCAAATGAAGGCCGCATGGCAAGGCAGATCAACTCTGTTAGTTATATTGGACTGGCTCCCTGTTCAGTCCTCAAAATTTTTTTTTTTTTTTCCGGCTATCCTCAGCTTGCTTTCGACTGATTGTACGCAAAAGCTGTGAACAGAAATCCCAAAGCTGATTGTGAGCATAGTTTTTGTAAGGCATTTGATGGGATTCTTCAGAAGGGTATTCTTCTTCTTGTATTGGGGAAGGAATGTGGCTGCTGCTAAAAGTGCCAGTTCTTTTAATGGAAAATTCAGCTACTTTGCAAAAGTTTTGCCAGAGAGAGATGCTTGTTCCTGGTACTTGACTGAGAGCAATTCTTTGGTGTTAGTCTTAAAGTAATCTTTAAGACAGCCATTGTGCTAGAGCTGAAACTGTCCACCTAGTGCCTTTAAGGCTTTGTTGTCTTTCGCTTAATAAATTATTGCTCAAAAGAGATAAACCTTCCTTCTGACAGAACATGTGTTTTAGTGCCATGTCAGCATTGTGAGAAGGAACGGGTATTTTCTTTTCTGAGAGCAGAAATTGATGATATATTTTTAAGATCCCTGAAATAACTATGGCTTTAATATTTTGGATGTTGCAGGTGCTGTTTTGTAGATTGTTCGGTTCAATGCTGTATGCTATCCTTTTCCCAAAGATAGCTGTTGCAGTTAAACAACAGTGACTGTCCAACTTGTATTGTGTTTCGGCAAAATACCTGTAAAATAATCTTTCAGGTGTGATTTTTTTGTTTGTTTGTTTGCTCGTTTAAGCCCTTAAATGCTAATTCAGGTATTCATGTCCCCCAAAATTTATTGCCCTAACGTAGCTTTAAAAGAGGAATAGTTTTAACTAAAATTGCTAAAACACACTCTTAAACGATCAGGTTTTACTATGTAGCCTTTTTAAAGAAAAAGTGTGGACGCAAGAATGTGGCTTATTAGTTGTCTCCATCTGCTGGCAGAATTGAAGTGTGCTTCATTTGGCTGACCTTTCATGGAATTTAGAGATCAAAAGATGAGAAAAATGATACTAAATTTTCATGCATACTTACTCAAATTGCTATTAGTAAATGAAAGAGAACAATTATTTTGTAAATAATTAGTTAATTCTGACAACAGTAACAAAATACCTAGAAACCTGGGGTTTATTGTATTACATACTCTTCAATTTTATATCCTCCTTATAGGCCAGATCTGCAAGTGTACATAGCTGCTAAATAGTTTTGTGAGACTCAGCCTTTTATGATTTTTAAAACTGAAAAGAAATGTATATCTTGCTTCCCTGCTCTTGTTAACTTTCCTACTATTTTTATGTTTTCAAATGTAATTATAAACATAGCACTAGTTTTTACCCATACTCTGTTAAATCATTGGCTGAGTGAATTTGTCTGTCATTAAATTATAAAAAAAATAGTTAAAGAGAATATAATTGTACAGGTGACACTAGAGATTTATATTTGGTTTATTATTAAAAAAACAAAACAAAACAACCCAACAAAACAAACTGAAAGGAGAACTTTTTCTCCTGCTGCAGGCCTTCTTTGCTTCTTCAGTAAACTGAATCAAAGTAGGCTTTGCCTGGCTCCTTTCATATTGGTACCAGAATTACTTCATTTAGCCTTTTAGTACACACAGCCTTTTAGATGCACAAGTACAGCCTTTCTGTAAGGAAAGAAAACTCATTTCGAATTCCCTGTTGTTTTGGTTCTATTGTACATGTTTAAGAGTCAGCACAGTGTAAAAAATTCCTACTAAAGATCAGATAGGATTCTGAATTCACACATTAGAAGAGGTGTTTCTGATAAACGGCACTTTGGAATTTAGAACTCTCTTTATATCCAGTATTTGGAATTTGTTCAGGCTCTGGTAATTCCTGTGTAGGAACTCAGGGGTTTGATTTTTAACTACGAATAGCAATATTTTGCTTCTGTTTTCTGCTTTCTGCACCACTCCTAACCCCCAAATTAGTACATTTACAGGTGTGGTGAGAAAGCTGTGTAACATTCAAATGACCTCATCAAGAAATTGCGCTCTATCATTTGTGAACTGAATACACGCTAGTGATAATGAAACAGGTGTTTTTATTGAAAATTCTATCATTGCAAAGCAGGTACAAAAGAGGAATCGGAACGCAGGGTGACATTGACTGGGGTTTGTATCATTCTCGGCATGGTTGCCCTTTTCTTATGAGAGGTTCCTGGAAAAGAGAGGGGAGGATGAAAATGGAAGTAAGTAAAAGCCCTTCTAGGTGTATAGATTTGAGGCAGTTTGTGTCGAAGAAACTGATTGTCTCTGTGTACACACACACACACACACACACACTGCATGGTCTGCACTAGTCAGAAAAAAGTTGAACTGGAGAGGTGCACTTAGCCCCTCTATTCTTCCATCAGAGCACTTCGTTATTGAGTGCAGCATCCAGTTGCATGATTGATAGGTATTTACTGTTCAATAGGGAAATATTTGGAGAAGTCCTGCCACAATCTTCAGTAATTATTTTTTTAAAATTTTTTAACACCATGTATAGTGGGGATTACACACATATGCATTGTTAGTGTGTGTCAGCTGCCAATTTGAAATCCCCTTAAAAATACATTATCCTTAGTCTCTGCAAAAGTAAGACTTCTGGTTTTGTTTACGTACAAATCGAAACCAAGGAGCTATCAGTCCTTTGTCCAAATCTGGGAAGTGCTTACTTTGGCAAGCACAACTCAAAATAAAGGAAAAAAAAAAAATTTGTTCTATTGATTTGCTTTCATAGTAAGTAAAATTTTCACAAAAATACTAGGCATTGTATCATCTAACCTACTATGCGAAATAACTGATGGACTTATCAGTGCCAGTGTGTAAACGTGTATATCTTAAGGCAAGCAATTTTTTGCTGTGATGGAAATGATTGACTTACTTACTTGGGTCAGCGGGGGGGGCAGAAGAGAGATGATAGTTCACAGAATAACCTGTGAACTTTCACCCCTCTATATGGAAACTTGTTTCAGGGTCAAATCCTTGTAGCTGCCTTCTTGCCACGGTCAATGCCAGCCCTACTATTCACAACACTGCGGCCATCGAGGCCTAGGTACGTAAACATTTAAGGAGTTTTTAAAGTTCTTTACATCAAAACAGAGTTTTAAGATTTCTGTTTATAAGCTTTCACCATTTAACAACTATTATGTTAATGATGATTTGAAAGAATGTGAAGACTACTGCTGCTAAACTGTGTGGCTAAGCGCCTTTTTTTCCTTTAAAAAAAGAAAATAAAAACCTGTATGTTTCATGTGGATTTTCAGAGTAGAACTTGAATGTGCAACTGCTGTGTAATAAAATGGGGAAACATTTTTTTTTATATATTTAAAATACGCCTAAACACTATGTGAATGTCATTACTAAATGTGCTTGTATTTTGTTCAACAACTAGGTACACTTGGCACACATGTTGCCAGTTAAACAGTTAACACTGCCTCCTTTCACAAGATGGGAAGAGATGCATTGGAACCAAAGTAGCGTGTTTAAAAATGGACGGTTATCATTTTATTAAGTACATATGTCTGAAATGGGTCACTTGCAGCTTTTGGATTGCGTTAGAATTTTCTTAAGTTGTTCTTTTTTGAAAATATTGATTTGTGTCTCGTGTGTCTGCGTGAATTCTGATTTATACAAGGTGTTAATGTATATGAAGGTAAGGTGTATTTTTTTTTAATTGAGTCTGTGAAAGGTTGTTAGAAACATTTTTTGGAAGCTCCCACTTATTTTTTTAAATCCCAGTGCTAACTTTAGGACTTGTTGTACTTTTCTTTTTCTGGATAGGATCAGTTCTTAAGAGCAGCCCCGGTAACTGGAGGAATGGGAGCTCAACTGATGAGAAAAATGGGCTGGAGAGAAGGAGAAGGGCTTGGAAAAAACAAAGAAGGCAGCGTTGAGCCTATTATGGTCGATTTTAAGACAGATCGAAAAGGTAAGCCCTTCTTTGAATGTCTTACAGCAGTGTAAACTTCTCATGTCTGATTTGGAGATAGGCAAAATAACTTCAAAGTAGTAAGGTTTCTCTGGGTACAGCTTCACTGTAAAAATTAACAGAATGACATAGGTGATTTTGGTACTAGTTTTTCAAGCCCCAGATTATGTGTATAGGCTTTGTCCTTATGCCTGTGAACTCTTCCAGACGTTCTTTAACTTTCCCTAACCTTCACCTCCCATTTTAAAAAGTGCTTCTCAGTGGTTCTTAAATTAGGGATGTGTTTCAGTTGGATGTATGGAGAAGGCACGGACAGGGAAATGAATTGTGGAAAAATCATTGTGGTTGGTCTAGAGAAAGTGACTGAAGCAGGAATGGGGCAGGATAGAAGATTGAATAGTTCGATCAGTTTTAAACTGGGGTGAAGGACAGAGGTGAGAGCTACAGAGTTATGCTGCCTTTCAGCTAAGTCCTGACGTGAACAGACTGTCATACTGATGTTCTTAGGTCTTCCAAATGGTTTCTTTTTACTTTTTTGTCCATCTGATCTCCCTGCTGTTCCATAGCTTGATCCTGCTGCAGGCACCTCTGCTCAACTACCATGATGTTTCCCTGATTGTTTCCAAAGATTGCTTTAGCACTCTTTCCTCCTCTTCTTTATATAGTCCATGGCCACAGGTGGAGAACTGTTGCACTTGTCTCATTTAATTCAAAAGAGCTACCCTTTTATTTACAGGCAGAGTGCTGCTGCTTAAGCTGGCAGCATGGTTTATTATTGGCCGTTTTGCCAGCATATTCAGCAAGAGTTCTGTTTTCAGAGTGAATGTTTATGAAAACTTCCCATCTGAAATACCTATACAAGTTCTAACCATTTTAAATTGTTATGATTTAATTGTCCTATTACGCATGTTAACAAAATAAAAAAATTAACGCTGACTGCAGGAAAACAAATTCTTACTGTTGTTCTCCTAAATACTTTTTAAAAACTGGGAACCTTTAGTACATTAAATAGATCACATCTAATATGAAAGCATGAAAATACTTTGTATTATGGGTTTTTATTAGCTTTTGTCAATGCTCGTAATTGAGCTCAGAAGAAAACAAAGCATGTAAATGCAAATGTTGTGAAGTCTGTTTGCAGAGATGCTGCTGGAGTTGGAGGAATCCTTAGGTGTCAGAATCGCTAGTTCTCAGTACAGGGATAGTTCAGTACTGCTCAGGTGACCAAGCTAGCAGTGAAAATATAATTTAAATGTCTAAATATTAAGTGCAAAGAGGTAGAAAATGAGAAAGCAAGCCTATGTTACGAAAATATCCATTGCTTTCTACATTCTAAAAACCTTCCAGCAGCATAATATGGGTTCATAAATAGAGAAGTGCAACAGTCTCAAAGTACAGAACACAATAATACAGACATCTTCGTTTTATACAAACAGTGACCAGACTTGCTTTTCAGCTGTTTTTCTTCTGTGCAACCTTTCTGGTACCTCGTGACAGAGTGATTGCCAAGAAAAGCTTTGAAAAATGTTTTGTTACTTTTACTTAGTTACTGTGATCTTTGTAGATGTTGTTCTGTGAAGTTCTCACTGCTGGTAAGAGTTCTTTCAATTTAGCTTGATTGATATCAGTCAGAGGGAAGAAATTGAAAACAGTCAATTTCAGTATTGTTTTCTCAAGCAGCCTGCGTAACATAGCAATGGATTTTTGTGGTGAGGAGGGAAGAGTTAGCTCTGTTTATTATGATGCTTGCTTCTTGTCACATGAGGGGAAAAAGGTAGGATTGCTGTACGACTTTGAACATTAAAAACGCTTTGGTGATACACAGCTGTGTCACAGCTCAAGTTTCCAGTTCCAGAAGTGTGCCCCAGGATCCTCATGTGGTTTCTGACAGAAATTTCCTTCATGCCTGCAGAACTTTATACCGAAGTTTCAAGGCTGAAGCCCTAAGGCCTGAGGCAGGATCAGGTCCTCATTGTGCGGGGCGTTCTGTAACAGATAGTTTGCTCTTTCCGCTTCAGAACGCTCCGTCTTCAGTAACAATTAAAAAAGTTAGATGGAGTTAAAGGATGCCTATTCTGACATGTGATGGATTCATCTGAAAATAACTGATAACCTTTGTGATGGCCAGGCTTTTCTTTAATTTCATAGTTCTTGAATATTTTATTATCATATATGCAGCCTTATATGATAATTTCCACAAAAAATATAAAGGTGTTCTGTGTTGATAAAGAATACTTTTTAATGTTGAGCTGACCAAATCTATAATATGGAGAGACAATTTGCATTATGAAGCAGCAGCACGTTTCATGCATTACAAAGAAGCGACTGAACAGTTATTATGCATTTATAATGAGTAGCTGAAAAGCTTCTTCAAACATTAGTGTTCTTTGATTCTTAAATGTATAAAAAGTCCATTTTTTTTTTAAAGTTCTGTGTAGAGGTTTAAAGAAGAGTCTGAAATTGTTAAAAGGAGTCTGTCTGTCTGTTACTAAGTAACCTGTTTTTGTTTTGTAGGGGTTTTTAAATGTATTTTTAGAATTTATACCCCAAATAAAACACTATTTCTAGATACAGGAACAAGCGGTTTGCTAAGAAGTTACTCAGCAGACTACACTAAGACATGAACCAAAAGGTTGTCTGACTTTGCCGTAGCTTTCCCTTAGACCCTTGTTTTTTTTGAGACACACTGAGTGAGATCTGTAGTTCTGTCACAAGACAGCATTGAAACCAAAGCCTTCTTGAGCTTTTCTGTCAGCCAGGAAATTGTTGGTTGGTTGTATTCAAAGCAGCTTGGTCCATCAGCAGAGCTTGTTGGAGTCTGTTGCACCTTTTTTGAAAATCCCTCTCAAGGTACCAGGGACAAGATGTGGATGACAAGTGTCAGTCACTGAGAGTAAGTGAGACATAGTGTTAATGTGGAGAATGACATAAGAGTTTTTTTCTTTGGTGGAAATGTTTGGTTATTTTGGATATAAAATTCTGTAAGGAAAAAAAAAAAAACAACTTTGTTTCAATGATTGTTGTCTATGAGGGTTTCATGCCACTTGAAAAGTCCCTACATAGGAGCTGCATGAATATTAGGATGAAAATCTGGTAAGGAGGGAAGGATTTTCTTTTAAAGCAAAACAAAACGCCAACCAAAAAAAGCTGAAGGAACAGGAAGAAACTGGAAACAATTACAGTATCTCCCTGTCTTTATTCACCAAAGCCAGGAACAGAAACATTGAGGTAAGAAAGAAGGTATATTGAAGGCCAAGAAATTCTGAAAAATGGGTCAGGTTACTTTGTTTACGTGTATTTAAGGTAATGGCAAAATGAATGGAAAAAAACTTGAGTCACTTCATAAGCATGGCATGGTCACTGGCATTTGCTACATTTTGGCAATTGTTAGATTTTGTTTCTTACTGTGGTAAGATTTTAAAAAGAAAAACGTTCAGCTTCAGTGTTTCACAGTGACTTCCATTGGAACTTGTGCTCTTTGGATTGACTTGGGGTCCAGTTGCACGCTTTTCTGCTGGTAATTGGGCTGTGAACTTGCACATAAAGGATAAATACTTGAATACTGTTAAATAAAGAGAGCACATGTTATGAGAACACCACTGTGTTATTCCTCCTAAGAGGACATACTAGGTATACTTTTTACTGTTTAATGGAAGTACTTCAAGTGCTTAGTATGTTAGAGGCAAACTGTTAAGGTGGTGGATGACTTCTGGGTTGCACAAAACACTGAATGAGAGGGTGTTTTTAAGTTTCTCTCTTGTTCAGTGTCTCTCCAAAGAAGGCACAGAAAACCAGGTGTTTCCTGACTTGCATAAGACTACTCGGTTTTCTACTACCTGGCTTGTTAAGAGTCTTATTAGAGCAGTCGAGAAGAACATTATGTGTAGTATGGAGGGGAAAAAAATGCTGGATTAAAGGGAGTTTGAAAGACTTCTGAAAAGACAGTTGTATGGTGTCTCCAGGTTTCGTCTCCACTGACACGTTACTGCTTTACTGATGAGAATACAGAAATCAGGTGGGAATCATAAATGTAAACTTCATTGTGTTTTGTTTAGGACTTGTTGCTGTGGGAGAGAAGGCACAAAAGAGATCTGGACATTACGTTGTAATGAAGGATCTTTCAGGTGAGATTCTTGTCTTAAAAAAAAAAATAATCTCATTTGAAATGATTGCTTTGATAGTGGCATTTGAAATTTCAAATACATTTTATCTTTAAGGTAAACATCCAGTTTCTGCATTGATGGAGATCTGTAACAAAAGAAGATGGACACCACCTGAATTTGTGTTGGTGGATGATAGTGGGCCTGATCATCGCAAACATTTTATCTTTAAGGTGCGTTTGAGTTTCCTTGTTTGCTGTTGGTTTCTCTATTAAAGGTGATGTAAATTCATATTTATATTTGTATATAAACATATAAGCCACCTCAGGGGTGGCAGAGGACTGCTAAGCAGTGTCTCAATGCTAAAATGTCGAAGTCCTGTTTCTGTAAAGTCCAAATCGGATCTCTCAAGCACATTAATCTGTAAATCTGTCAAGAAACACACTATTCCACTTCTTACTAAAATTACTAAGGTGTGTGGTGTTAGTTCTTGCTGCTACTTGCAGGTGTGGTGTGAAGTCTTACTGTTGTAAAGGCAGTGAGCAAGACGTAATTATTTTTGTCCTTCAGTTATCTTACGATGTGATCTTCTTTTTCGTATAGTATCTTGTATTAGCAGTTACTGTTTGGAAATGATTGTGCTTACAGACCAGATGTGGATTTTGTCTACCCTTAAAGAGGAATTACATAGAGAATGTGCTTATAGGAGCTCTGTAGCACTGCCTCAAAACAGAAGTGAAGAGGCACTTTCTAATACTTAACGTTTTTTTCCTCTCCTTGTAAACAGGTGAGAGTCAATGGAAATGAATACAGGCCTACTTTTGCCAGCCTTAACAAGAAGCATGCTAAAGCCACAGCAGCAACTGCGGCTCTCCAAGCGATGGGACTTGTACCAAAGGAAAGCATGGTTAATACCACCATGTTTAGGAGTGCCTCACACCGCTAGATATTGTTTTTTATATTGACATTATTTCGGATAATTATACTCTGCACAAAAATGGTATTTGCCCTGTCATGTTGTAAATACATTGGCAATTCCCACGTTGTAAAAACTGTACAGACACCTTCAGGTTTTTCTTTTGTACCATCAAAATGTATTTAAATCATACTTAGTTTTTGGTATGTTTATATTGTTTACATTAGTGATGTAATTATTTCTTAAATGACTAAATCAGATGACAGACTCTGGAGGCATCAGTAATCTAAACCCTTGTTTTAAAACTCATGCAATTTCTCCTCAATACGGAATGTTAACATTTTCATACTGTTTTGTACTATGCTGCAGTTTTCCCTGGTCTTGGTAAAGCTCCTCTTGCACTTTTGCCAACAGCTGGTAGAAGGTCATGTGGCTTACCCTGGTCTAGTCGAGGCTGGCGTGTACTGCTGGACAGATACTGGGCCAGTACCGTGACCCCCGTGAGAAAGCGCCTGGTGGCAGCTCTGTTGTACAGTGCTAACACTGCAGCTTCTCTGTGAATTTTGTTTGGGGGTTTCGCTCGGTGGTGCACTGCAGCTGGCCGTACAGCCCATACTCTAGGACATAGGCGATGAGGCAAAAGACTTGCTTTCAAAGGGATGGCAGGAAGTCCAGCAATGGAACCGATGAGACTTGCAATGTAAAGGTGACTCTCCCTGCATGTTCTGAGAAGGGAGATGATGGAGTTGTCTATTCCAAAACAAATTAACACACTGCCTGATGTTGATTGTACGAATTTGTGGTTAATGTGAATTTTAAACTCTTAACAAATCTACAACTGGATTCAGGGGGGAGGGAGGGGATAGAATGATGCTTAAATTGTTGTACCCAACTTGGTCAATAAAGCAGCACAAGTTCATAATCTTAATCACTGGTCAGTAAACAGTAATTAAAATGTATGCCAAAACAACTTTTTGAAGAAACGCGCAGTATAAAAGTACACTTTATGCAGATTATCAGCAGCTGTAAGGGTTGCAGAATCAGTTCTAGTAATTTTTGATTGCTTTGGACTATTACCAAATTAACTCCTTGGGCTTCAATTTTCCGTAATGGTACTCTGCCCTCAAGGAGACGGCCTGATCCAGAGTTTTGGCAGTTTGACAAGGGAGAGGATGTGGAGAGCTTTTCCTTCTTTTTTTCTTTTTTCTTTTTTTTTTTTTTTTTTAATTTAACAAGTATTAGTACTTTAGCTTTGTGCACTTTGAATTGGAAAGGGCATTGTACACCTCTTGCCAGATTTGTCTGAGTTACGAGCAGATTGCAAGGATTTACGGACTCTAGTAGTTCAGGCGCTTATTTCAGAGAAGTCTTTTCGAGGTCTCTTTATACTACAGCTACTGACCAGAGCTTCATCTGGGACAGGAACAAAATACAGTTTGTACGCAGTAAGGCTGTGCTCAGGCCCGAAGTGAATGACCTTTGCAATGGTAGTAGGAACGTGGAGGTGAAGAATTATGAGTACCTCTTCTTCCACAAAGTAAGGCGACGTGTGTGTATTCTGTCAACTGTTACGGAACAAGGTGTCTGTCTTTGCCCTAAAGGGACAGGGATCAATGTCTCATGTTGCGTACAGCAGACAAATGGTATTTGGTTCCCCACCATACAGTTGTGAGAAATAAAGCCCCTTATTCGTCTGTCAAAGCGCTCTAGAAATGCCTACATTAATCTTAATTTTCATGGACGTAGTTGTCTGTAATTAAACTTCTTTCCCTTTGGCTTCTCGCCTTCAGTCTCTCACTAAATATTTGAAGATCTCCTTGCCTCATTTGCTGAACTAGTTGGAATGTGTGTATAAAAAACAAAAGTAAATATGATGGTACAGCAATGGAAAGATCTACTCTGGGTTCTAGAACCGGGTGTTGTATCTGTCTTAGCTGAAGTCTGGCTTGTTGATGTATGACTTAAAGTAATTAGCTCGGGATGTGGGAGCAGCTCCTAATCGGACTGGTGTTTAAACGTCTGGTTTGATAGAGCTAAAGCATCAGAGATGATGATCATTCTGTTAAGTCCGTGGTGTCCGTATAAGCACTGGTTTTGTAGCTGTACATTATCCAATCTGGGAACATACAATCTCTTGTACTTGTTTTGTTCTTTTTTTTTTCTCTATATTCCTCATGTATAATGTAAAGATAAATGTTATTTCACAGCAGCAAGGAGCAGATGAATTCAGTCCCATTGAAGACTTCATTGGAAAAATAACTATTTAGGCAAGTTCTGGATTTCATGCCTTAAAAGACGTGGTACTGTATGTGGATTTAACCTTTGGTCTTAAGGAAGACTTACAAAAAAAGAAAACAATTAAGATCTGTAATGCCCTAATTATGACACTTCTTGATTTTGAGGTTTCTGTTTTAGTTTCATTCCTTGTTGTTTAGAATGATATATGAATCTACAACTAGTGCAGCGATGTGCTTCTGTTAAATTTGTAAATTTGAATTGGTTTGAGTGTCCTTTGCATGCAGGAATAGATAAGTAGTGATATATTAAAAAAACCTAGGAAACACTCTCTTGGAACCTGGTTATTTATGCAGCACTTCAGCTGTCTTAAAGGTGACTAGTCTGTGACTCCTGCTGACGGAAGACATGATCTGTTTGGCTGTTGGTTTCGTTTTGCTGCAGAATTATTTTACTAGAAGTAACTTTGCTGAAAGTGCTTCTGACTTCCCTGTCGTGCGAGGGAGGGGCATTTTGAAGGAGGTGCCTGAGAACTTGTAGCCAGCTTCCACCAGAACGATGTGTTGGCAATCTCCTAATTTGTAGTTTTTAAACAGCTAGGACTGGAGGAGCAGCAATGTGAAGTTCCTACGCCTTGGAAAATCGAAATTGCCTATTAAAGTGCAAAACCTATATGAAGTCTCAATCAACCGCTACAGTCTCTAGCTCGCCCAAACAAATCGTAGTTGTGATGAAAATTCACTCATTTGGACAGGTTAAATAAATAAATCTTACTGCTCTACAAGCCTCTGGAATAGTGGTAGTGTTTACCGAAACTACCTTTAGGTAGAAGAGCAGCAGATGGGGTAGTGTAATGCTGTAGCTTTTACGGGGAAAGTTCACTGGAGCCAAGTACGCTTCAAGGACAGCGCTGAATCCCAGAGCTGGAAGCAACTGGAAAATGCTTCTGGAATTACAGGCAAAGCTCTGACTTAAAACCATCAGACAATTTATAGTACGAGGAGGAGCTGCAGCTCAGGTAAGGGTGCAAAGCATGTGATAAAGAATTTGGTGGTAAATTTTTGAAATGACATAGTTCTAGACTACAAGAATGTAATTGCTATTCAATTTTTTTTTTTAAATAACTGCAAGCTATTAATTGGCGTTAGTGTCTCTCCATCACTCTCACATGCTAGATGTGAAAATACAAACTGGAACTGAAATTAATAGTAGTTACTGTATTTCCTAGAAACAAAGGCGTAAGTCCACATATCAGAATGGTTATTGGCTTGATTGAAATTACTTTCCCATAGAGGCAGCTACAGAATTGCTTTTTCCTATTGCTTTCAAGTAACTTGTTCTGTGTGCTGACGTGCTCTGTAAGTAGGCCCATTCCTCGAGCATACGCTCAGAAGATACTGCCTGTTTCAGAACTGGGGCTGTGGGCTCTGAGGCCATGAGCAGCTTTCAGAAGGGCTCACCTGTGTGATAGCAGGGGAAGCTGCACTTGTTCCGTGCACCAGAATGCGGTCGCTGTGAGAAGGGCTGTTGACCTGTAGTGTTGAGCTAAGGGTGAGTTTACAGCAGACTGCAAAGCCCAGCAGCAGAGGCTGTGACTGATGGAAGCAGACAAGCCAGGTAAAAAAGGCATTAAGTGTTTCTTTTAAAAGTGACTGGAAATGGAAGTGTAGGTAACGCACCAGCCACTGGAGAACCTGAGTCTTCGGGTATTCCCCACGATGCCATTAGCACTGGCTTTTCACTCTTGGTGTCTGATACGAATCAAAGGGGAAAAGTTCGGTAATTTGCTTCTGGATTAGTTAGGGAGAAGTGTAAAGATTAATTAAAGTCAGATTATACTACCCTGAACTCCACCAGAACCAGACTATTTGACATTATCAAAGTATTGAACATTCTAAGGTGCTTTTTCCATCATAAGAGAGGGACTTGCCCTTTAGGGTTTTCTAGATGTTGTCTTGTTCATGTACCACTAGGCTGACAGTGTCATGGTAGTTATTGTAAAGTAACAAATGTAAACGTAATTGTATACATACTGTATTCTTGGGGTAGGATACTTCAGGTGGTGTTGACATGAAGTAACTGGAAAGCACAGGAAGCTTTCGTCATGCCTCAATCATCTGCAGTACCTTGTTTACGTGCCTGCATGCTTAAGTTTACAGGTTGTTTCCTCAAGACCTGGCTACAGTCTAAGGCTGCTGTTCAGACTCACAGATTCTGAGGTGGTGAGCAGAAGAGCACTGTGCTAAAGATGAGGGTAGCTGGCCACGTGGCATGAGCACTGCTTTATCTTCTGTGCAAAATAACCGTTTCAATTAGAAATCTTGCTGGAGTGCACAAGCATGACAGTATTCTACATATTGCTCTTCAGATTTAGTATGCTCTGTTGCAGGAACCTGATCACTTGATAGCTGTGTAAAAAGTGACAGACACTTCCAAAATAACAGCTTTGACTACCTCAAGTGAAACAGACTGCGTTAAACCTTTTAATAGACTCTACTATTGCTATGAAGATACAGAGTGGCAGCAGCAGCCCCCTGCTGCCTCATTTTTCTGTCTGTGATCAGGTGGTGCAACTATGTTACTACTACAAGTTGTTCTGATACAGGTTATTGTTTGTACAAATTGCTTCTTTAAAGTTTAGCTCATTTTAACATCAGTGGGTAGGGGAATACTAGACAGCTATGCCAAGCAGTTCTGGGGAATCTTAACCTTTTAATCTGATTCAGCTGCAGGCAGAACTCTGTGCTTGTGTCCATCTGTCTTTGTTGAGTTCAGAGCTGACTCTAAACCAAGAGGTGCAACATAGCAAGGTGTAGCTCTCAAGCTTCTGGCAAGGTGCTATAAGCAACCTTGGAAGGGGTTTTGCCAAGAATTCCACCCATCCAAAGTGGTTATGAGTTACCACACAGACTGGTAGCAGAAATTCTGTACTTCAGAATAGAATTTGCATGGGCATGAGGAATACAGACCTTCCAGCCACAATTCAGACCAATAAAATAGATGATAAAACATGATTAAGTTTTATTTTAAAAAGGCTTTCTAAAATACAAAAGGAGATTTCCAAGGCCTTTTCCTTCATTTCCTTCAGTCCTTTGAAATGTTTTATGATGGGTGATGTGCAAGAGTTGTTGTCTGTGATGTTCAACTAGATTGTATCCCTCCTGGTACTGCATAGGTGCTGCCTTGTGTAGACTCGAATGAAGTACAGCAACTGCACACCCGAGAGCATTCTTTTCCTTTAAATGGAACTAGCATACCTAGGACTTCCAGGTGTAAGCATAATCCTTCATTTCCAGAAATCGGATGGAAGATTTTCCCAGTGTTGGACACTGACTCAGTTGGTCCAAAGTCTTAGGATGCAGTCCACACGTAGGAAGATCTTTGCAGATGGCTTCCTGCAGAAATTCACATGAAGAGAGACATGGAATAGGTGTTTCTGTTTGAAATACCTAGTAGTTTTTAATGCTCACTTGTGTACCTCTGGGGAACTCCTGAAAAGCTCGTTTTCCGATTATTGCATTTCTGAGGGAACGACAAGCCGTGAGGACTGCCAGGGGGTGAGCACAAGTCATTGGGTGTAAACCCAGGTATTAAGGGAAAGTTGTGTGTCACTCAGTGTCCTATGGTTTGTGATACTATTCCTAACAACGGGCATGATACTGTCTCTGCTAGTTTCCTTACCGTATTTAAGGCAGGGCTTGCATTATCAAGCTTAGTGTTAAACACAGCAGTTGGCTCATGTGTGTATAATACAGCAGAGAATGCTCCCCTCTGTGCGGACCTGAGCAGCATGGTCAGTGAATGCAGGGAATGAGGCATGACAGGGCCTACGATTTCCAAACTGAATACATCCTCGTAGGCCAAGTGAACCCTGGCTTTGGCATTTATACTTCGAGCCTGAAGACAAGAACACATAGGATTAGTTTTTCACATACCAAATCAAGTCCTAATTTTCCTTTACTTCAAAACTGCAGTGCCACAGTCCCATTAAAAGTTCAAAATACTTTTCAATTTTGTTAACTCTCTGTTCAATACAGGAGTACTATGATGGTTTTACTGCTTTGTAACAACTCCTAAAGCATACCAACTATGATATGCAGGAATGCTATACGGTCTTACGGAAGTTAACTGCAGAAGAGCAGTATCGAACTGCTCTGGGGGAAGAGGGCTGCACTGCCTCTATTAATCGCATATCCTTTAGTATCCACCACCTCCTTATAGTAACAGAGGGTGAGCCATGGCTCAGAGGCTCCCTTGTTGCAAGCAGCTGTGATAGTTTGAGACCCCATAAGATCTCGAGAGTCTCTTCTAAGAAACCATTTTAGTGTCTGGGACGTCTGTTTAACCTCATGTATTGGGATGTGAAGAATGGAAACACCAGGATTTCCGTTTAGCAGCGTTAGATCTACGTGGATGGAGACAATTTAGGAGGCAGTCTGTATGGCAGTCAAAATGCTAACTCAGGCTACAGCAACAAAAATTGCTGTACCTGAGGGAAACTAGACAAAGGCAGTGTCTAATTTACTGAGTGAAGAAACAACTTACTTTTCTTAGAAAACAGAGGCAGTTGTGTTTGTTACTTACCTTGAGCGTATGCATTGTTCCACCTCGGAAAGCCACAGGGGACAACAAAGTTGGTGGAAGCCCTGCTTGTGGACCTGCAACAGCCACTAGGCTCTTACAGTTTATCAAGAAGTTCAACAAGGTGAATGTGTTTGTTCCTTTCACTAATGCAAGGGATTCGGGTTTGTGATCCATCTGCACCTCATGCTTCTCCTTACGACTGTAGTGACTGGAGTCAAAGGAAAACCATGAGGAAGTGAAAAGCATCAATGCACCAAAGGAAGAATCGGAGCAGTGCAGCTCCAGGAAACCCCACCCCCACCCCCCTCTGACCAACCAAGTCATTTAAACAAACAAAACAAAAAAACAAAACCTACCTAGCACAAAAAAACAAAACCTACCTAGCTTTACATTGATTCAGATTTGTTCTTCAAATATTAAGCAGCATCTTAAACCTGACTTCTGATTTCATTATTAAAGTTGAGATAAAAAAAACGTTTTCCAAGTCCAATGTTTTACAGCTGGCAAATCATGTTTACTAAATCTCTATGAAGTCAGCAACTCCTAGTTTTACTACGAATTTTGCATCAAAACAAACATAAAAACATAAGCATTTAGAGTTCAGATCAGGAGTCTGCTTTTGAAGCGAGTTCCCTGACTGTCCCCACTTACGGTGCGTTGCTGTGGCACAGTCTCAGGAAGATGAAAGGAGATTCCTCTCGGGTAAAAGCCAGTGGAAGCTGCACTGGGCAGTGCAAGTGCAAACGGAACCAGAGGAAGACCGAGTTAGCAGGTCCCTCTGAAACATGTACAGGTTCTCAGCAACAGCTGTTCTGGTCTACAGCTGTGTCCCTGCTATGCCAGACTACTGCCAAGCGTAAGCCTAGCCTACATGAACATACACCATTTTCTTTAAAAAAAAAAAAAAAAGAAAAAGCTAATGAGTCTTTCCAATGAACCTGTATGCGAGATGACACGATCAGTTTGTGACCTAACAGATGGATCTTATGAAGTCTACATTAACAATTAACAATGGCTTTTCTTTCAAGAAGAGGAGCATCTAGAAATACTTGTCACAAAGAAACTCAAAAAGACATGCAGAGTCTCTCTTAATATGCAGTAATGTGAGGATTAATATTTGGAAAGGAGTTCTCAAAACGTTTTATAAAACTTAAATCTATACCACAAAAAATAACATCTGCGGGGTTTTCCAGTGTCATATATCTTGATGTGCAAAGGAAGGATACAGTTTTATAGAAATAGCATCTGGTTTCTTAACCTTGTCTTGGACTCCCATCTCCTCAAGCCAAGAGAAACTTTCATCATCATCATCACTTGGAGCTGGTTCCCTGGGAAACACAGAATCAGTGTTAGGAGGGTAATATTTCCTATGAAGGTTTTCCAAATGGAATGTGCAGGAGTCTGTAGATGCCCTTGAATTCCAGCACTGTAGAAGAGACATTACGTACTCTCCACCTTCCACGCTGTTGTTGCCCACTTCGAGGCTGTTAGCAACTTGTGTTTCCAAATTCACTTCAGAGTTTTTCTGGTTTCTGTTTCTGCTTTCTTCGACCAAAGGTAAAGAAAAGTCTATGCCTTGAACAGAGGAGGAAAGCAAGCAATGAATGGTTTTGTAACACAGCTAATGCACTTTCTCAGTTATTCAAATCCTAGCTGGACTGGTTTCACCCTACCTTCATTTCTCATGGCTTCCCTTAAACCTCTAGTTGTGGGAGAAATTACAGCTGTGATAACGTCACTTCCCACAAGACCAGCCGCACGGAACAGGACTGTAAACTGGTAGGTGCATACATAGAAGTAGGGACACAGTTTGGCTTTGAGCAGATTGTACAGAGAAGTAAAGCTGACAGACCTGCAAATTAGAATAAAAACAATTCTGTAACTGAAGTTAATTCTTTGCTGTTGACACATCAAACTGAATTTGGCTGCGTGTTACTGATGTGTATGTACTCTGCACAGGTCTGAGGGCACACTGAATCATTAGGTCAGGTTTTCAGACGTGCTCAATGTCTAGGAAGCTGCACTCCTCTGAAATGCAGCCTGTTTGTGAGTGCTATGCTCTTCCAGCATACTTGCTTTCTAGCATGTGGAGTTTACCTGAAGAATCAAAGGCAACTTGCTACCAGGATTTACAGAATTCTTATCAAATCCATAACTAGGATTGGAGAGGGGCATTAACATAAGAAGGTAGCTTTAATCTTAAACTTACTTCCCTCGCCTGCTCCTCAAAATAATGAGCATTCTATAGCTGGGGGAAAAAAAAAAATCAAAAAGCTGTTTCATAAAAATGGAAAGAACTTGTGCATTAATTAAAATCCCATTGTCTTAATTGTACTAAATACATCAGTTGTATCATTTCACTTACCAGTCGCTCATTAGCACTTGCTGCAAGGCTTCATCCTGTGACCAAGGACTAGCCTTTCCAGCTATTTTTCTATCTGCTCCGATCCGAGGGAACAGCTGCAGCCACGGCAGTGAAGGGTGAAGCCAGTAAACGAGGCTTTGCTGAAAGGCACAACGCAGTTCTGTGGACAGTTTCGGTTCCTAGAGGTCAAAAAGTATTTCATGAGGACAGTACTACTTTACTTAAGGCATCATTGCAAGTGATGGATTAAAAAATACTACACTAGATACTAAAAAAAAATTCCCAGGCTTGTGAATAAGCCAGACTGAAGAAAGATGGACAGCAACTGGCAACTGCTTCACAGTTGAAGTTGAACAACCTCTCACTTATCCTTGTTTGCCACTGTGGGTACAAGCCATGGATGGAATTAGGTTAGTAGTCTAAATGAGCCTTATTCTTAATGCAAGTAAGACCAAACCAAAACACAATCAAGCCTTCACTGCCAGCATGTGTAAGGAAAGGTGCAAAGGTACCTTCTCCTTTCTAAAGCTGGAGCTTTGAGCTACCCTACGAAGTATTACCTGTACGCTCTGTGGCAAGTTTGTTTCTGTAGCTCTACAATGCTGAGCAAATCCTTGAGCTTCCTCTTGTGCTTTTAAATGTTCTGCCCAGGTAAAAGGTTGGGAAGACATAAATAGAAGTCGTGTTTTAATACTCCAGTCTGCAGGAAATTCATGTCTTGGTGAGGAGGGAACTTCGGGCACAGCAACAGGTAAACGAAGGTCCTTACAAAACAGAAATAGCATCAGTTAACCCAGAGAAAATTAAAAAAAAAAACCCTATGTAGCTACCTATTTATATTTTAGCATGGTTAGGTCTCCCCCCATGTTGATTTAATACACCTTTCCTGGCAGACAGACCAGATACTGGACTATGGCTATTACATGTAATGTCTTGAGTTTACTAGTCTATAAAAAGACAAGTTAAACCTGTCATCTCCTGCATGTTTTTGTCCAATTCAGTGCAACAGCAAAAATGCCCAGCTCATTTTGATCCCAAGGAAGTACACGCATTAAGTTAAGGGACATACTTAAAAAAAATCGCTTTTGCAGACAGATTTTCTGGATTCCAAGTTACACACAGTTTAACTGTTTACAGGCTAACCAAAAAGTCACAGTTTATACCCAACTGATTATTTTAGTCAGTAACAGATTCTAATAGAAATATGGCATTATATTGCTTATAAAAACGTAGAAGACTATCTTAATTCACAGGAGTCTTTCCAAAAGTCATAAACTAGGAACAGATAAAAGCACGAATGATTCAAAAAAGAAAGCCGGAAGTTTATGAAGACAAGAATTTCCAGGCCAAAGCAGTTATTTCATTTTATCCTCTCTTGGTGATTGTAATGTCAGATGCTTCCTAGCGGATGCAAAAAACCCCAGTGGGGAGCTCTAGGACAGTTTTTCTCTTTGAGAGGTCATTTTTCTATTCTGTTAATTTAGTTTCTAAACCTACAACGTTAGACATTATCTGCTTGAAACTCTCTTTCAAGGACTGTTTTTCAGGTATTCTCTTTCCTACATGCCTACTGAAGTTGTTCCCTTTCTGTAGCTGAATAAAAGACTGCAGGAGATCTATCACTTTGAAGTACATCCTTCTCTCAGCGACATATAAAACTAAGGAACAGGAGAATTATAGTAAACATGGTAATAAAACTGGAAGAAGACAATAACCTCTGTCAACTACAACTGCAACAGTAGCAATGTCAGGCAGAAGGCTGGCTTTTAAAAGACTGTCACCAGAACAGTAAACATCAAGGCAATTTAAGAAATTTTCTTGAACACTGACATTTTTATACAGAGATGGACCATTAAACACTAAGTTAAATAGTTTCAGCTTTTTTTTTTTGTGAACTGAGAACAGCAAAAAAAATGTTTCAGAAGCAGCACGTGCTGTTTCATACATCAGTTAGGGCGAGGAGGTCGGTCCTTTCGGAGGGCTCTGCGCTCCTGGCGGGCTTATCTTCACAAACAGGCTCTAAAAGCTGAATAAAAAAGGAGCATAAGATGCAGCACAAAATAAGAACCAGGTTGATAAAACCAACGACCCTTGCAGTGAAATTTCAAGAGTGATACTAAGCATGTACACGCTGCAAACATCCGCCCTTCGGTGCGATCAAAAGGCGCCCACAGAGGTACGTGCGACAGCTCGGTTTCCACCAGTGCGCAAAGCCAGGGCAAGCCCCAGGCTCGGGGCTGGCCTTGTCAGGGGAGCGGGCTCCGGGCCGGGGCTGCAGCGCCCGGCGGAGGGCGATGGCTGCCGGCGCCAGCGCAGAGGCCCCTTCTCTGCCCGCGGAGCCCTTCCCGCTTCCCCCCTCGCCTCTCCGGCCTCACTTCGTCACGGGGAAGAGAAACCCGGGGCCGGGGCCCGGCCCTACCTGCCAGAAGGGCGCTGCCGAGGGGGACCCGCCCGCCGGTGGCGGTGGCCGCCGGGCCCGCTCCCGCGGCTGATGAGCGCCGGCCGCCCGCGGCGCGTTGTCCAGGCTGGAGAAGGGGTTGCGGCGGGCAGGCGCGGAGGGGGCTCGGGGCGCCGCGCCGCAGGACGGGTCAGCGGTGGCAGCGGGCTCGCTCCTCCGCAGCCGTTTGCGCTTCAGCCGCAGCAGAGCCGGCGGCTTCTTGAAGCCGGGCGAGTAGCCCGGCACGGCGGAGGCGGCCATGGCCGGGCAGCGCGGAGCGGGGCGCAGCTGCCGGGCGGGAGCCGCTGTCCCGGCTTGGCGCGAAAAGCGGCGAGCTCCGCCCGTGGGCGGTGCTGAGGGAGCGCGGCGGCCGCCGCCATTTCCTGCGGCCCCCGGAGGGCGCGGAGCTGCCCGAGCCGCCGCCGGCGGGGACGGGGGTGCCTGAGGAGGTGGATCCGTGCGCTGGGCGAGCTCCTCCCGCCAGCCCCGGGCACCGCGGCCGCTGCCCTGCCAGCGCTCTCCTACCCAGCTTCGGCTTGTAAATAAAAGGAAGCGTTACTGCTACAATACTCAGCTGGATTCCTGAATCCATTCTGAAACCAGCCTGAAGGGATTTCTCCGGCCCGGTAGCAAGGAAATGGCCACATGAACGATAACATGGTTACAGTTGTGTGAATTCCGAGACTAAACACACACTGTGCACATTTGGGGTAGAAAACCAGTTTTGTTTCCAATTTGTGGCACCGGCTAGGGCCCACGCTGGAGTATTTTGCTTAAGCCTGTGTTGCAGAAAGGCACCCATCCCCTCGCCCCCAAAAAACAGGCAGTAGTTTTCAGCCCATGCTAGACAGATGATCCTTTCCAAAATACAGCTCTGAAGGCCATTAAATAAAACAGTGATGGATTATGAAACTAATCCAAAGGCAAAGCTATTTTTGAAGATGTGTGGCTGCCTGTAATGGCAATCTGTGCATCATCCACACGTCATCTGGCTGTGTGGGGCTTGAGCTTACCAGAGCAGAAGCATCCTCGGCCAAACCTGGGCAAGAGCCTGAGCTGGCACTGCTCCTGGCACAGCTTCTCATGGTTGTTAGCACTAAAGGAGATCATGGGCAGCCTTCACAGGGCTGTCACATCAGCGTACAGGCAGCAGTGAAGCACATGCTGCTTTCTTGTCAAAGCTGCGAAGGAACAGGCAAGCACGTGGCAGCCTTTCCCTCCGGAGCTGGAAAGCCTTGCTCTTGCACTCAAAACTACTTTCTTCTGTCAGGGGATGTGAGAAAGAGGAGGCAATGGCTTAGGGAGCCTCATGAACCCTCTTGTTCAAGCAGATGTAAATCTAAACCTAGCATTATTAAAGAGCATTAGAAAATGCTGAGATAGCCAACTAAATGCACCAATAGGCAGCTTAACACCTAAGTACAAAGAGGCATTTGCTTCATAACCTGATCCAGCTGAAAGACTAAGACCACTTCAGCAATGGATAGCCTTAGTCTATTGTACGCGGGGTTCAAAAAGCATTTATATATGTAGTTAGGAGTGACATACCTACTGACAAAAGACCTAGTAAAATAAAAACTATACTATAAAATCTTTCTTCTGCAGTTTTGTCAGTGGTTGTTCCTGTTTCACCAAACCTTATTTTTTCAACTTGTTTCCTCTGATCTACTTTATTTTGCAACATTTAAGCTAAAATGAACAGCCTCAGGAAAAAATAAGCAGTTGGGTACAAAGCTTCAGAATAAATGTCAGACTAATACATGCTTTAGATGTGTGTGTGTACACGTGTGCATAAAAGCATCGCTTATTTCCAAGGCTGCATTACATGACATGAGTAGTAAAATAAGATTCAGTCACGCCTCTATATTCTTCCCTTGCATCACTTATCAAGAACCTACTAGACGTCCAGTGAATGACAGAAGATAGATTATCTAGAACCGTGATTAATCTATTTTCACTTGCATGTTCCAACTGCCTACACTGGTTTAAAGTGTTAGTGTCCACTGTTTGAGCCATCCACACAGTGAAAACGAATAGCATGCTTGAACAGAAAAAATATTTTTGCTCTCAAATAAGAGCAAGTAGAGAGGCATATGCTTTGAAGAAAGAAAACCAGCAGTTCCTTCCCTATTGCTGATATGCAGATGGTTCACAGTAATGGAGGATGTTGGATAAACAGATTTGAGCTGTGCTAGGCACAGGACTGCAGTTAAAAGAGGGGAAGTGAAAGTGCACAGCATAGAAAGGTCTTACTGGAAAGATATCAAAGATAACATTACAGTAACAATATACATAAAGTGCCTCTAATATCTGAATGACACAATCAGCTTATGGACTTCAGATTTACGAGGTTTACTGACTCATTGCTAAAATCAAGAAAATCAGCTGTGGGGGGAACTCTTACTGTCAGTGCCCTATCCTTCCCCTCTACCATCCTTGCCAATTCTGAGGGTTCTACCTGTCTTTCAATTAAATAACGATTTTAAATGTGAATTAAAGACTTAAGTGTACCACAGAGAGTGCTCAGTCTCAATGCAGTCAAAAGCAAAAGGTCATATAATGGTGACTATTGGTAGGGTCTGAAGAAGGGAGGACTAATAAAAAACACCAGATTTTTTTTTCCTTTAATTTCTTATGGTTGAAAAACAACAGCAACTGAGTTTGCCTGTAGATTTTATTGACATTTGTAATTGGGGCAGGGCAGACAAGATTTGTGTGTCAAGACCGCCTCTTTAGAAGTTGCTGATGGGAACATTCTGCTCAACTGGATCCAAAAAACCCTTGAAGTCATAGAGGCTTCACAGACCATTTGTGCTGAGGTACAAAACATCTTTAAATTCTGGTTACAGAATTATTTTCAAGTGTACACTGATTTACTTCTCAAATACATTACGCTTCTTCATCTTCCACAGGCTTAGAAATCAGGAAATTGTGTGTCAGAACTGGATGACTTGTCTTTTTCTTGCTTGATTCTTCTGAACTATTTCCATAGAAACTTTGGCTTCATACAATGGGATCGGTTCATCCAGCTGAGGCCTAAAATGGAACATTATGTCAGAAATGCCTGCTGAGCATGCTCAGATCAACAGAAATATTGCAGGACTACTGCTGTAGACTTTACTTTCACTATGTAAACTTTACTCTTTAAACAAAATAGAAGTTTTATAGCATTGCTTGAGTTCACAGAAGAAGGGAAGAGCCCTAAAGCAAACAGGAATCAGAAGTTAATTAAAAGATATCCTTCTCATGGGGTGGGGGAAGAAGATGGTGGTGCTGAGGCTGTTGCTCAACAGCAATACTGTTACCCTGCATTAAGAGAAAGGATCTTCCATTCCCACCTCATTATGGGAGTCTTTGTAGCTAGTGAAGCTGTCGCTCTTCTCAGAGGAGTATTAGACATACCTAACGTCTTTTACCACCAACACCACTTCTCAGTCAGACATGCTGCTGAGCAGCCAGGTATATGCTCTTCCTCCACCAAGATAAGAATGTGCTGCCTCTATTAAATTTTGACATACAGCATAACCATGGGGTTAACCAAGTTTCCTTGTGCTTGGCCTGCTATATTACAAACAGAAATAGACCATAAACTACTCCATATGTAGTACTCCATATGTACTACTATGTGAGGCATCTTTTCCCAAGCATCCTAATATAAATTTGCAGTACAGGGCTGGCAAGAGTTTTCTACTTCTAACGCTGAATTAAAAAAAAAAAGACAAAAAAACCTCCACATCTCTCACCTGAAAATGCTACTTGATAATTTCTCCATTATATCTTCTAAGATGGGTATCTAAGAGGACTGTCAAGGTAACAACGTATCTACAGATAAATCTTTCTATAATCATGTTTGCCGGCAAGAGCCCTGTATTGATGCAAAACCAGCAGGATCAAGGCAAAATGAAAATTAACCTTAATTTCAATCTTTAAATCGGATTTATGCACTTGTTTATATATCAGAAACCTCCTTTCCCCAAAGAGTATGCAGAAATGAAATATGGGATATGGAATTTTGAAAAATAAAACTAAAGGGTTAAGACTGACAAATGCAGCCTGCACTAGTATAACATTAATCAATCAGAATGGCAATTGCATTTTTTGTGCAGAATGAAGATGACAGACTTTGGTACCAGTTAACTATCCCTACTATTCATACAGACATCTGAGGTAAAAATCAAAATAAAGTTGGGAACATAGCAGAGTCTGTAAATTCTTGGAGCGCCACTGTACATCTGTAAGGGATCTTTGCGTTAATGACTAACATTCATGACAATGCAACATATGAGGCTGTATTTAGTCTTTGTATGAAACTGAAAAAATAATGTTCCTTCATTTTAAGAGCAATCTGGTTAATATTTGAAGCTCAAGCCATTTGAAAAAGCAATCACCTTGCAATTTCTTCAGGTGATATTAACGTCAAATGCTCGAGACTTTCACAAGACACACAGATAGATACAAAAAAATCCCCAGATTTTTCCTTTCAACTTTTGAAGTCTGTTGTGATAAAACGTGGTTATTAAAGATACCCCAGGAGATGACAGAAGAAATCTTACTGTTTAGTCAGCGTACTATATATACATGGATAACGACCCAGTAAGCATTCAACAAAAATACTTAACTATAAAACCATTCATGATAACCTGCATCCCATAAATATTTCCTTAGTGTGCCTGACCTTACCTAATCTATGGTGCAGTTTAGTGGAGGAGGGGAGGACTTCCTTGCAGTATAGTTAGTCTTTTCACAAATATAATGACTTAATCCTCACCTGCCTCTGCTGTTCTGCTAAACTGCAAAAGTGATTCAGCAGATCTCAGTCTGCAGTGCAGTACAGAACAGGGAGGGTCCTTAAAGCCATAAACAGACAACCCTTCCATTACTTGAAGTGATCCACTGAAAACTGTCAATGCTAGTAAAAAGCTCACAGTCCAGCTGCTTAAGACCAAATGCAGGAGGCATTCCTCTTCCCACACCCACATCTTTGCTCAATAAATTTTATGTATATAACATT
Source organism: Nyctibius grandis (assembly GCF_013368605.1). Taxonomy (NCBI): domain Eukaryota; kingdom Metazoa; phylum Chordata; class Aves; order Nyctibiiformes; family Nyctibiidae; genus Nyctibius; species Nyctibius grandis. The sequence continues at coordinate 20,079,838 of NC_090659.1, forward strand.
GCAAATAAGGAAAAGCTTATGAAGCCAAAATATTTTAACTTTTACAGTTAAACTGATTGCATTAAGATTTACAGATGATGCATCTACTGCCCAAAAGAATAAAAATTATTTCAGAAGTGTCATATGCATGATATAAAAACTTATAGAATCAAATCTTCAATTAATTGGTTCAATCTTGAACCAAAATACTGTGTTTTCTCCAGAACGTGTGTCTTCTATTTCAGCACTGCTTTTAATGAAGCATGTAGAGACATGTATTTAGAAGGAATGCAGAGACTAGCTTAAAACATGAGTGTATGTTATATTTTAGTAACACTGTATGCTTAGCTGTGCTGACCTTTAAAGCCTGTGGTTACATGACTGAGTAGAAGAGAATCTATTAGTTGGTTTCTCTGTTATATTTCCATCCACTCATACTAGCTGTAAGTATTCAAGATGACCATCAAAAGGATATAGAGATACTTCCCTTGCTGTATATTGGACAAGTTCCATGTCTCATCATTCAGAAATGAGACTGTGGCTCCTTTAAGAAACAAGGAATGGCTATCTGGAGGATCCAGCTTAAACCAAATGAAAAAAATGTTATTTAGTTATATTTTCCTATAAAAAAATAAAGGTTAAATGGTTATTTTATATTGATGGTTAAAAAAACAACCAAAAAAACCACGCCTTGCCCATTCTTAGAACTTAGCAAATTTGTAATATTTACAGCTTTAAATGATACTTTTCTGTCTTGTCAAACAGTTTAATACCCTGAGCCAAACAAAACAGGTCCTTTAAAATTTGTCACCATAGCCAAGCTATTAACATAACTTACTATCATCTTAGAGAAGATAGCCCCAAAATGGTCCCAAAGGAAAATAAAAACATTTATTCTTAATGCTATATGCTTCCCATTTTCTGGATATGAAAGTTTTCTTAAGAGAAAACTGATGTTATTTAACAGCAGGGAGCCATTCAGCCATGACAGAAGCTCACAGACACATCCATATATACACTGTGGTACAAACTAACTTACTGACACACTATCTTTACCTGAAGATTTTTTTCTGTTGTTATCCAGTGTCCCCCAACACCAAGCAGAGTAATGATATCATGCTTATGAGGCAGCAGCAGTGATTTTGAAGTCGATTCATCTTCAGCATTATATAATTTCACTGGGAGGCAGGAAGGGAGGGGAAAAAAAACCCCAAATTCATTCGAGCTCAGAAGAAAATTCTGTTCAGAATGAAATGTCCATCTCTTCCTGTACTGAAAATCACATACCTTGGGATTCTTCACAATCCTATGTCTTCAGATACAAATGAGTTGCAATATATGCATATGAATAGACACAACAAAAGATGGCTGTCTGGAACAGCACTACAATTAAATTATGCTGTTAGCCACATGAGAATATCTGAGAAAGCAGAAGATTTAGGAAATCCAATATATATTTATTTTAACACTTTTTAGTGGAACTCTAAGAAGTTCTTCAATTATTTCAGCTAAAAATAGTAACTTCAGAATTTTCAACTATTACGATTGTTTTAGAATACAGGTTGACAGTACTGGTGATTATGGTGTAATTTTTGTATTAAAATACGGTAGCATAAACAATGATGTCACATCTCTACTCTTTAAACACATTTTTTTCTTTTCTGTTTTCAAGAGAGAAAAATTTCAGGCAAATTTAGCAGATGCCTAGCAGTATTAGTTGCTTCCACTAGAGGGTGATATGAGGAGATCTTAAAAGAGATCTCGCTTAAGGAGATCTACTGAGTAAAGATACATACAAAAAATTGCATGGGAACAAGCAACTAAATGTAATCGTTTGAGGTGATGCAGCCTCCACCTATATTTATTGAAATAATAATTAAAAAAACCCCACTAATGGTGCTCTTAAGACCAGATTTTCATCAGTTACATACCTCCAGCATCTAGAACAATATCCACTCCCAGGCCACCCGTTTCTTCCAAGCAGCTTTCTGCCACATCTATCTTTCCGTTTGATACATCTATCACTCGAGCTAGAAAGAGCAGTACATTTGGCCAATTACAGTAAAAATGCAGAGTTTCGATTCAGAGCAGAAAAGAAAATTTCTAGTTTCTGAAAGTATTACAAGCAAGTTTGCAGCTAAGTCAAAAAAAACTAGCCAATATTTTTTTCATTTTCCAATACAGTGCAAGATTAACATCAAAAATATGCATTAGCTTAACGCAGAAGTAAAACTCACAAGTCTGTTTAGGCTAAAAAGGATAAAGTATGCAACTATAAGAATTAGAAATCCTTCTGTAAGTTCATTCTTTGCTATTCTTTTCCAAAAGCACCTTAAAAAATATCAAGTTCTGGAGTGACTAGCCATGTTATTGAAGCAAGAGAGAGTGGCCAAAAGATAAGGAGGTACCTTATTTCATGTCTTCCAACTTTCAAATTACCTATCAAATAATCATAGCAGAAATGCTTTGGGAGACATTTCCAAGCATAGCTTTCTTCCCTTACTCTACATAAAACCCACCACTTCCTGCCAGTCCCTTGCAGAACCCTTCTCTTGCTTCCACATCATAGTGGGAAACAAAAACCTATTCTCCCTGGCATGGAGTCCTGTCTCTCAGTGCAAGTACAAAGTAAACATGTAAAAACACAATAACTTCAGTCACTTATGAGGCACTGACTTGACTTTTCATATGATTCCAGCAAGTCTTTTAATCTTATTATATCCATCTTTTCTTTAAAATAATGCTTAGTAGCACTGTTACTTACCTCAGAGCATGGATAAACATTAATATATTACTTTCTGCCTCTAAATGACTCTCTGGGTCATTAAATAAGTATTTAGATGGAAGTATTTACATCTGCTCTTGAAATATTTCTGAACTGAAAGTCACTAATACATTTTCTTCTCATGTATCTGTAATACCATATTTATACGTGGTTATAAAGATAAACCACAGCATTAGGAATAACCAGGGCAGAGAAGTAGCAGCTAAGGTTTTTAGTTTTGTTTCATAATTATGAGGTAGAACAAACATTTCAAAACTAAACAGACCAAAGACTTCTCAGCAAAATAATTGAAATAATGTCAAATAAATTTGGAGGCACATTTCCAAAGCATAATGGATTAAACTCAAATTTGCAATGTGTACTTACCCACTAACGGCTGCCGTATACCTTCTTGAATTTAATCACAGGGGGTGGGAAGGAAGGAAGGAAAGAAGAGAAATTGCAAGAAACTGGTCATTAAGAACAATATTAACAAATACTCGGTTAATGCTTTTTTTTTTTTTCCTTCCAATCAAATCATAAGAGGCATTCAAATTCTTAGGTCAATCATTCAATATTTTCACTAAAGTCAAATCATCTGGCTAAAGAGAATACACATGGTCATAATTTAATAAATATGTCACATTAATTTAATAATGATAGTCACATTCTCCATATGCACATAAAACCCCATAATATCCTTTTCTTATTAGTTTCTTCAGTGAAGCAGCTTTTCTTAACAAGGCAATTTAGTCCTGCATCTGGGCAAGAACAACCCCATGTACCAGTACAAGTTGGGGGCAGACCTGTTGGAGACCAGCGTAGGGGAAAGGGACCTGGGGGTCCTAGTGGACAGCAGGATGACCATGAGCCAGCAGTGTGCCCTTGTGGCCAAGAAGGCCAATGGCAACCTGGGATGTATTAGAAGGGGTGTGGTCAGCAGGTCGAGAGAGGTTCTCCTCCCCCTCTACTCTGCCCTGCTGAGGCCGCATCTGGAATATTGTGTCCAGTTCTGGGCCCCTCAGTTCAAGAAGGACAGGGAACTGCTAGAGAGAGTCCAGCGCAGAGCCACGAAGATGATTAAGGGAGTGGAACATCTCCCTTATGAGGGGAGGCTGAGGGAGCTGGGTCTCTTTAGCTTAGAGAAGAGGAGACTGAGGGGTGACCTCATTAATGTTTATAAATATGTAAAGGGCAAGTGTCATGAGGATGGAGCCAGGCTCTTCTCAGTGACATCCCTTGACAGGACAAGGGGCAATGGGTGCAAGCTGGAACACAGGAGGTTCCACATAAATATGAGGAAAAACTTCTTTACGGTGAGGGTGACCGAACACTGGAACGGGCTGCCCAGAGAGGTTGTGGAGTCTCCTTCTCTGGAGACATTCAAAACCCACCTGGACATGTTCCTGTGTGATATGGTCTAGGCAATCCTGCTCCGGCAGGGGGATTAGACTAGATGATCTTTCGAGGTCCCTTCCAATCCCTAAGATTCTGTGATTCTGTGATTTGACATAGTATAAAGTTTCTGTAAACAGTTTCACTTTTTGAGAATTCTGATTTAACAGACTTAAAGCCTGACTATCAAAAAGAAAGGTAATAGTTTAATGTTTGACTATTTTCTGATTTCTGTTTAGCAAAAATTTCCAGTTTTGTTACTTAACTCAGTACAATAGTTCAAACAGTACTTGTCAAAATCCTGTTCAATTTCCTTCCTAGCAAAATGCTGTAACAGTTTCTCTCCACTGTGGAAAAGGCTGATCAACAAATTATAATATAATTTTCTATAATCCTTTGTCATTTATGCAAAATTTCAAAGAATCACAGAATCAATCAGGTTGGAAGAGACCTCTGGGATCATCGAGTCCAGCCATTGCCCTGACACCACCCTGTCAACTAGACCATGGCACTAAGTGCTGTGTCCAGTCTTTTCTTAAACACATCCAGAGATGGTGACTCCGCCACCTCCATTTCTCACAAAACATTTGTAAATTAGTTCAGTTTCTTCTTCTGTGACTTGCATGACTTGTAAAGTAACATTATTCTGACTGGCAAAAAGGCTTCAGTTTCTCTCTTCTTTCACTGTTGGTGAGAAGTAGAAATATCAATATTTCCACAACTTGCTACCAGAGTTTATTCTCACCCAGTAAATTCATCTACAGGGTTTAAAAACTGTCACACAAAAGATCTGCTACTTGGTTTATTGAACATGCTCAAGAGAGCCATGAAACCACTGATGAGTTCTTACCAGAAACATATCCACTGAAAGCTCAATATTGATTTCAAAGAAAAAAACAAAACAAACCACAAACCAAACCAAAAGAAAAGGGGGTAACCTAGGGAACAGAAGAAATATGTATGTGTATATAGATATTTTTTCCTTCTGTTCTCTAACAGAAACTCATCACATTATTTGTGTAATATTCTGTCTCTAGTCTGAAACGTGGGCATTAAAATTTCAAAATTTGTTATAATCCCCTCCTTCATACTATTATTATTTTTACTCCAGAGATTACTGAAGACATGCAAAGATCCCATCCTGTTGGTTTAAATATGAATCCTTAAACATTAACAGGAACTTCTAGTTCAGGCACTGCAATCATATTTATTAAAAAAAAAAACAAAAACACCAAAAAAAAAACCCCATACACCAAAAAAAAACCCCGAAACGCAAAACCAGTGGCTTTTTGCTTTCACACTCAAACTGTTTCTCTCTTTAATGCTGTACCCAAGTTATATATCTTTATTTTAAGTAAAGTTGCAATTAAAATTTTTTCCCCCTAATGTTTATGTTCCACAAACATTCGCAAAACTGCTAAACTAAACTCCTGTTGTAAAACAAGCGCATACATGAGCAATATAAGTGATGGCTCTTTCACTGGAAGAGATGGCTACTTCAGCCATTTTACGAAGCAGCTAGTTATGCTATACACTGATAACACGAACTGCTGCTCATTGACAACGGATAAACTCTTGCTAAAAACTAAACAAAAAGCCACTGAACAAGCACAAAACTGAGAAAGCCTCCACCCACAGACATTAGAAGCCAGCTTAGATATAGCTCACTACGCTTGGGTTACTTAGAGCATTTATTTTATATTAACTTACATAACTTAAAAATGCCAGCAAAAAGTAAATATTCCAAGCAACCCAAAGTCATATTCATATGTGCTGACAGGACTATGATAATAAAATTAATTGCAAAGTCCTTTCTTAGCTCATAAAATTTTCATATCATTAGCAAAATATACCCATAAAATATTACAAAGCACAGTTTTAGGGATTTTGTATTTACTCTTACCCTGTAACAGCTGGCATAACAAACCTCTACATATCAACAGCATTCACAAAAATGCTTTATGTTCTGATGTCTGTAATGTCTACTATTACAGTATAAAAGACTTCTGAAATAAGGAAAAAGTAGCTTTTTTGTGAAGTTGCAAAAAAATAGAGGTAATATAAAAATCGAGAGACGTAAGGCTGCCAGGTCTTAGAAGAAATTATTACATTCCCAATATAAAACTTTGCAGTTCCCTGTTGAAGATCGTGAAGGTCAGACAGCAAAAATGTCTTTCTCCCTGCTCTTGTGTAATAACCTCTGCACTGCACTCCACTTCCTGCTGCATTATCAGCACTCCAAAGCCACTACTGCAAGAGCTAAATACTCACTTGGTAGGCTGGAAGTGAATCACTCCCCAACACTGCAGATGTGTGTGAACGTGCAGCCCCAGAATGCACATGCACACTGTGTTGTCTCTTTGCTTCTGCCAGTTCTGTTCTCGGGAGCCAGAAAGGAATTAAAATTTACAAGAACTCTGTTCTCTCTGTGTCTAAAGAGCAGCTCTCTGGCTTATGGCATCCCTCTCCTAGCTTACTATTCTTGAGCCAGCAGGGAGAACACAAGGACAATACTATGTGCACCTGCATATCAGCAATGCCTGATTTTAGAGACTCACTAAGAACAAGAGAGGAGATTTGAAAACTGCTCTAATTCTCCATTTGGAACACCAAGATTGCTAACAATATTCCTATGCAAAACAAGAAAGGGGAAAAGAGTCAGTGTCAGGGAGAGTTAACCTTGATGTTATCTTTTAATCAGGTCTCATCTTAGCCCATACATAGTTGGATTGATGTGACTGTAATATATGTAGACATGATAACTGACTACACAACGCTTTTCCCACAAAGTTATTCTTACAAGAGACACAGCTACTCTTACTTATAATTCTTTGAATAACAACAAAAATCATACACTGAAAAACTTGGTGACTATACTAGGGCAGTCTTTGCATTTTGAGGAGGAAGTATCAGACACTAGTTTTAACCTTTTGTTCACGGTACAGCAAAGTTCATGAACTGCAATCAAACTGGATTTTGTGATGCCATTTTAAAACTGTCTGAATAAAGAAATATTCTACTTTCCTCCACTCTGCAGCATTGAAATAAGAAAAAGTTTGATCAGGAAAGATGCTAGTAGCTTTTACGTAGAGTCTTTTCCCATGGTCCAAATAGCACTGTTATTTTGAGGGAAAAACCCCAAAAAACTTAAGTATCAAAGAAAAGGATGCAGCTATTATGTCTAATGCAAAGCTCATTTGGAAAGCAGGAAAATGCAGAGCCTTTGAGCATCCAGCTACAGTTATGACAGTACTTGAAAGTGAACTGCCACACAGCTTGATAAAATACTACTAAAAGTAATGAGTCCAATGAATGCTGTATCTCAAGTATATGATTACATCTGAACTTTGGCTCAGGTACCTAGGTTACATACTGTGACACTGGTGATTTAGTAATGCTTCCTTCTTGTTCACAAGCAACAATTTTATAAAATGAAAAGACTTCTTGAGTAGTTAGGCCAAAAGCCAGAGCTCAAGCACTATTGTGTGAGATGGAAAATACTGAGAGAAAGTCATCACAACTTAAATGAATAATAAAAATGCCATTAAATACACCTAATAAATAAATTATGGAGTACAGAATAAATTTTAAAACTACTTAATTAGACTATTTATAAAATTGTATTTCAGTTTTTAGCTACTGAAATAAGTCCCTAGACTAAAAAAAAAAAAAATTTTGAGACATTCTTTAGCATAAACTTTAGCACTGAAGAATATAACTTACCCACAGGAGATCTAAGCCTCTCTAGGTACTGCTTATCTTCAAGACTGCATGCAGTAGAGATTACTTTAGCTCCTCTGTGTTGTGCTAACTGAATAGCTATCGTACCGAATGGCTGCAGAAGAAAAAAGATAGATGAATTTATTTACAGCAACAATTTGATGCAGTTTAAGAAAGATTATATTGCAAAGGACGTTCAGAAGATGTCAGGAGAGTATCCAGAAATGAACTTACTCCTTCAATAAAACACATCTGAACCAAGAATTTGAATATTCACAGATCTGCTTCTGTTTCAAGTGAGGCCAAAAAAGTCTTTTCATTGACTGGGAAGCTCTGAACAAACTTTTAGGAGTTAACTAGTTCTCTTCAACAAAATAGCTCAGATTCTGCTTTGAGTAACACAAGTACCATAACTGCAATTGCAACTTGTAGCTTTGGGCTTGTTTGCTTGTTGAAGGAAGAAGTGCTAGCAAGCAAAAAGCCCCAGCCACATTTACATTAACGAATCTTGGCTGAGGCAAGCTTCATATCTTCATTAGCAACAAAGATTGTAGTAATGCAAATGAAATTATTTATATCTAAGGTAAGTTAAAAAGCAGTGGTGGGAAAGGAATAAAAAAATTAAGGCACTTTCCTCCAGTTATACCTGAGGGCTTAGGGTAAAACTATGTCAATGTAAAGCACCAGAAAAGAACTACCTCTTCACTACCCACATAACATGTAAAGGACTGTATTCTTGGCTCAGTAACTTATGTGGGAGGGCCTTTCCTATTAAGCCATTAAGTTAAGGGCACTGCCAGGAGTAAAATACAAGGCTTGATAAGTTTAGTATGTTGTAAGAAATCCAATCGTTCTGGTGGCAAGACAGTTATTTATGGCAGAGGTTATCTTTCTGTTCTGAAATTGTTATTATTGCACAGTTGTTACCTACACTTGCTCCATCCATTACAAGGACACTTTTTTGAGGAGAGACTTGGGAAAGGTAGTGTAAAGCTGTGTATGCTCGGACACCATCACGAACAGTCCCAGCTGCTTCAGCCCAACAAACTTTTTCTGGTTTACGAACTAATTTTGGGGAAAAAGCAAACAAACAAAACAAACAGATGAGAAAAAAAGAAGCAAGTCCCTGAAATTTCACTCAGAATTATTTTTTAGACTTAATGAATTTCTAAAACATGAAAAAAAATATACAAGTCAAATCATCTACAGGTGTAATTATGACCTATTTCACAAAGGCAATATTCTGATGTTGCGGCTCACGGCACTGTTAGGTCAGCTACATGGAGTCCAAGTGGCAAAGGCAATAGTTATTCCAAGAATAATCGGTTTGCTTCTGCAGTGCTCTTGTGAGCAAGTTCAAATACAAATACAGCATTTAAACAGGAAAAAAGAGAGACCCACTTCCTACCATAACCTCCTCACAGAAATGATCTGAGGAGGTTTCTTCTTTTCACAAAGATAATTCTGACACACAGAATGTACAATGCAAGTTCCAACCCATGAGTGCCTAATTCCCTTTCTCTTAAGTTAGAATCTTCTACTTCATAATCCATTGGTATAAACAGCTTCTGAAGGTTATAACACATTTTAAGAGAGATAAAGGTCAGGATAACATTATTTGTCATCTCTGTTTTCTGTCGTCTCTACCAAGAAGCTTCAGAGTTTTCCCATTCTATCCAGACACTTAAAAGCCTGGGGAGGTAACATGAATGAAGTACCCCGTTAACTAGAAATCACAAGTTTAAACACCATTTTTAATGTAAGCAATTTACATGATTTAGCAGAGACCTTGATACTAAGCTAGAAAATCATTATAGCCCAGCTGAGAGTCTAGCATAGAACTGAACTAAGTAAGCACAATCCCCTTGAGGCACACTAGACAGGAAAAAGACTGGAAAAGTTTGGTTTGTCCGTTTAAGCATAAGAATTGAAGTGTAGCCTGAATTGGGGAAGCTATGGAACAACATAAGCAATGCGATCACCTGGGATCATTTATCAGTGTGCTAGAAAACAATTCTAGGGATCACCACCAGCATCGTCACTTTGTGTGCCAGTTCATACTACTTAGTTCAAAGTAAGCTACTGAAGGCAATACAAAGTCAGAAATATTTTCTGCCTATAGCTAATGAAAATAGTGATAAGGCAGCACAGGCCTCCAGATTTCATTTTGCTTGATTTGTACTTTTAAGTGTTAGAAAGATTAAAGCTTATTTTTTCATCTCCATGAGTCCATGACTTATTTTGCAAAAACAGCCATAGCTAGTCAAGAAGACTTCATCTTCAAACAAGTCAACTAAGTAATACTTGTTTACCTCTCGTATATATTAAAAAACATGGAGACAATATTTTACCATATTTTATGCAATAAAAGTAGGGTTTCAGTTTTGGTATAAACAAATTTAAAGGAGTCACCTCATAACTACACAGGTTGAATTCATGGACAGTCACACAAACACAATACAAACTAATTTGAGCAAAAGAGTATCTTGCTTAAGTAACACAACAAACTGCTGGGAGAAGCACATATATTCCCAGCTTTAGTATTCTACACATTAATGCACTCTATGCCCAGAAAGAGGAAACTGGAAACTCACAATAAGTGAAAAGAATGTTTGAATACTAGGAATTTTCAGGGAATGAAGATCGGAGAAAACCTTTCTCCAGCTTCTAGTCTGGTAATTTTATCCCATCTCTTAGTCCAGTCACAAGTGATTTTCCTGGATTGAGTCAAAGTGAGGAAAAAAGCAACTTTTTCCTCATTTAATTTTGTGACAGATGAGGTGAGGAAAAAGTAGAAAGACAATGAAGCAACAAAAAGCGAAGTTAGAAGGGAAAAAAAAGAGTCAGCTTGGGTGGTTTAGGCAAAATATTAACCCATTAAACAATAACAGCAAAGAAAAAACCCTTGAGAGTACACAGTATTAAAGCTTCTGTGAATAAGTGGAGTAGACAGAATGTCTGAATGTTGCTACACAGAACAAGTTTGCCCAGAGGTCCAAGCTAATTAGCTCCCTATTAGAAAATCTAAACCGAAGTCTAAAGATATATTAAATGTAAATATTAGCAAAATATATGAACTACATACCCAAATAATGCTCATGAACTAGAATAACTTCACAAAGACCAGACTCTTCAGAATCCAGGGGCAAAATTCCTGAAAAAAATTGAACATGGCCCTTTAATGTCAAACAAGCATATGTTATAACCAAAACAAGCTCCTAATGAAATGGTTAGTCCCACTTGGTCTGCGGTTCAGTTGCCCTCTTGTCAGGTTTATGACAGATTAAGAAAAATTGGCAAGGTAACAACCTGTAATCTCTATGGGCACAGTACACAAGAAAGTTCCAAAGGTGCTCCAAACAGAATTTTGGGGTTGGGGAAAAAAAAGGATGGGGACACTACTGAGTGCTTTTTGCTACTGGCATGCTTAATTTTTGTCAGGTCATGTCTGAACTAATTTCACACTGCTCTCACTCCGATGATTGCTCCTGTTTCTATGCTAGGCCATGGCTAACAAAGAAGAAAATCGAGCTCTCATATTGCAGATGGGCACAGACCAAGCCACACTACAGACACCTCTACTCTTCCATCCTGATGCCTGTGTGTTGTTAGCAAATGCAGCAAAAAAGGGACAGAAAGCAGCAGAGGACGAACAAGCAAGAATGCGTGAGTGTGTTTTAAAAAGTTGTAATAGAGAACAGGAACTGAAGGAAAAAACCACCCATGGAAAACAGAGAAAGCAAACACAGAACAGGCAGAAGAAAAAAAAAGAGAAATCCATCCTGGTCATAACAGTGCTTTTTTTCCTCCACTGGTAAAAGAAGGAGATTCATGAACAGTACGTTCTGGCATCTGATCAGTCTTCGGGATATATATACCTTCTTTCCTCGGGAAAACAATATTTTCATCCCTCTCCCATCCAAATCTTATACTCCATTTAGACCAAAGCAAGGCTTTGGCTCAAAATCTTCAGCAAATTTGGCTGCTATTTCCAGCCTTTTGCAATTCCCATTAAAAAAGGGTTACCCTACAGTGCCTGTATACATCTGCAGATGTCTCAAGGGTTTATCTATGGAATAAGTCTAAAGTAGCCATCTACAGCAGCTATTGTGCAATTAGGAAATAATGCAAGAAAGGCAAGAATCTCAGAACAGAACACACTTTCTTACAACATCACTATCAATTCTGTCTTACTTTCATAACTGTAAGTCATCCTCTAATCCTTTAATTTAGCATACAAAATATAAACATGTATGAAAGAATGTCCCTAAGAAATATCTCTTCTATCCTAAAGCACCATTCAGGTTTTGATGATTAATATAATATCATATTTCAAGTGTTAAGAAAAACTTCCTTAAACTAAAATAGCCTTGGCACCTAAACCAGTTTGCACTCTAACATCTTACTACAGAAAAGCAAAACACAGAACGAATAATACCTGAAGACATTAATTTTCTGGACAGATGCAAAAGTTCAGGAACAAGTCACATTATCTCCTAACACTCAAGACAGCCTCCAAGGAGTCATTTTACATTGCCATCAACTCACATTGATTTCAGGGCCTCTAAAACCATTCACAAAAACATGACCCTTATACTGAGAGAAAGACATATAGCATCTTAAAGAACCATGCCCCTTAGCCTACATCATAATGCTTACAGAAGCTCCAACATGAAGTATAGACCTTTATTTTATGTATGCTATACACATCAAGCATTTGACACAAGTACAAAATTAGATTTTTCACCCTTACCTGTCAGAAATACTTCATATAGCATAAGGCTTTCATGCATTGATTATTTATGTATTCAGTAACAGGGCATATGGAAGAACTGACATGTAAACTGGCTAACCACCAGTAGATCTAAGCAGCCACACTTATATTTAGGTTCATGTCTCCAAGTATTTGTGGCCAATTTAACTCTCAGAATATTCTTCCCTGCACTTATTTTAATAAGGAACATGGCATAATTGCTAGCTGAAAGATTCTGAGAGCAACAAATAAAACTGACGGTAACTTTGAAAGGAAGTCAAGAATGTATCTCAAAACAAAAGAGTTTTGGCTGGTCTGAGGTTTTACTACTGTATTTTTCTTAACCAAACAAATGATTACCTATAAGAGAATACATTATATCGAAGAAGGATCAGAAAAACCTTAAATGTGAGAAACAATTCTTGACATGATTTTAGGAATGAATTAATGGTGTAATATACCAAGTACTTCCAGTGAGCACAGTACTATTCTTACATGAAAAAGAGTAGATTCATAAATAAGGACCGTATGACCATATCATTACTGTTAACCTCAATAAGGAGTATACACTAGGACTATACTCTTCGATAAAAGGACAGGCTTTTTTGTAAAATTCAGGTAGAAATATTTTTCTGACAATTGTATATTTTGGGTCAATTTGATGTTACTAAAGACACAGGTAACCAAACTGTTTGGCAAAAGCTCATTTTCTTTTCAATCTGCTCATTCATTAACTATGTACAAACTCATAGCAATAGTAACTGGGAAACATGCTTGTTAGGAAAGATCTACCGTAACAGATATATTTCACTCCTAACTTTTGTCTTTATGGCATCATATTGGATGCATAAGGTTGAACAGCTGTTTGAAAGGGAATGCTATGAGATTTCAGTATTTAAAGAAGTGGGTTTTCTTTCTTCTGGGGCTAAAAATATTTAATGCTGTTTTCTTCATCCTCCTATTTCCTCACATGTAATTCCAACTTTTCTGTACCTGCATTTGCAAATATTCAAGAACAAAAAACACAAGCGGAAATCTCAGACAAAATGAATCTGCTTCTTTCATGACCCAAGTACAGATTCTATTCCCTTCATGTCACATTTACACTGAAGTAGCTCAGCTGATTCAAACTAATTATTCTATGTTTGAATTAACAAGAATGGAATCAAGTCCTAATTCACAAAAAAACCCAACCCTCCTACAGCCACTTAGAATGTCACCTAGACCTCTCAGGTCCACTGACGTATTTTCAGAGGGTGGGTTTTTTTTTTCCTAACTACTCAAACTATATTCCTTCAGCTACAACAGAAGGTGATTGAAACACAAATACTATTTTAAAATATTCAACAGACGCAGCATATGTCAGTAGGATATTTAACCAAATGAGCAATACTGTTCCCAATAATGATGCTATTCGTAGTTGAAAGTTCATTCATATGCAAGACCAGAAAATTCCTGGCCTGTTCTACTTTATTAAACAAAGCAAAGCCACTTCTGTATCCCATAAAAAGAATATTAATTCCCAACTCTAAGAATTACACCTTCTGTGGTGAATAAATAAGAATAATCACACATCTTATTCCATTAGATTTAAGCTAATGATATGAAAGGCCTGCCAAAGTTTTACCAGGAAAAAAAAAAGCCCCAAACACTTTCTGTGTGACTTTTGACCTCGAAGTCTGTTTTAAACAACAAACAAAAAAAGTACAGTGATTACCACTTGCCTTTCTGATGGGTTCCTCTGATAATGTCATAGCAGGATCATAAAGCATGGACTCACTGTGGTTAAGCTAGGGGGGAAACAAGTCCACTTTCAAGAACTCTAACGTGCAGTAAAAATGAAGATTCTGGAAAATGAGCAGCTTGAATCAGTGTTTCTTTTTAAATGTGGCCTTGTATTTAGCAAATGACCTGAGTACATGCACTGCTTTTAGCAGCTTAGAAAATCCAGTAGAACTGGTGAACCTACTTGCATGTATAAGTTAGGATCACTCTTGATTTCTTTACTCAAACAGGAACTGACATGACTTAGAAGAAACTGGACAGTCTTCAGTATGCTTGAACAAGAGTCATCACTAGCAGTTAAAAGTGTTTTTTCGTATCATCCTCAGGAAGGCAGGAAATACAAGCCTAGGCTTTGTATCATCCACAGAAATCAAAAGTTACATAGTAATTACATCAGGATGGTGTTATAAAAACAAACAATTCTATATGTATAGAATTGTTGCCTTTAGAATACTCACTGCACATGTCTAATTGGACCCAGGTGTATATTCTTAAAAATTCTGTGAATACAGTAGGACTATGACGGAGTACATTAGCTGGGGACTTGAACTTCCATTCTTATAACCAAAAAACTTTCCTAAGAGAACACTTTCAGAATACAGTTCTCATTTATAAGAGTTTATTCATGTGACACTAGTTAAATCTTTGAAAATAAGTATCTAATTGTAGCTTTAGCAATGATTATAACCTCAGCCATTCATTATAAAAGTACTACTAATTGTGTTAGTTTATAAGGCACACAAGCACTAACTTACCCACCACTTCATCATCTGGCTGCAAAAAGGTCACTTTTCTTCCAACTCACGAAGAATATATGAAAAGGAAGAAAAGGTATGAAGATAAATGCTTACAGCTGAAATTGAACATGCAATTGCGAGCACTGTTTATCACTATCTCACAAAACTAAAAACATACCCTGCTAGTGAAAAATTTTTTTTTTCTATTAAATACGCACATACCAAACCCAAATGTTTAATTCACTGAACTTTGGCTCCCCATGCACAAACAGCTAATGCAAGTACACACGCGTATATGTGTTTGAAAGATCTAGGCTTTAAACTACGCATCAAAGGTGGATATGCCAGTGAAACACTGCTGAAATTCCTGAGTGTTATTTTGTCTTCACTGTTCCAACAAATGATTTTTACAAATAAATTAAAGATTGTTATAGCACGTGCAGGTAATATCTTAAGCTCTCAGTATATTTTATTTAGAAAGCTGCCGTGCATTTTTTTTTAAACTCCGAACAGATATGCAGGAATTACAGTTCAGCTCCTTTTTTCACTTTCATTTCAGTATCGATACTGACTTAGGCGGAGCCTGATTAAGAAAGCAAATAGTTCCTACTATTAAGGGTGCGCCATGCAAACAGTATTTATTTGTTCTGGATTACCAGACCTTAATTCTTGCTCCATACCCTCACAAGACAATTATACTAACTTACCTTCCAATACAACTCCAGCAATTTCTCGACCAACAGGTAAAAGCTCCTTCTCCAGTTTAATTTCTGACAGAAGCTAAATGAAAATAATGGTTACAACACTCTTAATAAGGCTGGAGATTTGCATATTTATTATCATCTTACAGTGTTTGATATTCACAGTAAGAAAGTTGGGTCATAACCAAAATGTTAGCTGGGGGAAAAAAAGTACACACATTCCTCATTCATTACTAAAAACTTTGGCCTGGTTTTCTATATTTAAATTTAGAAGCATATTAAAAAAATAAAAACAGAGCTATTAACAGGCAAGCCAAACTGTGACTTAAAGTCAGTATGCAGAGGATGATAAAAGGGATTTACTGTAAGAGAACTCATAAATGACAACTGATCTTTCTCCATAAACTAGGAACCAAATGACAGGTGCGTTTTATTTAAAGAGATGTGCAAGAATACCACATCAATCCTGTGCCCTCTTTCTCAGCAGTAAAGCCATATCCTCAGATGGCATAAATGGAATTGTGCCGACTACCAGCTGAGGCCCTGGCTTAGATCTTCAACGGAAACTGTAAACACCTCTAGCTTTTATAAAAAAAATAAGCAAATACCTTTGTATCTATCCAGCTCAGTGCACAGGCTCTAACTTGTACTTTCACATCGTTGTCTCTTGTAGGAGGAAGGTTTTCCTAGGACAAATTCATAGACGTTACATTATACAATGCAACATGAATGTGCTAGTAGGATCGTCTCAAGCTCTTGAAAGCGCTCTTCCAGAGTCTTTGCTTTAGATTGTTTTGTAGCCAGAACAAGACATTTCTTTCAATGAAACGGGAATTGATATCACAGAGGATTTACAACACCATTTTGAGTACATTATATTACTATTACAAACTGACCACTAGACATTACTAAACCTCAGACACTGATATCTTTCTGCCTTTTGTTTTTGCAAGTTAAATATCACACCCTTATCTGAAACAATTTTAGTAGGTAATTACCTCCCTAGTGTCTGTCTAACATATAGAAGGAAGCAGATCTTTAATATTAAAACTATACTGCAAGAGTGATGGAGAATTTTAAAGAGAATTTTGACGTGAATGTCTGACATGCTGAGGTAAATATTCAAGTAGTCCAGATGGTGTCAAAGAAGTAGCACTGATAAGAATTGTTAAGTCCCACAAATGATGGGCACCTCACATACAAAAGTGTTCTACTAATGAAGTCTCCCCTTACTATTTCAACTTTTGGGTTTGGGATTGAGATCTGAAATGATTTTAAGTAGTTGAGTACTGCTACTTTAAAGCACTTAATTAGCTAAGTTGAGGTCTGGATTGCTGACTGCACAGAGCCATTGAAGAGCTACCTCAGGTACTGGAGGCAAAATCATGTATTTCCATGTTACACTGTAGTCTGCAGCCTAGATGTCTGTTGGAATTGAAAGTGAAACACTTACCAGAAAGTCATGAGAGTGATTTGTTTCTACTTCTGCAGTTAAGATATATTCTTAACTGTTTAAGCTTCCTTTGATTTTTTTTTTTAAACTCTTCCCAAGAAACAGCTGCTGCTTCTCTCCTAGGCTTAGCAATATGAACCTCTGTCTGAGAAATATTGAGCTGAACTTTTTCTCACCACACCTGAGTTAAACACATGCTGTTCCTTTAAAATTGCAAGGCATTTTGCCAGTCAGACTGGCCTCCTGCTCCTCAAACAAACCAGAGCAGATTCTCACTCTTTGTTCCACAAAACAGAAAAGCCATTAAACTGTTGAACTATATGAATTCAGCTTCTTCATTTTTTTTTTTTTTAAAGAGTTAGAATCTAAGGGATTTATGTAATCTATATAAATCTAAGATTATATTGTCTTTTGGAACTATCCTTTTGGTGTGCATAGCTCAATGAACCTAAGGACTGCTACAATGCACAAAATAAAACTGCTTGTCTTCATAAAAGAATACAAGTCTTAAGAACAAGAAGAGATGATGAAATGTGTGTGCAGTTAACTGGTTCCTGCCTTCATAATTTAAATATGTCATTATTAGAAATTGACCAAGCACCACATAAGGTTTGGTATGGCAATTCTTAATCCAAGCTACTGACTTTTTGTTATTCCCCTTCCGTTCTATTAAGGTCTCCTCAGCCAACTAGCTTTCCTTTTCCTCACTTTTTTCAATATTTGTTTCTATTTAAGATGAGGATTCCATAGTGCTGGTCATTATAGAGACACCTGCAGAATCAGTTCCTGGCTGAAGAGATTTAAATAGGCAAGTAGGCAGACAAAGTCTATGCACGGGAGTGCAGTTTCAAGACGTGCTTTAGCTTACCTAAGACTGTACCAGAGCTGTCGGGCTTACCTGTTGCCGGCATCTACATATTCCCATCCCCTCTTCTGTGTTAGAGCTAACCATCATGGAGCCATCACAATGATGTGAACTAACTTGTAACAAATTCCTAGTTTTCACCTGGATAAGTAAGCTGATCCACCTCACCTTATAGCTGCATGACTCCTAAAACCATTACAAGGAAGAGAACAAAAATGTGCCACTAAAATGTGAACAAGCCTGTTCAGCAAAATTTGCACAATTTCACAATAAGTTTAAGTAGATCTAAGACTGCTCCATGAACACGTACCTTGGTTGTATCGAAATCACCCATCTCATTGCCTCTGTCTCTTTGGGCAGTTCATTAGATGTGCTTCACTACTGGGACTTTGCAGCTGCTCAAGCAAGATTCTCACCAGTACTACATTGTTTCATTTTGATATATGGCTTATAGGTATATTTAGGTATCTATATTACACAGGTATACACAGATATCTATAGTAATTTATTTTGCACCTATAAGAGATTTAAGAACACAGGTTCACATCCTCAAAACCATGTAAGCATTTTTCTACTGTTCAGACACTCATACTGCATTGATATACATTCATTGACGCCCTATTTTAGTTTTATGCCACCAGCTCATGTGTACGCACTTACTTACTCAATTATTAAAGTTTGCATCAAACTCACAAAGACTCTTTAGCACAATAGTTTTGGCTAAATTTGACAGAAAAATAGTTGTCTGTTGTTCCTTTAAGTTGTAGGAAAATAGGTAGCTAGACAAAGGAGACTTATCAATGCCTCTGAGAAAAAGGCTGCACTGTGAGCTCAATCCTCACTAAGAGCAAAGAACTCACAAGAAGAAAGAAAATAACAGCAGTAACACTCCAAACACGATAAATTTCTCAAGCTATATTCCTACTTTTTCAGTGACCAGAAAATCCAACCAAGAGATGTGAATCCATATGAAGCCACGATTCCTTTGTTATGCCTGCAAAACTTGTTTTTAAAATATGGACACCAAAACTGCACAGAGGAATCTAGCACTAGTCTTGCCAAGTGCTGCACGATGATGGTAAAATACATCTCCCCTACTTTCATTTACCTGCCTGTATGTGCAAGGATTACACCAGTTCTTTTTTTAAGTCTACAGAAGAGTTAGGCATTTCAATTCCCTTGTGGCATTCAGCCACACTCTCCTCTTCCCTGGAATGATTAATAGTGCTATTATGATCGAAACTCACTCTTTCCTGGAAGACAAATGTAATTTCCTCTCCCGGTGAATTCTGCTGACAATACAAGGCCTTCATAGTGATCTGAAAAAAGACACAGCAACCAAACTGTAATACCTGCAGTATCTATAGAGCAAACAAGTAACTAAAGCTCCTCATTACTTTATAAGCAAAATCACAATTGTTTGCAAGCAACACAAGCCCTATAAGTCATTCCAATACACGTTCTAAAACAGATCAACAGATAAGGCAAGATATGGTGTTACCTGCAACAGGTTACATCAGTATTGTTGACCATAACATAGCAAATACTAGGGACTGAGGATGTACAGCAAAAGGCAACGAATGATACCCAGGATTTACCGATTGGTGGCCCAGTCCAGTAGATGGGTTGCTTGCCACCTAGGGTGGAAGACACACAATTTGACTAGGTCAGACAAAGGCAGCGCAAAGGGCAATATAATCAGGGCAGGAATACAAAGAGCCTTACATATGACGTCACTAAAAATCACCACTTGGGTTTTTGGTCTCCTCTCCCAACTTGGTGTATGTTGTCCTCAACGAAGAAGAGCCTTTCGGAGAGAAAAAGAAAAAATTTAAGAAGAGGTCTCTTCAAGTTACAGGAAAAAGAAAAGAACAGAGCAGAGAGGCAGAAAACCACGGGGCCATTGTATCATAGAATGGTTTGGGTTGGAAGGGACCTTAAAGATCATCTAGTTCCAACCCCCGTGCCACAGGCAGGGACACCATACTGCTTCTGGCAGCCAGCACTAACACCTCAGGGGACGCCTGAGGTTGAAGGGACCGCCCTGAGGCACCTCGCCTTTCAGAAACGCAGAGCAGTGCGGCAGCCGGGCCCCGGCACAACCCCGACCAGCCCCGCAGGGAGCCCCGAGCTCGGAGGTGCCCAGCCACTCATCTGGCTCTCAGCCCCCTCCGGCCCCAGCACCCACAAGTTCCCTAAGGGCAGCTGCCAAGCTGAGCCCGCTTCGGAGCACCCCACTCCTTCAGCCCGTTAGTGCCACCGGCCACGGCACTGCTATTATTCCAGTGCTTTATCACACCGGAGAGCAGCTCGGCCTGGGGCGGAGGGGGGGGAAGACCAACGCCTCGCCAGCGCCCGCCTCTGACACGCGCGGCGCCGCAGGAACCCCTCGGCGCCCGCCGAGGGCCAGGCGCGGAGGAAACCTGCGCAGAGACAACGCCAAACCGAGGGGCTCCAAGCCCGCCCGCGGCACCCAGCCTCCTTCGCCCCGGGGCCCCCAGCGGGAAGAGCCCCCCGGGAGCCGAGACAGCCCACCGGCCGTTGCCATGACAAACCGTTACTGCCGCCGCGCTCCCACCTCAGCGCCCTCCGCCGAGGGCGGGCACCATTCCCCGCTCCCAGCCCCGACATCCAGAGAGGCCCCACGTGAGCTCATGATTGGCCACGGCGGCCGCCGCTCGGCATGAAAGCGGAGGCAGGATTGGCTAGGGCGGCTGTCACTCGCTCCAGGAGAGGTAGGCGGGAGCAGGCGCCCCCCAGCGGCGCACGAGGACTATGCGGCCCAGCAGGCTGCGCGGCGCCGCCCGGCGGAATACAGCGTCCGGGGCGCAGCGCTCGGCGGCTGCCCTGCGTGACCTCCCGAGAGCGGGGCCGGCAGCCGGGACGCCGCCGGGGGGGGTTGGGGGTGTGGAGGGGAAGGAAGAGACAGCGGCTTGAATTACCCTTCTGTAAAATAAAGGGGCCACCCACAGCCGCGACCCGCCGGAGGGGAGGAGGGAGCCCGGCCGCCCCCTCCCCCCGGCTCCGCTCCCTGCGCGCTGACCCCCTTAGTGCGAGAACGGGCCTGGAGGAGCCCGGATTGGCCAGAGGAGGCCGGGTCCTTGCGGCGCTCCCGGCCTCTGATTGGCTCCATTCGCCCGCCCGTCGCACAGGGGGTGGGAGGGAGGCCGCGGCCGCGCGTCAGTACGGCGGCTGCGAAGACGAGCGCGAGCCAGGGCTCCTCCCCCCCGCCGCCCGCCCGACGGTGGCTGAGGAGGCAGCGGGAGGGGATGGTGCGTCTGGCGGAGGCGCTGGCGGACGCCGCTCCGGCTCCTCCGTCCCCCCGCGCCGTCGCCATGGGTGTGAGTAGGGCCCCCCGGCCCACGCAGATATGAGGTACTGCCCGGCGGCGGCGGCGGCGGCGGGAGGGGACGGGAAGGAGCGGGGAGGGGGGGGAACGACCCTCGCTGGGAGGGGCGACTGTTCACCCCAGGCCAGCGGCGCCCGGCGAGCACCCGCGGGGGGGGCAGCGGCGCCTCTGCCCCGCGCTGCCTCCGCCGCCCCCCGCCTCCGCACGGTACCGGCGGCCGGGCGTGTCCCGGTGCCCGGGCCCGCTGTCAGGCGCCGGGTGCCCGGCACGGAGCGAGGCGCCCTGCTCCTCCTCACCTCCGTCAGTGCCGTGGTCGTCGCCGGTGTGGGCGGCCGTGGCGGGGGCGCGGAGCCGTGAGGTGGGAGCCCGCGGGATGCGCAGCCCGTGCGGGTCCGGCGCCGGCTGCTGCGCGCTGGGGCGGGCGCCGCTGCTTGCCTTCCTCGGGCTGGCCTTGTTTTACTATTATTCTTTTAATTTTTATCGGTACCTCCCCGGGGTGGGTTTCGCGGGTGCCGTTTTCGCAGCTACGGTTTTGTGGGTAGAGGGGAGCGGGGCAATGCGGCGGGGGAGCGCCCCGGTTCTCGTGCGCTGGCTCGGTGGTAGCACAGCCCTCGCCGTCACAAGACAGCCATCCCTCCCGGAGGGAGCCGCGTCCCGGCCACCCGTGTCCTCGGGGGGATCTCGGACGTGGAATGCAGCGGGTGGGTTGTGCGGCTGCGGGTGAGCGGGTTTCCCTTGACCGCGTTAAATAACGATTATTCCTGCTGCCTCCGTCCTCCTTGCTCCCTGCCCCTTCGACGCATACGGTCCGCCCTGGTGCGAAGTGAGGGAGGAGTGCCACCCCTGACGGCTCGGAAAGGGCACACGACCAGCTGAACGCGGGAATGTTGTCAGGGTGTCAGGAAAAGGAAACCGGTACATGGTCGGGTTTTTGTCCCTTCATTTCTGTTTGCATAGCAGACAACTTTGTGGATAATATTTCCTGTGGACATCTTTTGTTGTGATTCAGCTGCTGCTTTATTTTGAAAGAAATGTGGGTTTTGTTTTTAGAAAATCTTTTTTTCCGTGAACTCTGCCTTTCTGTGGCGGGTGGATGTCATGATAGGGAAAACATTTCCATAGATCGTTAAAGTAAGAGAGTATCGTTTAGTAAATAATTCGTGTTAGTAAAAGAACTAGCATTCCAGATGTGATAGTGTGGTACTCATTAAAGCAAGAAACACTGTTTACCTCTTCCCAACCCCCAGTTCTAAGGTATGCTTTTTGTTTAGAGCTTGTATGGCAATATATATTTAAGGTAATAGCTATGTATTTTAACACAATATCTGAAACCAACCTCAAAATGCATGCATTTTTTCCTAAATCAAAAAGCCAAAGTGTGTACTTGGGTACTGACGACTCTGAAGAGTGTTAGACTGTGCTGTGTTATTCCACACTGTGTTAGACAACCTTTTATTTCTTTCTTTTGCCTTTTTGTTCTAGTCACCAGTAACTTCCCTCGATGAGTATGACCAGGTGATGTTTTTATACAGTATACTTTTTAACATACCAGAGAATTGATTACTGAATTCTTCTTTCTGTTTTAAAATGCTCTCACACTGCATCTCCAAAGCCCTGCTTGAGGGGGTGAGGTGTGGAAGGAGGAGTCTTGCATGTCAGCTATATTCAGACTTCCAAGTACAGGAGTGGGGGATGTACTTACTTGTGGATGATGAGGAGGTGTACTGATTGCATATAGAAGTACAGGTGAAGAAAACAGCTACATTCTTTTTGTTTACTTATAATTTAGGATATGCAGCCATCTATGTTTAGGCGTCCGTGTAAGTTAAAGCAGCCTGAGCCATTTTAGCTTGCGTGATTAGCACTTGTATGCTTTCACTGATTTTGGCAGTTTTACAGGGGTCATGTTTCGTACAGATGAACTGTTTCTGAACAGTTTCTCCAGTGTATTAGGCTCAAACTTCATTTGAGCTGAGCAGGCTGCTCTTTGCACTTGCTGATTTGCAAACCGCACTTAATTCTTTCAGTTCTAGTGTTCCCTCTATAATATCCCTCTGTCTTTCGTTCCAGATAAGATCCTTTTCAGAGTAGCTGTGTTTTCTTGATAATTTTCCTTTATATCCTGGTTCAGTGGAATAACTACTCAGATACAGTAAAATAAGAGCTGGTTTCTCAAAATAAACCAATGACGTGCAGTGCTTGTTCTGTCTCTTGCTGCTGTTAGCTGTTTGGTGGAAAGTCCGCGTGCCCTTTCCTTAATACCTCTAATTGTGCAATTAGGATAGCTTTGGATTCAGGAAAGCGTGTGACTGTAGCAATCAAGTCATTCTAAATGATGATGTTCAATAGCCCTTTATGGTATATCTTTGTACTGTAATCATAGAATGTAATTTTAGTTTTTAGTAGGATAACACCAGGGAAAATAGGAACATGAGAGGTCCATTTGTAGAATAAAAAGAAAAATAAAAAAGTTAAGGAAAATGTCAACAACGGCTTGAGAAATGGGGAGATCATAATGGAGAGTTATCAGCTCTGAACTTTATGCTGTGTTTAGTAACAGAGCAGGATAAATCATAAACAGAAAAGATTTGTTTGTAGTACACGTTTCAGGTGGGATGTCTCAGTAGTTAACCTACATGGAACCAAAAAGATCAGATTTTTTTTTTTTTTTTTTACTATAAAAATAAACCAAAGATTGCTTCTGCTCCTGTTGTTTGCTAGAAACTTTGAACGCTCATTACTGTTGTATGTAATACAGCTGCTGAACTTGAAATGCCCCCTACACAGTAAGTTGGTTTTGTTTTTACTTGCACAGCATGAAATTGGGTGGTATGGTAGACAATTAGAAATTTGGTCCAGTCTGAGATCTAATGATAAATTACTTGTGCACATAAAACCTTACTGTAAGGTGCTAAAATTGCTGGCAAGAGTAGTTACCTTCTTTTTAAGAGTACACTTTCTAAAATTAAAAAAGAATATAACAGATTCCACTGACTATTTTTGTGTGGCATTGTTATTGTAGGTGTGTCTTGATATTTTAATTGCAGATTGCAGTATTCATAACTGTATTTGCCAGTCCTTCATACCACAGAACAAAAATTGTATAGTTTTGGAGCGTGCATGTAGATGTCTAGTTAATCCACCTGTCTAGAACGAATCTCTCTAGATAACCCTGTGTGTGTGTGTGGAAGGAGTGAGGTGATCAGATTCTTCATAGAGCATGCACCATTTGTACAGGAGACATTAGTTTCCTATTACTGATCTTAAATGCTTTTCTACAATTGAAACTGGAATTTGTCTCCCTGCTTCAGAGTGTCAGAGGATTAACTTCTTGGCCAGAACAGAAAATGAATGGACATGAATTTTGTGTGGGGAGAAATGGAGAGTTATCATCTGTCCCAGAAAGAAAGGGGTTTTTTTTCCTTTTATTTCTCGTACAAAAGGTGCATTTTTACAACACTCCCTTCATTGCAATCGGTCAAAATGCAGAAGAATTAAATGAAATAGTACATACTTGGTTTGCTTTTCTCTTATGAAATCTATTAAACTTACATGTATTGGATATTACATTTTCCTTTTTCATGTGTTGTTTCTAAGGTAGTTGAATTAGTGCTAGTGTCATTTCAGTGGTCATCTTTCCTTTTCTCTGTAAAGTCAACTTTTCACAAGAGTTGTGTGTATAAAATGTGTGTCTGGAATTTTGAAATAATCATATTATTAATTGCCTGAAACCTAAATCTCTGCTGTATATTTCTCTTTCATCATAGTTCTCAATCTCCCTTCCCCCATGCTGTTTCTCGTGGTTGTATGTGCCCACAGGATATTTGTGGTGACCACAGTTTTGACAGTTGAAGTCTAAATACTGTGGATTTATAAGAGTAAGTTTTTTGTGTAATGGCAATCCTTGAAAATCATGGGCTTGATGGTATGTTCTAGTATTATAGATAAATATACTAGTACTAATATTATAGATTAGCAAGCCCTAGTAATACTCTTAAAATAATTTCACTGAAGGCCTATTGTCTCAAGAGTTCAGGTTTTCCTTTGTATTTTGATGGGTAGCTCCTTCTAATTTCCCTGGGGATTCTCTACCTAAATATCTTTTAAGGATCTAGACCTGAGGATGACTGATCTACTGTAAATGACTGGATAGTGGTTCATCTTTGCATCATTTCAGGATACAGTTTTACTTGCTCTGTATAAATGCACAATTTGTAGATAATAATTATTAGTATACTTCCAAAATGCAGAGAACACCTGGGTTTAAATCTATAGTTTCTGACAGTGTTCAGGGAGAGCCACCTGAAATAGTTGGGACTTCTCTAGAGGTCTCATAATGAAACTACTCTGTTGTACATTGCTTTCTGTACTTTCATACATACTTGTAAATAATATTTACAGCAATTAAATATGTGTATGAAATAATTCATGAGCTATATTTGAGGACTTACTTACAGCATTTGGAAAATTTCTAACTCAAACCACACATAGTAAATCTAAAGTAGTATCTTTGGACCAGTTTACTAGTTAGCTGCTCTACTTATCTTTTAGCCATACTTTCTGAAGATGTTTTCCAAAAATAATTTTCAGACTTTACAACTGAGAATAAAGCAATGGGAAGTGAAGTTTTTAATGGAATGTATACTTTGTAGTAGAAACTTCCAGCTAGAATCCAGCAGGTAGTCTGGGTTTACCAACATCCTTGACAGTTAACTGCAGTTTTTATCTTGTTGTTCTGGTCCCCCACTTTTTAAAGAAAGAAGTCAATTTCTGTGACTGTTTGGTGTTATGATTTATATGTGGTTTTACTGAACAGTGTGTTAGGCATAACTAAATCACCTTCATTGTATTAACTGCCCACAGATTTCTTCAACAGACTTTTTAGGACTTGGAGGACTAAAATAAACACTTCTGCATTAAAATTAAAGCTGTATGTTTGAGCGCTTACTGAAGATACTGAGTGGCAAGTAATGCAGAGCACAAATTTCTACTTTCTCAAATCTGACAGCCAGAGTTTCTGTACTGATAACTTTATTAGGGTTTAGAGACCACCACGCCACAGCTTACCAGCAGGCAGCTTTCCTCGGCTTTGTCCTTGCTTTGTAATTGGAGACATCTGTAGAACCGTATTAAGATTTTGAGGTAAAGACTGTATGCTGACTCTTAAATGAGACAGTAATTGTGTTAAGCAATCAATTACAGTTTTACAACATGTTACAAAGTAATTCGTTTGTCAATAAATGTAACATATACAAATCAAATTGTTGCATTCCTTCTGTGGTTCCGCAGGCCTGCTAAGATCCAAAGGCACCTGTGTCAGAGGTGCATTGGAGAAACAAGAACTTTTATTCAGTTCTGATAGTACATTTAAGTCTCTCAGAGTGAGTACCTAGAAACAGTATATGAGAAGAATACTAAAATGATGTATAGTTGTATGTTTAAGAAAGAGCAACCACCCATCTTGGGGGAAAGAGGAAAAAAAAGTATCTCTTGTTTTTCTAAATAATGCTTATCCTGCGAAGTATACAGTAACTTTTTGTTAGTTGCCCTACCAGTTGAACTGTAAAGGAGAAATCCAGTATAGAGTACTAGGAAGGTAATCCAACTGTGTGTCTGTACAGAATAGAACAGTCTTGGGTGCCCATTTAGCTGACGAAGCTGTGTAAAGTCAGCTGCATATATAACTTTCAAAGGTCAAGGTGAGTTTATGCAGGGACACTCAGATGCTTATCAATGATGGCTATCTTCATATTGTGTTACAATTTAATACCTATAGTTGTGTTTTGGAAACACAGTGCTTGTATATTAAGTGTTCATATGACTGAGCTGAAAATTGAAGATATGATCCAGCTAATTTTGTGTTTTGAGGTTATCACCTCTCTGTTAAAAAAAGCCTCTTATTAGTAACTGTAAAAATACATTTTTCGTGTACTCTAGCTTTATATTACAATTCCAAATTAACAAGCACAAGAATGTGGACTGCCCTGTAAATTGTAAGGTCCAATATTTAACGTTTTTTTAGAAGTAAGTTTTTTAGTAGGTCATGGCAGGTTTGGTCAAAACTTCAGTGTTTGCCAGTCTTGCAGCTAAAGAAGACAAAGGCTGAGCAGATCTATTCAACTGCCTAGTTCCAGTTATATTACACTATGTTTAGATGTTAGCTTCACATTGGTAATCCCTCATCCTGCAAGCTGTTCTGTATGAACACATGCTTGTATCCATACAAAGCTGTCAGCTGAAGAGAATCTGTTGCAATGTGAAGAGTTCCTTGCAGGTACGTGGCCTTCAGCCATGTACAGATTCTGTACAGATTCCTGTGTTTGTGGTGAGGAGGTTTAGACAGAAGCTCAGTTACCCAGTGTAAGGTTCCAATAACTTCCATAAATCTTGAGAGTATTTTGGGGAAGTAAGATTCTTTATTTCTTACAGAGGATCATGAACTAAAGCTGACAACTTCAGAGTTCTGTTTTGTGATAAAATGCCAGTAGTCCAATAATGTACTAAAGGGGATGGTGTAATAGTTTAATTTCTTGCACAAAAATACTGACATTTTTTCTTTGGATCATGTGTGAATCCCAGTTGGATAAACTTATTTCTCTGTTTTTTTCAGTCAGATTGATAGGCTCCTGTGATATTCAGGGTTTTTTTTTGGTTGGTTGTTTGGTTTTGCATGGGCATCCAGTGTAATTGGGTTTTTTTAGATAACAGTTCTCTGACCTGGTCCTTCGGTCCATCTACTGCCTGTGCTACTGCAATGTTTGCTTTACTAGCTCCTTGCTTTCACCAGTCAACATTCTTCTTATCTATTGTTTTTTTTTTCTGTTTTTCCTCCCATATCTGTGTTTCTTCACTTTAATGATCCTGTATATTTCAGCATTATCTCAAGGCTGGCAGGTGTTCTTTCCCACTTAAGCTTTGTATTTTGATGTTTGTTGATTTTGTTCTGTTTGTAAGAGCAAATCGCAACAAGGAGAGATTGTGTAAACTACTGGAAAGAGTTTGCAGAGCTACCTGAAATACTTTTAAGATTTTCTCACAAAGAAGCATTCCATTTTAATACCTCTGCTCTGCAGTGCGTGCTCAAATTGCAAAACAGCATAATAAACAACAAAGAGAAGAAGGAAGAATTTTTTGTTAGAATAAAGTAGTGCGGAATTAAGTTGCTGTAGGTATTTGGGCAAGTACTAAATTTAAAAACTAGATATGTGACAAGGCTTTCCCCTGATTCTTTTCCATCTGTTCCTTATAGTTGTCTCTTTTTTTAATTCCAGTTTGTAAAACTTAAATTCAGAGGAAAAGTTCAAAACATAAAAGTGTTAAAATATATTTTCACACGGCAACGTCATCTCTACTTAAATTCATGGCAGGACATAATGGATTTTGGAGGTGTTTAATGGCAAAGTTTGAAAACATCCATTATCCAGCTTAGAAGTTTCTGCATGTTCTGCTGTTCTGTACTTAATTTACTTGAAACCATAGTAAGCAATAGAATATGCTCATAAAAGAACAAATAGCAATCTACTAGTGAAAATAATGTGCTAATTTTAAGAAATATGATAGAAATTGTTTGTCTTGTAGATAGTGTCTGCTGAAGAATGGTATTGCTTCAAGGAAATGTTGCCAAACTCTATGATGACGTCGGCAGAGGAAGAAGACCAA
The DNA here is from genome assembly GCF_013368605.1 of Nyctibius grandis. Classification (NCBI taxonomy): domain Eukaryota; kingdom Metazoa; phylum Chordata; class Aves; order Nyctibiiformes; family Nyctibiidae; genus Nyctibius; species Nyctibius grandis. The sequence continues at coordinate 20,108,998 of NC_090659.1, forward strand.
GGCATTTCATTTTTTGTGTGGGGTAGCACTTGACTAGATGTAATGTTGGTTAGGAGTCAGTGGCTTTGTTGGTATCAATAAGTCTGTCTTAGTGTTGAAAATTCCTTGTTTGCCAAGAGCCCTTCAGATGGCATTAGTGGTGCAAAGAGGTTGATATTGGACTTCTGAAGAAGAGATCTTGTAGTAGATGTGGAACTAAAATAGTTGGATCCTCTCATTCTAATAGTGAGTTCCTCCCACTGTTACACTTTATGGTCTCTGAACCAGGCTTGCTGATAGGAAGCTGCTAAGGATATTATCCATGCTCAGAACATGCTTCATTACCACAGTTCTTATCAGCATAATCTGAATGGAGTTGAGGCTTGTGCAGTATTTTCACTTTAACAGTTTTATGCTTTTTTGATTAATCAGTCAACCTTTTTGCACAATTGGAAATTATGAATGAACCGTAAGTCACATAGCTCCGCACCATAACTGGAATCTGCCCTTGTGAAACAGAAATATGAAATACTCCAGATGCAGTACTGACTTTAACATGTCAAATACAGCAGTGGATTGGTTTCTTAAATGTCTTGCAAACGCACATCTAAATCTGAGAGGATTGCTTAAAGCTTGTGCTGTCTGTAGATGATGCAAGCAAAACAATTTTGCTTTGTGATTTTTTTTTTTTTGGGGGGGGGAGGAGGGAAAAAGATGCATCTCTGAGTCAAGTACTGAACGTTATTCTGAACTGCTGACAAATGCTATTGTAAAACTTTTAAAAAAATTAGCTTATTTGTATTAACTAGTTGGGTGAATTTAACCCAAAGAGTTTAATCTGATGTTATTTTAGAATTTACAGACAAAACCATGAGTATTTATGTCATAACTCAGATGTATCCCTAAGTAAAGTTATCTTCTAAATAAAATAAAAAAACCAACCACCTGCATGGACTTACCTGATGTGTTTTACAAACTTACATAAGACCTTGATACTTTGGTACCTGTTCCTATTCTTTCTCTGTCTTAGGAAATGTGGCAAAGTTTTATTTTACTCTCTTTGTGTTACCTAAGACTTTTCAGTGATGTTATGGGGAATATCCTGGTGAAGACTGTGGGTTAGTTGGTGATAGCATTTGTATGGGTGGTTAAATGGAATTTAAAAGCTAAATTTGCATTGGAAGCCTGTTGTCCAAAACCAACTGGTAGTGTTTGACATGCTGTGTGAATAAGAAATAAATAAAGGAATATTGGATTAACAAAAGCAGCACGGTGTTTTTTTTGTGTGTCTGAGACTAGCCATCTTAGCATCAGATCATCTTAATGCCCCCAGATTAGAGCTACTAGTGTTGTGGGAGAAAAACAGAAAAGTTTGAAAATATTTGATAAAACATTTCTTTAAAAGAAACAAGACCAAACCAGACAAAAATGCTGAAGGCAAGCCTTTTCTATGTGAACATCATCTGATCCTACAGACTCTAACTCTTAATTTGAATACAGTCTTTGTACAGCAAAGACTAAATTTGATGTGATGTGGTATCTTTGAGTATTTAGGCACCACTGTTTATTTATGCTGTTGCTTGTTTCTTTGTCAAACTAGAGCAGAAAACTTTAGGTTTCAGTATTAGAATTCAGAATTTCATGGGCAGATGTCAAACTGGTCGGATCTGAGCTAGTTTCACTCTGCTCCTGCCTGTGTCTTGATACAGGCTTTGGAGTCCTTACTGAGAAAGGAGGAGAACTGTAGGACTAAAAAGCAGGAATATGTAGAATTGTTTTTCTTTTTTCCTTCCTGGTCTCACCATTTGCTCGGAGACAGGGATGAGAGAAATGAAGCTTTGACCTTTCAGCGTTTTTGGCTCTTATTAGTTGCTGGCTTGAGGAATTGAACATGTTCCAGGGATGACATGTTAGCTGGAATTTCAGCAGACTGAAAGACTGTAGTCTTTTCAGCTGGTAGTTGTTTCTGGATACTTGGTAGGCTCCATTGATAGCTGAATAATAAACCTTCTGCCTATTGTGTGTTGTGGGTTGTTTTTTTTTTTTTTTTTTAATGGAGTTTTAAGGACTTTTGTATAAGAGGGAGGATTCTTCCTTGATGGTTTTGATAGATGATAAAGTTTCTGTGATCAGAAATCACATGAAGCTTCAGAAATAATTTTGCATTTTTTTCCTGCTGTATGTGCTTCAAGCAGGAAAATGTTACACTGTAGCTCCAAGGAATACGGGATTCCCTTCTGGAGTTTGATTCCTAGAGTTTCTGGAATTTGTTATGGCAAAAAGTTCCTGCTTTTCCTGGATTACCTTGGTCCAATCCTGAATTAAACCACTTGGGTTTTGTTAGGAAAAGCAAGATACAGGCTAGTTGGGGCAGGGCAACAGCTACATTAAAATAGCTTTCATGAGTGTATGTAGGGAATATAATCATGTTGAATATCTTAAACGGTTATCTTCAAAACCAGAATTAGGCATTCTCCTTGGGAAGTTCCAAACAGTGACAGAAGTTTAGTCCTCTTTATTTAAAACAAAATGAACAAACCCTCAAAAATCTGCAAGCATTATGAATCAAGAATGCTGACTCAGCTAAACTTTGTGCACTGAAATGAAACATAGGAAGCCTGCATATTGAAGTTCTTGTGAAATTTCATTTCCTTTTGTATGGAGGTTTATTGCACTTTATTATCCTTTCCCAGCTTCAAAAAGGAAAAAAAAAAGAAAGAGGGAGGGGAGAAAGAAATAAATGTAATTTAAAAAAAAGTTAATTGAATCCTCCACAGAGAACAATGCATGCAGTTACTCTCCACCGAGATACTTTGTGGCTAGAGAGGTTTAAAAAGACAGTAAATATAAGGGGCAAGAAAAGGGCAGAAGGCTACAAATAGTGCAGCTACACCAGTATGCAGGTTTCCAAACTTAGTTTGCTCTGATTATTGTTTTTACGGTGTCAGCAGTGGTTTCTAGTTCTGTACCAGGCCATGTTCAAGAGGAAGCCCTTGGATTTTCTGACAGTCCTCAGGTACTTTTCTGAAGTAGCTTAGATACTTACGATGAGCCGTGCTCTACAGCTGGGGAAGAGAGATGGAAAAACACTAGGTTAACAACATCAGCCAAAGAGGGAGAATGAGAGCGTGTCTCAGCTAAGGTATTTTAAACATCTACCTGTTGAGTTCAGTTGTTATGCCTGTAGTGTATTATGAAACTAGATGAATATAGTCTACCAATAATTCCATCTTGTATTAGCTTGGCTTTGTCTCTCATTAAAGATTAAAGACTTTATTCTGTGAAGATTTAAATAGAAACAAAGCCTTACTGTGATAAAAGGAAAGAGACAGAGGTTACATACTTAGATGGCTTCCATCTTCCTTTTGGTTTGTAGACTTCTAAAATATGTCTTCTGAGGATACACACGTGGAACAATGTATATGAACATAATATTAGGCTTGATTTTTCTTAGTTGTTTTTTCAAGTTACCTAAAGTCTTCCTTTGTATATGAGCTAAAGGAGACAGTGCTCTTGAATTCTCATGGTCTCTATTCTCATTTTGCTGAGAAAAATGTTTTAACTGATGTGCTTGTAGGCATATAGTAGGAAGGTTGAACCTTTCTACGTATACACACATCAGGAGACTTATAGCAGGAGTGGTTGCATCTGAACACAGAGACAACCAAATTTCTGCTTTCTTTTGAGAGCTTACAGAACCCAAATTACATATGTGTGCAGCTACCACCGTGAAGCTGACATGTTCATGTGGCTATTTGTTTTAAATCTCCAGAAGATTCCCTAATAGATTCTTAGAGGGGACATGGAAGTATTAGTAAAGTTGGCCTGTTGGTGATGTGGTGATGGGAGTAACCAGTGAGAAAAAAAGTCTCACAGAAGTGCTACTCCAGAGGAGAGGCTTCTTGAGTGATGTCGGTCCTTGCAGAGTAATAGCAACTTGCATACCTACAATTTGTGTGCCTGCTTATTTACCTATTCCTGGTTATCTGATTTGTTTTAAATTGCTCTAGTTTTGTAACAACCTCAGATTTGCACTGCGTCTTGAATCACAGCAGTGAACATACTTTTCTCCTCCCACTAGGGATAGGCTAAATTTGTTGGGAAAGTATTTGGCAGTTGTATTCAGTTCATTCTGTTTGAAAAATATCTCAGCAGCTGGTTGCTATAGAATCATTATATCTCTTCCAGATTTTAATGTTTAGTGGGTTGGATACAGTGGGGAGGTTATTGGCAAGGTAACTGCAAAAATGTGGTAAGTTCTTTCTCTCTTGGGGTGATGCTGGCTTAGTGCCTCTTTGTAGGACTTCTTTATTACTGTTTTTCAATGGTTTGCATGAGCAGTACTGTTGGTGGATGCTGTGACCTCTGGCACTGAGTATCTGGTTACTCATATTTTTGGCCAGGCTGTAGCATTTTAATGCTGTGGCTCATTTTTTTTTCCTGCATCTTTGTGTATCTGTTCAGTTGGTATGCCAATCTAGAGATAAGCATTTAAAAAATGAGGTTGAACGGAGTTTCTATTATAGGTCTGCAACACTTAAATTTGCACTGAAACCAGTAACAGAATTAGATCTCTCTTGCAACTGTTAGATATCACTTGGAACTACTATGACCCTCCCCACCCCAAGCTTTTTCAGTTTGGATTGTTTTTTCTTTAGTTTTTTTCTCCGTAGTGCTTAATTCACAAATGATTTAGGTGTGTCACTGGGGCTTGATGCTCTGAAGATCCTGTTTTCCAAAGTGACCCATTCCTCTGTCACAGAGAGAATCTTTTCAAGGGTTTGGCTTATTGACATATGCAGTCCTCTAGAAGATCAAATCTTAAGGATTTGTCTATGTAACCAAAGCTGCTTTATTATTCAGAAATAAATAATTCTGAAACATAGGCTATGGTCAGGATGGTTCATGCACTTCATTTTATATCCCTTCAGAAATTTTTAAGAATAGCCTTCTCTCAAGGGTTGGCATAAGCTATGTGTATTGTTCTAATGCCTGTATATTGTTTGCATGTTCAGGCAGGTATATGTTTAGTTCTGTCTTAATCTAAAAGTTTTAGTTCAGAAGCAGTCTGATAGCTTTCTTAATTGTCAGTAATGAAATCAATTTATCAGAAAGACCCATGGAAGACTACCCAGATTGCAAAGTAGGTTAATATAAGGGAACAGGTGAGTAAAACAGAAAATGTACTATGTTTGTGTAGCCTGATGTTGGCCACCTGCTGTCATTTCTAACTGTAGCTCTGACATACCAATCCCTGTTTCGAGAAAGTTTGTCTCCCTCTTCCACTGTTGTTAGACAGTAGATTTCTTCCTACTATTTCCCAACAAGTAAATAGTACACGTTGTCCTGAGGTATTCCATTTTCTTGGTCATCTTCAATGTTTGCACTGTTACACAGATTCTTTGCCTCTATTTCAACTTGATTCTTCCACTTGGTACCTTTCGGTTCTCTGAGGATTTGAGCACTGCATGCTTTGACAATGTACCAGCTGCTGACAAACAGATTTCTTGAAGCCTCCATTAAGACTTCATTTTTGGACTGTTAAACCAAGAGGAACTTTTCTAAAGGGTAAAGTAATGATTGGAGGGTTGGAGGATGCTGATTTTCAGCTAGCCCTAATTGAAAATTCTTTCTCTTTTGTTAGTGTTGTGGTTTAACCCTAGCTGGCAAATAAGCACCACCCAGCCACTTGCTCACTCCCCCCACCAGTGGGATGAGGGAAGAGAATTGGAAGGGTAAAAGTGAGAAAACTTGTGAGTTAAGAGCAGTTTAATAATTGAAATAAAACAAAATAATAATTATAATCATAATGATAATAATAAATTGTAATGAAAAGGAAAATAACAGAGAGAAATAAAACCCAAGAAAGATGCAAATGAAAACAGTTTCTTACCACCAACCGACTGATGCCCAGCCAGTCCATGAGCAGTGGCCACACCGCCCCGCCAACCTTCCCCCTAGTTTTATTGCAAGCATGATGTCCTATGGTGTGGAATATCTCTTTGGTCAGTTGGGGTCAGCTGTCCCAGCTGTGTCCACTCCCAGCTTCTTGTGCACCCCCAGCCTACTTGATGGCAGTGCGGTATGAGGAGCAGAAAAGGCCCTGACTCTGTGTAAGCACTGCTCAGCAATAGCTAAAACATCCCTGTATTATCAACACTGTTTCCAGCAAAAATCCAAAACAGCCCCAGGCTAGCTACTGTGAAGAAAATCAGCTCTACCCCAGCCAAAACCAGCACAGTTAGTATCTCAAAGGAACTGGAGATGCTGGTTTTTACTTTCTCCCCGCTCCTCAAGCATTTCAATTCTCAGCTGTACGAGCAGTGACATAGACAGCCATAGACAAATGTATATCCGAGATACTTGTGTTATTCTCTCAATTGTCATCATGTACCTAGCATTTCAGAACTGTAGTCAAAATAATTAGTAAGAACATGAACTGTTGCCATATAATAGAACTCCTGTAGCTCAAAACAGTTGCCATGGACATTGTTCATTTGAGAATTAAACATAAAAAGGAAAAAGAAAAGAAGTGTGTAAATGGCCTGTGCAGTCTAGAATGTCAGTGCATCTCTTGGCAATGCTTGCTGGCAGGCTTTATTGAGGATTACTTGCTGCTGCCTTTTTCTCCTTTAAGCATACGAACTGGCATTTTTTTACTGGAATTTTTTTCTTGCATAATTTGGGATTTCCTGCTTAAAAGTTGCCCTAAAACAGCTGTACTTTTGAAGGACTACTTTGAGTACTTGGATTCTGAAACTGTCAGCAGCAGTTTTTAAGCAGCTGAGAACTGAGGCATGTTTGTGTAATTTTATCTCTATGGGTACTTTATTGCTCATTTATGTGAGAAAGTAAAATCGATTTGACTTATATATGAGATTTATGCTAGTGCTGCACTGGAAATTTTGAAAGTGATGATAGAAAATAGTACTGTAGCTTAAGGAAAATTAGATATTGTCACAATCTTGCTCTTGCTGTGTCCCACACTTATTATAAGTTACTGCTTCATGGGACCTGTTATGACTGTTCACAACTTTGGAACTGAACATATCTAATAGAAAATGCTGTATATCGTATTCGACATGTTTAGAGCTTCCATTGCTTCTTGATTAGACAGGTATTCATTGTTCTGATGTCAAATGGTGGTTGAGTATTACTACCTTTGTCTTTCCTCAAAGGGGGAGAAGTTAATTTTGAAGCAAAAGTTCAGATTCTTTCCCCTGCAAGTAGCCAACTCTTCTTTCCAATAAGTTCATTTTGTCTTTTGCCTTTCATTTCAAGTGCCAGTAAATGCCATGTGCATTTTTCAGGAGAGTTGAAAACTAAACTGTTGAGTTTTTGAAAAAGGCTTTTTTTGTCTGATGAAGGTTTGATTGTAAGTGCTTCAGTATGTGGGGTTTTTGAACAGCTGAAATATTGACAGCTTAGTTTTTAAAGTAAAATATCTTTAGCCTACACTTGTCCTACAGACAAGTAAGTGACTACAAGAAAATCTTGCTTGCCAATTTAGAAGGTAACTTAGCTGTAATGACTGGTGAAGGAGTGGATGCTTCACTGTAATGCCAGTTTTCATTTTCACGTCTTAACTGAGAAGGTAAATAATCAGAAATGTATTTTTAGAATCCAAAGTTTATTTTTAAAATCTTGTCAGTTGCCAACTCTTAGAGTATACTGTGCTGTACTGAAGCCAGCCAGTGTGAGCTGAAAGATTACTGCTGAATGTACTGCCAATTATGCCTGCCTCTGCTCTTTCAAGCTTCCTTCACAGCTGTCCCCAAGCCTCTTCTGATGATGTCTCTGCTGCAGAAAATGGCCCTCAAGCTATCTCCCGTTGGAGTCATAAGACTCAATTTTCAAGGTAAACTTGCCCCTGATTTTAACAAGCCAGACTGAGAAAGAAATGAATCCTGATTCAAGAGTGAAAGCACCTTAAAAGTTGCAGTAGCTTCTGGAGTAGGTTGAATGAATGGGGACTGTAATCATGTTAGCTGTCAGGTTTTAATCTGCTACTCCAAGTGTGAGCTATAAATTGTGCAAACTTGTATTCCTCTTGTGCTATAAATTGTACAAACTTTTCATATCTATCATTCTCACATGAAGATATGTTAACATATTTGTAATGGAAAATAAATGTCATTTGTAATATCAAACTACAGATCTCTGCTATTTCTTCCCCCATGTATAAATATATATATATATGTAAACCCGATTCACGACCTACAGATGTGATCCTGTTAACGAAGTGAGGTGGGTTCCTGGTCTTCCACTAAAAAGAGATTCCCCTTTCTCCAAGCAGTTTTTGGTATCTAGCAATATTATTTTACTGCTATATTAATACTAAGTGCCTGTTTGAATGACCAAAAAGTAGAGAATCTTGAAAAACTGTTACTTACTTAATATGCTTTTTTAGAAGAAATCTTATTAGGGCACTGTTTTCAATTTGTGAGAAGTGATAACTGAGTTAGGTATGACATATGTCTGCCATGAATACTGTGCTCTCCGAGCTGGAAATCGAATGACTTAGGAGAACTACTTAGTCAAATTAGATTAGTAGATTACGGTCACCTAAACAGCTAGAAAAAATGAGAATTCTATATGTAAAGTTGCATTTTAAGATGAGAACAAAACTGGTCAACCAGAGTGCAAAAAGCTACCTTACAAAAAGGCAGAAGAATTTCTTAAATTCACTTTTTAAAATTTGACAAAGATTAAAACTGCTGCAAGTGAGAAACGTCCTTTGCATCAGAACTAAATTCACTAAAACATTTCCATTGTGGTAGCATGCGTATAACATCCCTTCTGTTAACGTATAGTCAAATGTTTTTTCAATCTTACTACAAATGTGTACACGTATATTTTATGTGAGCTGTTTATTTCAGAATCTTTCTGAGCTTTTGTGCCGCATGCTTTACCCCAACCTTGAAATCAGCATGGAAGGGAGCTGTCTTGAGGTTAAGCTTAAGGACTAGACATATTTTTTTTCTGGTTTGGGAGGCATATCAGTATGTTGGTTGCTATCAGTGTCTGTCTGTCATCCTATCAATCTTGAAACCATAAGAGAGAATAATATGCTGAAGATGCACAAGTTTAACCAGCTTTTCAGGAGCCTAAGCTGTAATTGTTAACAAAGCATGGGAAATAACATTCTGTAATTTCTCATATGTTGTTACTGATGGCAAGATTAAAAATGGAGAGAAGGTAGACAGATTCATAGCCTTTGTAATGATGTAACTTAAACACTACAAATTCCTTTTTTTAGTGTGGTTATTCCCTCTTTTTGTAGAATTAGATTTTTAAGCATGGGATTCTCGGTGAAGATGATGTGAATTTCTTGACTTGATCCCAGGACTTTACTTGGTAACTGTTTAAATTGATACTGGAGGTGGCATCTCTGATTCCCTGCAAATCATGTCTTTGTCTTGACAGATACTAGCTTTCAGTGAACTAAAGGAAGCTCCAGGCAACAAGTATACCAAGAGAAAACCGTTGGGTGAGATGTAGCTCTGATGACTTCGTAGGAATTTAAAGTTCATGCATTTAACAAGATGGCCGGAGTCTTTCACCTATTCAACATGTGTCCTACAAGAACTTTGTTCAGGGCTTGTATTGTGAGGAAAGATGAAAAAGAAGGGGTGTTACAATCCTATTGACTACTTTAAAAAAGAAATATACTAATTTCTAGGCAAGTCAGATCATAAAACAAAGTTCTGTCTTCACATCATTGATTTGTGTCATCACTGGGTTACGGGTGTAACATCACCTTCAGAACGTATTTGATCTCAGAAGTGTGAAACTTGGCAAGCTTAATCTTTGTGAGGTTTTACATGAGTGCTGTAAGGGCGGTGGGAGTTTGATGGAGGAATGGGATGAGTTGTATTTGAACTATGAGGTGGATAAATTGTGAAGTCTGCTGTAGCATCACGCCCATCCTCTGCTTTTATCAGGCTTGTCTTATTTCATTCTTTGTGGGCCCTCCTCTCTGTGACCTTTCTTTACTACTCCCAATATAAATGTTTCATCTCTTCACTTACTTTTTTTCTGTCCCTGCCTTTGCTGAGGAAACCAGTCTCTTGAGGACGCAGAGTTCTAGGTGTCTCTTGATAGTAATCAACCTGCTGCCACCACACAACTTCAGTGAATAAGGATTGTGTTGTTACATACCTGCAGAACTGTACTTATGTGTGTAGTTGCGCACTGAATAATAGTTAACATGTTAAAAACCTGCAAATGGGAGGGTTTTTAGAGTTCAGTAGGCTTGTTTTCATAGCTGTCTTCACTTTCTGCTTGAATCAAACTTGAAGGGTGTTTTAGATCTATTATGTTGGGAAATCAGAGCATTGTATTACAATTTTGCAATTTGATTTTTTCCTAGTTGAAGACAGCTCCACAACCATATTGTGACTTGTAACAAATTTTCCTGATCACTAGGTACTGAAAAACAGATGACTTTTGAAGTACCCTCAGGGGAGAAATTTGTAAACTACAGTAAATAAACCTCCCCATGCTACAGGTTTGTGACTTACAGTAAATAAACCATTAACACTAACAGTAACATTAATGTTCTTGTCCTCTTTAAGAAAAGGAATTTTTATCCTGGAAAGAGTTATTAAAGCATTTCAGTACAGGGAGATGACACTCTTCAGTGTTATTAACCATATGGACTTCTTTGGTCATTTACAGAAGGACCATAACAAAGTAGCCTGCTTTCCAGATCAAGCATGAAAAATGCCTGTGCATATGGTGCCCTCCCACTGTAACCTGCATTCTTCAGAGTGCCATCTTATTAGCTATAAATATTTATATACTGAGAATAAGCACCTCTTTTCTAGCTGCTTGATATATTTATCTTTTAAAAAAAAAAGCCTGTCTTCTGTATCTAGTTTTTTTATTGGAGTTGGTTTGTGTGCATGTACTGGTTCTCTCTTGCATAGGCTTGAAATAATTACCAACCCTTGACAGAAATGCAGAGAGTTTGTAGCCTGGAACTTGGTGACACCATGTTTGAGTGATCCCGTTGCTCCCTCAACTGCTCAGCAGTTACAAAGTGCTGCTCTGGAATAGTGTTTGCAACATCCAGCTTGTTATGACTAAAGCTGAAATCTGACTATTCTTCCAGTAAACTCTTGCTTCTACCTATCTCTTTTTGTAGTGGGGAAAACCTCAACCTCACTGTATGTGTGCTTCGAAGGAGCCTGTGCTGCTTAAATACTTGCACCTCAACTCTAGTGAGATATATGGAAGGCCTTCCTTTTTTTTGGTGTGTGTTTTTATAATTTCTTTGCTGCCTCTGAACTTGTTACCACAGGTAATATATTCAGCAGGATTATTCCTGTCCTTGTATCTTAACATTTGAAGAATCTTTTATGCCAACCAAGAGTTGAAACTTTTCCAGTTGTTGTTGAGATGCAGGAGGCTGCTTTTTGTGGAACTGATAGAAAGCACACTTGTCCTTTGGAGAGGAGACTTGTCACATGCCCTTACACAATTTTTTGTGCCATTCAACTGTACTTGCAGTCAATTGATAATTCTGTTCATTATAGAAATAGGATGTATAAATTGGAACACACTTTCTAAAATTTTTATGTATATATCTGTGATTTACCATTTCATCTTGTAAAACATTTTTCTTTCCCTTAGCCCATATAGTCCCTGGGCATATATCAGTTGCCCAGCCTTGTGGACACACCTGAAATGGTTTTGCTCTTATGGGAAAATTGCTTCTAGGCATTTTGGAGGTGAATTGATATCCTGATGGAAAAAGTAAACAGAAAAACCTTACTTTGGGATATACCCTGCCTTATGCAGTTAAGCCCTTTTTACTTCAGTTCATTAGTGTGTTCTTAAGTGTATTTTAAATAGGAGACGTTGCCTCTAGCAATTGAGCTTTAACATATTTAATTCCTTGTTTAAGCTTTATGCAACTTTTGCATTCTTGACAATGTAGGAGAATCCTTTATCCTTCATATGTACTGTTGTCTGATAAACAACCTTTCTAACGTAAGGAAATGCTTTAATTTTGCAAATGCCCAAGGGTCTGTTCTTATCACTATGTGAAAAATAGCACAGGAAGTTTCAGTATCTGTTCATCCGACATTTGCATTTCTTCCCAATAAAGCTGTTATTTGAAGTGCTGTTTTGTCTTTCATTGTCTGCTGGAAGCATATTTGTGTTAAATGGTATACTACTATCCTTAGGTAACATCAGGCAGGTCTTTGGAATATTTTTTTTTTCCGAAGGTGTCTTTTCCTTTACCAAAGTACATACCATTGCTTTAATTGGGTTGGTTTTAAAAGAAGTAATTTGTTTTCTGTAAAGCTGAGAACCGATGATCCTACTGATGGAAAAATAGTTCCAGATTTTAGCACAGGTAAAGCTCTGAGTAAAATAGTCTGCTTCATAAAAGAAATGAAGCTTCAGTAACTAACTCCTTACGATACGTCAGCTGCTTTAGATGCAAGTAAGTTCTCTGTATTCACCTGGGAACTATTATTTGTATTGTTTTATTACTGAAGTTCTCTAAATATTCTGCTAAAGGTGCCTGCCTTTAGGTGATCTTCAGTTTCAGAGAGACTGAGGAGGATCATTGAATTGCATCCTGTATAGCAGGTGCTGGTTATTGTATACGTTTCTTATTTGAAGTAAAAAAGAGACTGTGTCCTCTTCTTTAATCTCTTTTTAAACACAATTTGTCGCAATTTCCTTGACTAAAATGTAGGATTGGTAATTTATTTACTGTGTTACTGTTTTTAGATAACTTTGGCCAAGTCCTCTTAGAGCCTGTTGTGTGCCAAATGAGTAGAAGCCAAAATCTGGTAGTCTTTGTATGAGTCAGTCCATGCACACTTTCATTATTTGTATGTATTTATATTATATAAAAATAATTTCCTAAGTCAGAACAGTTTTGTCTGATTGTGCTTTTTCAAATTCTATGTCATTTCCTACGTAGCCTTTAATATTTTCTAAAGGGTCAGGATCACCTACAGACAGAACACTGGTTTCTTCAAATAAGTTAGTACGTTGTCATGGGTTGACCTTGACTTGCTGCCTGTTGCCCACCCAGCTGCTCGCTCCTCTCCTCAACAGGACAAAAGAGAAGATGGGGTGAAAAAGCTCGTGGGTTGGGATAAAGACAGGGAGATTACATAACAATTAGCATAATGGGCAAACCAGACTTGACTGGGGGAAGATTAATTATTGAGGTGCTGGAGCAAGTCTAAAGAAGGGCAATGAAGCTGGTGAAGGGTCTAGAGAACAAGTGTTATGAGGAGCAGCTGAGGGAACTGGGGTTGTTTACTCTGGAGAAAAGGAGTTTCAGGGGAGACCTTATCATTCTCTACAACTACCTGGAAGGAGGTTGTAGCAAGGTAGGTGTTAGTCTCTTCTCTCAGGTAACAAGTGATAGGAGGAAAAGGCCTCAAGTTGTGCCAGGGGAGGTTTAGATTGGATATCAGGAAAAATTTCTTCACCAAAAGGGTTATGAAGCATTGGAACAGTCTGCCTAGGGAAGTGGTGGAGTCACCATCCCTGGAAGTATTTAAAAGATGTGTAAATGTGGTGCTTAGGGACATGGTTTAGTGGTGGACTTGGCAGTGCTGGGTTAATGGTTGGACTTGTTGATCTTAAAGGTCCTTTCCAACCAAAACGGTTCTATGGTTCTATGAATTTAACACCTGTTAAAATAGATTTGGATCATGAGAAACAAAGACAAATTGAAGCAACACCTTTCCCCCTCCTTTATCCTAGGCTCGACTTCACTCCTTCGTTCCCCACTCCTCTACCTCCCCCACGCCCCAGCACAGGGGGGTGGGAAGTGGGTGCTGTGGTCAGTCCACAGCAGCTCCTCTCTGCCACTCCTTCCTCTGCATGCTTTTCCCCTGCTCCAGCGTGGGTCCTCTCCACAGGCTGTAGTCCTTCAGGATACACCTGCTCTAGCCTGGGGTCCTCCATGGGCTGCAATGTGGATATCTGCTCCATTGTGGTCTCTCCATGAGCTGCAGGGCAATACCTGATTCAACATGGTCTCTGCAGGGGATCCCTGCTGGGGCGCCTGAAGTGCCTCCTCTCGCCTGGGTGCTCACAAGGCTGTTTCTCACACTTTTCCTATGACTGTCTGGCAGTGTTTTGCCCTTTCTTACACACACTTTCCCTGAGGTGCCACCATCTTGGCTGAGGGACTCAGCTGTGCCCTGTGGCAAGTCGGTTGGAGCCTTGGAGAGGCCACCCCTGCAGCCCCCCGCTGCTGGCACCTGGGTACCTACACTCCACATAACTGTTTAAACTTGTCCTTGTAACAAAAAGGACTTAACCTTGCTGTTTGATGCTAAGTGACGTAGCACTCTGTGTAGCTACCCACACATATGAAGCTTGTGCTGCATATCTATTATTTTTATAGCTATATACTTTTTATTACATATAAATTGTATGTGTTGCTTGTGATGAAATCAGAAGGGTCAGATAACTGGGGTGAATGCAGTACTTGGATCACTGCATTGTACACAAATATATTGAATAGCCTTACAGTGCTGGGGTCAGGACTGTACCTGTGTGTTAGTGCCACAGAGCAGAGAATTTCCTGGTGTGTGCTGCATCAGTAGCTCTATAGGTCAATAAGATGTTTTTAGCTAAATATGAGAATCCTCATAATTAAATCTTGAGAATTTTGTTAAGTGCTTGCTTAGTCAGTATAACCCCAACAAATGGAACTATAACTTTTTTGTGGAGTGTTTATATGACCTCTTTCTCTGGGAAGTTCTGTTGTGGAAGAAAAAAGTAATTTCCAAAGAAGTTAGGAAGGCGTCGTCATTTTCAGGATTTATTTTAATGCCTGTTTTGTTCTTGCCCCAAGGAACAACCTTGTCTCACAACATGCTGCTCAGTGGTGCTGGGCAATTCACTGATAAGAGATTTCTTTTTGAAATAAATTTTTTTATTGAAAACAAAACCAATGAGCGAGTCTTTGGTATTCACCTTCGTTACTTTGGGGTCTTCTGTTTTGGTGAAGTGCAGGGAGGTTAGCCATCCCTTGGGGATGCTACTCATGTTCAGGGCAAGTTCAAGGAATGCTTATATATTTTGCGAGGTCTCCTTCAGGGAGTTTTGCCCTGAGATCAAAGTTCTTCAATTGACATTCTCAAGGAAATCAGTATGACTAATTAGAAGAAAAAAACAGAGGAGTAAGCCACAGAGAATGACAGCTATCAACCTGTTTCTGAACAACAGGGTTAAGTATGACCAGAAGGAAGGCAAATAACAGGAATACTTGTCTAAACGACATAATATATGTCTGTTCTTGGATCTGAAAGTGCTCCTAATGTCATGCAAAGAGTTAGGAAGACAGAGCTTTGAAGAGATTCAGAGCAGAAGGCCCATGGCTGGGAGATGTTTGCTACTTCAGTCAATAGTGATGTGGTCTGACACAACTACTCAGAAGGCTTGATAGATGCTGAATAATTCCTATTAAAGCACTATTTTGAAAATCTGCTTTGCAAATCTGCTATAGTGAACTGCTCTTGCCGTGCCACTGCATTTATGTAACTGATGATCCCCTTTCCTCTAAGAGTTCGGAAGAGCAGATGCTTATGGAGGACAAACTGACCTACACTGGAGTAGTTCAAAGAATAGAGCCATCTGCACCTTCTCTTATATCACCAACTTTATCCCATCTCTGCCCTACTAGATCTTTTTATCTTATGGTTTTGCCTAGGAGGAGAGGAAAGGGAGTGGACATACAGAGCTCTTTCAATTTACACTTATGCTGAGTCTGAGCTTTTTCTTCCTTACCCTTCCCCCAGCATAACTGTTGCTTTGGGGCAGAGGTGGAGAATGAGAAGTGAAAGAACTCAGATCATCAGATATTTTTTTTTTATTTTCCTTTTTTCATTGTCCCCATTTCAAATGATCAGCTATCAAGTTCAGACAAGAATGGGGATTTGCACAGCATAGCTACTAGGGATTAGATTAGGCCTACAAATAACAAAATCTTGGGATAGGAGACCGCCACTGCTGTCCAAGAAAGACTGATGGCTCTGATGTATTTCTTTGGCTGTCCTCATTCCTCTAAGAACATCAGGCTGGGTTACCAGTCCTTTGATTCACACCTGTCTAGTGTTAGAGACAGTTACGTTGGCCTACTCAGAAAGGAGGAGCACAGATCTAAACTGTGTCCGTAATTTCTTTGCTTTTCAGTCCTGTGACTGAAAACACGGCTCACAGGTCCACCATCTCCACCCTTTTATCACTTCTGAGCTCATGCAGGGGCATGAAAAAGGAATCCTTGTGGTTAGGGTGGCCTTAGCGGCAGTGGAGATAAGTAGCAATGATGGATTAAAATGTTGCATTGAGAAGGGAGGAACACTGGAGTAATGCTGGACCAATATGGTGAATGATGGGAGAGTTCACACAGAGTTGTATAGTAGGAATCTGTAGGAAAGTGGGGGAAGAAATTTATCAGCTACCCTCTGGTGTATTTACATGACCTTCTTGACTTGCAAGTAATATAGCAGTGTCCACCTCACTATAGGGGGGTGGCCCAAGGGGGAGTGGAAGCAGTTGTGGACTGTGATAGTTGATGTAGGAATAAGGAAAGAGTTAATCTGAAAAAAAAGGTATAATCATATTATTCTGTAGTTGAGCTATTTCTTGCTGAGGCAGTAAAGGGCGAAACAAGGTTACTTGTTATGTGAACTGGAGAGATTAGAAAAGTGGTAAGGGAAAAATGCCTAGTGAAAAGGATGTGATCCAGTGCTACACTGGGCTTTCAAAACAACTGTGCTCTACTCTCTGAAAAGCTAGAGTTAAAAAGTTAAGAGTGGCTAAGGTACAGGTGTGACGTGACTGTCGGCCTCTTCTTAGGATAATACACAAATATACAAATAACATAAAACTGGCATTTACATATTACAGAGCACTCAGACTTTGCTTTCCTTTGGCTAAGGCTGTACTCCAGGCTTTGGCCACTTTTTTCTTTTGTTCCAAGTGTATCTTCTAAGTGCCATTGCTTAGTGATCCTCGAGCCATGGAGACAGCCAGATTAACAGTTGAGAAATAAAGCATGACTGTCTTCATTTTCTGTAATGTAAATAGCAGAACCAATCTGCTTTATCTGATTCTATTAGCATTCAGGATAACTATAAACCATTACTTACTGGCAGTTGAGATCACTGCTCAAGTTCATGTTTGTGAAACAAAATAGACTTTGAGGGTCTGAGAGCACAATACTTTCATATCTAGCAGTGGTATCATGCATTTCTTTGTCCTCCTTACTTGAATCATTGTTGAAGTTAATGCCAGGCTACTGTTAAGGCTGTCTTGTAGGTGTGGCATGTATTCCTAGCTCTGTAATTCTTGTGTTTCAGATTTTTAGTACAGCAGAACTTGTTTTGAAGGGGGAGGAGTCACAACTTGCCAACTGCAGTTGTGTTAATGAAGCTTTTTAACAAAAAAAACCCCAAAACCAAACAAAAAAAGCAAGCAGTTTATTACTACACCTCTGTAAGTAAAGACAACTAAAAAGAAAAAACAAAAGTTGTGAGTGCTAAGAAACCACTAAAAGTTCATTCTAAAAATAAGAATTCATACTTTACAAGATCTGGTGGTTCATAGTGAAGTCAACAAATATTAAAGTGAAAATAAACAAAGATATTTATTTTATTTCTTAATAAGAGTTTTAGAAACAGTTGAGTGATGCAGTGGATGTTCTATCATGTTAAATCTTTTAAAATGAAAGCCAGTCATCTCTTTAGAAAGATACTATACTTCAGTCACAGTTCACTCAGTACTGGAATTACTGGATGAAATGCTGTCAAGATTAAAAACAGCCTATGTATATACAAGATTAGAAACAGCCATTCAAGTTGTGCTAGCTAGACTATACAACAAAGGGACCTTATCACTGCAGCCTTTGCTTGCTTTCCTCCTAATGTTAATTACATTTGATTAAACTGAGAACTCCTTAAGGGAAAGAATTTTGCTTTGGTTATATTGCCTGTACGATCCTGAAACATTTTAACATAGTGCTTGGGAGCTGTTTGATGACTGTGTATTACCAGCAGTACTCAACAACATGTCTTCCATGGATGAAGATGCAGAATGTAATGACACTCGAAGATCTCCAGTTCTTTAACTTCTCATTTCCAAACTTATAATTTAGTTTCTCTACTGCTTGTAATACTCATGTGCAAAACATGTTCTCGTGGTTCATGATCACACTGAATTAGGTTTCTGTTCCAAGTTACACTATTAACTTTTTCCATGAATTAAAATGCTTTCCTGCCATAGTTTCCTCAGGTTTGAAACAGGGATTGTCATTCTCATTTGCTTCAGAAGGGATGATATTAATGCCAATAACCAGTTACCTAATTGCTTCTCTTCTATTGGAACAAGAGAAGTACTAAATTTTCAAGGAATTAATCTCTGAACTCTCTCTGAAGAAATAATCTTATGTGTTTGTTAGAGACAAGTTCTGAGCACCTTGCTCAGGTTAAATTAGTAATTATTAATATTTAGATGTCAGTTAAAGAAATGAGAAATACCTTCACCCAGAAATGTATGAGTTAATATAGCCTGGGAAACTCAGTACTGTTTTCATGAAAGACAAATTGTGGAAAACAGCAAGCCAGCTGTTAATCTTGATGGCAAAAAAGCCTCTTGCCTGGATCTTAAACTTGTCTGAGAAATTTGAGCGGTGTAGGTCTGATTTGACCAAGAATGTTCTTCATAACCATCCTCTTGAATTTTGACCCTAAGGTCTTGAAGTAATAAAATGTGTTTTGGACAGTGTCCCTTATGTAGTACTTCAGCAAGAACAGACAAAAACCTGGTAGTTCCCGTGGAAGTACTTGTGGAGGGCTTTCCTACAAACACACTTAAAGTTTAGATGACTGAGCAAGATAAAGTGACAGTGCCATGACAGGAAAGTAAACAATGTCCTTACCTGCTTGCAAATTTGTTCTACACAGAAACACCATTTATGGTGTTAGTCTGGGGCTTCCAGCACAGTTGTTGATAAATGTCAACATTACATTGATAAAATCAGGAAAAATGGAGACATTTAGCAAGTAAGGAGTTCTTTATTTGTAAGACTCTTGAGCTGTCTTCTGACTTAGAGTGGAGAAAAGAGAAGAGTGCCTTGCTGTTACATCTGTTGCCTGCTTGGTGGGTTTATAGTGATTTTTCTTCCTTTGTGGTCAGGTTATCCTTTCCCCACAGCAGAAGATAGATACCGTGAATACAGAAGTGACCTTCTCAGCAGTTTGATCATTGCCACAGGAATTGAAAAGCATTTGCAATGGTGACTAGCTTTGTTAATCTCATTTGGGTGCTTGGCAAAACATACAAAAAATAGTAGAAGTTAACATTTGTGAGGGTTTTTACAGTTAGAAGTCATTCCTGTAAAGACCAGAAACTCTGAAAAGTTTGACTGAAACTGGTAACTGTATTAATGATCTGATCTCCAAAGAGCAAGAATCAAACTTTGATAAATGTCTCAAAACTGTTTTTGTTTTCCACCATCTATCTAAAATTACCAGGCTTTGCTGAAACTATTGGAGTCCTTTACTTAATACTAGCCTAAGACTTTCCTGTGTAACATGGGAAAACAAGAAAACCCTTCTGTTAGTCTGTGATACTCTCATGTGACATCCTGCTTGAGGGTATTTTGTCATAATTTGGAATGCTTGAGAAGGATGTGGGTTTTTTTATCTAGTTGGTTTTGTTTCTTTTTTTTTCCTGTAGGAGGAGGAAGGTGACTGATAAGTTGCCTAAGGAATTACTTCTGGAATTGTCTACCCAAATTATCTTGTGAATGATTGTTTAGGAATAGAAATGCTGTGCTGCATTTTAAGGAAAGCAAAAATATGATTTTTTTTTTTTTTTTTAGTGTGAAACTTGTCCATATAAAGACACATAGCACTGAAATATCTAAATTGCTCTTAATTTATACCTCCTATGGCTTTATTACAGTTTGCTATGTAAGCATGTCCTTAGAAAAGCACAGACAACTTTAAATAGAAACTATAATAAAGTTTTGAGCCACGTTATTAAACTCCATATATAATATGCAGTGGAAGGAATTTTCATACATATCTGACTTTTATGGATAACTGTTGTTAGTGTATCTGTTTTCAACCTGGTCATTTTTTCAAGGTAAAAACTTAGATAAGACATCAGTACTTAAATTTGGATATGATCTGGGCTTATGTACATATGGAGTTAGTCTCTGTACAAGTTTAAATTCTACCTTTATATGAATAACTTTTAGTCTAGGAAGACCTCCATTAAGTTTAAGGAGGAGCAGAATGTTCAACTTCTTGTATATATGAGAGAGTACTACTTGTATATAGAATATTGGTTTATGAGAAGAGAGTAAATAATTTGGAGTGAGGGATGGGAAATAAAATATTTCCGGGCTTACCTAGAATAGCATAAGATGGAAGAGAGAGTACTAACAGTTGAGATGGTTGGCCATGTCCTTGTCTCCCTTGCTCAGAGCTGGGTGTAACCTATGCGTTTTAAATGTATGTTTTAACACTTTCGGTGTATATAGAAATAATTGTGTAGATTATGAAGGTTCTAATTGTGCAGCATATAAAAGTGATGCCTGTCTGAATGCCTTGGTCCTGATGCTTGTTCTACACTTTACATCCGTGTGCCAGTATGACATTTCATTATCCCCCATGCTCAGCCATGGGGAAAGCCTCATTGTGTTCTGAAGTCCATGGGAGATCATGGATGGAGGGATTGTCCTTATTCCAGTAGGATTGCCACAGTGGAAGACAATCAAGGCTGAGCCTACTTCCAAGTATTGTCCATCTCCTTAGCTCTGAGAAGTAGCATTGGTCCTCAAACTGAAAAATGTAGCCTTATCTGGTCTTATTGACTCCATTACTTTTGAGAGATAACACTCTCCTCGTTCCGCACTTTCCTGGTTGGAAATGTTCAGTCCCAAACTTTGTGGGCTTTCCGTCTCCCAACTGACAGAGAGGTGAAACCCCTGAACACAGATGTTGAATGAAACTGGAACAATGCTCACAGCCAGCATCCTTTCTGCCTGCTCATAACAACATAGTATAGTAATCCTGAGCAGAAAGAATTACAGAGAGCAGACATGTATAATGAGTCTTGTGTGCATTTGCAAATTATTGATCTGCTGGAACATCATTTGTTTATTGCGCTGCTTTCACTGACCTGAGAACACAAACATGTTCTGGTGCTGCACAGACCTTTGTGGGGAGAGGGCGTGCAGAATGGTTGATGTGGGTACCATGCTGTGACTTTGAAAGCTGGTGTGTATGCCTTTTCTGGAGAGTTGGGAAGTACAGAACTTGTGAATGATCATCGTGTTGAGTGGTTTATATTGTGTGTAGATTAGACATATATCTCTGTTGTTTGTAGATTAAGTGACGTACGTTAGAAGGATGTGTTTAATGTTGGATCTGTTTGTCAAGTCTCAGTGTGGTGATGGCTTAAGCCTTTTTGTGGACGAGCAAAGGTGAGTAGCTCGATGTGCTTTATTGTTCTTTCTAAAAGCAGTATAAAATATCTGGTGCATCTTCTGATTCTTGTGGAAAATGAACTATTTGAAGGACCGTTAAGTAACAGTTCATTACTAGCATAATTTTGCTTATGGTAAGAGTTTTGGGCTGACTTTCTAAGGAAACAGTACATACGATTGACTGACAGTGCAGTTGTGGTTCCCCTTATTGTCTCTTCTTCTTCCTGCTTGAAGAATTTCTGAACTCATTGGTCAATGTCAATCGAATTTGTTAGAGTTCAAAAAGTTGCTGAGATATCTTAAGTTCCTACAAATACGAGTATCAGTAGTTAAGTCAGAGAGAAATGACTGCTTTCCTGAAGGGAATGGCACAGAGCTCAGTTTACCCATTCTGGTTTTCTGTCAGCTTTCTGGTCAGTTGGTTCCTACGTAATTTTTATTTTGTCGCACTATACTTTCTTTCTTGTTGGGGGTGTCGGGAGGAACAAGGAAGGCAGAGGAGTTAATGCTGTTGTAGAACTGGTAGAGGTTAGGGTACGAGGAATGCAGATCTAGAACAACTTGTTACTGTTTCAAAGTAATGTTGCAAATTGAAATGTCAGTGCTTTATTTCCATTACAATAATTTACAAATATATGATAAATTTATAATATAATGACTGTGCCGGATGCTTTTTGGATAAATAATACCTGGTCTTCATCCCAGAGATCTTCAACCCAAAAAACAGAATCATAGAACAGCCTGGGTCAGAATGGACCTCGAAAGATCATCTGGTCCAGGCTTTTGTGGGAGAGGGAACCTAGATGCGATTATCTAGCACCCTGTCCAGCAATATATTGAAAACCTCCAGTGACGGGGACCCTACTACATCCTTGGGGAGGTTGTTGCGGGGATTGATTGTTCTCACTGTAAAAAATTTCTTTCTTACATTGAGATGAAACCTCTACCAGTACAACGTGTACCCATTGCCCTTTGTCTTCTCCATGTGGCTCCTTGTGAAGAGAAAGCCTCTGTCCTCTTTGTAGCCACACTTTAAGTACTGGGCTACTGGGATGAGGTCCCTTCTGAGCCTTCTCTTCTCCAGGGAGAAAAGACCTAACTCTTTCAGTCTTTCCTCACAGGGCAGGTTCTCCAGCTCCTTGATACTTAAACAAAAAACTACGAAATCAATACTGGAATGCTATGAAATTCCTGATCTCTTTTAACCTTAATTTTCATATGTAACAAACCCTGAGCTGTTAGAATCAACTGTCACAGTTGCAAAATTTAATTCCTGCAGAGTTAGGGCCCCTGGTGTCACCTCAGGCATGTAAAGTGAAACCTCTGGTTGTGGAAGTTGGGTGTTACATTGGCAATAAACAGCAAACTTAAATTACTCTCTTACTGGGGTATGTTGATCTTTCTCTCCCTCTGTTTGCTTCCTATTGTATGTCTGTCTGCAGTCTATTTTATTTTGTTTTTTCAGTCTCTCAAGTTTAAACATGGCTTTCTACCCCTTTTCTCCATTTTACCCATCACTATTTAATCTGCTTACTGCTAACATAAGCTCTTTAGAATGGTTTTATGCTTTCTTTGGCATCCAGCACAGGGCTAGTCTTGAGACTTCCCACTCCCTCCGCTCTTTCTGATATGTTCAAGGTAAAGGAGGAATAAACTACCAGTTCCTTTGGAGTACTATTATTCTGTGGAGGAGTATCTTCCCTTAAGTGGCTAAACACTTTCGGTCCTTTTATGCACTCTTCTGTCCCAGTATTTACAATATTTAAGTTTTCTTAGCTTGCAAAAAAACCCCAAAACAAAACAACAAACCAAAACAACCACCACCCCAACCCACCGTCTAGTTCTCCTTTGCAAGTCTCTTGTCCTCCCCTTGCTGCCCCAAGTGCTTTTCCTGTCCTTCTGCATACTCTGGGAAATTGAAGTAGGAAGAGAATCTGTGCTCTGCTGGTCTCTCTCCTGTTATCTTTTTAACACTTCAGTGTAAAAACTGCCTGTGCTGTAAGATTCAATAGTACATGTGTGGAAGTTCAGAGAAATCTTTTTTTTTTTTTTCCCCTCCTAGGGTTTGCTTGCAGTTTTTAAAAATAGAAGCATAACAGAGGTATTGCCTGCAACAGAGTACAAAAAGAAAACATAAGCAAAGATTAAAGTGCTGATCTTCTGGCACTTAAGAAATGCTTTTGAAAGAGTCATACTATTAAGATAGTATTCTGAAAACGCTGTATCAGTATACATGTGATTTTAAACTTTTGAGATAATGCTTGCTGTACGTGAAATTAGTATCAGCTGTGTTACCTGGCATTTGGAAAAAGGTTTCTGAGTCATGTACCACGCTTGGTTGCTCTGCCAAATTAGGAGAAAAAAATTCAGTATTTTTTTCATAGTTCTCTAAATTACAACTGATGGGGAGACTGGCTTACAAAAGTGCTGTGGGTTTTTCTGCAGTGACATCTGTGGAGTGTATATATAGTAGGTTCCCAAGCTGGAAGCCAGAAGAGTATGTGGGAAGTGTGAAGGGGGGATGGGGAGGGGAGCAAACAAGAAATTCAGACAAAAGGAAATTGTTGATGCCAGTCAATGCCTTTTCTTAGTGATATTGATAAATTTCTGCTGCTGTTCAAGCAGTCTAAATTATTCTCCTTCTGACTCTGTTTCCTTTTGCTTTTCTCCTGTTGCCCGGAAAACATGAGTGGAATCTAGTAGGACAAGAGGCTGCTTTTTCATTGTTTTGTCGCTCTGTTGCTAGCTATTGTCCTCTTGGCTCAGGCAGTTCATGTCAGTCTTTGTGTGGAGTAAGAAAAATGTTTTTCCTTTTTTCTTTAAAGATTAAATTTCTAGACTGCATAGATTGCTTTTATTTGAAAAACAAGCAGTGCTAACTTAGGAGTGTCTCCCACCAACTACTGTATTTTTGCTTGCGATGTCACCTTTAGCACTGTGTTCATTCGGATGTGCGTATTAGATTTGTGGGCTAGTTTGGTGATAAAGCAGTCTTGAAATCTAGTTTCATTTTTTTAATGTCCTTTGTTTAAAACAAAGGAACTCTAAGTAAGACAGTGCATTTAACGAATTTTTCTGTCAGGAATAAAAAACCGATCGCTGACAATGTTGTATGTTTTCAACAGCTGGAAATAGAGCCAATTCTGCTCTTAAGTAGGAGCAGAGCTCTAACACCTGGTAAGGTAAAGCAGCCTTGAGCAGTGTCACTGAGATCTTGTCCGTTGCGGCTGACTTAACTCTCTTCTTTACTACTTCACTGACTGTTTGTAAATGAAGATTGTTTTTGAGGCAAATTCTTGAAACAGAACTGAAACGTGACTGTTTGTTGGTATGAAAATGCACTCCTGGATCCATAGGGTAGTGCAAAAAACGAGTCATTTGGTTCTCTTGTAAGTAACAGTTCTTGCAGGTAGTATTTGTACGATCCTACTTCTTCATTGCCTTTATTTTTGCTGTACTAATTAATTATATGGTGGTACAGAAAATATATTGAAAATGGAAGATACTGAAATTGTTTGATTATCTGTGTTTTTTTTTTCTTTAGGCATCTATTAACAAGCTAAAAGTGACAGAACCATGGCTCAGTTTCCAACACCTTTTGGGGGTAAGTTGTTTATAGTGCATTCTGAACGATTATTATATGCAAAAGCTCTGCATAAATCTTTTGCTTTCCGAATATGTTCTGTATGGAAGTGTTTATGGGTAATGTATCTTTCTGAGATGATAGTTTATCTGTTTTGTGATGTTTTTTGCAGGCCCATTAGAGAACAGACATGAAATTTGCAGAGACATCTCAGTGAAACAGAAGAGCTGTGCTGTATCCCTTTTTTGTGCATTGATCCATTACAGTCCTATGGTTTGTAACTGTAGGGCAGATCCAGGCCACTCAACCACTGGCAGTAAGGCATAGCCTTGTTGTGCACTAGTCGTGGCTAAGAGGTGGATATGCTTTTTCTTTGAGGATTCCTAGACTTTTTCATTGCTAAAAAGTACAGCAGATGCCTTTGGATGCTATCACTTCAAATTTCTTTTCCTTTTTGTACCATAACCCATGTTTAGGTTAGAACAAAGGTGCTGCATGTTTTACCTCTCCGTTTATAACAGGGGAAGGTATAGCATCTTGAGCTTCAGTCTTTTTGAAGGATCCAGGAAGGGCCCTGGTAGTGCAATAGAGACATTACTTTTTGCTATTCACATGAAATACATTTTTGAGCTCAGTTTTGCAACCAATCTTAAGAAAGATCACAAAGATAAATTTCAGTACTGAGACCTAGTAACTGGTTTGGTTCCACTTAAATGTTGCATCTGTTAAGGCCTATTCTCTGGAGATGCAGATATGATTCTTGTTGTGTGTATATGTATGTTTCTGTATACATATATCATAGAATCGTTTCAGTTGGAAGGGACCTTAAAGATCATCTAGTTCCAACCCCCCTGCCATGGCCAGGGACTCCTTTCCACTAGACCAGGTTGCTCAAAGCCTCGTCCAATGCGGCCTTAAACACTGCCAGGGAGGGGGCATCCACATCTTCTCTGGGCAACCTGTTCCAGTGTCTCACCACCCTCACAGTAAAGAATTTCTTCCTAATAGCTAATCTAAATCTACCCTCTTTCAGTTTAAAACCATTCCCCCTCGTCCTATCACTACATGCCCTTGTAAAAAGTCCCTCTCCAGCTTTCCTGTAGGCCCCCGTCAGGTACTGGAAGGCTGCTAGAAGGTCTCCCAGAAGCCTTCTCTTCTCCAGGCTGAACAGCCCCAACTGTCTCAGCCTGTCTTCGTAGGAGAGGTGCTCCAGCCCTCTCATCGTCTTTGTGGCACTCCTGGACTCATTCCAACAGCTTCTTGTCCTTCTTATGTTGGGGGCCCCAGAGCTGAACACAGTACTCCAGGTGGGGTCTCACGAGAGCGGAGTAAAGGGGCAGAATCATCTCCCTCAACCTGCTGGCCACGGTGCTTTTGATGCAGCCCAGGATACGATTTGCCTTCTGGGCTGCAAGCACACATTGCCGGCTCATGTTGAGCTTCTCATCAACCATCACCCCCAAGTCCTTCTCCTCAGGGCTGCTCTCAATCCATTCTCTGCCCAGCCTGTATTTGTGCTTGGGATTGCCCTGACCCACGTGCAGGACCTTTCACTTGGCCTTGTTGAACTTCATATATACACATAAATAGACACATAAATATGCATACACACACACAAAAGTGTGTATGTATGTATATAAATATACATGGAAGTCTAGTTTTTGGGATCAGACATAGCTAGGAACTAAATTTGTATCTGGTGTTAGTGTTTCAGTGGGAGACCTCAGGAAAGACATGCTACTATTCAGAGCATACCATTCAGAGTATGTTGTTAGGGAAACCCAGTTCTTGTTAAACGTAATTGACTGGATGCAATCTCTGCCAGTCTGAAAAAGTTCATGAAGCACAACAGAAGCAGCTTCTCTTTGCCCGTGGTAGCTAGAACAAACGTATAATTGGAAGCTGCCATTCATAAGTCCAGCTCTCTGGAATTAAATCTTGTTTGATGTCAGACTTTCTCAGTTTGGGAGTGAAACTGGCTGCCAAAAGCTTAGATCAAATAAACTCACTGGACAGCCTCATGTAAGATACCTTTTCAGGTTGTGTAAAAAGTTGTGAATAGCTTCATTTCACCGTGATTTTCACAATTAAGAGAAGTCATGTTGTAAATGAAATCTGCTCATTCAGACTGAAGTATTTCCTTTTGTTTAGAGTTAGGGCTGTGCTTTGCATGCACACATATTTAAACATATACATACATTCTTAATGGAAATCTTGTCTTCAAAGCTTCTCCTCTGCCATCTTCAGAGAGTTCTCGTTGCATTACAGATGGATAGCAGCTTTCTTTTTTCGACTTTATATGTTACCATTTGATCTTGCATCTGTTGTCCAGGATCCTGTTACCTCTAGTATATGACTTTAGGAAGGACAGAATTTACTATTTCTTCTCAAACAACTTTTCTCATCTGACTGCTCTACAAAGAGGAAGTTGAAAAAGTGTGTGGATAATGTAGTTTCTGGAGTATCTTTAATTTGTAATGTGGTGGGAGGGAAGTTTATGATATTCATACTTGAACCAGGTCTACCAAGTGGTATCATATCTCCTCTTAGACGAGTAACAGCAAAAGTCTAAGATTGCTGTAAGAGGAAACAAATGGTGTAAAGAAAATTCCAATTTTTATGGGGAAATTTTACGATCCTTTCGAGAATGCAGTGTTTTCTGTTACCTGTAGTCACTAAACAAGACACAGAGGAGACGATTTATGCAGTCTCCATCCTGGGAGAGCCCTCACTCCAAATGTGCAATATCTGGTATCCCTCTGCTTATGAATACCAATAATGGTGTTTTTGGTTTTATTTAACTTCCTTTCTTTTTAAAGAATCTTTCAACTTGGCTTGGGAAATAGGTATGGAAAGAGCACAGCACCCAATATTTAAATTGGGGTGACTCATTGATATTCCAGAACACTGCCCGTTTTAAGGATGACTAATTAAAAAAAAATAGACATGGTAGGGTTTTTGTAATTGTTGGGAAGAATGTGGTATGCTTGACCTTCTGTCGACTCATCTAGGAGAATAAAATGCCCATTTCATGTATGAGAGCCTACTGCTTCACTTTTGCAGATGAGGTGATTGCTAGGCCATGTAGAAAAAAGATGGTTAGAGGGCTTGCTGCTGCATTCAAGAATAGCTTGCTTATGAGTCAGTTTTGTGGTTTGGTGACTGCCTCCTTTGTCAAATATGTTGAAAAGCCCCACGAACTCTGTATTGGCTTCCAGGATCTGAAGCAATGGATGATGTCTTGGGGTTGGGTAAGATCCTACTTCATGACCTCTCATAGGTCTTATTGTTTCCTCAAATAACAAAAGATGGAAATGAGGCAATGCCAGAGATGCCATTCATACTTTTCTGACTGAAGAGGCTACTAGGCTTGCTTGGTTTAACATTGTCTCTTTTGATGTTCGTATCCCACAAAGGAGATGTACTGTGGCCAAGAAGGCCAATGGCATCCTGGGGTATATTAGAAGGGGTGTGGTCAGCAGGTCGAGAGAGGTTCTCCTCCCCCTCTACTCTGCCCTGGTGAGGCCTCATCTGGAGTATTGTGTCCAGTTCTGGGCCCCTCAGTTCAAGAAGGACAGGGAACTGCTAGAGAGAGTCCAGTGCAGAGCCACGAAGATGATTAAGGGAGTGGAACATCTCCCTTCTGAGGAGAGGCTGAGGGAGCTGGGTCTCTTTAGCTTAGAGAAGAGGAGACTGAGGGGTGACCTCATTAATGTTTATAAATATGGAAAGGGCAAGTGTCAAGAGGATGGAGCCAGGCTCTTCTCAGTGACATCCCTTGACAGGACAAGGGGCAATGGGTGCAAGCTGGAGCACAGGAGGTTCCACTTAAATTTGAGGAAAAACTTCTTTACTGTAAGGGTGACTGAACACTGGAACAGGCTGCCCAGAGAGGTTGTGGAGTCTCCTTCTCTGGAGACATTCAAAACCCGCCTGGACGCGTTCCTGTGTGATATGGTCTAGGCAATCCTGCCCCGGCAGGGGGATTGGACTAGATGATCTTTCGAGGTCCCTTCCAATCCCTAACATTTTGTGATTCTGTGATTCTGTGATACTGTTTCAATACCAACCAAATCTCCATCTGGAAGAGTAAATATTGACAACCATTTGTTCTAGTTACAGGGAATCCAGAGAAGAAATCAACAAATTTTGTTTTAAAGTAGTTAATAGAATACACTTTTAGTTACCTCATGCCATAAGAGTTTTTAGTTCTGGGTTTTATTGCCTCCTTTGTGGAAGGATAGGAAGAGCTGGGTTTTTTTGCTGCTGTTGTGTTTTTTTGGATCTGGAGTTTTTTGTTGTGGGTTGTTGGTTTTTTTGGTTTGTTTTTTTTTTTTGGTGCTAGAGTCATGCATACCTCAAATTGAGAGAGACCAAGCCTGCAAATCATTGCAAATTTCATTTTTTTTTTCCTCCTCACATTATATTCCAAGAAATTCTCCCTCTTTGTGTAAGCTGCCACATCCAGCCTTAGGATCTTAAGCTGGAGTAGGCATGTTTCCAATACAGGGAGATATTCAACTGCTCCTAGTTGGCCTAGATTAGTTGACCTAGTCTGCATATTGGTCATAAAGTCTTAATTAACACCATTCCTTTCCTCCTGTCAGGGGTTCATGAGAAGATGGGGGAGATAATTGCTTACATGAACTATTGTGTTTTGGGATGTTCATATCCAAAGAGTCCTGTTTCATCCCCACAGGGAGCACAGCTATGAAATCTGTTTACAGTGCCTCCGTGAGCTTAATCACTAAAATTCTGGGATTTTTGGACTAATCTTAAAATGTCCTTTCTTTGAATTAGATACTGTTAGCTTGTCTGCTTCTGTGAGGAATCACTTTTTATGAGGAAAAACTTCTTTACTTTGAGGGTGACAGAGCACTGGAACAGGCTGCCCAGGGAGGTTGTGGAGTCTCCTTCTCTGGAGATATTCAAAACCCGCCTGGACGTGACCCTGTGCAACGTGCTCTAGGTGAACCTGCTTTGGCAGGGGGTTGGACTAGATGATCTCCAGAGGTCCTTTCCTACCCTAGCCGTTCTGTGATTCTAGAAATACATAGGTTACCTGAAAATGAGATGATAATTTTTTACCAAGAATGTAGCTTTTCTTTCATTAAGAAATCCACCATTTAAAGGAATGTTTTTCTTCCCCTTGTCCATTTCGTTTTCTCTCCAAAGCACATTTTGCCACATGAAAGTAGATTTTAACTAGAAGAAATTCAGGAGTCAGGAAATTCGCATGTTTTTTGTAACTGCTGAGTCTGATTCTGCCTCAGCATGAAAGCAGTTCGAAATACTTGCTGTAAATATTTGTGGACCTTATTACCTGAAATTTAATCTCTGAGAATTTAGTGCTGAGACAGAGTGAATGCTAGATCTCCTCTTTATTTTTCTGTAAGTCTACATTTTATCTTTTAATATTACTTCAATAAAACAGTGATTCTGTTAACTTAGGTGCCTTCATGTCATTACATTCCTATACAGTAGGAGTTACAGGAAGGTGCACCAGTGCAATGTACTTCTACAGATGTTGAAATCATTGTTTTTACTGGTTAGAAATTGTTGAGACAAGCCTGAAGCACAGTGTTGGAGAATTCATTGGAGGTATCAAGTGGAAGCTGAGATATGTTTGCTCTGAATACAAATAATCTGAGGGATGAAAGTAGAATGTCTGTAAGAGGAGAGGAACTGCTGCAAAAATGGAGGTAGAACTGGAGAAATCATAGTGGAAGGATGGCACTGTAGAAGGGTAGTAAATCTCAGCGTAAACTAAATATTCACCTCCAATTTATGAGTGTGGTGTGAAGAATCTGGTCTGTGTAACACATTCTTACTCGGATTTCTCATTCTCAGAAGAATGAAGCAGCATGCTTTCCTGTGCTATTGTTGCCCATGAAAAATATTTACTATCTGGTTGAATCACACTTCCTAGAAAAGTGAGGAGTTCTCTTATAATAGTGCAAAACTACATAGTACACAACTGATTATTTGAGGTACCTTTTCAGTTAAAAGAACTTGCATTTCAGCTGGATGTGCTCTGAGAGGCAAATGACCTCCCATCCCCTAAATATCTAGTGTTATGAACTTTCTGCATTATGTCCTCTGGTATGCTGATGTTGTCTTTTAATAGCCCATTTGTAAGTTTGATTTCACTTTGAGTAGCCTGGTTGCAACTTAAATTTTTGTATGAGCCAGATAAGTAAATCAGTGCTCAGCAGTCATCTTAGTTTGGTAATACTTAGTTCTGCTAAGTCCTAACTGGCTATTTAAGGATTCATGGAGCTTTCAACTGTAGACTTCAGATGAATGGCTTCTGTATGCATGTTGTTTTCAGAGGTCCAGTATGGTATGATATAATCATACTCAGAAATAAAAATAGCGTAGTTTTTAGATAATGTTTCTTAATTTCATTTCTCTATTTCTTTTGAACTAGGCAACCTGGATATCTGGGCTGTTACTGTGGAGGAGAGAGCTAAACATGATCAACAGTTCCATAGTCTGAAACCAATATCTGGATTTATCACTGGTAATGAAATAGTTTTCACTTCTAATTTAATTTAATTAAATCCTAGCTAACGAGCCTAAATACGTACAGAGTTGCCTGGGAGACATTTCGGCATAAGAATTTAAAAAACTGAACAGATCTTACTCATTTTGTATCCCATTTTTCATACACCTTGCCACATCAACCCCATCTTTTCTGATATTTTTCTGATATTTTTCTGATATTTTTCTGATATTTTTCTGATATTTTTCTGATATTTTTCTGATATTTATCAGCTGTATACTTGGTTTATGTCACTTGATTTTTCTGTAAGTAGGATTAAAATTATTTATAACTGTGGCTCTATAAAGCAGTTCTATTGTGTAGAGCCAGCTGATACTTAAAAACCGTAGAGTTAGAATTCAGGACATGGAATCACCCTGATGCCTGGTAATATTTATAGTGCTTTGAATGTGTTCAGTGAATTAACTCACAGTACTGAGTCTGGCTGAGATGGAGTTAACTTTCTTCACAGCACCCTGTATGGTGTGCTGTGTTTTGGATTTGTGACTAAAGTAGTGTAGGTAACACATGAAACGTTTTGGCTATGGCTGAACAGTACTTGCAAAGCCTGAAGACTTTCACTATTTCTCACTCTGTGCTTCCCCCAGCGAGTCAGCTGAGGGTGGGCAAGAAGTTGGGAAGGGGACACAGCAGGGACAGCTGACCCAAACTGACTAAAGGGTTATCCCATACCATCACGCTCAACAAGAACTGGGGGGGTGGCTATTGTCTTCCAAGGTAGCCATTGCTCAGAGACTGAACTTGAGGGAGGTGGTGAGTGATTACCTTTGCATCACTTGGGTTTTTTCCTACTCTTTCACTTGTTAAACTGTCTTTGTCATGACCACCAAGTTTTCTGAGTTTTCTCACTTTTGCTCTCCCTGTTCTCTTCCCCATCCTGCTGGGGGGAGGGAGGTGAATGAGTGGCTGGGTGCTTAGCTTCTGCCTGGGGTCAACCCACCATGCTAACATACTAATAGATTAAGAAGTCTGTTTAAATAAAGATGTATCAATTTAACTGAAATCTGTTTCAGAAACCGATAGTTTAGTTAAATTGACATGGATGACCTCTTTAAAAAATCTAAATGGCAAAATTGATTTAAGTTGTGGGATGAAAAGCTGCAAGTAAAGGACTTGCACTGATCCTAATAAGTTTTCATTGAACACCACTAATTTGCTTTGGTTTTAAAGGCCTACTTTTTTTTAGTTTATTTCGTTGCATTTAATTTTCTTTAGTGCGATCTAAATTCTGCTTAATTGAAATGAAAGATACAGAAGTGTTTTACCTTTCTTGCTGTCTGATCAATCAAGACGTTTTCCAGAGTGTGAAATCAGAATTGGATTCTTAGGAGAGTGTCATCACAGCCATACATGCCTCCAAGTATACAATTTGATTGTTTCTGCTCCTGTAACATGACAGATACAAAATGTTACTATTTTTATTGGCCTCCTTTGATATTTAGTGCTATTTCTAGTCTGTTTACAACTTTGCTTTACAGGCCACAATATTTCCAAGTGCCTAATCCTTTTGTAATTGTTTTGCTATCCTTACTTTTAATTGATAGTTGGAAAATGACTTTGAAATATACCATTGCTTTCTTTAATGGTGCCTTATCAGGTTCACAACAGGGTAAAGACCACTTTATTTAATTTGTGCCAGCTGACTGCCATTGTATTTCCAAAAAATCTAAGATAGAGTTTATATTGATACATACTTTCTCTGGAAGAAAAAATTTTCTTGTTCTCACGAGGCATATGATTCCTGAAAAGAGAGCCACTAACAGATTAGGGACTGTGAACCATGAGTTTCCCATTGCTCTAAATGTTTATGCCCTGTTGACTTCATGTGGTACTGACTGTTGCAGACTTAAACAGTACGTGCTTGTTGGAAATACCTGCTACGTTTGCAAGTGACAAATAAGTTTAAATCTGATACTCTGTTACGTATGTGTAGCATTAAGTATTTATGGTTTTACTGTTGCTTCTGTTTTAGGTATTTTTGACTCATGATTTTCTTTTTCCTCTTGCAGGTATTTTTAGCATTTTCTGAAACGATGTCCTATTTATTTTACAGGTGATCAAGCTAGAAACTTTTTTTTTCAATCTGGGTTACCTCAACCCGTGTTAGCACAGATATGGTGAGTATATGGGAGGGGTGGGAGAATTGCAGTTATGTCACAGGGTGAAATTTACTGGTACAGACTTGGACAGTAACTGTATTTCACATTCTGGGGTTTAAAATCACCTATTTAGTTCAGCGTGCTTTTGAGAAGTCTACAAGGCAAATATGCTTTGTAGTATGTTTTAGCTGAGTTTTTAAGTTACTGGTTCAGTTATTGGAAGTAGCCGTCCTTCTGCAAATGGCATTTTTGAAGTTGGCGATTTGCAGCCCTCATTTCAAATTACTAAATGCTTTCGATTTTATTAAAACATACTAATACAACTGCTAAGCACAGTAATTAGTATTATAAATCTTCTAATGGGAAAGCCTATGCAAGATTTGCAAAATTTGTTGCAAAAATGAGGACTGCCATAGACTATTTCCATTGTAGTTGGAGATAAAGCTTGAAAGCTTGACATTTTTACTATTCCTTGGTGAATTTAGACAGATCAAAATCTGCATTGCTGTGTATTATACATCACAAGCATTTCTACAGTCTGCCAGTTTCTTCATGGAGGATTGCAAGTGTTTCTCTTCTAAATTATATCACCCTGCTAGACTCGGACATGCTAACTTGCATAGATTATTCATAATTTACATTAATTATATTACTACTAAAATTTTTTTTTTGGTGCTAGGCAGAGTGAAATAATACTGGTTTTCATTCTAGATTGGAAGAAGGCAGCAACTTCCCTGTTAACTGTTTGAAAGAGAGTAGTTTATTGCAGTCATAAAACCTTTTTGTTGTAGTAAGGACTTCTAAAGGCAGAATCTTGCTCTGACTGGAGAAAGAAGACAATTATTTTCTTGCAAGAAAAACAATTGCTTTGGAAATATGCGTGCCTAAAAGAGGGGCTAGATTTACATGGCTTTTAAATAAAGAGATTATTTTCGTTCAAATTATGTTCAACTTAACAAATATCGAATCTGGTCTGTTTATCTTATTTGCTGAAGACTCAGTGAAAGTTCAAACGTCCCTTTGGAACTTCTCTTGCCTCTTAATTAAACAAGGAAAGAAGTTTTGTTTTAAACAAGACATCCTTTCTCCAAAAATGTTCCATAGGCATTAGCTTTAAATAGGTGTTAACAAAACTAAACAGTTGTAAATAGTCTGACTAAAAAATCTCTTCCTCTCTGAATTATTCAGTTTTTCAGCCTCTTGAGAGGGAGAGAATCATTCCACTAGTTCTGTAGTTGTCATAGAGACAAGACCTGAACTTGAACATTTTTTTAAATAAAGCTGAACTAAAACTTATTCATTCTGCTTTTATAAATCATAAAAAAGCATGCAGACATCCCTTTCTCGCTGTCTGTCTTCTTTTTTCGATCATCTCTGAATTAAGAGAAGTAAATATTTAAATAAAATTCTAGATCACTGTATATATTCCTAGTTGAAGTTAGAATAACCAAGTAGGAAAATAGTTGCATAGTGGTAGTAAAACCCCTTAAAAAAAAAAAGGGGGGGGGGGGGGCGGAGAAAACGCAACTTCTTTTCCCACAACTCAAATGATTTAACTCTTTTGATCTATGAGTGAGTGTTTGCTTGTAACCTACCACAGATTACTGCTGTCGCACAGAAACAATAGATGTTAGACTGTTCAGTGGCCAGAAGTCTTTTGCAGGCAGCAAAGGATGTCACAATATGCTCAAGGCTG
Source organism: Nyctibius grandis (assembly GCF_013368605.1). NCBI lineage: Eukaryota > Metazoa > Chordata > Aves > Nyctibiiformes > Nyctibiidae > Nyctibius > Nyctibius grandis. The sequence goes on from NC_090659.1 coordinate 20,144,410, forward strand.
CACTGAAAAATGTGAATCATTGTTTATCTTAGGTCCCAGGGGTAAGATCTCGAAGTGGCAAGCTTGCTTTGTAGATTAATAGCAATATTCTAATGTTGTCTATCTAAATCTCTATTAACATTAATTTAGATCTGCGAGTACTTTCATAGAGGGAAAAGTTCTGGAGTAAGAAGCCCAGAATCTCTGAAAGAGATACAAGCTGCATAAAACTTATTTTCTATCAGTATTCTTTATTTCTTGTTTTTTTTTTAGATAGCATTTGATTATTCAAGGGAGAGAAGTCTTTAAGGAAGGAAAGTTGTTACTCTGAGTTAGAGCAACTTGTAAAACTCTTTAAATTAATTTTCTTATCCTAGAAATATGGAAGTATTTTGGAAGTGTTTTCCTATTCTTAATGAGTCTACTTACTTTGAATACAGTTGATCATATTAATCTGTCTGCAAGACTGGAGCCTAGCATTTGTTTCATAAAGGATTACCTACAGCTGTATGTAGACAAGCTTATGATAATACAAAGTTTCATCTGTTTTGTTGGCTGTGGAAGTACTTGTATAGAAAAACACAACTGGGGCAGGAACTGCGGGGGCATTGGCCTACTGAGTGATTGGCCGTACTGCCTTCAGAGCTCTCTGCAGAAAAAGCAAGCCCTCTCTCTGAATTTCCAAATGGATTATCTCATGAATGGGAGAATTTTGTTGGCATAAGTGAGCAATATAAGGATTTTCACTGTCTTATATTTTAATTAAAGTTGAATTGCTATTTTTGTATCATGAAAAAATAATTTTCACTAGAACTTCAAGAAATGCTAGCTAGCTAGCTGAAATACCAGTTAAATGTCTTCTGCCTCAAGAGCTGCTTTGAGAATATTCTGCAGTCGGTGTAATTGTTTTCTAAGATGATACTCTAAGGAGTATCTTATTTTAATTTCTGCTATTAATCAAAGTTTCCCCAGAATTCATGTTCCTTAAAAATAGTAGCTCCGTGGTTTTTAGCATTGAGAATTCCTGGGTCCCTTCTACTCATCATTCATTTAAGAAAAAAGAAGTCTCTGGGACCTCAGTGGAGCAAATTAGTGGAATTATTATGGTCTGTCATGACAACTTCTTTACTGTTCTACCCTTTACTAGCTTTGGAGTCTGCCAGGCTGGTAATCTGTTAAATAGCCTCTAAGTGGGCTTTGAATTGAGACTGCTTGGAAGGTAACTGTTTTTAAGTAGGCAATAATCTGGCTTTCTTCTAAAGCCCTTATGAATGGTGGCCTCAAAAAGCATCTTCTCTGTAGCCTGTCTCTCTGGAATTAAACGAGAACTAAAATAATCAATGCCATCTGTTTTTCATGCCTTTAGAGTTACTTACTTATTCAGGCCAGACTAAAGCCATTGGTTGACTTACCTATTTCTGACATACGCTTCCCTCACAACCTTCTTAAATTTGTGTCCAAGTGTGGGAATGAAAGATTATGGGCGACCGTTCTGCGAGTTGTAACTCTTACTGTACATGCATTGATTAAGTGACTGATGCGAAAGACCTAATTTCTCCCATTATGGCTGAGTTTTATAATGCAATATGGGATTGTATAATCTAATATGGGAATGTAAAGCTAAATAAATCCATATTTTTTTGAAGTGGAAGGAGGTTTCTTTATTTTAACACTGTGTGCTATTTTTATGGAGATAGATGTCGTGTAGGCTAACCATAAGCATATTTGATTGGAAAAAACCTGTGCATGCTCAGTTTCTGTGCCTCATAAATGCAAAAATAATCAAGCTATCTTTGCATTCTGCAGAAAAGAGGAGAGAAAGGAGGAGGAGAAGATCTGTAAGGGAAGAATTTTGTCAGCACCTGAAACCTAGCATTGTGATGAAGCCCAGTGCAGCTATTCTCATTAGAAAACCCCTGTTACAAACACAGGCCCGTTCTATAAAATATGATAAATATTTAGTCAATGTTTAATCCATTTACTGCCCTGCACTGGTTCCGGCCAGACTTTAAATGAAAGAAATTTAAGAACACTACATTCTTCCAAATTTCATTAGAAGCAGAACAGTGAAATTAGGTAGTGTTTACTGTCAGCAACTCACTGCATTTAAGGTGATGTTTATGCAAAAGTAGCACTGTAATCTAACAGCATGACGCAAGGTTCAGTAATTAGAAATGGAAATTTGCCCTATTTTTTCACAAAAGATTTTGTCAGACAAAAGCTGATTTTTGTTAGCGTGCTGTAAAAATGTGTATAAATTCTGTAGTGTGTACATAATTTTTCTCACTGAAATTTGTGCCATTAATTTATAATAACAAAGCCACTGACGTAGAGTAAATGAGTTGAACAGAAGGTCGGACGTTAAATTAAAAGCTGATGATGATTATGTGAATAGGAGTTCAGTTAAAGCAAAGAGACTGGTGCACGTCAAAGTTTCTTATTACTGGACAATTAATATTTTCTCATGTAGAATGCAAAGACTTACTGTTCTAGCAGTACGCTGTAAATAGTGCCTGGAGAATCAAGGTCGCCTACAGCGTGATATTTACTCTTACTGCATTTTCATGGCCATGCCTATGACAGGTTGAGGGACTCTGCCTGTGCTTTAGTAATGGAAAGGCTTAAATTTTGTAAATCAAAGTGTTTGCAGGTGTAGTAGCCACTTAGGTAGAAAAAATAAGACTATTTTAAATACAACTTGTGTAATTACTTTGCTTAAATGCAAAGATGTAAGGAACATTGTGACTATTTATTTGAGCTGTTGGTGCCAGCTGGTCACTATGGAGCTGACTTCTCCGTATGTTGAGGAATGAGTCGTCTTTGAGAGGGCCACTGACTGCTTGGAGTGCAGTCAACAATCTGCTAGAATAGGTTTATCCAGATCAATTTCTCTAACTTTGTTCCTATGCCCATCCTCAGCTTGCTAGCTGTATAAGTCTGCCTTTTACTGCCCATTTCCACTGGGCATCTGACAGAAGAATGGCTAAGCAAGTGTTGAACTAAACTTTCATTAAAAACCCTACACTTCTTCCTGGTTGAATATTTTTGCATTTTCTTTAGTTGCGTTTAAAAAGGTGTGGTGTCTGCTTGTAAGTATCAATTAAATGAAGCTAATTATCTGTTCTTGGTTTCCATTGTTCTTAATACTCTGTAATTTTCTAATGAGGCTTTCTTACCCTCAGTATTCGTTCACTGTATGTTGGTTTACTTTCTAGTGCAAAACCCACAAAAGGGAGCACTTCAGAAAATACATGTAGCCATTAAGTTCCTGACATTCTAACACTCCACATACCTTTTGCCTGTTGAATGTTTGGGGTTCGTGAGACTTGCAGCATGTGTTTCTCCCAAGTGAGACATTTAGAAATCTAACATCAGTGTTTATAGATATTGACTAATGGATGTTATATGAGCTGTTTTGGTTGTAAAAAGTAAATGGTGTATGAAGAAGAAAATGAAAATGTACTGAGTAATGCTGTTCCTTGTAAGCCTAAGTGATGATTTTGGGCAGCAAAAATTCTACAGCATGCTGTGGGACACTTCCATGCTATTGTTGAAAAATAGATAGAGTGGATATTCTTAATGTCATAGTTAAACTATTAATTTCTTCAAAATTAATTTGGGCTTTTTACAGGAATTTTAAATCAATATAAACACTTCTGATGTAGAAAAAAATTTAGAGATGCAAACATAATCGTTTCGAGGTTTATACCTGTTTCGTCGTATAGGAAGAAAAGCATTACATACTGCATACATGCAGTCTGTTTGCAGGTTTGCATATAGTGGCCTGTGGTATGTACACCCCACTGGAGAGAAAGATATGGTGGAAGCTAGTAAACTCTTAGTATTTTTATGTCCAGAGAAAGCCATTGCACTTCAGAATTAACAGGACGTGGATAACCTCAATAACAAGATGTGAGAAGCCTACTTTGTGTTTTAAACTATTTTCTAGACGTAACTATACCTCTCATTTGGTCATACACATTTTTCATTAACAGCTACTGCAGTTTATCCTTCCTGTTGCTTAACACATAGGAGAGAGGCTCCTCTGCCTTCACTAGGGTTCTCCCACTTGTCTCTGCAAGTTGCATGAAGACAAAAACATTATGTCTTCCATTTTAACTTAGCCTGCCAATACACTCGGAGGTACCCAGTGTGTTGCTTGCTCTTTGTAGAAGAGTGATCAGAAGTTGAGACTCTAGTCAATGGTGTTCCGCAAGGAAGAGGAGATACCCATTCCAAATTTACACTTCTTTTGATTGACAGGTTTGCCATGCTGGCCTTCCCTCTTCTGATGGTTGGACTACCTTATATGAAGTCCGACTGCTGCAGTAGGATCTTTTTAACCGTTTATTTGTCAAATGAACCATATACGAAGCGATCATGACTGAAACTTGAATCCAAATCACATTATGCTATGTGGGTCCCAGAATCAGTTCTGACAAAATTTAGGCTTCCAAAGACTTACTGATAGTGGGATTAGAGGAAGGTTTAAAGTTACTGAAGAGCAGGCAGATTTTATGTGTAAATTAAACTTCCCTGTGATACGAAGCTTCAGGAAACTACTGCTAGAAGTTCTCAGCCAAAACTTGTTCCTCAATGAAATATATGTACTAATTCAACATCTTTCAGGGAGTGGTGCAATGCATACTTTTCTTTTTAACTGTAAGCCTCAGAGTGTACAGTTTCCTCACCAGACTTTCTTCTTTAAATACTGCTGCCAGATTTTCAGTAGTATTATTTAGCCTTGTGACATCAAAATTGGTGGATTAGGGCAGCTACACCACTGAAAATGCTGTCTTATAAATATTGGGAGGGGTTGGAGTGTCTGCCTTTTTGGTGAAATGCCACTGGTGATCTAAACTAGGAGAAACTCTTTAAGATGTATGGTTGACCTGTGGCAACCCCTGCTGGGATCTGCCTCTTGGTTGGGTTTTCCTAGGGTTTTTTTGCTTGGGGTGGGAGAGTTTTGGTTTTGTGAATGCTTTGCCACTGCATTTACCTGGCTGTCTACTTGTTTAAGTATCAATTATAAATAACTGTCAATTTATTGCAGTACTTTTTTGATAACTCTTCACATACTTGCATGAAAGTTTTCCTTGACAGGCATTTGATCAGAAATAAAGCTCTAGTTTAGACTGCCTGGATCCTTTGTGTTGTCATGTCCATGACATGCAAATGTATGCATGAACTTAAAAATATATATTATTCCAATACTGAAATGTGTACTTAATTCTTCAGATGAAAGCAAAGAAATAAGCATAATGTTAAAAACTAATTTTATAACTGATTATGTTAGTAATGTGGATTTACTGTTTTTTGGTTTGCAACTGCAGGAACTAATTCTTCTTCCTGCTTTTCTCCGCCCAACCTCCCAACCCTATTCCCTGCTGAGCGTGGTTTTCTTAACCATCAAATGAAGAAACAAAAAGAGGACTGTTTAAGTCAGACTGCTTTACATGAAAGCTTATTCAAGGTCTAGACTCAATGTTTTATCATGAGTACTATTGTTTAACTGAAAACGCATTTGTACACTTGCAGATGTAATGGTGTTTAGTAAAGTGCACAGATTTAAAGAATGCCTTATTTTAAGTGTAGCTGAAGTACAGATTTGCAGACTAAGTAATTTGATTCCCTGTGGTGCTGTTTTGTAGTACCATGTAGTTTTATTTGTGTGATTTTTGCAAAGTTTTTGTAGAACTACATTAATCCTTCTTCTCTAGATGCTTCACTGTAATTTCTTTAAGAGTTGAAAAGCGACTTTAAGAATATTTATTAATCGCTCCAAGAAAGAAATCTAGAAGCTCTTGGTTTAAACAGTGTGTTGTTTTATGACCATTTTTAGCCTGGTAAAATTATTTTGAGTGGAAATTAATTAGTCTTGAATATACATTCCTGTGTGTGCACACTCCTAGGTCAGTTCCTGAAGTTCATAATTTAAGAATCTAACTATGAAAATCATGTATTTTGTAGGGCTCTAGCTGACATGAACAATGATGGGAGGATGGATCAGTTGGAGTTTTCAATAGCTATGAAACTTATCAAATTAAAACTCCAAGGTTATCAACTCCCATCTGCACTGCCTCCAGTCATGAAGCAGCCACCTATTGCTCTGCCTAGTGCACCAGGATTTGGTAAGCTCTTTCTTTTCCTCCGTGTTAGCTTCTATTATAGCAACCTAAGTTGAATTTGATTGTTTTGTAGTTTCTAAAAGAAACTTTTAGGGAAAAGGACTTCTAAAAGTACGTGGACTCAAAACCAAGTGCTTCTACATGCATGCACATGCTCAAAAAAAAATCTCGATGAGCTTTTAGCACCCAACCGTATTGAATAACATAAGTTGAGGTCCTGTTTGCTTCAGGTTTTATACTGCTCCCTGTATGTTCCAAACAAAAGTGTTTGCAGGGAAAAAAGATGGATCAGGTAGCAGGGCTAGTGTATTCCGAAGGACGGAGTTTTAATTTAAACTATTGTTATTTATCTCTATTCTTTTATTAAAGGATCTTCAGCTTTGGCAAGATTAGCTATGTTTGACTTGTCAAATTATAGTAGTAACGCACCTCTCTGCTTTTTTTATCAACAGTGCTGCACTGGTATTAGCTAGAACAGCTGTGATTCAGTTCTTGTGGTTAGTAGTGCCAAGGTCACTATCATTGCAAGGAAAAGAGTAGGGAAAATGGGATAGTGAAAGGAAAATAACAAAATGAAGCTGAACCTCATGTTTGACACCTTGATGTTCTGCTGTATTCTGTAGTGAAAGTTTCTTTACCTTTCTATTTTGGTCGTTGCTGTGGCTCAAGTTGATTAGTGCCTGAGAATCACTACTGTCCTTAAGAAAAGGGAATAGTGCATTTGATGAACTGTGTGCAGCTGTGTTGTTTGAGTCACTGCTTCCACAAGTTTTACAAACAGTTTTTATTTTTGACTGCAAGAAATCAGTGAAATTGAACAGAAAAAAATACCGTCTTAAGTGAGAAAAGGCATAATAAAGTCAAGGCCCCAAGAAAACCAGCAAAATCTGTGATTTTCTTTTTTCTCCTTTAGTGTAGACTTGATCTCAGCTGTTTGCACACAGCTTCATTTTTTCCCATTGGCATGACTGGACCTCCTTAACCTCCCTGTTATCCATGCGACTGTGCTTACACCTAAAATACCTCATTACTGTGCTTTACCCTATTAGCTTTGCACTGTTTCATCTTGACAATAGGCTGCAAGCAGTTTTCCTGAAGCTTGTTCTTTTCAGCTGTGGCTAAACGTGGGCTTTGGGTTCATTACTCACTGCAAGTTGACAGTGCTGCTCTTCATTTGGTTCAAGGCAAACAATTCTTTTCTTCAGCAAATGCTAATAGACTTTTTTGGTCAGTGTTGCATCCAGTGTGATCTTATATGCATACATTATAAAGTGGTATGTTGTTCCCTCTGCACTGTTTTATGTTCCCCTGCCATGCTAATGGTGCAGTGAACTGTAACAGTTCTTTCAAGGGATGTGTGCAAGTTTCCATTTCAATTTGCTCTTTAATTCTGCATTTACTGCTGGGTTGCAGTTAAATTGTTTTATCATGTTAGGAGTCTCTAAATTAGAAAAAAATTCTCCTTCTCTTGCTCATAGGTATTGGGGGCATTGCCAGCATGCCATCTCTTACAGCTGTTGCCCCAGTGCCAATGGCATCTATTCCAGTAGTAGGAATGTCTCCACCATTAGTATCTTCTGTTCCTGCAGCAGCAGTACCTCCCCTGGCTAATGGAGCTCCTGCTGTTATACAGCCTCTGCCTGCTTTTGCTCATCCTGGTATGCTACATTCTGAGACTGTTTACTCTCTTGCTGTTAACAAACTATTTTGCCATTTTCTTTGGATCTAGAGAACAGTAGACATGAAATTAGCCATTTTAACTTACGTTAAAGAATGACTTTGGGTAAGGACTGTACTTTGTTTTAGCCCAATGTAATTGGTAAGCAAACTTGTATAAAGTTAAAAGTAAAGAAACACGGACGTACCATACTGTAACAGTCAGTCATGTTGAGAAAAATATTAACCCTGTTATAAGAGCATTGTGATAAATCTAGCTTGCCAATGAACTGTTGCCTAGAAATTGGTCCTCTCCTATCTATTTATGACTATTGAAGTGCTGCTGTTTGTTGGGATAACTTTAAAATACTGGAATACGTATGATTTCTAACATTAATCACAATATAATTTGATGTCAACGGTGTTTGCATAAAACTGCAAAAGTAGAAAGACATGAGGGAAGTGCCTGTGTGTTTTCACATATTTTCTTAGACACTGTTATCTTAATATTTTTAAAAGGGATACCATCAAAAGAACCATAATACTTGTGTTTGATGTTAGGAACTAAATGAATGTAATTGAAATTCTACAGTTTAAAATGCTAATACTAATAAATACCTGTATTGTCTTAGTCACAGCCACATTGCCAAAGAGTTCTTCCTTTAGTAGATCTGGTCCAGGATCGCAGCTAAACGCAAAACTGCAAAAGGCACAATCGTTTGATGTGGCTAGGTAAGTTGGCATGGAGTGAGTGTATGTGTGTATCTGGTTCCCCAGAGTTAGAAAAACTACTTCTCTTTCACAAAGTTGTTTTCCAAAACAATATTTGCTTGCAGAAATCAATTCCTGCTGAGATACTACTTCAGGATTTCATAGGATGCTGTGGTTTTACAAGGAATGCTCCATGAGTAATGAATCATTGAAATATAATAATTAACTACTACAGTACATGTTGACACTGTTTTCAGACTCTTGAAAACTTAATTTTTAGAAGAGCATTTGCTGGTGTAAACATAATCTGCATTGTGTAATACTGTACAGGCACTCCTCCTGTTAGTGTGAAAACATAACAAGTAGTATTCTTAAAAATTAGCAACTCTAAGATTATTTTTAAAAGCAAGATATTTAATAGTTCTCATATTTTAAATGTACTTCACATAACTGTTTCTTATATATTCTTCAAGTTCTGCATGAAAAATCACCTGAAAGTTTTTTAGATTGTTTCAAGGCCTGGGAAAATGTATGGTCAGGCAAAATGTATTTTACTACAGTCTGAAGAAATGTATCTAACAAAATAAAACTTCGTTAGAGGAGGTAAGATAGTAATTTCCCAAAGTCTTTATAAATCAAAGCTTTCTCACAGATCTATACTATAGGGTTTTTTTCAAAAAGCAAATGGGTTGGAACATTATTTAATTATGTAGTTTTATTTTCATTTTTCTTCTGCAGGTTTTTCTTGTGCCTTGGTATTAGATAGATAGCACTACTGATTATTGGCAAATAGGATTAAAAATCTTTCAAAACAAACAATTTTTTTTTCTCTTTGAAATCTAGTACTGTCAGGAACGTAGTGGTGATGCTCTGATATCCGGAGGTACAAGAAGTTATCTGCTTTGTCTATAACAACACTTTTAGTACTTATAATGAAGGAAGTTCAGGGAACTTCAGCTGAAATGGCTTCTAGATATTCCATAAGAGGGCTGTCATAGTTTTGGGGTTAACTATATCTGAATCTGGTTGGTCACTTTGGTTGCCAAGAGAGGCCTGAACCTCAGGTGAGATGACTTCTGATGTGAAATTGCATGGTTCTCTGAATCTGCCTGGGCTGGGGTTGCAGCTTCCTTAGCCCAGTCACAGTTACTTCAGTAACTCTGAAACATCTGCCAGCCCTGGAGGGCATATTCCTTCACAAACTGCTGCTAATGCTGAGTGATGAACTGGTGTGTGTCTTCCAAGTTTTATTTTGGAGAAAACAGATAGCAAGGTAATCGATTTGCAGAGTTTATGGGAAGGGAGGAAGAAGAGCTAAGGCCATTAAATTGAAATGTAAAGTTGAAGTATTTTTTTTTCTAGCTGAGAATTATTTTGAATTTTGAGAAGGGTGAAATTCAAAATTCTACTTGCAGTGCTTTTATCACTCTGGAGAATCACCTATAGTGAACTCTTGGCGTACAAGAGTCAACTGTTTTGTCCTCCAGCATTTTTTCTTCCAAAACTACCACTTGAGTATCCATGAAGGAGAGTTTCATTACTTAATGTACAGTAACCTTACTTCACAGATCAAGGTACATACATATGTAAGACATAAGTAGACTTAATATGTGGAAACTCCAAATCTAGCAAAATTGGTGAGGGAGGAATTCACATGGATAAAACTTAAATAGTCAGCTTTTTTTGTTTTAAAGTTTCACTTCTTATTTTCATTATTTAAGATGCAGCTTGTTTTTGCTTTGCTTCCACGGAAGAGTATTATTATAGCACTATAGTTTGGAAGTAGAGGTATTAGCTGTTTTGGGTCTTGTCATGTGAGAACAGGATATCTGGTCAATTAGTAGAGTATTCATATAATCCTTCTCAGCTCAACTTTGAAAGATTTTACCATGCTGTCTGCTCAGTGGACCAGGGAAGAGGGATTTGGTGGTTTTGATTCATACTTGTATGCTGTTACAAATGCTTATTTAATCTGGCTGTTTTTTTTTTTTTTTTTTTTTTTTTTTTTTTGCTTTCAAGTGTAGCTTTTTCACACTTTCTTCTGTGTTTCCAGCATATTTTACATTTGTTTGCCTTAATCAGCTTATCCATTATTTGGCTAAGACAGCCAGTTAAAGACAGGGTAAAATGAGATTTTACTTCTGCTCACTGTGGTAAGGCATTTCCTATTACATGTTTAGGTAAAAGCTTTTAGTTCCTCTGAACTGTTCAGGTTACTTAATTCCCTGCTAGTAAAGAAAACTGCAAAACTCTTAGGCATGTCATTCAACTGTACCAAAAAACATCTTCTAAGACACTGAATTACGATAAATGTTTTCAAACAGGAAGTCAAAGCTGTTGTGGTTTCAGGAATAGAAGGGAATATTTGTGAGAAGAACCATTTCAGGCATAAAACTTGATCTCTGTGCAGCACTTTATCCTGTTGTACCTGTTAGCTTCATGTGATTAAATTTAAAATTGTATTTCACCCACCCCCCTTATCCTTCTTCTAATTCTAGTGTGCCTCCTGTGGCAGAGTGGGCTGTACCTCAGTCATCAAGACTGAAGTACAGACAGCTGTTCAATAGCCATGATAAAACAATGAGTGGACACTTAACAGGTATTGAAGCAGTTTTTGTTGTCTCCTTTTTTCAAACTGTAGAAGGCCAATTATAATATCGTTTAGAATGCTATTCAGATAGTAAGAGACTCTCATCTCTCTCTGCTGGCACCATCAGTATTTTTTTGTTCAAATCTCCCAACTGCTTAATGATCTTGTTTAGGAGCAAATATTTGTCATAGCTGGGATCATTTTATCATCTCCTCTCCTTTATTTTCTGCAAAGTAGGTTGGCACTGGGAAATGATTCTTGGAAAGGGTACAATAGGTTATGTGAAAACTTATGCAGCCATTTACAGTGTTCAGTTAATCCACTGATGAGGGTGCCTATCCAGTTTTAGAAGGAAACTAGAATGGTACACTGGCTTGGTTTTACTAGTTCTGGGAGCATCTATTGCCTTTCATGGCTTTTTTTCTTTTAATCTGAGTGATTGTTGTGGAGAAGGGAAGGGTTATGTATTTTTTAATATTTTCCTTTCAGGGGCAGGGCAGGGGACTAGGGATAGCAGTACATACAGCCTGTTCATGCTGATAACATCTCTTCAGTGTTACCTACTCAGAACTAAGCTCTGCTTGTGCAGTAGCTACTTGGTAATGCAAGAAAAAGAGTAAGTTGCTTATTTGTTTGCTAATCCTTGTTTCACTTTGTTAGGTCCACAAGCAAGAACTATTCTTATGCAGTCAAGTTTACCCCAGGCTCAGCTGGCTACAATATGGTAAAATAAATCTATCAATTTCTACCAAACTGGAGACTGTGTTTAAATCTCTGTACTGTATACTGTGGGGTTTTTCTCCCTTTTCCATCTCCCTCCACTGATAAATCATTATATGTTGTTCTTTTTAATGTATAACTTTATAAAACAAAACCTGCACTGCTATGCTTATATTGACATTACTTCACAAGAGTAAAAAAGAGCATCTTTTACGCTATACACATAGATGTTTTGTAAGTTGGGTTTCAATTATGGGGTTTTTAGGCAGACCAAACGTTCAGCCTCCAGTGTCTTCCACATCCCTGACCATATGTGATACAGCACCAGTGAAACTTAAAATACATTTGCGCAGGTAGTACAAAATGAAGCTTAGTCCAGAACCATACTTTCTTTAGAGCTTGTCTGCCTTTTATGTGAGTTTCTAAGGTCTTATTTCCCAGGGGCTGGAGTTACATACTTGTAAAATAATGGGTTTTAAAAGGATTTGTCTTGGCTTCCCTTTTTCCTTTCAACTTCTTGTTTGCTGGTTTATTGTGTTCTTATTGTCACATGGATTAGCCTCTCTCCTCCCTCATACTTTGAAAGGTCATGCTTTCCTATGTACTGTGTGATGTTTCTACTTTATTACTTGGGTAGTACTTGGTTATTGTTGATTTATGGTTATCTTTGGTGACTTCTCACATGGCCTTCATGCTGCTTCTGTATATTTTTAATTTCCAGTTGTCCTCTACAAGTTATTTCTAATTAACTTCTATACTTTATAAGCCTTTGCTTGAAAACCATTGTCAACTCACTAACCCATCTGACTTCTGCGTGAGGATATGCATGTTTTCACTCTAACGTGGCGGTTCAATGGCACTTGCTTTCTTTACTAAGCACTGATGTTTTTGTTATATCTTAAAAAGCACTCTCTCCTTTTCTATTTTCTAACAAAGCTACTATAAGGAAAAAAAATATCAACACCATGATCCAGCAGATGATTAGTCAAAAAATGCTCTGCTTGTTGCCAGCACTTAAGTAGGTTGTGTGGGCAAGGGAACAACGTCAGCATACTCCAGGAGTTCTAAACATAACTCTTTTAATTTTTGACATTCAAAACTACCAAGTCTATTGAGATAAGGAAGGAATTTTACAGCTTCTGTTGTCCGAAGTATTGCTCCCTTTCCTGATACTTACTCTCTGGTAGTGGGACTGCTGTTGCTGTTCCCTGGGGCAAGATTTGTCAGTCTGTATTGGGGGCGGATTCACTGACTCATAGACACACAAAGTGGAGAACTGATGTGCAGGGTGTCAGCTATTCTGTAGCAGCTGTTCTGATATTTCTGTAACAAAGATGTGGACCCAGACTGTTAGGAGAGCTGACCAGTTACATCGTTGCATGCTGGATTTTCATTCTACTGGCTTGTTCTTGTGCCCCAGCTGAGGAGTTCAGTAACACAAGCATGGATCAAATGGGGCTATAATTATCTTCCAAATTTAAATCCCATAAACAAAGTCCTGCACCTCAAGACATCAAAAAAATGTATCACTTGCTTACCTTTGATTTTCACGGTATCATGGGAGATTTTCCTGCATGATTAGAGTGCAGCATGCTAGAGAAACAAAGATGATGTTTAGGCAGTTAAATTTTGTCCAATGTCACCTTCATATGAGTAAAAGTTTTTTGTACATCTGTTGGAGCACTGGTTTTAGGCCATCCAGAGATGTTACTCCATAATTTTTAATATGTGCATAATGCTAAAATGTTTTTGTCCTTGTTAGGACTAGAATGTTAATGGCTTTGATTTTAATGCAAATGTGTGCTCTGGCCTGTGAGGTAGGAGCTTCCAGGGAAGGAAGAGACCAAACCAAAAAAGTTCTTCAAAACATCTGAGCTGATTTTCTTCTAACTGATACCGTGTAATGGATGTTCACAAGGTGTTCGAGAAAACTCCATTGATTAATGTTACTTATATAGTGTATGGTACAGGCAGCATTCAAAGAGCAAGTGAAGTAGAAGCCATGGCTATAAGGATAGTTTCAAGGCAGACATATATGAGAACTTTGGGAACTAGTGAAGCATTTGGGTTTTGCTTTTTATTATTTGTTTTGAAGAAACAAAGTAGTATGAAAAGAAATAGTGAAAAATTGAATTAATTTGGAACTGAATACATTAAAACTATGCTTTTTAAGAGTGATTTTTAATATTTAAGAATTACTTACTTTGTACCTTTCCTTTAAAAAGGAATCTTTCCGATATCGATCAAGATGGAAAACTTACAGCCGAAGAGTTTATTCTGGCTATGCACTTAATTGATGTAGCTATGTCTGGTCAGCCACTGCCACCTGTACTGCCTCCAGAGTATATTCCACCTTCATTTAGGTAACTGGTTATAATTCTGGAATCTTGCTCCTAAATTTTTATTTCATTTGGGAAAGCTGTACTGTGAGTGTAAAGTACAAGAGACTGAAAAGTAACCCCTCTCCTTTTTGTACTGCATCTATGGCACAGAGTGCCTTCTCGTTGGGAAATGCTTGTCTAGCTCTTTGGTTTTATTACAAGTACTGGAAGCTGAAGTAGCAAGAATTCCTTTTAAGAATACAGTTTTGGTCAATGTTTTATGCTGGCATACCTTCCAAAACTTACTCAGTCTGGCCGTATAAATATAAAGTGTCATAGTTCAAGCTGTACTTCTGTAGAGCAAATGGGATGTATTGGAATTCAGAACGTGCTATGAATTTACACTGTAGCAAATTCAGATGTCTTTTGATACAGTTCTATCTGTGAATAGTAGTGGTGAGTCCTTACTTCTGTTTCTCTATTTCACTTTTTTTGTGGATAAATGGATGGGAAGACAATAACAGCAAGGGAAAGAAATGTTTGCACACAATCATAGCTTCATGTTCTTTAAGTAGCCTCCTGAAGATTACATTTTTTTTTTTGTTTATTCCATGTGGGGTCTTGGTTTTAGCTTAACTATAGTGAGCTCTTCCTCTGTCTTTGCAACTTTTGCTATAGTTTAAGTCGACATTTCCCCAACTTCAGACTGGTCACAAGCAAGAGATCTTGGGGACAGGGTTGAACAGGTCTGTAAGTTACATGGTGCTGTGAACTTTGAACTAGGTTTATCAGGTCACCAGCATGTGCTGTTGGGACTCTGGAGGATACTGTTATCTTAATGGCAATGGCTGAGTAAACTCCTCTGGGCAACACTGAGGGAACATTAAATATCATTAAACTTTACATCATTGCATTTAATTTATGATTTCATCATTAAATCATAAATAAATTTGGTAGGCATAGGTTCTTTTAAGCAACTTGGAATTATCGTTTTATTGACAGAAGAGTACGCTCTGGTAGTGGCATATCTGCTGCAAGTTCAGTATCTGTAGACCAAAGGGTACCAGAAGAACCAGCATTAGAAGAAGAACAGCAGCAACTGGAAAAGAAATTACCAGGTGAGCAAGCAAAAATAGAGATGTATTGTGTGCTGTTATCAGAGAGGTGTTATAATCAGGATACACCTGATGCTGTGGAGTTTTAAAAGCTTATGAAGAAATGTTTTCTTTGCAGGTCAGTTTGTGACATGTCAGAGGCGTAACCAAGACATTGCTTGGTCCAGCTAATTCCTGACTGTTGCATGATCCTTTGTGTTAGTGACAATGGAGTTATGAAGAGCATTCAGGCTGCTTATCTTATGCACTCTCAACAGACGCAGCACTTCGCAGCCCTATTACAGGAAGGACTGCAATGAAAACTTTTTACTACATCATTCTTCTGACTTAGGTGGAGTGTAGTTTGGCTTACGTGCTCTTTGAAAGATCACAATACACATACAGAGGCCTGTTTCATTGCAGTCTGTGTAACAATATGTTTTGTTATACAAGGTTTAGCAGTCTGATTTGGGGAAAATAAAAAAAAAAGGGGGAAAAAAAAGAAAAAGGGTAGAAAGCCTCCTAGATGCTAAATGGCTAAGTGTTAAGAAACATCTTAACACTTCTGATCATCCCCTCACTTTTCTTTGTACTTTCTTTACTTTTGCTCTATTTTATTCTAAGATGACCAGAATGTCACACAGTTGATGTAGCAACGTGGCAGATTTATACAGTGCCATAATAATGCTTTTCTGTTTTGTTCTAAATTATTTTTCAAATTTTTTGATCGATTCCTAACACTGTGTTGTCTCTTTTATCACAGCTTAGATCTGAGTCGATGTTTTAGAAAACTTTCCTCAGTAATGCCAACATTCTTCCACAAATCTATTAACCATTTTAGAGCTCATGTTAGGATTACTTTTATTCCCCATGTACACTACTCTGTATTCATTAACATTTGAATTTCCTCTGCTTCTTCATTGCCAGATCACTTAAGTTTTGTGAGATTCTTCTAAAGCTCTTCACAGTCAGGCTTTTATTTTAATACCGTGACTATCTGGCATCATCTCCAGAAGCTGTCTTGTTACTTTTCAATCTCTTCCAGGTCATTGTTGCACACTGAACAGCACAATTGCTAGTAGAGATCTTTGAAGGAGGCTACTGAGAATCTTTCTGTCATTGTGAAAGTTTGGTAATTTATTTCACCCCTTAATTCTAATCCTTTAAATATTTGTTAGTTCCCAAGGACCTTCTGCCTCTTTCCATACCAGGTTAGTTCAGGGGATCTGCATGTGACCAATTTAGATACAACTCTTGTCTTTGATTTGTATTTTATAACTAACTGCTGCTGGCAGTCTGCTGGGTAATTCCTGGCTGTAGGAGGATGAAGGGAGATAGCAGGGACTGCTGAAGCAGACCTCACTGAGGTCTCGCAATGGAATGTTTGGTCACAGGTGGGATATGACTCCTGTAGTGGCTCTTTGAGGCCTAAGTCTTGTGTCTCTGGAATCAGAGCGTTTTGGTATGCAGTTTGTAGTGTCAGGAAGGTCAACCACTGCCTTGGCTTAGTTTTTTTATTAGACTTTGAAATCATGCAGGTATTCTGTTGACCTGATCTTCTTTTTCCACTTGCTTATTGATACAATTCGGTCTGTTAGACTTGAGAGGCAGCTCTTTCCTGCATTGACTCTTCCGTGGTATCATGTTTAGTCATGTGTACTAATGCTGTCTACTGTAGCCTCTGCTACTTTGCCCAAGGTGGGAGTAGACTGACTTGTCTGTAGCTTTCAGGATCATTATACTGTCTTTTCTTAAAGACTAGTGTTGCACTTGTCATCTTCTAGTCTTACAGCACTGACGTTGATCAAAGGATGGATTGCACAGCACAGCTAGTAGTTAATGAATTTTGTGTTTGACCTATGGATTAGCACTGTCTGGGTTTGGCAACCTGTTACTCTTTGGTTTTTTGTTTTATTTTTGTTTTAAAGCCATTTCTGTTTTCAGTTAAAGAGAAACTAGAGTGTATCAGCCTTTTACAGTATTTGATGTATAGATTTTCCGTTGTAAAGATCTCTTATAATAGCGAGTGTCATCTTGTTGCTTCATTGGCTTTGCTGAGTCTGGCTAGGTTTTGTGGTTGTTTTTTTTTTTCTTTTGAGATATTTAAAAGAGTTTTTATTGTTGGCTTTTAGAAGCTTTTCCTTAAGCATAGTAACACAAGCCAATAGCTACTTATTTAATTTGCCAGAAGTTGTTCTGTTTTTGTACTTTGGATATGCTTTTTTTTTTGTTATCTCTGGTAGCTACCTTGATTTTGCTGAGTAACCGTACTAGCTTGTTGAACATGGTATCTTAATGTCCGTGCTACTCACAAATGTTTTGCCCTTCTACATATTCCTTTTAACTGACTTTCTTGACGTAAATATTTTTTTTTCTACACTTCACTCCCCCCTTTTGCTTTGTGTCCTAAATCGGGGTTATGATCACATTCTCTCTCTATCAGTCTGTTTCTTCATATTCTTTGAACCCGGTGGTTAATTTTAAACAAACTTGACAGACGTCAAAGTGGTTAAATTTTTTTCAAGTTTTATGAAAATTGGTGATTGGCAATAAGAAAGAGGGCCAAACTTAGAAAAAGACAAGAATTCAACTGGTTCAGCAGTTGAATTCAACTGTCAAACATGTCAAACCGTTAGGGCATGCAGGCTTCGAAGTAAATATGTGCTATGTCTTGATTTGACTTGCATGCCAAAAATGTACATTGGGCATGCAGGGAGAGAAATATAGAATATGGGAATGGAACATACAGGGCATGAAAAGAAACAGAAGGCGAAGTGGAAAGAATAACTTGGAGGAACTGTGAGGGAGGGGGCTAGGAATGTGGGACAGGGGAAGGACAATCCCTGATATTGCAGAAGAATGTCAGGGAACCCATGCTGGAACTGAGATAATTCATTTAGGACAATAAGTGATGAGGATGCAAATCTGCAGGAATACAGTCTTCCTGAGTTCAGCTGCTCGAGAACTTAAGCAAACCATTTATTTTCCTGACAGTAATAAGTAATCTTAACGAGAATATCAAGTTTAAATACATTCTGGTCATTTGCATAGCGGCCTTTTCATAATATCATCAGCTGAATTCTTTGCCTTGTAGTAACTGAAGTGTTGGTTCTTGTACTGCTACTGTTATCAAATGTATAGAGGAACTCCAGATCCTGTCTCTTCACAGAGGATTAGCTGGTGAATGGTTTGTCTAAATTACACCCACTTCTTGGCCTTTGTGGAGAAATCTACAAGCCTGAGGAATGGGAACTGGAATTCGTACCTTGATTTTCTAAGGGTTATGGGTTTAAGGGGATCTACAATATAAATGCTAATGATAAAACCTGGAATTACCTGTAGAGCTATATTATCAGTAGTTGAGAGCTGTATCTCGTGCTGTTGGAAGGTTGTTTCACTTTGATTCAGCATATATGGATTTTTTTTTTTTAAGTCAGTAGCAGAGTTTAATTCTCCTTTGCCCCATTTTTCTACACATTGAAGTTACATTTGAAGATAAAAAACGAGAGAACTTTGAACGTGGCAATCTAGAACTTGAAAAACGGAGGCAGGCTCTCCTGGAACAGCAACGCAAAGAACAAGAGCGTCTAGCACAGCTGGAACGGGCAGAGCAGGAAAGGAAAGAACGTGAGCGGCAGGAGCAAGAACGTAAAAGACAACTGGAGCTAGAGAAACAGTTGGAAAAACAACGGGAATTGGAACGGCAGAGAGAAGAGGAAAGGAGGAAAGAAATAGAAAGAAGAGAGGTAACCAACTGGATAAAAGGAAGGTGGTTATGGCACTGGCAGCTGTGTTTGATTAGAACAAAATGTAGTGTGTACACTAAATATTTTGCTATCATTGTTAGTAAGCAAACATTTAAAAAATGAACTTAAATTTCTGGGTTTTTGAAGGTAAGGGAAGAGTGGACTAGCTCTTTTCATTTTTCATATGAAATGGATGGATGAGACATTTAGATCTAGGACAATATGCTCCTAACCTCTGACTTCTTAAAAAAAAAAAATTTTCTTTGATATAAAGAGATGCTTGAATGAACAAAGAAAAACTTACGGGCATTGGTGGCGTTCATGATTTTCCTGTGATGAGTTAATTTGTTAAAAGAAAACACATACTGGTTAACTTAAAAAGATATTATTTTCTCATGTTGCCAAATAATGCTGCATTCAGTGCAGTAGCATTTTATTCTCTGCAAAGCTGCAGAATGCCTGATGTTGAAGGTTGGAAAGAGATTTGATGCTATCCTGGAGAGTTCTTGAAGCCTTAGTATGAAACAACTTGTTAAAACAGAAAATTGGATCTTGGGAAACTGATTAAAATGGAGTGATATTCTGTTTAGTCACCTGTCTGCTATACAGTAAAGCCCCATTTCACCACTGCTTTCAAGTGAGCATTTAAACAATTGAGCAATTTCTGTGCTTAAATAGAGGCACATATTTAGTCCACAGTTTAGAGTGTGTTTATGTTCGTGTTTTAATTGCACATTAGAATATTAATATCAGCAATTAGAATAGTTTCTCAAAATAGATATTTATTATCTTTATTTCTTTCTTTATTAAATGCTACAGGCTGCAAAACGGGAACTTGAGAGGCAACGGCAACTTGAGTGGGAGCGTAATCGTCGGCAAGAACTACTAAATCAAAGAAACAAAGAACAAGAGGACATAGTTGTTCTGAAGGCAAAGAAGAAGACCTTAGAATTTGAGCTGGAAGCTCTAGTAAGTGATCGTATCGCAGATAAACCATACAAGCCACAGTAGTGACTGTGATATGGCCATGTTTATTTTCTGTAATTTCAACTTTGAAAAAGTACTTTTATTCCGTATTCAAATCCTGACTTGCATGACAAACCATTCTGGTAAAAAAAAGAGAGTTTTTTTTCTTTTTTTTTTTTCCTAAAGAATGATAAAAAAAATCAGTTGGAGGGAAAGCTTCAGGATATCAGATGTCGGCTGTCTACCCAAAGACAAGACATTGAAAGTACAAATAAATCTAGAGAACTGAGAATTGCAGAAATCACACATTTGCAACAGCAGCTACAGGTGAGAAAACATCCTCTAATTTTGTTCTTAGCCTTGCATTTTGACCTCTTCAACTGCATCAATATCCTAAGTAAACTTGCCACAATATATGATGTGTTGTTCCTTGTGCATAAGGAATTGTAGATAATGTGTCGTTCTTTTAAATGAATCTTCTTCAGACATGTCTAGGAATTGCTTCCTACACTTGAAGGTGTGTCTGTGATTATCACTTCATCCTCATGGAATCCTGTTGTGGGAGCAGTAAATAAATTGTTTAGCTGAAGATGTTAAAGGGTTTGGGGGGATGAGGAGAATTAAATTTAATGGCATGTATTTTTGTTGGCAGTGATCCCTGTTTGAGTGCTGAAAGAAAGAATGGACTTCAGTGAGGTGGCTTGTTGATGATGCTTTTTTTTTTTTAATTATAAAATAATGAACTTTCAAAACTGAAGTTAAACCAGTTAGTTCTTGGTCTAACCCTTGCATTTGTCTTTCCTACTTCTCTATCTAAAATTCTTTGTCAAATTAAAGATGGAATTGAGTAGATGTCTGCTTTTAGTGGAAGAATATTCTTTGCAATTTGTAAAGGTTTCTAGATGAGTTGTAGTATTTAATTTAGGGATTTTTCTCTTTATTAAATATTTTATATTGCTTGAAATTAATTCTTGGCCAGTAATAGGGGCTCACAGTGCTTTTCTACCACTACAAAAAGAATCTCATGCTTATGTTATGAGGGCTTAGGTGTAAAACCTATCTTAAAACCTAATCCTACTGTTCCATTTCAACTTTCTAAGCATAATTAATATAGTACATTCATCTGAACAAAATCAGAACTTGAAAGTTCATGTTTTTCGTTTTAGGTATGAGTATTTTTTTGACTTTTTTTTTCCTTCTTTCTTAAAACATCTTATATTTCTATTGAAGTTTTGGGTACACCATTACACCTTTCACAAGACATCTTTCTTTTGGCAGCAGCTTGTTATAAAGAGTAGAATTTAGGGCTCATTCTTTCACAGTGTTTGTGTCCACTTGATGCAAACAATAGCAAACAAGAAATGCTACTATGGGATGCTTGTGACATAAACAACTTCCATTGTTAGGATTGAAACCACTCTTCTATCTTTAATGAAATGCTCATGTATTGGCAAGTGAAAATGAAGCCAAACAGCATTCAATCAAGTGCAGGAAATTAAGTTACACTTAGCAGTACTGGCTCAAAGAGACAAGAAGCTGACTATGCTTGATAAAATGTGTGAAAAAGCCCCCATTTACCGGAATAAGTTACAGACTACCTATCTTATGTGCGCAGCCTGTCTCCACGTAAAAGCAACAACCATCTGAATTTCCCTCTAACCCTTGTATTCCAAAAGCTTTCCATAGAAACGGTTTGAAGTACTGTAACTCACTTCAGAAGAAACTAAGCAGCTACATAGCCATTGATAAATGAATGCTATTTCCACAAATTGAATGGAATTTATATCCTGCTTTCATATGTCATTTCTGTTAACTTGGTAATTTTTGTTCAGTTAGCCTCTGTAGTCAGAAAAGACGAAATATCTGTTTGCTTTTGACATAATATAACAAATTAAGAAGAAAAAAATGTTATGTTGCAGTAAAAAGCTGTAAGTCATTTATGTTATAGTAAAGACCAATGTGCTACAGCTGGGATAGGGTCCATTATAACAGACATGGTAAAAAAAGTGAGGAAGTGCCATTATTACCAAGAACTTGGAATGACCTTCCACAACTGGGTATAATAAACGCAAGGTGCAGAGGGAAGAAAAAAATGTGAAACCAACACTATTGGGAAACAAGTAATGAGAAAGATAATCTGTCTACAAGTAGATGTGGTTAAGTAGCTTATTAAAAAGTACTAGATAAACAAGGGGCAGTTTATCATTAACTCATTAACAATTTTTTGAATTTTTAATCATATCCTTGGCTGACTGTAGATGTGCTTTTTCCTTATGTACAGCTTTTAAGCATCGATTTTAGCTACATCACCATGATAGGAAAAGTTCAGGAGGGCAGAGGGATTCTTCACCTTCCTAACATTTAATTTGTGCTACTTATTACCCAATCATAATGGTTGAAAAGCAGATTGCTTTTTTTTTGTCTTCAGCATTTTCACACCACTCTGAAATTTCATTGAAACATCTGGTGAAGTACAATGAATTTTGCACAGTTGTCTACATTTTACTTACGTTGGAATCACTACTATATTTGTAGTGGTATGTATCCAGGAGCTTAGTTAATGCCTATTTGCCTTCTAAATTGCTTCATTCACAATGACTGTTAAGAGTACTTCTGTAATGAAAATCACACTTGCCTTTCTTGGTGGTTGTTTTGTTGGATTTTTGGTTTTGAGGTGGTCTTTTTTTTTTATTTTGATAACAATAACTGTGACTTTTTGGTATTATATTCTCTCAGGTAATCATTGACCTCGACCACTAATAGTTCAGTTAATGTTGCTTGAGGGGTTTATCACAATTGTGATCCTAGAAAGAAGTGTCACTACTTAGTAGAAAAGGCCAAATTTTATCTGGGGAGAACCTAAAAGAGTGGGAGCTTTTTCCTGAAAAAAAGATGAGTTTCTCAAATATCCTGTAAATTTTACGATCTAATTTGTAGAGGAAAGACTAAAGCAGTAAGTGACTTTTTAAAAGGAGATTTTGATCCTCTAAACTCTCCGATAGATTAAAAAGTCAATATTAACAGTTATCTTTATGGGGTGATATATCTTCACTTGGAAATATTTTAGTTCAATACATCTGACCTTTGCTATGGAAAGATGAGTAAATTCAAAGGAGTAATTATTCTTCAACCTATTAATTAGTTTCACAATGGAGTTTGATTAAATTTCTGGAGAAATTATGTAACAATTAATCTTGTGTGATTAAAATTTGTGCTAGTTGTATGAATTTGTGATATCTGGTAGAGTGGTATTTCCAGGGATGTTTGGAAGGATCCCACTTTCCAAACACCGTAAGTGTATGTGTTTGAATCATGTTTATACTATCTGCAGGGCTTCTGCTAGTTACCTGCAGGGATTATTTGTCTCCTTGATGAATACTTTGGCTCCCAAGTAATTTGACTTTCCTCTGAAGCACTGGAAGCAGGGTATGTGGCAGAGACATAAGATGTGTAGTGGTGTCTCGGTTTCTCATATGCTCTCTTGCTTGGGGCATAGGATCAGAAGAGAACTTTCCCTCATTAGATTGACAGGAAATGGTTTTTAAATTGCTTTGTTTGCCTTCTACTGCTATATGGGACATTGTTCAATTCTCAGAAATTTCTTATTGCATGAAACTTCAGTGCTTGTGATGTATTAATTTATTTAATCTGTTTCTTTAGTACAACTAAAAGATGTAGAAAAGCATGTTGTGGGTGCTCTTGGAATAGATGCTTATTACATGGTTCTCTGTGATTTCAGGAAACAAAACTTGACCCTCGTGATCCCTTGGCATTCTCTGTCCTTAAAACCCTCCAAACTGTCTATGTATTGAGTAGTCTGGAGTTTAGAAGTGTTCTGGCCTTTAAAAATAAACAACTAAGGTTAGGGTTACATTCCACCCTGAAATATTGTTCTATGTTACTTTCTGTGCTTGAAGAATGATAATTTTTCTGTAAATTCTGTTTCATTTTGACATCCATTCTGCTATTTGGCTTATCTAAATGATTCTTGAATTGGAACAGTACAATTTTGGTATTCTCATGTCTTGAAAGCTGATTTCCTTTCCTCTTTCTATGGAGGTTTATCCATCAATACGTTTAGTCTACTAGATGCCACCTTTCTTGGATTATACATAAGGCACATGGAAATCAAGGAGGTGATTGGTGACAGCCAACATGGTTTCACTAAGGGCAAATCGTGCCTGACAAATTTGGTGGCCTTCTACGACGGGGTTCCAGTGCTGGTGGATAGGGGAAGAGCAACTGATGTCATCTACCTGGACTTGTGCAAAGCATTTGACACTGTCCTGCATGACATCCTTGTCTCTAAATTGGAGAGACATGGACTTGATGGATGGGCCACTCGGTGGATAAAGAATTGGCTGGATGGTCACGCTCAAAGAGTTGCGGTCAATGGCTTGATGTTCAAGTGGACACCAGTGATGAGTGGCATTCCTCAGGGCTTGGTATTGGGACTGGTCCTGTTTAACATATTTGTTGGTGACATGGACAGTGGGATTGAGTGCGCCTTCAGCAAGTTTGCCAACGATACCAAGCTGTGCGGTGTGGTCTGGATGCCGTCCAGAGGGACCTTGACAGGCTTGAGAAGTGGGCCTGTGAGAACCGCATGAAGTTCAACAAGGCCAAGTGCAAGGTCCTACACGTGGAACGGGGCAATCCCAAGCACAAATACAGGAGGAGAATGGATGGAGAGCAGCCCTAAGGAGAAGGACTTGGGGGTGATGGTTGATGAGAAGCTCAACATGAGCCGGCAATATGCGATTGCAGCCCAGAAAGCCAACCATATCCTGGGCTGCATGAAAAGCAGCATGGCCAGCAGGTTGAGGGATGTGATTCTCCCCCTCTACTCCACTCTCGTGAGACCCCACCTGGAGTGCTGTGTTCAGCTCTGGAGCCCCCAACATAAGAAGGACATGGAGCTATTGGAACGACTCCAGAGGAGGGCTATGAAGATGATGAGAGGGCTGGAGCACCTCTCCTATGAAGACAGGCTGAGAAAGTTGGCGCTGTTCAGCCTGGAGAAGAGAAGGCTTCTGGGAGACCTACTAGCAGCCTTCCAGTACCTGAAGGGGGTCTACAGGAAACCTGGACAGGGACTTTTTACAAGGGCATGTAGTGATAGGACAAGGGGGAATGGTTTTAAACTGAAAGAGGGTAGATTTAGATTAGCTATTAGGAAGAAATTCTTTACTGTGAGGGTGGTGAGACACTGGAACAGGTTGCTCAGAGAAGTTGTGGATGCCCCCTCCCTGGCAGTGTTCAAGGCGAGGTTGGATGGGGCTTTGAGCAACCTGGTCTAGTGGCAAGGTGTCCCTGGCCATGGCAGGGGGACTGGAACTAGATGATCTTTAAGGGCCTTTCCAACCCAAACCGTTCTATGATTCTATATTACTTGAAAACTTCATGATGCCTGTGTGCTATACTAATTTAATAATACTGTTTAAAGTTTTCATCCCAAACTATGGCATGGGGCATGCAGGTATTTGGGTGGAAGGGTGTGGTGGAAAGTGTGAACACAAAAGACAGCATTTTGCATGTAGTTTAAGAACACAGTAATGGTGGTTGTTGGGAAGGAGGCAGGCCCCCTCAGGCAGATGATTTGGAAAATGCTGCATTATATATTGCTGTTTCTTCTTTGGTTCTAGGCAGGGAATAATAGTCCCATGATAGGAGTATGTGGCCTTCATGATATCCTTGAAGGGCTGAAAAAGATCTGCTGATGCTGTAGGCAGTGCAGCTGAACAGTGAGGGACACATGTAACTCCTAATAGTCAAATGCATAGTTTATCTTAATTTTGATACTTTGTGAATTTATAAAGTCCTTGACTCTGCTGTGCTATCTAAATATTTTTTTTGAAACATAAAGAGATTACAGTAGTCTGCAGTCATTGTATAATCATAAGATATGAGCTGTACACTGCAGAGGCCCAGTCAAAGACTGCCATGGGTAAAGTGGGAGAACTATGAAGTCGTGTCAGTACAGTCAGCCTTGTGTTCTTATAACAAAAACTAAAAACTTTTCGTGGGACTCACTCTGGTATTAAGTGATTAGGTGACATTTATTCTTAGGATCGTATTATGTCATTTGCAATCCTTCATGACAAATTGAAATTGTCAGATGGTTGATTCCTCAAAAGCCTGCAATTCAAGACAACTGCTGAAATAAATGACATAGTTTGTCTGAAAGGTGGGATGTTGACACTCAGGTAGCTTTTATAAAATAAGCTGTTTCACATCATGCTTCTATAATAAGTTTTGACAACTTAAAGTTGGAGGTCAAGGCTTCTGAAAGGTGTATGAAGTAGCACTTCATCCTCCAGAAAGAGCAAGGATTATATATGGGAGAGAGATAGATATGTATGATCCACTGAAGGAGGAATTTCTAATCAGCAGGGTCTCCCGTAATATATCGGTGTACAATCTTATGACCGTGTGTTGAAATTGCGAGAGATCATAACCCTCTTTCAAGAGTGCTAAATGGAGAGATCTAGGAGTCAAGTCTTCTCATCTAACAGAGCTTGTGTTGCATAGCTTTTGGCCATAATATATTCCTTTGAAGTGAAAGCCTTTATTTTTTCTTCTTTAAATAAACTGTAAATATTTGTGTTTCTATTCCTGATCAAAGTTAATATTTGTTTATTAAAATGAGAGTTAAACGGTTAGTAAGTGCTTGTTTTAACATTTCCTGAGATCTATCCTTGTCTTTTTGCCCTGAATTTCAAGTAATTCCAAGCCAAGTTACTTATTCAATGAGAATCAAATCTCAAGTAATATGCTTAAATTTGATATGCTCACTTTTTTGTATTGGCAGAGAACTATGTCTGAGTGGTAGTACCACACAGATAGTGGTTGGATAATAGCAATAATACATAATTTAGTGGGAGAAAAAGTAGGGTCGTTTCAGAAGACACGAAAATGAGAGGTCTTATGGCTAAGGTCATCTTTCGCTCACCTTTTTGTCTGTTTCTCTTCTTGTTTTCTCTTTCCTCATCCTCTGTTCAGGAATCTCAGCAGATGCTTGGAAGGTTGATTCCAGAAAAGCAATTGCTGAATGACCAGCTAAAGCAAGTTCAACAGAACAGTTTGCACAGTAAGTATATTTTTGTACATGTCTGAGTTTGTATAGGACATGATGCTGCATTGCACAGTGTACTCTGTAATTTCTTTTTCGTGTTGCAAGATGCACACTGAAAAATGTTGCTTTCTATGAGGTAAAATTCTCCGTGTAAGAAAATACTTATTTGACAATATGTTTAAAACCAGGAGATTCTCTTCTTACTATCAAAAGAGCCTTAGAAGCCAAGGAACTAGCACGTCAACAGCTTCGAGACCAGCTAGACGAAGTAGAAAAAGAAACCAGATCTAAACTTCAGGAAATTGATATTTTCAATAATCAGCTGAAGGTAATCCTAGACTTTTTAACCCTTTCTTCTAAATGTTCAGTTAAATATTTTCTAACTTTATTATGGAAAAAAATATCGAATTAGAATGATTGCTTTAGAATGTCAGTTTTGGGAACATTCTCAAATCTCTTTTTTTTTTTTTTTTAAAGAAAATACTACTTAGCATCCAAACTCAGAATTTGAATCAACTTAATCTGCAGAATCTATTTAAGAATAAATTTGAGCTCTGATTCCAGATCCGTGATTGCAAATATGAAATTGCCACTTTCTGCCCTTTTGCATCAAAGAAGTGCAAGACTGTAGTACGTCAGCAAATCTGCTGGAATCAGTACTTCAAATTGAAATCTTTAATAAAGAGACTTGATTTTCTAGTGACATGCAGAATTTTTATCTGCTGTTTGTAAGCTCATACTTGTTCCTGAATGTAGTTGTCTGTTGTTTGTGGTTTCATGCTTTATTGATCAGTCTTTTGTTAAAACTGTGATTTTTGTTTATTTCTGCACAAGAAAATTACAGAAATTGCAAAAGGCAGTAGAGGAAGTGTTCTTCAGATAGAAGTTATGAATCAGTCTTTAGTTATAAACTTTTAATAGCATTCATTTTTTCATAAAATATTCTAATGTTAAAGTACTTTATCTGCTAATTCAACTGATGATTTCTACTGAAAGCTGTCTAGAAAAATACTCAGTTTCCTGCAAGATGTAATAAACTGTGCTACAAGTATTTAGAGGCACGATGGTAGATACATTAGATAGATAGGTGCATTAGATAGATAGATAGATGCACTATGATAGATACATTAATGTTTCTGTAATTGTTTTGAAATTAGATCAACTAGGATTACATCATATGCTTTAGGATGGAAGGCGTGTTTGAAGTTAAGCAACAAATAGCTTGTTTTAATATTAAAGTTATTAATAATTATAGGAAAAATTAAAAGCTGTAGACCATACCACTGTCTCTTTCAATGCCAATTCAAAGACGACTCTCACGTCTTAGGCAGGGAGGTAGAAAGGGGAGAATCTCTGCAGAGTCATAAAAGACACATGACAAACAAAATATTCACAGTTTATTTTAGAAGAAAACAGAATGGTTTACCTCATTTTTTTATATGTGCTTTTTGGACACATCTTAACATGTCATGCTTTTTGGGTGGTTTGTTTTTTTTTTTTTTTCTTTTTAAATGGAGTTCTTTTGAAGTGTTTTGCAGATAAATATGGCCAAAGGATATTAATTCTAAAATTAGTGTCAGGATTCAGTTTGATCATAAACGACCTAAACAGCTTATAAATGGGCAGAAGGGTTGAATAATCTTAGTACTGTGACAGTAGCAAAAAAAAGAACAACCAAAACCAAACCCCAAACAAACAAAACAATATTTTAAGTACTGAAGGGCTTGACTTAACAAATAACAAGCTAATGATATTTAAAAACTGAAAACGCACATTAAACAAAGACATTGATTTATCAGAATGTCTGCCATCTATCCAAGAATGCCTTGTCTAATTGTAAACTATTTTGCAGTTTAATGGGAAAACTGATTTCTGTGTTCAAATCTTAGTATTTAGAGTTATCACTTTAAATGCTGAAAATTAGTTATGTAGACAGTTCTTTGGGAAAACTTCAGCAAGCTTCCTCTGACTGAGGATATTATATTCTTCATTTCATAATGTGTAGAAGCAGTGCTTAATAGGAAGACCACTTTTTGATGCTGTATGTTGGTATTTTTGTTTTGCTGCAGCTTGCTTTGCTTGCTTGGAAGAGATGAGTTTAAGAGGTGAAAACAAGGCAGTGGGGCAGTTGTGCTATGGAAATTGAGAGGTGGGAGCTTAATTCAGAGAGAGTTGTATCTTCTCCCTTTTGTAGTTTCACTGGATGTGCAAGATGTATTTTTGGGGCCTGGGTGGTTTTATTACTAGGTTTAAATATCTACAAAGGCATAAATACTTTTTCCTGGACTCAGCATGGAATGGTTGTAGTACTCCCATCACCAGAGAAACCTCTTAGAAGATGCTGTGTCTGCAGCAGTGATTTAATGGCTGTTGTTCTTGTGGAGAGAGCTCTCAGAACGCCTTGCATATGAGACTTTATGCACAAAGCTAGTGAAAGCTTTCCTGAGACTCATAGTTTTATTAGAGTTTGTGTGAAGTGGAAATTCTGTTCTTAAACCAAGGCAGAACACGCCTATCTCTTAGGTAATAATATTGCTCAAAGCAAAGTAGTCTGGGAACTTGCATATTTCTCAGATACTTTTACCTAAATAATAAAAAATCTGTGACGACTCTTAGGAACTACCGCTAGAAAGGGGACTGATACATTTGAAATAGGTAAAAAATGGCTTATAAATAATTACCAAATTAATAGCTTCCCCAATTAACAGAAGAAATTTTCGTTTACTTATTAGTAACTGGGTGCATAAATACAGCAGGCTCGTTTGGTGCTACAATACCTTACAATACCTTGCAGCCTACAATCAGTCAACTGTATAACGCTCACATTTAAATGTAAAACCTTTTCAAATAAAGTATCAAAAATTCCACCACATCTGAGCTCTAAACAACATAAAGGCTTATTATTTTGTAAACTAAGGGAAAATATGTAAAGATGGGAAATACAGAAATGTTTATTTTTAAAATGTATTTTTAATAAATAAATAAATTAAAAACTCAATTTTTAATCAAGAATTTCTAAATTATCTTCTAGGTTAAAACTGATAGACTTCTTTTACGATGATCTGCTCTTACTTTGTGCTTCAGTATCCTAACTGAGAGATGCATATTTGACGGGGTGGCTGTTAGGACAGCAGCACCATAATTGACACTGTCTTTTGCGGCTTTTGTTCTCTGACAAGTGATGCAGTGCCACTGGTGCTTGTCTTGTCTTCTATAATACAACTAGCTTCCGGACAAGAAGCAGAATGATGACCACATGTTTGTGAATTCCCAGGGGAAAAAACCCATATCTAAATACTCTTTCGGTATATACCATCTTACAGCATTTTGCACTTATTTCTTACAGGGAGAGGGAGTAATACATGTCTTGACTTAGTCAAAATGCTTAATTTAATAGAAAACAGAACCAAAATTGTAAATATGTAAGCTGCTGCTCTCTGAGTATAAAGTATATGCCAAACTAGTTTTGATGAAATGCTTAAGAAACATTGAAGTTGACAGCAACATTAAATTATAACCGTTTGTCGTCATTGAGATTTAGTCCTTATTGGCTGTGAATATTGGTTGCCTTATCTCCTATGTGAATACATCCTTAAATTTTGCAAAACTCCATTTCTGATTCATTCTCTTGAAATAGGCTGCACTTGATCTACTGATAGTGAATACAGAAATATACCTCAATAGTACAAGATAAAATGAACAATTTAACTAGTATCTAGTGTGCCTTTTCATTGATGAGACCATAAGGTTTACCTAGTGTTCCAATATATTTTAGATTACAGGTCAACTTGTTAACACCATAGTAGTATACAGTGGATTGCACTGCATTTGCCTCCGTGTTATAGTTTTTATGTTCTGCAGTAAGTGAATACTTAAAACAAGTGTTAAATTACCTCATCTTTGCTTCATGTCTTAATAACGTATATGAGCGACTAGGGAGATAAATGAAACATTTTTTCTTCCACTGGATCTTTTGTCATCCCTTCAAAACAACTGTTTTAAATTTCTTCTGATTAGTCCTTTGGAGCTCAAGTACTTCAGTTACTTTTGTTTGAAGTTAACATCTCAGGAGTTGGAAATGTTCATAAAATTTGGTTACTTTTCAAAAACTTTCTGGAGTATAAAATATTATTAATATTTCAAAACAGGTAGTTTAAAGTATCTTTGTTTAGTATCTTTAGGTAGAACCACATGGTTTCAGGAAACTGTTAGTACTTGTTTGGCAAAGAAATAGGTACCTTAGCCTGCAGCTGGTCAGATATCCTTTTAAATCAGATTTGAGGCATTTTATCAGAGAAGATAACAGTCTTGTGGATTGTGCTGTATTTGGCTACAGAGTAAGTGACTGAGTTTGTAACAAGGTTGAAAGTTTGGCCACTTTTTTGTGTCCTGAATTACAGTTGAAGGAGTCTAACTTCCATTACTCTTTAAAAATCTTAGTGTAGAAATCTAACTGTGTCAATTTTAATTATTATTAGTAAAATGTACTTAGGCAGTTGTTTATTTTCTCTACTTTATAAAATAATTCTGTGGAATAGAAGGCTTTATATTAGGTTTCCTGTTTGTACACATATAGTCCTACTATAAATTACCTTTACAAATTCTTTCTAGATTCAGTGTGAATTTACATTTAAATTTTACATAGGTCAGTCATTACACACTGTCAAATAAAGCAATTAAAATAATTCTTATTATGTTCTTATCTCCAAAGACCAAATAATCATTTCGTACAGCACAGAAAATCAAGTATTTAGAGCTTATGTGTGTTATTGCATAGGAGAAGACAACTGAGTTAGTGTTTCTGAAATGCGTTAGTCTTGCTGAGAAGCTATTCTCAGTGCCTGGAAAAAGTGGTGAACAAGTAGAATCAAGTTCTTAAAAATGTTTTACATTTTGTGTCATGTTCCAGTTGTTGTCAGTCCCTGTGTAGTCAGTGTGCACTGGACAAGTCTTGCATATGAATGCCTGTTTACATTTGAGCATTTCTTTCTTCCAGTCAGTGGCAATGGAAGATGCAATGCTGCAGTGCCTGGCAGTTCTCCTGGGCTGCGTCAACTACTTAGACTCCTTTCTAAAGGTCTCCATGCCATACTCAGGCAGTACACAACTATCTCAATCTGAGTGATGAACCTCCTCCAGTTATGTGCTTCACTTTACCATAAACAGATGAGTGTGCAGTGTTTAACTAAGTTAGTATTTAATAAGAGGTGCTAGCACTAAAACGTAACTAAAGAAAAGA
The DNA here is from genome assembly GCF_013368605.1 of Nyctibius grandis. Taxonomy (NCBI): domain Eukaryota; kingdom Metazoa; phylum Chordata; class Aves; order Nyctibiiformes; family Nyctibiidae; genus Nyctibius; species Nyctibius grandis. The sequence goes on from NC_090659.1 coordinate 20,176,635, forward strand.
GTTATAATTTGAGTCTTTATCTAATCTTTACTGCCTAGATAAGGAGTGTGCCTTGAATTACAACCTGGGCAAGGTACTAGTTAGTTTTTTTTTTGTCTTTTGCTTATCTGAAACTTCAAGATTTTAAGTGAATTGCCTATTTTGGTCGTGATGTTCAGAATTTTTAAAAAGAAATCACTTTTATGTTAATTATTCCTATACAGCACTGTAATTTGTGATTCCAGGAATGAGAGATGGCAATACATTCCCTTTATCAAATCCCCCCTAGCTATAATATGGGGTGAAAGGACAAATGGTCTCTGTCAAGGACAAAGCAGGTGCTTTGGGAGTGGGGTAGAATGAGTATTGCTGTGGGAAAGCCTCAGTGAGCACAGAACTGTGGGGTTCTTTCCTCTGGGATCAAATGCTCTGGTTTGTCTCAAGGGGAGAGAAGATTTGATGGAAACCTTGTATTGTAATCCCTGAAGTATCCTAAGTTCTATTGTCTTTCTGTCAAAAGACAAAATTTGGGCTTAAACAACTACATTTCTAACGTTAAGGTTTTCATAGCAATATGACTTGTCTGTATATAGTTAATATTACTCTGCTGTATGAAATTCATATTTTAATTCATATTCAATATTATGTGGGTACCTAAATGTGGCTATTGTAACATCAAAATTATACTTGTTAGTCTGTTTGTGAATTAAGTGGAAAGGTAACAATTTCTCTCTGCTTTTAAGGTAAGACATGCTTTGGCCTGCACACCAGAAACAAGCAAAGCATTGTTATGTCTTTGGAGTTACAACATACGATTTGTAAATGTACAGCTTTTAAGTTGCTTGTGTCTGTAAAAGATGAGTGTAGGACTGTGCTGAATATTCAGCTGGCAAATGTTTCATTCTGTTGACTGTTGAAGTGTTACTATAATTTTGTTCAACTGGTGTCCTATAGCACTATGGGAGATGCTGATTCTTTCTCCCCCATCCTCCCACTGGTACTTGGCAGAGCATCTATCTGTTGCATGAGATACTGATCAAATCTTTATTTCCTCCTAGCTAATGCAAAGAAGGATATATATTGCATTTTTTTAATCTCCAAAAATATTCCATCCAGAGCTAGGAGTATAAGCTAGGTTAGATTTTCTTAAAGGTTGCAGGTATGTCACAAAATACTGAACTAGCATATTGGCTTAGCTGGGAGGGAATAATGTGTTAAAATGTCTATGGAAACCTTAAATAATTATAAAAATGTCCCTTGAGATCCTAACTTAGCCGAGCACATAGATAAAAAGACAAAATAAGCAAACAAAATAATTATTTGGACCAGAGTTGGCAGCAGCGCTTCACTGCTGTGATGCAGCAGTTAATGATCCTGCTATATGTACGCAATATGAGAAACTACTTGCTTCAGACAGACATGGAGGTATGGCTCATAGCTACAACTTCCCCAGTTTTCTATTTGGCAGTAAAAGTGGCATATAACGTATGTATAGTGGTGAGATGATAAACTTAAATATCTAAACTATAATTAAAATATAAAGTTTGGGCTAGTCTTACAGTTACCATCTAGTGGAAGTAAATAATGTTTGGTGCACAGATGTCTTGCAAGTAGTAACTTGTTTTTATGTATGTGCAAATTCAGGAAGTTTTTCTGAAGGGGGGAAAATACTAATATTTGGAATTAGAGGTAAATTCCTCCCAATTCTCTGAATATATATGAACTGAATCATTCTTTCTAGTTTACAAATTTCTTGTTAAAAAGTAAATTAAGCTCAGATACTTGTATCTCGGTTGCCTCACTTAAAGATTTTGAGATATATTTGGGTTTTTTGTTTAAATACGATAGCCTTCATACTCTTCAAGAATTTTAGTTCCTCTTTCTTTGCCTAGTGATTATTTATCTTTTACTGCTCAAACACCAGAGTTTATCATAAAGATGCAAAGGGGAAGAAAAAACAAACCTGGAAAGCACTGTTGTTTAAATAACCTGTGATTCCTTGCAAAGTTTTAAGCTATCTTCAGTGTTGCCTTATTAGCGATGTGTGGCTATCACAATGCTCTCTTCAATAGCAAGAGGAGTTCTCATTAGCCAGGACTCAGAATCTTGAGCTTCTTGCTATACAAAGTTAAGTGACAGGACAGGACGTGAATGTGAAGGAAAGCTGGAGCAAGTAGAACAAAGGATTTCTAAATGGAAGCCTGTGCTAAAGCCTGTGCTAAAGCCTAACTAAACGTAGGAGTTGGAAACCTGTGCTTTGGATAGCAGACTCTGGCCAGAAAAGAGAAACAGCTTGTTAAAAATCATGAATACTAGTCAAGATATTTGATACTTCACAGCAGTAGTATGTTAAGCTTCAAGAGCTTTGTAGATACTTAATTTTATGTATTTCTGTAATCTACAAAAATTGATAATACTGTTGGCCAGGTGAAAAACTGCTTTCAAACCATGCCATTTTCTAATCTATGTCCTTTCGGATGAATGTTTGTAAATCACTCGACTGTTAATGTTCATATGGTTGTATATTTGTCCTTTGGACTCGTACATATTTTTTTGATACAAATAAGGGTTCAGGTGATCATGTAGAGAAGATGGGGACTGTGATTCCCCAAGAGAAGTTAATTTGAAACAAGGATCAAATCCTTTGTACCTCAATATACTACGAGTATAACAACATTAAAGAAGCAGAATTAATAACATACAGTTCTTGGAAATTACTGTTCACTCTAGCTAGCACTTCAGAAATTTATAGTCCGGTCAGATGCCACCTCTAGCTTCAGGTGCCGTTGACCAACTGTGTGTTCACTCCAATCTCCCAATACTTTTATTTTCTCATTGTTCTTTATGGGCCAACTACTAAAACCCCATTATATTCAATATTGCTAATGTATTTTCTTTTTAGTAGCCCTTCTCCTTAGTTCAAATTAAGGCTATGCATGAATGTTTATAACCACGGGCATTCCGAGTTTAAAAGTTTTCCCAAAGGCAATATCCTGCCTGAATAATTCCAGTGATTTTGCAAGAGTAGTTTATTTTACATTCTGTAATATCCATTCTAGATCCTAACTATCTACTAAGCTTTAATGTGACTATGAAAAATAATGATGATCATAAAATACAGTATTGCCCAAATTATCTCTGTATTTCAGTGAGTTTCATGGCCTTAGCAGAGTTTTAATTAAAACTTGTATAAGAACTGATTATCTCTTTAATGATGCTGCATTCAGTTTTCTTTGAATTTAAAATTGAGGATCATTAATGAAATGAGACTGAGAGGTCGGACACAAGGTTCATCTTAACTTTTTTTAAACTTTCATCCATATATCAGAAGTGTTTTTAATACCTTGCAAAGGTCATGTGCTACTCCTCTTCGTAATGTAGTTATTTCGACATCTTAAAATTTGATGTTGCACAGTGTGCAGTCGTTCAGCGCTAATCACAGAATCACAGAATCACAGAATCACAGAATGTTAGGGATTGGAAGGGACCTCGAAAGATCATCTAGTCCAATCCCCCTGCCGGGGCAGGATTGCCTAGACCATATCACACAGGAACGCGTCCAGGCGGGTTTTGAATGTCTCCAGAGAAGGAGACTCCACAACCTCTCTGGGCAGCCTGTTCCAGTGTTCAGTCACCCTTACAGTAAAGAAGTTTTTCCTCAAATTTAAGTGGAACCTCCTGTGCTCCAGCTTGCACCCATTGCCCCTTGTCCTGTCAAGGGATGTCACTGAGAAGAGCCTGGCTCCATCCTCTTGACACTTGCCCTTTCCATATTTATAAACATTAATGAGGTCACCCCTCAGTCTCCTCTTCTCTAAGCTAAAGAGACCCAGCTCCCTCAGCCTCTCCTCATAAGGGAGATGTTCCACTCCCTTAATCATCTTCGTGGCTCTGCGCTGGACTCTCTCTAGCAGTTCCCTGTCCTTCTTGAACTGAGGGGCCCAGAACTGGACACAATACTCCAGATGCGGCCTCACCAGGGCAGAGTAGAGGGGGAGGAGAACCTCTCTCGACCTGCTGACCACACCCCTTCTAATACACCCCAGGATGCCATTGGCCTTCTTGGCCACAAGGGCACACTGCTGGCTCATGGTCATCCTGTTGTCCACTAGGACCCCCAGGTCCCTTTCTCCTACGCTGGTCTCCAAAATGCATGTATTACTTTCACTAACTAAAGTTTTTAGACACAGTGCAAGTACAGTCTGTAAATAATTATGAAACTATAGCTAAGAAGTTACTAATAATGTTGTGAAATTAACTTACTGAAACTTTTTTCATTTTGGCCCTTTGAATTACTTGATATTTAGTTGGTGTGGGTTTGTTTTTTTTTTTTAAAAACCCATGCAATTTTCTGCATTTCAGTCAGTGCATGAGGATGGTTACAGAAAGTTTTCGTCTGGCTAATTTGTAGGTTGTGAATTTCTGAAAAACTATCCAAATACTTTCAAGATTAACTGTTTCAATCCGTGAATGAATAAAGATAAAGGATACAAGAACTAAACAAACCAGCATGATGCAAGTCATAACATATTTCAATAAAAGTAGACATTATTAAGATACAGATTTAGAAACAATTTCCTACTACAATTTTTTTCTGCATTTTTTTTTTGGTACTATGTTTTCACTGAAACCTATCAGTTTTTTAAAGTGAACTATTTTCAATGAAAAATTTCAGTTGTCATAGGTAAAGTTATCCTTTTTTTCTTTGTAATACTGAGGAGTTCAGATGCAAAATTCTAGGTTATGCAAAGAGATTCAGGATAAAATTTGTATTTATGTTAATAGACGTTAATGCAGAAAACAAATCTTGAGGGAAGGGTGATGGTTTTATTGTTATTTATATTCTAAATGTTTCAGGCAATGTCTTTCCAGCTGATTAAAGAAAAACTGACTTGTATATGGATGAATACTCTCTATGCCATGATTCATCCCAAAGACATTGCTTAAGGAATTAAATCTCCTTGGTATAAAACCATCCTGAAGATTCTTTAGTAAATCACCACTAATTTCAAAATAAAATAGATTAACTGAAACAGTTGCTATTATGAGCAGCTCAGAAGGCAGATTTTTGTATGGAATTTAATAAATGAATTCAACAAACCAGCAAACAAAATAAAACATAAGTGCCTTTTCAGATTAAGCTTTGTCAAACTTCTGTCAGCTTTTTAGAGTCCCATTTTAAAAAGGCTTTCTTGTTTCTTAACCCTTTAACGTCTCAGCTTATATGGATAAAAATAGGAAAAGAGTAAGTAGTTTATAGGTCTTTGAAATGTACCTTAAATATCTGCCAATCCATTTGGCAATACCATAAGTTTGAACAGAGATACCCAACCATTTGCAAGTTTTGTTACTTCACAATGAAATACATGGGGCCATTAGTTATGGTTCACATGGTATATGTTTACACATTTTATTTTTTTTCTCTAGGAGCTGAGAGAAATACATAACAAACAGCAATTACAGAAGCAAAAGAACTTGGAAGCTGAGAGGCTGAAACAGAAGGAACAAGAAAAGAAAACAGTAGAACTGGAAAAGCAAAAAGAAGCCCAAAGGTAACAAACTACTCTAATTTAAGCCTGTTCTCTAGAGGTGTTAGAGTGCAAAGCATTTTGCAAACAAGTAAAATAAACTTTGCATTTCCAGGAGCATAATCTGGTCTCAAAGAATATATCACTGAATGGCAAGAATACCCAAGACCTAGATCAGTTTCATTTCAATGCAGATGGTCCCTTTTAAAACTCAGGGAATCTCTTGATTTATCGTTGAATGAGAAGTGTGCTGTGTAGATGAGCTTCTACATCTGTCTGTGACTCTTGTCAGTAATGCGTACAGATTTCAGCAGTGTAACTTAAATGTGTAGCGTACTTCTGCACCTAGGGAAGTTCTTGAACAGTGTAAATAACTAGCTCTGTCTTTTATACTAACATAAAATACAGGGCTAATGTTTTTCTGCTACACACTTGGACATTTTTTTCTACATATATTTATAATCTATTTATGTAAAATGAATGGCATATAGGCTAGCAACCAATTCTATTCTGACATCATTTATCAGTAGGTGTTTGATTTAATTTTTAGCAATTGTGGGGTTTTTATACTCTTAATGTAGACAGATGTTGGTCAAGAGATGAAAACAAAGGCCTGGGAACAAGAGGTCTTAAATTATTGGTTATAGCATTACATGGACTGTGACCTAAAGTGAATTGATAGTCTGTGTTACTACTTGGTGAATCAAGTTAGTTTTTACATTTCAAGCAAAACCAAAACAAGGTTTAAGTGAAAACTGTATCTTCAAACAGTAATCTTATACATAGAAAGTGATTACATTTAGATAATTCTTAAATTATTTACATAAAACCTATGCCTTTAGAAGTCTTAAAGATCAGCTTCAGAAATAGCAAACTTTCTAAGAAAACTGCTTTCTATCACAAATAACTACACTAAATATGGTAATTATGTTGGAACTTCCCTTGAAAACAAGAAGGCTGCTGAGGTACTGGAAGTATAGGAACACTAAAAATATTCTGTTTCAGAATATTGAATAAAATACTCCACTTCCTTCCAGAAAAATGGAAATTTAAAAAACAGATTTAGAAAAGGAACAATTTCTGCCATGGAAATCTTCATGTCTGACTTTTCATGCTAGTTGAGCATTCAGATGTTATTAGTAATGTACAACTTCATGCTGCCCAAATATTCAAGCTTCTGAATGATTGTAATTGGTATACCTGATAATGAGCAGTCTGCCGGTCTTACTGGTTTTCAACAGGTACCAAAATGAACAAGGTAAATGAGTAATGCTAACAACCTGTATACTGCCCCATAGTGATTATGCAAGTGTGCTGCCTTTTAATAGCTCTGGTGAAAGCAAAGCAAGAAAGAATAATCTAAGATCATAATTATGTGCACTTTAACCTTTGGGTTAATGTTTAACCACAATCAATTTATACTGAGAACCATCTTAACAATTTCTTATTGGTAATTATGCACTGAATTGTGCATGTAACTTAATTGAGCAAACAAAGATACAGACATACATATTTGGGGATGGTAGAGGTATTTTTGAAGACCTCTTATGGCTAATTAGTCTTAATTATCTTAAGGCTAATTCCATGCAGACTTGTATGATTTTGGGAGTAACATACAGTTCAGAGGGGAAAAAGACCCTACATTTGAGTAAAATGAATAGAGCTTATTTTTGATGTTTGGCATAAGAACTGCCTGAGTGGTATAACGCAGTTGGTGAGAGAAAAAAGGAAATTAAAAGAGTAAAAGCAAATATAGGTAAATCCCAGATTAGAGGTCATATTCCACAATAATTAACATATCAGGAGTCTTGAAGTAAGGAAGAGAGCAGAATGTCAAATTTTCTGTTCCTAACCCCAAGCTGTGGTGCTCACACCTAGGCTTGTGTTTCTTTAGCTTCTCTGTTTCTTCTTGTTCCCTTCCTTGTCTTCAACTCATGATATTAACTTCCATAACAATCAAAGAAGAAAATTCTGCAGCTTCTGTGGAAGGAAAAAAGAAATCACACGTACCCCACGCCCCCTAAGATACATTTTCATCTGTTCTTCTTGCTCCAGCAGTTAGAGCAAACTTGGTTTATAAGTATAGGAAGACTTAATCACTCTACTAGAAACATAATTAAAAACTCAATTTCCCATCTAAAGTGCACCAGACTAAATTCACCAGGTAAGACACCACTCAAGTCAAAAGAAAATTGAGCTCTGTATGCCTATGTGATGCAGCTTCAGTGTTGCAACAAAAATGCTGAGTAATTGGCTGTGAATACTTTGTAAATGAATATACGAAGGACAAATTCAGTAATTAATATAGGAGACTGTTAGAACAGTGATTTTATTAACTTGTTAGATGACTTTACATTGAAGGCAGAAGTGTAGCAGTATTTAATAGAGGAGGAAGTGATATCCTTCACATTGGTGTCTTAACCTCTACTCATAGTATACTGATGTGGAATATTGAAATGGTATCAGCAATTTCATTGAGAACCAAAGATTTTTTGAGCTTGCAAGTTAGTAGCTGCCATCTTAAACAGATACTGGATACCTTGGCATCTCTCAGAAAATATTCTTGTCAACTCAAAACTTATATTGATAGAGATGAGATTTTTGCCCTCTGGTGCCAACCTACTATGTAGAAAGTGGATTTTTCCCCTTACGGAATTAAATTTTTTTTTCATGGTTTTTAGCCAGGAATTCATGTTGCCCTTGGACAAAATATGTTGTGTATAGTAGGCCAAGTCTGTAATGACCAGCTTGTTGTCATGTGTTTGTCCCTAATTTTGTAAGTACGAAGAAAGTATTGAAGTGGAATAGATCATGAAACAAAATAAAGTGGACTGTGCATCTGTTATAGCCCTATAGAGTTGTCTTTACTTGTGCAAATTCTTTCTAGCAGAGAATATTTGTTTTTTTCTTCTGTTGTCCTCTGTCCAGGGGGAAGGACTCGTTAGATTTCGCAGTTGGGAATGTAAAATTTTCTGAGTAGTTCTGCAAGAGTGCTGTATGAAGCTTGCAGATTTTTTTACTCCTTGCCCCTCAACAGGAGGATCAGGACTGCTGTATTTTCTGATTACTGCTTTCCTCTCCCCGCTCCGCGCCCCCCCCCCCCGCCATTTGGCTGTTTTGAGTCTTATCTAGGGATGTTTGTGGCTTTGAGAAAATAAGCAGAACCAATTTGTTTGATCACTATTCCTGACTTCTTGCCTCATTTTAGAGCTGAAGTCAGTGCTGAGCAGATAAAAATTGAAGTGTATGATTTGCTGCTTATTTGGTTTCAGGGAAAACTTAAAGGTAAGAATTCATTATTGAAAATGTCTGGTGATAACTGTAGCTGATATCTACAGGCCTAGATTAAATAAAAGGAATTGTGGGGCAAATGAAAATGGTAACTTGCAATGCTGGTATAATGGGATACTCAGATTACTTGAATTAGACTGCTTGGGAAGAGATTTTGAAAAGCAGCTTTAGTTACATGGAACTGAAGGGCTTATGTCTGGGTTTTTGAATGCCAAGGAGTTTTATTTCTTCAACCAAGGGGAATTTTCTTTTTTTTCCTCCTTTCTCCATATGGTTCACTACTTAAAACAACTGCATAGCGTTTATGAATCCCATGGAAAACTATGAAAAGAGAATACACAAATGTTGTTGAATCCCCATGTTGAGACTCAGATGTTGTTGAGTTGAAGAGATGGGACTGAAAGTGTAAGATACTGGATGTTATCAAGCTTATAATTTTCAGGGCATTGTGAGCTGAGTAAGAGACTGTTCTAAGATACCTGTGTAAAGTTTCATACAATAATTAGAAAAACACAGGTAAATATATTTATTTTCATGTCATTGTAGAGGAGAAGAGATCACAGCCTCAAAAAAGAAGGTGAAGTTTAGCATTTACAAATCTCTGAAGAACTCTGACAAGAAAAAGTAGTGTTGAATGTTTTTTCCCATATTACATTCAGCTCCAAAACATAACTAGTTTATCATTTCTGTGTGCTCAGGTTGCTCTGTACCTCTTTTAAAGTTCTGTGGAATCCTATTGTGAAGGTACAGAATTGATAATGTGAGTTAAAATAAAAAATTATATTAAAGGTAATTTTTTAAATGCAAAAACAAAGCAACTGAAGGTAATGGAGGCCTGTGCTTAGTAGTAGGTTACATGAAACAGTGTTCTCTCACTTGTTTGAGAGCCACAGCTCTTTCTTTATGAATACATATGGAGTCATAGCAAATCTCTTTGAATATTTCTCCTTTGCCCTCTAGGAGTCATTATGTAAGAAGATGCTGAGGAGTGGTTGATAACTCACCAAAATAAAATTAACAGCTCTTACAGGGTATGCAAAAGCCATAAAGAGTACACTTCTATAGATCGCACACAATGCCAACTAAATTTTATGGTCTTTTGTTTGACTGGCTTAAAAAACACCTTAAATGTCCAACAGGCGAATCCAGGAACGGGATAAACAGCGGCTTGATCGAGTGCAACCAGAAGAACTTCAGTGGCCAAAAAAAATTCAGGAAGATGAAAAGCAAAAAAGGGAAGAAATAACCAAGAAGAAGGAAAGTGAGGATAAGGGGAAACAGGAAATGCAAGAGAAACTGAGTAAGCTCTTCCAACCACATCAAGAGCCAATCAAGCCAGCTGTCCAGGCTCCTTGGTCAAATGCAGGTAGAGGAAAAAATCAAGAAGCACAGTTGCACATGCCTCTTGAGCAATTCTTTTCTGTTTTGTCTTTCCATTTAATACAGAAGTATATTACGTTTCAAGATGGGATTGCTAGTCTTATTAAAGTAAATCATGTATGGATTGAGCTCTGGACTCCAGAAAGTTGTTCTTTTACACTTCACTAGTCTTCCTAAAAGTATGGTGTTTAGCAGAGTGCAAAGCACAGTTGATGAGACTCACAGTGCCAACTGAAGAGAGAATCTTAGCTGTAAGTTGTTGCGAGATCTTGATGCAAGATGTCAAAAATTATTTCTGTACTTTTCTTTACAATTCTTATTTTGGTGTGGAAGATACACCTTGGGATTTTTTAGAGTAGTAGCAATACATCAGTTATTCTTTTTCCTCTTCCCCCTTCCTCATGCTTGTTGTTTACTGAGCAAATGACCTGAAGTCTAAGATTTAATTCCCTTCTTTCTGCTATGCACACGATCAGCTGAGAGCTTTTTCTCTGCATTATAACCTGATTTTTGCCTGTATTGGGAATCATGGTGACCCCTTAAGTGGCTTTGATACATACACAAGAGAACTGATTGGGAATGTAATATTTGTTTAAATATTTGATCAAAGGATTGCATAAAGGGGAAATTACCTTCTATCTTTTACCCCAAATCTAGAATTGACAATCTACTGTGTCCTCTTGCTAGGTTTTATTTGTGCAGAGTAGCAGAGAGCACTTTTATAACTGAATAGGCAAAATAGGAAGTGTATTATACAAGAGCAATTTAGCTTATATCTTTGGGGTTTTTCTGTATTCTTCTTTTTCTAATAATGCATCATTAGCATGTAATTTTTTTAAAACACCATCTGTAAGTGACCTCTTTTCAGCCAATCTGTATGTACTAGGACATTTTGAAACATCTTTCTTAGAAGTATAGTCAGGCTGCAAATGAAACTGCTACACAAGCAGGCTCTAAAAGTATTTGGGGTACCACTGATACGTGCAAGAATATCACTGAATTGAACCTATGGATCATCAGATTTAACTTACAAAATCATTGAAGCATTTGAGAAGTCATATATGTTGCATCATAAGTACATGATTCTTTCTATGAAAATAGTTTTATATGTCATAAAAGTTTAGAAAAGAAAATAGTAAGAAAATTGTATTTTAAATCATTCATTTTCGTATTTCCCCTTGTGTAAAAAGGGGATAACATGCTTCCTACAGACAATGTAAGGTTTGTTAGTTTTTGTGGGCACTTTCACCTTTTTTTTTTTTAGTATTTAAAAATAATGTGTTTTGATTTTTTTTTTCTTTGTGTGTTTTTTTCCTTTGCTCAGAAAAAGCTCCTCTAACCATTTCTGCTCAGGAGGATACAAAAATAGTGTATTATAGAGCACTGTATCCTTTTGAATCAAGAAGCCATGATGAAATCACTATTCAGCCTGGCGACATAGTCATGGTAAGAAGAGATTGTGATATTACTTGAAAAAATTACTTAAGCATTTGCACTTGTGTGATTGAAATTATATATGGCAAGATTTTTTACAGACTTGAGAAAAATATTTCAGTGAATAGCGAAATGATGATATGACATAGTAACCCTATTATACTAATGGATGGCTTCTTACAGTTCATTGTAAGTGTAAAGTTTAAACATAATCTACGAGTAGATCATATCAGTTTTAGTATGCTGAGCTCTGTGTGTCTGTCAATGTGTTTGAAAATGTTCCTACACAGAAGTTATCTCAGTGAGAGGTTTCTTGTCCTCCAAGGCAGCTAGGGAATAAAGTTACTGTTATTTTCTATTGAAAGAGTGACTACTATGTGTGAAATAAAAAACTGGCTTTGATAAATAAAGTATGTTTCTAATAAGAAGTTTACCTTTTTATAAGAATAGTACAAGAGCAGTGTAAAATTCTTAATTTGGAAAATTGCCTTTATTAAGAGAATATGATGTCCAGTGTAATACTATGTGAAACAATTATGCTAAACTACAAGATGGCTACACTTCTGTCATGGTCACATAAACATTAACATAGTCTTTGTATGGTGGTGATACTACTTCAGCAATACTGGAAATCTTTTATACAACTCTCTTGGTGACAATTTTTGACATAATGATCTAGTACAATTGTAACTTGGAATTGTTTGTATGATAATTTACTCTTTTTTTTAAATTTACTTAACTCTTTTGAGATACTTTTACATTTATTTTAAAGAGGATATACAGTAAATAAAATGTCATTTCTAAAAAATAGAAACTTCAAAACCTAAAAACTTGGTTGCAGATGTGTTAATACAGAATAATTTCCCTTCTTTTTTTTTAAGTAGATGATGAGATATGGGGATATGGTCAGCCTATAACTGTCATGTTAAACTCTAAAGCGATATTCTGCTTTTATCTCTAATTATCTCTAAAATTATAATTCTGTTGTTAATGACTGCAGTTATTAAATGTGTATATTAATATTAACAAATTACTAGTATGATCTTAACATGCATATGTCTATTCATAATGAAAATTCCTAGTGTAACTATTAAATGATACCTTGTTCACTGTGGGAAAGTGTATTCATTATAGTGTTCTACCCAACAAAATAGATTTTAAGAGTTTTGGCAGTTCAGTAAGAATGGATTTTGCAAAAAATACTTTGTAGACTCTCACAAGTTGTAATGGTTAACTATTTTTTAAAAAAGCATGTATTCTGGGGAGATGAGCCTTCATCTCAGCCTTTTTGAGTTGAGGCTTTTTTTTATTTGGTTCAGCTGTGTCACACTGAAGTCTTTGTGACATTAGAATCTGCTTTTGGAAAATAAAAGGTGAATCCTGGATTAGCAGCACTCCTGAATGACTCAGGATGAGGCCTAATGCCATTCTAAATAACGATGCAATGTGTTCTTGTTCTGCATCAAGAAAGTGTTTGTCAGTCAGCTGTTCAATGAGAGAGGATATAGGTACATGGGTCTCCTTAGGCTATGGAAAAGTGCTGTGTCTTGCTTTCTTGGGAAGCAGATTGTAGCCTAGGCATATAAGTAAACTTTTTTTCTTTGAGGAAGAGTGATCACTATTAGTTAGACTTGCAGGGAAATAACATTTTGGCCAAAAATACATGATTTTAAGGAGCACTTCACGTGTTTTAAATAGAGACTTTGAGGTAACCTGAGTCTTCCTATATGTTGCTTCTGGACTTTATTTTAACTTACTCTACAAAAGTAGAGTAACTATTCTCAGTTTTCTTTGTTTAACTTACTTTTGACAATAATTAAACCTGGTGACTGATTCTTGTGGGATTTATCCCCTACTCTGTAGTAATTGCTTAAATGGGCTACTCTTACAAAAGTTAATGTAAGACACTTGTGTGAAATGTGTTATAATTCTGCCTTGCTTTAAATCATTGCTTTCCTGATGGAGGTTAAAAGGGAATGGGTAAGTGTGCTATGTGACTGTTAGGAAGTCTATGCAATTTATTCATTTTCATAAATACAGTTTTTGTTACCATGTAGTTTACTTGTTTTTGAATTCACCTAGGGTGAAATTAACAAACTAGCTTACATTGTCAAAAGTAATTTAAGTGCAATAGACTAGAACTTACTTTTGATAATGGGCATTTAGACTCTAGGACTCTTCTCTGTCCTTAAGTGTTTGTCTTGTCCTGTGGTTCCAGAAGGTTTGGGTCAGTTACGTTTTTTGGAAAATAATAATTTACAAGCTTACATGTTAAAGTGTGTCTAATTTATGACATAAATGCAACTCTGTAGTTAACTGACCTGTACAGTTAGGAGTTTACTGTGTGCAACAAAATAAGTATTGCTTAGAATAACTATGTTCTAAGGCAAAATTTAGCACTTCACCGTTTTAACACTTATAAATGTCTTTGTGTGTGCAGGCTTGTGCAGTCATGCCCTGTAATCATATAGCTGTGATACCACCCAAACTGCTAACTGCTGTGAACAAAGAATCCAGCTGAAGCCCGAATCCATTGACTGCACACATGGGAACCAGGCCTAAATCCTGGATGTAGACAGGACTGCAGAATTCATTATGTCAGAATGACTTGTGGCTTTAATAGATGTATAGCTTGTAAATAGTTTTTACAACAGTGTAGTGCACTTTCACACTGTGCATGAATCTCGAGACCTGTCTTGATGGTCATGAGGGAGAAGGATGAGGGTTTATTCTGAAAGGAAAAGTATTTGCAAATTTGAGGAGGGCTTTCTTCTGCCTGACTTTCCAGTACACGTTAGCTATCTATAGCACTAATGTATCTTGTGTAATGGTTTAGAGAATGTGTGGGGCGTGGGCTGTATTTTTTTTTTAGTTCTTCCACTTTTTAATTACAGGATTTTTATATTTTCTCTTCACTTGGATTTCTGCTTTCTCTGCTTCTTACCTTTCGATGTACTTTACATTTCTTTCACTGTAAACTATATTGATTTATAATCCTAACTATAACTTAACCAAGCTTTTGTCTGGGAACAAATATTCTGAGGCAAGAAAGCCGTGCCTCTTTCAGGGCTCTGTCTGTTCAAGAAGTTAAGTTTCTATTATGTGTATGAATACATGTATGCAGTGTATGGAATTATTTTCCTTTGGATAGCTCTCTTACAAAGCAAGTCCTACTGGCATTTGCTGCTGTTAGGTTCCAGCTTGAAGTAAATGAATGGATTGTGTTGTTGCTGATAATATTTTATATAATAGGGTTTATTTAAATAAACTTCAGCATAATTCAATGAAATGCAGGTGAATGAATTACTGAACTGTAGTGGCTCTGATAGCAGGAGAATGTAAGTTAAACAGGAAGTTCATAAAGAAGCTTCCATGGAAGGTCTAAACCAAATTCATAATGATAGTTTCCCATCAGTTTTGTTAGTTATTGATTGTGAGACTTAGAATGAATGTTCTTTGGATTAGACACATAGACAGCCTCGTTGTGTTAGATTCTGTGTAGGCGTAATCAGCGTATGGCCTCTGGCCTGCAGAGCTTATATTCAACATAATAACAGGAATTCCAGTAGTCTCAAAATATCTAGATCAAAATCTTACAAGTGGAATAGAATTAAAATGGTAATTTAATGGATAGATAGCTGAACAAAACAGACGATGGTACTCTGTTTAGCTTTGATTAAATACTTCTTGTGAGACTATTAGGGTTTGGCTTCATATGTAGAGTGAATATCTGCCTTAAAACAGGGCTTCTCTTTATGTGTGCATGCACTGCTGCTGATACACAAGCCAGGTCAAAGCTGAGTAGGCCACTGCAAAGCCAGCCCTTCTGTTGACAGAGATGTTAACTTGACCTATTGCTTTTGCTGCTAAGAGTTGTGTTGCTGTTAACTCCTGTCACTTGTGTTCAGTCACTGGAACTAAGTAGCTGTAAGCCGTGGCTCTAATGTGTGGTTGAATAAATAAAAAATAGAACCACACACACTACAATTCACTATTCAGGTGTACATTTAAAGTCTAGTTGTATTTTGGAAAAAAATATTCTCAGATAGTTTGTCGTAGTGACTTGGGGATGGTGGGTGTAAAAATATAAGGAAATTAGAACAAATTAATTTTAAAAAGGTTCAAAGGAATTTATTTAAAGTTCTAGTACTGTACTACAAAAACAGATGTGAATTGTATTTTATATATGAATAACTGAGAAACCAGATTTTTTAATGAATTATGGAGTTAAAAGTATCCTTCAAAGTGCCTTTTCATGAGTATACATAGAAAACTTAACTGGATTGAATAAGCATGAATTTTACTATCCTAATAGGCTGTTTCACGAATTTAACTTATAACTGCCTTCTAAAGAGACATTAAATAATTTTTTTTTAAACCCTTTGGTAGTTTTTTCTTTTCTCTGCTTGTACAACACATTTCTTCCTGAAAAAATCACAGTGGTTTCTGTATAACTGTGATTCATTTCAAAGATGCCCTTTTTAGAACATCACCATAACAGATTTTTGGCTTTTCAGTCCTGATTCTTTTGTATATTAGCGATTCTAGTTACCAATTGAATGAGAGTAGAAACTATGTGACTATTATTGCGGTTTAGATTATTCAACTCGGCATCAGGTGCTGATAATCCATTTCTCCCTCTCTCTCCGAAGATTCACCCTCTGCTGTGACCTTCCATCACTCATACTGCTGCTTTAACAATCCTATTCAGTGCTGCAGTGGAAATTTTGCTCTGCACTGCAGTAAAACCACATTGAACTGGTCAAGCACGTAGTCCGTTTATTTCTGGGTTTGCTTTGAGTTAATAGGGACTGAGATAGAAGATGGACCCAACAAAAAGCAGAAATAATGGATTGTTTTGCACCAAAAGAGGGATGTGGGATAGAAATTACAATAGGAGGCAGTCAAAGAGTCAACAACTGGCCTAAGGCAAAGCAATCTTTCAGCAACTCAAATGAGTAGTCCAGGGACAATCAGAAGTAAAAGTTTGCTGCTTTGGTTTCAGTCACTTCTAAGCAAAAGAATGGTCCCACCTTTAGTCTAGAGTGACTAGTTTGCACCATTGCACCATTTTTTTGGCCACTAATTAATTTTTTTCTCCCCACAAGCAGCTGATGGGGTTATATTTTGTTAAAATCGATAGAGTGAATTCGTAGTTGTGTTTCCAAATGTAGGAGCATCTAACTCGAGACACTACTATATGCTATATTTGTATGATGTCATATACTGAAAACTCTTTTGACTGAAAAGGATACTATTTCTTATTCCTTAGCTCATGAAGTATTCTGTTATCAACACATCCATCACGCTGGTAATGGATTTTTAGGAAATAGTGTCAGGTGATTTAGAAGTACAAGTTTAAGCATCTCTGACTGCTGTACTGTTATCTGCCACAGTCAACTCTTGAGTTACGCTGTCATTTGAAACTCTTACATATTTTGAAATACTGATTGCTACTGGCCTAAACATATGAGAGAAATTCTTGCCAAAAGCCATCTACTGTGTAGAGCTGGTCATCTGACTTTTCATTACTGGTCTGGTTTTGCTGCTGACTTGACCATTGCTGGGGAAACTGCAGCTACACACAGCAGATTGTTGTACAAAGTAGGTGTTATTTACGTGTCAAAGGTGCCAACCCTATTCATATATAAGGGTTTGCTTGAAAACTCAGATTCTTTTGACCTTTCAAAGAGATTAGATAGCTAGAACACCAAACTTACCAGAATTGTTACCAAATACAATTATTGCCTTTTTTTCTTCTAAAAAGTTTCTGCAACTGACATTGCCTTGGAAGTATTTAGCCACCATATCAATTCACGAGGGGTAGCAAAGGTGAATTACTTTTTTTTCTGCGATTCTTGCTGAGTGTGGTTAGCTGCAGCTCACAGAATTTAAAGTAATCACTTTAGTTGAAATAGCAGACTAAGACAGCAATCTGTCAGTAGAGCTTGGAGAACAAATGTGTGAAATGTTTAAGAAAAGTTAAGAGGAAGGTGTGAAATTTGCAAAATCATAGCTTAACACGATTATAGTAATTAATTTTAAATATAAAATTAAAATACAGCTGCAAAAATAGCCTTGTTTTGTCCTGTCCTTTATAGCTTGGGGAAGATATTAGAGTGAGGGGAAGGAACAGAGGCCCTGCAAATTTATGTATGAAAACTTACCTTGGAATTGTTTTGTTTAAATCCATCAGCAGATCTGTGGGTTTGTTCTGAATTGTTGGATGGGTGTTGTTTTTAATATGCTGTGTTTTTCTGTAGTATTCTCTGCAAGAGAAAATCTAGGAAAATTTGTTTAAAACTGCATTTAGTGTTAGTTAAACCAGAAATATCAATATTTAAGGGATTTCTCTAGAACTCACTTCTCCCAAGTCTGCTGTACTATGACAGACTTTCAAGTAACTGTTTAAAAACCCATGCTTGGCTTATGCATTAGGACTGTAATAAAACATTTTTCCCTCATCATGAAGAAATCCTTTTGATTTTGGCTTGGGGGAAAAAAAGAAAAAAAAATAATTGCAAAGCTCTATTGCATTGCAAAATGTTCCCTTATCTAATAATATGCCATAGGAGGAATAGCTGTCAACATAATCCTCCAAAGGTAAATTAAATCACAACAACAAAATTCTGCCTAGGTGGAACTTGTATTTGTAATGAAGATGTCATGTCTCTGTAACTAGAGAAAGTTAATTACTGTGGATGAGATGGATTGTTTTAAGTGAAAATACCATTTGTATGTTACGTTTCTTAACTTTCTAACTTAATGCGTCTGCAGGTGGATGAAAGCCAGACTGGAGAACCAGGGTGGCTTGGTGGAGAACTGAAGGGGAAAACTGGATGGTTCCCTGCAAACTATGCAGAGAAAATACCTGAAAGTGAAGTTCCGGCTTCTGTAAAGCCAGCAGTTGAGGCAACTGCTGCACCTAAAGTTTCTGTGCGTGAAACCACTACATCGCTAGGAACTCCTGCTTCTACAGAGTGTACTACAACTGCCAATAACTGGGCAGACTTCAGTTCAACGTATGTTTGGGTAGCGATTATCACCTTAAATGTGATGGACTCCTTTTTCATTGATTTGATTGTGGTGGCAGTTAGCACAGAGTATCGAGATTGCAAAATAAAAATAGCTAGTTTGAAGTAAAATATTTTTTCCATAGTAAGTAGTTAAAATCGCAGCCTTGTGGAACTTTAACCATGCTCCCATCATATCTGTCCGAGCAATGCAGAAGGACACATCACAAATAGGAGACATTCCTAAGTGAGGATGGTGACATGGTGGAAATGCCAAGGTGTTCGCCTTCCTTCTCTTAAATTAGTTGACACCAATCCTCATTGAAGGTTTCCAACTTGGATTATGTAAAATATGATAATGACAGAGTTAACATGAAAAGATGGTTTGATAATTCCTTATCACAACATTAGTAAGACTGATAAAATAGAACATATGCCCTTCCCTAGATGTCATGTTAACTCAACTTAATGCTCTGTGCAGTATTATCAACTCTATGTAAATGGGGTTGAGTAAGTAATTATCTTATCTTTTGATCATGTAATACATATTTATAAATTAAAATCTAAATATCTTAGTGTAATATTACAGTACATAATATATGCTGTTTCAAAATTTTCATCAAATAGGTCACAGTAGCTTTTCCAGTTATTTAAACTTTTTTTGTTTTACTACAAACAGTCATTTTTCTGAGGGGGGAGGGTAAGACTAAATCTTGAGCTTCCTGGAGATGTCTGGCACATACTAGATTTTATAGTTTTGAATAAATCATACTTTTGACAAAGCTGTTTCTACCCTGGGTGGATAATGTGTGCTTTCATGCTTTTCGTAAAATTTAATACTCAGTTTCAATACAAAGTGAGTCCCAGAGCATTTATACTAACAATACTGTCATTAACATGAGATAGGGGTTAGGGATGGTTGTGGCCTTTGAACACTGTTACAGTCTAGGTGGACAACAATTGATTACTGCAACCAATAGCACAAGCAATAGGCAAAGGAAACTTAGGTTTAAGATAGGTGCTTTGTTTACACTCCTAGAGTTCAGGGGATTTTGTTCATTTAAGTGGGTATTTGGAGGCAGAGATTGTAAGATTTATTAGGCATTTTAAAGGACAAGAGATAACATAAAAAGGATATGAGGTTGCATAAAACTCTAAAGAGTTGAAAGGAGGCAGTAGGAAATAATTTTAAGCAAAAGAAAAAAGGATTTGAATGAGAAGCAGCAAAATGATGTACAAGGGGAAGTGATGTGAGAGGTCAGTGACATGCAGGTGTGAAGATTTTAAACCAGTTTTGAAGAGCATGATGATTTTTTTTTTTTAAGTTATCTCTTTCCACTGTGTATAATATAGACTGCACTACTTGAACTTGTATTGGGGCAGAGCTAAGAAAGGAAACTAAATTACAGGAACAGCTGGCCTTAAGTAGCAAGGACAAGCAACTGTATTTAGAGATTGCCTTTTTAAGATAAATTTATTGTTAGCCTATGCTTGACTGCACTACTTCCACCTGAGAGTTTTGATGCTCATGGAATATTCAATTAAAAGAAATTATCTTAGAACACAGAATTTTTTTTCTGCACAGTCTTCCTGCATGAGTGTTTTTATTCAACTGAAAACAGTAGGAATTACATCATTTTCTTTTTTCCAGATGGCCAACAAACACTAATGAGAAACCAGAGACTGATAACTGGGATGCCTGGGCAGCTCAGCCCTCTTTGACTGTTCCCAGTGCAGGGCAGCTGCGGCAGCGATCAGCCTTCACTCCTGCTGCTGTTACAGGATCATCTCCCTCTCCTGTCTTGGGTCAGGTGAGCATCTATATTCATTAAAACTGTTCTGACCCAGCACAGACGTTTGGAAAGCAAAGTATGAACATTGACCATGCATTAAAACAGTCCGGTGGGATAGGTAAGCTATTTCAGTTTGGAGTGATGAACAAGTAGCATACATTGATTTGCAAAGTCTGTGGCAGAATTTAACATGAAGCGGTTTCTGTTCTGCTATTCTGTGCTGGCTTTTTTAGGTTTTGGTGATCCAGTCTTAATGTTTTGGCAGGGTGCCAGTTTTGGGTCACTTCTTTGGGGCTTTCCTGAATCACATGACAATAACCTTCTCTCCAAAGTGGAGTATGTAGTTAAGTGGAATAGCAAAGGCAAAGCTTCACATCAGATGAATTCCATCCATCTGTTAAGGCATTTCCTTTTCCTCCACTGAACAACATACTGTTCTTGTAAGCAACTGTGTTCTGAAAAATGCTAAATATCTTAGAGCAAAAAAAAAAAAAAGTTGGAATGTACAATGAATAACTTGCAGCAAAGCATCATTTTCCATAAAGTTTACTTCCAGTCCTGCCAAAATAGCTTCATGAAGGTTTATTACATGTGTATCTTAATTGTAAAACTTTATTTAACTTGTTAAGCAAAACCTCTGATAATCTTGCATTGTACTGATTATGTGTTAACAGATAGAAATGTAGGAGGACTGTAAACATTTCTGGTATTACTTTGTAAGTTTAATTGACTTACTTTGCTTTATACAGTTGAGGGAGAGTCTGTGTATTTTGTTGCTATATAAGTAGCATAAGAATATAATTCCTTAAGCAGCTTTCTTTATGAAAGGTGGTACATGACTGACTTCTCTCCCTTTTTTTTTTATAATTGCATTAGGGTGAAAAAGTAGAGGGGCTTCAAGCACAGGCTTTGTATCCTTGGAGAGCGAAAAAAGACAACCACCTTAATTTCAACAAAAATGATATCATCACAGTTTTGGAGCAGCAAGATATGTGGTGGTTTGGAGAGGTTCAAGGACAAAAGGGGTGGTTTCCTAAATCGTATGTGAAGCTTATTTCAGGCCCCATTAGGAAGTCAACGAGGTATTTTATTTGCTTTTACCATACTTTACTTCTATACTGTAATACTTAAAAAGATACGAAGAGCTACACACTTGAATTTTAAAGTTTAGAATCTACTCTGTAAAAATGCTTTTTTATTACTCGCTTCTGGGGGGGTTTGACTTCCAACCCTGGAAATTCCTGTGAGGAATAAGAAAACTGACCTCACTTCTCCTTGGATCATGTGTCACTGACAAAAGATCTAAAGCTTAATGAACAGTCTTAATTTTATGTGACTTGCAACTAAAAAATTGGTGTATTGGGTTTTATGAATTATGTCTATGTAAGTCCCAGCTTACTTACCTTTTCCCCAAAGTAAAAAGGTATACCTCAAAGCTTAGACACTTATCATTACTCTTGGAGGATGAATGTGAAGGCAACATTAACATTAGTAACACAAATGAGAATGATTTTAGATATTTTGTTTTTTTCTGGGGGAGAAGAGGAGGTGCAGCAACTTGTGTATTTAAGGCAGTTACCTAAATGTAGCCATGACTGGCCATTGTACTTAAAAGCTTTAATTTGCACATTTACTGCTCTTCTTTTAAAATGTAGGGAATTGCTTATCACAGAATCACAGAAAGTTAGGGATTGGAAGGGACCTTGAAAGATCATCTAGTCCAATCCCCCTGCCGGAGCAGGATTACCTAGACCATATCACACAGGAACGCGTCCAGGCGGGTTTTGAATGTCTCCAGAGAAGGAGACTCCACAACCTCTCTGGGCAGCCTGTTCCAGTGTTCGGTCACCCTCACCGTAAAGAAGTTTTTCCTCATATTTAAGTGGAACCTCCTGTGTTCCAGCTTGCACCCATTGCCCCTTGTCCTGTCAAGGGATGTCACTGAGAAGAGCCTGGCTCCATCCTCATGACACTTGCCCTTTACATATTTATAAACATGGATGAGGTCACCCCTCAGTCTCCTCTTCTCCAAGCTAAAGAGACCCAGCTCCCTCAGCCTCTCCTCATAAGGGAGATGTTCCACTCCCTTAATCATCTTCGTGGCTCTGCGCTGGACTCTCTCTAGCAGTTCCCTGTCCTTCTTGAACTGAGGGGCCCAGAACTGGACACAATATTCCAGATGCGGCCTCAGCAGGGCAGAGTAGAGGGGGAGGAGAACCTCTCTCGACCTGCTAACCACACCCCTTCTAATACACCCCAGGTTGCCATTGGCCTTCTTGGCCACAGGGGCACACTGCTGGCTCATGGTCATCCTGCTGTCCACTAGGACCCCCAGGTCCCTTTCCCCTACACTGGTCTCCAACAGGTCTGTCCCCAACTTGTACTGGTACATGGGGTTGTTCTTGCCCAGATGCAGGACTCTACACTTGCCCTTGTTATATTTCATTAACTTTCTCCCTGCCCAACTCTCCAGCCTGTCTAGGTCTCTCTGAATGGCTGCGCAGCCTTCTGGTGCGTCAGCCACTCCTCCCAGTTTTGTGTCATCAGCGAACTTGCTGACAGTGCACTCTATTCCCTCATCCAAGTCATTAATGAATATATTGAATAGAACTGGTCCCAGTACCGACCCTTGAGGGACTCCGCTAGACACAGACCTCCAACTGGACTCTGTCCCATTGACCACCACTCTCTGGCTTCTTTCCTTCAGCCAGTTCACAATCCACCTCACTACCCGATCATCCAGACCACACTTCCTCAGTTTAGCTGCGAGGATGCTGTGGGAGACCGTGTCAAACGCTTTACTGAAATCAAGATAGACCACATCCACAGCTTTACCATCATCTATCCACCGGGTTATATCCTCATAAAAGGCTATCAAGTTGGTTAAGCATGACTTCCCCTTGGCGAAGCCATGCTGAGTGCCCCTAATGATCCCCCTTTCCTTGATGTGCCTAGAGACAGCACCAAGAACAAGTTGTTCCATCACCTTTCCGGGGATGGAGGTGAGGCTGACCGGTCTATAGTTACCCGGGTCCTCCTTCTTGCCCTTTTTGAAGACTGGAGTGACATTCGCTTTCCTCCAGTCCTCAGGCACCTCTCCCGTTGCCCACGACTTAGTAAAGATGATGGAGAGTGGCCTAGCAATGACTTCCGCCAGCTCCGTCAGCACCCGCGGATGCATCCCATCAGGGCCCATGGATTTATGGACGTCCAGGTTGCTTAATTGGTCCCTGACCCAGCCCTCATCAACCAAGACAGATTCCTCCTCTATCCTGACTTCTTCTGAGGCCTCAGGGGTCCGGGGCTCCTCAGGACAGCCTCCAGCAGTATAGACAGAGGCAAAGAAGGCATTCAGTAACTCTGCCTTCTTTTCATCCTCTGTCTCCAGGGCCCCCACCTCATTCATCAGTGGGCCTACATTGCCTCTAGTGTTGGTTTTACCTGCGGATGCATATGCATTTTTTAGTTTTTAAATATAATAATGATTTTTATGAAGAGATTTAATTTCTTAAATAACCGTTATTTTCTTCTAAAGCATGGATTCTGGTTCCTCAGAAAGTCCTGCTAGTCTGAAAAGAGTAGCATCACCAGCAACAAAAGCAACTATGTCAGGTGAAGGTAAGCATTTCAAACTGAATGGCATTAATAGTATTTTACTATGTAATTAAATAGAATAAGTCTGCTTATTACCCGCAACAAGCTTAGAATCAGATCATTGTGTTTTAAGATTGGGCCTGTTAAAATTGAAGCGCAAATCAATTTGCCTCTAGAATGATTTAAAATTATTATAGTAAGAATTTATATTTGTTGTGTATGTAGAAGAAATAATTTCACACGCCGTTAAAATGTCTTCTGTAGTTTGTACTGTTTCTTGTGTAAATATTTTGGTAACAATTCCCAACCCAGAATGGGTTTTTGCAGAGGACCACATAAGCACATCTGTGCATGTACTTCATGATGTCAGGAATTATTAATAAATGTCTCAATTTCACCCAAAGCTCATTTCCAATGTTTCATTAAAGCTTTTAATTAAAGAAATTACAATCAGTTATAGAATGTTGTGATCTTTATGGTCAAGGCTACGCCTCATTTTTTAAAGCTGGAGCCTGGGGCACAGACAGATAACTGTCAGGCCTCTGGAGGGTCTTAAGACTTGCATTCCTGGCTGTTACCACCCTTCAGCTGGAGGTTAACGTCTCCACACGAGCTGTATTAACAGACTATGTGGGCACTCTTAATCCACTTCAATGCATAGTCAGCTGGGTTAATTTAAATCACAGTCAGAGTAAATCAGTGAACCTAAATATAGGTTACAAATGAACATTCATATATGACCTCTACAGCACACCTTACGTTTTTAAACTACAATTTGACATACTATTTTAAGTGAAAGAGTCTCTTTGATTACTGGTGTATTTAATTTGCCACTGGCATGAGCATTACAGAAATTAAAAGGAGGGAATGGTGAAGATCCATGTAACAAGGAAAGTGAGATAATCAGTTATTTCAAAATACAACTAGTCTTGCTCACTATGTATTTTAGGAAAAGCAATTGTTGAAATGGTAAATCTTTTTTGTAAAGTATGGGATATCTCAGGCTGTACGTATTAAAAAGGAACACAACTTTTTAACAAAATGTTTTTTAAAAAGTTGTATTATTAAGAAATAATAAAGCATGGATTTAGCATATTCTATTACATTTAAAGGATTTAAGAAAAATTCCATGTGTTGCATACATTATGATATTTAATGTATGTGTTCATGTGTATGTGCATACAAACAGATGTGTGTGTTCTTTAGATGCAGTCGTTAGACAAACCACTTCTTAGCTTTCATTAAGGATGGCAATTGTGGTTTGAATTCTTGCTGAACTCCACCGAGCTAAGCTTTTTGTTCAGATTTAGTGTTCAGGCAAATAGAACAATTGCCAGCTGCAGTTGAATACTTGAACGTTTTTGTACATATGCATGAAAGTCTTCCTGAAATACTGTGAGCTGCTCTTAGGTCCAGAGCTGGTCCTAGAAGCAGAGGATATAATCTTCAGAAATCTGTTTTGTGCCCATATAAAGTGTGATAACGCTCAGTTAAATAAGAATGTATCAAGATGTATAGAAAATGTTACTGAATTGTCTGAAACTCCTCTTGTAATCATTTGCGTAAAACTTTTTCATGTAGTTCTGTGATTGAATTATGCATTACGTTTCTGAACATCAGTCTACTTTAGTGTTTTTGCACTTGAATCCTAAGTAGTTGACTGTGTTTTAACAAAACAGAATGCATTCAGGCTTTGTCTTGACGTTTCCCAGCCATCTGTTGCGTTAAGATGCAATGAGAAGTGTGCCCTTCATGCACAGCTTCAAGTAATGAAAGAATTCATTGTATACAAGAGCCAAACAGCATATGTAAAATGAAGACTGTATCTACAGATATTTGGATACTGAGACTTTCCATCTCCAAGACTGAAAATTCTAGTCATCAGCATAAACCAGAAACCATTGGGAAACATGTTCTCAGAGTAATTTCTGATATAAATTAATAATTTATGTACATTTTAATTATAGTAGCAAATTATTTTACAAAAAAAAAAATCCCCCAGAAGCAGCCTTTCAATAGATTGTATTTAGTTCTGATAAGTATCATTTTATTCATTAAATATTGAGGTTTCTATGAATAGTAATTAATAAATTTGTCTACTATCTAGCCCATGTATAGACTACATTATATTAGTTAGGTTTTGCAACTGTTAATCAAGTGATGCAAATGTTTATCAAGTGTTTTCCCATGTTCTGTATTTATTTTCCTCTTACAGAGTATATTGCTATGTATACTTATGAGAGTTCTGAACAAGGAGACCTAACTTTTCAACAAGGTGATATGATTCTTGTGACAAAGAAAGATGGCGACTGGTGGACAGGAACACTGGGTGATAAATCAGGAGTTTTCCCGTCTAATTATGTGAGACTCAAAGATTCTGAGGTAGAGACATAATAAAATCTTATGAAATTGAGCTGGGGGAGGTGTGTTTTATTTGGTGTTGTAGTGATAGTTGCAAGTCAGTGGATCATAAGGGAAGAAAAAATAGTTTGCAGTTTTACTGAATGTGAGACTGGAAAGAGAAAACAATAATAGTTGCATTTTACAACATGAAGTCATGGGTTGTGGGTTGTAAATTAAATTAAAATGAATCTTGCATAGTTAATAGTTAACTTGGCAGTTTTCTAGAGACAAATCAGAATAGCTATGACTACTTTGTCCCCCAGGTAAGTTTTTAGTGACTGAGCTGTATCTTACTGCCACTACTGTTAAAAAAAAAAAGATATAGAGAATAGCATTTTAGTCTATTATCTTTTTTTTCTGCTATTGTCACTTTCTTGCAATCAAGGGGAACAAATTTCACAACAGAACTCAGCTAACTACTACATTTATTTGAAAGTTCTTCACTGAATAATAGAGGTTCTGTTTCATCTGATTTTTATCCTGGAATAATCTGATAGAACATGTCTGCATTAATTTTTTTTTCTTTCTTTTTAGGCATTCTAAAGAAACATGTTTTGTCATTTATATTGCTCATCTGTTTGAGAGGATAGTTCATCTACTAGTAGGAATTAGCTTAGAGTCATAGTTGAATACAATACTAACCTCTTGATGACAGGGAGTTCTTGTTTATGTCTCTAAGAGTAATAGGGGTTTTAAAAGTCAATAAATAAGTAAAAATTACTGGATTTTTAGAAATGTAGGTGGTAAGGCTTTTTCCACAAGTCTTGAATGCTGTGTGTGTGACACAACTCAGTGAAAGACTGTCTGCAATATAAAGCTTGAGCAAAGTCACTCCTTAAAATTATTTCTGTTGGTGGAAAAGCCAAAGAATAAAACCTGCAGTGAAATATGACGCTGTAGAAAGCCTTTATATAATAAATTTCTAGATAGTAGAGAAATTTCAGTAACATCCTCTGAGACAGGATTAAAAAAAATTTGTAGTTTATACTTAGTATTATAGTCCTTGGGAGAAATAGTATTGTGGTATTGCTTTCAGAAACATTTTAGAAACTTTTCTCATCTATATTTTGTATCATGTAACAATTTTCTTCAATCCCTAGCACTACTACTTTGAGAACTAATCAGTCTTATACTGGAGAAGTCCTGTCCCAGCTTTGATTAGTCGTTCCCTTGTGTTGTGAGGTAAACTTTTCTGTGCACATTAAGACTGTAGTTACATAGAACAGAACCATAGAATCATTTAGGCTGGAAAAGAGCCTTAAGATCATCGAGTTCAACTGTTGACCTAGCACTGCCAAGTCCACTGCTAAGCCATGTCCCTAAGCACCACATCTGCACATCTTTTAAATACCTCCAGGGGTGGTGACTCCACCACTTCCTTGGGCAGCCTGTTCCAATGCTTGAGAATGCTTTCTGTGAAGAAATTTTTCCTAATATCCAATCTAAACCTCCCCTGGTGCAACTTGAGGCCTTTTCCTCTTGTCCTATCACTTGTTACTTGGAGAAGAGGCTGACACCCGCCTCGCTACAACCTCCTTTCAGGTAGTTGTAGACAGCAGTAAGGTCTCTCTGAACCTCCTTTTCTCCAGACTAAACATCTCCAGTTCCCTCAGCCGCTCCTCATAAGACTTGTTCTCTAGACCCTTCACCAGCTTTGTTGCCCTTCTTTGGACTCTCTCCAGCACCTCAATGTCTTTCTTGTAGTGAGGGGCCCCAAACTGAACACAGTATTTGAGATATGGCCTCAGCAGTGCTGAGTACAGGGGGACAATCACTTCCCTAGTCCTGCTGGCCACACTATTTCTGATACAAAATGATTATATGTAAGCCATGCTAAGTGAGCACAGGTATGGTCCTACCTGCCACACTTTTGCTGCTACTGTCTTTCATCTGACCTATTAATAAGCCAGTTCAGGACACTAAGCAGAGTAGAAAACTAGTCTGTCAGAAATAATATATGCTTCTAAGATGGTACTCCAAATCAGCTCAGTAAGGGTTAGAAAAATGTCAGTACCAGAATTAGTATGGGAGGAGAGCAGTGAAGGAGACAAGATTGCCTCAGCATCGAGTTAGATTAGCTTGAGCTCATTTTGACCTGTGTTCTTAGCTGTCTTTTTTGTTAAATCCTTTATTTTAGAAGCGTAACATCATACCTTATGTTTAGTATATGGTTTTGGATGTGCCTGTGCTCATTCCTACCTTTCAATTGCATCAAATCTAGTGACTACGGACCAGCAGATAAAGTTAGATCAGGTCCTGGACTAGAAGAGGAGTACTTGATGGATCAGTTTATGGAAGCATTGTAGGTGTAGCACTATCGAGCCCATCACAGCAGGCTAGCTTGTCTTTTTGAGAATTAGAGTAAATTTTGTACAGTAGTAAGTTGTGGTGTTAGGTAGGATATGGGTTTACCCTGACAACAGAGCTCCATGAGAGTCCGGACAAGAAATTCTGAATTCTCTGTCCCCAAGTTTAGCAGCTTGATTCTCCTCTGAGCGGTACAAGATCCCTTCAGTTGTGGCAGTGGAGGTGTTTGTGGGTCTGTACTAAGGAATTTACCTGGTTAAGAAAAGCACTCCTTTTTGCAGTCCAGGGTGTGGATTATAGTTCAGCCCTGCCAGTAATTCTTCGCATGCATCAAAAAAGATGGTGGCTTGCCCCACAGAGGTATAGGAGCAAGTGTACAGATAATTGCCTAACCTGTGGAATATCTTGTGATCATGAAACTGTGCCCTAAGTCTCTTTATATTACCTGTACATTTGTAGTTGATGAGTGGGAACTTACGCTGTCAGCCTCCTGAAACCCTGTGAGGCCTGTTTTATAGGTAGATAGTAATAGTTGCTAGTTAGTTACTTAACCTCAGCTACATTCTTGTTAGTTAATGTTCGGTTTCCTTTGAACTTTTGTGAAGGAACTGTTTTTTGTTTTCCCTTAAGATACTCTCAACAGAGTTTAGTCTCAAAACCTGGGAATTTGTATTCAGATGTGCAGAGCTGCCTTTTGTGTGCCTTTAAGGACTGGATGCTTGTCCTGTCTGGTGAGAGACAAGCGCACATATTGGCAAATCTTCTTTGCAGAGAACTCAGAAATAGACATTTAATACTGAAAACTATTTTTATTAGAGAGGTCAATTGATGTTTCTCTGTTCTCAACTTGTTTGGGACTGAAACATCTAAGTGCAGTTCATCAAAAAGTGCTCCAACTGCCCTTTTTGCTGGTGAAAATCACATCTTGAGATAAAATCTCGACGAGAGAGGAAATAAAAAGCACAGAACTCATGGAGATCTTGATATCCGGGATGCTTGTTTTCATAAAGTGATTCATATGCCCTGCAGGACATATTTCTTATTCCAAGTGGATAATTGCCATTACACGTACAGTGTTTTGCTATTCAGCTTGTTCACAGCGCCAGTTTTTACAAAGGATTTCACAATAGTGGCTGTCTGTTAACTTTAAGATGTACCGCTGCGCTTGGACAGCTGGCTGATTGTGGCAAATGTTACTAAAAGAGTAAATTAATTTAATGTGTTCTGCACTATTGACTTAGGCCCAAAGAAAAACTAAGGCAGTACTGATCTTTCAACAGCAAGCGCAGTTTGTAGAAATGGTTGTAAGCCTCAAAATATCGATGGTTTACACATCAGAAGAAATTTTTTTTGAGTCTGTTCTCCTGTACCTAATCCCAGGCTACCCATTCACATCAAGTTGCTAAATTAAACTATTTCCTGTTCCTTAAAGTTTCAGCTTATTAACAGAGTGAAAGTCTTTGTTCTTCAAATAAACGATTACACTGGTTCATGGTCCATTCTCGGAGTTTTCATTAGGTTGAGGCAGATGGATACGGATCTGTAAAAGGTTTTTATTCTACCCTGCCTTTCTCGAGACTGGTGAAAATTACCTCTGCATAAGGTATGGAGCTCATACGGTGCACTTGGAAACACAAAAATTTAGATGCCTCTACTTATGAAACTTTGCATAAATATTCTGAAAATAATAACAGTCTGAATGTATTTAATCTGGATTCTATGGGTCTTACTGTACAATGCAATTGGCAAGTCTACTGCGGTGTCTTATTGAATTAACAAAGCAAGTTATGCTCTACTGTTTCAAGAGACTTTATCACTAGTGTCTCAGGTGGGCAAAAGGGAAGTAGAATGGGGATATGTCCCCTCCACTGTGTTTCTGTCAACAGAAAGAATAGAAAATACTTCTCCATCTACTGAGTGGGCCAGAAGTTGGGTCCATCTTAAATGAATTATTTATTAATTTAGTTATTTATTGAAGTACTGCAGGACTTCTCTATGTATTTCTTCTGCTTTTTTACCAAGGATTTAGAAAATCCTCAAACAGAATTCAGACTCAGTCTGGTCAAGGTGATTTTGAAGCTTCTCTCTTAAAATAATCTCTATATGTTTACCAGTTAACTGTAAAGATACAGTGTCACAGCCTGTTTTGTCTGTCCGTATGCTCCTAATCTGGCAACATGGATGTTGACAAAGTGCTATTTTGAAGGTGGATGTTCTCTGAAGGTCCAAACACTTGTTCTTTATTGAGGAGGGGGAAGGGTGTTTCTCTGCCTGAAACACTTTCCAAACAGAATTAATTCCTGATATTGCCATATTAGTGCCAGTTGTCACCTTTGGTTCCATACCCTGTAATTTTCCCTACTTGGGACTGTCGATGGACTCGCAGTCATTTTGTCTGGACCATCTTCTCCTTGTCCCCAGATATAAAGTTAGTCTTCATATCTGATCTCTGCATGATGCTTTCCTATTTTACTTTTTTTGTTTATATAGGTCACAGTGGTTGTAGAGAAAGGGGGAGAACTGAAGAGAAAGAAAGGAATATAGGGAAGAAAGGAAGATTTGCTGGCCTTGTGGAAAGTAACTATAATCAGTCTTTTACAATGACAAGATAGTGTCACTGAGACAGGGATACCTAAGTATCATTTAGCTTAAAGCATCCACTTGACACAATCTTTCCCAAAATCTAAGTTGCAAAAGGTCAAGGAGAAGCGTGGTATACTAGATATATGTAAGGTCCTTTGATGCCAAATTAAAAAAAAAAAAAAAAAAATTCCCATTCCCACTCTTACCTTCCAATACCAGTTACAGCTTTTGAGGTAGGCAATGCCAACTCTGCTGGGTTTTCCGTTGTTATTAGGTGGGTTTGGCTTGACCAATACAGCGTTGTGAGGTGCTAGAGTTCAGTCTGAAAGATCAGGCTTCTTTAGTAGCTTTTCTGAAAGATGTTCAAAAAGTGGATATCTTAGAGCAGCTATGTAATCTTCAGGACAGATTGAAGATCTATCTAAGAATCTATTTTATAGAGGCATTCAAAATGAATACACATTTTTAAATGGCCCTGTTCTCTCAGTCATTTAACTAGATTTTTAGTTGCTCCTTATATTAGTTTCTGCTGGAATCCCCAAGTTTTCAAAGCATCAAGTTAATGTGGAGAATACTGAGGATGATACTCTTCTTTTCCATAGAGGAATTAGGATTCTGTGAAAACCTTCAGGTCATTTGATGTAGGCTTCAAGTTTGTGAGGAGGATCCTAAAGCAGAAGTGGAGGGGACTTGAGAGGAAGTGTCATGAGCCTTGCTTGAAGGCAAGAGGATATTTATGGTTATTCGTTTCTGACCAAAGTACAGTTTAGATTTGTTATGTTGCTGTTGTCCATATCAAACCTTTCTTTTTCGCAGAAGAGAAGACTGGCAATGTACTGGGAAGTAATTATTTAGGGGGCAGAGGGAAGCTATCCTAGACAGGGATGGTGACTAGAAGGGTTGGAAGACGACTGAGGAACGGGGGTGTGCAAGAGGCAGAGTTGAGACCACACACTGTTTTCAATACTCTAATTGCATGTATGTCAGCAGACCTGTGAGTGCATTAAAAAAAATAAATAAAGATAACTTCCCAAATAACCAGTGGCCTCAAAAGATTTTTTTTTCCAAGAAGAGAACTTTGAGTTTGTAAATTATGAAAGCTTTTCATGTTAAATTTCATCTTTTAGTATCGCTGTTTTCCTATACTTAACTGAACTGATTTCACTGCTTGCTGGATTTCTTGTGGCTTTTCAAAGGCTTTTCTTGCAAATCTCTTGGCCTGGATGATGATGATGTTCATCCCTCATCTCACCCCATCTATATTCAGAGGAAACAGCTACAGATGGGTAGCACCTTGCTATTCAGTGTCCTGTGCTCTCACTTGGGCACAAAAATGGTGGTGGGGCTTTTACTACTGCAGCACACTCCACCTACAAAGTTCAGATGACTCATCTTAAAGATGCAGTGACTACACTGACTATGCTAATGTGCCATATGAGAAATTTTAGAATCATCGTATGGACAGTATTGAAATAATTATGTCCAGTTAGTTTTTTAGGCATATTTGCAATCTAACTATTTATAGAGTTGAAAACTACTATTGTTGTTTCAACTCGACAGAATTCACATTCTGTAGATATGCAGATTTACAATTCAAATGCTATGTAATTTGGAATTACATTGGTATTTGCAGTCCATGAAAGGAAGAAGAGTTCAGGAAAGATGTCTACACATTTGTATAGTCAGTCATCCACTTCCATATACTGTTTTTTATTTATTCCTATATATTAATTGCCATCTCAAATATTAAGGGTTTCTGTAAGAATATAATCTTCCTGTGAGAGTTTTTTACTTACATCCTTGGTTATTGTGTTAAAGGGAAGCATAGTAAATCATTTTCATGTACTGGAGAAATAAATGAGTGCTAAACTTTAATCTTACTTTCTATTTCAAGGCTCCTGGAGCAGCAGGAAAAACAGGAAGCTTAGGGAAGAAACCTGGTGAGTCATATATTGTGACAGTACCTTGTATCTGTTCTTAAGTACTTAAGTTCAATGGCAACAAAAGCTTTTCTGTGAAAATAAATTGTTTGTTCTTTGTCATTTTGTAGTAATTGGCACTGATGAAAACTGTTGTCTATAATACAATAATGCATAAACTGTCAATCATTCTATCTGTCATGTATCAATCTCTAGCATGTAGCTAGAGAATAAAAACCTGCTTGCTCAAAAATGAATGTAAACTTCATGATAGATTGCTGAACAGAACAGTGGAAGCCTACAAAAAGCCCAAGTTTGCCAGTGCCTCTGAAAATGGAAGTACACATTCTTACGGTGTGGGTTTACAGCATTTTGCCCAGAATGCTACTGAATATGGTATACATGGACTCTGTGAGCTCTTGTGCCTGCTTCTCATTTTCAAGAGCACATGCCTTGTATCCATGCTACGTAGCTTATTGCCTGTCAAGTATTGCAAGAAGATCATGTTGCATGTTACTTTTTGGCTGGAAAGAGGTCCCCTGGCTCTTGGGGTGGTGGGGGCTTTCCTTCCAAACAGCTATTGTATTTCCAAAGATCATTAGAAAAGTGCATTCTCTGCCACTGGCAGGCATTTGTAAACTTTCCAGAACACCTCTCTTTTTTTCCCTTCAGTGTGTTTATTTGCTGTTGTACCGAAGAGATGACTTTGCGTTGAGCTGAACCAAACTGAAGAGGGGGTGCTCCGTGCTTCTATTCTGTCCCTTTCTCTGAGGCTTGTTCAGTTGCACAGTGAGGTGGTTCAAGGATGTGATCTACCAAATCTTGCCTTATTTCCATAGGCACACACATGCATATGCATATGTTGTTTTGTGGGGAGGAGGTTTTGCTTTGTCTCCCTGAACAGGTTCACTGTGCGTGTAAAAGGAGTCGGGGAGAGAAGATTGCAGCAGCCCCAACTTCATTTGGCTTATTTTACTTTGACACATGAGTAGTGGGCTCCTCTCGTCAAATCTTAGTGAGCCATCTATGGAAAGAAGGGCTTGGAAGTAAACTACTCCTGCCTTTTCTAACTTTAATTTGCGTGATTAAAAATAGTTGTGTTAATAGATGCAAAGCTCAAGAGAACAAGAACAGAGATCTGGAAAACCTCTGGAAGTGATACCTGGTAGGAATGGTGAGAAGATGCTCATAGGGCTGGCTGCTTTTTCCATGTGTGGGAGAATGGTGGATGGCAAGGCTGGAGTACCAGCCTTATAGTCGCTGGTCTCCTGTATTTGAACTTTCAGTGAAGTAGAGACTGGGGGGATGTTGACAAAAGGTGTGTTCAGAATCTTTTGGAGTTTAAGAACAGTTTGGGAACAATCCTGCCTGTTTTTCAGCAAGGAGATTCATGGATGTTTTTGCTATAAATGAGCTGCGAGTGCTTAGCCAATGTAAGTGAAATGCTAATGAATGAGGCGAAATATTCCTGTTTATTCTAGAAGCAGCAGGACGAGTAGGTGGGAGTTGGTAACTGTGTGTTGAAGGGCAAGGGAAAAGAAACTGTTCTCTGCGTATTTAAGCAGCAATGTGAGGACAATTTATCTGTGAGAAGGCATTTATTTCTTTTTGTAAATGTATCTGTTTTAGTAGAGGCCACATTTTTTGTCCTGGACTGTAATTGAATTGGATCTCTTCTCAGTAATTCAATGCTTAAATAAATCAAGACTAAAACGTCCTTCCTGGAAGGAAAGCTATTTCTTTTCTTTTCTTTTTTTTTTTTTTTTTTTTTTACTTTTTTGCTGAGTTGTTTTCTCTAACTTTCTGCTTCTCTGTGACATGCAAGAACTGAATGTTAAACTTGTAATTCATGTTGTAACTTACTTAACACACAGTCCACAGTAAAAATTCTTTGTGCTGCTGGTTGGTGAAGGAGGATATCTGATACCTGGAGCCTTGTAAATCACCTTTTTATAGATAAAAATGAGAAATTCCTGGTTCTGAGAGAGATGCAAGGTATAAGATTTTTGCTCTTTCAGTATGATATACTGAATATTATAATTGCCATGGTAGTGAGAGAGATTTTTGCTTGATTTTAAAAAAAAAATATATTTTGACAAACTCCCACACTTAATGTGTTTGCTTGTGTTAATTTTGCCTCCTGAGTAGCTCTAGGGTAGAGGAATTAATGTGATTCTGTGGAAAAACCTGCAAATGCAGGAAGTTTGCAGGCTTTCTAGCAGTATAGCCATGTTTCCTGCCAAATAGCCTGCTTGCTTTGCCTTTGTACAGGACAGCCTGTGCTGCTGCAGCTGGCTTTTCTTTGTGTAAACCTTTCTGCTCTTCTATCATCACCTGCTCTATTTTACTTAGAAATTCTTTCTTCTGTCTTCTGCTTTCACACTTTGTGTGCTAAGTTCCAGATCCAGGTTTAAAGCATCTTTCTAACTCTCAGTTACTGGCTTTTTCATCACCTGTTTGGTTCCACCTCTATGTGCCTGCCTCTCCCCTCTTCTAGTTACGATGAGGGAGGTTCTGCCGTAGTTAACTCTGCGTGTGTCATCGATTGCAGTGACCTCAGATTGCTTGCCATCTCTGTGCTTTTTCATTGTCCTCATGTCGTTCATTTACATCTTGAATGCTTCTCTGACCATTTTTAATTTTCCTAATCATCCTTTTCTTCTACATTTTAAGTAAATCATCTGATCG
Organism: Nyctibius grandis; assembly: GCF_013368605.1. Taxonomy (NCBI): domain Eukaryota; kingdom Metazoa; phylum Chordata; class Aves; order Nyctibiiformes; family Nyctibiidae; genus Nyctibius; species Nyctibius grandis. Next base: position 20,212,547 of record NC_090659.1, read on the forward strand.
TTTTTCCCTGGAGGTCTTCAAATCACTTTGTTGTTTCTTCCCTGCAACAAAACCTCCCTCTGTTTGAAAGGAGTTGGCTTTGTGGTTTCCTCTGCGTACAACTGCCTTTTCAATGATTGTTCCCTTTCCCTGCTTTACCAGCAGACTCCCCGCTCCTTTCCCAGCCTGTGGGTGATGTGTTGTTACTGAGCGCCTTTGCTGTTTCTCTTGGCCACAGGAAGTTTGGTGCTTGTTGGCAGAGAGGGCCAACACTGTGTTACTTTCTTAGTATGGCTGCCCATGAGAAAGCTGGAGAGCACTTCTGTGTACGTGCTCCCTTCAGACTCAGTCCCTTTTGCTGTTGTTGCTGTGTTGACTGCTAGTCCACCTCACGCTCCCTGTCACATTGCTTTCTGCTGCTTTATAAAGGGACAAACTGACGGCAGGTGTGACCTTTTTCTGCTTAGTCTTCCAGTGCCAGTTTTTTAGGATAGACTAGATTGAAAATATATACAAACAGTAATCGTAAGTGAAAATAACTGATACAGATATTTTTTTATCAAGATTTTCAAATAAAAGCTAAAATCTCAAGCAATGTATTGATCTGTGATCAGATAATTGCTGAGGCTTTAAAATAAGCTGACTGCCTTTGCACTGAAGCAGTTGAGACACATTTCTCTGATCTTGTACTACTGTCTCTGTTGTGGGTTTTTTCTGGGGTAGTCTTAGACCTCAACCATAACCAGTCAAACTCAGTGCCCACATCGGCTGTTTGATGGTCCCCAATTTTATTTGATGCATTGCCAAATAAAAACCTCCTTTGTCTTAAACACAGGTCCAGAATTTACTATTCCAGGAAAGGTTTTTCATAAAAAAAAAAAAAAATATTCACCATCCCCCTCAAAAAAACCTAACCCCTAGATCATTCTGTTAAGCAGAATACTTATTTGATGAATGCTGTGTACTGGGATCCTACAGTGGAGTTTTCAGCAGTGACAACACTACTTTTGTGCTGCTTTGAATGTCTGAGACCCTTTACAGCTAAATGAAGGCTAAAAAAAAAAATTCCCCACAGAATCCCCTTAACTCATGACTAAAAAGGGACTACGTAAATGTAGTAGCCTCAAAGGCTTAGCTTACCAAAAGCTAAAAAGTTCCCAAATCTACCATTTTTTGTTTACAAAAATTTCCCAATTATCATAGTGTTAAACATGTTCTCCATCACCCTGAACACGGTTTGATGACATGCTAAACCTGACTTAAAAGGTATCAGTAGGACATCAAAATACTTGCAGCTGTTTATAAACTCCTGTCAGTTCAAATTGGTCCAAAAAATGGGTTAACCCTGACAGACTTTATGGTGACTAAGTTATCATCTGTCTTTCCACAACCACGGTAAAATGGAGTAAACTGCATTGTCTACTTTGGCTAATTTAACAGAGAGATAATTGTGAGCTCACAGTTACTCTGCATCAGATTCATGCTGGTAGGTGGTCAAATAAGGCACCTGTTTTGTATTAATGTTCATGGAATAAAGATTTCAAAATAAATCCTGTTTATTACATTTTGAAAACATTCCTTTTTTTGACTAGTCTGGTGGTGAGAAATTTTCTTCAGGCCTTCATTAGCTTGCACCACTGTTACTGCGACTTCTTCATTGTATTGTCGTCAACATGTGTCTCCTCTTTTTAGGGAGCTTAGTCCAAACTGATGCTACAAAAATGCATTTATTGGAAACCAATATTATGACACTTGGATTCTAAGAGCCATACAGCTCTAATGATGGTCATTATTCTTCTTCTCTGTCTCAAATATTTTTTATATCCTATCCATATTGCTGCTGCACCTCTGTTGTTTTATTCCTGTAGTGCTGTGAACTTCTGATCTGTTTTATAATTACTATATGTTGTCATGGGACTACATAAATATATAACAATTTTATGGAAAGAAATACAAAATGGATATACTGTGCCAGTGGTAATAGCAGAGTCAGTGTTGTATAGAATGTGTTTAGGTTTTTCCAAATTAACTTTTTTTTCCCCCTGCTTCAACAGAAATTGCCCAAGTTATTGCCTCTTACACAGCGACGGGTCCAGAACAGCTTACTCTTGCTCCTGGTCAGTTGATTCTTATCAGAAAGAAGAATCCAGGTGGCTGGTGGGAAGGAGAGCTCCAAGTTAGTTACTGTTTTTTTTTTGAAATAAAATTCCATGTAAAAAAATTTGTAATTTTTTAATAGTTCAAAATGATGAGTGCATCAATGATAATTAGTTTTGACAATGTTCTTCAATTAAGCATTTACAAATAAAATGCCTTTACAAAAATTCCTTTTCAATTTCAATTCCTTGAAATTGAAATAACTTTGGAGGACAGCAGGAGGAAGCCATTGTGCCTCATTGTAAGTCGAGGATACCCATCTCACAAATCAGACCCAGGCTGCAGTCCACTCCCTTGCACGTTTTCCTGGAGTCCCTTCAGATATAAGAAAGGAGTGGATTTTAAGGCGTATTGTTTTGGCTGCTTTTGAATCCTCTCAGTCTTGTGTCCAGTAGTCGTCTTCATGTGAACAAAAAAGCAGTTGTCAGGTGGTAGTGCAGGCCAGACATGCAACAGAAGTGCATGGGACTGCTGGGTTCAATGGCAAGGTCTACTTGTATGTCCCGTTCCAATAGTGACCATGCATAACACATGCGTTTGGATCAAGTGATATCTGTGTGCACTGTGAAAGTGGAAGAAATACTGGGGTGCGCAGTCCTGAACGTCTTCCTAAAAATCTTTCTGAATTGCTTCAGCCAAAAGTTTGGCTGTGCCTTTTGTTGAAAGATTGAGGAGTATTTTACAGCAGTGGTTCTTGTAAGAAGGCCACCACTTTTTCAGGTTGCTTAATGAATGTGAGAGTGTAGAATACCAGTCTAATGGCCCCATCTCAGCAACAGCTCAATTTAATGTAGGAGAGTGAAAAGAATGGTGTCTGTTGCAAGCATCACATAGGAGAGAGCTTTAGTGTAGTGTTAGAAGATAATAGATAATAAAATATTTTAACCAGGTTTTTTTTTTAAGAGTAGAACTTGACAATTTGGAAACTTTGATTCTCAATGACTTTCAGTGGCAAAGCTTCCCCCCCACTCTTTATTTGGTTTTGTTTTTTTAACAGGGAATATTACGTGAAAGAATGTAATTGATTTATTTTTGCAATGCAGATGCTCAAACTAACTCAAATATTTTTTTCCACATTACTACCTGCCCTTTTTGCGTTTCCTGGTGATATTTTTTCATCTTTTGTGAAGAAATCATCTTCCAGGATTGCTTTGGTTTTCATTCTAGCTAACCTTTATGTTGTTGTTAACTTGTAGCTTTAAAGAGTCTCACATTAAATTTATTTTAAGATAGAAAATAAGCTTCACTGGGCAAGAGCTGTCACAATTACCACTTAGCAGCTAATGTGAGGGTTTTTTTTTAAATTCATTTTTGATTGTGTGAATATTCATAGGTAGCTTTGGATACCTTACTGTCTTACATATGGTTTTACAAGTTGTTTTTTTCTTCATTAGCAGTCCCTACCTATTCTTTTCATTCTCATGTTCCAACACTGTAATACTAGTTCTTGCTCCTTTGTTATGTGAGCACAAAGGCTCACATACTGCTCACGGCAGCAGTATGGTGAAATGGATTGAGGAATTGATTAAAAATAAAAGTGGCAGCTCTCCCCAAAGTGGTGAAATGATGACAAGATTTGGAGAAGGGCACTAATGTTCGCTTTTCTTCACGCATTTAATTTCAAAGTGGCAGATTTTTTAGAAGTGTATGCAGTTCAGTTTCAGCCTCAAGTAAATTTTGATGATACTTGTCTTAGGGGTCAGGGTGAAGGTAAAATAAGGCAAATGTGTTCAGCATTACATTGCCAGCTTTAATGCAGTCTTCCAGAATATCTTAAAATGAATGTTCTAGGTATGCTTTAGATCAAGTGCTTTCTTTTTCATTAAAGAAAAAGAGAGGGAAGGAAGTAGTTAAAGAAGAGTATATGTATTAGATTACTTTTTTCCCACTGAAATTATGTTTTGTTTTTAAAGGCAGAATTCTACATGCCCAAAATTCCAACCTTATTCTAACAACACAAAAAGAGAATAAATAGTTAAAGTAATTCTTAACATAGATTTAATAGATTTAGAAGCTGAGATTTGATTCAAAGTTTTAAAATAACCTTTCTTACAGTAAGGATTTTTCTTCTGATTTTATTTGCGATGAACAATGCAGTTGGCGAAATAACAGGATGCAGTTTCTGTCAAATTCCTACCCTGCTTTGATGACACAAGGTCTGTCACACTGGATTGGACCTGCAGTTCGTCTGCCCCAATAATGTGTCTCTGACAGCGACTCAGTGCAGCTGCGTTACAAACTGTAGCACTCTGCTGCAGGGCAGGTCTGTGCTAACCTGCTGCTCTCTCAGCACACACACGTGGACTGCACGCACACTAATATGTGTGTGCACCACGTTTTTGTACTGATGTTCTCTGATTAGATAGGCATGAGAACATCTAGCTTACTTTCCAAAACCTTAACATCTGTTAATTAGGATCATTTGGACAGTGTCTATCCATATGTATTTGTAGTTGCCAAAGCTTAATTTTTGTTTGATTGGAATCTGGCTTTGGGATTTTGTATTTGAATCCAAACTTTATCCATTTATTTCTCGCCATAATGTTTTGCTTTTCTTCTAGCACTTGGTTAATGTGACATATGTTTATGCTCTGTCTGTTGTTTGGGCAGGAGAGACTATTAAAAAATTTAGATACTGTTTCTTTAAAAGAAAAGAGGGAATTGGGATTCTTAGTCTCTACTTACACCATCACAATCTAGGTATCTATTTAAGTGCAATTCTGTGCATAATGAAAAAAGCATTTTAATGCTGCCACTCATCTATGCAATAGCTAGCTTAATATTCTAGAGTTATGGTTTAAAAAGAATCAGGAGAAATCTTTCAGAAGGATCAGGGCTGTAGTATTAATTACAAAAGCACACAAAGTAGGAACACTGTTAAGTGAAAAATCACTCAAATTAGTAGTAAATAACTACTATTCAGATATTATAAACTCCTGTTTATATATTTTAAAAGCTTACTTCACATAATGGAAGTATCGTAATATTAAACTACTGCCACAGAAATAGCTGACTTTCCTTATAAAATGCATTTTTCTTATTCTAAAATATTGTGACTGCAAGTAGTTAAAATATTGGCTGAATTACCTTGTCTAAGAATCTATTGATGTGCTTAATCCTCTTAAAAGAATTGTTTTTTCACTAGGCACGAGGGAAAAAACGACAGATAGGATGGTTCCCTGCTAATTATGTAAAACTTTTGAGCCCTGGTACCAGTAAAACTACACCAACCGAGCTACCTAAATCAACAGCATTACCTTCAGGTAAGCAATGTGGCTGCATTACCAAAGTTGCTTTTGTAATGTGTGTCATTTACAACAGGACTTCTAAAAATATTTATGGATATTTAGTGTCTGTTATACTAGTCACTTTGGTTAAACTCTTAATTTTATTTTTTTTTTCTTTTAAATGAGAAAAACTATACGATTGGTTTGTATATTTATGGTGGTCCCTCAGGTATGAGGTATGAACTGTTGAGTGCTAAAAAGCCATCTGTGACATTACATCTTAAAGACTAAAACATTGAAATTACCAGTCCTATTTGTTTGCACTAGTCGTAGCAAGGGAGTTTTTAAAGGTTCAGGATGGTCTGTGGGCTTAGCAGCTGAAGCACCTCTCATTCAGAACCTTTTTATTTTTCCTAAGGTGTAAGAAAACCACTCAAATGAAGATGTAGCTTTTTGTCCTGTATAGCTACTTGTTTTAAGGTTTATGAAAGGATACGAGAGTGATAGCCCATTATATTTTTAAAGCTATTTGTTACAGCTCCACCGCAGGCGATATCAAACAGTCCTGTTAGTGTACTGCAAGGCATAAAGCCAGGCAGAAGACTGAGAGCAAAAAGTTCATTCCTTGCAACTGTTTCAATCTTGAACAGTTTTGGGCTTGTGAGTTGGTGTAGTACAAAGTAAAGAGGATTCTTGTCAATCAAAAACATGTAGAATGGATGTATTTTCTTCCATAAGCCACACAAAAGACTTGATGTGGTTGTCTGTCATCTGTTTGGATTTAGTTGGGGGTGCCAGGGGGCAAAAGCTTGCTACTTCCCCAGGCCATTTTTTGACTATAATTAAAATGAAATAAATGTTTCTAAATGAAAAATGGTAGTGAGCATAATTTTCTCCTTTAAATATGTATGAAGGACTGTCAGGCAGTTTATGGAACTAGAATAAAATACTAAGGTATTAATTTCGTGTGTCATTGGTATAAATAAAAGTACCATATCAGAGAAGGCAAATGTTATAAATGGTGCTAATTGACTCCTTTGATGGAGATGCAGATGAATCAGACTTCTATAAAGACTCACAAGTTTGGGTCCTGCAGTTAAAATGGTAACTCAGCATTGAGACACATACTCTTACAAGGCAATATGATGGGATTTTTTTTATTTCAGGTTTGATAGTCTGGGGCTTTTCACACATGCAAATAAAACTTTTACAGAATAAACTTTTTAGTACTTTTTTCGTTGCCTAAAGAACATAAAAATCTTAATGACATTTATTTTTATGAATTTATCAAATTCAACTTTGTTATAGACTGTTCCTTTTGGAGAATGAGAAGAATAATCTTGTCTTTCCATTATGATAGATGACCTCACTAACTGTGTGGTTAACATAAGAATTTAAGAGGTTAATGCTTGAGAAGCATCTTCATAGCAGAAGTATGTTAGTGGGGAGGCTTACTATAGCAAAAGACATGGAAAGCCTGAAGAAAACCATCTACAAGGGTTGAATAATGCCCAAGGTGGTGCATTATGAAGGGTTCTGAGAGGGTGCCATTACTGTCTGGGTTTTGAAGGTAGGGGATCCATCAGAAACTAGTATCATCAAACCCTCTGTTTCTCTTGTCATTTTGTTTTGATGTGTATGCTTTCCATCTGCCCTACTGTAATGCAAACTGCATGACTTTAACAACATTTTGCTTTTTTTAAAATTCTGTTGCATGGACACTTTTGCTTTATACTTTGAGGTTTTCTTGATTTCTGACTGTTTGTATGCGTTCCCTTCATGAACACGTCCTTCCTGTTGTTGAGAAATGAAAAGAACTGTTACTGCTACTTGGAGCTAGTCAGGCATAAGGAGTTAGGAATATATGAATAGTGGGTAACATGTTTCAACTCTTCTGCTTGTTTAAAGAAAGACAACATTATAGATTGTACTGATCATGAGTGTTGTATGAGAACCTGGATTCCCGCTGCTGTTGCAGTAAGACTAGTATTAATCAATAGACAATCTTTCTGTAAAAGAAACTAATGGCTGAAAAGCACTGAGGCTCAGAGAAGGTAGGCTATAGCTTGCTGCTGTAGCTAGCAGCGGCTTTTGGAGTTTAAAATAAGTGAAGAACTTTCTTGCTGGGAGTACTGTAAGAGCTTCCTATGTAGGACTGTGTATAGGACGTATTCTAAAGCTTTGTGACCAAGAGTAAATAAGATCAAGATGAGGTCATTGCTTCAGGTTCAATTGAGGAGTCCTATCTCTTCAAGAATTCTCCTAAATTTTCTCCCCAAGTTTAAGCTGATTCTTGGGATCCTATTGGACAGTTTAGATATTCTGATGATACTACTGGACAGCGTCAAATTTCATAGAATTCTTTGAAGTAGAAGAGAATGTTCTGAATGAAAAATTCTTGAAAGAAATTAACTCTAGAATGGGTTATAAATCCGTTAATGTATACATTGTATTCAGGTCTAGCTTAAACTTTTCATCATTCTTAATGTTAGTAATAACCTGTAAACCTGTAACAAGAATGCTGTAAAACAGATTCACAGGTCTTTAAGGTGAAATGTGAACGTCACTGGTGTTCACACATTTGAACTTGTGTTAGCACAAAACTACCTAAAACAGGAGTACACCATAATATGCATTCCTTTAGAAATACTGGTCTATCTCCAGTATGCCAGGGAAATGTACTCTTTGGTTTGTTGATGTGTTAGGTGTGACAAATGACAGCGAGTGCCCCCTTTTTATTTTTCCTTTTTTTTTTTTTTTCCCTTTTGGAAGTAACAAAGGTAAATATTGAGACATTCAGAGCCCTGTTAAATGTGGGGTTTATTTGATTATGACATTTGTGAACAATGCATCAACTACAAGGAGCTGAATAATTTCTGAAGTATAAATTAAAAAAAGAGAGGAGCTATTTGACAATTTTAAATAAGTTGCTAGCTGAGTACAAGAATGAAAATAAAATTTTACGATTAATATAATGAAGAGAACCTGACAGCAAGGCTAATCAGATAGAAGTCTTGTGTCTCAAGGCAAAATACCAGAAGCCCTGTGACTTGGCATAAAGAAAGCATCAGGGAACTAGAGGAAATCATATATTTAAATAAACAGTGCTGCTGCTTTAGAGAATTAAGAAAACTGCTTTATTATAATTGAACAGAAACGGTTGTATTCTGAGAACCAGTCAGACTTGATGAGTTTCGCTGTAAGGAAATAGAAAATAGGCTGCTGGAAGCAGTCCTGTGGTGCCAGAAGGGCAGCCTAAATGGCCTGGGATGCTTTTTATTTTTCTCATCTTTCCAAGATCTTTGTGTTCCTAATGTCTCAGTGGTAGTACAGGGATATCACTATTGGCTTCCTCTTGAATTATAGAGCTGTGTTGAGCCTGTCTGATGCTAACTGGAAAAGATCCTTTTTCAGGCTTCAGGTAGGGGGAACTTGAAGTTCCCCTATGGAAAGCATACTTCTCAGAGGAGGTTGGTGAGGAGGAAAAATGCTATTTTTATAAATGTACAACAAATCTGGTGCTTTTGTGGGAAAAATAATATATAAAGCAAAAGAGAAGTGTCAGTAGAAAGCTAACGTCCTTGAAGTGTTTGACATTTTGCTAAGATTTTAGATTTTTCCAGTCTTCTCCTTCTGGTGAGCACTTCCAAACAGAAATATCTTGGGTACGGTTCCAGGCAGGTCACACTGTTCTCAGTTTGCCCTGCTGTGCTCTGCCCTCCCTAGTGGGATCCTGACCCCTCAGTAAGCTGACTGAGAGAGCACTGCTGCTAGGAAACCCTTCAGTTTTTTAAATCACCTTGAGCCAATTTGTTGAGGGCTCAGCTAAGCACCAGTACAGAGGGACAGGACCGTGGCAGGACCGGTTCAGATCAGTGTAGTGTCTTGGAACTATACTGTGACACCTGTAGTGTTCGTAGTTGGTTTGTGCGTAGCTTCTGTTTTGCTGAAACGTTACCAGTGCGATAGACCTCTTCCTTTATCTTACAGTGTGCCAAGTAATTGGCATGTATGACTACACTGCACAGAATGACGATGAGCTAGCGTTCAATAAAGGCCAGATTATAAACGTCCTTAACAAGGAAGACCCAGACTGGTGGAAAGGGGAAGTGAATGGACAAGTGGGTCTCTTTCCATCCAACTATGTGAAGCTGACAACAGACATGGACCCAAGCCAGCAATGTAAGTGACCCTTTCTGCTGCCATGCTGTGATTATTTGTGTAGTACTTTAAGATGAAACATGCAGCATTGCTGTGATTCTGCTGTGGTTTGCAGAACTCAAAGCTTCACCACTGCTGCACTTGCCAAAGTCTCTTTGAAGACCTTCTGTAATGCAAACCTTATTTTATGTTTGTTTTATTTTTAGTTCCCATCCCCTTTGTAGCATGTTACCCTTTATCATTTTTGCACCATGCTGTTTACATGCCTGACTCATTTTCCTAGCTTGAATTTGCTCATTGTTTTGTTTTGCTTATGTGTTGTTTTCCTCCTTTTTCTAGGAATCATATGTTGTCCATCCCCCACTCAGGCTTGAAAGTCCTCAAAGAGACCCACTATCCCATATCACTGCCCAGAGGGATGATGGGAGATGCAGCCTTGATCATGTGGCTTCCAGCATGATCATCTACTGCCTTCTGAGTAGAAGAACACACTGCAGAGCAGTTTACCTCATTTTACATTAGTTGCATGTAATCGCAATGTTTGAGTTAATTACCTACAGATATAGACGCAAAATTAAAATGAAACAACAAAAACACAAAAAAATCAGAGGATAGTGGGTCCTTTTGTGGCTTTCATAGTTACCAAACTAATTTTTCCACCTTTGCACAGGTGCTTTCAGTAGTTTTAAAATTATTTTTAAATGTATATTTTAGCCTTTTAAAGGAAAAGTGTAAATTAAATTTCTGCATTGAAATTTCGTTTGTGCAAAAAGACCCACTATCAAGGAATGCTGCATGTGCTATTAAAATTGTTCCAAATGTCCATAAATTTGAGACTTTATGTATCTTTCTTTTTTATTGTTCACTTGTCCAGTGTTGTCAATATGTCTTTTTTTTTTTTTTTCTTTTTTTTTTTTAATTACAAAAGAACAGAAGGAGTTAAATCAGTTTAAGGAACCTTAAATGTGCCCAATTACAGAGAAGGTATTTTGTTGTAGTTACTGTACTGTATGTATCAGGTGTTCCTTGTTGAGTGTGTAAGACATTGTGGAGAGAAGAAATTAACTTCCTTCCAATGCAAGAGATATTAACCTTGCATAATGTTGTTATCCCAGTTATGTTCATTTTATTTTGCACATTACTTGTAGCTGCATACAGTTAGAAAACACCGTGTTTGTGTTTGTCTCAGATGTTTCATTTTTTGCATTTTCATATCAGAAATCAATAGAATGCTACATTCATGTGGGATTTGAGAATTAACTTCTTTATTTTCATCTTGGTTACATGAAGTTTGATTTCTCATTTTTACTTTCTTATAACTATGGAACAACACATTTTGAACAAGTAATTTTCCTGACAAGAAAGAATGTATAGGAATATCTCCCTGCAATTAATTTCCAATGTTTACATTTTTTTAAACTAGACTGTGGAATTTATACAAATTAATATTAAGTGGAGCTTACAGTCAAGTTTATGTAGTAGATGTGCTGTAGCTAAGCCATGTTTGTCTTTCCAGCATTAGTTACAAGCTCTTGATGAAATGCCTGGTGCTGTCAGTGCAGAAACCCTCTCTTCCCAATGCCTCAAGCACAATATAGCTGTTCTACTAATTACTTTACCATTTAGTTATGTTCTGGTTTATGTACTTCATATATTTCTAAATCTCATGCTGGCAGTGTTGTAGCATTTCTAATCCTACTCCATCTCCCTCCTTCTGACCCGTCACGCAGTGCAAAGAACAAGTGAAGCTCCTTATTCAATTGCACTTCAGTATTTCATCAATATGAATGTAAATTATATAAATATATAAAAACCTGCAGCTTTAACAACTGTAATACAGCCTTTAAAATTAGTTACATGTATAGATAATTAAATTCTTCATATAAAAGATAGACTAAAATGTGTTTGTTGTCTTGTTGCTGTGTACACACAGAATTCACCAAGTGGTATTAGTGCATGTAATGAATTTGCCACCAGAATAGCGTGAAGCCCACCTGTTTAGTTTCAGAATGACACTTGTCTTGTTTCTTTGAATATTATTTCAATATAATTACTCAGATTGATCGTGATTATCTGCAACCTTTTGCACCTTTCTTTATTCAGTGCTTTCTATATGTTACACATCAGTTGATATTTTTTGACACTATACTGGTAGATGAATTAAGAATACTTTGTTGTTTTACTATGGGTTTACATTGACTTAGGCTCTGTGTTTTATGCCAGAAGCTCTAGTCTTAAAACATGCACAATTGCACAGATTTTCTTTCTTTTTAGGATAATATTTAACACGCACAAACTTTTCATTTACCTCTGTGCCATTAAAAAAAAAAAAAAAGGTTTTCTTCTCCACCGTAGCCACTTACTGAAAAATATGCTGCCTGGTATGATAGAAATAGACGAGAACGTAATACTTGCAATTTTCAGTGCCATTGTTTTGCTTACTGAGAATGATGTAGACAGATTTTACTCCACTATTTCAATATTTTGTGCATTAAAATGTTATTTTAATGAAAGGATATCTCTATTTTCCCATAATGAGCTGTTGTGTTGAAAGATTTATAACTTAACTGAAAGTGTTTGTCCTAAGAGACATTTGGGTTTTTATGACTTCAGGCCAGAAACATACTTTCTCTACATATTGAAATATTGGCAATACTTTGGATATGGGGGATTCAGATGCTGCTTTTTTTCATTAATTCAAGTGAGAAGAGAAATAAAGCTATTATAATAATCTGCAGGCTACACGTTTCCTAACATGCTTCTTAAAAATGCTGAGAGTGATGGCTCATAAAAAAATTTTCAAAATTACAGTACTTTAAAGGTTTTTGGGGTCAGTTTTTCCGCTGAAGTGAAAAGAACAGCCTGAAGTTGTCCCTCTGTATACACACACAGACACACACACAGACACACACGCAGGTGTATGTTGTGCCAGGATTCCTCAGACAGAAGAGTACTGTGTATTACTCAACAGAGCAGCAGCTTTATCAGTCAGTCTCTTGTTGAGAATAGTTAACTCACAAAAACCTCAAAACACTTTTAAAATTTCCTAGACAAAGATATTCAAACCATTGTGGCTTATATCGACATACATTGTTGAAATACTTATAATGTTTATTTACTCAATTATTAAAGTTCTTAAGTGTACTACTATAGCTTGGCATGGTAGTGTTTACTCTTCCTCGTAATCAGTTATTTCCCTTGAGTAGCAGGGAACAAGATATTGCACTTATTCTTTCTTTCCTGTCTGGATTTTTGTTTTTTATATATATATATGTGAGAAAGGGAGTACGAAAGCAATTCTTTAATAAAGAAAATCGATTATTTCCATCCAAAAAATAGTTTTTCAGGGTTGTGTCTCAATCCAGTTTTGACCCTCTTTGCTCCTTCCTGGTTCATCTGAAAAGATCTTTAACCTCCCAAGGCACAGGGTCCCCTCCCAAAGCCACAGATCTGGACTGCAGCAAGCAAACCTGTTTCCAAAAAACGCTTGCCTCCTGTGATGAAAATGTGCCCACACTCTTGTTTCTTCGCTCCTTGAGTTTGTGGCCACAAAGCCAACAAACACTAGTCCGAGTCAAGGCTGAAACAAGATTCTCATAGACAAAACTAAGAAACCATTCAGATGATTTTCGGTTTTATTTGTATTTTAAGTCAACATTAAGAAAAAGAGCAGTCTCACTGCTACCTAGTCAATTGAATGCATTCTTTATATTAATTTTCATTTGCAAAGCGCCTTTTCCCTTTGCACAGGGGCTCAGGAAAATGAACTGTCACTTGAGGGATGTAGAGGAGGCTGGATTTAGAGACCACTCCACGTGTTGGTGGTTTTTTTTTTGTTCACAGTTTTTCTGTTTACCTTGAGAATAATTTCCTCTATATTCAGCTGCTGAGGAAGAATTTCTGTGAATGTTTTTTCAGGGGTTTTGTTAATATCAATTTGAATGCTTTAAACCTGTCCAAGAAACTCAGAGGCTAAGATGCGGGTTTAACAAGAGTACTTTGCTTTGTATTCAGCGTCGGTTTTATTTAAATCTCAATCCTTTCAGAGATTCAGTGGCATCTCAGTCCCCATGAGCTCACTGGACACATTTTAAAATGGCCTATTACCATAACCTTCCCGCAAGGCAGCAAAACAACTGCACATTCTGGTTTTGTTCTCTGGTTTTAAAGCCGTTCTTTTTAGTTCTTCATGACTATTGACTCCAGCTATTTAACTTCTTGTTAAATAGCTCCTTATATGCAGTCTTCTTCTGATTATAATAAATGGCTTACCTTTAACATTTTTTTAGACTACTTCAGTAAGTCCAGGGACAATATAGCTCAAATATTGTTTAATCAGTTGAATTGCAAGCCAAGTGCAGCATACAGACAACTGGATAACAAGCTGCTGCTTAGCTAAATAGAGAGCACTAAGGTGACCTTTTGATTCCAAACCCTGAAAGAATGTTTCAGAAGGTTGTCCTGGATGCAGTTAAAAATGTAAATTATTTTCACGAAGACTTCATTTCCCTCTTGTAAACTTTATTGGCTTTTGTACTTGTTGTTTGATAGCTTGCAAAGGAGTACTTTACCATGAATAAGGATTCATTTTGAGTTATTGTCCATGTGAGGAGAAATCATGAGAGTTATCTTAACTCTCTGGAGTAACCTAGTAACGTTAATAGTATGTGTAAATATAATTCTGATATACGCAACAGATTTCTATAGCTTGTTACAGCAAGTTTCATAGTTGTTTCGTTCCCCTTCCCTTTCCATACATCTTTGGAGAAGAGTGTCTGGAAAGCTGCCTGGTGGAAAAGGACATGGGGATGTTGGTCATCAGCCAGCTGAATATGAGCCAGCAGTGAGCCCAGGTGGCCAAGAAGGCCAGCATCATCCTGGCTTGTACCAGAAATAGACTGGCCAGCAGGACTAGGGGAGTGATCGTTCCTCTGTACTCAGCACTGCTGAGGCTGCATCTCAAATACTGTGTTCGGTTTTGGGCCCCTCACTACAAGAAAGACATTGAGGTGCTGGAGTGAGTCCAAGAAGGGCAATGAAGCTGGTGAAGGGTCTAGAGAACAAGTCTTATGAGGAGCGGCTGAGGGAACTGGAGATGTTTAGTCTGGAGAAAAGGAGGCTCAGAGAGACCTTAGTGCTGTCTACAACTACCTGAAAGAAGGTTGTAGCAAGGTAGGTGTTAGTCTCTTCTCCCAGGTAACAAGTGATAGGACAAGAGGAAACGGCCTCAAGTTGCACCAGGGGAGGTTTAGATTGGATATCAGGAAAAATTTCTTCACCAAAAGGGTTATGAAGCATTGGAACAGACTGCCCAGGGAAGTGGTGGAGTCACCGTCCCTGGAGGTATTTGAAAGATGTACAGATGTGGTGCTTAGGGACATGGTTTAGTGGTGGACTTGGTAGTGCTGGGTTAACAGTTGGACTTGATGATCTTAAAGGTCTTTTCCAACCAAAATGATTCTGTGATTCTATGATCTTAATTTGGAAACTTCTTTAAAAAAAAACAAAACCCGAGAAGCACCCTGTAGCCCTGTAGTGCTCCTCCTCAGCACAAAAATTCAGATTGCAGTGTCTGTGTAGAGCCAGATACTAATTTGAATCAAACCTGTAACTCTTCTTCTGTAACTTATTAATCCTGTGGAGCAACACAGAATAAGATTTTATATTTTAGAACAAGTTTAATCTTGTGGAAAAGTTTTAATTAAGCATTTCATGGAAAAGGTAGCTGTTAGTGTCTAAAGGTGGAAAGATGTTTATATTCAAGGCAGCTGTCCTACAGCAAGCGAGCACAGAGCTTTTAGAAGGTGTTGGATTCCCTGTGGCCTCGTGGTGCTCCTTGATCACAGGAGCTGTCTCCATTTTCTAGCACAATTTCTCAGTTGTTTCCTCGTGCCCTACCTACCTTTTTGAGTCCGACCCCTCGGGCAGCAGCTGGCCCCAGCAGCAAGAAGTGCATGTATGCCATTCACTTCCCAGCTTCTGCGTTTGGTCTGTCTAGGTACCCGCTTTCACCCACAGAGCGCTTAGCGCTGATCTGATGCTGCCAGCTCAGCTGATACCCACCAGTGTACAGCTGTGACCTGGTGCCGGTGTCAGCAGAGTGCGAGTCTGAACTGGGCTCAAATCAGTGTCACAAATAAAGGTTTTCTGTGCCCCAGCCCAGATGGCTGAAACCGGATTCATGTTTTCTCTGTCACACTCATCTCTGCCAAGTGCAGTTTTCTCTGCTGAATTGTTTCATATGTTGGAGTAATTCTGGATCCAAATGAGCGTTAAAATCAATCTGGTTTGATTCTTTCGCTTCAGTTCTTTTTTTAGGAGGGAAGACGTGAAGCCAGGAAAGATAATGTCTGGAGGTCTGCCCAAGAAAGTGAAAAAAATAATAAAATATTGTATTTTAACTTTTAGAATACTACATTTAGTTACAACATTTCTGACTCCAAGTGTAATACTTATACAGCATCTTTATTTTTGTGGAAGACACTGTGAAATTGGACTGTGCCGTTCCTTCAGCTTGGCTCTGTGGCTGATGCTCTTGACTGATTTGCTGTTACTGTACAGTAAGTGGCCAGGGGCGCAAGATAGGTCCTGGGTCATAATTCAGAGGTGAGATTTAAAGTTACCTGATGTGAGATAAACCAGTCCAGGAATCAGTTAACTCTGCCAATTTATATTTTTAAATGCATCTATGCACTCACACGTAGGATTTTATTCTCCCCAAGCAGACTCTGAAAAGGGAGTGGTAGACACATTCTCTTTTTTTTCTGAAAGGGTTTAGTAGGTTTCATGCCCAGCTGTCTCACCTATTGTCTTCCCCTCCTTCCCTTGGTTGAAAAGTAAAACTTTTTTTTTTCATAGAAAATAAGGTATTAAGCTAAAACATTGAAGAAAGATTTTGATATTGCAAAATGAAGATGGTGGTAGTGTATCACAAGTGTATGTTGTTGAGGACTATGAACCTTGCCTTTAACACTCGGGCATGCTCTAGAATTTAAAAAAAAAAAAAAAGAAAATTGAAATTGTTACCAAAGATCCTGGAGTCTGTTGCTTGGCCTGTTTGGATTGGCAGTGGCAATCCCTCCACCTGATAATAGCTGACTGGTGTGAACATGAGGAGGAGGCACATGTGTTGGTGGTGGCTGTTCTTGGCAAAAACAAAGTAATGCTTAATATTTTGCAAGTGGGACTTTCCAGATTTGTTTCTAGATCCTACTTCCATCTGTCCCAGAGGGAAACGCTCTGCTCTAACAATAAATGGACATACTAGTCCAGTTGAGAAATTCTAAACATGCTGAAATTGTTGAAAATAGCTGTGAAATGGGATTTTGCATCACAGAAGCTTGAGATGGAAAGATCTGTTTGATCACCAGCCTCTGCGCTGTCCTCAGCAAAAGCCTGAGATAGTTTCTCAGTGGAGGGTCCATCCCACAACATATTTACAGGAAATTGGTGGTTGCATCTGAAGCTAGTTGATAAGAAGACTGAATGGTGAAATGCTGTAATTTGTCTGAGTGAAGGTATGCTATCATGGTGTGCTGTTGCCCCCTGCTTAAGGATTTGGAGAACTGTGATGTAATTTTTTACTGCTTCTCATTCCCTATAATAAAACAGATTCCTGTCTACTGTGATCTTGTCATCGTGGACTGGGCCAGCCTGAGGTTTACAGTGAAATCTGGCAGTTACAGTGTTTAGAAAACCTGCCTGAATTAGAAGAAATTAGAGGTTGTGCCCCTGTACATAGATCAACATGTTCCACAGCAGAACCTTCCCTCTGAAGATGCAACATCTCTTGCACATTGCTTTCAAGCTTAGAGGTTAGCTTATAAGACCCATATATTCAGCGCCACCTTTGCAAGGAAAAGGAACAACACATTTCCTTTTTACAATGATATTTTAAATCGGTTTTTTTACATTTCTAGAATCCCTTAGTCCTACAGGTCCTACGGTGATAGGAGGTCAATGTACAGATTTCTAGTTACAGTATTTGTATGTTGGTTCTGGAAGTCCAGAGTAACCAGTCTGGCGAGTGTGTGTGAATGCCTCTGCTTGGGGTCCTACCGGTTATGCAATTAAAAAAGGCAGTAATTTACGTATTCACTGTGCTGTGAACATGCAGAGTTAGCTATTGTAATTTCCCCGTTTTTTTCTGAGTTTACTAGATTGTAGCTAGGGATTCAAATTCCAGATGGGATCCAACACTACTCTCTCAGAGCAAGAGAGAAAATGTAAAATAATGGGGTACTCAATAACTGGAAGGAAATGCCAGTGCCTAATTTTAAGTACCTGAATGGCTATATTCACGAGGGACTATCTGTGTGCTTAAAGTTAGAAACATTAACCAGTTCTATACAGAGGTAAGGTCCTGCAATTTGTCCACAGCAGAGCTTTCCCATCTGTCAGTGGACATGCCTGATATCAAGGGCACTTCCTAGCCCCTAGCAGGAGGCTCTTTTAGTGAATTGAATTCATTAATGATATTATTACAGCTGCAAGTGGAATTTAGATGTTCATAAAAGTACTTTGCACAGTACTTTGGCATCCATGAAAAACTAGCTAGAGCCCTATGGCCTGACATTTCCACTTGGAAAGGAACCCAGTTCTTTGGTGTTTTTAACACAAAGACAAGAAAAGTCTTTGTACTTGTGTACCTCATGAAGAAAATCCATTATCAGAAAAGTATCTCCTGCATGTTCTGCTTAGATTGAAGCAGGCTATTTTCCCAAATATTTAGTGTTCAAAAGTAGCCTGTTCAATTTGTTGAAGTTCAGAGTAGCCCATTTACATCCTAGTTGGCTGGCTGTCAAGCTAGCCAGTAAAACTGTGATTCAGATCTTAAATGCTTCCTCTAAAAGGTTGGTGGTTGGAAACCACACTTCACACCAAGGCCATCAGCATCTTTGAACGGTAAACTTCCCAAGTTTCTAGAGAAAAAGAATTAAACACTTTGTTCACTTCTAATGAAGCTGACAGTGCATGGGGAGAACTAGTTCTGTTTATTAGACCTCTGATTTACATGATAACAAAGAAAATGCTCTGAAAGCAGCCACTTATTAAACAGAAATGAAACTTCTGGCTTTCGAAATGTGCCTAGTGCTTTGATTATTTTGGCATAAAATTGGTAATTCTCGAAACCTACTTTTTATTTCATGCGAAGTTTCAATTGCATCTTCTAAAGGACTGCAATGTACTGTATCTCAAATGAGCATTACCGGTATGCTTATGCTTCCAATCTGATCTGTTCTCAGCTGCTTAATCATAGAGGAAACTACCTTGACTGTCTGTATCTATTTTTCTTTTTCTTTTTTTTTTTTCTTTTTAAATTTTTAAGTCAAATCTATCATTACCTTTTCAGGAGCACATATTAGTTATTAGTTGAATCATCAGTTGAAGACAGTCCATGAAAAACTTAATGGTGATACAAGTGGACCTTGCTAGTGGCATAGTGCAGAATCAGCTCCTGAGTTGTTACATTCAGGAAGCTAAAAATGGGGTAAATACTACCTAAGTATTAACTTTATATGCAAAGAACTGAAGGAGTTGTCTGGGGTGTGATGTGATTAGGAGCAGTAGTGGTTCACTTTGTGAAAGCATATGCGAACGTCTGATCTAAAAAACATTCCTGTCAGATCTCAGTAGGTTGGGGTCATTGTTGATGCTGGTGAACAATGTAAAAAAAAGCCTTGACCATTTTAAACCCCATGAAGTGAAGATCCCCTTGAATATTTTTCAGTCAGAACTTTGCCATAAGGGAAGTTTGTTTGAGTGGGGCATACACTGAATTTGGCTGTACTTTGCTGAGGGGTGGGAGAAAGAATTAAAGTGAAGACTTCTGATTGTGTAGAAATAGTTGTAAATAGTGCATTTTTAAAGCAAAATGTTTTCAACATGTTTGAAATCACCTCTGCTTTTTGAAATGCATTTTATTTGATGCAGAAAAATAATAAAAATAGTTTTAAAAGTGAAATTGGAAGAAAACATCCTGCTTGCCAGTTTCAGAAGAATTTAATTAAGCTTAGATGAAAAATACTGGCTTACAGAAAAAAATGTAATTAAATGTTCTGTTCTAATTCAGAATAGAAAATAAAATTTGAGATTCTAGAATTCGTACAAAAATTCTAGCATGTACACAGGATAAACACAAGCGAGGTTGTTTGCAAAAATGAAAGGACAAAACTGATGGAAGATGAGTTTTTAGTTACAAACTTTTTTACATGCTTTTAAAGATAAAGGAGTACAATAATAAACACCTTTGGCTTGGCCTATAAATTAGTGAAATCTGTGGAGTGATCTCCACTGACCTTCATGTGTTCTGGCTCAAGCCCTTCAAAAATTTAGAAACAGTTTTTAATTGAAGTGTGAAGAAGTAAATGAGGTCTGAAGGACCTTCTTGATTAGGATGCTTACTTTGACTAGAAGGATAGAGGCTAACCTTGAATTTAGAATATAAATAAGCTGAAATTCCAAAGTGTCCATCAGAGCATTAAGGTCACTGTAGCACTCTTTCCTAATTCTGTTCCCTTCTGGGATAGCTCTACATTTTCTTTGTCAGTAATACCAGAGGAAGTCTTTGCCCCCTTTTTTATTAACAGCCATCCATTTGAGGATTTGTTTTACAGTGTGGCTCCAGATGAATGACACAACTAAAGGGGACAGTGAACTTCAGTGTGAGGCTGGAAATCACAATGGGCAGGTAGCGGTGAGGAGGACTTTCAAGCTTTGCCACCAAAGAAAGGTTATCACTTAGAAATGGACGTGATTTTTTTTAAAAAGAAAAAAGGTGTTAAATACAACGTTTTGAGTCATGAAGAGATGAAGCATTGTCAGCGTTGTGTCATTACATGTGAATAGTGATTAAGTGAACAGGCAGTAGTTACTGCTCATTAAGCATTATTTGAACTACTACAGATCTGAATCAATTCGCAAATGACCATAAGTAAAATCTAGGAACCTTTTGTGTTTTCCAGGGTGTGCAGACCTGCATCTTCTGGATATGTTGACGCCTACTGAAAGAAAAAGGCAGGGATACATCCACGAGCTCATTGTCACGGAAGAGAACTATGTAAATGATCTGCAGTTGGTCACAGAGGTAAGAAGGCACAGCAGCTTTAGGAGCAGGTTTTAATCACCCATCTGTTTAAAGTAAGTTGGATTAATAATTTCACTGTGCAAACTCATTTTATATCGCTGCCATGTTTGACTTACTAGGGATGATCTGTATTAAATTTTCATATATATCTCTCTGTATCTATATCTATAGATATATTTAGATATATATGCATGCATGTATGGGTGTGGGTGCAACTAATGCTAAGCCCGTGTGTTACCGTCACCAAAACACTGATATTTAAAGTACCATTCTAGTAAACCGGTTTTGCATGTTTATTTCTCATGTGTAAGTTCTTAAAGCTTGAAGCGCTTTATGTGCTGGTTTCCACAGTCACAATGGCACTCGGTTATCACTTACTGTGATTTTCTTTAAATGTTACAAAGTGCATCTCTTATGTGGGGAAAAAAAGGGAATTCGTACAGACAACTGATGTGGACAATTCTTTTGACAGAGAGGGAAAGCCCTTTTTTGAAAAAGAGGTCAAGGTTTGCAAACCTGAGACACTATGAGATAAATCAGAACTTCCCTAAAAGAGTCCAAAGTAAAATGTATTTTAAGTTGTATTATCAAAGTAATCCTAAGATATTTTGCAGGAGACCTCTGACTAAAATTCCCAAGTTTCAAAGAGATTATCCTGGTCATAATTAACACCACCAACACAAATTTAGAGTATTCTCTTTTAAAGCTATACGCCACTCTCAAACATATTATCAGGGAACACTGTGGATCTCTAGGGCACAGCGCATGTTTGAAGTCTTTTCCACTGAGTGTCAAGTGCTACTCTGATGTGAAGTTCTCTCACCTCCAGACTAAGGAAGTGAGCATCGTCAGTCTTAGTCACTTTGATTATACTTAACATGTACTTTCTAAATTGCTTCATTTTCTGAATCTATAGATCTTCCAGAAACCACTAATGGAATCTGAGCTGCTAACAGAAAAAGAAGTTGCTATGATTTTTGTTAATTGGAAGGAGCTGATTATGTGCAATATAAAACTACTGAAGTGAGTTGTTGATTTTTTTTTTTCCCCTCATACTTAGCAATAACAAAATCATGGGCCTCTCCCCCCGCTTCTCCTTTTAGCTGCATGAAAATATTTGCCACTTATGCAAGTAGTAACCAAAAGGGCCGTGCGTTTTTCCTTGTTGGAAAAAGCAAAATATTAACAATGTTTGCTATGAATTATTGTTGTTGTTGAGAAAAATCCAGCAGTTCTTTGCTGAGTAAGTATTTGCACTTCCTTTGCTCTTGGTGTACATGCGCTCCAGAAGGCAAGGCCTACCTCTCCTGAAGAGCAGTGCCTGCCAAGGCTCCCCACGGTCCTGTCGTAGACTTGTATTTCCTCTGTCTCTGTCACAGCCCACACCCAGTTCCAGTCCTGTTATCTGTGAGTGCAAAACAAGGCACAACAACCCCGGCCTCCCTTAGTGTGAGTTAGCTGATGTATTCCTTTAGTTATTGTAACCTGAACGAGCTGTTTTGTGAGAAGCAGCGTCAACAAAGCCTGGTTTCCTATGGATTTGTGTCCAGTGTACCCTGCACCCTTCCTTCCAAAGTCTCCAAGTGCTGCAACCCCAACTCTCTCCCATGAAACTCCACGCAGTGCAAGTACCCTTATTTCTCCCTTCATTCTCTGTGGCCTCTGATGGATCCAATCTTCCTGCTTGCATCCTTCTCACCCATCCCTACTGCTTCAGCAAGACACAGTAAATGCTGTGGATGGTTTGAAGGCATGTGCACTCAGGTGGCTTATCTGGTCATTGCCAGAGAAATTGAGTAAGGATTGAGTTAAACCTACATCTTCATAAGCAAGAGGATTAATAAAGTTCCTTTTTTTCCTACTGAGTTGCTCATTTTCATTGAAACTTATAGGGATTTTATAATCATTTAGGTTGTAAAAGACCCTTAAGATCATCAAGTCCATAACTTGGAGATACCTCCTTTTTTGTAAAATGTATTTGAAAATGGCCACATGTTGGAAAGTTATGACAGCGATAGGACAAACGCAGGCAGCTCAATGACAATAAACCTCCTTTCCTTAGTAAACCAGGCTAAAAACTAGGAGTAGCTTTAAGCTTAAAGTAGTGGTAAAGGTTTTTATCCCTCATTCTTTATAAACTAATAAATAAGAAAATTACATTCCTTTTTATATTGTGTCTGATCTGACATTGCATTAAGTTAATGTCAAATAACAGTTCAGTGACCACAAGAGGGAAGAATGTTGTGGGCTAAGGGTGCAATCTTGATTATTGTATTCTTACAATATGCACTAAATCTATTGGCTGACCTATTTATTATTCAGGGGTCCCTCTATTTCAATAATCAATAAGAATCAAACCATTTATTTTGGAAACGAGGAATCATTCTTTAGTGGTCTACTTACAAAATACTCATGACCTTTTCATGTTTAGGGCTTTGCGTGTGCGTAAGAAGATGTCTGGAGAGAAGATGCCAGTGAAAATGATTGGTGACATACTGACGGCTCAGCTGCCACACATGCAGCCTTACATTCGATTCTGTAGCTGCCAGCTCAATGGGGCAGCGCTCATCCAGCAGAAAACAGATGAAGTCCCCGAGTTCAAGGAGTTTGTTAAAGTAAGAAAAGAAGCAATCACCATGAATTCTGTACACTGTAAATTTAGCTCATCATTTCGCTAATTTGCAAAACATAGTCTCAAATAGCGCTCTCCGTTGGGCTAGAATGAAGAATCTTCAGCTTAAGCACTCATTGAAGGAGTACATGTTTTCATTGAAGGAATATGTTTTTTCAAACAACTATAGAGCCATAAAATACTTACTTTAATAATGGTTTTACTGTAAAATGCTGGGACAGTAAGGAACAGTGAGTACTGGGACAGTAAGAAGAGGCCCTTCTCTTGTACAGGCAAGGCAGGTGAAGAATATGTTGTAAAAAATACAAGGAATTCTACTGCACTGACATTGTGATCTAAGAACAGATGTAGCTGAGGCATGGTGTTCATTTGTTACCTTACCTTTTTCTTTCTTGGAGGAGCTCATTTTGCAGGGTTTTAAACAAACTGACTAACACCATTTTACCTCTCTAATGTTTCAGAGGTTAGCAATGGATCCTCGCTGTAAAGGAATGCCACTATCAAGTTTTCTACTAAAGCCTATGCAACGGGTAACAAGATACCCACTAATAATTAAAAATGTACGTTCTTTTGCAAAGATGATGGTTTTGATGCTGCTTTGCTTATAGCTTAATTACAGGGTAGTTACCCTATTTGTGTCAAGCTTTGTCACTGTTAGATATCTGGGGAACGTGGGGTATTATTTGATCACATTAGAGCAAAAGTGGTAACTCATTTGGCTTCAGCGAAATAATTTGATATTTCCATTAGAAACAGAGGTGAAACTTGCACACAAAGAACCAGCACGCAGTAAATATTGAATGAAAACTTTAAAATTCAGGTAACAGGGGTTATCTGGGTCAATGGGTCAATCTTATGCTTATCTTTGCCTTTTTCCATGGTGTCATTCCCTCCCCATAGTCTGGTAAATGACATTGCAATGGTTGGTCTTGATGATCCCCGAGGTCTCTTCCAACCTGATTGATTGATTCTGTGATTCAGCGTGCAAGCCCGAAAGCCAGACTGTTGCAAGTTACCTTACCGCGCAGCTTACGTTGCTGGATAACTTACAACCCTTTCCTAACTTTCATGTGTTGCCTAACGCTTACCATCCTGAATAATGCTGTTGAACTTGGCCCAAGACTTTCACAGGAAAGAATTTTAAATTGGATGTTGGCATTTAAGAGATTCCTTAATTGGTCATGGATATATTTCTGTACATGGCTGGAATTTGCATGCTTACATCAGAGGAGTGAGCAATGTACAGATGCAAAGGCTCTGCATGCAGGCATTCGTTTCAGCTGTTCACAAACAGACTGTGAGTTTGTCTCCTATTTTTCACATTTGTCAAGGAGAAAAAGAAATTTGGAACATACTGGCTGGCTCTGATGAAAATAAAGAAATAAAACAGAAGGGTAGGGCTGACAATATAAATAACATTTTAACTGCAGATAACAGAAAAGGCTAATGTATTTTATTTATCTGTAGATAATAGAAAACACGCCTGAAAACCACCCAGACCACAGTCACCTGAAGCATGCTCTTGAGAAAGCAGAGGAATTATGTTCTCAAGTAAATGAAGGAGTGCGGGAGAAGGAAAATTCAGATAGGCTGGAGTGGATCCAGGCTCATGTTCAGTGTGAAGGCCTGTCGGAGGTAAACAAAGTGCTGTCTAGAATAATGCAAATGTGGGCGCACTTCTCCACCAGTCGGGAAGAAACCATGGCTCACTTATGGCACTGCATCAGGGGACCAACAGTGTAATTAATCAAGTCATATAATCTTCAATCCTTTGTTTTCATCTTTCTTTGGCTCCCTTTCACTCCTGCATGTAATCTTTTTTGCTGCTCATGTTATTGCCTTCTATATGATAAATGCTGCTTTTGTTGCCTGCCTCTGGACTAGTGCCAGGTTCAGTGCTGCAATTTTCAACCACAACTTTCTGGTTTCATAGCTCTTTACAATACGGTGGTTATCGTACTGCTGTATCTCATCCTGAAGCTATACCTGACCATCCTGGAGTGCTTTAAAACTCATCAAAGAAAATATTTTTTGTGATAAAACTGTGTATATTTTGAGTTTTGAAAACTCAAGAATACTCATGAAGTCTCTCTCCAGACTTTACAGAGAGAATCGCTGCCTCCCATTACATATTACTTTTTAAGGTAACATGCTAAGTTTCTCTACTGAAACTATAATGAAAATATTGTGTTGGTATGTCCTGCAAAAGGATGGAGGATATTTTGATGGCTTCCCTATTATTGGTAGATATTGGAAGATAATAGAGGCAGGCAGATCACAACTTTATTTTCAAAGTATGCTTTGAGTTTTCAGTTCTAGAAGATAGATAAAAAAATAATAAGCGCTGGTTGATAATAAACTGGAAAACATTACATTTCATCTTCTGAAATCTAACTGTTTCAGGGGAAAGACAGGTATGACAATTTCAGAAGGGTTGAAGTCATGTTCAGGTGTCTTATAACTACTGCCTGAGGAAGGTGGCTGCTTTCATCTTCTGTACATGATGTCTAGCCCTAGAACACCAAAAATATTGCCTGAAAGACCAACTGTCTGCTTGCTGACACAGTAATGCCAATGGCAGCCTTGAATCTGTGGCAAGGAGTGGTCTGACCTTCCCACTGAGATGTTTCTAATTTGTAAAAGGAGCCACTCCAGATCTAGCTGCCCAGCCAGCTAGGATGGCAGGAGCTGTACCGTCACTTAGTGAAAATAAACCTGAAAATGACACTTGAGGGAAGGGCAAGCCTCTATTCATCTGGTAACAACCTCCAGATGAGTCTTAAATTCTGCCAGTTCCAGCCAATGGTCAGCAGCTGTCCTCTAACTCCAGGTGTTGTGGGTACTCAAAGGCAGGCTATCTGGAATTCCTTTGGTATTTTTTAGTGAGTAAAATTAAAACACAATTCAGAAATCCAGTCCTTGTTAAGAAAGCTCAGCGTTTGGAGAGGCCGTTTGCATAACTACTGCTAATCCAGGACAAGTCATCATCAGCTCAGTTCCGCTCACAGAGATGCATGTGCGTGGCAGAGAAACTCGAAAGGAAGCACGAATGCTTTTGGCTTTTCTCTGAGTGTCCAGGCCATGCCCCGTGCAACTGATGGGCTGCCTTAAAGTTAATTTTCATGTAGCGTTTCTATGACTTGCACTGCTTATCATGCACAAGGCAGAGCCATTGCTCGTCATCCCTGTGACACCAATGTCAGGACTCAAAACTATATTTGATCTCTTTCAGGGGAACCTCGATTGTTTTACTTTATACAGTGCGTTGTTGTTCTTCTTCTACTTTTCGCAGCAACTCGTATTTAATTCTGTTACAAACTGCTTGGGACCACGCAAGTTTCTGCACAGCGGGAAACTCTATAAAGCCAAGAGTAACAAGGAACTGTATGGCTTTCTGTTCAACGATTTCCTCCTCCTGACTCAGATCATAAAACCTCTTGGCTCTTCTGGCACAGACAAGGTCTTCAGCCCCAAGTCTAATCTGCAATACAAAATGTACAAAACTGTAAGTACCACTCTTATATGGTGGCTAAGATGGTGATGTGCTAACAGTGAGTATAGCAGGCAGCAGCTCCCATACTAGATGTGCAGGCAATAGCCTTTGTATAGAAAAGGTTTGAAAGCTTTGCCATATGCTGGGAGTTCCAGGGACTGATGGTGAGAAAGCTGGTTGTTTCCTTTAGTGAGATATAAAAAGATGCTTTTGAAGTTTTGCTAAAGCAACCTCTTCAACAGAGGTCACGTGTATCAGGAAGTGATGGAGAGAGTTGGGTTTGCTGCTTTTTGTGGGAAAGGAGAGGTTGCTGTCCTTCATGAGGCTACTTTCTTACTTAAGGAGAAGTGTTCCCAGACTCTGGAGGCACCTGTATCTTTGATAATAAGAAAATTCCAGATATTACATATCTGAAGAAAGATAGGAGGCAGGCCAAAGGGGAAAGAAACTGCAGGCACAAGATAAATCTGTTGTGAATTGCTCTGTGTTGAATGCATCTGTTCAGATATTGTGCTTTGCCTAATGTTTTACAGCCCATTTTTCTAAATGAGGTACTAGTAAAATTACCCACAGACCCTTCTGGAGATGAGCCCATCTTCCATATCTCCCACATTGATAGAGTCTACACACTCCGGGCTGAAAGCATTAATGAAAGGTAAGTTACCTGCATAGGCCATGTTAGTACTGAATTTGAAAAGTCTGGTGCAAATGTATGTGATGTACACGTGCGTAGCAGTCTCCAAGCAGTATATCTTACAAGACTGGAGAATTTCTTCTTCTTGAGAATATGGTGATACTCAATATATGAAAAGGAAGGGGAAAACCTCAGCTGGTGATTTTTGTCTCTGGCAAGCTTAGCTGTTGTTGAAAAGTGAAAGCTGAAAGTCCAGAAAAAAACCCCGTAGTATAGACACAGCCTTATGCCAGCTTGCAAATGTACAGCCCCTAAAAATTCTGATGCATAAAAAAGTATAAAAAGTCTTTGCTCCCTGCCTGCCTGACAGTGTTACTCGTTATATTTATACACATAGTTTTTCTTGCAAAAGATTTTACTTTTATAGGTCCCGCTTGTCGTTTGGGAAGCTGTCTGTCCCTCTATGCCACAGAATGAACGAGTGTTGTGGTTAGACCCTTGGTGATGAAAATTGACCCAGCCTTTTCAACTTAGGATCTGTTGTGCAAATCAGCCTATAGCAATAATCATCTGTTCTGCATCAGAGCACTCACAGGGGTAGTCAGAAACATCTAAACTCTGCACCACATTCATCCTACCTAGCTGGAGGAGCTTCAGCGAGATGCTTAGGCATGCTACGCTGAACCATCAAAGGAAGCAGCCAGATCTTCACATGCTGAACGCCCTCTGGAGGTGTCTGTCTCTGTCCATTCACTACAGAGAAAACCCACAGGAACTGCTATCCGAATTTGGGCGCTCTAGTCAAATGCCTTTAATTATATGGGGTACAGCCTTTGACTTTCTTTTATGCCAGAATTGCTTACTAAAGAAATGCAGCATTTGAGGTGAGAGACCTCCAGGTTTTCATCATTCATTTGCTTTTCATTAAGAGCAACAGAAATAAAACATAAGCATCAATGAGTGATTAATTTGCCCATTTAATCTTAAAAGACCTTTATGATCAAAGGCTTGGTATACTTCTGGAGCTGCCTTTTACCACTTAGGACTGATCTGAAAGCCAGATTTGTCCTTAAGTGTTTTGTTTTCTTGAACAGCTCTCTGTGCAGAATACAGGTGAGTGTTCAGACCCAAACCAGGCCAGTGTAAGTCGCTGCAGTGCCCTGTAGAGCAGCAGCTCTTCATTTTGGGATCAGAAATGGATCCACAACTTCTAGATTCTCTCATTTTGCCTTGACTCAGGTCTCAGGCTCCCTCGTATGTCACAGCAATTATTTTAAACCCTTGAGGTCCCTTGGTACCCCTTCTTCCATGTTTTTTCTCTGTCAGTCTTTCCACTCAGTCTCTTAAGTATGAAATGGTTTCCCAGAAGGGCCCATAGAGATCCATGGTCATTCGTCACCTGTGTACTCCCTGAGTTGTGCTTCATGTGTCTGGAGGCTCAGAAGGATTTTGGTATGAAACCTCAGGGATCAAGAAAAGTGGCCACCTCTGCAACATAGCCATCTTGTATCTACTGCCTGCAAGATGTTAGTTTATTACAATAAAGCAAAAGGCTTGGTCAAAGCAAACCTGTTATCTGTACCTTTTGGTTTCTCACCAAGTCCCTCCTGCTCGTGATTCTTTTGAGCTTTCTTTGCATGGTGGGATCTGCTAGCTTGGGACAGTTGAATTATTCTACAGATGCTATGACTTCCAGTAAGATCTCTTCCAGGCAGATAGCTTCAGTGTAGCAGAGCCTGTGGTGGGACAGAGCCTTAGACTGCAAGCGACTGGGAAGGAGGGACAGCTTTACTTTTGTCTGCTGTGCTCCAGAGAGGAAAAATGGAAATGGTGTTTCGCAACTGTTTTTCCTTTCATTCTGAAGGACTGCCTGGGTTCAGAAGATCAAAGCTGCTTCAGAACTTTACATAGAGACTGAAAAGAAGAAGAGGGAAAAGGCCTACCTAGGTACAGCACGGGATGCAGGGGGCTCATCCATGGGCAGAAAACTATGCTAATGACTTTTCTCTCTCCTCTGTTGTTTCACCACAGTTCGCTCGCAAAGAGCAACAGGCATTGGGAGGTTGATGGTGAATATTGTTGAAGGCATTGAACTAAAACCTTGCAGGTCCCATGGTAAGTGCCTTGGGTTTTTCATAATATGCTCTATGAAAAAGACATTCCTATTTGTCAGACTAACTTTGAAGGAGGTTCTGTCCAAAACATGGTTTTGTTTAATGAAGCCATTTTAATGAACTTAAAATATACGGAAGTGATTTTGTACAGTTCAGTAGCAGTCATGCAGTTGTCCCGCACATAAGCATTTGCTTCAGACAAACTTAGTTTCCACCACATAAGCCATATCATAAGAGATCATAAGCCACAAAGTCCTGAAATAAAGAGTGGAAGGTGCTCAGTGCCTTGCAGAATTGTGTCCCTGTTCATTATAGTAGCAGCAAGGCCACAGTCTTTCCCCGTCCGCTGGCTATAGGAGTAAAAGGACATTTAGGAGGAAGATCACACACCTAAAACCGTGATTACTTTTTCCTGTTTGTTTCCATCTTCCCAGGAAAGAGTAACCCGTACTGTGAGGTGACAATGGGCTCTCAGTGCCACATTACCAAGACGATACAGGACACCCTCAACCCGAAGTGGAACTCCAACTGCCAGTTTTTTATCAAAGACCTCGAGCAGGACGTGCTCTGCATTACAGTGTTCGAGAGGGACCAGTTCTCCCCAGATGGTACGTAGGGGGCTGCTGCCCTTCCAAGGGTATTTTCAAACCTCCTGTTTTGAAGAGGTGCATGCCTGCTGAGGTAGATCATAGAATCAGATAATGGTTTGGGTTGGAAGGGACCTTTAAAGATCATATAGTTCCAACCCCAACATTGAACCCCTTTGCATATTGGGAGTCTACTCACCCTTGCTCCCCAGCAGAGTCACTCTAGTATCAGTGCAAAAAGAATCAAGCTGTCTCTGGGTTTTTTGGGTTTCCTTTCTTGTGCAACTTGACAACAGCTAAAGCGTGGTTTGCAATTCTGCTAAGTCTTTAAGAAACTCTGGGTGCTGTTTGCAAATGGATAGATTAACGCAGGAGGAAGAGAAATGTCTTCATGTTGCCATAATATGCAATAACAGTGGCAAAAATGAACCCAAGATTCATAACCCATTCTTATTTAATAACCTGGGATAGACATAAGGAGCACTGAAGAGTGTATTTTGCAGTCATAATCCTCAGGAAGTATTTGGATAGGACTGTCATTCATCTGGCCAGCACCAGCTGGCCCATTGACCTCATCGCTAGTGTGATGCACTCCTTGGCTGTATCATCTCCAGAGGGCTTCACACTCAGTTTGAACTGTGCAGCGGCCTTTGGCCTTTCTTCTAACATATCATAAAATAATTAAGCTACTGAAGGCAGCTGTGAATTACAGAGTGGATTTTTCTGCTTATGGGACCATTTAATTTTAATGCTGCTGCTGTCTAATATGGCCCAGCTAAAATCCTCTTCTATGCAGATTGGCAGCCTTTGGCCTTCTTCAACTGCCAAAATGTAGTTGGATTGAAGACTTGTTTTCTCCTTTTGTTGTATGTAGCTGGAAGCTTAGTTCCTTCTGCAAATTAGCATTTTATTGCAACGTAAACCAGTTGTGTCATTTCTCAGCATGCTGTCCTTTTGCATTTCAGACTTCTTGGGCAGAACAGAGATCCGTGTGGCAGACATTAAGAAGGATCAGGGTTCAAAGGGACCAGTTACAAAGTGTCTCCTTCTGCATGAAGTCCCAACAGGAGAGATAGTCGTCCGACTAGACCTGCAATTGTTCGATGAGCCTTAGAAGGAAAGGGACCAATGTGGTATTTCAGTCTGAGTTCACTGCAATAGGTGTCTGCAGAAGCAAAATCCCTGTTGGTATGAAACTACTGCTTGCCCTTCACACGTAAGAGGGTTGTCAAAGCAAACAGGAGCATCTTTGTGCCTTGATAATTCTCACTGAAAAATGAATCCCAATTTAGTGAGGAGATCTCCCTCGATTTCTCCATGTGGAACTTGAGGTTAGTTTCCTGGGTTTATGAAATAACCTCGTTGTTCATTGTGCTCCAGTCTGAAAGACTGGCAAACCACATAGGTTGCTGTGCGTGCTCCAGTTACCCTACTCTCTAAATTACATGAAGAAGGCAATGTTCGTATGTTTTGGAGGCTTTCTGCAGGGTTTTCCCCCTTAAGGAATTCTGTGCCTATTGCTCAGCAAGTGTAAATGTAATGATGTGAATGGAAGGAGCAGTTATGCAGTAAGAAGATCTTTGAAGATCTTCATGGTGGTACTGAAAAGACTTAGAAAACAAATAGTCTATATCTATAAACAGAGAAGATTCTATTAACATCCCACTTCATGATTCATGTTGCCCCTGAAAATAAATTATGTACAGGCCTTCTGCGCAGAGGTGAATTGCACTCTAGAAGAATCTACCCACTCGGTACCTTTGGAAGTTGCTGTTTGAACAAAGGACTGCAAATGTTTGAACAGTAAGCGAACGATTAAACATAGAGCCTGCTGAATGTTGTGTTATACTGCTTTGATACTACTTAACTACTGCTGCTTGACTGTGTGACCGCAGATGGATGATCTGTCACCTGCAGCGGGGACGAAAAAAAGTCACGGCTCTAGCTCAGGAAGCTGATTTCTACCCCGCAGAGTCTAGTTTGCAAAGCAATCAGTGGTGAGCAGTTATTAAGTTGTACCGTGCCTAACTGTGTTTGACATTGTGTGACTGAATTCAGGGCAGCAGCGTGCTGTAGCTCACGAAGGTGTTTGGGGCAAGCCAGGGCAATCGCAGGTTTGGTGGCAGCGATACTGGATGCGACCAGAAAGAGAGTGCTTGTTGATGGTGCGGAGTGGGTAACCCCAAAGTAAAAGCCTTGTCATCTGGGGGAATGCCAGGGCTTATATATCCATTTAACTCTACGAATATACACGTGTAGGCTCACATCCAGCAAACTTTCCCTGTTTGGCAAAGCACCCAGCTTTAAGCGTGCACTTACGTCTTGTTTCCCTTCAGCACATGCGTAAGTGTTTTGCTGAGTCTGGACCTGAGAGACAATAGACCCCTAAGAGTAAAATTCCTCTTTGTTGTGCTTGGATTCATTTTGTTCACGACCTATCATGCATACACTGGTATTTTTGTAAGGACTTTATTTCCAAATGGGAGGTGTCAGCCTGTTTCATTAGCATGTGAACGTTCTTGTGGAGCCTGTTGTTAGGTTTTGGTGTTCCTTGCATGTCCTTTCAGTACTGGTTTCCACCTTTCCTGTATAGGCGGTGTTCTCTAGCACTACAAGTCTTATTGATTTCCATTAGGAAATTAGGATATATTCATAACAGATAGGTAGATACAGTATGGTAATAAGTGTAAGCTGTGCTGGGAAGTGTCTGTGTATTATAATTTCCTACAAAGACCACTGTAATGTTTCAAGCGATGGGAAAAAACAAATGTATGTTGGAGGGACAACAAAGTTTACATTTCATACTTTTCAGAATCGCTTTATTATTTATTTATTGAAGATAGTGTAGAATTTTGTATCAGAAATGACAGACATACTTATGTATTTTTTGAAACAAAACAGAGATACACACTTTAGTTAGAATCTTTCAACTGACCACGTTTTAGAGGGAGTGTAACTTCCTAGGCATGCATTTGTTTACCACTAACTGGCTGAAAACACAATTAAGAGAACTTTAAGTTTCTATTTTTCAACGTTGTTAAGAAAATTGTTTCAATTAAAATATGTAAATAGTACTAAACCCATGCTTTCCTAATTCCATATCAATACATTTTATTAAATATAATGTATATGAAAATACACATTGTTGTGGTAGGATAAAAAAAGTGATAAAATCTATTAATGGAGTAACATTAAATGTCATTGTCTAACCTTTTATCGCTGTCCTAATTTTACTCAGTAGCTGTAAATATGGTGAACATTCATTTCAGTGTTTAAAAAGCATCATCACTTTTTTATGGTATCTTTTCACCAGCATGAATTACAGTAACAACTACATAGACAAACAGGACAAAACCGACCATGGGTGTAGTGCAGAAATCCTGGCCAGGTTTTCGAAGGGAGCCTCAAGGAGCTGCACCTTCCCCTGAGATTCAACTGGTGTTGGAAGCGGGGGACCCTTAGCTGCAGGGGCTCCTCTCACATTGCGACCCTTGTCACAGGCGTGTACGATTGTACCATTTCGGGGAATTGTAACAGAACTGAGCACCTTCCCAACCACCATCACTTGTGATTTCCCACTTACCCTCGATGCACAGCAATGTTTAACTCCCGTTAATGTCAACAGGAGTTACGCAAACACGATGATGATGAAAGGCTGGGGTTTGGCTCACGGGTATCTAATGAATCCCTCATAATCGGTCTAATCCTACAGAGGAAGCTTGTCCTAATCCCTGTGCATCGAGGACAGAATGTACGTATACCCTTAGAGCCAGACGACTGTGCATCGGGATGTTGCTATTTTCTCGCTTGCTCGTCCTCAGTGCTCTGTAGCATATTGGCACTGTTGGCTTCCTAGACAGAGCTGCTTTTTAGTCAAAGTTTCTTAGAAATCCACTGACTCCTGCCTGGTTTTCCATGTTCAGGAATGCCACAGTCTTGCACATCATTTTGCATCAACTCCGTGGCTGCGTGGGCTACAGGTTTCTGCTTTTCTACCCACCGTATCTGCATAGTCCTCTTGCTCATCCAGGACTTCATGCTATAAAAGCTCAGGCCCTTTACTGGAAAAAGAGACTCATGAGCTATATCCCTACCAGTGCTTTCATAGAGAAAACTGCAAGCTCTCATAGGTTTGTTTAAATACCACCCGTGTTCTGAAGAGTTTGGGGAAGGGAGCGGCACACAGCAATACCTAGGAAGTTCGGTGTGTCGCTCCCTTCCTTCGTGTATTTAGAAAGTCAGCTGGCATTACCACAATGTATGAAGGTCGAGCCATCCTCTTACGAGTGCCACGTGCCATCTGTCAGGCCAAACTCTGCTAGTCTGTGCTACTGGTATTCAGTACCTATATTTATGTAGACCGTATTTTTCAGGTGCTGGTTATTATCTCTGAATATCTTTGTAAAATAGCACACCTCAGCTCACAGGTCCCTTTCCAGCCCCATCCAGATGTCTGTAAACTTTTCCTAATATTATGCAAAACAACCACAACAACAAAATTGAAGCCCAGGTAATACTTGATCACATTTTGGATTGAAAGAGCAGATTTGTTCAGATAAGCATCCCCACTACAACACTGAGGTTATAAACCTGTATATTATGGAGCTCTGGGACTGGCCGTCTGCATTTGCTTTGGTAAAATTCGTCCTTGCAGAGAGGCTGCATACAAGGTCTCTTGTTACTTGTCCTTAAAATGCGGCATTGAACTGGTTGGTACATGCCTCTGGGACTGGCCCTCAAGATGGGGTCTCATTTCTACCTTTTAGCACCTCTACTATATTAGAGAAGACCATTTGCTTAGAAGTAATTCATCAGCATCAAACTCCTCGGATGGCAATCAAGTCTTTCTAAAAATAATACCATGAGTTTTTAATGCATTCACTGCCTTCATTGAAATAGTGGTCTTGCTTTGGATGAGCTGGGAGTAAAAAACCCAAAGAGAAGAAAGAGCAAAATCTGCAGCTGTGAGAAAACGTGCAATGGAAAGAGTTGCACTGGTGGTTTGGTTTCCAAGCTGTAATCTTCCCACATTCTTTTTAACAAGGAGAGTGGTCTTTCTTCCTAGTGCTTTCTTGGCTTTAAGTCTTGTAGTAGAACTGAGTTAATGGGTCAGAAACTGGAAGGGAACATCAGCACTTTTATTAACAACATGACTTTTGAAAGATGGTGGTATCTGGGGACGGGCAGAACATCAGCGTTGTTGTGGCTGCAGACAGGACAGGATACCTCAGAGAAAGGAAAGGAATCTTTTTTTTATTTTCTTTTTTTTGGGGTAGGGGGTTAGGTTAAAATCAGATCCACAGTCTCACAGCAGAACTTCAATTATGCAGGACCCCAAGCATCCATAATAGTAATAATAATAATAACAAACAACAGTGATTAATAACAAACCGTGTATTTGTCCTCAGCCTGGGAGAACCACGCTGGATTTTGTGCAGCTCTGTATTTATGCAGGAGTTTGCGTGCACTTTTTTATAGAATTGGAGCTTTTCAGTGTTTTTAACAGCCCTTGTACTCACCTTTCCAGGAATTCTCTGCTGAGATATACCTCCGAGATGCTTAGGCACTGTGCTGTTTCAAGATGCTTTCACAAGGACTTCATGGGCTTATAAACGTTGCTGTCAGGCTCTTTGCTTTGCTGTTGCCACCCAGGCAGTTCCCATGACCATCCAGGAGATTCAGGGGTACAGGCCCTTTCCATACAGGGAACCAGCTGCGCCAGCATCAATGTGCCAGTTTGTTTCTCAAAGGACTGTTTCCTCATATGCAGCTGTATGAGGTGGTTGCCACTGATGCCGTTATACAGCAGCAGAGTGGATGTCTGTCCTTTCACCCGCTTTTAGGACCTCTCCATCATGGCTCTGATTGCAGTAAGAATCAACCTGGTCTTGTTGATCTGCTTCAAGAGCGTTTTCTCCCTGTGGACATGAATCAGCCCTTCAGAGATGCCTCTCAGGGAAACCACCTGAGCACATTTTCCCCTGTGCTTGGTCAGATGCAGCTGGAAGTCATTATGTCCAGAGCAGGTTCAGCTCTCCCCCTTCAGAGGTCCACCCTGCCACCTGAGCACGCATGCGTGCAGTCCTTCGCCGCAGTGCCAGGCTATGAGCTCCTGCTGCCCATGCTGCAAGCCCGCAGCCTCCAGTTCATCGCTGGAAGGGTTGAGGATCATGTTGAGGATCCCTTCCTGGCCATGATTTTTCCCACCTGCTGAGCCCCTTGGCTCCCTCCAAGCCAAACACTGGCTGCATTGCACGAACAAATGCAGCAGGTGACTGGAAAACACACCTCATCTCACTGCCTTGCTCTGTTGTGGTCCTACTAGGTTTTTCTTCTGTATACATCTTGTCAGTAAACTGGTGCTTCTGTCCTGTAATTAATTAAGTCCTTTGGAAAGCTTGGCTCTTTCCTTCCCTTTAATCCCAACCCCTGAAGCTCAGCTCTGTGAAACAGTGCTGTTTTAGGAACTCCTTTCTAGGCTTCTCCCTCACAGCTCATCTGGCAGCTGTCATCTCTGCTGTAGCCCTCCAGCCCCTGGCCCAGCGAAGCACTTTAGCAGATGCTTAATTCGTGCCCCAATTCAGTGCAAAGGTGTACATAAAGCCAGCTGGGTGCCTACGTGCTTTGCTGAGGACACATGGAGGAATTAAAAAAGCTTCGATAATTTAGAGCCTACGTTATGAAGTTGGCTCAAACTCTGTAAGGTCTGGAAGACTGCAATAGAGCATCAAACAAAAAGTTAAGATTGAGATAAAATACAGAAGTAGTTTACAGTCTTTGCAACTGAATCTGTTTTCTTCCTTATCTTCCCAAAAATGGTTTCAGCCACTAAACTCACCAGAATTGTATTTATCGGGCAAACCATAATTCATATACTTACAGATTGCAACACATTTGAAAGCACTGTAAAATAAAAAAACCACTAGGCTGACCTTGGCCTTGGAAATACCAACTACCTTGCCAAGTATAGTGCTGGTAGCAAGCCAGTCTGTGAAGCCCTGAGATGCTGCACGCAGCTGGTGAGTTGACTTGGGCACCTTGAAAGATGGAGCATGTCACTGAGCTGACACTAAGCCAAATGACTGATAAATTACAGAACTTTTTTCTAGATGCACTTAATTATTATATATTTTCTCAGCATGAGATTTTATGAGGGAACTTTTAAAATGTTCATTTTACAATTTTTTTACCCTTTAAAAAGAGATAAATCACTTTTTGTTACATGCGAGCAGGGCTGGGGAGAAAACATTGTGGATAATGCAGTTTTTGTAATATTAGTAAATACATTTTCAAAACTGAGATGTGACAGGTCCAGACTTTTACTGCAACAGTGGTCTCTACTTTCTTACTGCTCCGTTTGCTACTGTGATATTCCAGTTTATTCAAATCCAGCACTCAAAACCCTTGAAACACAGAAAAGCTGTGAATCGGGTTAAATCACCTTAACTTTGAGGGGTTTGCTCTGTACGTACATTCCACATGTATCCTGGCATTTGTTTAGCCCCAACACTCTTGTCCTACATGCATATTGATGTATCTATAGTTAAATACATGCTTATATATGTGTGATTATTTGTATATATAATATAAAAACAAACACAGCTGTGTTGTCATTGTCAAATGCTGAGTAAATCGAACAGAAAAAACGTTTATAGGCACCCAGTTTTCTTTGTTCATTTAAATATTTTAAAATAAGGACTGTCCTTGGGAAACTATTTTTCTGTACATAGGAGGATATATTTAGGACCTAATTTAAAAGAATAAAGAGCTGTAGTAAGAAGGTTAAACTAGCCTAGTCGCTTGATACAGTT
This sequence comes from Nyctibius grandis, assembly GCF_013368605.1. NCBI lineage: Eukaryota > Metazoa > Chordata > Aves > Nyctibiiformes > Nyctibiidae > Nyctibius > Nyctibius grandis. The sequence goes on from NC_090659.1 coordinate 20,250,428, forward strand.
GTCAAAGGCTTGGCTGGGACTGTAGGTGAATTTCTTGTGCTGCTTTTAAAACTGGATTTTGGAATCTTAACGTGTCGTGCATGTGAAGGGAGTTGGTGCTTCATCTGAGACCCCCTGTCAGACCCCCAGGCAGCAGCTCCTGCCTGCCACAGTGAGCACAAGTGAAGGGGGGGGGGGCTGGCATGCGGTGGAGTAGGGGGAAAAGGGAAGAAATAGGGGCAGCGCTAAAAAGAGCTTGGTGAGCAGCAGGATCTCTGCCCCCTCCCCCAAAAAAGTGAGTGGGTGTCCATCAGGTGATGGCTTGGAAGGGAGATCCCTCCCAGCTGTGGTGGCTGCTCCATGGCATAACCCATTCTTGCCCAGAGAAAGGGGGAAGGTCAGGTGCAGGATTGCATCACCCTCCTGGCACTGGTCCAGGTCCTTGGCCAACTCCCTGCCTCCACTCTCGCTCCCTCTTACCCCATCTCACCACGTCTTTCAGGCTCTCACAGGTTTGCACCACTGCACTCACCCCAAGATGGTTGCTTTTGGGGTGACCAGGCAGCACCACCTGAAAGGTCACACCAGTGTGGAGGGACCTGCAACTGACCCTCCTGCACTGCACACATCCCACCTAGGCAAGACCCATAGCAAGCTGCTGCCGCAGGTATGTGCCCCCCCCGGGGTGAGACAACCCCTACCCCATGGCAAGACAACCCCAGTCCTCTGGGGAAAAGGCAAAGCTGCTCCGCATGGGGCAGGTTTTCCCAGAAGGCTTTGGCTTTGTTAACAGCTTGTGCAGAATTACCCTCATCCAGTCCTCAAGCTGCTGTCAAGGAATTGAGATGCCTTTACACACTGTTGTAATAGGTACTTTCTACTTCATGTTGGTAAATTGTTGAAACAAAGATATCCATAGGGTTTTTTTTTCAATGTTAATATTTAGAATTGGGCAATCCTCCTCCCCTCTGCGGGTGGTGTTACTTTTTAGTGCACTTTTTGCTGCCACACAAATGGTATCAATTAGTTTCCTTTTTTTTTTTTCCTTAAAAAAAAGCAAGTATTGTACTGTCTGTAGTATTCACAGGATCCTAAAATTGATGAAGGCATGATAAAATAACTGTTATGTGTATGTGTTAAGATCTGGCCAAATAGGAGGAAAAAGTTACTTTTCTTTTTTTCAGAGAAAATTGAATTAATTTGTATTGTTCATTTACATCACATCTAACTATTTTACAGTAAAAAGTTCATACTGTGAAGTTGGTTTCTTTCGTGTTTTTTTTTAAGCATTTCTAATAGGTGTAATGAATAATTAGCAATCAGGCACCACTGTTTCTCCTAAGACAATTTAAACTGTACTTGGGTTGCTCTGAATGTGTTGTTTTCTCAGCCACACTTGGTTAAATAATTCTATTTACAGACAAGGTCCAATTAAGCAAAAGTCCTTAAAATGCATTCACCCGTTGTTTGAGGAACTGTGCCGCTTCCCAGACTGTGGTCACTGAGGTGGAAACCGCTGATAAGAGTTTAGGCTGTGTGATTTGTGTGACACAGATGAGACTGTAGTTGTGCAAGTGAAATTATGCAAGAATAAATGCAGTTTTTTTTTAAAAAAAAGTTTAACTGTGTGCTGTTACATTCTTGAGAAGTGCTGAAGAAGAGTGATGTGGTGTCAGACTGACTTACTAAATAAATCTTCGGATTAGTATTGTTGACAACAAGACTACAGAGGTATAAGCAAAGCGATAGCCCCAGCAGCAGTGAAATAACTTACCAGCATTTAACGCCTGGCCCGTGCCACTTTTCATCTGTGCAACACATTGTTTGCATTTTTTCAGATTCAAAAATTGAGAGTTAACTGAATCTGTGGTAAAACAGCAGAAATAAGTTATCAAAAATAACAATTAAAAACCCACCCACCCCAAAACACCTCACCAAAGACCATTGCCGAATAGGCTGGGTGCTGTTACTTTGTGCACATCTCTACGTCACACCGGCCCTGCTCTGTGGCCACGCGTGCCAGTGGCAACGTTCAGGCAGCTTGTCAGCGACTGCCCGTGGCTTTGCTGCCCAAGGATATAGGAAGTCCCATGCTGGTCTCTCCCTTACTTTTTGTTAATAATTACTGAATTTCACCAGCTGCCCTGAGGGCAATACCCCGGGCGTCCTATTAAGCCGGAGGTCCCTTTGCCGAGCTCAGCACCCGCTAAAGCCTGCACCTCTAGGATCTATTTTTTCGCAGCTGTTTTGGGGCTGGGTTGGCACACCCAGACAGCGCTGTAGGCCGAGCGACGTGCTGCCATGGTGGTAGGTGTGATGGGATGCGTCGGGAAACTCATCAGCTGTTTGGGGCTGCTTTGTCCAGGCCATGTTAATCCAGCTGAGCAGGAGCCGGCACCCCGCAGCACAGTGCTGAGCTCTCAAAAGCCACATCGCCTCAGGCACAGCTCGATGCACCTCACTGCTGCTACAGAGCAGCACCAGGAGTGGAAAGCAGGGGTGCAGGAGGCCCCTTTGGATCACCCACTGCCCCACGCCCTGCTCAGCCTGCCCCTCTCCCAGGGCCACAGGCCTCCAGCAGCCCCTCTGCCCTGCCTCTGAGCCTCCAGGGGAGCCCCTAGTGCCACCCACCCTCACCACTGACCCCACAAGCTTCAGCGTTGCCTCCCCTTCCCCAGCACAAGCCCATTCTACCACCCCCACTGCCTTCAGAACAAGCACTTTATTCTGCCTCAGGGCGTTTCCATTCCCAGCCCTTCCCTGCCAGGCCCCTGCCCCCAGGAGGGCTGCCCAGAAGCCCCGCACAGCCTTTACTTACCCTGCACACCCTCTGGGCAGCACCTACAGCTGGCAGCCCTGGCAGGAAACTGTACTTTCAGTGTGGAAGTACCAGAGAAAGCACAGGGCTAAACAGCCTCTCCCCTGCAGGGGCTACTTCTGTTTATTAAAAATGTTCTAAAAAACAATACATGTGGCTGGTTAGCAGGTTTCAGTAATAACCCTACTGAAATAAGCTAGCGCTGCCTGTTCAACACTCCACCCCTGCAAGAACGGTATCCATCCAAAATTAAGCCAAACGTCAGTTCTTGACCAAGGACCAACAGCGAGAAACAAGGCACTGCACACTCCTTCACAAGCCTGTCGAAGATTATCTAAACAGAAAGCAGAGGCACAGCACTTCAAGACAGAAACCAGACACTCACAAATTTGTGTCCAAACATTAACCAGGAACCACATACTGCCAGTCATGACAACACAGCCGCAGTGCTTGCTAGTCCCAAACCCCTGTCCTGTTCCAAACATTTTTGTACACAGTTTTAAGCTACAAACACCTTAGCCTCTCACTAGTAAGCTTTTAGAGGATAATTTTAGTTTAAGGCATATACAAAACTCTCTCCGATACAGACATGGAAGTAAACTGGGCCTGACAGCGTTTGCTGCTGAGAACGCGCTGATGACACGACCGTTTTAACAGCCGCTGTCTCACTTATGAAAGAATCTACCAGTTGCAGTTCTAGTGTTCACGCCCTCCACGCACAGAAACAGCACGTGCAGCAGCACGACTGCTGCTCCGCCGTCCTGACAATGCCCCGTGCAAAAGTCGTGTTTGAAGACTGACAGAACCTCAGCAGCAGTGACCCCATTTATCAGCTCCTACAGAATTATCCTCCATTTCCTTCAGAGCAACCTTCACCCGTGTTCATGGCGAGCTAGATTTTCAAGCTGTGCCATGAAACGTTCAGTGAGGACTAAGTGAAACTCACTGCAGATTCATCATCTTTGTCCCTCAGTGCTGTGTTTCTGAATCAAAATACTTTACATCGTGTGTTCGAGAAGAAATAATTTTATTGTTTCCATCTGACAGGTTTCACCGTGAATGACGAGGACAGCTTGCTAGACACTCTCTCTCATGATTTTGGTGAGTTTCTGGATCTTTGACTTTGTTGACATGTCCACGTACTTCTCCCCAATATTGACAATCATGCCACCGAGGATTGACGGATCAGTCTAAAGAAGAAATATCGAAGAGAGTCTATCAGCAAAAATTTGTTAGCCTAGTATACAATTTTTACACTAGTAAAAAAAAGAAAACAAGCTTTTAAAAGAGCCTTTTTAAAAATAACTTTGCAGTCACTGTATTCTAAAGTTCAGTTTTTAGTAATTAAAGCATCAAGTCTACAAGAAAGCACAGAACTATATAATATAGCAACTGGATTCAGTAAAATTCTTTTAGAAGATCAGAGAGACAGAAGCCCAGCTTAAGATGAACTTGATGAAATTTATTTACAAATCAAAAATCCAGACCTTGGTCTCCAGCTTCAAGACCTCTCCCTTAGCCAAGAATCCACTCAGGGCACTTTTTAGCTCAGTAAGGCTGGCATCATCCAAGGGCTGAAAAATATGAATAGAAGACAAGGAAAATGAAGGACTTAAAAATATTCAAATAGTATAATGAGAACACAAATTTTCTGTTCAGATTCTTCTATAGACAGACACTTCCACCATGAAGACAAGGTTAAGCAGCCTTCCTGAACAGGAATAACCAAAGGACAGCACAGAAACAGCAGTCACTTTGTACCCTCCTAATTTCATGAAACGTTGTGTTATTTGTGCACATATTCCCAGCAAAAATTTGATGCTGTCATCTTCAGACAGCACGTGTCAGGAATCCACACTTGACAAAGCAAGCACTTGATGGAAAACCTTGAGATCTGCCTCACAGCAGTGTTCAGGCTGTACGAGGAAAGATTCATTTTGCCACTTCTAACAATTAAGATCATCAGCTTGAGAAGAAATAGTTTCATATCAAGCACTGGGCAGTGACTGTGGGCACTGGCAGTGAGCTCCCAGCCCTGCTGCAGGTTTGCAGAACCCTCCTGTCTAAGCACACCTCTCTCCATCACCACGGAAGAACTTTGCATCCCTGTGGCAGAGACTCTGTGAATTTGTCCTTGCGTTCCCTACAAGTCGCTCAGATACCATTGAGACAGAAACAAAAGGGACTTCGCCGAAGAGTAGTGGCTTTGTGTTACTGGCAATTTAAATAATTTCTATTTAATAGCTGACAGTTTGAGAGCCAAAAGAAAACTCACAACAACAAAAAGCAGCAGGAAAGTAACTTTACATATGAAATATTTGGAAAAACTTCTGGAAAGGTTTGCACAGGCATGAGTCCACATGTCCCTGAAGGCCTCCAACGAGACTGACAATTGTGCTCCTGGCCTACAGTCAGTTAATCTGAAGTGGATCAGTCTCTTTATTTAGTCCAAGTAGGCAGCTCACTGCAGCCCTACCCAAGGGCTACAGATTTCCAGTACATACCTAGCTGACCAGCTTCCCACTCTACCACACCTGGGCATGGATCAATCAACGAAGAAGTTAGTGAAGTGCCAGAACTACCGTGCCTCCAGCCTGATGTTTACAGCTCATGGAGACACCATCTTCCCTCTCACCTTCCTGAGCAGCAGCCAGACTTGCCTGTCTGCTACTTTTGAAAAAGTCTTCCTACGGTTTCTGAGCTAGCCACTTGTCCTGATTACTGCAGGTAGCAAATTAGGTAGCTGCTCCCCGTGAAGCACAGCACCAAGCACCACAGGCGTTCTCAGTCCTATCAAGTATCTGCTTTGCTCTAGCTAATAGCTTATCTGACATGATCTGTACAATCCTGATGATAGAAATAAGAACAGGGGCAGTTGTATCTGCACAGCAGGCTGACTTATCAGCCATGACGTTCACACATAGGAAGGAAAGATGTTACCTGTTAAGATGAAATGGGAGGAACAGGTTTAATTTTTGACGAATAATTGTTGGATATCAAAAAACTACTTGCAGAAAGACTTTAACCTTGGTAGAGGTTAGATATTTCCTTGCTACTCATACAGCAAGTACTTAAACTACAGACAGCAAAATTAGCTAAAGAAGTTTGCCTTTTATATCGCTACCTTTTAAGCTTGATCTAGAGGTTCCTAACTCACCTGTGCAGTGGTGACTGTGCACAGCACTTCTCCTCGGTACGCGCTCATGATCTTCCCAAACGCAGAAACGATGTCTGGAGTGTAACGCAAGCGACCGTTTTCAGCAAGCAAGTCTGGAAGAGGCAGACGTGTTGAAAGGGTTTAAAGCACCCACTAGAAGCAGATTTGGTTAGCTACCAGTAAAAACAAGTACCTTCAGATGTTTTTCAGAATTCAAATGGTTACTCACTCATCAGGTTGACAGTAATAGGGGACATCTTCTCTTTTGCTAAGGCATCGTTCACAGCTTTTTGTTTAACTGTGCTCTTGGTATGAGGGTTCATAACAATACTGGATAACTTGGGGTCCTTCAAGAGAGTCTAAGAGGATAAACAAGGAACATGATAAGGACCAGGAGTTCTCCAGCATTACAAGGCCTAACTGGACCACCCAAAGCAGGCAACATGGTCATTCCTTGAGTAAGAATGAAGAGGTCTGAAGTTGATGGGAAGTACGGCAGGTCCAGGTGTTGCTCATTTACAGTATGTTTCTTTTAGAGCTGATGCTCCTCCTATATTACTTCCAAGCAACTTAGCACTGGGGGCGCAGTGCTGACAGCACACACGCCAGGCCAGCTGTAAGTGGGAGTCTCACCGCGTGCATGAGCCGGGCGCACCACCCTCCTAACAAGGAGCAGTAGGCCAGCCCCGCTGCTCCCCAACCCCCGTGCGAGCTCAGGCAAACGCCGGCTGCAGAACACCTTACCCACACTCGGCTCAGCTCCTTCTCCACCTGGTCCAGCTTCTTCTGCTTGGTGGCGGCAGAGTACAGCGCGGTGGCGTAGCGCCCTTCCAGCCCGTACACCTGGATGGGCGGCTGCGGGCGAGAGAGCGGGCGGGCGCTGAGAGCGGCCCCAAGCCGAGGAGCCGGCGGCCCCGCCGGTGACCCCCCCTGACCGCTACCTCCTCACCTTGACCAGCCTGGAGACCGGCCTCGCCGCCGACGTGCTCAGCTGCCGCACCTGAGGGGCGCAGAACGGCCGCCGTCGGCGCGTGCCCCCCCACCACCCCCCGCCTCAGGGACGGGGGAGGTGGGGGACGGGAAAGACTCGAGATCCCGCGCGGGCGTGGGAGGTGGGTGAGAGCGCACGCGCGACACGCCATTTCGCGCTCTCTCCCGCCCACCCCATGCCCTGCGAGGGCCGCAGTGCCGCTCCCCCCCCCTCCCCGCCCCAACTTCACCCTCAGGGAGAGCCCCGCCGCCGCCATCTTCCCCGACCGCCGCTCGAGGTCACCGCTGAGGCCGGTCCCCGAGGCAAGGCAGCGCGCAGGCGCGACGGCAGCCACCGCCCGCAGCCCCGCCCTTACCCACCGCCCTTGCCTGCCGCGGGGCACGCTGGGAAGGGTAGTTCTTCTTGGCGACGCCTTCCCGCCGCGCCGCGCGCTGCCGGCTGGGGCTGTAGTTCCCGACAGCGGGTACGGAGCGTGGCCCGGGCGGCCCCCGCCTGCCCTCACAACCGTTCCCTCTCCCGCACTGGCCGGTGTCCCTTTCCCCAGCGCCCTCCCAGCAGCCTCGGCGGGCCTCCTGGGAGTAGGGGGGCAAAAGCCGAGCGCTAAGGCGCGCTAGCCGCCTGGCAAGTCCCGAGGGGTGAGGCCGGGCCCCACCGGCGGGCTGCTGGGCACCGGTGCTCCTCCCGTGAGGAACCGCCGCTTGGCGCGGGCAGCGGAGCCTGCGCTCGGCCCACGGGTGAAGGAAACGGGAGTGGCATCCCAGCTCTGCAGGGGCAGAGCTGCAGGTGAAATGTCCCCCTTGTTACCCCTTCCCACACCCTGGTGCTGAAGGTGGCTTTCCTCAGGCAGAGTCTGGTGGTGCAGGGCTCTGGAGAGGACCTGGGTGACCAGGGCAGTGGTTCCCCATGGGGGCCTCACCCCGGCCTCTGGCTGTCCTGCACAGGCAGAGTTACACCCAGCCCCTCAGCTGGCCGTACGCGTGTTTGTGACTTTGCAGGTGGAGGGGCCACGGGATGGGAAGAGCAGTCAGGGCCACAGGGGATGCTTGGGGGCCTTGCAATTGCTGTAACAGAGTGCAGTGACCCACAGCCCTTTCTCATGTTCCTGTAAGTGTCCTGTAGCTCACGCACCTGCACACATCCCTCTGTTCAGATGCACCAGTAGAGCAGGCATTGCACGAGTTCTTCAACAGAGAAAATGTCAGCTGTGCTTTCTTCACAGGCATTTTTTGCTGTTCTCTAACACAGTGAAACTGCCTCTGAAACGCAATGAGCTATTTCCTCCCCTCTGATAAACTAGATCCAAATGTCTCCTGGGGCAAAGAAACAAGCTTCCAGGTAAAGCATAGGGTAGGCAATCTGAATGTCAGCTCTGACTTTGTCATTCTCTGCATGACCTTGAGCAACTCAGCTCCTGCCTGCTACTGAACTATCGTGAGCGGTTAAACTCTTTCGCTCCTTAAGTTTTCCATGTTTTCAATACGACACGGCGAAACGCTTGCCTGCTTCGCAGAACCGTTACGAAGTTTGAGTAATTATTTTCTGTGGTGTGAGTAGCTCAGATGGGCGGTGCTATTGAAATACAAAGCATGACGCTAATGAACAGCATGCTGCATGAAGTGTGCAGGGCGGACTTAAAACGCTAGATGTTGCTGTTGCTACAAATTGAAAGTGAAGGGATCGCTTCAGCTACGTCAAAAACAAGAGAATTCTGGTAACGCTCTTTAGGAAACACAGTCCGAATAAAAGAGCTGGTCTACCGTCCCACCAGAAATAAATTAGTATCACCAACAGGCTTTATTCTGGATGTCAGAATTTAGTTCCCTCTTCTATCCCTGTCTGTATATGCTGTGCTGGCATTCAAGGGCACGAGTATAGTCTATGACAGGTTTAAGCCTGACATAACATCACACTTCTTGATAATTTTAATAGCTACAGTAATAAGAAAAGCATATCTAAAAATGTAGAAAAATCTTCGTTTCTCTTTAGCAAAAATCATATTTTGTCTTTTTTTTTTTTTGTGATAATGTGCTTGCACAAAAGTTTTGGAATGGTGCAGAGAATGGGTTTATTTGAAGTAGGGTTCTGTATACCAAATTTTACTAGTGCAATTCTGAAACACTCTATGATCTTGTAGCATTTTAATACCCAGAAAATCTGGCTTATTGAGGCCAGTCAAATCACTGAGAGCACTTTAATGAACTAGGGATTGGGTCAAGTCCTGATAGTGCTTTCAAGAATTAAAATCAGAGCACCTCTCACAGGTTAATTTTAGACAAGTAAAATCCCACAGGTGATAAACAGTTTGTACCTTTATACCTTACACTGGAAGGAATATTTAAATCCTGATAAAGCCTGTTATTGTGTTTTAGTGTCTGTTATAATAACAGATTCTTCCATCATCATTATATGGGTGTTTTTAGGAGTTTTTTTTCCTCCTACAAAGCAATTAAACTCCCCATACTGCTAGTCCCTTATCATTTGACATTTACCTCTGACCCTGGTTTCAGTTTGGTCAGTTAGTGGGCACTTGAATGTTTACAAGCTCTTCCATGAGAAAAACCTGGAAGAACATTCACTTGGGGGTCTGCCACTTTAGTGCTTGTCGGATTGTAACCTTCAGGCAGGCATGACAGCCACAGAGTTCACTGTAACCAGCACTTCTAGAAAAAATGTGATGATTCTTCAGCTGTGGTAGTGGTGGGGATGTGTTTCAATCAGGGCTCAGCTGCGTGAGGTGTCACAAAACTTATAGCAAGACTTAGACCTTTCCACAAAAGAACTTGAAGCACGTAGAGGTAAAAAGGAGATGAGGTTTGTAACAACGCATCTGGGGTCCTCACAGTGATGAGGACATATTAGGTCAGTGCCACAAAACATCCCAAACTTACCCTCCATCAGACTATGGCCAGCTCCTTTAAAAAAGCCAACCAACCAAAAAAAAAACCCCACCACCCGTAAAAAACTCTAGTAATTATACTAGTGACCTTAAATTCTTAAACAAGGCTAAAACCACTGAATACTTTTTTCCCCTCACCTTGCAACTCACCTGAAACATGAGCTTTTGACCTGTTTTGAATGCTGATTTGCACCTGCTAGTCAGTAATTGCACGCGGCTGTTTCCCTTTGGCTGAGCCTGTGATTCCCAGACTCTGCATGGGAGAGTCCCAGAGGAGCCAGGGCGTCGCTGCAAGTAAGTTCCTGACCTTTGTAAAAAGTTTATGTTATTTACAAGAAGTGGAGGAGTTTTCCTCTCATGGTGCTCTAGTTAAGCTCAGAGAATGTGGCACAGAAAAGCGATGACCGAACTCACCTACCTGTTGCTACTGTGTTTTTGTTCCTGCAGCTGCTGAAGGAAAGTTTTTGTTTGTTGTTTTTTTTTTTTTTGTCTCTCCCAGGGGCTGCCCTTTATCTTCTGCAGGAACAGCTGGCACTCTCGCTGAATCTAATTCACCTGGTTGTTTTCCATACCTCTGCTCCATAAGCAGTTCTGCTTGGGCAGGTAAGTTCATGTGCTCTGTCACAGTGACTCCCCGGGGACTAAGCCTTTACAGGCCAAGTAACCCACCCACTAAAATCTTGCTGCCTAGGGAAGACCTGACTCATATTCCCATTAAGAAAAGGGGTTTTGCACTCAGTGACAGGGCACAGAAAACTTTTCTTTTTTTTCCAAACCAGAAAGAATGATTGTAAAACCACAAAAATGGTGAGGGGAATTCAGAATAGGAGCAGGAGCAATATTAATCAAGTTAGGCAACTGGACTCACTGACCTTAGCATCAGAATGCTCTGCTGAAAGCTCTTCATAGGGATATTTACAAAACCAAGCACCTATGCCTACAGTTTCCTGCCCTCCAAGGGAAGTTTCAATCTAGCATTGTTATATGATAAAATGATTAATCGTTACGATTTTATTGCATGGGATACTTCTGGGGTGCTCATGGTGTTCTAGTTTATTTTCCATGCTACCACAGTAATCTGTTGTAAAAGGGGAAGAAAACCACCAACAGGTGCTTGTAACTTCCTTGGCAAAATATCTACACTTCTAAAGTGTAGATTTAAAAAAATCTACACTCTTTTAAGATACCCTAGAAAGCCTGAAAAAATAATTTAAGGGTGAGCTATGATGTGATATTTATAGGTTGGTGAAATAAGTACTAATCTGCAAGGCTTTATGCTAGAAACGGTGATGTGGGCTCACTTGGACATTTGACTGTTTCAGAGGTTATCCATGAAATATCAATGGTAAAAAGAACTGGTTTAGGAAAATATGTGAATAATAGACATGCTTTGGTATAGGTAGTACTGATAGCTGAGCTTTGCCATTTCACACATTGGCAGAGGAGCGGTGAGAACATTGCAGTGAGACTCAGGAGATTTGGGATCTATTTTGAGCTCTGCATTGGGCCTGCTGATTGGCTTCTAATTATTCTGCGCCTCAGTTCCCCCATCTGTAAAAAAGCAAGAATGAGACCAACATCCTTTATAAACAGCTTTAAATTCTGTTGATGAAACACACTTTATTAATAGCAATGATACCTTCTCACACACGCTGCCGGTAAAAAAAGAAAATCGTAAATTCACAAACGTCAGTCAAATTATGGCAATGTGCAAGTGGCTATGGAGAAAATAAAGGAGAGGAGGACTATCATGCCTCCTCCATCACTGCTGTGGAAAATGAGATGTTAACCTAGACTCACCTCTGGAGTCAGAATGGCAACATACACAGTGAATTAGAGGTGTTGGTCCATATTCTTGAGGTCTGTCACAGAAATGCCCACTAAACTGGCAGAAATCAGCAGAGACCATTGACTGAACAGATCCAGAACATGAACCATACTCTCAGCCAGGACTGAAAGTGCACCTTCAAGTGGCAGGCCTCTCTTCCTTTAGTTTAAACTTGGGTCAGATGCTGGCCTGAGTCCTGGGGGGGTAGATCTCTGAAATACTCAAGTCAGAGGTATTCCTGCAGAGCTGAGACCCCAGCCTGCCATCCACTCACCACATACAGATCTTCATATCTGCCTTGAACTGAAATTAACTGTATTGTGCATAGATGCAAGGATGTTGCCCAATGAGCATATTGCAGCATTTTGTGTTAGACAGATGCCTCAGCAGATTCTGGTTACATGTTAGGGCTACAGCTTGCTCATTACCACAAGAGGGAAGCCAATACTAATAATATAACTTTATTCGTCTATTAACAATGGTTATTGTGGCAAGGTTTTTTATCCATTTCAAGGCTGTTGCATGTCTCCTTCTCTTTCCTTGTAGCAAACTTGCATTTGATCATATGTCAGAAACTAAAGAACATTATTCCACATTCCGTTTGCTCAATGTCCTGTGAAATTAATTTCATGGATTTGCCTGTCTCATTTGAATGGCAAATACATAAACCCGAAAAAGAAAGTTGGGATGAAACTAAGCTGGTTGCTTTCTTAGCAAATTTAAACAGTCCCCATGCAAGTCAGGGGAAGTTCGGTGGGCGTGGCACTGAAAAAATAAAGATGGTGTTTTCCCTCATTTGGATAAGTGTGAGAAATGAAAGACTATTCTAGAAGTCATAGACATAACTATTTCTAGTAGCTTTTACCCCATAGTAATGACAAATTAACTTAGCAAGTCTTCTGACTCTTGTTAGCCTGTTTTGCAATGTATCTGACAACCTTCTTTATGGATTGATCTATTATGTCAAACCTGATCTCATTTACTCTGCTGCAAACCAGAGTAACTCCGCTGATTTCAGGAACTTCACTGAATCACTTATCTTGTGCTATGGTATCTGTGAAAGTCACCCTTGTTCAGATGACATATTGAAGGCTTAAACCTGATAGGTCAAGATTTGTCATTACATTTCTTTTTGCAGCCAGACGTTATAATATGCACGTGGCCTTTTGAAAAATGTCTGCGTAAAGTGGTGAAAGCAGTGCTTTTGCAAATGGGGGTTTTTAAAATAGTCTGGGTGTAACATAGAAACTGAATGGGGATTCATCAACCAAATTTCTTTGGTTGATGTTTTCCTGGTCTGTCTTCTAGATTGCTGCAAGATATAAATATATAAGAGTTGCCATTCAGAAGATTTCTGTAGAGCATTGCTGACATATGACACCAGTTAGAGATCATAATTCTTGGTGTTTGGAAGTCATGATTTTTGAGGAACAGCAGAAATGTGAAGCGAGAAGCAATACAGAAAAACACGTATGTTGAGGCTTCCTATGAAGACCCCCAGGGTGTTCCCTGCAAGTGCAGGAGAGGGAATCAGGGCAAGGTTGTGAAAGTCACTGACACAGATTGCAGTCCCCAAAGGACATTTGCATAACTAGCTTCTTTGCTAAATTTTTTTTGAAATACTTTAGGAGCATTTTGGGTATTTTGTTCTCCACACCACCGCCTCCCCTTTACAGCAGTCATACCTTAAAATGCTTTCCTAAACATGCTGCTGGTCTCAGAGAAATTGTCAAGCTTAAAAGGGGAAACATAGCCAGACATGTTACTGTTGCCCAAGTGGGGCCTCATGGTACATTGTTGCTCAGGTATTCCCACACTACTTTTCTTTCTTCTTTCCCTCCAATGCTGTTTTAGGCTGCCATCCTGCATGTATATATGCATGCATTTAATTCTAAGTACATGAGCAGTCACAATGCCTCCAGTGAGAATATTCACATGACTAAAATCATGCACTTGCATAGGGATTTCCTGAATGAGGGGCATAAAAGGAAATGGCCAGGTTAAAAATAATGGGTTGGTTTTATCCCTGATGTAATGCCTTTGACACTAGTGGAATTATACAGGGCTGAAATGGATCCAATATATCCAAACAAAGAACTAGCTCCAGCTCCCTCACCTGCCAGTTTCCATATCTGTGTTTATGGTGTAATCAAAGTCAGTCCTCGTTTTCCCATGCTTGTGTGGCTGAGGCTGGGGGGAATTCAGATTGCTTTGCATCAGTAGGAGCTGCTCTCCTTCAGGACAGTATCTCCCCAAGTCCCAGGTGTGTTTGCCCTGTAGAACTGTTATGCCCATGGAGCTTCACCAGAGCCTGTATTTCCCATGTCCCCATTGCACGGTCACTGCCACAGGGGGTGGCCGGGGTGGCTAACAACAAAGCAGATCTCGCCTGTCCTGCCCACTTACCTGCTCCTGTCCAATGCAGTGCCATTCTGTGGCCTTAGCAGGAGCTGCTGGTCTTGGGCCGAGAGCCCCTCTTGTCTCTGTTGGTGTCTACGTTGCTTCTCTTTGTCTCCTGCACCAGCGCTGCTTTGTTCTGTGTGGGTATCAAACACTCCAGATGAATGCTCACACCTGAAAACAGCTGGTATGTAAACATTAAAAAAAATGGTTGTTAGGCTTAGAAGAAACCCCTCTTAAAAATGTTTCTCCCTCCTTTCTGTGGCTGTGCCCTGTGCCCATGCGGTGTTTGGGAATCCCCAGCCCGTGCCACTGTGAAGCTCTGACCTGGGACCTATGTGAGGCTGAACTCACACCCGCAGCTAGACTTCTGTGCAGCTGATCCATGGTTTCCTCCAGATCAGCAAAAGCGTATGCCATACCTGCCTGCTCACCCAAATACTCACTAACATGGGATAGACCTTCGAATGTCAAAAGTTAGGGAGTCAGGAGAGAGAGGAAAAATACCCTCCCCAAAACACAACGCTGAATAAACAACCTCTAGCATCCAGGGCTCATGACTGCTTTTGACAAGATCTATCTTTATTTATAATAGTGAGTCACATCATTGTGATCTGACTTTACGGTTAGTTTGAGGTATGAGCCAGGCCATGGGATTGAGAGCGAGAGCAAGAGCATCATGGGATGTAGCTGTAAAATTCCACTACTCACTACGCTCTAAATCAGGTTTGAAGAGCATTAAGAAACAGGAAGTGTGGGGGGTGGGGTGGGGGGAGGCATTTTTTCAGCGAAAAATTGTTGCGGCGCATGGTGCATTGTGATGTCATTCATCAGTGCAGGGAGAATAACAGGGGAGATGTATTAGCAATTGGAGATGGCCATAATAGTCTTGAGCAAAGCACACCTCTCTCCGCATAGCTGTGTGTGCAAAGTGTCACGTCTAACCCACCCCATCAGCCACTACAAGCTAATGCAGGATTTTCTTGGATGGTGCTGCGTTGCTTAGCAACATTGCTAGGCAGCATGCTATACATCATGCACGGTGCTGGCTACTATGGTGTAGCAGGGCAGCTTCCAGTTATTTTTCTGTGCTATAAAATATTAATTTTCTGCTCGTCAGCAGACGCGGCAGCAGGAGGTTGAGGAACGCTCCCTCCTGGCTGGACATGTGCAGCTCCTGTTGACTGTAATGGGAATCAGGAGCAGTCCTAGACCGAGCTGAGCTCCCGGTATGTAAAATGAGGGTGCGATTCCTGAGATATAAACACTTGCCATGCCTGAGATGGAATACAGGTTGGCTTTAACACAAATAAATAAATAACAAGGCAGTGAAGGTGACCTGACAGACAAAATAATGCATGTAACATGTAGCCCCCTACACTTTTTTTCTTTGACTGGCATAAGCAAATCCTGTTGTCAAGACCGTGTGTTTGTGTACACAAAGAGAGGAACATTTACTCGACATTCTGGGATATTTTTGAGTTCGTCCACACCACAGCATTGTTGGATGAAAGCTCATATCACAAACACCAGTGGTGGTTTGTTAGACTGACGAGTGTGATTTCAGTGGAGTCTGCCTGCCAAGCCCCCTCCCCGAAATGATTGCATAACCAGCTGTTGCATGCACACACACAAAAAAAGAAAAAACCTATCCTGTTCTACAAGAAGCTGAGGTGTTGTTACAGAAGGCAAACAGCAGAGAGCCTGGTCCCCAGAGCTACAGAGAAGATGGCAATTGCAGCTTGCTTCAGGTGTACGGACACAGAACTAGGAGCTGTCTTGTCTGAGGGCAAAAGAGGCCTCTGCAAAGGGTCTACACAGGACAGGGTTTGAACAGTTCTGAAATCTCTGCATCTAAAATGTTCATTTTTTGGATGTATCGTTAATGATACTGTTAGCAGGTGGCAAGAAGGGAGGGATGCGAAAGAGCTGATAAAAAGCAGCAGATACTTTCTGGCATCTGAACACTGTGTTTTCTTCTGCACGTCAGTGGACAGACTCATTGTTTGAGCCAAGGAAAGAGGGAAGCAACAGGGGAAAATCACACTGTCAAAATACACAACGGTTTGTTAGATGAACAGCTGCATTACCCTTCGTTTACACTTGTAGATATGGCAGCACTGATGGAGTCAGCAAAACTGTGTTTTGTACGACAACTATTTTTGAAGAGAGCAGGAATTTAGTTTTATCTTAACCCATCCTATTGTAGGCACACCTTACTGCATGTTGGGGTGTATGGTGGAACCAGATAAATCAGACTTCTCTACAAGAGAGTAGTATGTCTTCGCAGTACAGATCCCGGAGGAGTACAGCACCTGCAGTTTGATACAGAAACTGTTCTCGTGGCATTCAATGGCATTTGTCCAACAGCAGAACAAAGACAGCGACAGAACTTCCATTTCACGTTTTTACCAAATCGCAGCAGACTGAAGCAAATTCAGTGCCCAAGGCTCAGCCCCTCCAGCAGGCTCCTCAATCTTTGTGTGTACATAAGGCCAATTTAATCCTAGGAGAAGATGTTCAGAATTTGCACTAAGAGTAGTATATGTACCTAACACTTTGGAGTGAAAATTACTGCTACAAACAAGTAAAATATCATCCCTCTTATACCTGTGCTTCAGGCACTAGTATCATCTACAAGCCTGTCCTGGTTTTCCAGACATTTTTGTCGGGTGAGATAAAAAAGAGTATTTGTAATCTGTCTTTTTTTTAACCTGAAGGACTTTAATTGGAATGATTGCCCCGTTTTATTGCTAGATTTTTAGCAAGATATTTCTTCCATAAAACCCTTTGACAAATATTGACAGCAGCCACAGTAAAATTTAAGGTGTATGAAAAACTTGCAGAATTTCACCATGTGTTTGCAATTCTTTTTGTCATTTCACAAAGCTTCTCAGCACTGATCAGTTGACAATGGATGGAGCTGCTGTACTTTTGCTGAATGAAGACCAAGCAGAAAAAATACAAGGCCGGTGGCATTCACTGATGTCTCAAGGAATGGCTTCCCCTTGTTATTCAAGCAGAGGCGTGAATTGCTCCAGAAGGACACCTGTGAGTGGTAGAGGAACGTCGGACCCAGCACACATCTAGGATAGCCAGGGCACCATGCCTGGTTCCTGCCAACACAAGAAGTTAAGCAGCAGAAGGGTACTTTGCTATAAGCATAAATATAATTTATACCTGCTGCAAGACCTCTGTGGAGTCTTAACACAAATGATGATCTATCTCAGCCCTTCCTGAGGGCTGACAGGCATCACAGGAAAATTTAAAACGTAAATTACACCTTACCACAAAATAGTGCCAAATACAGCACATGCAAGCATCTAAGTCTGTGCAGAAAGCAGAGTAGTGTTATGTTGGGCAGGAGTAAAAAAGAAACAAGCTAATCTCTAATGAAATTGGAAAAGAAAATAGCCAAAGGACTTTTTCTCTCTGTGAGTTTCATGGTAAATACCACTCAGTTTTCAGTATTATTAATATCTTATTATTATGACTACTATTAAGCCGTAGCCCCACCTACTTTTGTCTGTGTTTTATGGGCACACCTCAGCATTTTGCAAGTTGGAGGTTGTGCTAAGAACTGGAAATATTGTATCATCATTTCGTTACTACCTGGCTTGAAGAGAGGATCCATCAATCCAGTTTTGTAGGCATCTGCTGTGAGAAAGTAAGGGAGGAGGCTGCTACAATCTCTACTATAGTTACTGGAAAACTGCGATTATTTTTTTAAAGAAGAGGCAACATTTCTCTTGCAATTCCTTAAATTGATCATCACAGCTTCATTTTTTCCCTTTATTCTATTCATTTGCAAGAAATAAGGTTGGTTTGTTTGTTTCATGCTACAAGAGATGTCACAGTTGTCTTTCTCTCTGAATGACTCAGTGTCAACGTAATCTGAAAAACAACTCTAACAGAACAAACTTTTCACAGATAAACCTACAATAACTGAATACAGTGCGGATCTCCTTCAAAAACTATTTGCATGTTTCCCTTTCCTTTAT
The DNA here is from genome assembly GCF_013368605.1 of Nyctibius grandis. NCBI lineage: Eukaryota > Metazoa > Chordata > Aves > Nyctibiiformes > Nyctibiidae > Nyctibius > Nyctibius grandis. The sequence goes on from NC_090659.1 coordinate 20,268,498, forward strand.
ATCTGTCTAGTATGCGTGGATAAGCAACAACATGCAGTTACGTTCAGAAGCAGAAGAGCTCCTCTTTATAAAGATGTGGGCAAATACGTGGTATGGCAGAGAGGTTACATGTCACCTACTTTACCTGGAAGAACTCTTGAAATGAATATAATTGTGGAAAAAAAAAAAAGTTAAAACCAGCACTTAATAAAAATTAAGTGCAATGAGATAGCATGTGTATGTGTTTGGGGGGGTATCGATCTTCCTGACTCTCTCTGATACTTTTAAAAACAGTATTAAAGTTATGAGCCAAACCCCTGAGAGTGGATAAATGAAAGGAGACTAGCCTGATCATTTGCCCCCTCTGCATGTGTGTTTTAGGACAAGCTTTTAATTCAACAGTCACCTGGTATTTGTTCATAGAATAACCACCTCATCGACTTGAAGCAGGTGGTGACCACTGAATAGTGTTTTCAGACCCCTGGCTGCCAGGGTGAAAGTGTGATAGAAATGCCTTCAAGAAACCTCCCAGTGAAGGACTGGAAGCATACCTACAGAGTATAATGCAGAGGTGACAAGCTAACTAGTGAAGACAAAAAGGAAAAAGTCAATTCGTTCTTTAGCTCGGTGCTGTCGGTCCTGAGCACTGAATGTGGTAGGTGTTCTTAGATAAAAGAATATCTGTTCTTGTAAGAACAGGATATAATAATTGAAATGCGCTAAAAAGCTAGTTAAACCTATTTGGACCATCATGATCATCTCATCAGACTCCCTGCAAAATTCAGGCCATTGATCCTCAAACTACAGTTTCTCCCTTCACCCTCTGACTACGGTTTGAGCTATAATACATGTGACTTTGCTGTGATCATATTTTTTTTAATGCTTATTTTAAAAGTGTGACTTGCATTTTGCCTTGCACTTTTGATTAGACATTGCAGACTAGCCAGCCCAGGTTTGCTTACAAAGATATGCAGAAAGACTTTGTATGCAAAGTTATATTTTATTGCTAGAAGCAATCTCACTTTTATGATGGTTTGGGTTTTTTATATTTACTTTTATTTTTATTTAAACATTTACTTATGTTTATATTTCAAATTGCAGCGAATTGAAAAATGAACAAAAAATTATGGGTTCTTTTGTTTGTTCTTTTTGTTTGTTTGTTTGAAGAAACACTCGTCCTAAGCAGAGAAGAAAAAGAGATTAGGATTTTTGTAGATGTAGGCATTTCAAGACATTTTTCCTTTTTTAAATGAGGGGAAAATTAAAATAAAAATAGTATAACTCCTTCCTGTATTCAGTCATTTTTAATACCAGAGTCCTAAAAGCTGGTTTGGAAGATGAACATCCATTACAGAAATATCTAAAACTGCATTTTTTTGCCCTGGTCCTGGATCAGTGACAGTAACACCCTCCTGGATATTTTTCCAATACACGGGAGGCTGCTGATTGCTGGTTTATAGATGTTGGGGCCATTTTGTTTGTTCCTTAAAATTGTGTTAATGTTGCTGCCATCTCACAGTATAAAACCAGGCTGTTGCTACGAACTAGGAATTCACTGAAAAACTCAGTTATTGAAAAACAGTTACAGAAATCTTTCTGATTCATGAACGCAGCTGTACTGATTAGGGGTAATAGCAGCACTACCATAGCCAGCTTACTCTCTGTCAATAAATCTGTTGTTTCAGTCTGGGTGAGTAATGTGATCTAGCTTTTGATATTACACTGTTGTTCTCCGTAGTAACATTTGTGCTCAGGTGTAACGTGAACTCATCGTTGACAGCGTGTCAGTGAAAGTGATGCCAACCTATGCTTTAGTCAGCATGACATTGTGCTCCTTATTCCAGCAAATTGTATATCCTTGTAATATATGTTATGTAGTCAATGCTGTTTTCTGCTTTTTAGTTCAGAAAAAGAGTTTGATTCGATCTCATGGGGCCTATGGGGCTCATGAGGCTGAGATGCCCCATGAAGATCACAGGTTAGAACCATTGGAGCTGCATTGTTCTAAGCTTGGAGAAGGGCTTGAAGAATTAACCCATGGTTTAGCTTACACGGCAGTCATTCTCTTGCAACTCTATTCACTTTGTTGGTGTTAGGAGGACAGAAGGAGGACAGACAGGAGGCTAGAAGTTTCCAACTCCTTGCCCAGGCTCCATGTCGCATAGACAGCCTAAAATTTGTTGCTCGCTTCTTGTCACACTCAGTTCCACCTGATGACCAATGTGGTCCTGTTTCCAGCTTTGTCAGTCCACTAAAATTCGTGTAAAATGGTGTTTTCATCTTCTTCCGTACCTTCAGTTTGTGTTTGATGAACAGTGACCTCTTCAGAGGCATCTCATTTAATTTATCTTTAAAATGTCTTTCAAACCACTGCAATGGTATAAACAAAAAAATATTAATATTTATGAGTTGCATATTGTAATCCACTAAACAGTTCTGAAGAGCAAGTCACAGGAAAGAGAGTTGGGAAAATCTATTTGCTCATCAGCCCCTGTCAGTGCTTAGCTGCTTCTCCACAGGGTATTGTCAAGTGCTTTTTCCAGCTGGTGTTTAACTGGCCTGTTCTGACTGGCCAGATTAAACATTCCCATGTGGGTTCCCATTGAGGGGGGTGTCTATTGCAATAAATGCTGCGAATACCCTTAAGCTCAGCTAGCCTCCTCTGGGCTTTGCTGCCTTGTTGGAAGGTGCCAGCAAAGGAAAATCAATACAGAACTGTAAAATTGCTGGCTAGAGGTTTGGAATAACTTCTGATGCAAAGAAGGAAGATAAAGACTCCATTTCTGGGAGAAACTTTTCCAGTATTTAATTTTAAACGGGGTTAATTTGGGAACAGAAAGTTCTAGAATGGGTATATCTGTTTCCAGGGGAAAAAAAAAAAAAAAAAGGAAAGAAAAAAAAAGCATGTATTTCTCAATCAGCTAAAATGTCCCTGGCCATACGTATTGGCATTCTGACACCTCTTTCCACACAAAACTAACCCGGGATTTAAGAATGCAAGTAATTATTTGCCTAAAGTTAAGTCTAGAAATAAATCTTTTCAGGATCCAAATCTTGTTAAATATTTTGTGGTGCTGGTGTTTGACGGACTGGACAGAGGAAAGCTTGCAAATTTCAGATTTGTAGTTATAATTAACTATTAGGAGGGAGAAAATATTCCCTGAGTCTTTCTCCTTTTCCTTTCATCATTCAAAGACTTTGTATGGACAAATTCTCCAGCTGCAGAATCATAGAAAATATTGGAACAGTGATGATCGTTAACAACTGGGATGGTTCAAGTGCTAAATAGATGTAAAGTGACATAGAAAAAAAGGACTAAATAACGGCTGCTAACATCTGGTCAAAACAAGGAAATACAGGTCAGATTTTTTAAGATTTAAACAGGATTTTAAGAGAATCTGTTTATTTTCAACAGAAACATAACAGTTAAAATCTGCCACTGTTTCTGCGTGCGCAACATCTCATCCAAAAGCAGGACTGTCACACGTCCAGATATACCTTCTTCCACCGAGAAACTTTGTGCTGTCACAAAAGGAAGAAGGTAAGCATCCACCCCGAACTTCCAGCTGCCGGGCAGATGTCCCAAGTCCCATAGAAATGGCCACTGTGCCTGTGTAGAATAACTGTGCAAAGGATGTGCCATGAGTCCAGAGTGTCAGGGCTGTGCTAAGCACCCTTCTCTTAGGCTGCAGGGTTGATCTGTGTGCCTCCAGTAAGTCCAGAGCTGTTCCCGCAATGCACGATCTCGCTGTGGTGAGATTTCCTAGGTGGAAGAATGGGAGCCTGAAGTGGATGTGCAAGTAGAAAAAAGGACGTATGGGTGTTCTCATGAGCCTGAGTGACAAACAGGTGAAACAATCACCACTGAATAGCCATATATGCACACAGCAACTGTCAACCTGCAGTTTGTGAGCTTGTTGTTGGTCTGTGACTCTTCCTATGCAGTCATTGAAAGGTGTTTAAAAAAAGTGAGCCCACTGGCATGGGAATTGAATCACTATGGAGGGATCTGCAGCTCCACTGGAAATTTTCTGGGCGTGCAAACTGGAAAATCTTGAAAATATGGGTTAGGTAGAATTGAGTTTAAGTGTAAAATGCTGGGGTGAACCAAGGTGGCAGACTTCGTAGTGCCTGTTTGTAGAATTTGGATTTTGGCACAACTTGCATTGTTTGATGTAGTTTTCTGTTTACTCTGAAGAGAGTTACATACATATGTATGTATATATGTATGTGTGCCACTGATACTTCATACACCTACATGTACATATATATATACTTTGAAGTATGTATGTGCACATGTATATATACACATACCTATACTTATATATGTATATTTATTTACAAATACATACACATACCTCAAAATGCACCTCTGTTTCTTTCCTGCCCATGTACACTTTGTGTGAAACATGGAGAGAACAGTGAGGAAGGGTTCAAGTGATTCAAATGGTTGCAGGTCACTACTTGTCAAGAGATGGCTAAGTAAACACCAACTGAAGTGGCATCACCTCAAAACTTGCCCCCCATCTTCCTTCCTTATTTATTTCTTTATCCTCCTCACTTTCAGACTGCAATAGCAATAGCAGCCTCTGTGTAGGGAATTTTTTGCAAGTAATGGCTAAGTAGGGTTAATGGTTTTCCACTGTTTCTCAATTCATCAGCTCCTCCCAGCTGGTCCCTAATCCCTTCGAATGCCTTGCACCTTCATTGTTCCCTTGTTTCCTGGAAGACTATGCAGCAGACCTTTGGTGTTTCAAAGTGAATGAGCCACTTTGAATCACACTGAAATCAACTATCCAATTTTAGAGTAGTCAACCTTTAATCATGACATGAGTGCTTCACTTTCTTTCACTCACTCCCCCTCGTAACATGTCTTTCATAAATGCCAAGAGAAACAGGATAATCAGTTTTAGTTCCTCCTCCAAGGTCAGCAAGTCACAGCTGACTCAAGTGTATCTGGTTCTTGTCCCCTCTGAAAGCAGCTATGACTGTGTGAGAATGTAGCTGTTCAAACTATTCAGATTACTACTTGTCCAAGACAGTTGTTCTTATATCAAGGCTTTCTTTTGTAGCACTCAAAGCACTTGTTAGAGGATGTTTTATGGAAGATAAGAACTAAGATAAAGGTCTTGCCCAAATTCTGCAGTAGAGCTGGGAGCTTGATCTCAGGAATGGACTGCTATGTCCTAGTCGTTGCTCCACTCTGCCTCACACTGGGTGGGATGGCAGAGAAGCAGAAAAGGGTTTCCGAGGAGGCTGGCAGCATAGCTTCTAACACTGGTGTATGCTCCAGAGCAGTTGTGACTAGCTTCTACACATCCACTATTGAATGAATATCAGCATGTACCTTTACAGGTAGGCATTTACTGCTCTCTTACATTTCTGCCAGTGTAAGTACAGGATAATTTCACTGCAACCACCATAAAATTGGTGAGAGGCAGCACAATCCAGCCCACACTGCTTTTCAAGTGAAAATAAGGGAACGTTTTGTTGAGAAGCACCAAAGATAAAAGTGGCCATTTGTATCATCAAACTACAAAAATGAAAGAGGAAACAATTGGTAGGTTTAATTAGCATTCATATTCCTATTATTCATGCTGGCTGTTCCAAGCAAATGGCAGGTCTTTACTCTGCCTTCACTGGGAGCAGGAAAGAGGCCAGTTTCACTCTCTGCTTTTTTGCTATTATTTTTATTATCTTAGTAGTACATTGATCAGAGTTTTTTGGCAAGTATGTAGCACAGATCATAGGCTTTCCTAGTGTTGTGTTATTGAAGTGAGTAAAATGACATCAGGAGGAAAGTTGACCCAACGTGTTTTGTTTTGGTTTTAATCACAAAATCTTGCTAGGCACTGATCAATTCTTTTTAAAACAAGATTGCTCCAGATTAAACAAGAATAGTACAAACCAAACCATGCAGGGTTTGCTTGTTTTGGACACTGTTATTGAAGAAGTGTAGCTTATAAGCATCCTGCCAGTTTGATCAGTTTAACAGTGCGCAGGAGAAAGCATATAGCAAGTTAACTGTTACGCCAGCTGCCTATGCAATTATTTGAAGCTCCATAGTTCATCTGACCTTTAAAACTTACTTTAAAACACAATCACTTTCAATCAATTGGAGCATTAAGGTCAGTTCTTTCTCTCATAGCAAAGTAAAGCCAGCCACTGTTGTGCAAACAGAACTGGACCTTTTAAAGGATATAATTGTTTTACAACTGCGAGAGAAGATTACTTAAAAAATTAAAGACTAAAGGCGATGTGGATTTAAACTATGTTTTAGAGCTGAACAAGCAGTGCCAAAATAGGTCCAAATATAAAATGTTGTCATTTGGCCAGATCATCGTATATCTCTTAAACTCGGCCTTGTTTGTTTTGGGATACTCCTGAGTAAAATTAAACATGGATGAAAACATGTGCAGGATTTGGCAGATTCTTCTGTGTTCACAGAAACAGACTGCTGTTAAGAAGAGCACATTTCAGCCTTACGGACCACCTGAAGTGCTTTTCAGCCATATAATAAGAGTGAAGTAAGATCTACATGGCCAGGGTGTAAATCTTTCCCTTGTTCCACTCCCCACTTCCCCTTTCAGATTAAACTCCCACTGACTTCATTGACAGTTTGTCTTAACGGAGTAATAATTGAATAAATCTCAAGGTCTGACTCATACAATAGCCGTGTGATCCACCCAGATACAGTGGCTCATTAGTCTATTTAAAAAAAAAGTGGGCCTGTTTTGGGTGATGTTATCTGTAAGGAGGAAGACTTTGCCCTTTGATGGCTGTTGCTGTGAGAACGTTCACCTCCTGTCAATATTGTCAATATTGTGATATCAGATTGGGGCCTTCATTTGATGATTCATTCAGATGATGCCCTTCATTTGGAGATGTGGAAGCTCAAAGTTTAGCAGAGTGGCATGGCATGTGGCTTTATCTTGGCTTTCAGTTGTCCGATGACAGCAGAGATGGGCCTTGGCCCTGTTGGTTTTGACCAGAGAGGAAGCCTACAATCTGAGCTGTGTTTCTTGCTAGGTCCTTGGTGGACTTTGAAGGTTGGACCCATTTTAAATCTCACAAATCATCTTTACTCGATTGACTGAGTCCAGAACAAATTGTCAAGGGAGTAAAATACTTTCCACTTGTCTCCACTCCATGTCCCATGATACCATTAACACTTTGGCTTAAGTCCTCCACCCCATTTTCAGCACAGAGGGTCCCTCTTTTTCACCCCTTCTTAGAGTTAGTGTCAATGCCTTCCACACCTGCTACCACTCACACATTCCTCCAGAGCAGTAATATGCCTGTGTTGTGGTTACAGGGTAGTTTTTCAGGGTCGTGTGTTAGGTGCAGCACGTATTAGAAGTATCAGACTTTAGTCAGACACTAAAAAGGCCTAATTTTTACTTTCATAGCACAGGAAATAACACTGACCTACTAACCCTTCCCTTCCTCCCCCAAATAAAGCATAAAATGCTATATATTTTTCCTCCCTCAGTTTTCTGAAGGAATTTTTTACTTGTGGGTGCCTGTGATTCTTCTGCTGCAGCTTTGTGCTTCTTCTCAGCACTGTCGAACTCTTCTTGGTCAGCTTTTTTCTGACTTTGGACAGTCTGAAGTAGCCTGGACCCCACCCAACTGTGAGAGCATTCACTATCTGTTTCTGTCATCTTACAGTGGACATGGGAGTCTCCCCATTTACCTTCCCATGGAGGTCTGAAGGCTAGTGTCAATATCTTGCTTCCTTTTCCATGTCTTAGAGCATTTGCCAATCTAAAACAGGAGAAAACTTGCTTCACATAGCCCTCATCTGAGTAGACAGACTAAAGTGGATTGAAAACTGGTTGAATGGCTGGGCCCAGAGGGTGGTGATCAGTGGTACAAAGTCCTGGTAGCAGACTGGAAATATGGGCTGACAAGAACCTCTTGCAGTTCAAAAAGGGGAAGTGCAAAGTCCTGCACCTGGAAAGGAATAACCTCATGTACCAGAATCTGCTGGGGAATGACTGGCTGGAAAGCAGCTTGGCAGAAAAGGACACCAAGTTGAACAGGAGCCAGATGTGCCCTCGTAGCAAAGAAAGTGAATGGTATCCTGGGCTGCATTAGGAGGAGTGTTGCCAACAGGTTGAGGGAGGTGATCCTTCCCTCTACTCAGCACTGGTGAGGCCACATCTGGAGTGCTGTGTCCAGTTCTGGGTTCCTCAGTACAAGAGAGACATGGACACACTAGAGAGAGCCCAGTGAAGGGCCACGAAGATGATGAAGGGACTGGAGTATCTCTCCTATGAGGAAGGGCTGAGAGAGCTGGGACTGTTCAGCCTGGAGAAGAGAAGGCTCAGGGGATCTCATCAATGTATATAAATACCTGAAGGGAGGGTGCAAAGAGGACAGAGCCAGGCTCTTTTCAGTGGTGCCCAGTGACAGGACCAGAGGCAGTGGGCACAGACTGAAACACAGGAGGTTTCCTCTGAACAACAGGAAACACTTTTTCACTGTGAGGATGACTGAGCACTGGCACAGGTTGCCCAGAGAGGTCATAGAGTCTCCATACCTGGAGATATTCAAAAGCTGTCTGGACACGGTCCTGGGCAACCTGCTGTCAGTGGCCCTGCTTGAGCAGGGGGATTGGAGGAGATGCCCTCCAGAGGTGCCTTCCAACCTCAACCCTTCTGCGATACTGTGCCAAACCGTTAGGATTTATTTACCAGCCTTTCTCCTGTGCCTTGCAATAGGTGATCTAGTCCTTGTCAGCAAATGGTGAATTCCAGAGCCACACAATGGTATCTCATAACAACTTGGTATTTCACAAGTTGCATATAGATAAATACACAAGTTATCTCACATATATAAATATTAATACATGTGTGCGGTAGGAGATGGGTGTAGATACAATGAAACACTGTATGTGAGTGAATTTATATCTCACAATGAACGAAGAGAGGTTACTCACTTAATGAACTAATCTGTAATGAGTCATAAGGTAAAATTAAGTAATTGCTCACTGTTCAGTGTAATAAAAGTGGTAACCAAACGTTTATGGATAACTGAAGATCTACTGTTTGATAGCAGAGTGCAATCTAATATCATCGGATGATACAGTTTGTATATGCTGGGGGAGATAAGCTCTCACCTAACAAGGCAGCTGGTGCAGATACATGGCAATGTCATGTGCCAAGGGAGACAAAGGACTGTGCTAGGACAAGAAAGGTGAGGGTAAAGACCCCTTGCCCCACCCTGGTTAAGCCAATGCCTGTATGAGTCAGAAGTGACGCTGGTCCTCAACAGCCGTAACTTGGTTTCCTAAGGAATTCAGGTTTGTGTAATCATGGTCAATCTCCTCTTCCCCCCGCTACCTCTCTGGACCCTTTTGGCTAATTTCAGCTATATGAGAAAGAGGGGTTGGGTTTTCAAAGATATTAAGTTCCTACCAGTTTAATGAAAATCAGAATTGAGAGAGAGAGAAGGTCAACTCAACATCACCCCTGAGGGGCAGGCAGGCAGAATTCAGGCATTAGTTTGTCTGTTTGATAGCAAGTGTTTTGCAGACTGATAAGCCCATACGTAGCCCTGAACTAGCTGCATTGCCTGCTGTTTCTTGCTTGATAGGAATCTCATAGGGAAAGGTGCAGGGAATTGGTTTGGGTAGAGGATAAAGGGCAACAAATGGCAGAAAACCTGGCTTTATTCATACCACTGGTTGTACAATAATATGTGGAGTTTTCCCATGTGATGTGTTCCTTCTCTGTGTTTAATTTTTCTAATACGGTGACTCAATTAACAGCGTTAAGAAGCTGAACTTAAGGTAGTTTCCTGAATCTGTATTCAATCTTTCCTGATATTTAAGGGAGTACAGTAGAGGGACTTGTAACTAGAATCTGGAGCCTTTTGAGAAGGGCTCCAAATGAGTGCATTGGAGATGGGTCCTATTTTTCTCAAAATCTGGATGTTTTTAGATCCAGAATTCTGGTTCTGACCTCTCTTGGGCAGTAATTTTTTCCTCCTGTAGCAGTAGGGAATGTTTTCCTTACAGGCTGGGTGTTGGGGCTTGATGGACAAGCTGCCTCATCTGTTATGGCAGAGCCTATGTTTCTGCTAGCATCTTCTTACATAAATATTCCATGCATCAAATATGTACGACATGCAACATAATTGTGTAAAAAGGATGACGTATGAAGAAAAGTACACATTGCCTGTGGCTAAGAATGTCTTAATCATATGTTCAAAATGCACATGTACGCACCAAGAAAATATTTTGAGGTATATTATCTAAGCCTGCTATGAATAAAGATTTTTTTTTCATGTTAAACATAATAGCTATCATTGGAATGTATTTGCAGTCTTCTTTTTCTAGGGCAGTGGAAATTTTCTTTCTTTTTTCCTTGCACTAATTCAAACAAATTTGCTCTTTGGTCTTTCCAGCCAGATTACTTCAGTAGTTGCCCTCAGGACAGCTTGTTTAAGCATAAATTTATGTAGGGCTCATGCTTTTTGTTACTTCCAAGGGCTTTTATACTGTTTTCCCCATTAAAACTGAAGAAGGAGAGAATGACTTTGTCATTGTGACTGTTCCCAGTGAAGATGAGATGTTTGATCCCAGACTGTGGAATTCCCTCACTTTAAGATCTATAATTTGTTGAGATTGGTAACTTGTAGCGCTTGAATTTAAGAAGTGTGGGATACCATAAGAACCAGCTGAAGACAGAGAGCTTTAGGTGCAGAAGTGCAAGATAGCCTTTCAGGACTGAGGATCGAAAATCCAAGTGGGGGAGCTGGGAAAGAGAGAGGAGACTATGGTGTTGTATTGTTGTCATGTATCCTCAGTGAAGTGCAGTGGTGAATTTACAACTCTCACTGAGGACAAGTTGCTTTTGCCATAGCCTGTTAATTTCTAACAGGAATGAATGAATAGCTGAGTGGGTGAAAGCAGCAAAAAACCACAAACAAATAATACAAACTTAAAGAAAGTAATATTAAATAAATGAAATGTTACAGTATGTGACTATGCAAGTGAACCTGAGGGAACTGCAAAAAAGGATTGAAAGGGAATGGGAGTTTGTAATAGAGTGAATACAAATTAATGCTAAGCTACAGTGAAATTCCCAAGGAATTATATTTTGCATCCACAAGAATACTAGGGTAATTCATCATGGTTAATGATGTTACAATGAATCCTGGTATGTGTTGAAATACTTTCCTGTTCTGAAAGTAGAAGAAAAATGTTTACTATGAACAGCTAAATATGGACATTAATCATTATGTCTTTAATGCCAGGTCAAAACTATTTCCCTGCTGTGAATATTCTGCTCATTATTATAATATTTAGAGTTAATAGGTTGACTGACATAAGTGTAAAATACCTAAAGAAATTGTGCAATTGAAGCTAGAGTTGCATGGAAAGTCTCAGACCTCTCAAAATGTTTGGGTAGTCTCCATTGCTTCTTACTTTTCACAAGGCACGGGTGCAAAATGGCCAGAGGAGCAACAAACATAAGACGAGTTGTGTTGATACTGATTGGAGAAGAGAAGACTGAGAGGGGATCTTATCAACACTTACATATACCTTAGGGGTGGGTGTCAAGAAGAGGGGGCCAGACTCTTCTCAGTGGTGCCCAGTGACAGGACAAGGGGCAATGGGCACAAGCTGAAACATGGGAAGTTCCATCTGAATATGAGGAGGAACTTCTTTACTTTGAGGGTGACAGAGCACTGGAACAGGCTGCCCAGGGAGGTTGTGGAGTCTCCTTCTCTGGAGATATTCAAAACCCGCCTGGACACGACCCTGTGCAACATGCTCTAGGTGAACTTGCTTTGGCAGGGGGTTGGACTAGATGATCTCCAGAGGTCCCTTCCAACCCTTAACCATTCTGTGATTCTGTGATTTCACAATATCCTTTGTAGTCAAGGCGTAGAATTAAATTCTCAGAGTCGTACTTGCTCTGTGAAGGACAACGTGGGCTCTGTGTGAATGGGTGCAATCCCTGTGACTGCAGTGGCATGCCCTTCAGCAAGTGTTTAGTTGCTACGCTGACTAGGACCCCAGGCATCTGGCTTCTCTGCCCAGAGCTCCTAGGTCCTGCATGCGTCCTTGGACAATCCCCTCTGAAGTCCATCCTGCTGTTCTTGCAGGCAGTGGCACAACTACTGGTCTCACCGGGAGCAGGATCAAACTCCTAATTTCCTTGTCTCTATTCCCTATCTGGAGGACATGCTTTGAGTCCAGTTGTAGAAACCTTTTCCCATCCTCAGCCTCCTGACTTCTGCTCTCCTTGCATCTGAAAGGACAATGCCACCACCCTTGGACATACCTTCTGCTCCAGGCCCTGACCCTGGCCTGTTTGTGCTGCCCTTTCCCATGCTGGCACGAGTATTTGTGTGATCAGGGATTGTCTCAGCTGCTTCACAGGGCTAATTTTCAGCCATTTCAGTTCCCTGATTTGCCTCTTGCTGGGCCTTGTGAAAGCTATACGTAGCTCAAAGTAAACAGCAGGACATATTACAGTGCTCTCCAGCAGCAGCCTGCGCTTCAGGCCTGCACTATTGGCTGCTTTTACAGCTTGGAGGGAATTGGAAACTGCAGCCTGATCCTGGTATTCCCCTTACATTCACCCTTTCCCTGTCTGTGGGCTATCTGCCCTGGCCTTCTCTGATGAAATAGCTCATGTTATAAGTCCCCCTCCTTTTTGGGTATCTTATGATAACTTCAAGCCAAGCCAGCCCATCTACTGAGCTTCCCCTCTGCTTGGTTCAAGGCTGTGCTGGTGTTCAGTGGAGGAACTGCTCAGTGGCCGCAGCCAGGAGGAAGGCTACACAGGAGCTAAGGATGCTGGCCACATACAGGTGGTACGTGTCTTCTGGAGAGCCAGACCCCTCTGGGGAGTGTGTGACAGCTCTGGCAGCATAGGGGAGCACAGGCCATGGCAGCTTTGAGTGCCAATGTCTCTGGTGATCCTTTGTTACTGAGATGTGGCATCAGGCTTGCATTCTCTTCCCCAAGCTCACCTCCCACAAACATGTGTTAGATGGGCTTTTCTCATGCTAGAGTGGTTTTATTTAGGGGAAATTACACTGGCAGCTGCATACCCATATCTGTCTGTTTACATTTTGAAGCTTCTGGGGCTGTGTCCAACATCCACTGAAATTAGTGGAAGTCTTCCCATTTATTCCAATGAACTCTGATCCAGCTGTGTACCAACACAGAAAGGAGACTTACACACACTTTGCCACCTCTCCACTCTCTTCCTCCCCACTTCCCCTGCCCCAGCTTCTCATGTCCCTCCTCCTTTCCCCACTGACACCTTCACCACATAAACCAGAAAGCCTTAACAAAGATTTGTATTATCAGTGACATTTAAAGCTTCCAGAAATCAGGAGTCTTTGTAATCACGACTGCAGGCTTTGTAATCCTCCTGTGCTAGTACTGATTATACAGGTAATGGGGTGCTGTAGCAAATGTTATCACTGCCTATTCAGAGTGCTAATCCAGTGACTAGAAAATTAATGATCACATTACATTTACACGTATTTCTATCTGTCTAAGATATTGGAATATTGTGTTTTCTTTATTGGATTTACTTTCTCAGTTTATGTTCTCTTTCCCCAGAGGAAACGCAACCATCTCCCTTCTGTTGCCACATACAGAGAAGATGATGTAGACAAGGTGATGTGGGCAGTCTGTGGCAGAACAGGGAACTGAACATGTGTCTCCAAGCACCAGGCTAGAGCAGGGAGGGTAGATCCCATGATTTGGAACAAAACAATGATTTTTTTTTTTAAAGGCGAAATTGGTGACTTTCTACAACACAAATGGCTGAAGTGATCATTACCAAACAAACAAACAGAGGTAGGAAAAGGGCAGGGAGAAGAAAATGTATATTTCAACATTTTTTAATGTTTCAAGTTCTTTGAGAGAACAAGGCTTCTAGCTTAATCCAAGCTTTACTTGGAGGTGATGCTGGAGCAACTGAGTGGCTTACATATGGGGACCAGTGAGACTAACAGTGCTTCTCTTATCTCACCCTGGTGATTCCTCTGCTTTATTAGCCCTGGAAATTTTGCAATACTGTGTGTCCTGTTTATAAGTGCTGTTAAGGGACGGTGATGTTTTATGTCATGGAAACAGAACTTTTATCTGCCTTGGATGAGTATTTAGAAGAAAATTTCCCTGGAAAACAAGGCTTACTACCTTATTCTGTCCCTTCCGCTTCCCAGCTACGCAGCGCTCGCAGCCTTTGCTAGGAGCTGGCCCCTCTGCCTCATGCTGGTGAGTGGAGGAGCAGGGAGCCTGGCTGCTCTCAGCCTTCAAGGTGAGGGCACCAGCAGGGAAGGCTCCTGGGCTGTTGGAGGGATTCGCTGCCACCCCCACTGCAGCCCCTGGCACCGGAGCTGAACCAAGGGGAGCTGGCGGGGTGAACCCGAATGTGTTGCAACCGGTTACTCTCGGCTGACATCAGGGCCCCTGGGGGGCTGCCTGCAAGCCAGTGCAGTGTAAGCAGGCCTGGCGTGGGTTATGAGACACGAAAGTGGCTTGGAGCCACCTTTGTTCCTCCCCTTGTAGCCCCTTCGCTGTGCCCAGGAGCAGAGGATCTCAGGGAATTGGGATGGAAAGAGCAACCAGCCAAGAACACATGGGGAAGAGAGAGACATTTTAGACAGTGATAATTTTGATCAGCTCTGCGTTGTTTTAATCGCATACTCCTTACAAGGAGTTGCAAGGACTAATGGCCTATGTGGTATGATACTGAGAAGAGGATTTTGTTTAACGTAGTGGGGAGTGTATAACGTAGCAGATGAGAGCTTTGGAAAGATTGGATTAAATTCAACAGATCTGGAGCAACTATGTGTATGTGTGTGTGTAAATCCTGGGGTCCTTAGCTTTGTCTCAGGCTGAGCACAGGCAAACTGCGGGCTGCCAAGTCTACCTAAACTGTAGATTATCCTGATCTTATATTGTCAGTTTTTATCCTAAGAGTAACTTATTTCTGAGTAATTTCTAAATATTATCTAAAAAGCTAGTAGACATATATTCAAATGGTTTTACTATGCAATAATCTTCACACTGTGGTTTCAGTCCTGGAAACAGCAGTGGCTTTCTGGAGTTAGTAACCTGAGTCATGTGAATGCTCCTGTGTCATCTTTGGAGTTTATTTGCTCACATTAAGATAAGCAGGTATGCAGGAATGGGCCTAGCAGAGCTCATGTAAAGGGTTAATTAGATCCTCCCTATCAGCAGGATATAAAAACATAAGAAATAGGCTTTAGAATGAAAGAGGAAATAGGTTTTCCTAATTTAAAGCAAGAGGTAGTGACTTACCCCAGCTCATTGCTTAAAAAAGACTTGGTAAGTTAACTCAGTCAATGAAATGGTGACGTTTCTCAGTGTATAGCATTTCTGCAAACAAGCATTTATGTTTTTCATAAGCAGCTATGTTAAATTTTTAATCAATGTTTGTCAGATACTTTTATGTTCCTAAGCATTTCATTAATGTTTCAGCAAATGTGTCATATCTCCCAAAGCAAAGCTTTTGCTACATGTGTGAGTGTCCCAGAATCCTTTACTGCAGACAGGAGTAATGGCTGGGAGGAGCCCATCTTGTGTGGGCTTGAATGCCCCAGTGGGAACATGACATGTTGTGAGGAATGTAGAGACTCAGGGAGCGCCACCTTTGGGCAACCTGAAGGAGATGAAGCATCTGAGAGCGGCTGAACCACAGGCAATAGGGGCCGAGGTGTTGTTCCTTGATGGAGGGTGAAAATGGAAGGAGTTTGCTGGGACAGCATGCATGTACTGGTGATATTTGTCAAGAGCATGCAGGCAAAAAGAGCACAGATGAGAGAACAGTGGGGACTTGAGGAGGAGGTCCTGGATGTGATGGGAAGTGGAGGAGCATCAGGTTTGAACAGCAAATACATAATCTCCTAAGAACTGGAGGGTATTGGAAGACTCAGCTGTGGTCTAAGATAGAGCGGTTCATGCATGGCCATGAGCGACTGAGATAATGAGGTGGGAGTGAGTGATGAAGGATTATATTCAGCAGGAGGGAAGCAGTTTGATTCCTTCATTGCTCATTCCCAAGCACTCTAATGTTTGGGTGGTATTTCAGTGGCAGGGTTTTTATAAGGGAAGTGTGATGTTGTTTTATGGGGTGCTAGCCAGATCCCACTGAGCCATACTCTCAATCTTCAGTCGTCTTAGTCACAGTTTTTCAACAGAGCATTCATCTGTTCATAAAGTTGCCAGTGTTTCAACATTATCATTGCTAAGGACTGGCCTACATTTACATTTTTTTGCCAATATAACTGTCTCAGTTAGAAGTGTGTGTTTTATAGTTTGGTATTATTGTAATAAAGGTATAGTCATTAGTGGGAGTGCAGTTATACCAGGAAAAAAATCACTTGTTGTGGTGAAAGTATCCCACTTAGTGCCTGGGAATAGCTGCGTTACCATGAACAGCTCTTCACACGGTTGTGTAAAGGATGTATTAGCGTGAAGGTTAACAGTATTGGAATGAAAATCCACTACAGAGTTGTAATATAGAAAAAAAAAGTGGAAAACCATGTCAGAAAGGTGCTGTTGAGCCTTCAGAGTGTTTTTTCTTGGTTTTGAGTTTGAAGGATCTTTCTCATGCTCTAGAACTTTTGTCTTTTCCAAGAAGACACAAGTTTTCTAAGTAGTCCACATATTTAATCTAGACTCATTCCTGAGCACTTAGCTTCAGTTATTTTCATGACATATCAACAAGGCATTTAGAAAAATTCTTGTATTCTTTTCTTCAGCTGCACAGAAACAATGGTGCAATGAGTTGAATTTGAAACAAACACAGTTTTCTCCTTTCCTATGATACCCCTCCACCAGCTCAAGATAGCATTATATTGTTGAGTAACATGTCAGGAAGGTCTTCTGGTTATTGCTTTCCCTTGAGAAAAAAATTAGTTCTGAATCATCAGAAACAGCTTTTCCTTAGTGGGCTAGCTTTTAATCTGTGATTTTGGGCTCCAGTGGTTGACATAAGCCATTGTATAAAACACTTGGAACAAGACTGTCAGGTTGAAGGCTACTGAAATTGAACCTATATGATTTAAAGCCAAAGTATCTGTTCAGGGCAGAGGCCCTTAGAGCAGCAATAATGCACACAGGAGCAGGAAAAGCTCTCAAGGCAAAGGACTTGTCAACCTCTGCAGCAGCATTTTGACTGACATACTGTGACAAAGGGTACTTAAAGGCTTCTAAGCACATGCCATGCTAGCTTCACAGATGCCCACTGTGGCACAGGCATCCTTATCCAGGAAGGTGCAGTGACCGATCTGTTCATGACCAGCTGGGGACTCATCACCACAGTTGCATAAATAGAGCTGCTTGTTGCAAAATGTGCCCATGCCACCACGCTGGAACTGAGCTGTAGATATTAGTGGAACACTGCTGACTTGCTCTGGTTGAAGGTCTTGCATATAGGTTGCTTATGTAGTTCACATTTTCTCATTTTGAATGTTTCTTCCCCTGCTCAGAGGGTTTTGGGTTGTACTCTGCATCATGATCCTAGCTGTAGTGGTCAGTCAGGAACAGTGTTATCTCTCGGGACGATCGATATCCAAGGAGTTAGTTTGCATTCATTGCTATTCCTGACTGCAGAAAAGAAGTAGGGGGGATTTTGTACCTGGAGACTCTGCTTCTGTTAGAGTAAACATTAGGGTTGCTAGAGTAACTGGACACGTGCAATTTATGTGTATCGACACTCTGGCCCTGCCCAGATTTCCTTCAGTCAGATCCTGCATTGGCAAGGTCCAAAAATAGTTCAGATTTCAAATACTTCATTGTCATTAATTTGTAAAAGGGCACAGTATATTGTACCCTTCCACCAGTCAAGTTCTAAGCAGACTCATCTGGGGACAAATTTGGGAAGTTTGGAAGGGGCTTTGACAGCATTCTGGAGGCTCAATATGTAACAATTCCTCTGATTTGCTCTGTAGCTAAGTTTTAAGCCAAAGAGTTCAACAGCTTCTGTTACTTCGGGACTGAATTGCAGTGATCAAATTAACAGGGTAGTAGCTTGTCAGGATCAACGTGGCTTTGTGTTCCCTCTAACTAACTGTGGTCATTGCTTGAAGAATGATCATGTAATCCCATTAATAAAATGATGAATAGATACCAACCTGGCTTTGGAGGTGAGGTGAGCAGTAAGGCTTGGAGGAGGGGGGGCTGAGGTTGGATAGCAATGCAAGTCATCCAGTGAGTCAATGGCAGCAGGGAGGGGACCAGGGCCCCCAGAAATTTCCTGCCAACTCTAAATGTAGGAGTGAAATATAACAACAGTATAAAACCTCTAGTTCCCTAGAGAGACCTAGTCAGATGGAAACCTGGTCTCCATAGCAGGCCCTGTAATATTCTGGACCCGTGTTACATACTGAAACAAAAGTGACTCAGTGCCAGCTTTTATTTTAGAAGTGCTATTAGAATGCTTTTTAAAAGCAAAATAAAACCAAGAGACACACGATCAGTATGAAGCAATTATTAGTAAAATTACACTGATTCAGGATTAAAATACTTTATTAAATAAAAAACAAATCAGTCTTAATATTGAGTAGGAATAAAGTCACCAATTTAATATCAGGTCTAAGGAATCCTGAGCTCAACTGTAGAAGGCAGAATACAAAGTTTTGCTATAAATCTCACCTACATTATTGTATTGAACACTTAAATTAATGATCTGAAACTGGTGGTTGTTTCATACTTAGTTCAAAGGATTATTTTGGGTGCCCCTTTGTTTTGATGAATTTGATTGTATTTTTAAAATCTGTGCTATAATTGTACACAGGCCAAGCACACTGATACATTTTTACTTTTGCACCTTAAAAATGAAGGGAGAGATCAGGCTGACCACAGAACTGGTTAAAACAAAAGATGAGTGAAGTTTTTCTACGAGGAAGGAGCTTTGCTTCCTGTGGGTTTGTGCCCTCTCTCTCTCAGCCATCGGTTTCCTAAATTCTTTTCCTGTTTGGCTGAGCGAGCAGCTGGCCGTAGGTGTGCTGACTGCCCCGCCGTTCACCGACTGCATGTTGGCCAGCTGGCCAACACCGTGTGGCATACACAAGGTGCTGGCTTCTGCCTGCTCGCTCCCATGGGGGCACTGGTCCCACACCTCTCCCTTCCCAGGTTAAAAGGAAGGCATGGAAAGCTCACCTCTCACCTCTTTCAAACCTCCCCTTCTCGGTCAGTTTTAGCAGAAATAGACCACTGGTTTGCACTATTATTGTGGGAACTAATAGTTGGGAACAACGTAATTGCTGTAGCTTTGTGCCCTTTGGAAACCAGACTAAGGAACAGAAAAGTAAGAAAAAAGATACTAAAAATACGAGGGCGGTGCAAGCTCTTCAGTTCTCAGAGTCTTCTGCACACTTGTGTAGTAGGGGCTGGAAGTGCAGAGCAGATGTGGCACTGTTTTGCTGGCATACTGCTTTCCACTAGGAGGGATTTTTTTAGTCTGGAGAAGGAAGATGATTGATTAGTCAGCTACTGAAGGAGCTTTTAAAATGTTGATGCAATGAGTTGCTTTTCCCCAAATGATAGCTGTTGATATTCTGAAGCAGCAATATTCCCTCAGGTTGCTTGCTGACCCATAAGACAAGGCTTTTCTGCCTCACCCTTGAATTTTGTGGGTTGCCTTGCACTGTTTCCCTTAGGGCCAGGCATCTTTGTCCGATCAAGCTTGAATTAGGTCACTGTTAACTAGTGTCAACTTGGAGGAGTCTTGCTGAAGCTGGCAGTCTAAAAAAAATGAAATATTTTCCATGCCACAGAGACTATTGGTCTGTGACCCACCAAAATATCAAAAATCCAGATGCATAAGACCAATTCTGATGAAGTTGGCATAGTCTTATCTGGGTCAATTGTCTTAACAAGACATTATGTCACCAGTTAGGGGAAAATACAATCTAAAACCCCTAAAAATAACTAATGGGAAAAACCTTGCACAACAAAGCCAGTCGCACAGCATTTGATCATCAGAAAAATAAAAATAAATTCAGACTCATGATATATTTAATCATCTGTATTTATTCCTCTGCTAATCTAAAAACAGGCAAATGTTCTTTTTCTTCTTGGAAACAAGGCAATTCCGGAAAACTTCATATTTTAGGCAGCTCTTCAAACAGCTTAGCCTCTAAAACTTAAATTTCATTATTTGTTAGGAGGAAAGCCATTGGAATGAAAAAAATTTGAATTGTGTATAAGCTCCTTTACCATATCAGCTATGTTGAGGAGAACTGCTCTCTAGGCTCTCAGAATAGGCACCAGAGGAATATAGTTTTTGTGTTTTGCCACAGAAAGGGAACTTGGATTTCATGACAGTCACTCTGACCTGGCCTGAAGAAGACAGAACTGAAGACACCTGAAGGAAGCTAGACAAAGAGCGAAAGTGTCAGATGGGAACACATATACTTAAGCCACATTAGCTGCCATTTTGTCCCAGAAGAGGAGTGGCAGCTCTGTAACAGCAGTAGCAAAAAAAGCCCAAGGAAGAAAGGGAAAGGCAGAGGAATCTCTGGATATGTTATGTGTATGCAGGGAGCATCCTGCATGTGAAAATATTTTGTGGTGGTGACGTCAGAAGCCTTCAAAAACACTGCTCCACTAGGACAGAAGTTATCTAGGCATTCTCAGCCACCAACTTCCAGGTCTTTTGTACAAAAAAGCCATGGAGGGAAAAAAAAATGACGCAGGAGTACTCAATGATGCAGGAGACAACAAATACAGTGTTGAATCCAACCAATTATGGAGTTTTTCAAGACCAGCCTGGATTTGAGAGGGAAAGAAAAAACCAATGCAGGGAGAGGGCTGCAAAGAGGGTGTCATCAGTCTGTGATGCATCCTGTGGTCCTTCATCACAGCAGTATCCAGAAAACCCAAGAAGTTTTCACTGAGGGGATACCTTTGTGGAAGGAGATGAAGTAAAGCATTTCGGATGCTTCAGGAGTTCTTGAGAATCTTGAAAATGGTTGTTTGAAGTTTTTTCTTTTGCTAAATGGATTAGAGATTTGGTTGGATTAGGGCCTTAATAAATACCTACAGTGTTTGTCTTTCATCTGCGAAATGTTTGCCTGCTTTTAAATAGACTATTCTTGTTTGCTCCAGTGTTGTCATGTTGATGTGAAACTCTGGAAACAGGAATTCTACCCTTAATTCAATAAAAGGATTTGGAAACCTGAGGCTAAAACTCGCCTCAAATATAACTGGTATAAATCCAGAGTAGCAGGACTTTATTGCAGTGCTGGAGAAGCAGCAGGAGACTAGCTCCTCGACAATTTTTGATGTCTGGATGACTTGTTTATTTGCCTCATGATAGTTTGCGGTAGTGTAGCTATTATTTTTAAAGCTCAGTCCTAGCCAGAGGGCAGCCGTTCTGTTCCACGCGACGGGGAAACCCAGCGGTGCTTCCCTGGGCGGGAGACGGTTCCTTCGTCTGGAGAGCAGAGGACTGCTGGCTACAGCAGCGGTGAATGGAGAAGCGAGGCCTGGCCATCTTTGCTAGTCCAACAGCCACATGATCATTACAGGAGAGCAGGTCTTGTGAAACAAGAGAGGATCTCGTGAAATCTGTAGGTGGCACCAAGTCAATGGGGTGCAAGGAAAGGTACAGTCCAGCCGTCCTCTTTCCCTCTGCTGCGCAGCACTGCTGTTGCTCCTCCCTCTGCTTGTCCTTTGTGGAGTGGTTTGGGTGGTCTGGTCTGCAGATACGCCTGTGTGGGCAGTGGAGGAGATGCTGCCTGCTCTGTAGATGTAAACAGAGGATTCATAAAACCTGCTCCCCGTCACTCTGGCTATCCTTTGGATGCTGTTAACTGATGAACAATTCAAAGGTGATAACTTGATGATGACAATTTATTGCAGTGATTTATAACTTCAGTCATTTACAATTAACAACCTACAGGCAATAGGAGGGCAATGATGAAAATTTACTGCAGCTATTTGTCATTTATATTGGTGGCCCGAACAAAGTATGTCAAGGCACAAAGACAGGCCAAAGACCAGGCAGTGGAAGCCAGCTCCCAGCTTTGCGGACGAGGAGGCCCCCAGCTCTGAGTGCTGACCCACGGCATGCCAAAACCTTTTCGCACCCTCTCCCACGAGGGCATAGCTACGTGGATTTTATGGGCCTGGTTGTGTACTGGCGCTACGGGGAGGGTTTCTCACGACCTATGAGGCCAAGGTGGAAGGTGCCAGTGGGACTGTCAGGACCTGCTATTGCAAAGTGGGGTGCAACGTGGAGAAAGAGGCAGGGGAGGTGTGAGATCTACAGTTGTACGAAGAGCTTGTCATGGCAGGACTGATCCATGGTCTAAGGGTGGTGTTCATCAAGATGGGCTGAACTGGCTGACTCCCGGCAGGCTGGCACGGCAGTTGTGCCTGCCCCTTCCCTCTCCCTGGCTCCCACTGCCCAGTCTGCAGGTCAGAGCTGCTCACTTGTCCTTGCCAAGAGGCAGTAGCGAGTCACAAACCAAGCAAAGATGTTTCTGATAGTGTAGTGAGCCACACCAGTTTGTCGAGGGCTCAGGCGAGCGCTAAGGCAAGGTTTGGAGTAGAGAAGGAAGCAGTGGAGGAGAAGGAGCAAGACCCCTGTCCCTTTTGGTGGCAGTGAGATGGGGGACCATCTGCAGTGACCAGAGGTGAGACAGTCCCAAGCCTGCTTCCTAGCCGCCTGGGGAAGGGGCAGGGCTGTGCCTGCTCCGCAGGCAGAGGTCTGTTTCCAAGGGCATTATTGACAGTCTCTTTGTAGAGTGGAGATTAGCTCAATAATGAATGCCTCAGAATAAATCAATGGTGGGACAGCTTCTGGACCTGGTGATTTTCCACCCTCTGCAGCTTCTAGGCAGCAGACTAGGCACAGGCTGCAGCCCAGCAGGGGCAGCAGGGCGTAGTTCAGCTCCACCTTGGAAAGCGCTTAAGGAGCCCGCTTGCTTTCGCTTCAGTTCAGGAGTGTGGTCTTTTTTCTTCAAGGTACATCTTGGCAGTTTTACATATCCTCCAGGCTGGTGTTTTTGCTTCAGGGAGCTGTAAATGTCACTGACAGGGTTGTTCAGATGCCATTACTCTCTCTTCAACACTATTCTGTCCTTTGCCATCTGATTGTTTCATGTTTGTGGTGGTGGGACTGGTTTTCATTCTGCCTGATGAAAACAGCTGGTCGCTTGCAGTGTTTACTTCTGCTCTCATAAAATCTTTTAAAAGAACTGTATCGATCTTTAAAAAAAAGAATTACAAGGTCGCAAGACAATTATGGCATGCTGAATTGCGCAGCGTACATCAGTACTGGAGAGGTCAAGTCCTATGAGTGAAGGTGAATTTTAGATCTGGAGTATAATGATAATTGACCTGCATATAACATCTCGCAGGGTGATATAAATTAGTACGATTTATTGCTTGCATTTTAAGAATCCTGTTTCTCTGGACACCACAACCACAAATAATAAAGAGAGTCCCCTTTGCAAAGACCTTATGGTGGCCATCTACTCATACAACAAAATAGCAGGTGGGAAGGAGCAATAAGAAAGGAGGGAGGCAAAGGATACAAAAGGACACTGATCAACCCAATGATCACGGATGTTGGTGTACTGTCTACCTGCCCCTTGTCAGGTGATTTGTGGACAGAAACAGTTGTTCAGGCCCCTGTTTTTCCACAGAAATCTCTTTTGATACGGCCTTGAGTTGTCTTCTTTTCCTTCAATTTTTTTGCACCAGAGCAGGACAGCAGTAGATGAGTTGGTATTAGACATGCACAGAAAGGAAGAAGCAAAGAAGGAACCAGAAGGTCCATGACAGAGGGGAGAGTAAAGAGGGAAACTGTTCTGTGATTGTGAGACAAAGATGTCAAATGACAGGCTGAACAGTTTGGGCAAATGGAGGTGTTATTCTCCATGTCACTGTAATAGCAGATGATTAAATAAGAAGAGAGAGGGCAGGCAAGAGTACTTTACTATTAAAAGGGATAAGAAGGAAAAGTTGTGTGATCTCCTAGAACAGATCACACACCCAGAGCTAAACTTGTCACAACAAAATCAGGTTGATTCATGAGTCTGTGTGCTGTGTGTAATTATACCTTATTTAAAAATAAAATAATAAAAAAAAAATTTTTAAAAAGAATGGCCTTAAGGTTCAGCCATGCTGCTCTTGCAGAGCTAAATCCTGCCCAAATTAGGGAGGAGGAAATGCTGGTGAAAGGCCCTGAGTCGTAGGGCTCCCCTGGCCAAACCAAGATTCCTCAGGATGGTTGAGGCAGTACATTCTAGAAACGAAAACACACCCGGGCCTTCCTCCAAAGGCAGCTGTCGTGCTAGCAAGCCTAATAAACTAGCCACCCCCCCGCCCCAAACCACATGCCGCGGTAAGCTCTTGCGTGAGCTTGCCCACATGGTGAGCTGGTCCTCTGTGCTAGTGCTTTCTTGAGTGTGGAGAACCTGATCAGCTACATAGGCCGGAAAAAGAGGCCCCCTACATCTGCTGAACAGCACATGATACGATTTAGCCAAGAGATGACTTAATTTCTGTGGAAATAGCCTGATTTTTTCCAAAGTAGCTGAGCACCATGCACATCCTACTGAGATGAAGGGAGGGGGAAGATGCAGGCGCTCAGCCTTGCTGAAGACCACTGCGAAGGGCTGTGCTCCTCAGTGTGATGAGAAGATGGGAAGGGCTGTCAGGTCCTGCACATCTTGCAGATGTATTTTTTGTTCTTGCAAAATTTAGCCGTGGCTGAAAGGATCCAATGAAATCTTTTCTGATGCAGAGACAAAGCAGAGAATCTTCAGCCTGAGCAGGGAATTGCTCAGAAATGTAGGAATGGGTGATAATGGGATTCAAAAAAAAGCAGCGTTGCAGCTTGAAGTGAAACCATTGCTACTGCAGAGGCTTGTGTATTCTGATCAAGAGTGGGAGGCAAATTAGGCTGGCAGTACCTCTGTCTAGTCACCCCACCTGCAGAGTTTCCGAGCATGGTATTTCTGAGCTTTCTCTATTAAACAGCTGAAGTTCAGCCTCTTCCACACTGCTAAAACCATTTCTCGTTCTCTCTCTCTCATGTCCTTGATTAAGTGATGGCTACTGATAATGTTAATCCTCCTCTGCCAGCTCCCCTTCATCTAAACCGCCACTCTTAGCGAGGACTTCCAGTCCAGCTGGCTGACTTACTGCCTTCAAAGCTTCTGTTTTTCCTGACTCCCTCTGTCCAGGAACGTAGCGGGGAAAGGAAGGCAGCGCTGCACGGAGGGCACCGACCAGGAAGGGACACAGACAGCGTGGGCTGCCAGGAGGCGGGCGCCAGGAAGTGTTGGGAAACACCCCGATCCTTCTTCATGCTCACAGATGCTGGCATCAGACAGCCTTGCCGTACCCCACCAACGGCACTGTCGAGAGTCTGGAGTTAGGTCAGTTAAAAATGTGCGAGCTAGAGCTATCTTCTGCCCCCACACAAGTTAATTGCACCATTAAATGTCAAACAGATTTTGTTACCATTTTCTGCCGATCGAGCGCCCGGTCTGAAAGTATGTTTTGCCCACCTACTCCATAAATTCTGACCATTTTCATCTTCCGCAATGATTTCTCATTATCTCTTGCCTGACTCGTTTGCCTTTGCTGGTGTCATGGTTGCAGTCCTGGAAGCTCCTCAGTCTGGGGCACATGTATTTCTGAGGTGTGATTCGTTTTGCGCAGACATTGTTCTCCCGCACCCTGTTGACTTAGTGGGGGTGGCACCTCTACACTGAATAGCAGAGCATTGCTCTGAATGTGAAACACGCTAATAAATAATAACCTCGTTGACCAAATGCCAGCTGATTTTGTAAGTGTAGAATGGATAAACCATCAATAGCTTGGTATTTGCTTGTCTGGTATGAGTTTCTCCATTTTGCGAGCCCATTGTGGGACAGGCATGGAGGAGAACTGAACATCGTGCTCTTCTTTATCTCCATCTTTAGGGCTGGTTGTGTAAGTCAAAGCACTCATGATTCCACCCTGTGGACAGTTTTATGCTGATCTCAGTCCATGCAACCACCTTCCTGCATGCATATTCCCTGTTGATGTTCCCCTCTGCCTTGATATCTTTGTGGTCACGCTAGCGACCATATGGCCGCACAAGCACTAGCATGACCACGAGGATATCAAGGCGGAGAGGAACGTCAACAGGGAATATGCCTGTGGGGAAAGAGGAGGAGGCAGGAACGGTGATCACAGAGCCACTCAGACATATGGTGTGCGAGTCCATCTCCTTGGAGGTCACAAAAGCCAAGGGGCCCTGGCCCAGCCACCTCTACCTCTTGCCATATCATGGTTTTGGAGGTGGAACAAAGATGTCCTGGAGGTTTAGTATCGGGGACAAGGCGTTTGTGAACATGACAGGGCTCTTCTGCCAGGTGGCTAAAATGGTCTTTCAGTCACTTTGCATCATGTGAATGGGGGGTCTGGATCGAGCCCAGGTTGTATGTATGTGCTCAGGCTGCCCAGCATTTCGGAGTATTGATGTTTAGACACCAAAATAAATGTTGAATTGAATCCTGCTTTCTCCTTAGCACAGTATTGATCTTTAAATAGGAAAAGACTAAACTGTAAACTGGAAACTCTATATCCATGGAAACATGGAGCTTAGCTCCTACGACTCAACAAGCACAACAGTAATTATTTTGCTGTCATTTCTACAACTTCATAGCTTAATGGTATTAAGAGACCCTCAGCTCCTCCAGTTGATTATTATCTGTCATTTGTGGTTAAATAATACTGTCAAAAGAATATAACTGACTGAAATTTTATGTTCCCATTTCAAAAATAACACCTACCACATACTGCTGTATTAAGTAGTATTTGAGGTTTTAAAACTACATAGATAGATAGACAGACAGACAGGTAGATATTTTGTCTCTTTTTTTCCCTCTCATTCATTTTTAAAATGGAGATACAAGTACATTCTCTAGTTTTATTGTAACTCTGATAGTTCCTGTTAGCTAAATTTCTTCTTTCCCTGGTTGTCACGTTGGTCTTTCGCTCAGTGGTGAAGAAAGTTTTTTGTAAACTGGAAACAAAAACACTGTTTCAAAACTGAAAAGGCAACAAGAATACCTCTGGCAGGACTGACTTATGAATAAAGGCTGCTTTTTACTGCAGCGTCAATACAGATGGAACTGGTTTTAACAGAGAGCAGAATTGCTCCTGTTAACGATAGCTTCTTTGGCTTATCTCAGAGCTTTGGGGAACAAATGGGGGACCATATAAAGAGGATGGGGCTAGGCTAAGTGGTTCTCAACTGAATGTGCTCAAGCTTTGGGTGACAGGAAGTTTCATATTTTAAAAAAAAAAGGTGTTTTACTGTATTGGATCTCATAGTATTGTTTACTTCATAAAAATGCACTTACTCATATTGAGGAAGACTCATGCCACGTATGGAACAAACTAGCCTTAGATAGAGTATTTTTCACTAGCTTTGTAATAAGTTGATGGCAGGCTAAAGACAGCATTGGAAAACCCATATTGAATCCTGGGGAGAAGGAATGAGAAGGTCTGATTTCCTTACCAGAGCCTGCAGGATGCTCCCTAAGTGTAACAAGTGGTACTGCAACTTGCAACACAAAGGGCTCATAAACAAGGGAACCTTTATTGCAGAAAAGTTTCCACTGCAGCGAGTTCTCAAATGGTCCATAAAAGGGCATAAATTGGCTCTTTCATTTCAGAAAAATAAAATGCCTTCCCACTTGATAGCACAAATAGTAGAACCCGAAGCCAGCTCTCGTTTAAGGTGTTTACAGGATTAGGCACACACCAGAGAATGGGAGTGGAGTAGGGCAAAGGAGGAGCCCACACCTCCCTGAGTTGTTGTGTCATGTACCTGGACCCAGAACATCCATTCAGGATTTATGTTAAAAATAGCAAACAAACACCACCTTAATGGTTTAAAAAGCACTTGCAAAAGAGAAGCACCACGAAATGTGCGGGTTTTGTTGCAGCCTGACAAAAAGAGAGAAGGCCTTTAATTTTAAGAGTTCCAGGGCTTTTTTTTTTTTCAGTTATTCACATGAGAAAATAACTAGGCATTCCAACGACATCATTTGGCAGAAATGAAATCTAAGTGCTCCAGTTTGAGTTTCAATAAATCAGTACTAGAATTGGCTCTGTCACTCTATAAACTCTTGGGCATTAGCTTTTATACCCTTTTGGAACTGGCTGGCTACACTCTTAAGCACGCTGATCATGACGCAGTGATGGTTTCATCATGACACACTCTAATCCAAAAAAAAAAAAAAGCAGGAGAATATTTGTATTGCCCCCCACCCCAAAGATGAGTAGGTTTTTAATGATTTTGTTACGGCCTAATGAAAATAGAATAGTTTGTTTAACATTTCCAGGATTTCCTTTCTTTTCTTCCTTTTTTTTTTTTTAATTATTTGGAAAAATAAAAAGGCAATACGATACCATGCACAGTCACTGTTGTTAACATGATCTTTCTGTAATGGTGTGTGGAAAGAATGCACAACAAAGGAATTAAAAAAGCTTTGTAAATATACAATACCCATTTTGGCAGAGAATAAAGCTGTCTGATTATCTTTCTGCTACTGCTGAAAATGATAATGCCCCCTTATTGAACAGATGCAAGCCCTTCTGAATCCAATTAAAGGCTTCTCAGGTGTGCCCATATGAGCAAATTTTGTGTGCTGAGGTGCATGTGCATTGGTGCAGCAGGTATTTCTGCCATAAAAGCTATGAAGGCCTGGGTATAAGTGTGTGTACATTGCGGGGACTACGTGTTTTTCCAGTGTAGATGCTGTCAGAGGCTCTTGGTATCAGTGAATATGAAAAGCATTGTTGTTTCTCTAAATGTTATGGCAAAAGCATGAATGGAATTACAGCATTTCTAAATATTTTGCCTAATTAGTCTGTTGGGAAGAATTTGAACTCCACTTGTCCTGGATGTGAATGCAAAGTATTGACTAAACCCAAAACATGCTTGTTGGCCATCAGGAAGGTACAGGGTCAGTATCACCAGACAGCTGCAGATCCCAAAGGGTGCTTTTCACGAAACCCTCCTTCCTAGCCTTTGCATCTCTGAGGGTTTTTTTGACTGTGAACCAGGAGTGTCTCAGATTACAATTCCAGGTCTTCCTCCCCTGCTTGGAAGTGTGTGATACAAACAAAACTGAAGGCATAAGCCATTTCAATAGAAAGTAACCCAGGAAAGGATTATATCCTTATAAACCAGCTATGCCGTCTTAGGCCTAGTCCCAACAGCGGTGTTCCCCCCTGATGTATCTATCAGAGGGGCACCCTCTGATACATTATTCCCCAGCTTATTCAAAA
Source organism: Nyctibius grandis (assembly GCF_013368605.1). Lineage (NCBI taxonomy): Eukaryota > Metazoa > Chordata > Aves > Nyctibiiformes > Nyctibiidae > Nyctibius > Nyctibius grandis. Next base: position 20,297,794 of record NC_090659.1, read on the forward strand.
CCAAAGCTTGCTTTCTGTGGTAGAAAAAGCAGCTGCTTTCCCACGGGAGAGAAGACCTGGAGCAAGGGAGTCTGCCTGCTGTTCCATACCCGTTACATTCCAGGCAGGGCTGGAAACGGGGAGTGATGAGATATCAAAGGGTTTTATTGCTGTGACACAGGTTTAAAAAGAAAAGAAAAGGTCCTTAAATGCTCTGTCTGCCTTTGGTCCACTGCTACAGCTACCAACACAGCCACAATAACGGTGAGTGGCAGTAGTTAGGCTTGCCAACAGAGACATGACCTTCTTCATAGGGAGGTCTCCCTGGGATCTTCCAGTTCTTGGGAAGCTCTGGAGGGTGATGAGAGCCCTCCTCACTGCCTTTCTGCCAACACTAGACAGCTCTGCAGAACATGAGTGCACTTGGGTGTGTCTGAGCAGGTCCCTGTAACTTTTCAGTGTAAATCTCACAGAATCACAGAATCACAGAATGTTAGGGATTGGAAGGGACCTCGAAAGATCATCTAGTCCAATCCCCCTGCCGGGGCAGGATTGCCTAGACCATATCACACAGGAACGCGTCCAGGCGGGTTTTGAATGTCTCCAGAGAAGGAGACTCCACAACCTCTCTGGGCAGCCTGTTCCAGTGTTCGGTCACCCTTACAGTAAAGAAGTTTTTCCTCAAATTTAAGTGGAACCTCCTGTGCTCCAGCTTGCACCCATTGCCCCTTGTCCTGTCAAGGGATGTCACTGAGAAGAGCCTGGCTCCATCCTCATGACACTTGCCCTTTACATATTTATAAACATTAATGAGGTCACCCCTCAGTCTCCTCTTCTCTAAGCTAAAGAGACCCAGCTCCCTCAGCCTCTCCTCATAAGGGAGATGTTCCACCCCCTTAATCATCTTCGTGGCTCTGCGCTGGACTCTCTCTAGCAGTTCCCTGTCCTTCTTGAACTGAGGGGCCCAGAACTGGACACAATACTCCAGATGCGGCCTCACCAGGGCAGAGTAGAGGGGGAGGAGAACCTCTCTCGATCTGCTGACCACACCCCTTCTAATACACCCCAGGATGCCATTGGCCTTCTTGGCCACAAGGGCACACTGCTGGCTCATGGTCATCCTGTTGTCCACTAGGACCCCCAGGTCCCTTTCCCCTACGCTGCTCTCCAACAGCTCTGCCCCCAACTTGTACTGGTACATGGGGTTGTTCTTGCCCAGATGCAGGACTCTACACTTGCCCTTGTTATATTTCATTAAATTTCTCCCCGCCCAACTCTCCAGCCTGTCCAGGTCTCTCTGAATGGCTGCGCAGCCTTCCGGCATCTCAGCCACTCCTCCCAGTTTTGTGTCATCAGCGAACTTGCTGACAGCGCACTCTAATCCCTCATCCAAGTCATTAATGAATATATTGAATAGAATCTCATTTAAACAAATCCTGCATCCAGTTGGTAGGGCACATCCTTCCCATATGTCTCATTATCACATCATGTCTGCAAGAATTGGGAGCCAGCAAAGGAGAGAAGCAGGATGATGGGGGAGCTCAGAGGTAGGGAGAGGACATAGTAACAACATTAAAGACACTGTTGAAGTGGAGGCAGATCAGTTTGGCCTCATTCTTCTTGTGTGGGTAGATGACAGACCTCCTGGTGCCAACTCCTCTTCCATTAGAAGGAGAGACACTTACCCTTCTTTCCAGAAATGTCTTGGTTGGTTAAGAGAGGGTCTTCTGCTATGTGTGACACTCAGAGAGTCCTGGGTGCCAAAACCTTTTCCAGGTACCTCTTTCTGGGTGACATTTTGTTTGTCCCTTAGGCACCTGCCTGTTGTAAAACACTTGGATTGTGGTCACTTGGAGATGAATCTCACTCTCTCAGCTTTAACAGCTGATATAGGCACTGATCCCTTTCAGAGCAGGGAAGGCCCAGAACTCAGAAAAAAGAAGTCCCACTACTTCTTGTCCATGGGCTAAGCCTACCTGTGCAAGTGAAAAATACACATGCTGTTGTGTGCGGTGTGCAAGTCTGCATGCACTTAACTGCAGTGAACATAGGCTAACCTGCTGTCAACTGGTGAATGAATTAACCATCTCCTAATAAATTCTGATCCCACTAGGTTCACTTCTGCCTCCCACTGCTATTCCCCTCCTCCTCTTCCTCCTGGCTAGCCTGATCCCCCCCTTACTCTGTTTCAACCAACCCTTTACCCAGCTGAGGAACAGAAAGTCCCAGCCTCCCACCTCCTGCTTTCGCACTTTCACCTTATACCTCACCCTGCTTCTGCAAAGACTGCTCCTCCTCTCCTGTAGCAGGGTCCTGATCTCGCTCCCTGCCAGCCTTTCTGCTGTGGGGGGCTGTGCTCCTGCCCTTCCAGGCTGAGGGTCCCACTAACTGGTGCCAGAGGCAGGCGGTGTGAGCAGGACCTGCTGCTGGCTAACTGTCCCAGTGGAGAGGCTGAGACAAGGCAGCGCTACCTCACTGATAGCAAAATTACCAGGAAATTGCAGATTCAATATGCAGAGGAAGCAAAACGGTCTCACTGAGTTCACAGGAAGTTTTACCGCTTACTGTGGAGAAGCTGTCTTATTTTCTGCTCACATTTTCGCACCATAACATGAATGGGCTTGTAGCACAGTGACGATTCTTCCAAGTCACCTTTTTATGATTCTCTGAAAACACATGGGGTGAAGTCTTGGCTTTATAGAAGGCACACCTGGCATCAAGGTGGCACCTAGAGTCACTTTAAATAGTAGCCAGTGGCTTCACAGCTATGCTCTAGAGTCCGCTAGTTCCTGTGCATTCAGAGAGCTAGCCTCCTATGCTGGGTGTATTAAGAATCATGTATACTGTGAAAATGGATTTGTTACACTCAAATAAATAAATACCTAGGAAACGAGCATGTTGAAAAATTCAGAAAAATGAGTGTGAGGAATCAAAATTAGTGAAGAACTAAAACTGGCAAAAATGCCTACTAAAGGGGGAAACAGCCAAGAAATCCTGTATTAGTGAAGCTTGTTAAATTAGCAACCTGTTGTGTCTTGATATTGTAAAGCTATTAGCAGGCTTCCCACTTCACTGTGGTACATTGGGTTTGTTAATGCAAGCTTCAGCCCTGTGATTACTTTTTCAAGCAATTTTAATATGTGAATTTTTTCTTTATTTTACTGTGGCCAGGGTTAATTCTCTGAAAAGAGAAGAGAGGGTACTGCCAGGTAAGTTGTTCAGTATTCAAAAAGCATCTTTTAGCCATAGCCATCATGTAATGTTACCAGTAAAATGTCAGGGTTTTTTTATGCTTAGAGTAGGAAATAAAAATGAGATCTTAGATGCCTCAGTGAGGTTAGGCTCGCCAAATGCAGGCACTTTAGCAGACTTTTGCCTTCAGAACCTCTTCTTGAGTCAAGTAAACCACTGATCTGTCTCATTTCTACATGTCGCCCAGGTTTGTGGTAAATTATTCTTTGGTTATATTCTCATGTGCCTGAAGGCTTCTACCTAGGAGCTGAAATTTGTTCTTTTATTTCAGGAAGTTGTCTAGATAGGGTTACAGCAAATGGCCTGTGGCAATCCTTAATGCTAATCTTTCACACACTCCAGAACATTAGGTTAAAGGGAGGACAAATACTCTACTTGTTCATGTTATTGATATATTTCCCCTTTCACTTCTCAAGATTTTATCTGTAAAAGTGAGGATATGACCATTATGCACATCTTTTCTACAACTGCTGGTAACCTTGCTCATGATCAGGCAGCATAAGTGTGTATTATGTCCTCAGGTATGCATGCGAGTCTTGTCCTTCAGGACAGGACTCGGAGGTGAAATTTCTGCTCCTAGTGTTTCTCAGACTTCCCGAGTACACACTGACTTTGGGACATCGTTTCAGGAGTGTACCATGGTTTAGGATGCCTCATTTCTGAGCTATTGTGTTGAGATACCTGGGATTTTATTTTTGGACCAAAGGAGTCCTCAGAGTGCCACCTGCAATTGGTGTCTGCCCATCAGAAATTCAGGCTCTAATGATCCCTGCTTGAAGGCATGCAGAATGGGTGCTGCTCTTGAAAATGCTGGCTTCCATCTCACTTTTCTTCCTGGAAATTAGTGCCAATATTAATATCCCTTATCAGAAGATAATTTGGCTGATAGTCTTTCTAGTCTCTTTGGCTGTTTCTGTTTGATATGCAAGGTGACTGAAAGTGTCAAACTTCAGCAAATTTAAATTTAGCACAAACTGCATTTTCTTACTTGGTAACATAGCCTATTTGCTAAGTTTAAAGGGGTTCTTCTGACTCCCTGGGTGTGTGCCCCAACTCCCTGGGTGTGTACCTGAGTTATTAAGTGAGTACATGCCTAGAAGTAGGGAGTAGGAAACACAAATAGATAACATGGGAAGACATTGATTCATCTTCATTTGTGAAGTTGACTGTTTAACAAGTCTTTTCTAACAGTGACTTCTGCGACTGACTCCATCTGGGATGAATAACTTTTATATAACATTTGGGGTCTAAATTAAGAGCTGGATTCTGCCTTTGGCTGCCTCCCTAAGTAAGAGAGCAGAGAAGCACAGACGGTAGAAAAGCTCAGTGTAAAGTAGTGACCTTACATGCAGTATGACTGCCCAGCCAACAAATCTGCTCTCTGCCCTAGAAGATATTGCTCATGTAGCAGACTGCACACCGAGGTAGCTCTTAGTAGCTAGAAAATAGCTAATGGGCTACTTCTTGTGTTAGCATATGCATGTGTTGTCCTCTGCCGCAAAAGCAGCTGCTGATGCAATGTGCAATCAGTTGGTGCTGGAAAGAGGAGCGAGTAGCATCGCATGGCACCAGGCTGCCTGGTACAAACTGGCCTTCAGTGATCGTACTCTTTATGAACCGGGATCCCCACTGTCTCTGTTCTTTGCTGACTGGGGCAGGACGCAGGGGCAGGATGGTCCCCAACACTTCAATGACAACAATCAATTGTTTTAAATACTTCTGTGCAGGACTGGGCTTATCTCTTTGCTGATTGGGTTTCATTTTGAAGACTAGGGAGTGAGTGTACCTCCTGCTGGAAAAAGGCCTTCCAGTCCAAACAGTGCAGGCAACTGAGTGCCCTTGTGTGGTAGGTCTTCACCAAATGGGGAATAAAAGCAAAGGGAAGGAATATGTGACCTTCTAACCTTAAGCTCTGCATGCCATGTGGCTGGTGGGAGGCATTAGCAAGGCTCCACTGTTCATTGTTGTGGGTGTCTTTATGAACATTAGCGACAGAGAGCCAGCAGGCCAGCAGTAAATACAGATAAGCACCAAAAACCACATTAACACTTCTCCACTCCGCTGCCAACAGAAAAGATATTGGAAGTGTTACTGGTTTTCAGAAGTTATATGTTGAATTTGGTCTGCAAAGCAGAGGTATTTAGGGCCATGGTGACATAATATATCCCATCGAGTAAGCAGTATTTGCAGGGGACTGTGTACAAGCCAGCTATATGTGTGCTCTAGCCCTACTTAAAATAAACCTACACATACTATCACTTTCTTATTCTGGGAACCAGCTAAAGGGAACGAGGGCTGCAGCAGCTACATATCAGTATATACTGCACATACGCTGATTACTCCCACTCTTGTCGTGGCCATTTCTACTCAGCAGTTGCCAGTGTTGTGGAGAGAGGCATAACTCCTGATATTCTGGAGAACGCACGGTCAGTGTTTGCTTTGCACCCTCACTGTTGTCAGCCTAGGTGATGGGTTTCCAGCTGTGTGTGTGCATGTAGAAGGAATATGTGTGCACAGAGGCAACTGGGTTAAAATTCCTTGCTGCTGTGGAAGAGAAGAGTGTATTTACTGGCTGAGGAGCGCCTGAGCTTTGATCCAAGGTTCACTTAAGTCATTGGGAATCTCTCTGATGGTGTTACAGTTGTAGTGTTACAACCCTAGAGATGGCAAAGCAGCAGTGGAAAATATGCATGATGCTCACTCAGCAAAGGCTACAAACCCTAATGCCTACCTCCCCTCGCCCAGTCCCCCCATTCTTTTCCACACAAGTGTGCTGGACGAGCTGGTAGAGATGAAAAAAAATAAATACTTTGAGATAACGATGCTGAGTCATTAACCATGTGATGGAAACAATTCATCCAGTTATCACCAGCCAGCTCCACCTCCAGCCTCCCAGTAGCTGGGGGCTGCTAAAGTGCTGTCCCTCCTCCTCAGAGCCTTTTGTGTTAGAAGTCCTTCTGTCCGCAGGCAGGAGCGGGCACTCTGGTATATGACTCATACCCTGGGCACTGCATTAGCTACGATAATCCTTCCTTCTCAGACCCTTTCATATCTAACACAGTTGGGAAAGTCTGAAATAAGTGGAGTGGGGAGGGGAGAAAGATTAGCTCCTAATTTCTTCTTCTAATTTCTTCTCTTTTATATATTTAAATTAGTATCTGAAAAATGACTTTAAAAGGGACCTCAGCTTGGCCTCTACAATTGTAAGTCTCAATTTTCACATCTATTTCTGCGTATGCACCATCCTGGACATAGGTGCGTACATACTGCAGATGCTAGTTCGCACATAGAAAAGCTATTTGTGCAATTTAGGAGGTGTAGAAAAAGGTTTTCTATACACAAGCCAACATCTAGATTTTGAAAATGTGTCATTAAGTGGTAGTTTATCACAGATTTTTTGCCTTCCTTCCTTCCAAAAGACTGTATGCATACGATTGAAATACAGTGCGAGCTGCTACTTGGAACAGGATTTTCTGATTCTTCAGTAATTTATATTTACTTCCATCTAACAATGAAAATTGCTTACAGTGCACAACTTTCAGCCTACTATGGATTAAAATGCATTTTGGAAATCTCCCCAGATTCCTGGCACATTTATTACAACAACTCAAAAGTACAGAGCATTTGGGATCTTTAATCTTCACATTCCTGTAATAAGAAAAGTTGTATAATCCACCTCTGAAGGACAAATCCTTATGAAAATATTGCGACTACATACTGATAGTAGGCTTTCTTCGTATTAAATCTCTCATCCCTATTCAGTGAGGAAAAGCCTCTCATTTTCTTGTGTTATAACATTTGTTTGTTTCTTGAAAAGCGCCCATGAAAACTCAGCAGCCTGTTTCTGAAGGTCCACTCTCCCCCTCCACCCTCCTTTGTCCTCCGGGCAGCTGGCTTCCTGCGCTGGCGCAGCTCATGGGTGCGCAATGACGGGATCAGAGCAGCGCCCACTGGAACGGCGTGCCACCTGGGAGAGTGGCGAAGCCCAGGGGATCGACAAGCAGGCGGAGAGGCAGGGTTAAAATATGGTGCATGTGCTTCCTACCCTTCCCTATTTGGTGTACTTATCACGGTCCTGGAAGGAGCAATCTTTCTCTGGCAGAGGTCTTATGGGTCATTTCCATCCCGAACTTCTAAAGCGCTAAAGTTAATGTCATTTTATTGCTTCTTTTCCAGTTCACCTCTAATAACTTGGCCTTCGTACATTGCAGCTGCAGAGAAAATATATACATGAAGGAAAATTCCACTGAACATATTGTTTTTCACTTTCTCCTTGTTTCCAAACACCACTCTCAAAGCATACAATGCCAAGTTACATATTATACAGTAGTCCTCCTTATTCTGTTCCTGGGTCCCGTACAGAAACCTGTTTGTCATCTGTAAGGGCAGCTGAAGAGCAAGAAACAAACAGATGATTCTTTCATGTGCAGCCCAGATAGAAAAACAGCTGAGCTGGTCTGTTGACAAAGACCCAGTATTAGAAAGCACACAATTTTCTGGAAAGGTGCATTATTCAGCGATCATCTATCTAAGGAGTGATCTTTGGATGTGACACTACATGAAAAAGTCTATCTATTACTTAGATTCTTTCAGGGTACAGAGATTGTGTATTGCCTGATGAATTTGAGAAACCAAAGAGAGTTTAAACTGAAACACCCTACTAGGGATAATAAACAGTGGTTGTTGGTGACATTATGGAAAAAACTGGGACTGAACCTATCAGAACTTCAACAGGTTCAGTTCAGAACTTTGACAGTAATTTTCTGTGTGGTATCTATATTTATACCTATAGATATAGCTGAACCTGTTGCTATCCTTGCCAAATGAAAGGATAGATATAAATCATCTACAAAAAAGTGAGATATGGGACCATTGTTTATATGATATGGAACAATTTAATTATTGTTAATTATTCATTTTGGTAGAACTACAAAGTGGAAAAAGCCTTTTTTTTTAAGAAATATAGGAAAGAAAGCAAATTTAAAGCATTCCAGTTTCTTTGGCATTTTCATACTGATAATGGGCTTGTTCAGCTTCAAGACTTAGAAATGCTTAAAGCCCAGGAAGTTAAGGTTAAAAAAGACAAATTTTGCCTTACCGCTCTGCTAAAGGACATTTGCTGCTTCCTATGTATTTCTAAGTGCAATTTTTACTGCTCTTTCCAGTGTGGCTGTCTAAAACCAGCACAAATGCTACACAGGTCAGAGCTGTTGTTTCTTACAGGTAATTGAACTTCTGTTTCTTTTTTTTGTTCCTTTCTGTGTTCTTGTTGCATTGTGTATTAGTACCCCAATTCTGCAGCCCACACTCACCTGCAGTAATGCTTGCACGAGTGTCCTGCTCGCATCTTTGCAGCAGGTGTAACACAGTTGCACAGCAGTCTAAGCCACCAAAAAGACAGGATTACAGTGGTGCTGGTACTGCAGTTCCACAGTGTATGCTAATACTACCACCAAAAATGTGGTCACACCCTGCTTCTGCTGGTCTTCCTTCTCCGCATGCTCATTCCTCCCATCTCCACTTGACAACGCTAGCATTTATTTGGCTGATTGTTGAGCCAAACCGTGGGTTTGATCTGACTGAAAATTAGGCAAGCCCCACAACTCCTTCACAAACATGTATGCATGTGTGCACACACATGCATGCCTTTGGAATTACTGTAGAAGTCCTACCACAGGCTGCAGACACAGGTCATCAAACTGTAAATAGTTTGGGCTTTGTCTTATTTTGTCTTCACAGAGTGCCTGGCACACACAAAGCACTAGACAAGTAACAGCATTGCCATGGAAATGATCACAGCCAGTAAAGATGATTGCTAGCATTCATTTCTTCTGAAGTTGAAGGAACCACTGAGAAATCACTGTATTGGTACACCAGGTAAGTGAAAATGTCACGTCGTTTAATCATTGGCTACAGCTAAGACTTTAGCCTTTATCGCACATATTCTATGAGCAGAGAAACAACAGGGCTGTTGTAGGGGGCTTTCTGTCGGCAAAGAAAATCCCTAGTGTGAATGCTGCCCAGAGCACCACCAGTGTCTGCAGTGGTCTGTGACCACTGCGGAGAAATTGCTCTCTCCACTGGTATCAATCTGTATTATTGTAACGTGCCATGGGAGTGCGGGAGAGCACGACTCATTTGTGCACAGTTCCCTCTGTGTGCACTGGAGTGCATGGTTCAGGCTCAGTTGAAACCACTGCCTAAATAGGTGAGCAAACAAAGGAAGGCAGGATGTGGTCTTACTGTTCTAATTTTACATCAGGGGATGTTGGCACAGAGCTGAGCATGAGTAGTTGGTGGTGCCAATGGAAACATGCCAATATTGTCAGCTGCTGCATTGCCAATATTGGAGGGGAAGAGGGTATAAAGCACTGGGTATAATTATGTGCATTACTGCCCTATTAACATGAAGTAGGTGTTTGGTACCTTCTATCTTATAATCTGGGTTTTCCATGAGAACTTGGGAATGTGACACATTAAAGAAGCACCAGCTGAAAGAAGTGATCTTGAGAATTACAGATTGTATCATATCCTCCACACAATTTTGTGCAGGGAGCGAACTATGCAGACTCCACTCCTAAACACCAAGGAAAGGAGTTACTGTTGTGCCCAGAGTTATTCTGCTGAGAATGCACAAGTTGTTCTGCCTCACAGACTTGTAACATCTTATTACACAATACAGACAATTCCACCTCCCATAAAGCAATGATACAGTTCATTGTTTCACGGTGTCCATTTCTTGTATCTAATTTCACCAGCAGAAATGGGAATTGCTAGAATAATTTTTTGTGTGTCTCAGCATTCATAACATCTCTGCAAGGGGCTATTTGACTTCCTACTTTCCTGCAACTCTCATCTGTTTTGCTGTATCTTCCACATATTGTTTTTCACACGCATTTGTTATAGAAATTTTTCTGTGACTTACATAATCCTAACTTCTGTACATAGATCCTCACATTTTGCTGACACAATAGACAGTTCTGAAAGCAAAGTTCTGTTCTGATTCACCTCATTTTTGGTAGCATTGTCAATACTGTAATTGCCCTGCACGCATCGCAAGTCCCAGTAAATGTGACAGCTAGATCACCTTCCACTAAAAAAAAGGAGTGACTCTTTCCCAGACACTTGTAGCTGCTGAAGCAAGTCTGAAAATCCTTATTTTAATGGGGTGCACTGTTGAGGATTGCTGTGGTGCCTCATAAAGACAGTCCCATTTAATTTTCACTTGCTGAACAATAATGTGTGTGTGAACACATGTGTGCGTACACACACACGCACTTGGGAGGGCTGTGTGCATTGTTGCCAGGCTCCGTGCTTGCCCTAACTTGCTTGCTTAGTAACTCAGGTTCAACATACTCTTGCTCCTACCAAGCGTGCTGTGTTGTTAATTTGTGTGTTAAATTGCAGAACAGACCCAGCAGGGCTGTAAGCAGAAAGCAAGTCCTACTGATTTCTCGAAAGCTAAGAAGTTAGAGATTTTGGATGCAGACTGGTATCTGTAAGAAATGATGCTTCAAACTGTTTTTATCTGACGGTTGTATCATTTTTGTCTCTTTTTTTTGAGTTTGCGGTCCTGAGGGAGGTTTCTGAGTTTTTATTCAAAGTATGGAAGAAGTAGCTGATCCTCCACTTTTATACATTCAGAGAGTCTTGCTTGCAGTGCTTTCTTTCAAGGCGTTTGCTTTGTTAGTTCACTGTGAACTAAAAAAAAACTGAACAAGCTGAAGCTTTTTCGCTCTTACAGATGAGACAGAGCTGTTTACTGTACTACGCTTAGTTAACTCTGCAAATTCACTGAAGGCAATGGGATAGCTAAGATGCCACTAAGGTCATAAAAAAGTCAACAAGCGTTAGAACTGGAAACGATGCATATGCTATTAAAATACCCCTGGGCTGATCCTCAGAGCTCATGTTTTTTTCAGGTCTGGAGGTCCGAGTATGCTTTCATTTCTAGGTGTAGCACCTTTCCTTCAAAAATCATTGAGACAAAAATATGGAAGCCCTGATTCGTATTTCAGGCCTTTTTTTCATGGTAGAATCCCATTTAAAAGTTCTGTATAATTGAAAGTTTCCTGCTCACGAATGCAGAACGGGCCTGTAATTGTCACTAAGACAGACTTGCACTGTTCTGTCACTTCATTCACCGTGGAACTTGCAGTATATTATGCTGAAGATTTATTACAAGCTTCATTAGCTTTTTGAAAGACACTAAGTTCTTAACGTAGATTGGTTTGAATATACCCATGATTTAAATACACTGGATCCATGCACTGATTTTGTTTGCTGGGAATTAGATATATAGCTGAATATATATTTAACATGCAGATACGTTGTATCGCTTGCTATAAATCATTTCACAGAATCCCATATTTTACTTAAATTTTAAAAATATAATAAAAAACAAGACAGCAGATTACGTATTTAGTATATGTGTTCATTATATTGCATTCTATGAAAAAAATTAGTAAACTTGTATCAGTTCCTTGTCTTAAGAGAACTTAAATTATACTTGTAGTTGAATTGGACAGCTAAAAACAAAGTGATACCAAAACCAGAGGTATTATCATTGTGTTATATACTTGTTTAGCTAGAAAGTTTCACTGGGATAATTTAGTAAGAAATTAATTTTTTCTTAAGAAAGATCTAGGTGAGCACGACAGGTCATTCCAAATCAGTTTACGCTAGCGGCAGAAAGAACATTGGCTTACTCTCCTTTTTTGTATCAGTATTTTTGTATTGTGAAGATCTCCTACACTGTGTTTTTCCCCCAGTGTGGTTTTCCCCAATATCCACTGAGATGACTTAGCACCTGTGATACTTTAATTTCTGGTGATCATTTTTTTCCACCTGCACACTTTTTCCTAGCTCATCTACAGTGTTTTCTCTCCTTGATTAATGTGACAGATGAAAACAAACAAAAACCTGAGCAATTTTTGGTTTGTAAAATCTAGGTGAGTTGTCTTGGCAGAGCTGAATCTGCAAGGAGGAGAAAGGAAGAGCGAGTGCTTTAGAAATCTGTCAGGAGTCTTTGTTCTTAAAGGCCATGGAGGATCATGGTCTACCACTAGACAGCAACTGTGTGGTCTGCACATTTTATTAGGCACCTACAACTGCAAGACCTTAGGACCAAATACCAGTTTTGTACTCAGAAATACCTTCATGTTAGAGATGATCTTCAGCTAAGTGTTTTCGCCAAGATTATGCTTTTTCTTGTGTGACTTGAGAAGTGCAGATCAAAGTTAGACAAGGATGCAGCCCCACTCTCTGCTCTTGTTTGTGCTATGTAAGATTATTCTAATGATGCAGAGGTAAGTGGGTGTGTCAAAATGTTTGTAAGTGCACAAGGAGGAAGTGGAATTGTTTCTAAACAAAAGCTTGAAGAAAGCATTTCTTGCAACTTGCAGAATCTGCAGTGATTCTTTCATACTTCCCTGCTAAATGAAGGGGCAGTGCTTTAAACAGTGGCAAAAGCTGGTGTGCGTGCTAGCCTCTTGTGTTTTTCCTGTCCCACCGTGACTCTAATGGTCCTGCCTGATTTCAGACTGAGCTGTTCAACGCTTCCTTAGCCAGCTGCTAACCTCCTATAAACTGTCTATCATTTTTCTGTGACACAATTGACTGTGTGTGTTGAGAAGGGAAGAGCCAAGCGACCCTCAAAGTCATTCCAGGTCAGTGTATATCAGGCTGTCCCATAACTTTTTCAAGACTTGGGTTTTTCTCTTGTGAAAAATAAAGGGAGACTCAGACATGAATCTATAATTTTATTCCAAACGCCCAAATCTTCCAGATCTTGCAGGAGTTCAGACAAAAGTTCTGGCTTTTACTTTCAAGTTTGGAAGTCTCGTTGTTGTGTGGGGTTTTGAAGCGCTATCAAAAAGACATTTTGCTACTGATTTCCCATCCAGACAGAAATACAAATTACCTGAAATTTCATAATAGTTTTAGAAAAACTGTTATTATTGAATTCTTAAAACCTACATAATTCCCAGGTGATCTCATTTCCCAGGTAGATTATCAATAACATTAAACACCTGTAAGCAGCCTGACCTTTGTAAAGGATCGTACATTTGCACAAATGTTAATTGTAGAAACTGAGTAACTACTGCATTGGTCATCTAAAAAACATGAACTTGAACCTTCCGGTTGTAACAGTATAGGCATCCACTGCAGGTTGCACGTGCATGAATAACTGTAGTATCCGAAAGATTTAAAATTCTTTAATTGAAATTATTCACATTGCACCGAATAGCTTTCTTAACATATTATTGCTAGGACTAAATCCCTTTGTAGTATGACTCCAGTGAGCTCTGTTCACTGAAATTAATTCTGGGAAAAATATGGGATCCTGTTTGTTATGGACAATTACAAATTGTCGCTCCATAATACAGAAACCAAGACTAATAGGAAGGCCTTTTTAGCCCACTATGATCTTTCTCTGGCTGGCAGCATGAGAGGGAAACAGAGAAGGTGCCTGATGAATACTTTTTATGTCATGCCAAGAGAGAATTCCTTAATCTTGTGGAATGAATGATGTGGGATATATAACACTTCTCAAAGTGGGAGTAAAGCATGTCACAGCTAGCTTACTTGCCAGGCAGGCAGCCTGGGGAAGGGAGACTTGCCTCCTCACCTGCTAAACATATTTGGCATAAACTGACTGCTTCTCCCAAATATTTCTCTCTCTTTTCAACAGATTCTCACCTGCTCTTTCCCCTTCAGCTTTGAAAAAGCATAGTGTAAGTCAGGTGTCAGCCATAACTATTTCTTGTTTATTATTTTCAATATCTCCACAGAGACCCCCAGAGGCTATTTTTTTTTTCATGGGGATTTCTCAGAAAAAATACTTTTGCATGTTCTGGATAACACACGTGCACCAAATCTGAGGCTTTTGAAATCATTAGACTTGCTGGTATAGTTGGTGTGCGAATGCATAGTAAATCCAAAACATTCCTGTTGCATCAGAAGTCCTGCACAGGTGATAATCGACTCTACAATATGCGCACAACAGTTCTCACACTTCTTGGAGGCATCAGCCTCACTGTGCATGAAGCATAGAGGTGATCTGCAGGTGTGTGATAGGTGAGTCAATGATAGTCACACAGATATCAGCCATGCTCAAAGTCACAATTCCAGTCAGACTGTCTGATATCTGAAAATTCTGAAGAAATGTATGAAATCTGCATTTTCTGCCCAGACACAGTTTTTGAATGGAAAAAGAATAAATGCCCGGGGAAACCCAGGTATATGGTAACCTGGCGCAGGAGTTATTATTGTCTCCATAAGAGAGGCAGAGACAAAGGTTGGCTGAACATTCTTTGCTTTAATAAACTAGTTGGGAAGAGAATAATCTGAAGGCACGATGCAGGGCTCCCCTCAGGAAGCAGGAGACAGGTGGGCTTCACTGAAACAAGTGAGAATTGTATTTTCTTGTTTATTTTTTGCTTTTCTCATATATTTACAAGATTATGGGCATACGTATACATGTCAGCACTATTAACAGCAACATAATAGCATGGGTTTGGCATGTGTGATTTATAAGGGTGATGGGACCAAACCTCAGCACTTCTCTAAATTAATCTGCGTTAGGGATTCCATTGAGAAAATGTAGGTTTAAACTAGATAAAACAATTGGATCTGTTTAGATTTCCTTGTTCATGTTATTATATTTCCCCAACATAATTTATTATCAGCAAATGCCCTCACAGAGAACATGGCAAACAGCTGTAAAGCTAGGGAGAGGCATTATGCATGTAGGAGGCGTCATTTTAATTGCATAGAATTACATTATCACTATCATAGCACTAGAAAGATGCCTTAGCAATATACACAGACTACAGTCATTGCCAACATAAAATGCAACCTTCACACGAGTTCTCTGTAAAGGAAACCTAATTGTTGAAACCAATACTGTTACAGTATGCAGCAGTGCAAGAAGATGGATGGTACCAGTGTGAACACCAGAAAGACCTGGGTTTTACTCCCACTCGTGTCATACATGTTTTGTGCAGCTTGATGCATGTCATTTCCCCCTCTTTGTACCTTTGCTGCTTCTCACACCAGTTTCTTGGCTTGAGTATTCAGAACAGCAGGCCCCCAGGACAAGGACAAGCACTGTTGCCTTCCAAATGTTTGCAAAGCAATGCAACAAAAACAGTCTTTCAGGTTCACGACAAAACCCTTCAGTCCTCTCATAAAGGAGAAATGCTAGTACATGGTTGTCTCCCAGGTGATGGGATTTCAAGCTCCTTTTGCCAGAAATGCACATGATGTAGCTAGTTTTTTTGGTTGTGTTTTTTGGTGGTTTTTTTTTTTTTTTTTTTTGCACAAGTTACCAATGCAGGCTTAATATCTGTTTTTCACCTGTAACAGGAAACCACTGCAGCAGTAATTCGGCCACTCTGGCACAACCTGTGTCTATTTACAATTGTAGAAGGTAGGAAGAGACCTCAAGAAATCATCTAGGGGTCAGAAACCTTTCAAAGTTTGCATATTAGGTCTGATTTCTTTTTCCCTGCTTTGAGGTTACATGCGCTGGAAAGAACTTTGTGGGAGCTGAGAGATGCTTCATCCAACGATGACACTCTCATGATGCCATGACTCCCAGCTCCAGATGCTACATATGCCTTTCGAATATGTGTCTGCAAGTTATTACGTACAATTGCCTCACAAGCTGTTGCCCTTGGAGTGGAGAAATTATTTCACGTATCTCACCTAGCCAGTTTATACATTTCAGCACAATACTGGCTTTTCCACACCAGTATGGCATTGTTAATTCTTAGTCAGCTTGAACTCTTCCAAAATCTCCAAGGCATTTTTGTGCAGGTCTTTTGCCTTGCTGGCTGCTCTCTCTTTGGGAGTTTATTCTTATGTAAGTGTAATAGTTTACACCTGTTCTTACTGCACCAAATCCTATTGTTTTCAGACCATTTCTTCAATTGATCAAGATGCTAATCCTGCCAAGGTGCTTGTAGAACTTTTTCTACAAATTTGGTACTCATACTTGATATGCCATCTTCCAAAACACAATGAAAACAGTGAGTGGTACGAGTCCTGGGAAGGGCATCTGCAGAACTGCTTTCTATAATTCGTCCACTTCAACAATGAACCAATGATAATTCCTCTTCTAGTATTTTTTTTCAAGCAGCTATGAGTCCACGTTACAATAGTTTTGTTTTAGGTTGCTTACAAGAAATCACAAGTGACTGTGTTGAAAGCCTTGTTCAAGTGAAGATATGCAGTATCTATTGTCCATAAGAGCTGCTACTTCTCAGAGAAGGAAATTAGCTCTGTTCGGCATGATTTTTTCCTGCAAATCTTTCTTGGCCTCTACTTATCATTTCGTTATTTCCCATACACAAAAGAAAACTTTGTTTAATTATTTGTTTCGATATATTTCCAGCAATTCAAGTTAGGCTGTTTTCTCTGCCTATATTCCTCAAGCTGCTGTTCTTTTTTAAAAACGGGTACTGCAATCACCTGTCACCCATCTTCCATTCCCCACGTGCTGTGGGAAAGGATCCCCCGTGGCTCCAGGATTGCTTCAGCCATTTTCACACATGCTCTCAGTTGGTTTCTGTCAGATCTGTCTGACTGGAAAATAACCAACTTACTGAGGTAGTCTATTCTGTTCTTTCTGTTATTCAGCCTTAGACATGAATGGTTAGTCAACTGGTCATAGTTAATTCTTTTTGCTGAGGAGTGTGGGGAAAAAGACATTAATCACTTTGGCTTTTTCTGTGTCACCTCTTACTAGCTTTCCCTCCTTGTCAAAGGGTAGAGAATTTTTTTGCCATTGTCTTGCTCTAGTTTCTAACACATAGAAGTGCTTTCTTGTTACCCTCTCTTTCCTTTGCTAATTATATTGACTTTTTTTGCCTTGGCCTTTCTGATTTTATTCTTACAGGCTCCTTTAATGCTTTTATTCTTGTTTTAGTTTCCTAAAAGTCATGTTGGAGGGCTAATGAGCCACTTCCTGAGATTTAAACAAGTTGCTGCCTGTAAGCTGGGGCACAGAAACCGATGGTGTGCCTGCTGTGGCTCTGCAGCTTTGTTTCCAGGGTCTTCCTCTACCTGCTCATGCATTTATAGATGTTTCGTTGTCATCTTGTATTCCCCATTGTCCTGGTTTCATTGGGATTTGGTTTCAGTTTGTGGCCAGTCATGGTGATTAAGGCCCTTAGCAGTTAAATCCAGGGCAGCTGACCCAGGCTGGCCCACAGGTGTATTCTATATCATTAACAGCAAGTTCACTATAAAAGGGAGGGCTTGGTGAAAAGAGGTGGTTTTTTTTTTTCCTTCCTGCTCTTCTTCCTCATTTCCAATGATTGTGATTCCTGGAGCAACTTGCCTGTGCTCTGTAGATAAGTATAGTTTTGTCTCTTTTGGTTGTCATTTATATTGATTTCTTTATTTCATTAAATCTGTTTAATTTCAACCTACAAGTCTCCCTCCTTTTCCCAATTCCCTTCCTCATTTGGGGAAGGGACATGGGGTGATAGAAAAACTGTTTATTGTTTAGCCCTGGGTGCAGACTAAGTGAGGATATCTGTAAGCTACCATTTGTTACAATTACTTTTGGACTCTTATCACTGACCTGCCTACCTCCTAGTTTAAAGTCTTTCTTTACACAGTTGAGCCCTCTCTTCCCACTTTTTTCCCTAGACCCCACTGCTACTCAGCAGTTCTTGAAAACTCACCTGAGCCCTCCTGGTGACTCCACCTTCCCAACCACACATTAATTTCCAGTGTGGCAGAGCCACTGCCTTTGCCTGGAAGAACTGGACCCTGTCAGAGCCCCTGACCCCTCCACTGTCACTCCCACCATCATGTAGCCATATTTGACTTGCTCATGGTCCTACCTGGCAGAACCATGAAAACGTATGCAAAGAAGCAGTAGAGGGTCTCTGTGAGAAGGCCAGGTGAGTCACAGCAACCTTACCACACCATCTTGGATTTGGGTTTCTGGTGGGCAGGATACCTCCTGAGGTATCAGGCTGAATAGCAGAAAGATGCCTCTTCTTCCCCTTTCTGTATAAAAGAATCACCAGCCATAAATACATTTTGTTGCCTCTTGGGTGTGATGGTTTTGGCATGGGCTTGGGTTGGAACTATCTGTAGGTTAAGGTTTTGTAGACTCTGGTTACTTAGTTTGAGACAGTTAATATTTCAAGTGAATATTTTAAGTTGATACCTTCTTAATTCAGAGCACTTTATATGTCTAGCACCAATTGAATTCAGTTTCATTCAGGATCATTCAGCACTTCTGCAAATTAGATCACAAAATGTCAATTTAGATACCCAGAAACTAGGAGCATGAAATTCGTGGCCACCTGCAAGAAGTGTGGTTTAACTGACTTATCCGGCATCATACAAGAACTATGTGGCAAAGGAAAGATTGAATCCATTCCTCAGGCAGAGCTTAGCTCTTTCAACCAAGAGCTCATCCTTTTTCACATGATCCTGTACTGTCATTTACTGCACTTTTGCTGAAACAAATGTGGAAAAACTCCTGTAGACAGTTGCCTCCTCCACTATGTAGTCCTGACACAGCTCCAGAGCAGCTCCACCCTGAAAAATAAATGTGGCAGAGATCCCATGGAATGAAAAGTATGCAATTATACACTTTGCATATGCAAAGGAGAGGAAGGAGAAAATAACACTCCTCATTATGTAGCATTGATTTTGCAACCTAGTCTTCATTTAAAGCAGATTTTATACGTGCAATTATCTAGCTTTTAAAAAAGAAAACAGTAAAAAAAAAATCAAAAACCTTTCCATGATGCAGCATCATGTTGTTGTAAATGTCATTAGGGCCAAAGCCTTTAGCTTTACTGCAGAGCTCCCTGCTGCCCTGAGCTAACAGGGCACCTGATAAGAGCAGTGGGTTGTCATCTGTGCATGGACAGGAGGAATATCAGACACATTGACTTTGTCAGGGGATTCACAGGTATTTGCTGACAGAAGAGGACTGGTGGTGAGGGGTGAGTGGGGGTGGGGAATCCAGACAACTGCGGTTTTATTAGAAGGTCTGAAGTACATGATTCTTCCTGTTCTCTTTTAGCACAGCCCATTCAGCTTCCTACTACACCATCTTTCCCTGTCCTAGTCTTCCTCAAGACTGCCCTTTCTCCATCGTAGTATTTTTCCATCCATTCTTACTTCTCCCTTTACCCTTCCCCTCTCTTTTACATCCTCTCATTATACCCTAGTCCCAGTTTGAGAGCACCACATCACAATCTCCTCCACGTTCCTTCCCACTTGTCCCTGCTCTGGTCTCTTTGGCCCACACTTTACCCTGACAGTCCCACTTTTTCCTCATTTCTCAGTTGTTTCCTTTCAGTCCTTTCTCCAGGGGTAACCCTGCCCACATGCCTAAGAGCCATATGCCCAGACAGATATGGAGCCCTACGTACAAGCTTACAACAGCCCCGCCTATTAATACTATCTCCTTCGCTTCAGCTTTGCTTTGCTCCCTTGGGACCAGATGACTTCTGATATTTCACCGTTCTGACCCAGCTCCACCTGTCACCTCTATGGAGTAGGTCTGGATGACAATCACTGCCATGACTGCAGAGCCATGCAGGTATTTCCACGCAGCCTTTGCACGCCCTAGTTCACCTGCTGTTAACTCAAACGTATAGGGCTCAGCTACAGACCTTACTGAGAAGGTCAGTAAATACTAGGCAGAATAGGCCTGTATCTCTGTCTGTATCTAGATCTCTGTCTGTAGTCAAACACCAGTACAAGCAAACAAAAACACACTTGGCAGTGTAATTACTCTTTCCACAGGAAATTCCTGTTTTTTACTAACACCTCTGAAAATCTGTCCTGATCTGAAGTTCAAGATGGCCAACATCCTAGTCCTAAACCTGTGATAAATTTTGATTTTAGTTTGATATTGTGCAACGTATCACAGCTGGAAATTAAAGCTTGTATTAAGAGGAGAGAATTGGCTTTTCTTTGGTGCACAAAGTACTTGTTTCAAAACTAGGTATATTCCATCATAACAAAGAGATCACCATAGAGCAATATAGTTGTGCTTAGAGAAGCTATTAATGGTAATTTTGAGGTTTTAAAAGTGCAGTATTTTTTTCTTTAATTTTCCCCCTTAGTCCTGCCATGCTGGACTAGCTTCTTTGTCAGGAATCTATGAGATATTGCATGACATTTTTTAATTCCCTAGAACATTTCCAACAGATTTCCACAGAACAGGTTCTGTATTTACATATGCATGTAGAATGTATGAGGATATATTTTTATCTTGTGCTTTATTAGAAAGAGTGACGTTATTAATTAGTGCGCTCTGTGCTGCTCTCTGGCACAGGGATAGATGTGAAAGACACGAAGATGCAGAGAGGACAGTTTGCCTTTGTAACACGCCCAGTCTCCAGCATGACAAAGTCATGACTTGAGCCTCTCAAAAGTCAAAAGTTTACACTTGTTACTTTAAAAAGAAAAAAATCTAATTAAGGGAGTTTATATTTCCTTATTGAGTATTTAGGGCATGGCCACCACACGTTTTTCAGACCTTCTTGTGTAACTGTGCTTTTAAATATTAAATGAGAGTTTCCTACAGTCTTTGGATACTTGTGGTTAGCACTTTGAGGAAAAAACACACTTGTGAGAGTCGACGTAGCTCATACCTGGTGGACACACTACATCAGTAGCGAGAAACTCGGAAAGCATTAGGAACTCCCACAAAGACATGGGACGTTGCAGATGTACGCAGTGGTCAGTCCATGAGCGAGTGTGCATAGCTACACGTAGGCATGATGCATGAGACCAGATGCCCATACATGTGTGGCATTCAGACACGGATAGATACAGTCACTGTATCTGTGTTGCTAATATGCATGAGAGACCCTCGGGCATACAGGTCTCATCTAGTGAATACATATAGGAACGCCTGTCTGGGAGTGTGTTTATTAGACCTCATGCACAAGTGTTTCTGCATGCGTGTGGGTGGGATTCCCAAAAAAGGGGGAGAGGGTTTGTTGGCCACATGCAGATGTGTATTTGCGGGGCTTACATGTGGAATGTAGTTAGAAGCGAGTATGAATGGTGAATATAAATGTGTATCCAACTGAGAATCAAATATTGGCATTTGAAAGCGGCACTAGATGTTTCAGTATATAGACTTGGGGATTTGCATGAAGTTCTGCATGTGAGAAAGACTTCAGGAAAAAGGATTGAATGTGTTTCCTTTTTTTCTGGCAGAAGAGCATTTTAAGGTAGAGCAGCAGGGTGTAGGGGTTTCATGTTGTGGGAAGAGAACAGTGCAGCGCATGCGTGACTGTGCCACCACCGGCAGGGTGCTCCGGGAGGGTGGGAATGGCTGTCTGACCGTGTGTGTAAGGCAGGGATACCTGGGCGTTCTCACCTCCATTGGGGACCATCACTTCCAAACTATCTGGATTTCCTCTGGAACTGACTGGCCACGTGTCCAGAACAAGGAAGAAGCTCAGGCCAGACAGCACTGTATTAAAAAAAAAAAAGCAAGCAAAGTAATCCAGGGAGGGCTTGTATGTGGTAAGCACCAACAGGCAATAAATTATACCTGTCAGCTGACTGGCAATTACTGCCTAAGCACTGGGGGGGTGGGAGTTTGGGAATATGTGTAAACACTTCTGCATAGGCAATTCATCCTGAACAGCTGATAGCTTGTAGAGGTACACAAAACAACTCTTAGCATCCACATAGGCTTTGTTGTGCCTGTAGAGCACTGTACCTCCCTGTAGGGAACCACATAGAACTCACAGCTGCTTAGGACAAGGCAGGCCCACAGCACTAACAGTGCTGGCTGTGCTGCAACTCACGATAGAAAGTGCTGGAAAAAGTTTTCAGTTAGCAATATCTGCACCTGGGATTCATTTCACCAACAATCGCTCCTGTGCAAGCAGAGCAAAAGCAAGTGACCCTGCTTGTTGGTGTGGAAGGGCATAGCTGGGGTTCCCAGGTGAGATGATGAGGCCTGTCTTGATGGGGTCGGGGCTGGTATTTCATTAAAGTTTTTTTAATCTCGAGATCTGCCTTCTTCCCTGCTTCCCCTTGAGCCATGGCATGGTGGCTCTGTTCTTTCATCCCTTGCCTGCCTCTTTTCTGAGAGCAGTCAGGGCCAAGTGATGAAGCCTTCAAAAGCCTGGGCAGAAACTCAGTGTGAGCTCGGTCTCCTTAAAGCCAGCATGTGTGTTGGGTGCTCTGGGGTACATGTGACTGTGAGGGAATGGGGTACACTTGGAGGGACATGTCTGCTGCGGAAGAAAGAATTACTGTCGAAACAAGCCTGATGCACCACCAGGCTCTCCATCTTCGGTGGATGCAGGTGGTTGTAGGCTTCCGGCACAGCCCCAGCTGGCCGCCAGCGTCAGACAGAGGGTATCTGCGTCGCTGACCTTGATGGCTGCGCATGAGTACAATGCCAAGCGTGCGCACCGAGCACTGCCGGCTGGGAAATGTTTGCCCAGAAGCTCCCTCACCGGGAGCACCCAGGCATCAAGGCCGGCCATCTTCCAGCCACACGATGTTACCTCGACCCCGCTGCCCCTCGGGTCCCTCCTGCGGGTGGGTTGCATCCACCTGCACTTCTGTCAGTGGGCGACAGGCACTGAGGCGCCCCGTGGCGCTGGGATGTGGAAAGTTCTGGAAGAGCTGGAGGTGCCCCACATGTGCGGCCCCAGCCTGCCACAGCACCCTTGCCTCACCCTCCAGCACAGGGGCGGTTCTGCCTCGCCATAACGCCCAGGTGTGCAGGGACGACGGCTGCATGGCCGTGGCCAAAAGCACCGGTGGCTGGGAGCCAGGCCCAGGGGCCCCCTGCGCCGCCGGCGTTGTCCTCCTCCCACCATGTGCGGTCTTGGGTGTGTGCGTGCGTGCGGAGGGGGGGAGCGAAGGGGCGGACACAGTGGAAATTTCCACTCCCTGCAGCAGCCGCCGCCGCGGCGGGAAGGAGGAAGGCGGGCGCAGGCCCCGAGCCGCCGCACGCGAGAGGCGGTGCCCGCGCCGCGGCTCGGCCCGCCCGGCTCAGGCCCGCTCCCCGGCGGCGGGTGTCCCCCTCCCGTCACCCCCCTTTCCCCCGGGCCGGGGCGGTTGGGCAGCCCTCGAGCAGGTTGGCAGGCGGTGGCGGCCCCCGGCGGGCGGGCGTGTGCGCGGCGGAGGCGGCGCTTGGCGCGGGCAGGGGGCGGTGCGGCGGAGCGTGCGCAGCTGCCGGCGCCCTTTAAGCTGCGCCGCCCGCCGGGGTGTCTGTGCAGCCTGGGAGCCGCGCGGGCAGGAGCCGCCGCCAGCACCGCCTGCCGCCGGGGACGCGCCTTCCTCCTCTGGCTCCCCCTTCTCCGGCATCGCTGCCGCCCCCTCCTTCCCACCCTCTGCCCCGCCGTATTCCCGCTCTTCCCGCCGCAGCCGGCTCTAAGATGCCCCGCTATGAACTGGCTTTGATCCTGAAAGCCATGCAGAGGGTGAGTGAGGGAGGGAGAGGAAACGGGAGGGAGGGAGCCAGGTGGGACCTGACAGACACACCCCCCCCCCCCCACCTGCCCCAGCCCCCGGCGTCCCCTCGTTGCCGCCTCTCGCCGCCGCCGCGTGCCGGCCTCACCGCGGCAGCCGCACGCCCGGTGGGGCGGCCCGGCCTGCCCCTTCCTCCGGGGCGAGCCCTGCCCTCCCCGCCCTCCCCTCCGCACTCTGAAGCGGAGTTGCGCAGCGCGCTTGGGGCTCCTGTGTGTCTTTCTATGCCCTCTCTCCCCATCCGCTTTTTTCCTTACCCCGCTGCTCCTTTGGAGAGTTTGCTTGGTTGCTCCCCCAGAGCCGCAGTCCCCTCTCTCCCCCCTCCCTGTTTGTCCTCAGGTAAGCAGATCCCACGCTTAGTGAAATAGATGCATTTCTCCCTCTCTTCTCCTCCCCCGGAGAACCTAGCCCTTTCCTTGCCCCTGTGCATTGGTCCCCCTCTTCCTCTGCAGCGCCAGCGCTTTCCATTGCCGTGTGCTTCACCCCCTGCCCCAGCACCTGCCATGGCTTCGCTGGGTACCTTGCGAGGTCGCAGCAGCCCCACGCTCCGTCCCCTCGCCTCTGGCAGGCCTTGCGGTGAGCCTTGGTGGGGGAAAGCAAGGACTCGCTCCGGCAAGCTTCCCCTCGTGGGGTGCCAGCTCCCTGCCTCTCCAGTCCCCCTCCGCACCAGGGAAGTCCCAAGAATTTAATTTTTCTTCTTGCCGTTGCTAACACCAGTTGAGCTTTGCTGATACGGCTCGCCGTATCACCCACGGGAAGGGTTGCCAGCCGTTGCCGCTGTTTTTGGCGGCATGATGATAAGCCGTGGTGTGAGCAAGTGAGGTTATATGATGCTATTTCTATTTTACAAGAGCTGAAGCAGTGTGGGGGGTGTGTGTACTTTGTGTAAAAATAATAATAAAATAGAAACATCTCTATGTAGATGGGACCCTTTATTTGGAAAATAAGAACTGATACTGGCCCTTCTCTAGTACCTTCTATAGTCTTTGTTTATGTGCTGCTTTCCAGCTTAATATGCAGTGCTGGTGTTGGAATGTAGCAGCACTTCTGCTAGGCTGTAACCCTTCTGATCTGACCCAGCGTGGACATGCTTCCTCTCACATTTAACCTTCACTTAAATGAACATGTATATTTGTCATAGAATAGCAGGAAGCTAAATAGTGTTGCTGTGTTTCTTTTGTAGTTATTGGAGCATGTCTTCATGTATTAAATGTGCTACATATACTAGTACATTTCCATTCATTTTACATGTACCATCCACATGTCGGGGTTGTCTTTTTTTTTTTTTTTTTTTTTTAACTTGGTTTAACTGCAGAAGCTGTAGTAGACTTCTCAGGTGAGTCCTCTAGTGGAGAAATACAGCAACAGGGGAAAAAAAAAAAAATCGTGACATTGCTGCACCACCTCACGGAGCAGCAGTCCAGTTGCTCTGACAAAACACGCTGCTTTTGGACTTGGGTTGTCAACATGTGATTCTTCTTTTTTTTTTCTCCACCCCTCCCGATCAGTAAATAAGCCGTAGGTAAGGTGATGAGATGTTTTTTGTATACATGCTGTTAATGTGGGAGATGTGTTATGCCATGCAGACACTGTAAATGCAGAGCAGGACAGAAAGTGTAGCAAATCTGACATAACACAGAGACGTGAATAAACTGACTGCTCTGAAAGCATGCTGTGGAGTGCTGTCTGGTGGAAAGGATCATCTTTGGTTGCTAGGATCTGAGCACAGAGACACAGGGATAAGCTTTTAGCTGCAAGATGCTTCTAATGAGCATCTATGCACCCAGGATTTAACATCTGCGACCTTTTCTTCTTTGAAATTTGACTCTCTGGTATATTCCTTCCTGATAGATGTATCTTAAGGTGTTTTTTAGCTCCATGATTATGTGAAAACACTGGAGTTTTTGTTCAGGTGTACTGCTGCTTTTAACCTGCCCTTATTGTAACTCTGAAATTTAGAGAGTCTATCTCTAGATGTTGTTTTTTTGTTGCTGTTGACAGTACACCAGATGTAGGTGCTTTTTTTGTGTTCCAGTATCTTGCTGCTGCTGCCTTTCTTGTGTAATGAGAACACTGGAAAAACATTTCGGTAGTGGTTCTGTGCTACATGGCACTGCTGAATCCTGGCAAAGGGGTTACACTAATGACCGCAATAGCAGTGCATAATCTCGACCATAATGCTAACTTATATTAGTCAAAACATGGAGACCTGAATATGGGGCTAATAAGACAGTCTGGAATTATGGAGTGACTACATAACTCCTTCATGTAGAAGTTGGAGAGATCATATACAGTCCTGAATAAATTACATTGCTTCTTAACACTAGTGCTTCCTGATGAAGCTACCCTGAGCCGGTGTTCACTGTCCTGCCACATCAGTCCCTCTGCGATGGCTGTGTGCTCCAGTGCCTACTTTAGTCTGAGGCTTGAGCAACTGCTGACTTTCCTCTTGGTGTCTGTGGCATCCTTCCTCTCTCTGACAGCTCCCCTGCCTTGCAAAAAAAACAAAAAAAAAAACAAAAAAAAAAACCTTGCCCCCTGCCTTTCTTGTGCTTTAGGGCTATTGTTAACTGCTGTGAGCTCCCGGACAGCTTGAGCCCAAACCTTCTCGGAGCTACAGGCTGGTGGACTTTCATGGCTCCCTTCAGAGGCAAACTTTGTGATTCTGTGGGGTTTCCCCCACCCACAGTTGTTTTTAATAGTTACCTTGGCATTTTCATAGATCTAGGCAGATTAAAACCCTCAGATTAATTTCTGTTGCTTTAAACTCTGTTGCTCCCTAGCACTGCTTGTGTTCAAGTTGGGGATCCTTCCTCATTCTTTTCTTGCATGTGGCTTCTGTTGTGAACCATGGATTCTGTTGTGCAGCTTGTCCCCTCCCTACCCAGGTAGCCTTGACATGGTTACAGGGCGAGCATGACTCCTCAGTCCTGCCTGATGCTCCCATGTCCCCTTGTTTCTCATCAGACTTCCTTAGAGCCTCTTCAGCTTTCCTTTTGTGTCTTAAAAATGCAACACCCAAGAGCTTGGGGCAAGGGGGAAGACTTACTTTCAAACTTTGTCACCAGTTTTCTGCATGTACTTTTCACAAAAGCTGATGGATTTATTCTGAAGTCAAAGCTGAGCAGCCATTCTCTGTCCTGCTTTGTAGGTATGATCAGGTAATTGACTTGCACTATAAATACTGTATTTGTAAATTGCCCGTGGACAGAGTCCTTGATCAGCAGAGACTCTAGTCAGTGACTCTTAGGAAAACAATAACAAAAAACCCTAAAAGCACCCTCAAAATAAATGAATAAAAACCTACTTCTGTGTTGTATCACTGTATTTGAAGAGTAGCTGCAGCGAGGAACTTGGATTGTGTTACTCTGCATGTAAGTATATGGAGGAGATGCTTTGGGAAAAGAAAGGTACGAGGCCAGTGAAGTGACTGGAACTCAGGGTGGAAGTAACAGATTTTGTCCATGTGTGTGACTTTCTACATTCCAACATGCAAATAACAAATAGTATGGTGAGTTTGGGGAGTTTGATGGCAGACTTTTTACCGGTAGTGTACAGATGGATTTAAACAATGTTGTCTGCCCTCAAGAGCCCGAGTCAAAGACTACAGTTGTGGTGAAGGTAGAGGTGCAAGATGAAGATGCAGCTATTCATGCTCTAAACTTTACTATTCATAGCAAGAGGTGAATTTCTAATTATTTCTAACTTTCTCCCAGGAGAGTCATCTTCGGCTTTCAGCAGAGGGTTATGGCAGAGCAGGACCCTTCAGCAGGGCAGGGAAGTGACCTGCTAGTGGATTAGCAGGAGTTGTTGCTTGCTGGAGAAAAGAGAGCTCTTCAGGGAGGCTTTCTCTTCCTACCCTTCTCTTCCTGCCAAAGCTCCCTCGAGACCCTGGGGAAGGAAGGCGGGGGGAAAGGGAAGGAAGAGCTGGAAATGGCTTCCTATTGCTCTGATGCTGTTTTGCAGACTGACCACAGGGCGGCAATGCGAGACACCCTCCAAGGAAAACTGGCAGCCGGGGGAACCTAGGACAGACAGAGAAGGTGGCCGTATTCTTGTGCTGTTCTTGCTGCTGCTCGACTCTTGCGAGCTGGGACGCTAGTCTTCAACAAAACAACTTTGTAACTGGAACTGAAGCGAATAGGCAGTTTCAAAATACTTTATATTGGAATATTTCACTAAAAATGAGGAAGCATATCAATATTTTATTAGCAGCATGCTCTTCTCCCCCACTTCACCTGTAACAAAGGACAAACACATAATATGTGTCGTAGTCTAAAACCTAATTACCTTGTTTCAGCAAGTACCCAGACTAGGGGACCAATCCACCCACCTCAGTAATACTACAGTGAATCTGGGCTCTCGGTTTGACTGGCATGTTCACACAAAGTAACTTGTCTTAGCCATCTGTTTGTTGCCTTTGGAGTGGGTTGCCACGTTTCAAAAATTCCCTACCTGCTGTGGAGATCGTCAGCTATTTTAGGAAAGCCAAAGTAATGGGCAGTAGTGTTGCTTGACATCTTGACTATTACACTTAATTGCTGTGTAGGCAGCTGCAGCAGTTGGGCTTTTGATATCTTAGTTGCTAGGAAGAAGGGAGGGAGAATGAAGAGAGCAGTAAGAAGGCAGATACTGGTTTTATTTTCTTTCCTTTCTGGTGAGCCTACCTGTTCTTACAGTTGAATTGTACATCTTCCCTGCCCCTCTCTCCTACTTAGCAGGTTCAAATTACACAAAAGTTTTCCTCTGTTTCCTTTGACTTTTTTAGTAGACTGAATTCTTCACAGTATTATGCCTAGCAGGGAAGGACCTTTGTGTCGGGGGTGGCGCTGGAAGGAAGACCAAAGAGTTGGAACTAAAAGACAAGACTGGAAAACCACAGGATCTAGAGTTGACTCTCCTGTAGGAGTCAGCTTTTTGTTTTCTGCCTTAAGCATTTCCGTAAGAGTAACTGGATTTTGAAGTGTGTGATACAGACAGCATTTGAGAGTGATTCACTCTTGGCTGATGTTTGCCACTCTTCAATCTTAAGACTTGAGAGTAGTCCTCTTCTAAGTTTGTGCCAAGTGTGGGATATGTGCCTGGCTTGGGTATGGTTGAGGTAGAGGATTATTCTCTTGTACAGAATAGTTTAAGCCTTTTTGTAGCAGATAGTTGTTAGCTAGGTGAATTTGGCAAAGTTGTCCAACATGAATACTAAGTTGTTGGCAAGAATAAGGGACTTGAAAGCCTCTTTGTTTATACGGGCTTCTGGAGTGTATGGAGTGATGTGCTTGAGTGAGTGTATGTAATGGGATGCCCTGGTTAACTCTGCCACTCTTGTTCCCCAGGCTGTAGAGCTGCAAGCCTGAGCGTTGAGGCAGGACTGTGGGCAGGCCCTTGTGTCCATGTTGGGACTGGCAGGCTTCAGTGGGATCTGACTAGCCCCTCTTAGTGGGCAGGAGAGGCTGCTCAACCTTTAAGATATGACTTCTCCTCTTTGTCCCTGTTACCTACTTAGCAATGTGCTCTTCTCTCTGGACTGTGTGTCTCTCCTCATTTGTTCACTCTGTGTGTGTATACATGTGGATGCATCATGTATATGAACAGGGAGATGCTTGCAAACTTCAGCATGAGAGCAGATTGTTTATCCTGTAACTGCTTAAAAAGAAGGAAGGATAACCTGTTGTCATAAAATAGCATTATTGCTCTCCATTGTAAAAACTCTCAAAAGTGACTCTTTTAAAGACGTCCGTTATATAACTTAGAATAAGCTATTGAATTAATTAAAATATGAATGTGTATATATGCTTGCCGCCTTCTCATACATTATACATACTGTATATTGTAATGACAGAAATTTGTGCTTTCTTTATGTATTCTTTCAGGAGGTGATTTCTCCAGTTCTCTTGTTCCAGAGCCATAACGCTGGCCGTTTGCACCCAAAAATTATTTTGGTGGTTTGTGATTATTGATAAGTAACTTATCTTTTTTTGAGGCTTTTTTGGTGTTTTGTGGGTTTTTTTTTGTTTGTGGTGTTTTTTTTTTCTTTTTTTTTTTTTTTTTTTGGTCAGATTCCCACCAGAGCAGGCTGCTAATTCTTTGAGCCACAGCTGCCCAGACCTCCTCTGCTACAAGTCTGTGGCAATGTAAGAGTTTCTTATGTAGAAGCAGTTGCTTGATAGAGCTGTGTATACCAGCCTCTGTGCTGCTTATCTGAGGGCAGCAGGAACCACCGGGCACCAGGTTGGTCTCTTCAAAACCACCTGCCCAGTGGACCAGCAGGAATATCTCTGGTGTGCATTCTGTAGAAGAGCCGATAAGAAGGTGAAAACGGGGGAAAAATAAAAGGGAGGACAGGCAAAATATAACTTGTTATATGGAAGTGGAACAGGAAAGATGGGAAGTAAAAACATGGAAAGTAAGTAAAGATCTGTGTAAGTGAAGGACCTGTACTGTGGGAGTGCTAGTACAAATACTGGTGCTGGAAATTAGATACTAAAGAAAATGCATCACCCCTGGTGAGGAGAGGGGAGGGAAAGAAGCAGATGGTGTAAAAGAAGGGTCATGAGCCCTAGGAATATGATTGTGAGGAGCTAAACAGGAACTATTGTGCTACTTCTTGCATCTTTTTTTTTTAATCCTGATTTGTCCACTTGCAAGCCAGTCCGTGTGCTTCAGTTATGCAAATATCTAAGGAATAATAATTAAAAACAAAGGTACATGCAGAGCATGGATACAGGAAGGGAATGTGTTCAGTGGAGTTGATGTGTTTGATACCATTAGAAAAATAAATCAGTGGTAGCTTTTAATATAGGTAATTACAAAGCTTGATGTAGAATAGCACTAGTTGTTTTATAACTAAGATAACTTTATTTAAGCCTTGTTTTGGTATCTTAAAATCCCCAAGAAGAATCAGAAATCTTGCAAGAGCACTCAGCAGATTAGGAGGCTTGGAGGGCCTCAAATTCTAGGATTGTGTATGCATGCCCCTGAAACTTTTGTCTTGCCTTTTAATAAAACTTGTGATGCCTTATGTTCTTGCAAAAATTGTGGGCAGCCATAAATGTGATGGGAACTTGAGGAAGTCCTAAGTAAGCTTAATGAGTCTGGTTTTATTTTTTTTTTTATTCTTGCTAGAAATTCTTCCTAGAACTTCTTTCTAGTATTTTGCCCAGTTGCGTGGTGACTGACACTTCCACTACTCCTTTCTGATTCCCCACGTAACTTCTGAAGTCTATACTGTCCTAGCCAAAATCCTCTTCAAATGAGGTGAACCAGGACATTTTTCTAGGCTAGGAGTATGCCAATTACATCAGTTACTGCTGAATGGTGATAACCACCATCTTTGTACCTTGCAGCTAAAGGAACTGGTCCTCTTCAGTAGTGGTAGAGATTTTACACTTTCTGATGGCATACTTCTAATAAGGTGATAATGTTTGTCCTCTGCGTCCAGAAAACTTGATTATGTGGTCCCAAATCCTTTACAGAAATCAAATACTAGCATGTTTATGCTTGTTTTACCCATTCTCATGCTGTTGTTCTTAGTCACTAAGTACTTCATCAGACTAATCTAGGTAAACAGTACTTGCCAGTGGCAGTGAAAATGTTTGTGCTTCTGAACTTTAACTTGCCACAAGAAGGAATTTGAGTCTTCAGGCTCGGTGTCCCTCTGCAACTTCCAACTTAGTATGTCAGCTGACGTCTTGACACACTTACCTGGCAGGGAAAATGCTGCCTGATGCTGCGTGATGCTGGAATCTTCTATTTTTTGCCATCTCCTGGAGGAGACACCCCCTCCCACTTCCATTAAAATAGCTTACTTTCCCTGTTTGCCCTGTTGTGCTCTTTACTTACTGTTCACTGCATACCTTCTCAGTGCCTTCTCAGTACCATCTTTACTCTTCTGCTTCCAGTTCCTGTGTAGAAGGAAGAACGTTATCTGTCAGTAGTAGCAAAGAAAAGCATGGTTTCCTTGCTGAGGGATGGAGTTGCTCATAGTGACAACCCGTCTTTGGGCATCTGGGCCTCTGGTAGTCATCTGCCTGAGTTATGGCAGAGGCATGAATGATTCTGCTTATTTTCCAGGGAAGAGTGGCCCAGTTCCTTGTCAGTGCTGAGCAGCAGCTTTACTTTCTGCTCTCTTCAGAGAACCCAGATAACATCTGTCACCCGTGTAAACATAAGGCAATTCTTTGGGCTGACAAGGGGAAAAGGAAGTACTTACCTACATACTTTCTTTAAACTAATAGTCAGTTTAACTTAGACTTAAGCTGATGGACTAGTCTTTTTTTTTTTTTTTAAGACCTAAGTAAGACGACTATAGTACGTGTAGGTAGGCATGGAGAAGATAGTCTTTCTTTCTGATATCTCTTTGTTTTAACAAATGAAAAGGAACTTTCTATCTCCTTCCTTCTGTCCCCAGCTTAACCCTCCCTTCCCTCTTAGGTGTTTGGAATTTGTGGAAGAAGAGTGGAAGCAAATAAATCCAGTATTCCTGACAGAACGCTGGGGACTGACTCATGGGGAAAGAAACCATCCAAATGTGACTGCCACAGGCAGTGGTATGAAGTGGCTTGCTGAGGCACTGCTAGCGATGTAGGTTTCAGAAAATAAGCCATCTTCCTCTTGCTTTGCAATTCAACAGTACTGTAGCTTCTGTTGTGTTTACAGAGTACTGAATGAGCACTGCAATAAAGCTGCATCCTCTTTCTTCTGCTTTTTTTTCCCCTCCTTAATTTGTGACTAGGTGAGAGACCTAAATAGGTGTATACACTTGGGATGGGGGGTGTGAATGGTGGAAAAACAAAAACAACAACTAAATTGATCTGCTATTCTAACACTGTCAGTCAGTGCCCTTCAGCTTCAGTTGTCCTTACAGTACTCCAGTTACTGCTTCTGTAACAGCCCACAGTAGCATTACATTTCTGACTGGCAAATGCGTTTCTTCTGCTGAACTGTGTGCTGTGAAGTTACTTATTTCTCTCATGTCTTCTTCAGCAGTCCTTTAGAAAAGAACCAAGAAGAACGTATTGTGGAGCAAGCTGCTTTTTCTGATGCTGCAGTAAAATGAAGACCAGAACTGGAGTGATTCCTGAAACCCCAGACAAAAAAAAGCGCATTATTGTGTTCATAACAACTCCTTTGAGCGACTGACTTGAACCTTGCACCTCAAATTGGACTTTCATGGTAGTGATGATCTATAGAGTTGTCACTGTGGCATCTGTTCTCCAAGGCCAGCAGAAGTGTTGATGCAGTACCACTTTGGGGCAGCAGAGCACCTGTGGCAAACAGGTTAGTCAGGTCGCGGCTGGTTCAGGTAACTTGTAAAGTGGTACTCTCCTATTCCAGCCTGTTGAGCTGCTGGGAATGCCAGCCCAGACCTGAACTCAAGTTATTTGTTAGATGCTGCAGGTCAACTTCTGCCTCTGAGCTTTCCTGCTTCATAAAACATACCCTGTTTGTCTCAGGTGGGATTTCTGCCCAGCTACTCCGTCCCAGCTCCTGTTTTACAAGGGAAGGTCCTGCAACTGTGATCCTGGATGTTTAGAGCTGTGAGCAACTGGCAAGGATAGCCTCTGCTTTCTGAAGGGCATGTGCTACATAAGGATAATTTTATATGTATCAGATACTCCATGAAGAATGTTCGTGCTTCTTTTTTGTGTTCTAGAGTGCTGCAATAAATGGAATGAAGCCTTTTTTTTTTTTCTGAGATAGGCTACCTCAGACAACCTTGTGTTTACTGTGGAGCAGTGGACAGGTAGGAACTCACTTGTGTGTCTGTAGCAGGTAGCCTGCAGTGTGAGCAGGCCAGACAACACACTAGAGGGGTGGAATGTTGTACAGGCCTGCTGAAGGCACGAGACTTTTATTATTTTTTTCTGGGAGAGACATTGTTAATATTTTCCATGTAGGTGTTGAGCCTGGCAATCTGGGTATGTTTCATCCATGCAAATGAGTTGTTCAGTAGGTAAAATGCTACCGGTATGAGTTAACATACCCCTGCTTGAAGAAGGTGTAGAAGAAAAACATTGTTTCTAAGAACAAACCTCAAAAACTAATTTGAAGTCTATGAACTAAGTTAAGTATGTACTTAATTTGCTAGCAAATGGTGGCAGTGGACACTCCTGTGTGATGTGTGGATGTCTGCATCCTCAAATTAACCCTTAAAAGCATTGGCCATTGGGACTGCCTCTTTAACTGTAACAGAAAAAGGAAGTCAACTGAGAAACTTGACATCTGAGAAGAGAAATAGACTGAGCAGAAAACAAATAGTTGCTTTAGGGCTGGAGCAGTTTGATTCTGGCATATTTAAAGACCAGTCTTATTAGAAAAGCACTGTGGAGAAAGTTTTCCTTTAAAACAATCATACAAATTTCTCCTAAAAATCCCACCCTAAATCTGCTTCACATTATGTAATATCTCTTCAGGGAATTGCTTGAGACTACTTTTTTTTTTTTTTAAAGGACAGGCTGCCTGTTGGAGAGACATATGCATTGTTTCACCAAAGCTGTAGCCCTCTATCTTCAGACAAGAGGGAAGCACATTGTTTTGTGTTTTTGATATGATCCAGCCAGAAAACAGCCTTAGGGAAAAAAATTCACAGTTCTTGGCAGCAGCGCTGTCTTTCTGTCTTTTTTCTGTCAGTGCCACAATGTACGCTGTTCTAATAACTTGAGATTAAACTTGCATGGGGCGTCTCAAAAGTCCTTCTTAAGACTCGAGGTCATAACTTGCTGAAAGTTCAGAGGAACGAGTCTCATTTTTGTAATGAAAAAAAGTTCCAGGGTTATTTTAGAATTAGGTCTAATAAGAAACTGGTACAAGAAGCTACTTTAGTACAGTGATTTAGTGACAGTGCAGCAAATCTGTAGCGACTACTGAAAACTTTCCACCTTCCTGCTCAAGGAAGCTGAACCTTGCAAAATTCAGATGTTGTTTACAAAGGTGATGGTTCAGGTCTCTGTAGACTGATAATTTCAAATGCATGGTCTGGCTGTACCTTCTAGGGGAAAATGCTCAAGAAACTTCACATATTGTTTATTTTGGTTAGAACGAGCCCATAGTAGTTTGGCAAGTATCCTAATTGAGAAATGTTGCAGTTCATTAAAGGGCAGCTGCATCTTCTACTTTTCAGAGGGATTGAACATGCTTGTAATAGTCATACTATGAGCTGTGTACATCTTGTATCAAATAGATGTAATTTTAAGAGGTATTTTTGTGATTTATGCATATTAGTGTACAGTATAGTTTTGCAAGGTCATTGTTTAACCTACAGGGAAGATGTTGAGAAGTGAACTAAAGTTGAAGTCTAACATTTTTCAGTGACAGCAGGACAACAGAAGAGGGAAAATACCAGTTTTTACTATTTCTTTAGCTTGCCCATTACTCTGATTTTATGTATAGTAGCTTTTCTTCTTTCCACTGTGTCTCAGTAAAATCTCTTCTTCCCCTTCTTTAAAATATTTATAGTTTCGGTATAAACATTATAATGTAGTTGCAATTGAATATTTAGCTGAATTTAGTAAAAGACGCAACTCTATTAAAGCGTTACTCAAAAGTGCTTAAAACTAAGAATAGTACATTATGCTTGTATCTGGTGGCATCATATGATCTGAAGTGTTTATAATTTTCTGTTGGATTAAACTAATAGACTATTTAACTTCTGCTGCATTTGTGGGTGGGGATAAATGTGAATTCTTCTATGGAAAAATTTAAAATACCTCTGTGGTTTGAGGCTTATGAGCATGATAAATTTAGCACACTACAGTAATCAGTCCATTTTGTGCCATGTCTCTGTAGTCTCTCATTATTGGCTACAACTCCAGCAGAATGAGTATCTGTATTCTCATGTGGGTTTGTGGTGGTGGTGGGGAACCCTTATTATCTTTTTTGATTCTGAACTACTCTTGAAAAATAGCCAGCTTGTACGAATAACATGATTATGAATTTCTCCTTAAGGCTGAAGTTGTGGTTTGCTGAAAGCTTTTTTTAAAATCCGTCTGCCTTAATGAGAAGTGCACATTCTTACATCAGCACCGTTGCTGCCTTCGGTAATGCACGAAGTAAGGCAGAGGGGGGAGTGTGTGCATTTTCAACCTTAACTATGGTTTTTGTTACGGTCTATCTGAGAATTTGTAATGTTTTATTTACTCTTTTTTAAACAAAATGAATATACTACAGGGATGCTAAAACAGGAAACCACCCAAATACCTGAATATGTTATCTAGGTGTTTGTATTAATCATAGATGAAGTAATAGGGAAATGTGAGCTTCAGCATAGTGCCAAAACACTTCTGCAAATGAAGTGGAAGGGGGTATGCCTGAAGCTGATGCTTGTACAACTTCTAAGGCTGGTAAACCTTATGGTCAGAACAAAGATCCAGTTGTTATTGTGCCCGTTACCTTTACTAGTGGGTGGGAAAGAGGAATGGAGTCAGACCCTGTTCCTTACTCTTCTGTAATAATCTTGAATACTAAAGATTTGTGTTCTGATCTTCAGACTAAACCAGTTCTTTGCTTTGATCTTCTCTTCCCTTGCTGTGTCCATTCAGTGTAGGAAGTAGAAGAATCTCATGTCCAGCACTCTCTAAACCCATTAAATGGTTTTGGGTGAGTATGGGTAAATGATACCTCCCAAGGCATAAACAGCAGATAGGAGCATCCTACTTCCATGGCAGAGGTAGGAGCCAGTGTGCAGCTCTTCAGTGCACTTTCCTTTCCCACCTGTCCAGCTCTCTGCCAGCAAGTCTCTTTATTATCCTCTTCTCTCCACTTTGAGCACTTCAGTCCTGCTTGCCTAAATGAGTGCCTGTTTCCTGACATGCTTTGGTAGAATTGGATGCGATTGGGGGTTCAGGAATAGAGCAGCAGGGTATGCTTTGCCTCAAAACCTTCTACCTTTGATGTTCATGTGATCCTCTTCATGCTTGGGTGCAAATGGATGGTGCTGGGAACAGCGCTTCCTGGTATCCTAGTAACTGACTGCGACCAAAATCCATCTGGTTCTCCCTCCTGTGCCTAGAGTGCTCCCAAAAGAATCCTGAAATCACATGGATGTGGGTATCAAAAGGCCCATGGCAGACAGAAATACCCTAGAGCTAGATGTCAGGTGTAGTTTTGCTTTTGTCACTTGGCTGAATGGGACTTTTTCTTCCCTTAGATTACATGCGATACGTATGAAGAGCTTTCAGAGTAAAATGTAACCCTGTGATGACCTGTATCCCTGACAGGTGCAAACTCATCTAAAACCTGCGGCATAACATTGATTCTCCATCCCATCTGAAATTTATGTTCTTTCCCAACAGCGTTGTGACTTCACTTTGATCTTAGCTCTGGCAGCCAGCTGGTGTCTCAAGTGCATGCATGTGACATCAGGATCTATCAAGATTTGTGGGGTGCAGTGCTAGAGCAATACAGGAAATGACTAGCCAGGTTAAAGCTCCTTAGTAGTTGCCCCCCCCCCTCCCCCCCCCCCCAATTACTTGAAAAAGGAAGACCTGTGTAGTGGCTTGAGAAGCAGACCTGTAAGACTGAAGAAAAATAAAATGTATTTCTGTTCCTTGCGTTGTTCTGGGGAATTTGGGTCATTTAATACTCCCAAATTGCTGCGTCCCTTAAGGTACTTGTAAACATTAAAGTTGACTTATAAAAGGCATTACTAATTAGTTTTACAAATATTTAATTGTGTATTATGGGTTGCATAAATACAGCAGGAAATGAAAGGGGGAAAAATCTGTGGTGTTCAGTCATTGTTTTACTAGACTTCAATTTTTTTCTCATTACTTCATGAAATTCTTCTCTAATTCAATCTTTGTCTTTTGTCTTTGCTGCCTTGCAGGGTTGGTACAGTAGGCCTCACTAAACTTAGCTGCAACTAAGAATTTCTCCTACATCAACTGAGTTAAGGCTGATGCTCTTGTGGAATGTGGATTAAAAGTGCGTGCTAAGTTCCAAATTTCCATTTGAGAAGCGGAGAAAGTAAATGTACCACAACCACCAGCATCAGGACAGCAAACCAAGGGACAAAGAATTTGATCCACAGTGTTGATATATGTTAACTGGTGCACGTGTTGCTTAAAAGACGTTTGCTGGGGGGCGAGAAGTGGACGTCAGCTGTGCGAAGTCATTTTGTTTACAAAAATGAGGGCTTCTTTGGAAACAGCAGACATTGCCATTGTGGCACTGTACTTCGTGCTTGTAATGTGCATAGGTTTTTTTGCCATGTGGAAATACAATCGGAGCACCGTAAGTGGCTACTTTTTGGCAGGGCGTTCTATGACCTGGGTAGCTATTGGTGCATCTTTATTTGTGAGCAATATTGGAAGTGAACATTTCATTGGGCTCGCAGGATCTGGAGCGGCGAGTGGATTTGCAGTAGGTGCATGGGAATTCAACGCCTTAATGCTTTTGCAGCTTTTAGGATGGGTCTTCGTCCCAGTCTACATCCGGTCGGGAGTATACACCATGCCTGAATACTTGTCCAAGCGTTTTGGAGGGCATAGAATTCAAATATATTTTGCAGCATTGTCTCTAATTCTTTATATCTTCACCAAACTCTCAGTTGACTTGTATTCCGGGGCACTTTTTATTCAAGAATCGCTAGGCTGGAACCTCTATTTGTCAGTTATCCTCCTTATTGGAATGACGGCACTGTTGACTGTGACTGGAGGTCTTGTGGCTGTCATCTACACAGACACCCTTCAAGCTCTGCTTATGATTGTTGGTGCCCTCACACTTATGATCATAAGTATTACGGAGGTTGGCGGGTTTGAAGAAGTTAAAAAAAGGTACATGTTAGCATCACCAAATATTACATCTATCTTGTTAACCTACAACATTTCCAATACCAATTCCTGCAATGTCAACCCAAAGCCTGATGCTCTTAAAATGTTGCGTGAGCCAACAGATGAAGATATTCCCTGGCCTGGATTTCTGTTGGGACAGACCCCAGCTTCTGTCTGGTACTGGTGTGCCGATCAAGTCATAGTTCAGAGAGTTTTAGCTGCAAAAAACATTGCTCATGCCAAAGGATCCACTCTGATGGCAGGCTTCTTAAAGCTGCTGCCGATGTTTATTATAGTTGTCCCAGGGATGATTTCACGAATACTGTTTGCAGATGATATCGCCTGCATTAATCCAGAACACTGCTTTCAAGTCTGCGGGAGCAGAGCTGGATGCTCTAACATTGCCTACCCACGTTTGGTGATGAAGCTTGTGCCGGTTGGTCTGCGGGGACTGATGATGGCTGTGATGATCGCTGCACTGATGAGTGACTTGGACTCGATATTCAACAGTGCCAGCACCATATTCACGCTTGATGTCTACAAACTCATTCGGAAGAGCGCGACGTCTAGAGAACTGATGATTGTAGGAAGAGTCTTTGTTGCGTTCATGGTAGTTATAAGCATTGCCTGGGTCCCGATAATTGTAGAAATGCAAGGTGGTCAGATGTACCTTTATATTCAAGAGGTAGCGGACTATTTGACCCCACCGGTGGCTGCTCTGTTTCTTATGGGGATCTTTTGGAAGCGTTGCAATGAGCAGGGGGCTTTCTATGGCGGAATGGCCGGGTTTGTTCTTGGAGCGATACGGTTGATACTGGCGTTTATCTATCGTGCTCCTGAGTGTAACCAGCCGGATACTAGGCCAAGCTTTATCAAAAACATCCATTACATGTATGTTGCGACAGCTCTGTTCTGGATCACTGGGATTGTGACCTTTGTAGTAAGCGTCCTCACGCCTCCACCTACGAAGGAGCAGGTTCGGACGACCACTTTCTGGGCTGTGAAAAACAGGAACGTAAAAGGGAATGCTGCAGAGGAGCTGTGCAAAGGGCAAGAAAAGAACATCCTCAAATGCAACGAAAACGCTAACCATATCATTCCAAACGGCAAATCGGAAGAAAATATTAAAAATATTAAGCCAGAGGATATCAATCTTCTGGTTACTTGCAGAGATGACAGCACCCCGGTGATTTCTGTGAGTCACTCTGAAGTCGAGACACCAGTTGATTGTTATTCGAATGGACAAGCGGCTTTGATGGGGGAGAAAAAGCACGAGGAAGAGACTGATGATAGGGAGAGACATTTGAAATTCATAGATTGGTTCTGTGGCTTTAAAAGTAAAAACATGAACAAGAGAGCTGTTCGGGAGATGGAGGAGGAGACTGTTTGTTTACAAATGCTGGAAGAGACTACAAAAGTTAAAGTATTACTAAATATTGGACTGTTCTGTGTCTGTTTGCTTGGAATAGCCATGTTTGTCTATTTCTCTTTGTGAGTGAATAGTGAACTTTTAAGGGTATGGCTAAATATACAGAAGTTGATACAGGTCTCTGGAGATTTTGTTTGTTTTGTTTTTTTTTTTTTCTTTTCAAATAACATAACTGCAACCCAGGCATTGTTTACGCTATAATTGTAAGATCAACTCAACTTTAGCCTATTTAGAGACCATTTGAGACATGTTGTCCTATCTCTGCTAAAGGCAGAATGTGTCATGTGCTGTCTCTTTTTTTTTTTTCCCTTTTGTCGTCTTTCTTTCCTTTTGCAGTACTAACCTTTTGGTTTTCCATGTATACATGTATAAATATACCAAAGGCAGGCAGGTGACTGTGTTTGAAATCAGGCAGTTACAGAGCTCAGTCAGCGTTAAGGTGAAGATAACGAGTAATCATTTACTGATACGTAAAATCAGAATGATTAAAGCTGTCTTGAAAGGTTCTTAAATGTAGGGCTGCAATGCACATTGCTGCATAGTCATTCTTTGTAACATAGCTGTATTACCTTGGCCAGCTTCGCACTTTAAAATTTTGCTCACTGCTTCTAGTTTTTTGTTTTTCAATTTCTCATTTCTCTTTTGGCAACAACAAGAAGATATTTTGTCTCATCTTGTAGCACTTATAACATGACAGCTCCTAGTAGCTTTCTGTCTTTTTTTTTTCTCTGTTAGAAAATTTTTGTCTTTTGATCTTACCCACTGTAAATTCCATTAGTGAAAAGTTGCTGTATTTAAAAAAAAAAGAAAAAAAAACTCCAACCCTGGCGATGACAAACTGGCAAAGGAGGAGGGAGGAAAAGGAAAAAAAAATAAATACTCTTTATTTGGGGTTTGTAGTACATTGAAATAGAAGAATATATATTCAGCCTTTTCAGTCTCCAAACCTTTAGGATGTAATTAGGGTTAGCCTCTTCTTAGAGAAAAATCTGTATGTGGGTTCTACCACATGGGAAAAAGAGAAGTGTGAGACTTTGCGTGTCTTCAGGTTGGTAAGCACAATGAAAAATAAGTCTTTTCCTCTGCTGTGTACTTCTAGAAGGGAATACTCTGCAGCCCTACCATTGCTGCTTACCAAGTCTGTAAGGGGAGAAAAACAAGTGGGAAGACAAGAGGAAAGGGGAAGTGGAGAAAAGAGTGGAAGTGGTCCTTTTACCTCACATCTTCTCCCACTTCCCCTTTCAGCCTGTCAAACCTTCTGTTTTAAGGATTGACTCCTGAGGGATTCTGTGTCAGGAGATAATGCAGTCCTAATCGGTGTCGGCAATTGAGGTCTGCCCTTACGGTTCTTCAAAAAAAGTAAAACTTTTCCCAGGCGATCACAGATACTATCAGTAGGTCTCGAGATGCTGAGGTTCTTTTCTCCTGAAGGATGGATGCCCGAGGCAGGGATGAATGGTTTCCAGCTGTGGAGGACACATGTGCAGCAGGCTGGTAGAGCTCAGCAGACCAAAAGGTTGCAGAGCTCGGTCTTCTTCCCCCTTGGTAAAGGAGGAGAACATGTTACCATCCTAGGTGCTCTCGCCCTTATGCTAAACCAAGTCAGGGCCTGTTTTTGGGTGCAGAGGCCAGTCAGCAGTGTGTGGCTGCGCTTGTGGTGTTAAACTCCCTTACCCTCCAGGACAGAGTGGTCGTATCCAGGCTTCTGGTGAAAATAATTCTTCCAGGTGTCTTTGCTCCCAAGCTTGTCTCAGGGCTTGTTTGGGAGAGCACAAACTGGCTAGGCCAAAAATGGTGCGAGGGACCATGCTAACAGTTCAACAGCATCGATTCAAGGGTCCAGCAGTGTTTCCCTGGCACATAAACAAGAACCAGTCCCTATGGGTGAAGTAGTTCGGTAGAGATTAAACTCGGGTTAATCCTGCCTTTGACTGCTGGAGCAGATCTGCTTTCCAGTACAGTGGTACTGTAAGCTGCGGGCCGTCCAAATAGCTTTTAGTAGTATGATGTATAATATGTATTTTCAGATAAAATTATTAACTTTCATTTTTTGTGGGTTTTTTGTTTGTTTTGGTGGTGTTTTCAAATCAATTGAATCCCATTCATTCTGAGACATTAAACAGAGGCTGAGATACCCCACCTTTCTCCACTTTTAGTTGTTGCTGCTGGAAAGTAGACTACTCTGAACTGGAAATACAGTAATAAGTGTAGGAGTGGTGTTACAATATATGTAGAAGAGGAGAGTTACCGTACCTGAGTCTTGATGTTAATACCAGTGTGACAAGACACATTTTCTTATGGTTTGTGTGGCTGGCTTTGTTTGGAAAAATATTTTAAATCCTTTCTAATGGTAAAATCATAGTATGTGAAATATGTTAACGGCATTTCAAGTTACTTCATCAGTGGGCTAAACTGGGAAGGACGGTACTGTAAGAAAGATGTAAAACAGTTAATTGTTTCTATGCAGGATAAAGTAATTAGGACAAAATTTGATCTTAGTGGGATGAAAAATAACAACTTATGGAGGGTAAAGATAAGTCTCAGTCCAACAATATCTTCTTGGAAAGGCTGAGATCTGGCCAATGTGTCTAATTTGGCCCAGGGAAAGAGAGACTCATGTACCAGGCACTGTCCCTTAGTAACTTGGCATGTCTTTCTATCAGCGGCTGGTACTTGGATTTTCCAGACCAGTCCTCTTTACTCTCAATATTAACAAATGCATTGCCAC
Source organism: Nyctibius grandis (assembly GCF_013368605.1). Classification (NCBI taxonomy): domain Eukaryota; kingdom Metazoa; phylum Chordata; class Aves; order Nyctibiiformes; family Nyctibiidae; genus Nyctibius; species Nyctibius grandis. Next base: position 20,340,443 of record NC_090659.1, read on the forward strand.
CTAACCTGTGAAGCCAGGTTAGCTCAGGGACCCTTTTGCTTAGCTGCTGTTGCTTCATCTGTGCTTGCTTTTTTCCCAGGGTGCCTTATGTGGTTATGAAGCTGAAGGCATGGCTTTTATTGCCACCTGAAGGGTTGTTTGCTTGTAATGGCTTTTCCTAGCTTGTTTTTCCTCCTCTCTTCCCCCACAAGTCATTTGCTATTTAAAGAGAACACTGTTTAAAGAGTTAATACACAGGATGCCTGTATCCTGTTCAGTATAACTACAGTCAGATCAGTGGTGAAATTATCCTTGAACTGTGGTAGGGAGTCACAATCCTTCGCAAATACATGGTGCAGCCTTTCACTGTTGAAGCTGAGATACTCCATCTCCCAGTTGATGTATTCTCACTTTTGCTAAACTAGCAAGTTGCCACATTAGTCACAGTGGTAATTGGCAGTCAGGATCTCAATAAAGTAATACTTTGCATCCCCCCAATCTTTAGACCTCTTATTGTGAAGAAGCTTTCAAGCAAATAGTTTCTTCAGTGCTTTTTCTCTTCGTTTTTTTTAAAAATGTGTTTCTATGCTACTCTCTGCCTAATGCCGGCGTGTTCACTCATATTCTGTGTTCATGTCTTAGAGGTCATAGAACTTGCTGATGTTCTTTGCTGCATGTAACCACTTAATAAAAGGCCTTTATTAGAAAAAAAAAAAATATAAGGCTTCAAGCAAACTGTCTTTTGGTGAGCCGGTACCTTGCCCTGCGTTTATGTACCTTAGTATAAGAAGTTGCTTGAGGATTTTTTTTTTTATAGCGTAAACATGCCTTTGCTAATCTTTTGATCATTATCTATGTGGAAGAGGTGTTAACCCAGGTTAATCCGTTTTGGTTTAAACACCAACTTTTTGGTCCAGTAAAACTACAAAGTGTCTCCCATAATGGACAATCGGTTCCATAAATTCTAATACCTGGCCTCCTCCTCCTCCTCGGTGGGACTGGCTAGTCATGCAGGGGTAGATCCAGGAGGACACGTGCTTTTGTCTTGCAGCGATTGGTTTATTTATTGCCTTGAGCTTAGAATGACAGTCTTGAAAAACTTATTTTGGAATGACACCTTTTTTTGGTGTTATTTCCCTTAACTTATTTTTCTGTTAAGATAGTTGAATTTTGTCCCAGAAATTTGTTAGAAGCCTTTTATTTAAAAAAAGAGAAAAAAATAAAGGAAGAGGCTTCTTGAGAGCTTACTAGTACATTCTGGGAGACTGTTCTTATTTAATTTTTTTTTAAATGAATGATTTGATGCTATTCTCTGCCAAAGTTTAGGGCTTTTTTCTTGTTTTTGTAATTTTTCCTGTTAGCTTTTACTAATACCTGAAAGGAAACGGTGAGAGATTGTAAGAAATTAAAATGGCTTTCAGTATACCGCTTGTGTATTTCTTACTTCTCCACTGCTGTGTTCCCCTTTCCACCCTAATCCCAGAAGGGCCAGCATGAGACTTCTGATGCAAGTCATGAGAGTACTGTAACTTGAACAGTGAAAAGGATTTCCCACAAGGTTACAGTGAAGCGGGCAGAGCCATCAAAGGATCTCTGTGCGAATGCTTAAAGCAGAAGATGCTTACAACTTTAAAACGTACAGCTTTATTTTTTTTATATATATATTTTTTTAAATCCTAAGATAAAGGAGGTGTTGGGAGATGCTTCCTTTCAGAGAACAGGATACGTGGAAGAAGTTGGAGTTGCTAAGCTCTAGCTTTCTTGAGGCAATCTTTGGATTTAGCATGTATAGCGAAGCAAAAATACTCATCTGTTAATTTGGTATTCTGTATGTTCTGTGCCCTTAAATGTAATTGTTTTGAAAATAAAACTAACCTTGTTACGTGATGTTAAAAAGCAGACTTGTGTGCAATGTTTTAAATTTTTTTTTAAGAAAATGTTTGTATATAATTAAATGGTTTAATGTGCTTTAATTGGCCTAAGGTAAAGAGTAGTTCTAGAATGTAAACATATAATTAGAATTTCTGATTTCACTGTGAGATCTCTGAACTCTCTTGTTTTGCAAAGTGGTTTGTTTTGTTTACAAAACACTTTCTATTCCTTCTTTTATGGTGTTGGTTTAAAGGCATTTGCTTCACAATTCTGTTCTAATACTGAATTCATGGTATAGTGACATCTGGTGACACTTAGCATTATCAGTTTCACTGTGTAAAGTCAGACACTTTGAGCAAAAATGGTAATGATATGACAATTCTCTGTGTCTATGAATACACGTTTTTAAATGAGGTGGTTATAAAAATAGTTGCTGTGCAAAATGTTAGTAGTCTTCTTCAAGAAGAAAGCAAATTTTCTAATATCACTAGAGCAGTCTCTTCATTCATCTTATTTTCAAAGCACAGTGTCAAAGTGATGCTGCTTTACCTTGTATCTCGAATATAATGTTTTTTTAGATATCTGTGAAGTATTTTTGGTTTTTGTTGCTGTTGTATTTTTCTGCAGATTTTGTATAAAATACCAGTTAATGAACTGCCTTTTTGGGTTTTTTTAACTATTCAACTAAAATACATTTCAGACCAAAACCAAATGATATCATATAGCATTTGAAACCTGTCTTTTTCCTTCTCCCTTGTTTTTTTGAAATAAGCCAAATGGGCATGTAGATAAGATCACTATAATGGATCCAGGTCTCTTTTGGTAAAGTGTTATTTAAAGGTCTGTTAAGATCTTATAAGACAATATACTGAAAAAAAAATATTGTAGTAGGAATATAGATTTAGAAGTGTTAATGAGATTAATACAGCTTAATTATATTGTAAGTTGCTACTGTCCATAATGACAAGCTTTTTGTCATAGAAACGATGTATGATAAATTAATTTTGGTCTAGTGTATAGAATTATCATATTGCTATAATTCTTTGAAGTAAATCTGATGCAAAATTTTCATAGTTAGCATTGCTGGCCCTGTGTATACTGTTCTTTGTATACTGTATGCATATTATTTTGCCTACTGCATTAGTCTTCAAACTAAAACTCTTATTAGAGAGTATTTGGATACTTCAGACTGTGTTTCTTGCAGTTTACATTCCTTTACCATGGCATTTTGTCCTGTCTAAAAGTATTGTATGGAAATGTTTAAAACTTCTGTACAAAGTTTCAATAAAAATAGAGGAAAAAAAACCCACAACAGAATAGATATTTGTGAAGCTATTTTGGAGAACATGTCCATAATTGTCATATGTATTCTTACTTGTACTAAGCCTTGCATCCCTATATATAAAGATACTTCCCATTTTTCCCTGTTATTAAAAGGCAGACCTCTTGAAGCAGGGTGTGGGCCTTTGGTTAGAGAAGTGGAGAAAAAAACCAAACAAACTAGATCCTTGAAAACTGCAAGAAGAACTTAAGGATCCAAAGAATTTAAGGATCCAAAATCTGTGTTTGGCTACACAAACTTTAGGCCAACTCATGTTTAGGGGGAGGTGGGACTGGGGTGGGCAGGACTGATCTTTGTGACCTGCAGCTCAGGATGCTGGCAGGGTAATGCTAGCTGCCTGAAGCACCCTGCAGAGCGGCAGCTTGCATGCAGAACAAGATATGGCTGAACCCTCATTTAGCAGAGCAGACTTGTTAGGTATTGTGCAAAATTGTGTGGTATTTTTTTTTTCTTTTTTTTTTCTTTAAATGCCGTGTTCAGCTGCTGCTTAACTAATTCTTGAGTGGGACAGGCACCTTCTGACTTGATTCTGGAGTGTCCTTAAATACCTCCAGTTGTGCTTTGCTGTCCCTCTGGGACTGCCCCAGCCTGGATGCCTTGGTGTGCGTCTTGCATTTATTTCTGACTGTGATCTAGAAATTGGTGCTGGTGCTCAAGAAGCCCTCCAAGGAGCCTGTGCTAGCAGTCATGCTCTGAGAATGATGCGTGTGATGCTGTCTTCTCCCTTGTAGGAAGCAGTTACAGCTTGTGGTAGGCAGTGCTTACCTAGTTGCTTTTGGGGAGGGAAGGATACCTTCTCACGATTTTTATTTGAAAAAGATTAAAACATCAACACAGTTCTGTAAGCAGAGACCACACATGAGTCTTCCACTTCCTTCTCCCCCTTGTCCCTGTCCCCCATAAGGATGTATTTGAACTAATAGCCGTGGAAAGCGTGGTGTGAATCATGACTTCTTTGTTGTCCAGTGATGATGGTTCAGCAAGGAGTGGGGCAGGCCTGGTGTTTAATCACCTGTGGGTTGGGGATTAAGATGTTCTTTTAGAGATGGGATGTTGGCAAGAACTGTGAGAAGGATGCTAAACTCAGATTTTCAGCTGCAGAGGAAATGCTGCATTCATCAAAATTATTCTTGGTATTCTTTTCTTTTGCTGCTGTGTTGTAAAAGAAAAGTGTAAGCTTTGCTGTTGTTTGAAGGAATGGATAAAAAACAATTTTGGAGAGGAAACTTTGGATTTGGGAGGAAAAATAAGCAGAGTTTCCTGCCTGCAGACTTGGTTTGGATTTGTGATTTCCAGGAGGGAGTGGGACTCCTGTGTTTTCATTAGTTAGCTGTTAATTAATTGGTTATCTAGTTTATTAGGTGATTATTCAGTGAGCAGCTTTCCATGTCATTGATTTTAAAAGAGGTGTAAGAAGCCTCTTTGTCACCAGCTGGTTCCATTTGTATTAGTTAGCAAAGACTGTCAATCCCCAATTTACTGATGTTTACGGATGGTGCTACTGGTCCACCTTAGGTCTTGAGTGTTGGGGACTTGGTTGGAACATATCCTGATACCTGACTGCTACAACGGATGCTTTGGACAGTTGCAGGTATTTCTCCCAAGGCTGGACTATTGCTGGCGCTCCAAGGCTGGAAGCCTCCAACCTAGAGAATGTAAAAATTAACTGTGTTTGGCCTTCACAGCTGTGTCTCAACCAAACTAGTGTTTGTCTTCTGGAAGTCGGGCAGTGCCTGTTTCCTTTGCTGCTGCGCAGATTTCCCCCAATTACAGAGGTGTGAAAGCTGATTTGAAAAATGCTCAACGTGCCCAGAGAAATTACACTGGAAGAATCTCTGGGGGTTCAGACCTGCCTGTGCCGTGAGCGAGCTATTCCCTGCAGGGAAAAGTACCAGGCTCAATATCACGTGGCAGGGAGGCGGCTTGGGTTGTGAGTTCTGGTCTTGTTGTGTGCTGTTTCCAACACACTGAAGCTCTTCTCCTTCTTGATAATACCACTGACTTTCTCCCTGAAGCATCCAGGGAGGCAAATGGTAACAGCAGCAGTGTGACCATGGTTTGACTTGTGTCCCTTCCCCAACTTGCAGAGAAGCTAGTGAACGGAGGTGCCAGGCAGCTGAAGGAGTGTTTAGTTCTGCGTTCAGGCAGCCTTTTCCTTTCGAACACGTGGGGCAAGGGGATGATGGGCTTCAGCTTGCCTTGGAAGTAGCAGCCATCACTTTTGGACTCTTTCTGTCAGTGTCTGTAAGTCGTCCAAGCCGGTGTTAAATACATGGGTGAATAGAAAAGCCTTGAAATAAGTTGGTGAGAGAAAATACTAGGGGAGCCCTACACGCGGTATATGGAGATGGAAACAAGGCTGAGTTAGAGGGGAGAGATTGAAAGAAAGCTTATTTGAGAGTAGAGATCTTATCCAGAATTAAAATTCTTACTTAAAAGTAGTCTTGTCTTGAGAAGTTTGATAGTATAGCTGACATTCTTGAGAAGTAATCTTCCAAACTTAAGTTCCAACTTAATTCTGGTGCTGGGTTGTATGCATTATTTTTCATCCACAGCCTGTTTTCATAAAAATTATGTCATATTAAACATCTTACTAGGTAAAATTGCACCACAAGACCTGCTATCCAGAGGAGGCATAACCAGCTTTCTCAAGAAAGCAATAAACTGTAGCTGTCAGCTGTAATTTTGCAAGATGGGGAGAAAGAAAGAATACATCTAAAAATACTGCACAGGATTTCTTTTTTAAACTTGCCTAAGGATGCCTCGATGCAGATCTTGATTAGACTAGGCTGCGTATTTAAGTCTGGCTTTACATTTCATTTATCTCGGGGTCTTCTGAAGGTGGATCCATTGAGGTTGGGCAATTGGAGTCCAAACCCTTGAGGAATCAAAGGGAAAGTTTGGGAAGTCAGAAAAAGTTCCAGGGTATCTTAAAACTGGCAGCTTGTTGCTTTGGGGAGAGGAACTGATGACCTGAATTGGCAAACGGCAACCACATATCCCTTCACCATGTGCTCAGGAAGAGGTTTACTAGTGAGAAGTACAGAGACAGTGAAAGAAGCACTGGCTTCTTGACTGTGGTTCCAGCTTCAGTATCACAATATTGGAGAAAGCTTCTTTTCCTCTCACCTTCCCTTTTTTTCTGATCCTGCTGTTTATCTTTTTGTTCTCCTCATTGGAATGTCTTTTGTTTTTCATCTTAAACAAAACAAACGTGAAAACAACAGGAATTGTATGTGAGTGCCTGCATGCATTTCAAAGGCCAGGGAGAAGAGGTGTTTGAAAATAACTCCCTCCATGGTGGTGTGGTTCCCCCCCTCCCCTTGATTATTTAAGCTTAATGAATGTATAAAGTTAACTTGATCAAATGTATTCACATCTAAAAGTCATGAGAGGAACAAAACTTATTTGTAATTTCTGTTAAGCTTGGTCTTAGAAAGTTTCTGATAAGTGGACTTTAGCTGACCAGGAGTGTTACGTTGAAGTCCATATTATAATTTATTGCGGTTGAGAAGAAGAGAGTAAGTTTCTAAATGGAGTTTTAAGGAAGGTATTTTTCTGATTCTGAAGTTGTGGCCAATTGTTACATTAACTATTTCTAGTAATAAACCCTTGAAATAGCCCTGAATCATGGAGGATTTGGTTGCTGTTTACTTCAGACTTGCAAGATACCTTCTAGAGTTCTTTTTAGAAATCATCAAGAGTATCAACTCTCTAAAATGAATTAAATTCAGCTAAGTTCAGTGTCGAGACTGATGTGTTGATTTAACTGTGACTTGGTATATATAGGGTACTTGCATTGCCTGTTTTTAAGTTCAGTTTCTTTAATAATTTCCTTTGGTCTTAAATGTTGAGCTAAAAAAAAGATATATTGTGGAATTTAGATTCTTTGAAGAAGAAAGGTGGATTTCAGAATGAAACAGATACTGGCATCACTTTGACTTTAAAAGTTGCTGCTTCCTCTTCATCCAGGACCCCAGGCTTCATATTCGCATCAGGTGAAGTTGTTAGTTCCTTGGCTTATACCCTGTTAAAATCCTAATTAAAGATCTATTTTGAGGATGAGGTGTTATTTTTAATTCTAACTGAGTCAATTTTGGTCACTCCCCCAAACTTATTTTTGGTGACTTGCCTGCTGTAATGTTCTCGCTATTTGCCCAATCCGTTTCTAGAATAGTATCATGCCTTTTTGTTCAGTCAATGTTTGATGGAAATACAAAATGGTTATCGCGTTCGGGAGCACCTGGGTTTCTCCCATTTGTTCCTTATTCTGTATCGGGAAAATTGTACTGTCGTAGTTACATAAACTTCTGTCCCTACCTAGTGCTGCCCTATGTCCAGCTTTTCCTAGACCGATCCCTTCCCACTCCTGCCCAGGTCTGAACTTCCAGGCAGGTGTGGTGTCCAGACTCCTCATGTTTTTGTTGCTCAGTTTCCGGACATCCTGGTTGTGCTCATTGGTCCCATGCAGGCCGTTTTTAGCAGGGGTGCAGCACGGCTCCCCCATCTTCTGTTTGTTTGATCTACCGATTTTATCTTTATTTTGGTCTTTTCTGAACAGTATGTATCTTTCAGTGATTGTACCCTACTTAGGACTGCTGTTCTGTGTTGTTTATGCTTTGATAGTAATTGCGGCTTTGCATCTTGCACCAGGAACTCGTTCGTTCCCTAGGCAGATAAAGAACAACCCTGCCACTAGCCACATTGTATGCCTGGCTATGGTTTTTACTAATATTAGCACTCATTTTTTCATTTGCTGTCCATTCTTAATGTGCTCATTATATTTTTCAACTGTTTGCTGTGTCGTCTTGTATACTAAACCAGGGTGTGACAAATGACTCTTTCCAGCTTCCCCTTGTTTCTCATTGCAAAGCAGCTCTTCTTTCCTATGCCGGTGTTGATCTTGGCTAGTTCACAAGTGCATCTGTGGTTGTTTTTTTTAATCATTTTCACTAATAAGTTTCGACTGTTTTATTATGTAGCAATGACAGTAACGAGTTGTTTTTTCCCCCTAGTTTTGCTACTTTTGAATTGCAGCTTTCTTCTAAACATAGATTTTGCATTCTTTGATTTCCACCTCAGTAAATAATCTCAGAACAACCTTTTGTAACTGTTCAACAACCAAAAAAAGACATAATTTTATCCTGCTATTACTACATTGAAGGGATAATCAAGCTAATTATGATGGATTTCTTTCTGTTTATAATTTAAGAAGATGTGCCCACTGACTTCAAATGCTTCCTGTTGAACTGAATAAGTGGCCAGAAGAATTTGAGTACAGTCCTAACCCTAAAACTAAGTATTTGGTGTCTACTTCCTTCTCTCTCTCTCAAGACTCTTTTTGGAGGAGCTTTGGTGGCTTGAGAAGGCTTCTTATTTAGCCAGTTCTGTTTTTTCTATCCTTTTGACTTTCTGCTCTCTCTTGAGCTCCCTCTGGCCAGCTAACAAGATGGAAAATTGAGCAGTGGCGCAGAGTCCTTTCACATGGCTCTAGTTCCAGCCACAGCGTTGTCCTTCCCTTTAGGATTGGGTGGGTGTCTCTTTGTCTTCTAGGAGACATCAGCATTACAGAAGCTTTATTTTAAGCCCTTGCCACGTTTCTGGTCTGTCTCCAGGCCGTTCTTTGCAGCTTCATGGCTGACAAGCTCTTGTCTGTTTGGCCTCTGGTAGAACAGAAGATACTTCATTACAGAGTATTTCCCATTTCTTTTCTGCGTGACTATTTTTAATACAATTGTTGGTTGCCATGTGAGTTCTGTATGACTGATAAAAACCATGCTGTAGTTTTTACTTGCACTGATGGTATATGTAACTTCTCCTCAAAAAGAGGTTGCTGGTGCTGTGTTGCAGTACTTGCTGGTTATTACCATGCGTTTGTGGCTCTGATCCTGGGCAGTAATGGATGGTGCACCCCCATCCATTTCCGTTTGCGCAGTCTGGTGAATGCTGAAGAAGGCTGTGCATTAAACAGCTTTCTGCTCACTTGGGGATGATTATGCTAAGCTGAAAGGTTGGCGAGGAGAAGGGGAGAAGCCAGAGGTATGGAGGAAGTGCTTGGGGCATGGTGTTCAGCTGTGGTTTGCGTGACACCTGGGGCTGTGTATAACTTCATGGGAACAGTGAAGTTTTAAATAAACTGAACTGGTCTCTTTGTGGAAAGGCGCCTGGTGATCTTGCTGCATGTAGCTCCTGCTACTGCAGGGTCTCCCTTGCAGCGCAGCCACCTGGCAAATGTGGCTGCAGCAATCCTCATCCATGGAGAAAGCCAACAATACGCAGAAAGTATGTTTTGTACCGTATGTCTGTTGTGATTGTTTTGCCCAGCAGATACAGGGTTGACAAGTGTCATGATTTAACCCCAGCCAGCAACTAAGCCCCACACAGCCGCTTGCTCACTCCCCCCTAGTGGGATGGGGGAGAGAGTCGGAAGGGTAAAAGTGAGAAAACTGTTGGGTTGAGATAAAGGCAGATTAATAAGTAAAGTAAAAGCTGCATGCCCAAGCAAAGCAAAACAAGGAATTCATGTATTCCCTCCCATGGGCAGGCAGGTGTTCAGCCATCTTCAGGAAAGCAGGGCTCCATCATGTGTAACGGTTACTTGGAAGACAAGCACCATCACTCAGAATGTCCCCCCTTCCTTTTTCTTCCCTCAGCTTTATATGCTGATCATGATGTCCTATGGTGTGGAATATCCCTTTGGTCGGTTGGGGTCAGCTGTCCCAGCTGTGCCCCTTCCCAGCTTCCTGTGCACCCCCAGCCTCTGCTGGCAGGGTAGTGTGAGAGGCAGAAAAGGCCTTGACTCTGGGTAAGCACTGTTCAGCAGTAATGAAAACATGCCTGTGTTACAATAGTGTTTTCAGCACAAATCCAAAACGCAGCCCAATACTAGCTACTATGAAGAAAATTAACTCTATCCCTAGCCGAAACCAGCTCAGCATGCTAGTTAGCATGTTTCTTCTGGGCAGCTGCAAATTTAAAATACATGGGGGTGGAGGAGTGGGGAATTTTGATCTGTAGACAACAGTCCTTCAGTTACTACTTCGAGGGGCAGTTTTCCAAGGAAAACCCCTTGGGCAGTCTGCAGCGACCTCCCTTCTCTTCCTTCCACAGCTTGGTTGGGTCAATAGAGCTGTACCTTTCTGAGAACAAGGTAACTACTTGTGGCTGAATGATGGTGAACCAAGTTTACTAACAAAGTTCATCAAGTTCACTAAGGGTGAAGCCAGTTGAAAGGGCTCTGGCTTGACTGTGCACACAGGAGGGGGAACCAGAGCTAGAATTATATACCAAGGCTTACATGCTCTTGCTAGCGCTTCCTGCTCTCCATGGATATCCTGGCACCGGCTTCCATTTTCTCCTTTTCTCTCCCACATCTTTGCTTCCCCACATCTGTGGTACTGGAATTAGTGCTGGCAGTTCAGGAAAAAATGTTGTGGCTCCTGGGTTGGGAGCCAGGCAATACCATTTCCTATGTCCTCAGTTGGTCTGGCTCTGAGGCAAACCAAGGAACCTGTGTCTGTGGATATTATGGTTAGCGAAGGCTAGCCTATATATAGTTTGGTTGATGGCTTTAGGCAAGCTATGATAAACCATGATCTTTTTTGGAGAGGAAGAATGAGAGGCATTACAGTGACAAGCTTTCAAAACCAACAATTAGTTTATGTTTTCAAAGTATGTCCACAAGTGGGGAGGTTGCAAAAACGTGTAATATTTTACAATGCTTAATGTAGAAGTCTGTGGCTTTCTTTTCTTGTTCTTTTTGTTTTGTTTTGTTTTTAAATACATGGGATTTGATCTTAGGCTTCATTGTGTTTAGAAACTGCACATCATGTTGGACATGCAGCCACTCAGGGAATGTGCTGATCTGTTGGCATGTATAAAAGAGACAAAAAGCTTATGTGTCATTTGAGGGTATGAAGGATGTAGAGGAGTAAGCTCACCCAATAACATTTAACTTAAATGTGCATGGTTGTTAAGAAGGGTATGTCAAACAACTCCAGCGCTGGACATACAGCTGTTTGTCTAAAGGTCTCAATCGATTAAAATCTCTTTTGAACAGAGCTCTGTTTATGGATCAGCATTTTTTTATGCAAGTGGGTGACAAGTAGCAACAGTAAACTTAACAGTATTTTTGTTCATTGACCTGACAGATTTCTTCTGCGATAATTGTCTGAGCACCATGGAGGCTTCTGCAGCCTAACCACTCACAGCAGGCACAGTGGGAGAAGACCTGAATGGCAGATCCTATTGCTTTCTGAGAGTGTATTTTCAAGCCTAGGGTTGGGAGGACTACAGGTGCACTGCAGCGCAGAAAATATAAAAGCTGTTAGGTTAACTGCACTTTCTTTCCTAAAACTGCTCATTTCCCTTTCTAGTGTGGGTAAGTAAAATCCTAATGGTTGGTGTCAGATTCTTGTTTAAAAGGCAAAACCTTCTAGATAGTAATGTGTACCTTGATGCCTGCTTCACAGACTCAGTTGTTCTTGTTTTTCTCATCTTTCTTGAAGCCAGATTTCTGGTATGGTTCTTACAGCATTAAACTATGGATATCACTAGCAGCTCTGTTACCCTGTTTTTTGTGTGGGTGTCTCACCAGTAGTTCCTGATTTAGATGGGTTTGAGTGCTGAGATCCTGCGTTGATGCAAGCAGCATAAAACCTGTCTAGAGTTTGGGCCAGCTTCTTTTGCCTTGTGCCATTTAAGTTGAGCTAAAACAGCCGTAAGGAGCTTGGGTAGAAACTCTTCATGGGGAAATTCTTCTTAAGAAAAGAGCCTCTGCTCCCCTCTCTCCCCTTGTGTTTTGGCATTTGTGGAGTGTGGAGGACAGGATCAAGTAAAGCAGAGCTGCTGCCTTTCTCTGGCTGTTACTAATGTTTCTCCAATAGCAGAAGTTTGAAAGAACACGTTTCACTATGGCAAAACAACACGTGGGTGTGATGCAGAATGAGAGATTTTGTTCTATGCACTCTCCTAGTTGCTGGCATTATTGTGAAGATGCTACTTGATCTCCTTACTTGGCTTTTCTTGATTCTGTTCCTCACCTTCAATCCTGTCAGCTCAGCCAACATTTCACAATCACTCTTCCTGCTCCTTGAGTACTGCTCAAAGTACTGAGGGAGTAACATGCCATAGCTGCTGCTTCCCAGTTCTCTGATGATAGTATTTGCTTGTCCTTCTTCTTGGGTTTGTGGAGAGAGAACTGCATGTGACTGCTTGGTGGCAGGGGTCAGACATATTAAAGGATGAAAAGTAATGCGACATATAAGCATATAGAGAAGACTTAAGAATCCAGTCTTGGAAGAAAATCCTTGTGTTGATGGGATACTCTCTAATATTTGAATCTAGCATGCAGAGGTATTTGAGAGACAAGAGATAGATTTAAAGGAGGAATGAAAACATTAACATGGTCAGCATCAACAGTTGGTCAGTGTCATCAGCTGTAGCATCGACATGTGAGTGCCTACATGATTTTACAGAATTGGTTTTATGCTGTTTTTCTAGCAAAGGGCTGTATAGTTGTGGTCTGCCTGTCCATCCATCAGTTTCTCCTTTGTAATTTTTGAACACACTGGTTTTCTTCCAGGTAATTTCGAACGAGTTTTGGAAATCTCAGAAATTCAGACTCCTGTAATATTTGTGGGAGTGGCTTGCTTTGTGGCAAGAGGCCAAAAAGAGTTGTCAGGAGATCCAATCAGTTCTGCAAATGTTTTGGGGAAGGAGGTGCTAAGCATGAAAGGTGCTTACTTGAAAATCTAGTGAGTGATAATGAAGGCAGCCATCATAAGTCAACTGAAAAACAGCGTTATTCCTGATTTTGAGCTAAAATATGGTTTAAATTAATATCGTATAATCTATAAACTCTCTTAATCTCTTCATCCTAACTTTTCACACTGTGACAAGAGTTACCTTTAATATTTGTGTTATGAAAAACAATTCTTAAAATACTTCTTGTTGCTGAGAGTGTATAAGTTTGCAGTTGTTTTCAAAACATTCTAATTTGTACTTTATTAATATTTTCATAGATGTTGTTGAGTGTCATTACCGAAATGATTCAGCACTCTAAAGAGCCCTAGTACGCAGTGAGCCAGAAAACGTTGCATCTGTTTTACCTACTGTTTTTTGGCTGCCTGTCCCTCAAACTTGTTTTTCTAAGGAGTGAAATCTCTCTGCATGTTAGACTAATTACTGCATGTCAGTTCCTTAACTCTTAAAAAGGCTTGGATGTCAGCTATGCAAAAGTCATGAGATGTGCAGTGATTTAGCCAAGGGTCGAAATATCTTTTACGCACGTGCAGTTGATATGACAATATAAAATTAATGTGGTGCTAATTGTCTCTGTAGCAAGCCATGGATTAGTGTTCCCCCCACACTGTTCACTTTAAACGTTGTGGTGAACAACATTAATGAGCATCGATGGTCCAGGGACCTTAAAACTGTTGCCAAGTCATAGTTGCTCTTTGCCACATATATTTACATACACCCATGCAAGGGTTAGCCAAAGTGATACCAGGTGAGTTAGGTCCATTAACTATTTCCTTTTTCCTATTGTTGTTGGGGCCTGACTTCAAGATCGGTGAAAACTTTGCTGTTGCCACAATTCACAGAGGAATTGGCTGTTTGTTCTTAAAATTTTCTTCCTTAGGTGGAGGTCTGCTTCTACTTCCACTTTGCCCTCTCAGGTTACGGAACGATCTCTTCCAGTGCTGAGCTGTGCAAGTACAGGTGTCCCTTCTAATCACGTAATACAAATAACCAGATTTGTGTACATTTCTTGCTTTCTCTTTTTTTTTTTTCTATTTAAAGCCTGAGACTGCAGCTGTGCTGAAGCGTACTGTTGAGGCTCTTATGGAGAGAGGAGCTGTTGTGAGGAACCTAGAAAACCTGGGAGAAAGGTCTCTACCTTACAAAATCTCCAAGCACAAGGAGCGACACAGAAGAGGAGGGTATGCATGTGTTTTTCCTTAAAATCCTTTTAAGTGTTCCTTTAAAATGTACATAAGTAACTCATTTGGTTTTCCTTGTGCTTTTTGGGAGTATGCCTATAATGTCTGTGATCTCAGTAAGGTGTTGTGTGGCTATTTGTGTGTGTGTATGTTCTGCCTCACGTGTTCTGTGTCTGTTACTCTGGGCGGTGTTGGCTTTTTGTTAGCGTTTAGTGGTCGTGCTACAAGTAGCCCGAGTCTAGGCCTGCAGAACTACTTTCCCCAACATACACAATGTTATTTTGTTACGTCATTTTTACGTAACCATTTTCCAAGCCAGTCAGGCTGTTTACTGATAAAAGTCATACTTAATCTGCTGGTTGCTAATTGGCAGGGTTGATTCTTTTTCTCTAATGCATCTGAACTAAATGTTAATTACCATGTGTACCCTGTATGACTTGCTTGTGTTTCTGACACAGTTTTTGTTCAGGATGTTAAAGATGACCGTGTCGTTTATGAGACGTATGATAAATGTAAATGGAACCGAGAACTGGCATCTTGGATGTCGGGCTTCCCCCGCAGCGCAGGAGGAAGGTGCTGTGGATGGCAACCCCTGCTTGCATACGCCTGTGTGCTGTTGCTCCTTGAGGCTACCTCCAAAATGGATGCTGGCTCTCGCCAGGACTGAGAAGCGTTGCTAGGCAACCCGCGCTACACTGGGGCTGCCTGCGGTAATCAAAGTAACAATTAGCGACATGCTCCTCCGAATCCCTGTCACGTAACTGTGCGTAATCGGATGGTTGGCCAACCTGCCTACCTACTGTCTTCCTGGAGGGGCGTTTGGCACTGGGGGAGGTGAGGTGACTCCAGAGGTGTGCCTTTTGTGACGCCCTTCTTGGATCATCTCCCTGGGGGTGACTCATGGTTTCACTCCCTCTTCTGAGGACCTCTTCATTCTTCTGTGAAGTGGAAGTGGTGACAGCTGCCAGCTAAAGCAGACTGAGAAAGGGTAGGGGAGGAAATCTCCATGACATGCCTGTTAACCGAAAGCAATGGTGGTGTGGCCATGACTGTCTTACACTCCTGCCCTATGGTGTCCCTCAAAACATGGTTTGATCCTGCCAGTCCTGCATTTTAGGATGAAGTCTTGTTGCCTACACATGGGAGCTAATCAAAGCCTTATCTCAAGACAGAATTACTAATTACCTCATTCTTCTGTTGAGGTAGAAACATTTTATAAATGTTAAAGTCTTTTCTGATGGCTTCAGCAGAACAAGGAGCTGGTGTTACTCTCCTTGTACAGGTGGCGAGCTAAGGCAGAGGGATTAAGTTCCACTAGTTGTGGATGCTGAAGTTGAGACTTTTAACTTCTAGATTTTTTTTTTTTCCCCCCCTAGAGTACTTAACGCTCTCTAACACTTCACCACTTCAGATGACAGTTTCTGCTTGGCTTTGGTGGCAGTACTTCTGCAGATCAGGTCTTGGGTTCTTCAACAGGGAAACCAGGACAGGAGAAGACACTAATGAGCATCACAAGAACTATGTAGCTGAGATGAATAGAAGCCATTTCCTCAGGGGATCTTTCAGACATGTAAACTAGCTTAACTCATTTACTGTAGCAGATTGCCTACTTAATAAGCAGCACGAGGGCATCTGTAGACTCTGACCCTCTTCTTTGCAGAGTTCTCAGAGCAGGCATATTTTGTGTTCTGAATGAGGCAAGGTTTTAGTAGCAATTAATTGCGATCGTGTCTTGAAACGCGGGCAGGAAGCCATCAGATTAATGTCACCATAGCTGTTCTTCCTCCACCTCTCAGTTCAAGTGTCTCTAAATATTTAGCAGTCATTCTGCTTGGCCTGGATTTGGGTCATCTGTATTTGAATATGACAGTTCCCCCCCCTAAATTGCTTGGCTTCTTCTAAGGAAGAAGTGCTCGAGAGAGGGTACTACAGGAAATAGTTGTTTTGTGTGCTTTTAATTGGAGAACTCAAATTCAGGAGACATGAGATATTACAAGGGGAAGCAGTGGGCAGTTTCAGTGCCTGGTAATGTGGGAGAATTGTATTTCTGTAGATTTTGCTGGGGACATTGCAGTTCATTGTACAGGTATGGTGGATTTCTGGTATATCATCCAATATTTTATATAGTCTGGAGAATAAGTTACTCAGGATATTAAACATAATCTAGGAATAGGAAGTGAAAAGTCAGATCTTGATCCACCTTATAAAATCAGTCAGTTCTACTTTAAAGCATCTGTAAAAAGTAATAATTTTAACAGGACAAAGTTAAAAAGAAAAAAAAAAAAAAGGCTTTTCAAGATACCTCACTAAGAAATCCTAAGGTCTTTTCTCCTTCGTAGCCAATTTTTAATTCCATCTATGTTCCCTTTCTTAGCAAGTTGGTGTAGAGTGATGTATTAAGTAGTACAGAGTGTGTCACCTTTTCCTTAGTCTGGACTTTTTCTGAAGTAGCTGAAAGGGCTTCTGTGAGAGTGCAAATGATACTCTGTGTCTGTGGGGGGAGATTGTTGAATCTTTCAAAGCTTTTCATTTTGGTGTTTTTTTTTGTTTGCTTTTTAAAAAATTTTATTTTATCTTATTTTATTTTAGATTTGTGATTCTTAGCAGAGCTTCAGCTAGTTTATTTTCCAATAGTATGTAGATGGTTGGAGACTTAGGATGTATGCTGAATCCGTTACTTCCTTGGACCTCCTGGCTGGTGAATTATGTGAAAACTAGTGGAACACAATATTCATAGGAACAAATTGTATGAAAATTAGCGCAATACAATAGTCGTAGCATGGGTCACAGCTTAATAGCCTGTCTCTCAGAGATAGCTCTTGTCCTAGTGACTGCTGCACGAACCATCTTTCTGTCACTCAGAATGGCATGGAATCCCCCCGACCTGCATTGAGTGTTTGCCTAAAACAAAACCAAAACAAAGCAATCATCTTCCTCACCAGCGTAGTGAGCCTGGCTTTGCTCCCTTGTAAAACTCCCCATGCTATCCAGGCTGTCTCTCTTAAACTCAAATCAAGGGCCATCAGTAGGGCAGCACCAGCTATTCGCAGGTCAACCGAGATGTGCTCTGTGGCATGCCTAGTAGTCATCCTTCTCCCAGACTTTTGCTGTACATTTTCTTCATTTAGTTAATTCCATTTTTAACTACAATTCAAGTCTTTATATACAGCATATCATAAAACAGAGTGATTGACAGCAAAGGGACACACAAGTGCGATGTGCATGGCAAAGCTACTGGTGGACTTAGACAGGTTTTGGTAGTGTCTTCAGTGAACAGTAAAGAATTAAACTGGAAAATACATATTCATAGGTCAATAGGGAGGATAGTTGCCTCCTTAATAAAGCGCTTTTCCCCCTCTGAGTTCTATAGTGCTTTGCATCATCTGTCTTGGATATACTGCATTACAGGCACATTACAAACTTAAGAATATCCAGGACACTTTACAGAGAATGAGAATTATACTGCCAATTGATTTGTAAAGCTGAGATCTTTCAAAGCCTTCCACAGGGGATTGTGGCCCACAGCTGCCACTGGAATGAGCAGTTTTACTCTCCCAGGCAGCTTTGAAGACCTCAGGTCATACACAGAATTGACTTCTTTCTTCTCAGGAAATTATATTCACTGAGCAGGTGGTGCATGTGCATTGAGGGTACATTAGAACATTTAGATCTTTCTCTTAAATGCCTCTCTTTTGGAAGAAAACACCCTCCTTTTTTTAGAGACCTGATATTGACAGCTTTTGCATTTAAGTAATTATGAAAATAGTATGTTTCAGGAACTGTGTGGATATGTCTGAAGAATCAAACTTGTAAATCATTGTCTACTGATATTTTAAACTGAAGTTGAATTAGCTGTTAATTCACATTTATGGTATTAATTGCCGTAGTAGAACATCAATATTTTGTTTTTAAAGTATTTAAGAGCATGATTCAAGTAACATCTCACAACATTATAACAAATACTATTCACCTTATAGATGAATAAAATGTGGAAAGGACACGTTGGTTCCAGTGTGGGTTAGACATATGAATTTAGTTGAGGCATTGAGCCTGAGTGACTTGCCTATGGCCACTGTGTCTTTGAAAAAACAGTGGAGGAATGTAAATAAGGATTTCCAACTTTATCTCCTAATGGGTAGTAGATTTGTTCTACTAGCCACCACTTGTTTAGAATTTGTAATGAGTTGTATTTAAATTGCTTTTAACACAGTGCATTTTTTAAAATACTGTATTACATGTGTCAGGAGGTGCTTGTTTCTGGAACAAACAAAAGTGAACTGATTTAAATAAGGTGTGTACTAGTATTTGAATTCAAGGAATGTTAAACTCTGGGTTTGCTGGCTGTTTGAAATGATATAAAAGCATTGAATCCCTCAAAGCAGCTTTCAAGTAAAGAGTTCAGACTGGGGCTGGGTGATGACATTGTAGAGCCATTGCTGCGTATTTGGTCAGTGCGAAACCGGAGAATATTGCAACCACTTGTAAAATGATAGATCTGAGTAGCACAGTCTGTGGGTTTGCACTTTGTGGCATACCTGTTTTCTTTGGCCTTGACTTGCCAGGCCTTAATCATATGCTTGTGACGCTTCATGCTTCAGGGCATCAGATAAAGGAGGCGGTTTGGGGGACGTGGTTGGTATGTAGGATATTTTTACTTTAGGGGAGATGGTACAAGGGCGGCTGCAAAACAGATCTTTAAAAAAAAAAAAAGATTCAGACACTCCTTTGGGAAGGTAATGGCTCAAACTTTTTGCAGATCAGGAATCTATTAAACTGGAAGGAGCTATGACAGGGGCTTTAGGGAGAAGAAAGTGGCCAGGTGTAACTGGGTTTTGAATGCTGGGTATTTTGCTATCCCGTAGAGATTTGTTGCTGATTTTATTTCCCCCCGCAATGTTGTTTCCATTCTTATTTTTGTTATCTCTGTTGTAGAAAAGATGAGATACATCAGGCTGGTCGGTGCTCAGATTTAGTATGGTTTTGTAAATTGAGAGAGCACTGTGGCCTTTCCCTTCTTCTTTGTTTTGTGTATGTGTGTGCTTTCCGCTATTAAATCTACCTGTAATACAGTAATGTTTTTAGACTTTTCTCCCCACATTTTTATTATTTATTTTATTTGTGAGTTCTCCAGCTAAACTGTGTGTAATTCTGATTATTCGTAACAATTTCTATGTTCTATTTGCCAATTTTTCATTTCCTTGTTTTTTTTTTCCCTTTCAAATTTGATTTTGAAAAGTTGGCAATTTTCTTTTGTTACTTCCTTGCTTGTCTGTTAATCTTTTTGTTTTGCTGTTCACTCACAGTTAGCTCATCAGCCCACTTGTTCTCTGAAATAGCAAACTCCTCAGGTCTTACTTTTGTTCTTGCTGAATTGTATTGTGGGAGCTTATCTTAACACGTGCATGGGGAATTTTCTGTAGGAGGTGTGCAGGGACCCTGGTGATTGCCAGAGTCTGCTGAGTGTCACAGGGCATATACCGATAGCATCTAATGGGATCAGGAGTCAGAAAATCCAGGTTGCAATGGTAATTGTGCTGTGGACTTGTTTGTGTGATGGAGGAGGATGGCAAGGCAAGGAGGTCCTTTCCCAAGGACGGAGCATGATGAACTCAACTTGGCTACCAGGCCCTGCAGTGCTGCCATTACTCCCCAGGAGCTGGGAGCACCAAGCTTCAGTACCGGCTTCCCCTCTGCTACGTCAGGGAAGGCTTGGAGGGTGTCCTGGCCTTCCCACAAATCGCTCCCACCTCCTCTGGGTGGTTTAGGGTCTGAAGCGGTTGGCCCTCTGGCGGGAGCACCTTGTGTTTTGCCTTCATGATGTGGCACGTGACGTAATGTTGCTTTGCCAAAGCGCGTGCTCAGGAAAGGGGGCATGACTCTCCCATTTCTTGGTGACTCGGTGGCCTGATATACAGGAAATAAATAGTTATTAAGAGGAGTATTTCAGTAATTGAGCATCATGTTTTTTAAGAGATTTGAATATTTTGGAAACATATCTATGTAAATTATGATACATGTTCAAACTTTTCCTCTTTCCATAAAGTATCTAAGCTTAAGAACTGCACTTTCACAACTTATTTTTAAACAAGCAGTTTGTGGCAGAATAATATTCCATGTGGACAAGAGATGCTGAAGTGTCTTCCAATAACCCACGCTGTCTGGATACAGTTTTATTTACTTTATTAGTAAGAGCAAAATAATAGTTACCAATCAAAACTGTTCTCTGGAGCGTTTACAAGTTTTAACAACCCTTCTCTTCTTCCCACCTCCTAGTAAAATACAAACTGTTGCATAGTTAAAGGACTTCATCCTGCAGATAAGTGTACCAACGTGTTTAGATTCGCTCAGTTAGACTCTATTGATGATTTTCGCAGCTATTGAAGACCAAAGAGGAGGAAGGAAGAACAGATGAAAGAGGTTGTGAAGAAAAACAGATGAAAGAGGTTGCAAGCTTTCCTTTCTTAATAGAATAGCACCAAACAATTTATAGCTAATGCACAACCTGTGTTGTTTGTTTCTGTTCAGGTTTTAGAACATCTTCAGCTGTTTCAGAAAACAGGAGTTCTGGGTCTGTAATACAATTGGATGAGAACAAAACCGGTTTCAATATTTGAGTATTATGCACTTTTATAGTATTTTTTGCTAAATTGATTGTCATCTTCCACTAGATGGGGCTTTCTTCATTGATGAGTCGAACCATTACTTTTCCTTAAAATCCTTTTGTCCACATGCACATGCATGTAAGCGTGCATATGCCTCCCGTATCAGAGCCCTGAAATGTTTTTTTTTTTCCCCTCACCTTACCTGTGGGAGTGCAATTTGCAATTTTGGTGCTTTTCAGAAGAAATGGCACGGTGCAATAGTTGGTGATGTTGAGGTGCCAGTATCATTTTCTGATGCACTAAATTCTGTAGCATCTTTGTGCAAGCACATTGATTAAGTGTGGTGGCCGCTCTTAAATAATGGGTTTGGTGGGATCAGTCACAGTTTTGGTGGTTTTTAAACCGTGACTTATACAGAAGGCAGAGGAGTGACACAAATAGAATTAATACTCGCTGTGTAACTTCAGCCCTGCTTATAACAATTTTGTAGACTTTTCAAATGCTGCCCAGTGAGCATGACTTTGTTCAAATACTCTAAATATGTCAGGCTGCTTTCTCTTTTGCAGTGTAACAGTATTTTTTTATTTTTTTCTGCAATGCTGCAAAATGTCTTCCCATTATTTAATTAGCCTAATAACAGGCGTCTCTGTATAGAATTTGGCAAATGAAATTTCTGAAGACTGAGGATGGTAAAATGTATTTTTCCCCAAAGTACTTGCTCGTTATGGATTATTTGTGTTATTGCTGTGGCACAGTCTAGTTACTAAGGTACCAGCTTTTGGTTCTGATCTGGTACTTCCCAGTTGCTGTCCTTGTGATTTTCAAGGGATGTCTATCTATTCCATGCCTGTTTTTTTTAAAGCTAAAATTAACACGTGTAGTAGTCCTTCCAGCTACAAAATGATAATCCTTCTGAGCGTGAACTTGCCTGCCTGCACTGCCAAGGAAGGGTAGCTACCACTGGAGTTGAGAAGAAAAGCCAACTACCTTTCTTCAGAGCAATGCAGTGGTCCCAAAGATAAAGTGATCATTCAGGTAGCAAAACAATTTCATTTATATAGGATTACCTTAATGAGAACGAATGTCTGGCTGCTTTCACGTGAGCACAGCAGCTTGCTGTCCTCCAGGCAGTTTCCTGTTTCCCTGTTCAATGCTTCACCTCTACCTGTTCATCAGAACATTTTCTTTCCTTTGTATCTTCCACCTCCCCACTGGGGAAGGTGACTTACATAGACTTACAGCCACTGTGTAAAGGAGAAATTTAAGCATACAGATGTTTTTTGGGCACAACCACGAGACCACACAGCCTCTTCAAAGTCCACTGTACACGTGCTTTTCCCTTGGCTCCCCAGGCTGACAGAGTCATATTCTAGGAGGATTTAAAAGTGAGTTTTGATCCAGGTGCTTTTCCAAGTTCTTTGAAGGCCTAGATTGTCCTTTTGAAAGCAAAATATTTGAGTATCCTCAGGACTCAAGTTTCAAACAATTTCTGACTTGAATATGTTAAAAAGGATAAAAGAAACCTGGCTTCCCCCACCCCCCCCATGTGCAAAGGCATATTCTCCTTTATTTGAAATCATACGTTTTTAAATTTTTTTCCAGTTAATGCATTGTTTTAATATGTTTCAGTTTGCTCTCCTGTATTTAAATCATCCTTCTATTTGCAGACGAGCAGGATGACAAAAATAACTGTGGTCTCATAGTGAATCAGTGGAATTTTCCTGCATTTCTCCCCTGATGACTCGGCTGACTCCTAGAGAGCCTAAATGCTTTTGCATTTTTACTTGCAAGAATGAGGTGGTTTCCCTCCTGCATTCCTGTATTTTTCCCTATCTTTCAGTCTCACTGGGATTTGGTTTTGTTTACTACACAAACAGTAGCTGCAGCATTGTGTGTTGGGTCGTAGATCACTGCCTGAAATGAAGGTTGCTGCATGCCTTATTGAGGGTGGGTTAAAAAAACCCCACAGCCTTGTGACAGCTGATTTAAATATGTATATTTGGGGGGAAGGTGTTCCAGATCTCCTCAGGGATTGCATCATCAATTGTGTTTGGTTATTGCTTTTGTAGCCATTAGTTTCTCTCTCTTTAATGAATAAATAATGTTTTTTTTACGCTGGCCCTCTTCTCCTTCTCTCTTTTTTGGCACAGGAAGGCAGTCATTGCTTGTTAACGTTGAAGAGCGGTGGTTGTTTTTAAAAATTTGCGTTGTCCCCGATTACTGCAGTTTTTTGTATCCTCAGATAAAATACCTGTTCTGCGAGGAGTCATAAAGATATGCTGTAACAGCTCATCCTCCCATCCCCCCCACTTCTCCTTCAGTTATCAACAGTGCGTCAGTGGAAATTTCCACCCTTTGCTAATGCAAGAGAAAGCACAAAGTTGCAAAGCAGCATTTGGAGAGAAAAAAAGCTATTGCCGTTTTAGGAACACAATGAAAAGCAGCGTACGACTTGCAAGCAGAAATGAAATTAAATTCTCAAGAAATGGTGGGACTAAAATGGTGCAGCAAAGGGCACAATTTGCAATACAAACAAATGCCCTTGCTAAGGGAAGGGGGCATGAAAGTGGTGCTGGATCACCAGCTAGAATTTCACTATCCTCGTTTCTGTTAGCTGCAACTGTGAGAGGATTTGGAAGGTGTCTTCCCAAGAAGAAGAATTAAGTGTCATCTGTTAAATTTACCAGTGGCTTTTAATGGCTTTAACAGAAAATACGACATTCCTGTTTTAGGGATGTGCATCCTTTAGATGCTGCTGCGTGGTATTTCTA
This sequence comes from Nyctibius grandis, assembly GCF_013368605.1. Taxonomy (NCBI): domain Eukaryota; kingdom Metazoa; phylum Chordata; class Aves; order Nyctibiiformes; family Nyctibiidae; genus Nyctibius; species Nyctibius grandis. Next base: position 20,363,952 of record NC_090659.1, read on the forward strand.
ATGAGTTGTCCAAGCCTAAGAATTGTTTCTCTCCCTAAACTTTTAACTGTGTGGCATCTCTTAATTCTGGAGACCAGAAAACAGTAGGCAGTTCAGTTTTCCAAATATATTAAGCCGAATCCTGTTCCCCATTGAAGCCTGTGAGGATTTGCGAGGAGGACTGAGCCCACTAGAGTTCCTTCAAGTCCTTCTTGAAGCAAGTTATTCCTGTAGCTCTCAGTAGCCCTGCTGCACTCAGAGGAGCAGCACCTTCACTGACGGGACTTGGCACTGGTCCATTGGCCTCAGTGATGCTCGGCCACAGCCCGCACTAGCTGGGCATCTCTTCTGGAGGGTTCGTTGCTTCAGTACGGGCTGCAGGGAGATTTTTTCCATCAGACCCCTTACATATGAGAATTCAGTGCTTCAGTCTGATCTTTCTGAAAAAGACTTCAGAGCAGAATTGTGGCTCTTAATATTTTCAGGATTAGGATTCTGGCTAAGGAGAAGTTTGTTTGCTGTGTTTTCCATGGGTGGATTCCACCCCTGTGCAGTAATACATCACACGCTGCTTGAGTAATTTCTGGCCCGATGGGTCTGCTCTGTGTGTAATATTTTTGATGTAACACATTTAGTTGAATGAAACTGAACCCCATGCAGGATGAAGAACATGAGTGTGTCTGTTGTTCATGACCCCATCCTCCTGTATTTCCTGTTCAGACTCAGAGTTCAGTTTGTGGTCTTGGGGACTTGCCGTTCAAGACTGCCTTTATGAAGGTGGACTGTGAAATGCGATGCTCATGCTATAGTTGACTTAGTAAGAATCCTGCAGAATGAATTCCTCTCTGTTAGATATGTTTTTTAAATCCAACTGGGATGCTTGATCCTGCTTGGGTAATATGACTTCATTTAAGGGATATCACTTTCAGGTTATACAGATGCTTCATGGGGAGGTGTGCTTGAGTGAACTAGGAGGAAAGAGGAGCTTTAATAAAAGGGTGCATGTAGATTAGAGTAAAATAGCTAGTTGGGAAGTGCTGTGCTGTACATTTAGCCTTTAAATTACTGCTAGTCTTGGGAACGAGGTGGGTGGTTAGTTCTCTTCAGACGGATTTCTGCGACAGTTGTGGTGTCTTTTTACTCTATGATAGTTAGTGCCATGCCAAATGCAGACAAAGTAATTAACAAGTGTTCTGGTTATGGCTCCATGGACAATGCTGGTTCATTCACAGCCTTTCAAGGGAGGAGGGATGGCCAGTGACATGGTTCACTCATTTTTTGCATTAGGATGATGGCTGGCACTAGGTCGCTTATAACTTGCAGAAACAATAGATATATAGTGTTGCTAATGAATTTAAGATACATCTCATATTGAGTTGGGATCTGAATTTGCATATCTGAGATGAAGTTAATGTGCATTGTGTAGTTGTATCCCTTGTCTGAAATGGGGCTCGTGAAGTGCAGTAGACCTCTTTGCTTGTTTGGGTGTACTGGAGTTTTAAAAGCCTCTTGCAGAATTGTAGTTGAGCTCATGAAGAAGGTTCAGTTCTTCAGCAAAGGAGTTTATTGCAGAAGTGACCTCCATGACCTAAGATATTAATGGGGAACAACGTTCTCCTTCCTGTAGGTAGGCGGTTGGCTTTTTCATTATAGATGATAGCCGTGCGGTGGACGCAAAGAGCTTACCTGGAGCAGTGCATTTTATACGTGCTGAACATGTGTGGAAGTAAGACCTTTTCAGTCTCGCCAAGGTCAGCATGACAGTATGCTTGTCAAGTGCCAACTGCACAAGTAGGCATTGCCTGTACGTGGCTTCAGCTTCCACCGTCATATTGAAAATTTAAGACATGTTCACATCAGAGATGTGCCTGATTTGGGATAGAGTGCTTTTGGAGTTCTTTTGCTGTTTTGTTTTAATTTTCATTCAGCTCTGAAGCAGAACTCTAAAGGAAGAAATATGCCTGTATGTATATAAGCTTGAGATGTTTCACACTAGCATCTGTTCCACAAAGAAACAATGCTGTGAATTCGAAGAAGGAGAATGTGTGTTGTAACTGAAATGAATGTGCAACCCTACCTTTTTTTTAAGACTATTCAAATCAAAGGGTGGAAATGAATGGAATAGGTACAAGAAGAGTAAGCTCCCTTTAATCTCATTGGGTAGGCAGTGCTGTACAACAAAGAAAAGTTCAGGCTGAGCCTGCTGCAATTGAACTCTTCTTATTTGAAATCAAGATAATACTGAGCTTTTATTTAAGACAATCCTGGTACCAAAATGTAACAATAAATTAGAAATTTCATTTAAGAAATCCCACAGAGCAGTTAGGTGAATTTAAAGTTGTTGCAGTACAGGTATTTTTTTTATTGTGTGTATGTTTCTCATTGCAGGTATTTTTTGATAGACTTAGAGGGCCCACCTTCGATTGTATCGACCATGATGGATCATTTAGGACGTGATATTGATGTAATTAGACGTGCTTTTATAAAGCATCCTGTGTCAAAGACAGAAGAATGCAGTGGCATAATCCCAGCCAACTATGAAGATAAACTAATTGCCAAGAAGAAGTGAATATTCCAAATAGCATGTTTGAAACTCTTTAAAAAATTTTTTATTCCTCCTTTGGAAAACAATTGTGATAACTAATGTCCATCAAAAATAATCTGTTTTGGCCATGTTATGTGTGTGGTATAGTACACTGTATTAAGTTATTGTAACATTTGAAGTTTCTTTTTATTTCAAGTAACTTGAACAGACTTAATCTGTATGCTTATCTTGATATTTGACAACTTTGAAAATTGATTTTCTTTTCTCTTAGAGCATTACATTGATAATGAAGATTTATCCATCATCAGAACGCTAAAAATAGCATTCTTTTCTAAAGACAGATTACTTCAGAATGTGTATATTTACATAAGAGATTAAGAAGTCTACAGTGTAATATAGCAGTATAGGATGTGATTTGTTGGAGGGTTTGTTTTTTTTCTTGTTTTTGGAAAAAGGTAATAAAAGCGTGATTAAAAATAAAACTTGACTCATTCTTTAAAAGCAGAAAAGGTACAAGAAAAAACAACTTACGCTGCCAAAAGACATGTCATACTTCTTTCTTTAAGGTAATAACTCTGTTCAAAGTACAGGTAAAAAAATTATTCTTTATAGAAAAGGCCAGAAACTTCCAGGTGGCAGGTTAGAGGATAACCATGCTTATATATGAACAGAAGAATAAAAGATGCTTTGTTTTACCATCAGCTAGACCCAGGTGGACATTTCAAACTGAGAAAAACATCAGGACAAAGGTCTTAACATATATTTTGTCTTTCTTTTGCTCTTGTAAAAACAGGAGGAACAGCAATGCATGTGAAAGATGACATTCATGTAGTACTACCTCCTGCAGGTCTGATATAAATTCAGTCGTTTTCAGAGCATCTCCGTATTTCCCCCATGCTACTGAAGGAATGCACTGGCCATGTCTCCCAACTGAGGAGAGTGTGTGTGTGATTTCTATAGAAAAAAGTAGGTTGACACAGAAACGTTGTTAGGCAACGAGGAGGTTCTTTACCTGAATAAGCTTCATCTAGAAGCTGCCTCCTCTGGCACTCAAGTGTTGCCAAAGGGAAGGCCAGTCTGGAGGGCAAGGTCAGATTCCCAGAGACCTGTGACAAGCTGCTCTCTAGTGTGCTATTTCATCACGAGCTTGTCTGTTTTCTTTTGTGGAGGTAGCTGGGTAATTTTTTTGGGGAATGCTGCTTTTTTTTTTTTTTTTTAGATACAGAACTTTGTGGGAGAAAGAAACAAGCATTTATTCTAAGTATCTGCTTTTTTAAAGGAAAAAGTGAATTACAAAAATGAAAGAGGAAATTGTCTTTCTGTACATCTTTATTTAGGAGATGTGAATGTGTGTGTGTTTGTGGTTTTCGTGCCCCCCCCCCCCGTTTTTCTTTTTCTGTTTTTAAATCTGCTTTTCTTTTAAGAGCAGACTGTCACATTTTGTCTCTTCTTTCCTGGAAAAAATGTTGGGAGGACAGAGAATGCACTACACGCTTGCCGAAGCTGCATCTATATTAGGTGTGCTTTTTTTTTGTAGTTTCTGTCAGTTTCGATCATGTGGTTGCTGTGTGCACCGGCGCCTGCTCCAGGCAGAGCTTTTCTTATCAATGATTTTTGCTCGTAGGACAAACCTTCCTTCCATACAGGTGCGAGCTTAGCCAGGAGGAGCCATAGATTCGTAAGTCTATGCTACAGGTTTCACTGCCTGAGATGCCCTTTCTGGTGGGCTGCTGAAAATTCAGATTTGCAGTGTAGGAAATGCAAACTACAAGTAGGGAAATAACAGAATGCTTTAAATAATGTGTTTTGCTCAAAAGTTTCTCACAAGCTTTTCTTAAATTGAAAGTGAACAGAAAGGCTATAGTTTAAAGTCACTTTGCATCTGGCTAGGACTTTGGGCCCTAGATTTCGTTTAGAGTAGGAAGGAGAATGTATTAGCTTTCAGCTTCACAAAATGAAGACGACTGTCAACAGAAGCTATACATGTATAAATGTTGTGTGTTTGTCTTTATTCAATTTCCTTCAGTGTACTATTAAATTTTGCATTTAATTTGTTCCAATTTCTAGGTTGATGCCTGCATTCAGTAGGAAAGTCCTAGATGCTCATTAGAGATGAGCCCAACAGCTGCTTATTTAATAATGTGACATGATTTGTTGTGAAGCAGGACCTTTGGTCAGTCAGACATTCATGGCCCTGTTTTCTGTGGGGCCCATTTCTGATCTTAACAGAAGATTGATGGATGTCAAGAGCAGAAGACTTGGGCTCCTGAGTCCAGCTCATCCCAAGAGTGAATCAGCAGTAGCACATCTCTTGGAGCCTCAGCTGATCCCCAAAAAAGGCAGCAGCTCTGAGGGAAAGCCATCTCCTGTAGTCTGCAAAACGAGGCATAAGGAGATGTTACCAAGCCTATATTCCTGTCTTCTGAAGTATAGAATGCGCAAAGGGGAGTGACTGAAAGTTGTCTTTGCCTTTGGGGTAGAAACACTGACCAATGAAACCAGTGGCCACAAGCAGAGCTGTGCTTGCTGGCCCGGTGTGTGGTTACATAAGCACCGGTGCTTTCCCAGCAGCAGGATTTATTTATAAAAAGCGCTGAATCGCTGGCTCTCAACTGGATGTACTATTTTCTTCATAATTGATAGTTTCTAATATGTACATTTTTTTTTAATAGGGGGTGGAGTGGGGGGGCTAAGGAAGGAGTCTTGGGTTGCAATTTGTTTAGCCCAGTCAGCCACCCAGACTGGTAGTTAGCTATTTTGGGAAGCTGATGCATAACAGTGTGCGCCTTCTCTCTCAATAGCTGTAAATGCAGGAATGGACGCTGGAGTGTATCAGAAGATATGGGCAGTTCTGGCTTTGAACAAACAGTCTGAGTTGTGCCACAGAAGAAAGCGAGTAACTGTATCCTGTACGTTCATAAATTCTCCCTGTAGAGGAAGGGAAACTTTAGCACGTCTTGCAGATGTGTTTACCTTTCTGATTGTTGATAGCCAGTTTGTCCCACTGGGCTGTAAGCAACTCTTGATCTCCAAGCATAAAATTTCAGGGCACTGTGGTGTCGCTGGAGAGCCAGAGTCTGTGCAGCCAAACCATGGCCAAATACCTAAAATGTCAAACTCCATTGGTATTCCCAAAGGCCTAAACAGTTTGAATACCAGTACTTTAAATTTTGTTTACTGAAGAATCCGATAGTGAAGCTCTTCAACCCTTCCTTAGAATATGTTCCCAAGTGTATAAAATAAGTAGTTTTATGCTCCTAGATACTCTGGTTTTCTTGTTTGTGGATTGTGGAGAAACACTGAGTTGGGTAAGTATTAAAATAACAACTGACAGTTTTCCTGGCTCAGGAATGTTTTCTCCGTCTTAACCTTCAGCAAACAAATGAGCACAAGTGGTTTTATGGTGAAGGTTTTAGGTATGTCTTCAATCTCTCTCTTTCTCAGCTGAATCTTGCACTCTGAAGGTTTCTTCAGCAGACTGAGGGCTCTGCACCATCAAAGCACTCAGCGCCCTGCATGCAAAGCACTCGGTGTGGCCACTGCCTCGACCCCAGGAGGTTTGTGCATGCAGTGATTTGCTCCCATGGCCCCAGAGCCTGTGCATCTTCCCGTACATCCAACTAGTCTGTCAAAATCCTGTCTGTTTGTAGTGTGAGCTGGAAGAATTTCAGGATCCTCAGTGTCAGCAGAATATTTCTGTCACTAAATGTTTTAATGTCACTCTGAAAATCATTTTTCATCTGGACTTCTACTTAGGAGTAAACTGTTGGGGCTACAGGCTGAGCTGGGTACATCAAACACACAGGGATGTATTGCTTTGGAAATCATCTGAGGAGCAGTTAGAATGGCAACAGTCAACATGACTCATGGGCTTCTACTGTGGAATCTAGGCTTTGATCACCGAAACACATCAACTGTCACTTAATGAGATCAGTTTCTGTTTAGTAAGTTGCTACACTGTGTTATGAAGGAAGACTTTGAAATTTAAAGCAGTCCTGTTGGAGTCATAGAAATTTCTCCTTAAGATATGACCAGTCTGCTGCACATTATTTCTGCTCAGAGAGGCTCCTAGGATCTGTCCAGCACAGCCAGTGTCTCCAGCATAAACGTTCAAGAATCATAAGGCAAACCCCCCAGATATTTTCAACTTGTGGTGCGTAATCATGGGCTTAAAAATCATGACTATTGTTTAAAACGTGAGGTTCTTTTTATTGGCCTTTTAGATTTTATGATTCACTTGTTTCAAACTTTGTTGCTGGCATGATTTTCACGTTATATCTGACTGAAGAGCTGTTGGAAAAACACAAGCTTTAGTAAATGAGATGCTGGATAAATTCATTGAGACTGGTGCTATATCCCACGGAAACAACAAGGGAAATCAAAAAGGGAATCATTACTGTGTCCTTTCCTAGAATCCTGAGGTTCACATAGGATGAAAGTGAGAACTGATGTGGAGCCAAATATGCATTTTCCCAGCTGCTGCACGAAGGGAAGATTAAAAACGTGTTACTCTCCATGACCTATGTAAAGTGTTGCTTTCTTAGTGCTGCTTCAACAGACCTTTAAAAACACCCAGGCTGTAGCTGGTGGACTACCTTAGGCTAATGCTGCTCCTCTTTGCACAGCTATTTGTACAACGCTGCGGAGGAGTGGGAGAGTCACCACTTAGTGAATGCTGGTTAAGAGGGGGAGTGATGCATTGACAGATTCCAGTTCTGGAGCGTTCAAGGTTGCCTTCGAAAAGCATTTTTAATGGGAGGTAATGCTCACTGTAAACCTGGGAGTTTTTGTCCCTGTTATTTTTGCATTGTGCTCAGGCTGCCAAGTCAACCTTGTTTGGAGAATGCTAACTGGCACATAGGAAATCTGGCTTATTAAAATCTTCAACACGTTTATGTTGAGGATAGTTTTGCGGGATAGTGTGGCTCCACTGAATCAGTAAGAGGCCTCTGGCTGAGTTCTGCTGGAGCAGATGTATCCTGACGTACAAGGCACTTTCTCCCAAGGGGAATCCTTTAGCCACCCTTAGCAGGGTTTGCAGCCTTCTGAACTTTCATTGGTGAAGACTCACATGACACTTCTGCGCAGGGGCTGGTTAGTGCACCGTGGAGAATGCCTAACACTTGCAGGGCTGTCACAGAGCTTCTGACTGTGCTAATGAGGTAAGTTCAGCTCAATTTTTTTGCTGTCGTCTGACATAAAAGTTACATGCAGGGAGAAAAGGCTTTAATTTTGAGTTTCCCTTCACAATTCACCTTGAAGCAGCGGTGTGGTGAGGCAGGGTGGAGAAGGCTTGTTGCACACTCAGTGTTCTTGCAGGCTGTCTGTTCCACTGTTTTTTGTATGTGACGAGTGGAATGAAAATGTCATATATAATCTGTTCCGTCTGTATGCATTGGTACCTGGGAGAGAGATGACTGAGGAAAATGTAAAGAGCAGGATGTTTATTATCTTATTAATGCATGGGCGTCATTCCCATTCTCGTGCTCAGTGAGTGGGAATGTCATGAAAAAAATATACTCACTCCTTAAATGTCAAGGAGGTAGGCACCTTAGGAGTACTAGGATCCATAGCACTGGGGTGGAGGGGTGAATGGAGCTGAGCATCCTGTTCAACAGTGAGTGTCTGCAGCCGTGGTCATAACAGACCACACTGGGTGAAAAGTGTGATGGAGAAGGGTGTCAAAGGCGTAAAGGGTCTGCGTGGAGAAGCTGAAGGGACCCACGCTAAGTACAGGCCACAGAGGCGTGTAGGAATGTTGAGGGGGAAAAACCACAGCACATCCCTCCCTCCTGCCCTGAAGCAATCTGTATGTTTGCACAGAGGAGTACTGGAAGCAGCTGGTGGGTATGGGTCTGTGCCCAGTGCACTCAAAGTGTAGACACAAGACTTGTGCTGCGTCAGCATGCTGGAGGAGAATCAAACCAAAATTGTTTGATCCTCCAACTTGCTAACTATGAGGCAGGGTAGGATATTGCAAGTTGTACCAGCCACTGCAAAGTGCAAATGGTTTGCTTTAGTAATCTCTGTAATCCCCTATAAATAATGCCCTCCCCTATATTGATGAAAAAATTACATAACCACTACACCCAGCCAGAAGGGAAAAAATAAACAAAACAAAAAATGAACTAGTGCACTCGTGATGCTGGTCAGATTCATCTGAGCCGCATTAGGAGAGATTAGGATTCCTGCCAGGGAAAGGAGGACTATCATAAGGAAGGAAAACCTGTGTAATCTTTGGCTGGAAAAGTACTTTTCAAGAAACTCCAGACCCCGAGGCTTTGTTATGCAGGATGCAGGCTGAGCTGGCAGGTGAGGGATTGGTATGTTCGGTCATGCTCAACTATTCGTTCATCAGGACTTTCACCCTGGAGTTCCTACACTGACTGGCCTCCAGGTCAGTAGCGGCTACCCCCGCTTTGATGTGGTGGCTCTTCCATGTTCCATGTGCACAGAGAAATCGCTACTGGCTTGCTCTGGCACCCTTGTTAAACTTCACTGAAACGTGATTTAGTGGATCAGGAGATATAGAGCTGTGAAGGGTTTCTCTCCTCGGGCTGGATATACTGACAGAGCTACTGGGAGGTATTTGCACTGTTACAGAAGGAAACTTTATTCTCTGGTTAGAGAATTGCAAAAGGACCATGGACTGCTGATTGATGGGCCCAACATTTGGCTTTAAAAGACATGTGTGTATTTGTTCAATGTACACTTAGATCCTTGGGGTTGTCCTGAGATCTTACCGTGTCTCAGGCCATGCTTTGGGCTGCAGTCCGCAGGAGTCGCCTGAGATTGACAGAGCTGACAGTAATGCCCATTTGATGGCCCTTGGATATGCAGTAGGGGTTATGGAGTGCACAGAAAGACATGGCTAGTGAGTGCTGGTGCTGCACCTGCCTTCCTTCTTCCTCCTCTCCTGCCTTAGCCACGTCCCAAGAAGCACTCTCCCACCATCCTCTGCTACCCCTGCCCAGAGGCTGCCAGCTCAGCAGCCTCAAATTCTCATGAGACCTGGGCTTAAATGTTGGTGGCAAGCCAGAATGAGGTGTGGGCAGGTGGCCTGTGGCAGGGATTGGGGATGACACAGCTACTGGTAAATGGGTAGGCCAGAGCTGGAGCCACTTCATGAATCCTCATATGCGCCTCCTTCTCTGTCCCCAAGGGACAAGTGCATCACCTTGGTTGGACTCAATGATCTTAAAGGTCTTTTCCAATTTAAATGATTCTTCAACCTGGGGTCTTCGTGTGCTGGGAGGTGCATTCCCACACCAGGCGGCCGGTGCCTGCCTGAGTTGGAGACAGCACTGGGTGGGCTTGTCCCTCTACAGCACCCTGGCTTTGCAGCTTAGGTTACGGGGTGGGTGGAGAGGGCTTGGCTGGGACAGGGAGGATGGGGAGCAATAGCCTTGCATGCAACAAAATGGTGTCAGGCCCATGCACGTGGTGCTCTGCCCGGAGAGGCTTGCTGTGCCGGCTGGTGCTGCCCAGGCTCTGCGTGAGTGGAGGAAGTCCATGGGCCTTGTGGCAGGACAAGTAGCAAGTGGGACCTGCTTCTGGTGCTGGAGCTTGCTGCAGTCCCCCCGCACTGGTGCGCCAGGTGATGTGCGACGTCAGAGGAGACACACTGTCTGTGGCGGAACAGGGAGCAGTTTGGGTGTGCAGTGGTTTGGCTGGCGCTGTGTTATCCTGCGGGTGCATAAGGAGTTTGAGCAGCTCTGGAAAAGCCACTGATGAGGTTCCCAGCCCATCGTACCAACCAAGGGGCTCTTGTGGCTTCCCTGCAGACAGACTGAGGCCAGGGCAGCACGGGGGGGTCAGGGAAGGGGTGCTGGGAAGCACGCTGACAAGGCAGCGTAGATGCAGCCCAGTTGAAGAAGGCTGCAGCAGGTTTCTCTAAAGGCTTTCTGTGCTTGGTGGGTGAATCACTATGAGAAGTGTGGCACTTCTTCTTGTGTAGGTCTGTACTGCTGGCTTCTCCACAGCCTCCGCTGACACTGAGTAATCACTTGGAGACAAGTAGGGCCGATGACTGTGAAGAGGATTGTAAATCACGGCATTATAATTGCTTCTGCACGTGACATTCCTCTTGACCTCTGGGAACTCTAAAAACAGCTGTGGTCTAAAATGCCCAGTTAATTGCACTGTGAAGAGCAAAAGCCCCCTCTGAGTGTTGTTATGATTTGAATTACATGGTCCTTAAATGCTGGCATTTAAGAAAGTACAGTAGTGGTCTTCCTCATGTGAGAATCCACAGAAATGTTATGGGTTTTTTTCATGGTAAATGTGGCCAACCCACTGAAGCCAGTTGGAGTCCATGGTAAATGGTTTTACCAAAAGTATTTGCGAAGGTATTTTTGTGAGGATGAAAATTAAGAAAGTCCAGACAGTTATCAAGGTACTTCATTCTTGCAAACACTTGCATATGCTTTGTTTTATTCCTATGTCATTTATTTCTCCTTGGATCTTGGGGAGAATGTGTGTTTACGTTGCTTGCCCTGTTGATTTCAATCTGACTGCTTACTTGCACAAAGCTAGTTGCATACCTTAAAGTTTGCAGGATCAACAACTTGCTTGATGTCATCCAGGTCTGAAAATCAGAGCTTTCTGCAGAGTTCTCCTAAAAGATTTCTAATAAACATTCCTTGAAAAATAATAGGTTGTTTTTTTTTTAAATCTTGAAAATAAAAGTCTAGCAGATTACCCGCATACCGTTTATTTCCTCATGCAGATGTCAGTTTTTCCTTAGACCTGGGTGAAAATAAAAATTTTGGAAGATTTTTACTGAGAGTTCAGCTGTTTCAACTTTGATCAGTGCTAGCAACAGAGTTCTTTAAAAAAAAAAAGAAAAAGCAATTCTTGGCAGAGAGAAGACTCTCTAGGTGGGCCAATTAACTTTAATGAGTTTTCTCCACTCTGCTATGTGTGTCCCTTATTTGAAAATACCTTGTAGCATTCGGTTGAGAGCCTTCTGGAGTTTATGGAAAGCCTGCTGGCTTGTCCAGGCCGGCACGTTGTAGGCACGCTTAAGGAAAGATAAAGACTTTTTCTGCCTTCAGATAAACAGATGCTGTTTGTTTCTGACATCTTTCAAAGTTCTGTCCCTTACTTGGAGGTTGGACAGAAGTTCAATGGAAATGCCTGAATCCTCTTTTTTCCCTTGTCCAGTTCTTTGTAGTGTTTCTACAGTACTTTTTAATATAAAGAAGTTCAATTTTTTTTTCTGATTTGAGCCTTATTGTCAGGAAACAAACCATTTCAAACAGGATATGTCAATCCTCTTTCTATTGTAGGAAAATGCAGTTCAGAGATACTTGCACTTACTTGAATTTCAAGCCGTTGCAGGTGTCTTCCTATAATTAGGTTAATTTTCACATATTCTTTTACACTTCTCTCATCTCCAATGCATTCCTGAATAAATTTCTTCTGAGTTCTTCTAATTGAGCGCTTCTATGTTGTCCGTGGCCAGTGAGCTGTTTGAGGAATTTTCTATCATGTCCTCTGCAGAGATTATGGAGGAGATCAGGTGAGGGATATAGCAAGTCTCAGAGCATTTCTTTAGAACTGCACTCTCCTGGCTTCATAGAGTCATACACACCTTAAGGGCCAGAAGGTGCCTTAGATCATTGAGTTTCATCTACTGGCTGTCACAGAGTCTACTTATTGCCATACTCCAACCTGTTTTGAGTTGGCCCAACAAGTTTGGTTTGGCATAGATTTTCTCTCTGAAAGGCAGCCAAACTTCAAATGAAGACTTCAAGTGAAAGCTAATTTAGTCCCTCCTCTGGAGAGCCTCTTCCACTGGTTAATCACTCTCACTGTAAAATATGAGTGTTGTTTCTGCCTGGCTTCCTACTACTTGCCATCTGTTTGAGAGAGGCATGTTCCCACTTTTGGGTTAGAGAAATCCATGGATTTAGTTTCTGAAATGCATCTTCCCACTTCTGGGTTTGAGAAATCCATGGATTTAATTTCTGAAATGCATCTTCCCCTTGTCTCATGGACGTTAAAAAAAAAAAAGGAAGGTGGGATCTCTGGTTCTCCACTCTCCCAATTACATGATAAAAGCAACCAATCTCTTTTAATATCAAATATTGTTAAGGTAGTGCTTTTTAGATGTAGGGCTTTTCCAGATCTGCCCACTGTCTTTTCTACCGTTCATACCTTCTTTGGTGTTGCTTTTCTAGACAAGCTTCTCCACATCCTCCACTGTTGGAAGAGAGAAAGAAGCATAAAATGAAAGGTGTAAGCTCAGAAAAAAGGCAGCATGAGGCACTGTGCGTGTCACCTTCAGAAGCAGAAGTCAAGATGTGTTCGTAAGAATGCTTGTTTGTAAGTCTTATACTGCTCATGATTATATTTCTCTGATGTACAGCTTCCCATTAGTAGCAACAGTCTTACAAGACACTTTGCAGGAAAGTCATCTATATTCATATAGCTATTATGTTTGTTTGTAGCTTTGTATATATTACCAGCAAGTAAGTCTATTCCTTCCAAGAAGGCTTTAGTTTCACTGTAAAACAAAAAGTTTCCAACTGTTTGCCCAGCAGTAAGAAGCTGACAAAAATCTGGGCACCAAAGCCCATAAGCCAGGTTCTGATAGTCCTCTAATGCCTTCCCACAGCGACCTGGGTCTGTGTTTTCTGGCTTTTGTACTTACTGTCCATTCACTGTCTGTATGCCTAAAGCTGCCTGCTGGCATAAGCACACCTGCTGAGCATTTCAAGTGTTGTATTGTGAGACTCCATTTCTGCACTGCTCCGCTCTCTGCAGCCAGCTGCAGAAGATGCTGTCCCACTCTGCTGACAGTGGACCAGAGGATCACAGTCTGCGTTGTAGCTAACTACAACAGGGAACATCCTTCTGGAAGGGTCACTCAGCTTCCATACCTGTGTAGAAAATTGCCTGGGAAGGGACTGGCATCAAGATGGCATGAGAAGGTTGTAAGGCTGGAGAGTGCCCACTGCAAGGCAAGCAATGCTAACTATGGGTTGTGTAATTCTCTGCCTACTGGCTGTTACTGCAGGGAGTTTGTCCCACTCTAAGTTCATAAGCTGTTCAGTCGGGGGTATCTGGAATTTAGAGCCTCACAGGCTCTTGGCTTTCACTGGAACTCCTACCTACATATCTTATAGGGCCAGGACCTGAGCACCCTCTAAGTCTCTGCATGAAATCTAGGTTGGTGCAGTTCCAGTATGGCCATGGATGTTTAGATAAAAGGTGCATGTAGCTCTGCAGATGAATACTCAAGAGCTGCTATGTCCCAGCAAGGGCAATGAAAATGCTCAATGGCATGCTCTTACATTCCTTAAATTATCTTGTGCTTTGGGCTGCTGCTTTAAAAAAAGGTTTTATTTCCTCTACTGGGCAGCTGCACCTCAGGAACAGGCAGGAATGTGCTAATGTGCATGTGTGCTTATACAGTTTTGCAGAACTAGCTGAGTTTGTAAAACTCTTTGAAAAACACTTGATGATGAAAGGCTGCATCTGAGCGTGTGTCATTGTAACCCATATGAGCTTTATAGTCACACAGAAATGAAATTAACTGCTTATTTTAAAAGCAGGTGCCAGAGTTTCCCTTCATATAATGCTCTGTCATTCTCAGATTGTGAGAAAAGTCCTTCTCGTTTCTCCTCATCGACAGCTGTGTGCAGGGTAAGATTCGTAGGGAGATGACGTGAACAACTCTTCCCCCAACACACCACGACGTTTTAATGAAATGGCTTTCTGTTAAATCAGGCACAATATTATGATACAGATCATGCATCCTCCAGTTTCAAATGTTTATTTCCCCCAAGAAGATGTGGGGTTTTGTTGTCACTGCCAGACGCTGTCTCCAACCTCGTCCTGCTGCGGAGTCTGTCTGGAGCAGGTTCTCAAGATGCAGTCTCGAGCATGGCGGGGGGCTGCTTCTGGTGATGAAGCTATTTTCTCTTCTCCACTCTTCATTAGGAGAATTTCTGCCATTTATGTAAATGGGCTTCCTTACATCTCAGGCTCATTGCGAGGTGGGGAAAGAGAGAAACCGAGCACTCAACCGACTCTGACTTGCTTCCTGCCAGCACCTTATGCTGTTTCCAGTGATAAGCATGGAGATGTTCATCCTTCATGTAAGAGCAAAGGGTGGCAACGGCCATGCCCAAAAAGCCTTGTGTCCACCTTGCTGCAGGGCTCGGCAGCCAGCAGCAGGAGGGGGCCCTGGGCACGCAGCAGTTTTGGGGTGTGCAAGGAGGGGCAGCCATGATGTGAGTGATGCCTGTTCGGCAGCCTCCTGACAGTGAGGACTTTAGGAACTACCGTCCACCCATTTGGACCTTGAATCTAAAATAACCTTTTTTTTAAAAAAAAAATTTTACCTTTTCTTTTCTTTAGTTGCTTAGGACAGCAGTTAGGTAAGTCCTGGCAGGGCCTGAGGGGCAGCTGGGGGCCTGGTGGTTCCCAGGGATGTAGTGTCCACCATGTGCCACTGCGTGCCATTGCAAATGGCATGTTGAGGGCTCAGAAACCTGGGCCATTTTTTTTTTTTTTTTGAAACCTGATTAAATAAAACCCGCCTTGCGGCTCAGGCAACCGGAATGCTTGAGCACTCTCTGAAAAATGCCATTATTCCAGTGTGTTACTTCGGTGTGGGCCTGCTGCTGGGTCTGAGGAGCTGCCTGCTGCAGCCTTATCCTCCAGGAGGAATGTGCCGCTGCGCAACTGCAGCTCACGGGTGTTTTGCGTCTTTTCTGCGCTTCGCAGCTGCAAATTCCAGTTTTATCTTTGCTTGGCGGTTTGGTGGGTCCCTGTTGGGTCGCTGGAACGGACAGATGGCATTTCGGGCTTTTCCCTTTCATTGCAGAGACACTGGCAGAGCTAAAGATGTTGCGTAGGTACGTTTCCCTACAAATGAAAAGACACGAAGAGTCCGTGCGTTCAATTTTGTTGTCTCAGCATTTTAAATGTGCTGGGGCAAATTACATGGGTATTATCCCAGGATATTCCAGGTCACCTGAAGGTTATTAGAGCAAACTTAGTGATAAGGTGTGATTGTTAATTAGTAGTAACACAGATGTGTTTAAAAAAACAGAAGAATTTGGTAGAATATGTTTTTTATCACTTCCTTCTCTTTGGAAAGACGTTTTCCGAGCCAGTTTTTTTGTTGCTGTTCTCACAGAAGTGGTCATATCAGCTTCAAAGAAAAATGCTTTCATCAGTAAGATGGAGCCAGATTTGGGCTCAAAAATTCAGCAGAATTAAATGGATTGCTACTCTCTTCCTCCTGCTGCACATTTTGTTTTGGAAAATAACCTAATTTTACATAACTGTAAAGTTCTTTTTTGTTTCAAAATATTTTTATTCTGTTCTCTTTTGTATTTTCCGTTGTTTTAAACTATTTCTAGATATTGTATGCACTGTTAGCATTGATGTAGTACATGCATTAAGACATGCAGTTCAAACATTCTATGATCACTTACATTTTATTTTTTATTTTATTCTAAATATAATTTAGAGTAGCTTCTGCTCAGTGATGACTGAGATATTTTATCTTCCTTTCTTTTCTGTGTCAAAGCATCAAACTATCCTATGAGAGAAAAAAAGTTGTTTTGATCAGTACTAGACAGCAACTGCCCTTAATGGTTTTAAAAATAACACTTTTTGGTAGAATAGAAGGATATTTAAATTATGGTATGCCTTATTATGACATGCCGGTATTAGTGCACAATTCCATTGATTAGTCATGAAATAACAAGAAAATATGAAGTAAGAGAAGTTCCATAAAATAAAATGTATTTTAAAATGAAAATTCAAAGTCCCAAGATTGACTCTGGAAACCAGATAGCTCTTAATTCTTGTTTCCC
Source organism: Nyctibius grandis (assembly GCF_013368605.1). Classification (NCBI taxonomy): domain Eukaryota; kingdom Metazoa; phylum Chordata; class Aves; order Nyctibiiformes; family Nyctibiidae; genus Nyctibius; species Nyctibius grandis. Next base: position 20,380,314 of record NC_090659.1, read on the forward strand.
TCCAGATTGTCCATTTATTGAGAAATTGCTGAAATACTGAGTTTTATCCTTGGATCAAAAACAAATTTAAAAATGTCAGACTTTGATGAGAAAAGAAGTTCTGAGTTTTGATCAGCTCTGAAGTTGAATGTACGCTGTTGGAACTATAGTCATAAGATGATCTCAGGTAATTTTCTTTTTCTTGTCCATATTTTATGACTTCATGCTTTATACAAACATTGCATAGTATCAATGGCCGTCACACATGGAGAGTTTTACTTTTGTGAAACTTGTTTGTAGAGATTTTGTGAGTAGAATAGGATTTTATTTATAGTAGAATTTAAAACTGCTAAAAAGCTCCATACAGCATCTGAGACACAAGATCAGTTTTAAGTATGTGCCTAAGTTCCTTTTGACAGCAAGAGAACTTAAGTATGAGCCTACAGATAAGCAGATGATTACGCTGGAAAGGCCACCACTTTCTCCTGACCTCTTCTTTCCACTGAAATGCTTGTGGTATTAATGCCACTACAGTTGCGTGCTGTGCCAGGCTGATCATCTGAAAACCAACCTAACAAGAAAAAAAAGATCTGTTTGCAGATGAATCAGTTCCCTGATCTGGATCACTGTTTGGCTGCTTGATTTCTTGATGCATGAAAGCCCTGGGCAGGGAGTAGGAGCATGCTGATGTGCTGTGGGTTAAAGGCAAGAGCCAAGCAGCCTGTCAGTGGCAACAAAGACTTGTATTGGATTAAAGTAACCATGTAAGCAAAGCCTAAGTAACTTCAAGCTTTGTTTACTTGTGTGCATAAGACTGTTTGGGCATACTGGTTCCTGGCTAACAGAATAAGTACATACAAAGCTGCGTGACAACGATGGTTGCAGATAAACATCACACCCGTTTCCTCCACCCCCAAACAAACAATTCCAAGGTATGTATCCTTTTGTGGCCAAAAAATGTGAGCATTGAGAATGCAAAAATGGGAGTACCGTGTGATAGCCAATGTCTGTCTATTTTTAACTCTTTCCCTATCCCTTTCCCGTGACAGCACCTGGTGAATTCAAACTGCTCCCTGCATGTCTATTAGATAGCACCCCGTGCAGTGTAAGTGAATGGAGAGTGCTGATGAGCCCAAGCCCTCTGATACATGGGAAACGAGCTGCTGATCTAAGCAGATAAGGCGTTGCAGCTGCCAGGATGACCACAAAGTTTGCTTAGCTTTGTCTCTGAGTGCTGAGGCTGCTACCTGTCCCTACCTGTGTAGTAGTGAGAGGACAGGGGTGTTACCTCAGCAGCCTTGGGTGCATTTTGGAGTTTCTAGTGACTGCAAGCGTTTTACCCTTGGGTGCTAACAGCTGGGACAAGTCACAAATGCCCTGCAGAATGTCCAAGGAGAGATTCCAGTGAGATCATGCTCTCAGTTTACTCTTCTGGATCCTCTTAGCTTAACATTTACCACACTAGGCCTGGAAAAATTGATTCATAAGACTGGTACTCAAAACATTTTATCTACCATCATATTAAAAAGCATTAAATGCCCTTAGAGTTAATGGTGTTAGATAACTGAATAGCCTCACTGGAACTGCCTTCCAGTTTTTGGGTACAGTCAACTCATCCTGTTTCTGGTGCTGTAGTTAAACATTGTTGTATTCTTTACCCCTTCACACTCCTCTAGGCTTGTCCCCAGCTGTTTCTCACACCTCACTGCATAAAGAACTTATTTTGTCTCTGATTTGATGTCATAATTGCCTGTGTGAGTATGCCTTAACCTGTTCCAATCAAAGCGAGTCCACTGTGACAGCAAAACCCTACTGTATAAACTGTTTAAATTAACTTAGTTTATTTTGACTGAGTTGGCAGATGAAAGAGGACAACAGGAGGTCAGTGATCAGTAGTGACTTCTGTGATGCTGACTTTGAAGTGAGATGACCAGTGCCTTTTCCCAGCCGTGCCTGCACCTCCGCTTATGTAGGAAGCTGGAATGATAATCTCTCTGCATTGTTCTGCAGGCCATTTCTTCTTCAGCCAAAATATCTTAGTTCTTTGACTGCACTCAAACCCTGAGCCAGGGTACCCTGGACTCATCTGAAGTGGCACACATAGCCCTTTTCTGAGCTGATGCAGTTCTGGCAGTGTTCTGCAACAATGAAAGACAGTTTTCCCCTTCACTGTGCATTATTTATAAGCATTAAATTTTGCTTGGCATCATATAGCTACTGTCCATCCCTCTAGAAAATCTTATTGGCTGACTAACCTAAATAACTGTGCACTGTTTGGAAATGTTGCTGCCTCCCTGCACAATTCCCTTTCCAGGTCATCAGTGCCTGTGTTTAAAGACAGCAGACCTAGCATGGCACTGGAAGGGTCTCATTGCCACCTTTGGCCATGAGGAAAATTGACTCTTGATTTTCACATCATTGCTTCCTGATTTTTAGATAATTTTTGTCGCATGAGATTACCTGGTCTTACAGTCTAGGATCATTTTGTGTCTGCAGGGTGTGGACACCTGAGTGAAAGTCACTCTATTACGATGGCATAGAGAACCTTGGCAGATCAGCTGATGAGTACTGCCTCATTAAACTGCAGTGACTCTATCACATCCACCCTGCACCTGTAGTGACTTCTGCAAGGCCTTTGTTGGCAGTCTTTAGAGTGCCTGCAAAGCTTTGTCAAATGGTTCTCCAGTGCCTTTACCAATATGTTCTAGAAAACAGAGGACACGATTTTTGTAGGACAGAAACCACATTTGTGAGAAATTACTGTCCGAGTGATTTTCTGGGGACATCTTGTTCTCTTTTTAAACTATTTTAACCTGTGAAGCCTAGTGGTATGTAACTCAGCTCTTCAGCTTTCTGAAAAACAGGTACAAAACTCTGCTGTCCTCCCAGCCATTGAAAGAGGGACTGTTTTTAATGTGTTTACTTATTTCTGTAAGAACCTGACTTGATTTCACCCAGACTCATGACGGTAAACCTAGAAAGTGGGTGCTTTTTAAACTCATTCTTGGGCTCTAGCATAAGTAACTATTACTGACACATTCAACTCCTAGTCAGACTGTTTTAGGAGTCAAAAAATGCAGGTTTGGGATAGGTATCGCCTCAACATCTTTAGTGCTAAAGACGGGTGCAAAGGAATCCTTTAGCTTCTCCGAAATGTAGTCTCTGCTGTGACTGTTTCCCTAAAGCCTCCTTCACACCGATCTAGTGAGTGCCCAGGTTACTTCACACATTTCCTGGATCAGGTTTCATTTTAGATTCTCATTTCAAGATTCAGAGAGACTGAGGCTGTGCATATGCTAGCACATGGTGACAGCCAGTAGGAGAAGGCCTGCAAAGCAGAACGGTCGGTGCTGATGAGGATGCAGGATCCACACACTCTACAAATTTCAAGGGGCTTTTATTTTAGATTTGTTCTGACCTCCTTCCATAAAGTGACCGCCACTTAGCAACTGGAGCACATTCCGTGCATTCCCAGAGTGCATCTTCTGGTTTAGTTTCATCTCAGAAGAATCTAGACTGTCTGCTCTGAGACATGAACACAGCATATTAAGTGAAGATGAAGAGATTTGCTTCAAAAGCATGCTCCTCATCTGAACTGAAACACTAATGTAGACAAATCCTGAAAGGACCTCTAGTTGATTTGTTTGAATACTTCGGGCTATTTAGTTTTCAAACTCAATTTTGGCTCTTCTGATGTCCCTCTTGTTTTTTGCTCACAGTCATTTATCATTGCTTTAATTATGACTAGTTTTCCAAACATGCAACTGCATGCTAGTCCAGCCTGAATAGCCTCTTGAATTTTCCCACTTAGCCATATGTTATTTCCTTAGGGCCTTTTATTAACGAACTACCATTGATGATGATTCTGTGTTGGCCCCAGGTGGCTTTTTTCTTTTCCCTCTCTAATTTCAATGATTTGTGAGTCTGAACACAGTACCTCTCCAGCTTCACCCCCCACAATTCATGTAACAATTATACATTTATGAATGCGTTTGTCATAGTTGATTATCTGGGACTTACAACATGCTTCTTTCACAACTGTCATTTCTACTCTATTGTTCCTTAGGTCCTTGTTCTCATTTGCTTGGAAGCAAGACAGAACAAGCAATTACTGTCAGCTGCTTTACGACTGAAATGAGCAGACCGGCTTTCTGAACTGTTCCAGGAGATGGAGCAGAGCTGGTGCACTTTACCTTGATGAAGAACCTTCCTGAAGTTTATATATGGTCTCACTGCGGTGTGAAGGATGACTGTAGGGAAGGCAGCTTAGTAGCTAGGAAAAGTCACCTCAAAGTCAAATGGTCAGAAGTGGATTGAGAACTTAACTGAGTGCCATTTATTTTCATGATAAGGTTGTAGAAGACATTTGGAACTAGACCTTGCTGGCTGCCTGTCACCTTTTAAAGTTCACTTTTCAGAATGCACGTATTCATTTTGCAGGTGGATTTGCATATTCCAGCCTGGCAGTTGCACGCACAATTAGACGGCTGATTATATGTGAACAATTCACTGAGTTATTATTGCTCAGCAACTGGGAAACTGCAGGCAGGTATCATTATAAGAACTGGATTCTTTACTGAAAAATTATTTTAATTCTGGCATTTTCCCAGTCACCCTTTGCAGCCTGTGAAATCAAGAAGCGTGTCAGCTGTCTAAAAGAAGACTATATTTTGATTCCCAAATTCAGCCATGTTTAACATCAAATCAAAATTGCCTAATTATAGGCCTGCCTGCTACGGTGGCTTAACTAAAGTCCTGCCTGTGTGTGTGAGAACATTTTCATGAGTACACGTGGCCTGATTTTCATGGGCGCAGGGCACCGAAAAGACAGGTCATGAAATTCTGGGTTTGGCCTGACTCAGCAAATTTGTACTGCAGTGGAAACACCCTTAGGCTGGGAACAAATGTGCTCTGGCAATTCCTCATCCTGGTGAGTTTGCCTGAGGTGAGGTGTCTTTCAGAAGGAGTCAGTTCCTCAGATGCTTTCCCACCTCTGCATGTTTTTGAGTGCTTTCCCACTTCTGTGTGTTTTCCCTGATTCCAGGCTGAAGGCTTTTTGTAGCTTTGCAGCAGAGGTGAGCCTTGCTGCTGTAGGGTTATTTGTGTATCAAACAGTGGGGGCTGCAGGGCAAGGTAGGTGATTTTGGCTCCTGCTGTTCCTCCTTGGCCCTCAGTAGGTGCCAGCATGTCATCTAATTCCTAGGAATGCTGTCTGAGATAATCGATCCCAATTTTCCTGATTATGCTCAGCCTCTAATTAAGGCTCAGCAGGCAGAGAGATCTAGTGCAGATAAGGTGTGCCTTGTTTACTCCTTAACCAAATGGGTGTACCAAAGGGAAGTGGTGCTGCTTCAGGTACTGCAAGCTGCTCTTCAGACCCAACGGATTCAGAACTATCCATCTCATCTGAATTTTTCATGTTGTTCGGTAGGAAAACTATAAAAACCTCAGGTTTCCCTTACAGCTGAGACTTTATGTAAAGGCAAAATTGAATGAGTCTGTTCATTGCTTCTTTATGGCCTGATACATAGGTATCACAGCAAATGGATTAGGGCTTGCTAATGCTGTATTTTTTTTCTTTTTTTTTGTGTGTGAGAAATCTCAGGCCTTACATCCCCTCTCTTAGCTGGGGGTTTTTCTAAATGAATGAGGTATCACTTGAGGTTGAAACCTAAACTACTGCTCCCCTCCCTTACCCCCAAGGAGGGGGGACTAGTTGGATTAAGCTAATCCTCTTGACTCGAAACCTCATTGACTTGGATATTAAATAACATTCCAGATGGGACCACACTAGGAGCTCTGTGCTCTGTTCTGGGCATCGCAATACCAGAATGGGCCTCTTCTCACTTCAATTTCTCTTGTAATGTAGGCTGTGCAGTGCTGTAGGGCAATGTTTGACCTAAAAATGAAGGAATTATTTTCATATGTCCCCAAGAGTGGCACTTTCAGCCGTGGTGAAGTAGTGTCATCTTAAAACAATTGATTAGAAGAAGTAGTGGCATCTTTCCCAGAAACTGTACTCCCTGGCATGAAACTGTAGGATGTTTCCTTGATGTAGTAGACTGCATGTGGGAACAGTGAGGGTACAGTGGGCAAGTTGCGTTTGGATTGCTTTCAACTAGCTGAACCTAGGAAATTAGCTGGGAACTGACTGCGTCTGACTCGGTCAATGCAGTCAGTGAGTAGAAATGAATGGAGAAGGACTACAAACTTGCTGAGGCTTTCTTTTTTTTTTTTTTTTAAATGCTTTTCTGAGCTAGCCCAGCCATGTGCTCTGGACATCCAACCAGCCAGGTAACCTCCTTATCAGGTGTGGGCTAATGAAAAGGGCTGTGGGGGTTTTAGCTCAATAGCTAGTGTTCATCTGTGTGGCCTGGCCCAAATGCCGCACGGCTATGTGGCAGGCTCAAGCCATAACCTGTAAGATGCTTAGCAGAGATGTGAACTGAAACTGGGTCTGCTGTACACCAGCAGTTTTGTGGTTGAAATCAGCAGGGCTCCGCTGCCTCATGATGGGTATTTCCTGAAACAGAGAAGCAGACCTTCCCTTGTTTCACAAAGTGCTGTCCACATTTATGGTGGCAGGCAAATAATGCAGAGCAGCCCCTCGAGGTGTTTTCATGGGGCTTGTGAGTGGTGGAGTAGCTGCAGGCAGACAAAGAGTTATTCTGCTCTCTGCACCCACCAGCCAGTTGGTGTGAACTCGTGCCAGTGCATCTGGGCTGCTGCTAAGCAGGGATAACGTTTTTGGCTGGGACAACATGGTACGTGTAACCTTATTTTAAGATTTGCTCTGCTAAACATTTAGATTCCCTTATTGGGACTATTGAGAAAACAGAAGCTTAATCTCCAGGGAAGTGCAAGATTTCCATGGGGCTGAACCACCTTCCCTCATTCTCTCCTTCCTTCTTGACTCCCTCCTCCCTTGTCTGCTTCGCAGCATGCTGCGGAGTGAGTTCAAAAACACACACTGCGCAGAGAAAGTGAAACTGTCAGTGCATTAAAATGGGTAGCCCAGTGTAGTAAAACGTGGCAAAGCCTAGCTGCAGGCAGCAAGGCAGGGAATTAGCCTCATGCTGCTAAGAAATAGATGTGTTTTCTTACAAAAGGAAAACTGTAAATCTCTCTCTCTCTGTGCTATGACAGAAATCCTCACTGGGATGGAAATACAGTTACTAGGGCGGCACAGCATCTGTGTCCGTCCTCGGCACTTGCTCTTGGACACATCACGATGACTGAACCAGGTCTTGAAAACCAGGTGTGGAGGGGAGGGTCTCTAGACTACCAGAAGTGCTGGCCAGTTTGCAGGGGATGTGACTGCCTTTTTCAGGGAGCTTCGGCATTGCACCTGCATGTGGGAAACCTCCACACTGAGCTTTCTGTTTGCTTTTATTCCAAGTGGTGGGGTGGCTGAGGAGGGAGGATTTCGAGGAGCTTCATTCAGGGAGCAAGGCTAACTCTCATAGTCTGCCTGGGTGCTGTCTTTAGCTCAGGGATGACAAATGTCTGGTGGTCTATATACAGAGTGTGTTGCTGTAATTGTTTTGCAGATGCTGAGGTGAATGTGTGCGAATTTCACACTTTCAGCATCTCCTTGCTCCTCCTCCTTTTGTGTGGCCAAAGTGCACTGGCCTTCTCCGGCAGCAGAGCTAAGCTCAGCCTTGCCTCTCCGGTCTGAATGCTGTTAGCTATCAGTTCAATATCAGTGCTATTGCTAATCAGCTGTTTGCAGCAGTGTCGAGCTGGATAACAGTTCCTAGCACCAGACTTGGCTCTCTGGGTTTTGGTTTGCGTTGTATTCGGAAATTTTCTTTTAAAGCTGTTTTGCATGCCATTACAGCCCAAGATGGCACCAAGCTTGTAAGAAAGATGATCCCATAAGATTTAACATTTACATGAACTCTCATCCTACTGCTTATGGTATTTGCAGTCCCTGAACTCCATAAACATTTTACATCTGATTCACGCTTGACCTAAAGCTTATCTAGAGGCCTGAATCCTGCCCTAGGCTAGCTCTCTGCCAAGCTCAAGCAATGGAAATTTTAAAGTAGGTTACTTAGAGACATGAATATGGACTTACTTAACCACAGCAGCAGACCAGTGCTTTATTTCTGGAGCTGCCTCTTTTCATTGAAGGCCACAGACAAGACTGAAAAAATAAGGCTGCCCTTGGAAAGAATGTGTGTGTTTCTATTTGTCCTTATCTTCGCTAGCATAGCTGCCTAGTGTCCAGAAAATGATCCTGTTCTTTTCAAAAAGAGGGTTGTGCTATTTATCACAATGACTTTCTGTTGCAGAAAATTCCCCAGACTGGCTCTGGATCTCTTTGAGAAGTATTTCCTTTTACTAGTTCCAAATGTATGGAACCGTAATCTTATCAAGTGTGTGCTGGTTGCTCTTGTATGGTATTATGGTACTCGGTAACGTGGGTATTAATGTGGGTTTTATTATCTTCTGATCAGCAGTAAAGCGCAAATCTGTTGAGTAGCAAATTATTTTCTCCAATTGAATGGAGTTTTTCAATCTTTCTGTAATCCCGCTTTTAAATCTCATCAGCCAGAATGATTTTTTAATACCATTTGTATCTAGAAAATTGAAGTCTAGAAAATAACAGTTTTTCTCAGGGGGAGTAGTAAGTTAGAAAAATGCCATTAGTTTGCTACCTAAAGCGTGGCCATATCATCACACATACTTGTGCATACTCCTACTGCAGTTTTCAAATGAAGTGTCAGAATGAAAGGTCTTTATTAAATTACTCCTGATGTTTAAACATGCAGCTAAATCTGTTTCTGACCAATCTGTAACGATACGACACAATGAAAACTATAAGAGTTAGAGGCAAGCTCTCTGAAGATGCTTTGCAGTTCAGAAAGGTGATCAAGAGCAAATCTCAATTTTTGATGCAATTGGCTACAAAGTTTCAAGTGCAGTTCAAGCATAGTTCCAATGTCAGTTTAATGGCACAATAATCAAACAAAGAACAAGGTTCTGAACCCAAAGGCTTACTCTAGTTTTCTGTTCACTCAGAGAGCTTGTTCTTCTCTCGTTGTACACCAGACTTGTTGGCTTAGTTGTGTTGCATAAAATAACTGTGAAAAAGCTATGTTGACATCTAGATCAGTTATGCACATAGCTTCCCTGCTGACTTTGAACAAGTCCTAGGGAATTTCAATGATGGTGTAAATTTCAGGTTAGTAGTGAGTTAGTACCAAAACTTGCATAGTGAGCATGATCCACTGATTTTTCTTGCATTGTTTTATGTCCTTCCATCAGTTATTGCTGTTCTAACTCAATTGTTTCATCTTTGTAATATGATAGTTAAACTCAGTTTGGGATTAAGGCATAAACTCAAATGTGCCTGTGTCCTCAGCCCATGGAATCATGATGATGAGCTCCCTGAAGACCTGAATCTAGGATTTACCAGAGCAGTGGTTTGTTTAACCTGGTGTGTCGCCTCCAGCAGCTCAGCAGCCACTTAAAATACACGTATGGATGGAATACACATCAAACCTGCTATATGCAATAACAGTAATAATGCCTAACTCTCAAATAGTGCCTTTCATCAAAAGGCACTTGTTCTCAAAATGCTTTACAAGTGATGTCAATATTAACGTCCCTATTTTACAAAAGAGGAAAGGGTGACCTAGGGAAGTAGCTAACTGTCACGGTTTAAAGCTGGGCTGGCTATTAACCCGGTGGCAGATGCTGTCTGTTAACCCCCCCCCCACCCCCCCCACCCAAAGGGAAAGGGAAAGGGAAAAGGGAGAGAGACTTAGGGGTTGGAAAGTTAAAACAGTTTTAATAAACTATAGTAATGAAACAGAGTATAATAATAATAATAGAAATAATCAAATATATACAAATATATACAAAACCAAGATTGAGAGCTTGGAAATCCTCCTCAGGCAGAGTTGCTCCCCCAGCACGGGCAGAGGGGAAAATGCAGTAGCTCCCCCTGCCATCACACCTGCAGGCTTTTAACTGGAGAATTGGCAAAGCTGGTACCAATCAGTGGGAGACAGGAGGGCCCCTCCCTCCTGAGCCCCACCTCCAGGAGGCAGTGGGTTAGTGATAAATAGGAAAGTGAGAATGACGTGTATGGGATGGAATACCTCGTTGGTCAATTCTGGGCCACCTGCCCCATCTGCTTCTCCCTGCAGGTGCGACCCCCTTCGGCTCTTCACTCGTAAGCAGTGAGGAATTTAGCAGTGACCTTGGTTTCTCTAAGACTAATTGGCCTGGTTTGGGCCAAACCAGGACACTAACCTAGCTGCACTTGCCCTGCAGGCTGGTGGTATAGCTGGCAACAGAACCAGCTGTCTGGGATCTTCATCCTGTGTCCAGTCTCTAAGGTGCACAGCTCTGAAACAAACACTGATTAAAGGTGAATAAAGTGCACAGGCTCCTGTTCCCTCCGAAGTCAGGCAAGGCCAGATTCAGCACTGCTTGTGCTACCTTATCAAATGTACAGTGGGATTACACAGGATTTTTAACAGGATACAGTCTGTAGCGTAGGATTGTTCCTCCAGAGATGAATCATGGTATAGTGAACGAGGCTGCTGCCTGGAATCTCGTCACTTGTTGCTGAAGTAGGAATATGCATAAGGTACAAAACATGGGCTTGCAGGTGGTGGAAGGACAATTGCCTGATAAAGAAAAGCCTCATGCTGGCCTACTCTGGTGCAGGCTGTTGTCCACATTCTCTGCCACAAAGCCTCTATGTGATCCTGGGGTAATCATTCATGGAGCCACAGGTGGCCATGAATGGTGTGTTCCTTATTTCCTGAATTACTTGCAAGCCTAGGGGCTCATTTGGGGCGCATGCAGAACTGCTGCCAATAGTATGCTACAGAAAGCAATTCTTGCCTATTTCAAATTGGGCACTCACTCTGACTAGACACTTCCATTGCTTCAATTTCCTAACGAGGGAATAATGTTGTCCGCCCTGCCCTCTGGGAAGTGTTGTGAAAATAAATGAATTTATGTTGTGCAAGCACAGAGAGCCAGATTTTTCAAAGGTGTTTATTCAAATACAGACAAATATGTAGGGCAATATACCAAACACTCCCAGCAATGCTGGTCCTAATTATTTAAAACTCTATTTAAATGTCTGTCTGCATTCTTGGGATCCTGAAAAAACTATTGAGTCTTTAGGCCTTGGAAACGCTAACACTGTGAATGCCACAGAGAAGGAAATCAGTAAGGAAGTGAATAAGGATATATTTAAGGATATAAGCTGAAGGAAATTTACTGTGAAAGATAATGATGTTCTTCAGAGACAATTGAATTGTGTGCTGTAAATAATGTCTGCCAACGCTGAACAGTTATGGGAAAACAAACTAGTGAATAGGTGTTTGTTAAGAGAGCGTGGCCCATTCCACGTGTGGATTGAAGCATGGGACTGAAAGAAAAATGGCGTGTGATTGTGTTGTTAAAAGCTGTTATCTGAGCATATAGATATGAGGGGGGTAAATGAGGGTTCTACAACAACACTGTGAGTTTTGAATGCCTTCATTTTGTATGCAAATTCCTTGGTTTCTTGGGAAAAAAAAAGTGATTCTGTGTCCAGCCCTCTGAATGCTAAGGCTGGGACATCTAGCTATGCAGGGTGTCTTTAGAGCGTGTGCAGGCACTTACACTAACAAAGAGTGGTAGGCAGCTGCTATTCGCAATCTGGACAGACAGCAATGCGTCTCATGATTGCACTGGAAAAGTGGGCTGCAAGCACCTTCAGTTCTGCTCAGTGCTCAGCTACATGACAGCCCTCCGGTGTTGCTTCATGTTCCCCACCTTTCCCTTGTCTTTCCTTGGGTCTTTTCTCGCTGACCCATCCTCCTGCCCTGTCCCAGTCTCTCCTTCTCAAAGATCTTTACTTGATTCTGTGGCCTTGCTTGCTCTCTTCACTTGACAAATTTATTCTCCTCTCTTCCCTCAGGAATTAACTTTGATGCCCAGCATACTCCAGTTCTCTGTCTGATCTCTCTATTCTAGGAATTTTATTTGTGCCCTGCTTCCATGCTACAGCCCTGCCCTACACCCTCTGTGTTTTTAACATTGTAGTCTCCTTTCTTGGGCTTCTCCTTCAGTCTTGGTCTTTTCCTGTTCCCAGACCCTTCCTCCCTGACTTCTTATCTCAGTTTCTTTGCCTGAACAAGCCCATGTTTCTCAGTGTTGTGTATGCCCAAACACCAGTAAGATCTGACTCCCCTTTCTTCCTATTCTTTCTTTGACCTCTTCTTCCTCTCAGCTTCTCCCTGTCCTAGTGTCTCTCTCCAGTCATTTGCTGCCAGTGTCTGTTTCGTCACCTCTAAGCTCTACATCCATTTCTGTGTCTCCCCTTCAATTGTTTCTCTGTTTCCTTCCATGGCTTGAGCTCCTGCCCTTAGCAGGACTAGATGCCCTGTCCCATCCATCCTTGCAGCAGCCAGTCACACACTCTTTGCCTTGTGGTTGCATCTCCCCCTTCCCAGGCTGTCTCCAGCTCCTAATCCAAGGAGCTCCTTTCCCGATGTGCTCCAGTCCTTTCCTCCAACTCTCCATCACAATTTCTCTTATATTGTCTCTGAATCTCAATATTCTCTTTTTTCTTCTCCCAAATTCTTTTTCTCCTTTCAGCATCTGAGTCACTTTACTGTTGGATGCCAGCAGGGGCAGCATCAGAGTGTAGCAAAGTGGTTTTCTTCTCTCAGGTCCCGTGCCAGGCCTCATGCCAGCCTGGAAAAGCCAAAAGCAGCCTTTGCAGGTTTTCCTTGGTTTTATCTACAGCCTGAACAACACTAATTGCTGTGGAAGGAACAGGTTCAGAGAAGAAGAAGAAAGGTTCAGAAGGAACTGCCAGAATCATTATTGAGGAAGTCTCTGCTAGGAATGTGTGAAGTGTGGTTTCTCTAAGATTTATAATTAAATTCACTTGGACTTTTATGGCAGAAGGTAAAGCCGTAACACAGATAGATAGGCTAATTTTTAGGCTTCTGCTAAATTTTAACATTGTCTCCAATGATATGGGAGTAGTAAAGCCCTTCAGAGGAAATTCCATTAAGAGTTTTTACTTTAAGTGGTGAGATAATTTATCAACTCCAAATCTCATTCTGGGAAACAGCACAATTATTTTGGCTGAATATTTCAAAACGAAAACCAGACAGAATTCCTCGTGAGTTTAGTGGTTGTCATAGAAACTTTCATCCCACATTGTTAAAGTTTCACTAGGTGATGGGTGCACAAAAGCGAAGTTTTATCACAGACACGTTGTGCTGTGTCACTAGTTGGCAGTTCCTATTAACCCGAGTTGGACTTTGTTAATATCATTTCATTTTCTAGCTTTCCTCTTTGCAAAACTATTAGCATTAGAAATGCATTTTAGAATTTGGCCTTCAAAAATCATGGCACCAAGTGGTACTGGCTGCCTACCAGGCTATGTGTGTGAGAATTCCTGTTTGGAATTTGGTAAATTTATAAGATCTCCCCACACCCTTTCTCTGCAGGAGTCACTTAATTTCTTTGTGAGCTTTGCTGCTAAACTGTGCATAATTTGGGGTTTTCATTGTTCTTACTCTGCTTTTGAAGTTGCTTTGTGATTTTTGAAAAGATGTTAATTTTCCTTTTGTTGTTTTCTGTTGGCCACTTAATCCTTTCCCATTCTAATCGTTATTCTTATTGGTCTGCTCAAACTTTTCTGTTGTTTGAAATGTCTGTCATCTAAAACTTGCCTTTGTTCTTCCAACAATGATTTTCGGAGCCTCCCTGCTGAGCTGCATTCCAAATATGTGTGTGGCTGTGGATGGGGGGATTTTGGCCTTCCTTGCTCTTTGACACCTCTTTCCTATATCTGGGCTATCAGCAAATACAAGCAGCTCAGAGAAAACACTCCACTTCTGCTTCCTTTGACTCTGGTTGCCAGACAGCGCTGAATCACAACAAGCTGAATGTCACTTTCCAAATCCCACTACCATTGTGTCAGGGTCTACTATGATGCATTTATCAGATCTGTCTAATCCAGCGGTTGTGGGCTGATGAGTCTGACTGCACCTTAGTTAGAACAATCTTGTTAGAAAATGAATTTCTTTTTAGGTCTCTTGAGCCTCCCAGCTGCTGCTCAGCAGCTCTGCAAACATTTAAGAGCTATGTACTTATCTTTGTTATAAAGTGGAGGCAAACCAAAATTATGAATCATTCCTTCAAAAATAGTTTAGAATTGGATGGAATACCTGAAGGTATCCCTGGAGGTATACACTGATCAGAGGGGAAGTCCAGATATTTATCATGGACTAAATGTTTTCATTTCAGTTCAAAGAATTTCACCTCAAAAGACCTTGGAGCCTAATAACCATCTTCAAAGAGGATGTAGGAATCATAGTTGTGTTGACTTCTGAGAAACTTGGGATCTTAAGGTCTGGATTTTAAAGCTATTTGGGTACCAAGGGTTAGATACAGCTGTATAAGAGCAATATTAGCTACCTAAGCCTAAAATGGAGATCCTTGGCTCAACTTTTAAGTGGGTACGAACACCATGGCCTCGATGGCTGGGCCCAAAGAGCTGTGGTGAATGGAGTTAAATCCAGTTGGCAGCCAGTCACAAGTGGTGTTCCCCAGGGCTCAGTACTGGGACCACTTCTCTTTAATATCTTTATCAATGATCTGGATGAGGGGATCAAGTGCACCCTCAGTAAGTTTGTGGATGACACGAAGTTGGGCAGGAATGTTGATCTGCTTGAAGTTCTGCAGAGGGATCTGGACAGGCTGGATCAATGGGCCAAGGCCAGTTGTATGAGGTTCAACAAGGCCAAGTGTCGGGTCCTGCACTTGGGTCAAAACAACCCCATCCAACTCTGCAGGCTTGGGGAAGAGTGGCTGGAAAGCTGCCTGGCAGAAAAGAACCTGGGGCTGTTGGTCTATAGCCAGCTGAATATGAGCCAGCAGTGTGCCCAGGTGGCCAAGAAGGCCACCAGCATCTTGGCTTGTACCAGAAACAGTGTGGCCAACAGGACTAGGAAAGTGATCATCCCCCTGTACTCAGCACTGGTAAGGTTGCGTCTTGAATACCATGTTCAGTTTTGGGCCTCTCAGTACAAGAAAGGCATTGAGGTGCTGGAGCGAGTCCAAAGAAGGGCAACGAAGGTGGTGAATGGTCTGGAGAACAAGTCTTATGAGGAGCAGCTGAGGGAACTGGGGTTCCCTAGTCTGGAGAAAAGGAGGCTCAGGGGAGACCTCATTGCTGTCTACAACTACCTGAAAGGAGGTTGCAGCGAGGTGGGTGTTGGTCTCTTTTCCCAAGTAACAAGTGATAGGATGAGAGGAAAGGACCTCAAGTTGCGCCAGGGGAGGTTTATATTGGATATTAGGAAAAATTTCTTCACCAAAAGGGTTATGAAGCATTGGAACCGTCTGCCCAGGGAAGTGGTGGAGTCACCATCCCTGGAAATATTTAAGAGATATGTAGATGTGGTGCTTAGGGACATGGTTTAGTGGTGGAATTGGCAGTGCTAGGTTGGACTTGATGATCTGAAAGGTCTTTTCCAATCAAAACAATTCTATGATTCTAATAACCAAAGAGCTATTGGATGAAAATGGGACATGAGCACTTCCTTTCTTGGCAGATGTTTTTTTTTTTTTCATCTCCAGATGGATGGGTGTAAGTGCCAAATATGAGGAGAGGATTTAGGGCTGTGACTTCTGCAGGGGGAGAGATGCCTCATTGCTGCCCTCTGTAAAGTGCCAGGTTTCTAGGGGTGGATGGGATTTAAGGAACCTGCTAGTCCTTGGAACTCCACCGTTGGCTGGCTTAGGCAGCTCCTCACTTGTTGCATTCATTTCTGAGGATATTAAAGCAGCTCTTCCCTGAAGGCCTTGGTGCTTGCACCAACATCACAGCTTCCAGTCAGTGACTTAGCAGCTCAGCACTCAGCATCACAGTGTGGAAGTTCCCTCTGAAATGCACATCCCCTGTTTTTACACTTCCTTTGTCCTGGGTCGAAACGGCTCAGGAACATGAGTCACCAAGGTGCTCTGAAAAATGCGTTCATTTAGGAGAATTTGCCCCTTTCTGAACTTCAGATGACTGGACATGGTGGAACTATGACAGTCTGGTCTTCTTCAGCGACTGTGTTGTGTCCTGGCACAAAACGGTTTGGTTTGAAGTATTTGTGCCTGCAGACCTCATTTAAAATTATCAGCTATTATCAAGGAGAGGGCAAAAACATAAGGAAATGGCCTTTGTGTAACACAAAAGCTGGTATTCTTGACCAGTGCTAAATGTTTTCTTTCACTAACATAGTAAAGGCTCAGTCCTGAAAGCTTTACTCATCAGTTTTTCATGTTATTACACCACAAAGTTGTCACATGAATATACCCATAAGTCATGCTTTGTTTTGATAACTACAGTCATACAAAGACTACTCAATGGCCGCTGCAGGTCACCTCTTGGCTCCCTTGTGGTTTCAAGCCAGTGCTGAGAACTGGCTTTGAGTTTGCTGAAGAGGCTAGTGTCTTGAACTGGCCAGTTTCCTGGCTGGCTGCTGGTCTAGGGCAATACTTGCTGGGCTCAGAGAGGTTTGCAAGACAGAAAATACTGTCATGATGGCACACACTTTTGCAATTTCCATCCAAAATGTTTTAGTTCCTGAGAAAGCAAGCTTGGGATTGACTGTGAGGCTTTGTAAACATATGCCTTTTGACCAAATCATCCTGGACAAGAAAAATCCCAACCCTAAAGGAATGCTGCAGAACATCAAACATTTCATTCAGGGTCTGTCTAAATACAGCTGGTTGTAACTGTGCTAGGTATTACAGAAACAAACTTCTCTCCCCCACCAAGGGAAACTAGCAATCCTGGGAGAAGTCCAGTTTTGCCAGGGTAATCAGGTCAACAGTTGGGCTTGCAGCAACTGAAGTTGTATGGTTAGAAGTCACATCTCTTCACCATCCTGACCATCTCAGCTGGCCCAGTGCAAGTCTGCAGTGTCAACTTAGCCTTACCTTAGCACACCACCCCCTCCACAGCTTAAGACAAATAGCAAATAAACCAAAATCCACTCCAACCTACCTGCCAGAGAAAGGTCTTTTCCTTCTCTGAAAATGTGCCAATTTCCTAATGAATCTCCCAGCCCCGATTTGGGCAACAGTCTGTATTCAGTTCCAGGCGAGAAGCAACTATATTCCCTCTATGAAACTTTTTTAACTTGACAGTGTCTCTTGAGCTAGTGACAAACTGCGCTTTCATGAAAACTAACCAGTAATTTTTCAGTGATGCTCGTTTGGCTGGAGGTGATTTGCCCAAAACACATTGCTGGGAATCAGTACACTGCTGTAGTTCAGTAGTTGGTCTTTGTCAGATACAATCTTTACTTCAGTAAATTCATTAGACTTACAGTACTGCAGTAACAGAAAGACTCCCTTTTGACAATTAGGACCACAAGGGAGGGTTTGGCGAGATGATTGCTCTCTCCTGGGAAGAGATGAAAGACTACAGTGGTAAAGAGAAGAGATTTTTCATTATAGATCTTAAGATTAAACCCTAGGGACTGCTTGTGCTGGAAGTCTGCCTTATGTTTTGGATCAATAAGTGAATTTCAAATGCTTGGCTCCTAGTCATGTTTTTAGGTAATGGTTCTCTAGTTTAGCTCACTCTGATTTCTTGGAGGTGGATTAGTAGGTAATTAAATATGTGGAACAGTGTAACGAAAAACATGATTCTATCAAAGCAAATTAATTGCTAGGTCTGGTTTTGAACTTAGTAGAATCACTGCAAACAATGAATTTGCCATATCTTCCCTAAGTACTTTCCTACTGCCCTGTCTATTTACATTATAATCCTTGGCATTTACTGCAAGCAAACATAAAAGTAATAATTTTCATGTGCAAATACAAAATAGAGTGGGAGACCTGCTTCTCGTGTATATTAATGCTTCCGTGTGGAAACTAGTTGGTGTAAACTATACTTATGCCCCTATTAAACTACTAGAGATGTATAAAGGAGCCTTCTTGGAAATGAAAACCAGGTCATTTATCTTCTTTCGCATCTGTAAACAGAGTTTTTCTTAAATGGCAAAGAAACCATTAGTGCCTGTCTAATAGCACATCACCAAATATTCGCTTTTGTAATAAGGAGTTCACGTGGAGACAGAAATTTAGGAGAAATCTGAGCCAGAGGTGGTTTTGGTCTGTGGGCAACTCCAGCTTCTAGAATACTTAGCCTGGCACTTTTCAAGACTGCTAAATGGAAAGGCAACGCTGCTGCTTTGTAGAACAGGGCAGGGAGAAGTTTCTGCTAAAGACAAACTTTTAAATGTGAGAAAAGCTGAAACTTCAAGCAGTGCTGTGAAGGGTCTTTACGTTAAGAGGCTGATTTGAAGGTAGATGAGTCTCCATCTGTCCCATACACCCTTTCCCTGTACTCAGCCTCAGCTGATCCTTTTAGGATTGCTTTTCTGGAGAGGCTAAAGAGTAGATGGAACAGGAGAGAAAAGAGGGTCTGGCTACCCAAAAGCTACTTCTCCTCTGTTCCTGTGGTTGCTGGAATTATGTATGTACTTATGTATGATTTTTAAGTGTGAGGTGCTTATATTATGTTAATGCAGTTCTTTGGATTTGTTTTAATTTCCTTTTTCGTTGTTTCAGTTATTTTAAATGAGAGGAAAATGTTTGCTTCCGGCAACGTGAGCCCTATAACAGACCTGTTTAATCCTCTGCACCTTGTCCGTTGCTGCTGTGAACAAGAAGGAGCAGGGAGCCATCCACCTTGGTTGTTGCTGCTGTTTGACAGTTCTTGGCATGGCTGGCTTTCCCAGAGGTGCAGCAGCCCAACTATTTACACTGTGGTTGTGTCTACGGATAGGATACCTGAGGAGATCTCCCATCGTTAGACTGCTGGCAGAGACAGTAACAGTGGGAGAACTAGTGTTAGCAGGGCATTGGAGCTTTTAACCATCAAACTGGCTAATCCTCTGGGTATTCTTTGTGCCTCTCTAAGTAAAAACGAAGGCAAGCAATCCAATCCAATCCTGAACATGGCTTTACTTTTCTCAACTTGTTTGCTGGGTCCATTTCACTGGGTCAGTGCACACTAGTACATAAGCCTTACTGAGTTCTCAAGGTTTCCTCTCACTTCATGCAAACAGATAGAGATTTGCTACTGAATTTTGTGAGAGCAGAATCAGGCTTTAATACTGAATTATCAGCCATTTATAAGGACAGAAACCAATTCTATTGATTATTTCCCCCTTGGCATAGCCTTGCTTTATGCTAAAATCACACACAGTTGTTAACCTAGTTTTCAGAGCTGTTATGTGTCCTCCAGCATGGAAAGAACCAGTGCTGCAGTGGTAGTTTTTTCTGTTTGCAGTCAGAGGCTGTTGTTTTTCTGCTCTCCGAAATGCAGGCTGAGGCAGTGAAGCGCTAGGAGCACAGCATGGTAAGAAAGAGGTTCAGGCATCAAGTCACTCTTACTCAAGATGCTAAATCACAGCTTTTCAATTCATCTGATGTTTCTGGCTTGATGATATTTTCTTAATAGTTTAAAGATTTAGGAATCAGCTTCCTTTGCAGTGATATCTGGAAGCAATTCTAAGAACTTGTATGGCAATAAGAGCTCTTCATCTCTGGGTGTCTTACTCCCAGTTAACCTGGTTCAGTTCAGAGTTTTTCTTAAATGGCAAAGAAACCATTAGTGCCCATCTAACAGTGCATCACCAAATACTCACTTTCGTGCTAAGGAGTTAGTGTGGAGATGGAAACTTAGGAGAAATTTGGGACAGAGTATCGGTGGTTTTGGTCTACGCTGATCTGCAGGTGCAGAGAGGCACCTTTGGGTGGGCACTCACCAGCCTGCTCCTTTAGACCCCTCTGGACTGGTTGTGTCAGCCTGAGTGGTACCCAGCACTGTTTCTTTTGTGAGATGTCTCTTTGTATCAGTCCAGCTAGCCTTGCAGTCTAGCTGTGTCTAGGCTCTTCATCCATATTCTCCCTAGATACTACACCTATCTAGACACCCACTTTCTGAGGGCTCCATCTGTGCTGTTCCTGCCTCTCTTCAGAAGGCATCTTCCTGGGCAGCCATTTGCTGAGCCTGTTGCTCTGATCTACCTTCAACAGAGTGTCTGCAGAAAAGTCACGCAGATGAAAAAAGAACCCGCCTAAGCACAGCTTTCCTCAGGCAGCCTACCTCCTGGAAGTGTGATTTCTGGGGTCAGAGTCCTGTGTGTCCGATTTACTTCTCAGTTTCTGTCTTACAAGATAACTATATTGTTATATTCTGCATTTTGGAAGCCTTTCAGATTTTGTAACTCGCCCTAAGATATATTTCAAGAAGTTTCTTCCATTTGATGCCAGCCTGCTGGCCTTGGTGGAGTATTTCTTTCTCTGTGTTTTCTAGCCTTCAGGTTGCTTAATTCACCTATTGTTTTATTATGAGTGAAACTCTTTAGGCTGTCTCAGATGTGGCTTACGACCTTGGTCACCCCACCTGAGGTGCCTTCAAGAGTCTGATTTTCAATAGTCACCGAGCAACCTGAACAATTTTCCTCCCTGGTTTTGTCTCTGCTATTCAAACCCTTACTTTCATTGACAGAGTGTCAGGGGTGGCTTGCTTCTTGACAGTTACAAGCCCCATACTACATCCTTCAGAGAGCTGAGAGCAAGGGAAGCCCTGTTGTACCTCACAGGTGGGAAGGAGAGGGCTCCACACCAGACCCAGTGCTCTGCTGTGGGACTGGGCTGTAACTGAACCAGTTCTTTTATTTATTTATCCCCTGAGAGGCCAACCCACATGGCAGGGGGAAACTAGCCTGATTGATAGCTAGTATGCTCATGTGGGAAAGAGAGGTCTGAATCTCACCAGAGAAGGGAACTGGCCCCAGACCCCTTGATGAATGCTCCATCAGTTCCTCTTACTGGCTGGGATGGCAGCCACATGAGTGGCTCAGCCCTGCTCTTTCTGAGAGAACATGCTGAGGTGCTTCAGGACAGGGGAGGGTTCAGAGAGTGGAGTGGCACTGAGGCAAGTACCATACAGCCCAGAATAAGGCAGCTGAGCCTTGAGGTGAGTGTAGGATTTGAATGTATGTCCTTGGCACTTCCTCTGAGCCATCTGAAGCATCTGTTGTCCATTGAATGGCCTCTTGTGAATCCCTGTGTATGGGCAGATCCCTAGGCACCCTATAATAAGCCTGGCTGCCTAGCTCAGTGCTGGAAATCCTACTGCAGAACCCAGCACCCAGACATGAAGCAGCTGCAGTGTTGAGTGCTGTATGTCCAGGTGCCTTTGTTGATAGGCACCATGTTGGTAACCTTGTTTAGAGAAGCACAAGGCTCTCATTAACTTCAGATTGATTTGTGGGTCTTCAGGATACCTTAGCATGTTGTTATACATCCACAGCCCTGACTACATCATAACTGGATGGACATGTGATAATATCCAATATAAATAAATGAGAATGCATCGGTCATAGAGGGAAATACAATGTGCATTTTCTGCAACACCCCCAAGCCTGTGTGCTGACTTTAATAAATAGCAAAGACCAGCTCTGAAGTATTTTATTCTCTTTTGTTTTACTGATTAATCCAGACCTAGACTGACCTTTCTGCCTGTGGTAGTCATAGTCCATTTGAAATACAGCAGAATATAGAATGATGGGACTAACATAAGTCTAAAGAATATCTTTAACCAAGTAGCTATTCAGATTTTATCATTCTGGAACTAAAGTTAGAATTGCTGAAAATTTGCTTCTTTATATGCACATGATGTTCTTGCTAGCTACAAAAACATCTCTATTCAGACTGAAAACATCTTTACTGATGAAGATGATGTGAATTATCCTAATTTCATTGCTCTTCATGACAATAAAATTATTTTTCACCAATGAATTGGTTACTAATTCCCACTGCAAAGCAATTAATCTACCTTCTTAATACTCTCCAAACATTAGCTGGGTTTCTCTATCTAATAAAATAAATGTGCATTTTTTACAGAAGGCTCCTCATTCGTTCAGCAGATTAGTCGGTCTTGAGAGAGTGTGTTTCGAAGTGACAGCATAAAATCTATGATTGTCCTTTTCTCAGGTCTTAGAGAAGATTCAGCAGCTTAGATGAGTAACTGGCTACCAGATGAGCTAGCCTGCAACTGTAAGCCAAACCAGCATTTTAAATATGAGAATTGGCAATTTCCAAGTACCGCAAATGCAAAGGTGTTTGTGCCTATATTTTGATTATCTACTGTAACAACTACAATCTCCTGCAGTGTATGTTCTCAGTAGAACTACTTGTATGGTGAGAATTTGCTCGTGTTTAGGGACATTGCCAAATCAAAGCATCTACTTCTTTCTCTCCTGTCTAGTCTAGATATTTGTATTGCACCATTGCCTGCAGTAGAAATCTCTTCAGAATGTCTTTTCAGTGGAATTTTTAAGTTGAAATGGCTTTTTAAATGAAGACTGTAATGTTATCCAAAATGGAAATTTCCTTGGTAAAAATATCTAGGTTTAATTACATTTTCATGTTTTCCATTAGGAAAATTGAGAGCTAAAAATCTTCCTGTGTCTGGCAACCTAAGCTTAAACAAGCTGGCTAGTTGTCATCTGACTGGCTGAATTTTTGGGGTTATATTTTTTGATTGTAGAAAACCGGAAAATAGCTTGTGGAGGGGTTTCAGTTTTGCGGTAAAAGTTTCAAAAATTCTGTGGAATATTGTAAATGAATTAAAATATTTGTATTTAGCAAGTTTTTTTTTTACATAAAAACGACCTGAACTTCCAAGTGTGTTCTGAAAGCACTTACTTTGTTGTATTGAAACACATTAGTCCATACTTGCACTAATTTTAGGTATCTAATTTAGAAGGCTGGCTCCGAGGCTGTCTGTGTAATTCAGAGAGAAAACCTGCTACACAGCATGATTCTGGACATGTAAATCAGGCTCTTGCTCTCAATGTCCTCTTGGAGGAATCTCTCTCTCTCCCTTGACCATATGGTATGCCCAGGGAGACCAGCTTCGAAGTTTAATGCTTTAAGATATCCCATGTTGGTATCACCCTCTTACCCAAAGCTGGATTAGGTAAAGAATATAACTAAGATATTTTCTGGGACCGTTGTGATATGTGAGATTAGCTGCATGTATTTGTTAATATAAGTGGGTTGGATGAAATTGTTCTGTGTGTGCATCATGTGTGTGTTTTTCTGTGTGTGAGATAAAGAGAAGGAAAGATTGCATGAATAGCTAAATGAGGTTTCCAAAAATATTCCCTCCCCAGGAGTGTGTGTCTGCTGGCTATCTTTCCCTACCCATCCTCTTGAATTCTCTATAATTTCTGGCATTTTCATGTCTTGCAAGGCATCCTCCTCTCACAGCATCGTCATTCCTTCCTTAGTCTCTCTTCCTTTTGTCTTAGAGCCCCATGCTTCTCTTGGCCTAGTCAGAATCTCTCCTTCATGCTTTCATAATGTCTTTCTCCACTATGCTTCAAGCCCTCTTTCACTAGTTCCCAGCTCCCCTACTGCAGAAGCAAAGCTGTGTAAGGACCTAAAAGACCACCTGTCTTCTAACTCAACTGATTGCTTGGCTATGGTCTGTTGCTAAGAGTAACCTGAGCCAATGCAAAGTGAAGAGGAATACAGACAGTACTCAGTTGGCATGGATGACAAAGAAGGTACTTTGCTATGGAAAGTCAAAATGGCTCCATAACACTGAAGGGAAAAAAAAATCATAGAAACAGTGAGCTGAACAGCATCTTGAGAGATCTTTAGGCTCTTCCCTGTCCTGCAACAGGGAGTGTACAAATCATTGTATTCTAATTAGCTTTACTCCCCTTTCTGCTCTCCTTTGCTAAGTAGAGGAATTGTTCAACCCAATATGCTGGGTGGTGGTTAGGTCTAGGGCAGGAAATCCTAGTCCCCACAGTATGCAGGGCCAGCACCTGGCTCCTGAGGAGCCCTGCTTTAAAATTACCTCTGCTGTGTTTTCAGTTAAAAACCTGAGTGTTTCCATGAGGTAGGAGTAGGAGAACCGTGGACTTCAAACAGCACGTCTCAGCCAGTTTGGCTTCAGCATCATGTCACACAGCAGACAGTCCCCTCATGACCATGCCATGGCAAAGGGCCTGGTGCTGCCTTCTCTCCTATTTGAGAAGCCCCACCAGGCAGACCTAGAGTTAGACCTAGACCATACCATCTTTGCTTGTTGAGGAGATGTAAGTCAGCATCCAGTGGCCAAAAAATACCTTGTACCGTAATGTCCCCGAATCCGCGAGGTCCGTAGTCTTTTCTGAGAAGGGAATTGTATTAGTTTGGCACAGTTTGTTCTTGACAAGCCCAGTGTAACTGTTTGTTATCATCTTCTAGGTACTTGAAAAATGGTAGGTTTTTTTTAATGAGTTTCTGTTTTTCAGGGATCCTTGTTTTGCTGACAGGTCTGTAATTCCCCCACCTGTTTTAGAGAAGTACTGTGTTCTCTATCTACCAGCCATTCAATCAAGGCTCTCAGATTACTGTAGCTAGCTTCTTAACATGCGAGGGAGGATTTCATCAGACCCTGATGGTTTGAACGTCCTTAATTTGTCAAAATATTTTTAACCTGTGTTTTCTACACTGTGGCCTACCTTGCTATTTTCTTGCTAATACTAAGTCATAGTTAACTTTTTTTTGTGAATACAGAAAGCAGCATGTTATCATATAGTTTACATCTCTGTGGGCTCTTCTCCACTCCTGCTTGGAAAAGCACTGCTTTTACTCCTCTCATTTATTTCTTATTGCCTTTATCTCCCTTGTCACCTGACATTCATTTTTATTCCTATGTGCTTTATCTGTTCCACTTCACTCATCCTTAGTTACGTGCTTTTGCTTTCATTATTTGCACAAGCCCTTTTTGATATTCTGGTCACTGAGGAACTCAGCATTCAGGCTCAGAGGTTGCATCAAGACCTTTCTTTTGAATCTTGTGCTTTGCCATTGCACGTTCAATATAGTACCCTTTACTAACTCAAAGGTATCCCCAATTATCTTCCTAGAAGACTCTACCAGCCACTTGCTTAGCTGGTGAAGTCTGATCTCCTGAGATCTATTATTCCTTTTCTGCTGCTCTCATGTTTCCTTTTTCTTAGAATACTGAACTCTGTCACTTAATTCAAATTATCTCTCAATTTGTCACTTGCTAATCAATTGGAATTGGGCAAAAGGCATAGTCAAGCCTTAGTATCTTCCTCCACCTAAAATAAAAAGCTGCACTCAGCATGTTGCAGGCACCTGTCCCACTGAATTGTTTGTCCAGGAGATGCCCATGTACCATCAGATATTCTCTTTGGGTTCTTCTAATATTTGCTCAAGAAAAAACTTATTTGTCCCCCTCTCCTTTTTTTAAGTGGTCTGTAGTAACTTTCTAACATTATATTGGTGCCATTTTTTTCATCTCTGTTTTTAACCTGATGATCAACAAAGCCATCTTTTCCCTTATTTGAGTCTCATAGATCTATCTGCTAGAGGACAGATGAACCTTCGTGTTTATTCCTGCCTTTCCTTCCTGTAGTGATGCTCTAGTCCAGAAATTTGTTGTACCAGTGAGGTGTGTACATGTTAGGCCTTTAAGAGATGATCACTACACTGGGTAGTCTAAATCCTGCTCTACATGATGCCCCTGAGCTATCCATTGGCCTCACTGGAGTTACATAAGCACAGCTGGAACTGATGTTTGGACAAATTAATCTCTGAAACTTTTATCTCTTTATCTTTGTTTGTTTGTTTGTTTTGTAACCAACAATAATACAAGGATAACAGTTGACTATTCCACCCAATTTTCTGCAGTAAAGGGTATGTTATACTAGCCCTGTGCTACTTCTCATTTAGTAAGCAGATTCCTAATTTGGAGAAAATGGTTTCTTTTGCTTCTGGTTAAATAAATTCTTGGATGCTTAAAAATGAAATCTGATTCCTAATTGAAATGGTTTACTTCCATTGTGAATTTGCCAGTTTGTTATTGCAGAGTTGCACATGATTGCCAGGCTCTAGCACTGCTGTGGATAGGGAGGGTGGGGGGGAAAATCACTGAAGTATTTAATTTGAGGATAATAGTCCTGCAAATGAATGTCGTAGGCCTTGAAAAAGGCAAAGGGAGCTCAGCCTACTCCACTAGATTGTCTTCACCAAAACTACCTCCTGCTCAGGGTTATAGATTTGGGTGAAGTAATCTTTCTACTGCCTAATGAAGAAATGAGGTGATTTTCACGTATTTTTCTCTGTTAAACAATTAGAGCAAGCGCAAAAACATGCCTACAGACCATGTCTGGGTAGGCATTTTGTCACATCTCTCTTTCTGTGGGATGATTTTTGACCTCTTTTCCATTCATACACTGCTTGTAAACAATGTTGTTTTTTTAATATACTTTTATTGTGCCAATTCTGGGGCAGATTTATGGGGGCTCAGGGACTCTCTTATTCCTTTTTCATCCTCTCTATTTGTTCCCCAGTCTTCCAGATTCTTGGAGGCAGTATAAGAGAATATACCACCTTCTGTTCTGCATTGAGGCTGTATTTAAGTCCTGTTCTTCGCAGTCACTTCAGAAACATTTCAAGCAAAGTATCCCTCATTTTGGGATTATACATGCTGCGTTTACTGTATGCTTTTTCTATTAGCTACAACTACTATGTAATACTGGCATAAGAATTAAGCAAATTCATATCTCTTCTGTCCTAAACAGGTCATTGATGCTTTTCTTCTGGACTGCACTACCAGGCCAAATAAGCAGTGTGCTGTTGACCCTCTTCCCTGTTTGAATCAGGGCTAAGGAACAGGGAAGTGAGGAAAAGGTTTGCTGACAGCACTTTTAAAGCCCAGGGGAAAGACTATTTTGGGCATAGAGGTGCTCCCAGAGTGGTAGGAAACTTTAGACCCTTCACAACTTACCCTTTGTGGGAGATGTGAAGAGAGGCCTTCCCAGGTGCGTGAAATCTGAGGATTGTGGGTGGATCCACCTGGGAAAAAGAGAGAAATGTGGAAAAATGGCAGCATTCTCTACTGCAACATGCAGATATACTCTACCTACCCAAAGGCAGAGTATGGTAACTGCAGATGTGAAAAAGCACCCTTGTGACTACAGATGACCCCTGCTCCATGTGAGAATTAAGATGAAAGAAAAATCTGGAGTAATGTCTTGCAAGTGCTTGCAAGTCATGAGCTCAGAGTGAGGGTGAAAGTTCAGACTTAGCTCTGTGTCCTACTTAGGAGCTTCCAAGTGTAGTCTAACTTGATATTTCTTGTTCCCCTCCAAGTAGTGTCTAATGTTCTCTGAATGGAAATTTCAAATCATAACACTTAAACACAGAGGCATTACACAACTGTGCCTTCTGGATACAGCCCCAACAGCTGCCCTGGCAGGCTTTGGGCACAATGATGATTCTTATCGGTTTCTGTGTTGCGAGAATGTCTAGAGATCCCAGTGTGCCAGGCGTTGTACAAACACTTTGGAAAAAAAATTCCCTGGCTGAACGAGCACACGGCCCAAATAGCCAAGGCTGAGAGTGTTGCTCGGGACATGGGGGTGTGGGGAGATGTAACGATTTTCCCAGCTCTGCAGTTTGATAGCAATGGTGAGGACAGAGTGCAGTTCTCCATGTTTCAGGAGGGCCTGCTATCTGTGCTGAAGGGTGGGAGTGTTCCTGCTCTACCACCTTTTAGAGTAGCACAGCCAGGAGAAAACTCTGCAACAGGAGAATTTTTTCTTCCCCCATCCTCCTGCATGCTCACCATTGAGCTAGTTCAGTGTAGCTTGTTTAATACTTGGGGAATTCATCTTCCTGGAAAGATGGGACCATCTTACAGTATAATACTCTAAATGCAGTTCCTCGCTTGGCTGAGGAGACCTTATCATGCAGTGTCCTGTGATCATCCTGTGTACTCAGACTGACATCGTAAACTGTGGGAATATTTCTACAATCAACAACAGTTTTACTGTATGTTAAAAGTTTTATTTTCATACACAGTTTGCTGACACCCAGAAGGCTCCTTTCTTTGTAGCAGAGTGTATCTCACGAACAATTCTGCTTTGGGCTACAGGACATCAAAGTTAATCTTTTTTCTACTTCTCTCCCAGAAACCATGATCTATGAAGTAGCCTCCCTTGAAATAGAGTTGCCTTCAGGGCAGTACACATTCATTATAACATACTGGAACATGAAAGAATAAAATAAATATCATTTGATTGTAAAATACATTTATATTTTCTAGCCTAATTTTAAAATGGAACAAAACAACGGTCAAATCCAAATGTTCTAAGAACCATTTGTTTCAAAGCACATAACCCTCCAGCTTGCTCACTCTTAATCCAGTTTAGATCACTTTGTATCTATTCTAGAGCAAAGACTTCAAATTCAGAAATTTTCCTTTGATTTCACTGGACTTTGGGCTGGGATATAGGGAGCAGACCCTGTGGAGGCCAAAACAAGTGGCAAAACACCAGCACTGTGACAGGGGTCAGAGAGTAGCTTATTGAACACTTAACTCTTTAGGTACTTCTAGTCACCAGATTCATGGGGACAATCAGGATTCATATTGTGCTATGAGAATGACATCTGCAGCATGATGTGTATTGGCTGAACAGAGGCTAACAGAAAAGGTATGAAACTGCAGTCTGATAGATGTTTCTGGAGGAAGAAGGAAGTATTTTTGGGACTGACTTGAGCAATCTTGATCTGCTCTGCCATTCTTAAATGCAGCCTTGATACATGTCCAAGTGTGTCTTGACAATGCCGTCCTCAGCATGGGCCTAAGACTTGTGTGCAGGCATAGCATGATGATTGGTTGAGTTTTTTGGGGATGTTGCAGCAGCATATGGCATGCACCTCAGCAGCATATTTTGAGTTTTTCTGAGTTTATTGGGATTCTTAAATGAGATTATTGGAAAGAAAATTCACATAAAAATATCACAGAAACATCTGGAAAGAGACTGCTATATGAGAAAAGAGCCACATCCCTAATGACAATGGATTTTACTGCTGCCCAGCTCATAACTTCAGATTACGATACGAGCCATAAGTATTTTCCAAAGGGCTAAATTTATTTGTAATTCTCACTGGGGTTTGCCTCACTAGGCATTTGCAACAGCTGTGTGTATGACTGTTGGCCACCTGCTGCACGTATTGCCACCACATTGTGAGCTTCTACTGCCAATGCAATGACAGAGCCTCAATGCTGCTTCTTCTGAGGGTCTCCTGAAGGATCAGTGGTTGCAGCAGATGGTGGCAATTTTGCTGTCACCTTCAGGAGGAGCAGATTTGGGCCTCTAAATTGCACCTTTTTATATATAGTATCCAGTGCTATTTTGCCTGGCAAACATTCAGAGTAAGTCTGTTTCCACGTGGCTCCTCCCCTGTGTCGCAGGACAGGGCTCTTCGTGTGCATGTGAATATCTCCCAGATGTTGTGCATTGGACAAATTTAGCACTAGAGATGGGATGTGGCATCATAGCACGTAGTCAGGATTTTCCTGGAGGGAATGGAGAAACTTGTATTATACTAGAAAGGGTAGGTTGCTGTGTAATCTGCTTCACTTGGTTTTGTGCTGTGAGAACTATTTCTTTTTTGCATGACCTCCAGAGTGGTCATGACAGCCAGGCAGGAGTACACAACATCTAAATTTGGCAGAGTCATTGAAAATGTATCCCATTTTGTTTGACAGATGTCCACTGAGATGGGAAAGAACTTTCCCCTGCCCCTTAGGTTGGCTGGGGACTTCAGCAAGCCTCCTCCAAGGGAATCCTGATATTGTTCTCCAGCGCTGAAGCCAGGTAATTTATTTCAGTTCTCTGTTGAGAATTTGAGCAATTTCTCCAAGGGCTCAAGCAACGCATTCATGTCTTCATTGTTTGCCATTATATTTTTAATATGTGTATCCCTGAGATCTAATTTGGAGATCCTATTGTAATAACCTACCAAAGTTGTTGCTTTGAAGTTGCACCTGGCATTTCTGAGTCATCAAAGTAATCAGGGCTCAAGTTAGGAAAGAGCTGGAATGTACATCTCGTTAGCTTAACACAAATGAAATTTTTTTTGTATGGTATGAAGGAAGATGGGAAGGGACACCAGAGGGAAATGCCTTTGAGTGCATGGAGGTAACCAACAGTGGAATCTGACTCCTTGCCGGTGTATGGGTTTTGCTTTTTCATCTCAGTAGCGTAATCTGAAAGCATCCTTGGCCGCCTCATTTACACTCTGCTGGCTTTGCATGGAGGCAGGCTTTGCCCAGAAAAACCTGCAAGGAGTTTAAGTCTTTTCCAGCTTGTCCCTGACCTTGTGTGCACCCACATCTTTAGGTATAGGCCAACCTAGCAGCAAATGGGGCACTACTTCATGGAAGCCACTAGTTGTTTCTATATTAGTAAAATAAAGACTACAAGGGCCTGAGCTCAGGCACTGCAACTTGATTTTCCCTACTGTTTAATTATTAAGTTAATAATTTAATAGGTCCTGGGGTGGTGGTGGCAGGGGGCTGCCAGCTCCCTCAGTGCAAGGACCGTTACTAAAAGAAAGTTTGAATGCGTCCACCCTGATTTGTGGGCTAAGAGAGTTTAATAGCACAGATATGGCCGGTCTGTGCCAGTTGACCTCAGGGTCAGTGTGTGAGCCTTGCCCCTGTGCAGTCTACTATTACAGGTGTAGCCAGTGATGCAGGGTCTGTTTCTATACAAGAGATCATGATAGTGAGCTTGTCAGTTACTGCCATGATGAGATTCTTTTCAAGCTCTGACACTCCCTTCAACTGACCTGCTCATTTGGCAGTGTGGAAGACCAGGCCTGGTAGTTGCTTCTGTATAAGATTTCTTTCTGCTCCAGGGAAGCTGGAGAATGGAAATTCTACTAGCATATGACTTGTCAGGTCAAGAGCACTTATTTCCCCAACAATATATCTGGAGCTTTCTGCAGCCTAGCTGGTTACCTGCAGGGTTGCAGCGATGCTGCCCTGCCTTGGGTTATGCTTCTGCTCTCACTGAAATCAACAGTGACTTCAGCAGTTCAGGACTGGACCACAAACTACAGCATTTCTGGGATCCTTCAAGATGAAAGGCACTTCACGTGGGTAAGTTATCATTATTTGTTATTATCCTCTCACTGATCCACTTTGGAAGACAGATGTGCATTCTTCCCCCCGCCCCCGAAAACTGATGAAACATGCAAATCACTTCTTAGATAAAAAAAAGCCCAGAAAGTCAACACAATACATTGTGAGTTATTTGGTTTTTAATCTCTGAAAATGAGCCAGGTCAAACAGACACAGCTCCTCTGATAAATTGTTATTCTTAGAGATTTCATCCTTCCATGGAAAAGTACTGAGCTGGCTCTCTGATCTCCTCTTACACTGTCATCAGCATACAGCAGTGGGCCAGCGGAAAATTGGAGAAAACCAGCTGCATGTAGAGTGTTAAGGGCATTATTTTTAGATGCTTCATTTCTTTCTGACTACACACACTTCCCTGTGGAAAACAAGGCTGTCTATCCTAGTGACTTACTGGCAGCTGTTGCATTATGCACGGTAAAGCTGCTTCTTAGAAGTGGGATGCTAAACAAAATAAACAGGAGGAAAACAGACCTATAAATTTGTGTAGTGCACAACAGGAGAGATGAAGGAGATTTGAGAGTGAATGCATGGGAGTCTTTGGAAAGCGTGCAAGTCCTCCCTTCAATAGAGGTATGAACTTGAGGGGTGTAACTCCAATTGAATCTCACTCTTCCTCTGACTGGGATGTTTGCTTTCTTATTTCCTCTACCTGTTGTGACATCTAACAAGTACCAAAGCTGAATGCCAGATTTCCTTCCAAATGCCTATCTGCTGTCACAACAGGGCTGCTAAAGAGAGGAATTCCCAGTCCAGATCTGCTGAGAACTATGATAGTAATTAAATGTATGGTGACTCCAGTGCAGGTGGTAGTTTGAAACACGTGCACACATGGATTGCTCCACTGCCTCCTGCTGACAGCCCGCCCATTATCTCCTAAGGCTGATTTGCCAGTTAAGCTGGATGCAGTTAGATACGCAACCTATCGTGTGCTGAAAAGGCTCAGTCTTCCCCTTTCTTCTGGCCCTGCGAGGTCTTACCTAAGTGCAAGAAGGAGGCATCTCCAGCAGCACAGCAAAACTTGCACCTCTAATTGTTAGGTCATCCTCCGTATAGTGAGAGCAACATCTCATATGAAGAAAAGACACATGTGAAATCCATGGGAGGAGGACAGCAGGGAGAATCTCTCCCTCACTCAAAATCTGTCTTAACCACTCACACTAGTCATTCCAGTTATAAACCTTTCCTTGCCCAGATTCCTTAAGGGAAACGGGAAAGAAGAGTGTAGTGGGGTTTGCACAGGCACGTGGCTGTGATGGCTACATGTCTGGGTTTCTGGGGCATCATGTAGGTTCTGGATGTGAGTAGAAGAAGCTTTAATTGAATTTTCACTTGTGACAGCGTTTCGCATTTGGGTTACAGATGGCTACAGCTAAGATAGCTTGTCAGAGGCCTATTGTACATTATAGCGCCTGGGAAATATTTGGTATAAGGCAATGTGTTCCCCCTGCCCCAGAAACTGTTACGATCCTAGAGAAAAATGTTACATTTTGCCTGACTTCAAAGAAAGCTAACAGTATGTTAAACCTATATGTTTTTCCAAACAGTCCTTCCTCCTAGCTTTTGGGGCACTTCATCTACTCCTGAATTGTTGGAATTGGCAGCATGTCTTACCTCTGAGTACACATCTTTGTGAGCATCCTGACAGCCAGTGGGAGTGAAATATGAATGTGCTCCAACCTCTCTTGCTACCTCAGGTGACTGTTTTGATGCCAGACAACTAGTGAAAAACCTGAATGTTGCCAGAGCAGGATGATGCCTGTTACTGAAAAATTAATTATTCTCTCTTGTGACACACACAAGTATATGCATGCACATGTATAGCATAGGTAGGTCTCCTGCATTGTCCAAAGTTTAGACCTACACATTTATTGCTTGGTTTTGCCAATCTTGAACCATTTTAGTAGGTATTTCCTAGGTCAAGTAGCCACTTCAGATCGATGTTTTTGGGGAAGGCTTGCCTAGATTAGTTCAATCATTTCCAAGAATAAGGATATTGAAAATTGTTGTTTTGTCCACACTGCATTAAAAAAAATAAAATTCTTTCAGAGGTTTTGCTGAGAAGCTTTGGTGTTTCCATTCTTGTGATTTCGCAATGGGATGCCATAGTGTCACGGGCATGCCTTTTGCTATTTTTCCAAGATAAATTGCCTCTATTTGGCCTGCTTAACAACTCATGAAATTTGACAGGCACATGTAGTCAGTGGAGAGATTTAGAAAACATGGCACTGAGGCATGCTTCAGACCACGACTTCAGAAGCTAAGCAGAAGTTTATAGGTGGCTGCTTGAAATGCTGCAGTGCTAGGCACGGAGACTGAGAGCAGAAAGACTGTTTTGTGTGCTCTTAGTGCTCCAGAAACCATGCCAGAAAGCAAGATGGAGGGATTACAAAGGGAATATAAGGGCAGTACAAGTGACTGAAAAGGAAGAGACAAAGATTTGATCAGTACAGATGAGCAAGTAATGGAGAACTGTTTTGACAAAGTATGTACACGCTACAACTGGCTGCGACCATCAAAGTCAGCATGGGAGATGGTGAGAATTAAAGATAAGGAGGCCGTTTCGGTTTAATCCCTTTTGCTTTATGTAACCATTGCTGGTACCACCTGTATTTACATGGGCTATTTGGGCATACTCACCTCCTCCAGGACTCAGCAGTCTGGATGAACTGGAGTCATGCACAGACAAAGGCTGGTGTTGGCTGCAGCTTTGCTTGGAGAGTTGTTGAAATGGGGACATGCGTTTTCAGTGACGCAGAGGGTACAAAGCACAGTAAAAACAGTCTGGGTCTGGGCAGATGAACACTGACATGGCAATACAGATTGTCTCCCTGTCTCTTGGAGGAAGTGGCCAAGATTGGCAAAGTGATATAGTTTTTGGCTGGAGAAAAGTAGCACTGGAGGAGTTCTATGTTACCTGGGGTCCAAGACCCCTGGTGCTTATACTCTTGGTGACAAAAACCAGCACAATCCTCCCCTTGCTGCTGCCTCACAGTGTCATACAGGAGGCCCATGCTATGCTCAGCTGCCCTGTCCAGCCTGCAGGAGGAGGGATAGACAGACAGAGCCAGAGTGCTTATGGGAGGGAAGTCTCGGCATATTGGGCAGACTGGAGACACACTGGGAGCAGAGTTTGTAGTTTAGTTGGTCTGCAGTTACTCATTTGACACTCTAGGCCGTGCTGGGTATACTGGGTCTTGTGGAAGCAGCGAGCCATAGGGATGCCAGGTCCTATGCATGTGTGGATAAGCACAAATATTTCTAGCGTTTGCCTCCTGTCTGTTTCCCTCTTGTATAGATGTCCTTTCACTCCTGTTCACTTTCTAATGTGAACATGGGTCTGGACTGGAAGTCTTTGTGTGTACATGGAAAGATCACCCACTATTCATCCCTCAGTGACTGAATAGAGACCTGGAAGCTATTCCCAAAGCAGTGAAAAGCCTTCTTCCTCTATGGTGCTGACCAAATAAACCCTGTGGTCATCATCTTGAGCTTGGAGAGGACAAAAACCCCATATGAATCTCTTGGGGAAAAAAAGTAAAAAGCATCTTACTTATTTAGACATTGTATGCATGTCCTAGTATCCTAGATGATAGACAGCAGTGTTATGACTAACTAGGAAGGTTCTGGAGCTCTCCACCTCAGAAGAGGACACAAAAGTGCCAAGGTAGAGCAAATCAGTTAACTTAGAGAAGTTGAGGGACAGAGAAGATTGGTTTTGGTTTTGGTCTTATAGTGGTCAATGGCATTAATCCTGAACAATGTTTTGCTGTTCTAGCTGCATGATAAACACTGGAAACTGCTCTTGCTGATAGAATATCTGGAAAGTGCTTTGTTGTTGAAGTACTTCAGAGCTGCCTTTTCACTATTTACGGCTTTGCAAGTGGAACATGGGCAGCTGAGAAGCTGAGAAAGATCAGGGAGGCCTGCATGCCTCAAGGTTATTATTATTTGTTTAGTCCTCTGTTTTATACACACTGGGGACTGATAGCATTTCCCTTCCCTTTTTGATTATTTTCAATTCTTTCATGAAATCTCAGGAGCCTCTACCATTGTGTCCTAACAGTCTGTTTATTGTGCTTGTGTCATTATTTACAGGCCTAGTGTCTGCTTAATGTGTCTAAAGCCTGATTTATACTTCCAACTAATGTAAATGTACACCCCAATATTGTTTAATCCCCTCCTGCCAGGCTCACACAGTTGACTGCATAGTCACAGAACAGAATTCTCTCTATCTGATCCCATTAGGCTCTCCAAATTCAGAGCTCTGCTCTATTCAGCACCTTCTAACTGCAGACCCAGAGAGCTGGCTGTATAGGTAGGTGCCAAACAACTTGATACCGTGATTTTGTTTATAATTTTGGGTTTGTGTAACAGCATGTTGAGTATAAGCTCTCATATGAAGTCTCTGCTAATCAGCAGAGGCAGCAACGTGATTTAGCATACTTTGAGGAGCAATAGAGGTCATTATACATGTGAAAAAGCAATGGGCTGTGTCTTCGCAGGAGATAATATAACTTGGGATCTGCATCTAAATACTGCTTTCCTTGCTGTGCTGCTTTGCTCAAACAATACAGACAGAGCTGCCATTACAGTATTTACATCTCATTTTTCAAGGTGAACTGAGAAGAACAAGCAATAATAATGCTTCTTTATTGTGAATTGCCTCTGTAGATCCTCACTCTTGGGAACTTGCCTCAGCACAGTCCATAGAACATCTCTGGCACATCACTGGGGATTGATTAATGCATATTTATAAAGCACTTAGATATCTTCCAAGCAAAGATGTGAGGCATACATTGTGTTATTTTTAAAATTTTGCGAATATGCTGCTCCTAGCACTGCACACTGCCTATGCTAGGCTTTCAGAGTCCACACACTCAAAGCAGGCAACAGCAGGAAGTAACAGGCAGTGCTCAGAAGCTTTGAAAACCAGTTAGGTAGAGGAGAGCACTGGTGATGCACGTGTATAGGTCTCCATATATGTGTACATTGGCAGAGCGCTACCAGGGTCACTCACCTCTGCTATTTGCAGAGTTGTCACCTGAAAGGAAGTCTCTGGCTAATTCTCTTCCTTCCTTCCTTTACATTATTTGGAAAATGCTGTCTCAGTCATTGGGAAAGTGCTAGTACTGAATGGCTTCCCCTGAGCATGAGTGGTGTCAGTATCTGGGGCAATGGTACCACTCATAAAGGCAGGTTGGGGAGTGGAGGTGGGCCCTTGGTTTCTCTAACTGTTGGGCTGTGGGAGACTCAATCCAAGTGCTGTCTCTGCCTGCCTAATGAGCCGATTGAACCAAGTGTCCCACCTCTTTGGCTATGTGATAACCCCAGGCACCCTGACTACTCTACACTCTGTGTTGAAATAGCAAGCAGGTCTGTGGTCCTACCTTGAGGTCTCCCACCCACTTCTGTGCTACTGAATCCTGGCCCAGGGAATATGTTACACACAGCAGAACAGCTTCAAGAGCAAGTGAGATGTTGCCCAACTGGGGTTCGAGCTGATCTCTGCCAAGGCTCCCCTTTTTCTGACCCTGCCAACATGTTTCACTCTAGGAAAGCCCTCACATACATGTGACCATAAGTGAGCTACTGAAAAGGGCTGATCTGGCTGAAAAATTAACCTGGAGATGAGATCACAGGCAGATCTGAGTTCAGGCAGTTCCCTGAACTCTCTGCTTGTTGTTAGTGCTGACAGAAGAGGTTGTGAAATTGAGGCTCTGTAGGGAAAAGAGAAGAATTGGGCTGCTGGGAATTTGTATTGGCATATGAGGCCAGGTTTTAGTCCGATAGTTCAAGTGTCATGCTCTAACTTTTCCCTCATGGAAGCTAAACATGAATGTCTAAATTGAGAAAACTGGTGCTTGGTACCCCCACCTGGAATAAGATTTAAAAAAAAATAAATTCATAACCAAGCAGCATCTGATAAGACAGTGAACTGCTGATTTTTGTAAAGAACTCACTATGCCTTGTGGGATAGTTTTTTTTAGAAATATGGCCCATAGCATAACAACATAGAATAAAAGGGTTTTTTCTATATGTATATGTATGTGTATATATAAATATGTATGTAATATACATATATGCATGTATACACATACATAAACTTAAAAGTGGCATGGCTATTACAGTTGTAAGTCACTTGCTAGACAGATTTACCTTATGTTTATAGTGTTAGTGTTACATGTACTTTCATATTTTAGTGATGGTAAGAGACAAATTATAGCCACAGTTCCTTAGAAAATAATTTCCAAGCATTTTGGGGCACATATTGATGGTATGTTTCTTGATTTAGCTTGCCTTAGGCACCACAGATCTCTAGGTGTTTTCCTTGTCCCAACCTCTCTTTGCCACTGCAGAGCACCGCTGCAAAACCCAAGCTTAACCTGGTTCTAGGCAGCTGATGGGAGAACTAAAGCCTGAGCTGCTCACCAGCATTTTGCCATTGACAAAATTTTTTGGATCTGTTGGTCTCAGAGTTCAGTGCTGGTGCTCTGTGGTTCTCTGCTGTTTTTTTTTCTGTTGCGCTCTGTGTTCTGTTCTAGCAGGTGGTTTTGCAGAATGTTTATGTCCCAGAGGATGAGATTTCATTTTGAACTCAATTAGGAGTAAAGGGCCACTTCAGCACTCTCCTCAATAAACTCTTGTTTGACTAGCCGAAAGCTCTGCTTGCTCTGAGCCAAAGAGCTGACGCAGGAGTTGTGTCAGTAGAGGACTGACAAGGCACAGCAGGAGCTGAAGGGGGAAAAATTCAATCATCAGGGCAATGCTGAGGAAGAAGAAGGTTTTGAGCAGATTGAGGGAACAAGCACAGCCATTCACTCACTGCACAGGCATGTGTTTGGCTCAGGTGACAAACTGAAAACTTTATAGGCCTTTTCTCCACCTCAAGGAGGAGTAGAAAGTCCCTCTCCTTTTCAGATTTTCCAATGGAAAGGGCTCCAGGATGCAGGGCTGGTCAGCTCAGCCCAGACACAGGCTGACATCTCCTCCTGGAACTGCTCCATGCTAAGGGGACAGATCAGCTCGAGTCACTGCTGGTGTTGCAGTAGCTACACCAGTCTTCCTTCCCCAGAGGAGAAATGAACTTGGAGAGAGAAAGCTGTACAAAGGACCTTCGTTTTGTAAAGGGCTTCTCCTGTCCCTTTGGCTGACCAGTGTC
Source organism: Nyctibius grandis (assembly GCF_013368605.1). NCBI lineage: Eukaryota > Metazoa > Chordata > Aves > Nyctibiiformes > Nyctibiidae > Nyctibius > Nyctibius grandis. The sequence continues at coordinate 20,418,533 of NC_090659.1, forward strand.
CACAGGCACAGTGCTCCTGAGCAACCTGATCTAGTTGAAGATGTCCCTGCTCATTGCAGAGGAGTTGGACTAGATGATCTTTAAAGATCCCTTTCAACCCAAACTGTTCTATGATTCTATGATTACTCCGGGGGTGAGGTGCTCGCAATGCAAGCATTGTGGGTGTGGGCGTGCAGAGCCTGCCTGCAAGAGGCTAATAGGCATGTTCTGTGCTCCCGTTTGGACTTTCACTGGTTGAGGCATGAGACATGGACTTGCATTTGACCACATGCCTGATGTGAAGCTGCTGTACCGAACAGATACTGAGGTGCCAAGGACAAAGCAATATCATCCCTTCCTTTCTGTGCAGGACTTACAAAGAAAGTAATGTAGGGAGCCATACTTGTGCCATGAAATAGGCATGTTAGGCACTGATGAAGGCCAATTGATTTGCCTTATCAATGGGAAGCTAAGATGTTGGAGACATCACAGTTTTGGGTACCTACATAAGTAAAAAAATTCTGAAAGCAGAGAGGACCCTATAGTTTAACCAGAAGAGAGGCAAATTCAGGCTAGAAAAAAGATGCTTGTTTCATCCAGTGACACTAGTACTTTTCTCCCTGCATAACCTCACAACATCCTTGTAATCCTCCTGAGTTGCCTGCCCCTTCTTCCAAAGGTCATAAACTCTCCTTTTTTTCATGAGTTCCAGCCAAAGTTCTCTGTTCAGCCAGACCGGTCTTCTTCCCCACTGGCTTGTCTTTTGGCACATGGGGACAGCCTGCTCCTGCACCTTCAAGATTTTCTTTTTGAAGAATATCCAGCCTTCCTGGACTCCTCTGCCCTTCAGGACTGCCTCCCAAGGGACTCTGTCAATTAGGCTACTAAACAGGCCAAAGTCTGCCCTCCAGAAGTCCAAGGTAGCAGTGCTGCTGACCCTCCTCCTTACTTCTCCAAGAATTGAAAGCTCTGCAATTTGGTGATCGCTATGCCCAAGTCAGCCTCCAACCATCATATCACCTACAACTTGTCTGTTTGCGAAGAGCAGGTCCAGCGGGGCACCTTTCCTAGTTGGCTCACTCACCAGCTGTGTCAGGAAGGTCCATACACTCCAGGAACCTCCTAGACCCTTTCCTCCCTGCTGTATCGTATTTCCAGCAGACATCTAGTAAGTTAAAGTCCCCCACAAGAACAAGGGCTAGTGATTGTGATACTTCTCCCAGCTGCTTATAGAATATTTTGTCTGCTTCTTCATCCTGGTTGGGTGGTCTGTAACAGACTCCCACCATGATATCTGCCTTGTTGTCCTTCCCCCTGATTCTTACCCATAAACACCATCATCACCAACATCACCATCATCAAGCTCTGGATGCTCAAAGGACTCTCTAACATACAGGGCTACCCCACCACCTCTCCTACCTTGCCTATCCCTTCTGAAGAGTTTACAGCCATCCATTGCAGCATTCCAGTTGTGCGAACCATCCCACCATGTTTCTGTGATGGCAACCATATCATAGTTTTCCTGCCACACAATGGCTTCCAGCTCCTCCTGTTTGTTGCCCATGCTGCTTGTGTTGGTGTAGATGCACTTCGGTTGGGCTATTGATCCCGCCACCTTCTTAGGGGCAGAAGCCCTAATTCCTACGTGACCATTCTCAGGCACTTCTGTGGTTTCTAACACATCTGTAACCCTTGTGTCTTTGCTGTCGCGTGGCTCTCCATCCCCTGCCTCCACCGAGATGTCAGATGGAAGGACCTTGCTAGCACACTGTCCCTCAAACATTGGCGTGCTGCCCCCAGGCTTATCTCTAGATTGCCTGGTTTTATCACTTTCCCTCTTCAATACTAGTTTAAAGTTCTTTCAATGAGCCCTGCTAACTCCTGTGCAAAGATCCTTTTCCCGCTTTGAGACAGGTGTACCCTGTCTGTTGCCAGCAGGCCTGGATAAACTGACTCATGATCAAAAACCCCAAAATTCTGCTGGTGACACCAGGCTTGGAGCCAGGTATTAATCTACTGGCTCTTCCTGTTTCTTCCCTCATCATTCCCTGCAACTGGAAGGACAGAGGAGAACAGTACTTGTGCTCCTGATCCCTTAACCAGTCATACCAAGGCCCTGAAGTCTCTCTTGATTGCTCTTGGACTTCTTGTTGAAACTTCATCGCTGCCTACCTGAAAAATCAATAATGGATAATAATCTGAGGGCTTTACCAGGGTAGGAAGCTTTCTTTTCACATCTTTAACCTGGGTCTCAGGGAGGCAGCAGACTTCCCTAAGAAGTGGGTCTGGTCTGCATATTGGGCCTTCTGTTCTCTTCAGAAGGGAGCCTCCTATGACAATGACCTGTCTTTTTTTCTTTATGGATCCTGTTTTGATGCAGGGTGTAGGCTGACTTAACCTTGGTGACACCTCCAAGCTAGATGAACCATCGTGCTCATTATTGTTCGGTTCCACTTGCAGAGCCTCATACCTATTATGCAAGGGCACCTAGGAAGCTGGGGTAGTCACAAAGTAGATGTGCCTGCTGCGCCAGGCAGGAGCTTGTCTCCATTGCTCCCTGTCCCTTAAGTCACAGTGTTCAGCCAGGCAGAGAGAGGATAGGGAATCCTCTGTATCATGTATCCTGTCTGCCTGTTGGGCCTGTCTCAAGGAAGGTAGGTCACACTCTCAAAAAAGAAAGGTTTATTTTAACCGAGATCAGCATCCTGATTTGACTCCCCGTGGCTTCTCAAACACATGGGATAATGGGAGGAAGTGAACAGCATGGGCTAGAAATGAGCAGCTGGGGGCTAAGGGCAAGACCCCTTTTTGGGGTGTCTGCTTTGGCTGATGGTGATGGTGAAACAATGGACTAATCCCATCCCAATTCCATCACTTGTCTTGAAACCAAATTAAAATCTCTAAGAAGTATTTTCTAGCTCAACCAGGTGGACCAATTCTGTGAAAATCACTGTGTTTCTGTGGTAACTGGTGACAAGCCTCACGCTTCTTTCAAAGAGGTACCATTGCCAGTGGGTTCATAGGTGTTTCACAAACAGGAAACCAGCAGCTGACTGGTGACAGATTCCACCTCATCCCATGGAAGAGGCCTGCAAGGGAGAGATCGCTTCTTCCCATGTTGGGTACAGGAAGCCACTCTGGTTTGAGACACTTAAAATGATCCAAGGTGGTGTGCTTGAGAATTTACCACCTTCTGCCAAGCAGGGTGTAACAGGTCTCTAGCAGTCCACATTTCTCTGGTAGTCTGAAGTGTGACTTCTGATATATTAATTTATAGATAAATGCAAGTATTCATAATGTCTAGCTCTTACCTTCTTTTTTCATTGTTTTACTTTTTTAGAAACAGAGGTGGATATTGCTTACAAAACAAAGTTAAGCCCTTTAAACAAACAAACAAAAATGTAATCTTCCACAAACTAAGAGTTTTTGAATAATACTTTTATGCCTAACAGCAATGAACTAAGAAGATTTTAAGAGGTTGGGAAATCAACATTTTCTACACTTACTTATTCTTTTAGATGAAGTCAATTGTAAAAAAAAGAGAGATTGGGTAGTGAATGGTAAGTTATTCATGACTTTTTTGAAGAAGAAATAACAATGTGCCTTCTGTGAATATTAAGTAACCTTAGGGGGATGGGTTGGGCAGTGTGAGTCATACGCAGGTTTTGAATTATTGATGTTCTAAAAACTGTCAGCCCTTACAAGTTTGCACTGTGTATCTTAGTCCCTTCAAGGCAGGTGGAATAAGTTTCTGCAGATCCATATATGTTTCCACAATAAGATACTATGGCAGCACACAAAGGAATTTGTAGTTTTGCTGGTTTTTGAACTACCTCTCTGCAGAGTGCAGCCTCTCTTGCAAAACAACATGTAGCCATGCTTTCCCCAGGGGCTATTCAGGCACACTTTGTGTGCTCCAGCCCAGTACATTTCCATAAGCTACTTCCCATGTGCCTATTTTGAATACTCTGTGATTGCTTTAGGAATGTGGTTTCATTAGTTTTTTCTCAGAGCTGAGTTAGATGGAGGTAATGCTGATGGTTAACAAGTCGCTGCCCTACAACGTATCAGTACCTTCAATCTAAGAAACCAGGAAGTGTGAAGATTGGGACATAAAGCATTCAAAAGTTATTAAGAAGAACTATTAAACTGCTTGTGTGTTGTCCGTCCCAGAGGCTTGAATGTATGCAGTGTGATGCAGTTTCCAGTTACACACTCGTGTGCTCTATTTTCTGTGACACGATGTCCCTTTTAGCATACTGGCCGATTGGTGCTTATTGACTGGATAGCAATTCATTATTACTGGTTCATTCTCAGTATTCAGTGTGTGGCCCCAGGCCTTATGTACTGCAAGCCATTTAAATCCTGCAGAGACCCCACTCTAATTGATTTCCTCAGCTTCACTTTGATTTAATTTCGTAGAATCATAGAATCATTGAATGGTTTGGGTTGGAAGGGACCTTAAAGATCATCTAGTTCCAACACCCCTGCCATGGCCAGGGACACCTTCCACTACACCAGGTTGCTCAAAGCCCCATCCAACCTGGACTTGAACACTTCCAGGGAGGGGGCATTCACAACGTCTCTGGGCAACCTGTTCCAGTGTCTCACCACCCTCACAGGAAAGAATTTCTTCATAATATCTAATCTAAATCTGCCCTCTTTCAGTTTAAAACCATTCCCCCTCATCCTATCACTACTTGCCCTTGTAAAAAGCCCCTCTCCAGGTATCCTGTAGGCCCCCTTCAGGTACTCAAAGGCTGCTAGAAGTTTTCCCTGGAACCTGCTCTTCTTCAGGCTGAACAGCCCCAGCTCTCTCAGCATGTCTTCATAGGAGAGGTGCTCATCATCTTCGTGGCCCTCCTCTGGACTTGCTCCAACAGCTCCATGTCCTTCTTATGTCGGGGCCCCCAGACCTGAATGCAGTACTCCAGGTGGGGTGTCATGAGAGTGGAGTAGAGGGGGAGAATCACCTCCCTCAACATGCTGGCCATGCTGCTTTTCATGCAGCCCAGGATATGGCTGGCGTTCTGGGCTGCAAGCGCATGTGCTGGCTCATGTTGAGCTTCTCATCAACCATCACCCCCAAGTCGTTCTCCTCAGGGCTGCTCTCAATCCATTCTCCACCCAGCCTGTGTTTGTGCTTGGGATTGCCCTGACCCACATGCAGGACCTTTCACTTGGCCTTGTTGAACTTCATGTGGTTTGCACAGGCCCACTTCCCGAGCCTGTCAAGGTCCCTCTGGATGGCATCCCTTCCCTCCAGCATGTCAACCGCACCACCCAGCTTGGTGTCATTGGCAAACTTGCTGAGGGCGCACTCAATCCCACTGTCTATGTCATTGACAAAGATGTTAAACCGCATCGATCTCAATACTGACCCCTGAGGAACGCCACTCATCACTGGTCTCCATGGCCACGTGTCTGTATTGTGTGCTCTATTTTCTGTGACACGATGTCCCCTTTAGCGTGCTGGCCGGATGGTGCCCATTGACTGGGTAGCAATTTGTTATTACTGGTTCATTCTCAGCATTCAGCATGTGGCCCCAGGCCACACATACAATTTATGTCATTATACAGTATGCAAGCACTAGAGATAAAATTCACTCTTCTGCTGTGAGTGGAAAAGCTTATGCTCAGTTGAAGGCTTCCCTGCAAGCTCTCTGAAGAGAGGTTGAGGAGAATTACAGTGGTCAATAGTCCTTGGACTACAGGGGAGCTTCATCCCTGAGTTTTATGGATAATTGTAATGGGCAGGCACTACTAGGCTTTGACTATCATTAGAAGAATCAGAAGGATGACTGTATCAGAGTGACAGAGAAGGTTGTGTTGAGATCCTGGCCTGCGTTTTAGAGGAAGCTCAGGGAAGGGTCATCAGGTTAGGGGATTTCAGGCCTCTTCAAAAGACCTCTGCATAGACATGCTATACATGTTTGCATGGCTCCCTGTGCCTATAGTTATAATCACAATGGGTAAGTACAGGCATGTGGAGAACCAGAACCAACGTCTGTTCCTGATGGAAGGGTGTGACAGTGGTCCTAGAAGCTGTGGAAAAGGGGACGTGTGTCACAACCTCAACACTGGCTGGGGGTAGGACAGACAATCTTTCGCCTATGTGCTCTCTTCTTTTAAAAGACATGTTGGATGTTTTCTTACTGGTGCCACTTGAAGAACAGTGGTGGCAGAGGTCCTAGTGAGTGTTTTGGCCCCATAGTCGGTGGTCAGAGATGCTTCAGTTCCTTCCATTGCATGTTAAACCCTACAGCAGAGTCACTCCTGCTGCTGCAAGGCCATGTGCTGGACACCAGCTTCAGGGCACACAGGCAGGGAGGGGTGAAGAGGGAAAGCAGAGGGAGTTGTCACCCTACTGTTCTTGTGTGCAGCAGTGTATATACATGAACAGCTGTCTAACAGGTGTGCTATCATTTAATCCTAACTGTCTTGGTAGGCCCACATTCAGGATTTAACATGAGGTGATACAGGAAATAACGTGTAATTACTATTAGAGAGAGATTTCGATAAGAATAAGAGTAGTAATTTAGAATGGATGAATAGCTGTTGCAGGCAGTGTGGGTCAGCATAGAATTAAGTATGTTAAACAGAGGTTCGATGATCAGGAAATATCGGAGGGGCGGAGAGGAGACAGATGATCTGGGCCAAAGGTCCCTTCCAACCCAAACCATTCTATGATTCTATGAAGAAATTCCCTGCTAGTCAGGCAGCCAATAAACATATATTTTACCTTATTTAGAGTAGGACAAGATCATATGATCATATCGCATTATCAGACCTAGGCTAAGTTATTTTATATTATTAATTACAATTAATTAAAATTATTGCTATCTGTTACTGCAGAAGACTAATCTTGTCAACTGTTGTGCCTTCCAAGGTTGTGCCTGGGAGCCAGCAGTCTGAGCAATGGGGGAGTTGTAAACCACGTGGATAGCAGCTCTGGCCTCCCTGCCTGCCTGGTGCAGGAGCCTGCTGCAGCTGCCTCGGGCTTCAGGGGAGGCAGTGAGCAACCCCGCCCTCTGTGCTGCAGCTGCCTTCCTCTTCGTATGGCCCCTCTCGTCCCCTTTGCAGCAATGGTGTAACTGCTTGTGGGGCCCAGCTGTCATGGCTGGGGGCTGGCTGAGAGCAGGAAAGGACAGGGCTGAGCCCCGAGCGCTGGTTACATTCCCCACTGCAGGGAGCTTTGCCGTCCCCTGCAAGCCTGGCTCCCTCTGCTTTCCTGCCCGGCAGGGCACAGAAATTTTTCCCAGAGGGCTGGGATCAACCTGTAGGGTTACAGGGAGAGAGACAGAGTCTTGGTTTGGAGCAGTTCCCCTGTTCCTCCATGCTCGTTCAGCAGAGCTGTGGTGATGCAGACACAAGCAGAGGTGTGGGGAGGAGCATTGCCACGCTCCTGTTATGCCTCTGCTTGCCTCAGCTTGGCTGTGTCTGGCAAGGAACCTCAGGACTTCCTCTGTGCCTGGCACAAGTGGTAAATGAGGTGCCAGATTGCTGTGTTGTGTGTGTGTGCAAAAGTACAGCAGTCATAGCAGCTCTTCCCATCTCCTCCCCTCCTCAGACAGGCTGCCAGCTGTGGGAAAACAGAGTGGGGGTCTTCCAAGGAAGGCCACTGTTCAAAGCACCTTGGGAGACAATGTGAGAGGGACCTGTGGTCAGCGCTCCTTGACTGCTAGCGAGGATGGAGACAGCTCCTAAGAGTTTGAACACTCAAGTACATTGATAGTATGCTTAAAATAGTGTGGCAGGGAGTTTATGACAATCCTGCGGTCTCTTGGGAAACTCCAATGAAGCAAATGGTTCAATGCAAATAAAAACAGACAGGTCAGGAACAAGCTTTTCAAGCATGAAATATCAGGGCCAGAAATATCAACTGAAAAATGTGCAAACGCTTTTTTTCTTTTTTAATATGAAGTCTATACCAAATTATCCTTGCTGGTTGTAACCATTTCCTTAGCCCCCACACAGCAGTCTGTCTTCATTTGCTGCTATGTTTTGTTTAGATTCAAAGTTTTTATGGACTGAGATCTATCTGCTTTATGTGTTTATAAAGTTCCACATATGTCTTGGGAGTTGTTTGAACAATAATAGTAAGTAAATAGCAGGTAGTTTTGGCTGAAATGCTGCAAAATACATACTTCAGAGTCCTGTAAGGTGCTTGATTAAGTATATATTTGATTTGGGAATGCAGGTGTGTGTGAAATCAGATGACAAAGGTTCAGATGACAAAGGTCCAGGTGAGCTCTCAAACTGGAAGTCAGCCATGTTATGAAGACATTTCCATTCTTATTAAGCCCCTGGTGCTGTCTGAAGGGCTAGTCTTTCCCAGACATCTGTGGTACAAGCCTGGAGTTTTCAATAAAAGTACAGAAATAAAAGTACAGATGAAAATGTCTGCTTTTTGCTGAGGGAAATGACAGTTGTTGATAAACTGGGTCAGCTGAAAAGTGTCTGGAGGTGGGATTCATGGTACTGAACTTTAGATGTCTGGGGGGTAGGTGTCTACATCTAAGCTGCTCCCCTGAGGTCTTTCTTGCCCTAATTTAGATACCTGCTTGAGGTTGGGATGAATCATGCCCTGCAAAGTACCTCAGTTGGCTGACTACAAAGGAAGCCTAGCTCAGTGGTTGGTGACTGCATTGGGGGAAGCCTACATTTGGGGTAGGTTAATCCTGACTTGGAGGTTTTTATGTACAACAACAAGTTGATGAATATTGTGAAGGAAAAAAATTGTTTCCTTTTGCCTTTCACAGCAGGATGAAGGGGATTGCACCTCTGGGAAATGCACTACCCCAGTTTTTCCTAGGATGCTTTTGCTTCTGGAAAGTTGGTGCTTCCAGAAATGATACTAGGGAGAACTATGCAAGGTAAAACTTATTTTCCAGATTTGTATTTAGGAGTATCAGAAAGCCTGTCTGAGGGCATATCTTCATGGGCAGGTACAGGCTAACTTCTACCCAGAAGTCAAATAGCTGCCTTAGCATACTTGGCCATGAAGCCATCCTGGAGCATACAGAAGACCTCAGGTCTGTCTGTACATATCTACATAGGCATGATCTGAAGCAGTTGTCTAAAAAGGACAACAAAAGCCTATTGCTGTGATTGAAAGAGGTCTGGATCCAGCTTCTTTGAGGTACATATGCAGGTTACGCACAGTAAGATACTGGGTAACAATAAGGGCGCTCGATGTAGCCCAAGGAGCTAAATCACAGGAAGTGTTTTAGGCATGGGGGAGTAAAAGAGTAGTTAGGGATGTAAGGGCTGTGGAAATAGCAGATAAGCAGTCTTGGAGAAGCTGTCATGATTTATAATAGCTGTGGCATTACAGGGTAGCCAGAGTCAGAGCAGTCCAGAAGGTACAAAGCCAGCATCAAGCCCTCAGTCTCACTCTCTCTCTGCTGGCATCCTACCGTTCTTGGGAAAAACAAGTGGGGAGCTGAGCATGAGGCACTTTGGGACACTCCTGGCAGTGTTTCCATGGCACAAAATCACTGCTGTTTGATCTAGCTAACAGCAGTGACCGTTCACAGTCTGCCCACACAACCATGCCTTCAACTGCTATGTGACCTGGCAGCACAGAGCTTTCACATGACTGAGCGATGAACTAAAGCCTCAGAAGATGCAGAGCAGAATATAGCATGTGATATTGAGCTGTTTATAGCAAGGTGTTACTAGTTGCCTTGAGGCAAAATCTTTGCTCTATAGTAAACTCCTTGCACAGTGAAATGGGACGAAAAAAATAGATGAAGCCTAGTCAGATGCCAAGAAATAAGGGCTGAGTATTCTCTAATTGCAAAATGGAGGGTCTACAGTCACTGGCAATCACTGTACATGTGAGAAAAAGCAAGCCAATGTACAGAAACAGTTAAGTGTGTCATCATGAGAAGAAGCAGAACTGACAGAAGGGGGAGACTTAGTAACTGTGAGCAAGAAAATGTTCTGCTGTCTACTTTTTTTCTGGGAAACAGGACTCTGTGGGCATAGTTAGTAAATAGGATCTCACCAAAGAATCTCTCTGATGTTGTCATTAATTTTTTCCTCCTTCCATAAACAAGCCTAATAGCAACTAGCTCTAACAGAACGGTAGGATGTGCTCCTCAAGAAAAAAAGACAAGTTGCTTGAAGAGAAAAATCTTGGAAATATGATTTGTGGCACAGTTTTTATTTAGATCCGGATGTAGGATAAGATATATCCATATTTGGCTCAAACTCTTGACATGAGACTTAGAAGAGAAAAAAAGGGGCCCCATCCGAACTAAGGACCTGAGAAAACTTGGATTCCAGGCATATCCACATGAGGCTTTCCAAGATAAATTAACAGCGGGCCAATTTGTAGATGTTCAGCTGGACTTAGATTTACAGACCAAGATGTGAAAGGAGGCTAAGAACACTTCACACAGCTGTGGAATTTGCCAGGGAAAATGGACCTTCATTTGCAGCAGCTCACCGGGAAAGGAAGCAGAAAAAAAGGTGGAATTCAATTGCTAGGAGCCTTATTAGTCAAGACTTGCTTCTGGTAGGCATCGAAGACAAAAAGCAGTTGTAGTTTGGTCTATGATATTTTTCAACTCTGGAAACATTATTAAATTTTATGTAGAAAACAAGACGATAATGCAGAAATCCGGGGAGGCTGTTCAGCTAATTGCTGGTGTGGTGATTAAGAAAAACTAGCTAGAAGAGGCTTGTTGTAACTTTAAGGTTGGCCAAGAGAGAGAATCACAATTGTCTAGTGAAAGTTCCTTGGAACCAAGCTACTGAAGTGCAGCTTGCATATCCAAAGGTGGCCTGTATGCTTATGGTTTGAATCTGGGAGTGGTGCAAGAACAGTGGACATTTGTCTACTGAACAGGCAATAAAAGTATGAAATGCACAGTGGTGATGGACAGCAGTTCAAACATAGCTCTTCTTAGACCTGTTAACAGTCCAAGAGAGCACTGTTCTTCAAGGCCTTGAGTTCCTGCCTGCATCATGGACTGCAAGAGACAGCACAGTCCATGCAAAAGACCGGGAAGGGTGTTTCAAGTTCTCTGAAGCTTTGGGCTGGAAGAGCTTTTTATTAATCTGTTATTCACTGTGGCTTCTTTTCATTGGCACACAGATGAAACACCTAAGATTTGGGGGATGAAAAAGTCCTGAAAGCTCTGGTTTCTCCCAGGGTATGCGGTTTATTTCTGCACATAATTGAAAATTGGCCGTGACATCTGCTGTATCTGTCAGACACTAGCACAGACACTGGCAATTAGCAAACTTTCTCATACAGTAGCTGAACACACTGATCGTCACCACAGCTGAGATTAGAACCAGGAACTACATGCTCCAGAGAAGCAACCCCACTACTGCATGATGTATGAACCCAGGGAAAGCTTCTTTCTAACCTTGGCAGTGCTCAGCTCACAGAAGATGAACTTCAGCTATTTTCTCACATTCAGAAATCCTGATGCAACTAGATGTTCTTGTAGGAAGTGGGAGGTCTAGACGAAAGATTTTAGGCACTCCTATTTGGGGAGCACCCGAGGGAAGGACTGTTTGAGTAATTTGTTTTTACAGTGCTGAAAATAAAGGGGTCCTGGTCCATAGCGTTAAGAGAATAGAAACAATAATAATAACAACAGTAGTCTTTCCTGTTTCAGAAGGGGCTTCTCACAGGATGAAAGTAGAACACAGTAGGCTGGGATCTGACCTAAGAGGGAGTTGTAAAGCTTTTTTTTAAGTTCTGTGTGGATGGACCCTTTTTGACATCTGAATATGACTCATGCTTTATCAATGCGACAAGTGAGGAGGAATGTGAGAGTTGGCTCTGCCTTTGCGTATAGGCAGATAGATTTCCACTGAAGATGGAGGGTTGGACATGTGCATCCAAGTGTGGAATCTGAAGTACCAAAAATACATCCTGTAAGTTCTGAGTACATAGTGACTGCACTACATGTTGTTGATATCCAAATCTCTTTTATACCTCGTGGTTTTCTCCATGTGACAGAGGAGCTATCCTTTTCCAAGGACTCTGGCAGCCCTGGCTTTGTACAAATGCTACACTTTCAGAGGATGCCTGCATTTCATGGGGCGTTTACTGAGATGTGAAGGCTTTGACTCGTGTAAGAGGTGCGCACTCAGTGTTCCCAGCCCAGCTTGGCACCCCTCTGGTGGATTTGAGGCACACAGGGAAGGAATTCAGCTGTTTGTTAGGATCTTCCTTTTTATTCAAATATAACTGCACAGAAAAGTATGAGAGTGCTTTCAGACCAAGTGTCCTCTCCCTCCTCAGTAAGGAAGGTGGCAGGATAGGCAATGCAGTGTTTCCTTCCTTTAGCCTGTTAGTGGCTCAAGCTACTGTGGAAGCTGCTCTCTGCTGAATTTCACTTGGGAGGCAGCTGCTCTTCACATGGTGGAGTCACCAGGAGTACACCCGGAGGGATCACTGGGAGTAGCAGTTGTCAAAGCGAGCTGGACCCGTTGGGGTTACAAGTTGCTTTTGACATGTTGTTCTGATCACCTCCCCTTTCATCAGAGTTCCTGAGTAATGGTCATATAAACACCTTGCCTCAGAACCCCATCTTCCTCTTTTATGGTACGTAGTAATTTTTTGGGTGGTACTGTGGGCTAATGCTAAGATAAGCTGCCTACCTAAGATGTTGGGAAGGTCATTGGTGCCTTCAGCAAAGAAAAGTTTCTGTACCCCGATCCTTGCTGTTTTATCCTGCAGTTTGTTCAGCTCTGATTCCACAGAAGAATTCTCTTGCCTTTTTTTTTCTGATTGTTCTGTCACTGAATTGTGTAATTAATGTCTTTAATATAGCAATCATAACGTGAGGCAGTAACAGAGACAGTCTGGCAACCAAAACAAGTGAAAACCCCTGTAAGATTAATGCTCTTGTTCTTTCTCCCATGGTAAAATGTCAGTATTTTAGGAGAGAAAATGTTTTCAGCTGTTCACAGAAGGGTTTTTATTTAAGTGACCACAATTTCAGAGTTTCCATTGTGTTCTCATTCTCCCTCTCTCTTTCTTTATGAACAGGCTAGTATAATTTATTTAAAATTCTCCCTGTTTTCATTGGAATGTAGTTAATTGATTTGGAAGGAGTATAATCTCTTCAAGGAAAACATGCTTACCATGTAAATAGCTCCTTCTCAAAAGGTTTGCAAAAAAGCAGATTATGTACAAATTCTTAGAATGCTCCGTAGTGCCAAACACTGTTGAATTTGCTTGAATTGATCAAGTCCTGGCATCAAAGCATGACATTTATAAGGTTATTTATGTTGTTTATTAACTAATGTATAGCTGTGATTGATAGTCTAATTACTACTGCTCTTAGTATGGCCGTATAAGCTGTTCACAGCAATAGCACAAACCACATGCCATTTGGCTGGTTTCAAGTTTAAGCAGGGAAGTAAAAATTACTGGGTTTCATGCAAAACTGTTTGGCCCATGGACCTTTCATCAAATCTGCAAGAATAACTTATTTGTTTTTGGTTCCCCCCCTCCCCGTCTCCCTACACACCCCCCTATATTATGGAGAAGCTTAAATGAACGTTGTGTTTTTGTTGCGTAACTTCAGGTCAGTGGCTAAAAATCAGGCATATGATAGGTTTCCTTGTTACTGATTGACCAAAACCGTTGTCTGTGAGTATATACAGGCATAGCAATGTATGTCACTACTGTGGCCCATCCTTCATGAAATGATGGAAAAGTCCTTGACACTACATACTTCAGACTCAGACCCAGCTCTGCTGGGCAGGCCAGGTGGGACACAGCTACCTTAACTTCACTGTAAATGTTTGAATTCAAAATCTAGCTCCACTTCTAAGTTGCCTCAGGGGCAGCTGAAGTCCATGTTCATCTGCCTCTCTGATGACAAAACAGCTAAAATCCCATTTCTGGATATTATGGCAGTAATACTGTTTTGACAGGGTCAAAGCAACAAGCCTCTCTCTCATGCCCAACCTCCCTGAAGATCATAAGCTTGGTGCTCGTAGTCTGTGTTACCTGCTGTGCTCTTGCTCTGACCAAATGTGCCCAGAAAATACTCCCTGTACCACACCACCCATCACAGGAAGGTGGTTCGAGAGTACCCCTCTTATTTCCAGGCTCCCCCATTCATCCCTGATGTGGGACATTGGGGTTCAGTTCCCTCTCCTGCCTGACCAGATGTGGATCTGTATCGCAGGTGACCCAGGGGAGCACTCACTCTGCAGCCCCTTTGGAGCTGTGTCAGGGGCACAGCATCAGCAAAATCAGCTGAACCTGCAGGAAGGGTGAGAGAACAGTGTGGGTTTATATGCCTGTGGAAGCAGTTGAGGTCAGTGTCATGCCAGCTCCATGCTGGCACTGAGCTGGTGGGACCTGAGCCAGTCCTACAAGGCATTTCTACGTGTTGGATCAGAGCTGGGCTGGCAGTAAGGAGGCCTGCTCTGCTCTCGGATGTGCAAGGTAGGTGCAGTCCCATGCTCCATGGTAGCATGGGGCTGGGACTGGCACCAACTTGCTCCCTCCTGGCTTGGGCAGAGCTAACATGGTCGCATGCTGCGTCTGACTGTACAGACGTGCCCTGTAACTCCTTAGCCCAGCCATTAAGGTAATATTTAGAAAAGTGGAGCCTGGCTGCAAGTTGTAATACTATTGTACACTGAATGGGAAGGACCAGGTATAGGCAGATTGTACAGGTATCTACAGCAGCAGCCTGTGTAAGAGCAATGAGAGGGCAAAACCACTCCACTGTCTCCTTGGTCAGCCTTGGAAAGTCTAGGCAAGATGCTGCTGCTGCTGCTACCCAGGGCGGAGTCTGGGTGTCTGGGATGATGACAGCAAGAATCACTGCCCCTAGTTGTCTTAGAAGCCAGCAGGACCAGCAAACCCTGGGTTTCCAGTCTCCCATCCCCTGATTCTCCATCTAGCACTGCCCATTTGTCTGCGTCTTTCCTCCTCATGCCCCTTAGATTTGGAGTAGCAAAATTCAGTTTTGCCTACAGTGCTGAGAAGCCTTTAGCTGGCTTTGGGAGGGAGAGGACTTTTCTGAAAACTGCTGATGGCATCTGAGTCCTGGAGAGGGACAATATTGAGACATACCCGTGTTTTTGGCATTTCCCTCGGCTGGCTCAGCAAACTGCACTTTATGGCTCTTGCTTTAAGGCGTGCTGTTCTCATGCCTCATTGTGGGAACAGAGGCCCCTGTATCTTGGATGCTGTGAATTCCCCATGGCAACCCAGCACCTAAAAATTGGGCATGGCCTCACGAAGTGTAGCAATGTCCTGGAAAGCCTCGCTCAATGTCGAAGTATAACAGATAAAGGCAGGTCAGAGAAAGAAATTTATGGTGTTGGAGTTATTAGGCTTTGACAGATACATGGTTGTTCCAGTTTTTGTTCCCCGTTTCTTCAAAATAGGTTTACTCTACCATACTTTGAACATGTCATTACTTTTAAGCAGCAGTGTAGCCTCAGGGAAATCAATGGATGGCTCAGAAGGGGAAATTTGTTGAAAGAGATGGCTGAGGGGGGGGAAATGAGAGCACTTGTGCTTTGGTTCTCACAGATCAGGGATGTATTTAGCTGAATTCTCCAGTTCCACTGTCCAAAAGTACACAAACAAACATGTTTTATTCACACACAGAATTACTGTTTTTGTGCAGTTAGGGAGGGAGGCAGGCAGGGAGTGGTTGGACAGAGAAGGGCTTTTTGTTCTCATTTTGCCTTTGGCAAACGCTCCGCCACTCGACTCCAGCAGCGTTTGCAGAAGAGTTGAGATTCTCTGCTGAAAGGTGCAGAGTGCTGGGGCACTGCAGCCCGTTCTGCAGGCATGAAGCCGATGCGTGTGCAGAGTGGGCCTAGCTGTGTTACGGTCAGAATATCAGTGCTTTCTGCCTATAGCGAGGGTTTCAAAAAAGACAAGGTGCAACCGCAAAAAGACTTTTTTTTTCCAAACAGCAACATTTCTAAACAAATCATTTTTAACCAGCTCGAGAAAAGACAAATTAATTCTACATGTTCTCAGTCCATTGTCCTCTACCATTCATCATTCAGGATAACGATAGGTTTTCAGTTTATAATTGAGTCAGTCTTCATTGACAATTCCCTCTGATTTGTCTGAAATACTTTCCAGACCTTTGGTTCTTCATAATTGCTCAGCAGAGGGAAAAGGAGGGGAGTGAGTATGTTTTCAGATACCTGGTGGGATTTGGAAGCTTGGAAGAAGTAGAAAGCCTTTGTAGATGCATCAGGCAACAGTGCAACACGTTATTTCAGAAGCAGTCTGTCCCACCATTTACCAACAACCATGGGCACAAGCTGCCCCAACTTCCTGTGCTGGAGTTTTCAAGCTCTTCCAGGTTACAGACCCCTACAACTTCTCAGGCGAAGTGATGACTTGCTGATTTGCAAGTGTTGCACAGGGAGCATAAAATGTCCTTTTGCAGATCTCCTTAAAGGTAGGGAAGAATGTTTCTGTCCACAGACAAACCTCTCAATGGGTCTGCAAAACAGTCTGAAAACTGCTACCTGTAACAAACCTGCACCAAAAGCTGTCAGAGCACAATGTGTTACCAAACAGCAACAGGTCTGGCCAAGTTGGACCACCAACATTCTTGATTTCTGCAGTAGCAGGGGTTGGGTATGGTAAAAGCACCCAGATCATCCGGAGAAGGGGATTGCCTTTGCTGGAACAGAGGAATGGAAGAAAATACAGGTTCCTGCTTTCTGGAGAGAAAATTCCTTAATGATCTTGAGCCTAGGGGTTGGGAGCAGATGTGCTAGGTACCCTAGCCAGGCACCTCGAGGGTGCACTTTGCTTGTCACCCCAGTCCTAGCATGAACAGATCAGTGTGAGGATGGGCTGAAGGGACAGAGGGGAGTGCTTGAGAAAGGAATGTAAGCAGAAATGGCAGAAGAGAAGAGGGACAGGGATTTAGGGCATAAGGCTGAGTGTTTTATTACAGAGCAGTGGGAAACAGGACTGTGGAGAAAGACAGGGGTAGCTGAGCTAGCCAGGTTGTTATGGGGACTGTAAGGTTGCTGTGGAGGGAGAGCTTGGGAGAGCTCCTGGGACCCGAATTTGAGTTCAGCAATATGTTCAAGATTATTTATTAAGAGTATTACAGGCGTGCCCTGGAGCCCTAGGCTGGGACCAGGACTCCACTGTGCTAACTGCTGTCTTTTCCTTCCAGAGCTAACAAATCATGCGGGCAGCCTTTTCTGCTGTATGCTAACTGTGCTCTCTCCCCTTCAAAGCCCAGTGTCTGGATGAATCGTTTCTGATGTAACTAATATTTTATTATTAGGTATTTGGAAGCAGACAAACTGAAAAAATAGCAATATCTTGAGAATGTGAATAATGTTTGCTATCCACATACAACAAGGCGCTGGGAGTCTGTGCTGTCTGACTGATTTACTGAATCAATTCTTGTGTAGGTTTGTAATGCCAGTTCTGGCACACTGGGAGGCTGTGCTGCCGTGGGAGGAAGAGGAGGTCAGACAGGAGGAAGAGGGACAGTGCAGCCAGGCAACTGGCAGCAAGGCCTGAAGTTTTCAGGAGAGAAGGGATGGTAGCATGGGTCCAGCTCCATCCTTGGACTTAAAAAAGATAAATCCTGGCTTTTTTAACAGGAGCCTGTTAGGCTGTGATAAAGCAGTTATGTTTTTTGTTTGCCAGGTAACTGGAGCATGAAGAAACCTTCACAGCCATGGTTTATAGCTCATTGCATGCTCTGAAGCTTCCTAACTGCTCGACCTGGTCTATTCTCCTTCCTGGGAGTCACTTGTCTACTACTGTCTGGAGAGGGAGGAGCATCTTGTGGGAAAGGGATGAACTGAAACAAGTATAAGACAGGCCAGGCATTCTCCAGGGGGGAATGCCTGATTTGTCCTTGTCCAACAGTAAGGAAAGCAGGTCAGTGCTGCCAACACCCCTCCCAGTGGCTTATCTTGGTCATATTCACAACCTTTTGTGTTCACTTTTTGTGGTAGTCACAGGGAGACACTGCTTTTTGGGATGGCTTGTCCCTTTTTCATACATAGACTCATAGAATGGTTTGGGTTGGAAGGGGCCTTCAAAGATCATCTAGTCTAACCCCCCTGCCATGGGCAGGGACATTTTTCACTAGATCACATGTCTCAAAGCTCCATCCAGCCTGACCTTGAACACTACCAATGATGGGGCACCCATATCTTCTCTGAGCAACCTGTTCCAGTGTCTCACCATCCTCAACATAAAAAATTTCTTCCTTATGTCCAATCTAAATCTATCTTCTTTCAGTTTAAAACCATTGCCTCTTGTCCTCTCACTACAGGTCTTGGTAAAAAGGCGCTCTCCATCTTTCTTACAAACCCCCTTTGTATATTGAAAGGCTGCTATAAGGTCTCCCTGGAGCGTTTTCTTCTCCAGGCTGAACAACCGCAACTCTCTCAGCCTTTCTTTATAGGAGAGGTGTTCCAGCCTTCCCATATGGGAGGCCCCCATTTTTTCAGCCCTCCTCTGGACCCACTCTAACAGGTCCATGTCTGTCTTGTGCTGGGGACCCCACATCTGGACGCAGTACTACAGGTGGGGTCTCACGGAGTGGAGCAGAAGGGGAGAATCACCTCCCTCAACCTGCTGTCCACACTTCTTTTTATGCAGCCCAGGATATGACTGACTGGATACTTTCTGGGCTGCAAGTGCACACTGCCGACTCATCTCCAATTTTTCATCCACCAGTAACCCCAAGTCCTTCTCCACAGGGCTGCTTTCAATCCCTTCATCCTCCAGCCTGTATTGATACTGGGAATTGCCCTGAGCCATGTTCAGGACCTTGCACTTGACCTTGTTGAACTTCATGAGGTTCACATTGGCCCACTCTTCAAGCCTGTCAGGGTCCGTCTGGATGGCATCCCTTTTCTCTAGGGTATCAACTGCACCACTCAGGTTGCTGTCATCTGCAGACTTGCTGAGGATGCACTCGATCCCACTATTTATCTCATCGACAAAGATATTAAATATTATATTAAATAGTATGTCAGCAAGGGTATCTGTGCACAAATTATACATTATTTGTATAATATCTGTTATTCCTTATTTACTCATCTAGGCTGTAAAGATGGGGGGATAAAGGCAGATTTGTTCCCTTTCTGAGACATTCAGTCCTGGAATCAGGAACAGGCTGTTTAGACCCCTGAAAAAATTTTCAGCTATTAGGCACCATGTGAACAAAGTTCCCCATGCTTGTTGGGCGACATGGCAAATTGGCGTAAAACTGCTATGTTGGCTTTTCCTCATTAAGAGCTCTCCCTTGAGCAAGAAGGATACTAGACTAGCCAGTTTATTCTGATTCATGGGACACACTGGTCTCTATGGAATCCTAGCAAGCAAAAGTGTCTGCCCTACAGCTTACAGTGGGAGCTGAAGTCTGAGAACAGGCCAGGTGGATGATAATGAGCAGTAACAGTGAAAACCTGTCACTACAAGACTTCCCAGCCCTGATGGGCTTCAGAAAGTGATGAGATAAATTAGTGAAATAAAAATTCACTGAAGGCCATAATAAATAAAAAAAAACGAACAACCTAACCCTCTGTCTTTAGCTCAGGAGGTGTAGATTGCTGGAGACTGGAAGAACATATCAAGGAGGTCCGATATATGCTTTTCTTGTTCTGGTAGTTCTCCCTAGGTGTATGCTGTTGGACACTGCCCAATGCAGGGTGCTGGACTAGATGGACATGTGCTCTAACTGGTACGGGCTGTTCTTAAGTTTCATCCATGTTCCAAGTTTTCTGCTGTGCTTTTAAATACAGTACTGCATCAAATCTTTATTAATCATTTAAATATTCGGAGTAGAAAAGCCTATGAAACGTTTATTTTTGTTAATAATAATAATTATAATCATCATCATCACAGTGGCAGAGCTCTGAGGTTTCAGTGGCAGTCAGTTTCTGTTTTATTAGTTTGCGTGCAAGCATATAGGATGCACATGGCTTACAAAAAAAAGGAGAAAATCAACTGCATATTGTTGCTGGTGTGCAGTGGAAATTTCATTTGGTGCCAGCCTTGTGGGACCAGAAGTGCCTTTGCCTAAAGAGACATAGCTGCCTCTTAGGGCCAGCTGGGAGAGAAAGAGAAGATAGTGTGTCTTGCAAAGTTGCATGGGTTCTTTGAGGACCCCAAGATCACTGTCATCTGCTGATGTTTTCCTGGAGAGACACTCTCTCTTACAACTCTTGTGGGCCCTGGCGTGATGTTGGAGGATGGCTCACAGCAGAGTGCACCATGCAGGGCTGCTGCAAGTGGCCACAGTGGGTGGAGAGCAGGCACCGGGGCACTTGCCTGAGCACCAGAGGGCTGCAGCAGTGCCAATGCAGAGCTTCAAGGGGGTTAATTTAGTATGCAGAGCAGGCAGCCTCCTGGGGTGCCAGATGGGTGGAGAAGCAGCAGAGTGGCTATTGCTCTGCTGTCTATGCCTGTCCCAGAGCCCTGAGGAGGTGAGGTAGGAGCTGGATTATGTTGAGTGGTGGTTCCTGCTGGAGGGCAGAAGAGGGAGGGAGAGGACCCCCCAACCCCTCCCCTGGCAATGTCAGATCTCATCCCCTTGACAGCAGCAAGAGCTGGCTTGGAGATGCAGGACTCTCCTGTCCTTACCATTCTGATTGATCAAACCTCGTGCCCACAGCCTGAGAGCTTGTCCACCCTCTCCCAAAGGAAAGACATAGGTCTTTCTGCTTCTCTTGGACAGGAACAAGTAAGTCCCCATTCCTGCTGACGCAACATTCACTTCTGCCTACCATGCTGGGAGGCCTTGAGTGTTTAATGCCCAGCTGGGTGTCTCTCTAAGTGCAGACAGAACCTCAGGACAACTTGTGAAACCTGCAGGCTTCCTGCAGGCAGAAATTTCCAAACTTAGGTTAGCAGATCCCTGTTGTGAACCTTAGCACCCACCCAAGGTCCCTAGGTGCTGACCAGCCTTGAAACTTATGAGGCTTGATGGGACCCCAGCAAAAGAAATCTCACAGCTCCATAAAAGTCAGGAAGCTAGTGCTGGCACATGGAGACACAGGTTCCCCCGTGATGAAATCCCTCTTCTGCTACAGACCGGTGTTTGCTAATTGGAGAGAAGCTTCAGTGGTACAAGTGAGAAGAAATGAGTCCTCCATGCCTTCTGGAGACTCTGTGCCCTGCCTCTCCCAGGCTTGTGGGCAAGCCTGCCAAGTTGTGTGTGTGCTCAAGGGCTTTGCTGAACCTCTGCTTGGACTTATGCAGCAGCTTAAAAAATGCCATACGCACAAGTGCCTTTCTGAAGCAGAGCCCTAGATGCCACAAACGTATTGGTCAGGAAGTGTCATTATTTTCTTGCTAGGCGTGTGCTTTGTCCCTCTCAGTGTGAAGTTTTAAAGCTTCATAATTTCTCTAATAGGCCTAATGCAATAGGCCAGACTCTGCTCTTGAAGCACGTACATGATTCCCCTGAAAGCTGATGGAAAGTATACACAAGTTCAGTAGTTGGCCTGTCCTCTAAAGTCAGCTTCTTCATATCAAGCTAGTCAAGTATTTTATTCTCTCTTCCTTATTGGTTTGCAAAGTACAAGCCATCTTGGCTTCACTCAAAAAAGACTGTCCCCAAATTATGATTTATAATAACCTAGATTTATTTCATTTCAACTTTAAATTCATGTCAAATCAGAGGAGGGTGGTAGTAAAAAACAAACATTTTTCTGAAACAATAACAAGGACATCATTATGATAATTGCAACATAATTTACTCCATCAATCACATAGCTGTGTGGGTTTTCTTCTTTTTTTTCTAAAAAAGAAAAGAGAAGGATAAATGGTTAGAAAGCCATGCAAAAACAAAACAAAACAAAAAAACAAACAAACAAAAACCCTCATGAATTTTTAGCCAAATGTTTGTCTGTTGTTAATTATAAGAATCTCAATTTGCTGGCTGACTTATGGCTATCCTTCCACAGAGAATAGCAAACCATATGCCCCTTAACTAGTACTAACCTGCCAAAGTTATGTTTTTTGCTGAAAGCAATCTGGAGTGGCTAGCACACTCACTGCATCTGTTTTGCAGATTAAGAGAGAGGAACACAAAGAAAACTATTGTACTCCTGCTTTTTTATTGGCATGTCATGTAATAGCCCAGAGTTTTTAACAACAGTTAAAAACTGAGATGAAAGTGATGGGAAACTGGTAAGATTATTTTTGTTAAGTAAATGTGCTAATTATAAGCCTATTAAACCAGGTAGAAATGTCTGTAAAATATGGGACCCTTACATTCCTCTTGGTCTTTTCTCCAGCCTGATTTTGTACCTTGATGAAATTCCTACAAAATGCTATATATACAAGTACAATTGAATGTATGTTAAGTTCCAACCCTTGAATTTGTGCTCCTTTAAAAAGGACAAAAACATATTCTTTGAAAATTTTGTTACTTTACTAGTTCAGCTGTCTTGTATAAGGCTATGGGCTTGACTTTTCATCTGTAACACAATTCTTGCAAGAAATTTTTCTCTCACTAAGAAATATTTCTTAGTCTGTTAAATTTGTCCAAGGGGGAAATTGCAACATCACTTAAAAAAAACCCAACTCTGTTAACTTCATTTTATAAAACTGCTGCTAAGCATCATCAGTTCATGACAACCCAAAGAGAATAGCCCTGCAACGCTGTTCATGTGAATGATCCTCCCTCACATATCCATGGGGCAGCAGAGCTCTGCTTATCTGAACAGTGAGATCTGCAGGACTGAGTGTGGGTCCCCACTCTTACACTGGAGTGGTCTTATTTTACACAAGCAGCGTTATGAAAGCCAAGCATCTCTTCAGATAAAGGAGCTCTTCATAGAAATGAAGGGCTGTACCTTTCTTTGGTTCAGGGACATACCCTATATTTAGGTCACAGCGATTCTGCTAGCCCAAGTTTCAGCCACTCAGTAACATTTTGCTAAAAACTGAATTCCATTCTTGACTAGTAGTCAGTCTTGTTTTCTAGGCAACCATCACTGTCCTTCTTTTAAGCTTTTTTGAATCTTTTACTCTTCTATCCTTCCGTGTAGGTTAGGGGAGCACTTACATATTTGTGTACTTTAAACACTCAGACACGCTTACAGTTCAACTCCTGGTAAAGTGCACAGCTGGATAGATTTTTCAAGCTTGTATCAGTGAGAGGAGAGTGAAAGCTAAGTTTTCGCTGGCAGGATTCAAACAAAAGGCTAGGTCTTTGGCTACAGGTATTTTCTTTATTTTATTACCATCTTTCCAAGTTTTTTGTGGTCCTCCTTGTATTGATACTTAAGCACTGTATGAATTTATGTGATTGAGCACAAGACAATAGAATAAAAAGGGTTTTTCCACTTCAGTCCATTCTTTCTCTTAATTGAGACTTTGAGGGGATTGGAGATACACTTTTGGTAAGCTCCTTTAATTTTAGTGAAGAGCTTCTTTCCTGTTACTTGTCTCTGGATGGCAGATCTGAAGGGTGTCCTGCCTACAGCAAGTATCCCTGCATTTCTGTAGCAGCATCTCACAACTGTTAGTAAATTGCAGAGGAACACTTTTGTACACTGTTTTCTCCTGGACTGAGCGGGCTGACAAGATATTCTTTTGATGCCTCTACATGAAGTGGCCACTGTCCTGTGAGTCCCAACTCCTGACAGCCTTCTGTGTGAAGCAAGGGAATACCTGTCTTCATCTGGTTTGCTGCATCAACCTCACAGCCTTCTCCTCTGGTCTCTCTTAACCTCTCCCCTCTGGTCTTTCACAATATCTCTCTTGTAATTCCCTCTTTCCTGTAAATCCTGTGTTTTGTTTTCAAGAAGGATATTGCAGGGCAAGGGTTATTTTTGCTGTTGCCATCATTATCTGGTGAGCATCCTCTCTCCCAGTCAGGGACCAACATCTCACTATATAAACACAGACACCTCACCAAACAGAACAAGAAGGCTCTTGTCCACAAGAGTTAATAAGTAAAAGCAATACTAGAAACTCCAAGTGGCAAGTGGAGCAACTGGTCAAAAGAGCCCAAGGTTGTGCTAAGGCAATATTAAACAATATTAAGGGTTGATGACCTTGAATCTCTTCGTTATTCTTAGCAGCCTGACTAAAGCAGATGCACAACCCTCTCCTGTGCTCATAAGCTCACAAACTCTTATGTTAGTTTACCTGTTGTTAAGAGCTCTTCACACTTACAAGCTCCCACTGGGGTAAACACCACTTGAGAAGATTCCCATTGTTACAATAAGCATGACTTCATCGTGCCAGGTGCCTAAACTTTGTCATGCCTTACTCAAGGACTTTTTAGCTCAAAGGATGCTGGAATTAGGCCTGATTTTATTTTTTTTGTTTTAACCAGGATTTCATACACTAATCCGTGCTGGACAATTACACTACTCTGACCAGGGGGCCTTGGCAAGCCCAAGGAAAGGAGCAGAGTGGGACTGCAAAGCAGTAGGGAGGTGGTCTGGTGAGGAGGGTAGCTTGTGCCATCCTAGCATTTACCCAACTCCTGCAGTCTAATGGGAATAATTTCATTTCCTTCTCACTCTAAGAGAAACAATGAGAAACTTCGATGTGTTGGTGGTGGAGCACAGTAATGTACTTTTCAAAGACAGGCATGTACAAGGACGTTAGGGAATGTTTCTGCTCTGTAAAAAGAAAAGGCAATTGTGGAGAGACACAAACAAGTAGTTATTTGACCTACTAAATAGAGGAGGAATTGTTTGCTCTGGGCCATCTTTTTTTTTGTGTGGTTTCTCTGGTGTCTAATAATACCTTGCAGATATTTGCACTAATGTAAGTGTCTCCTTCAGTAGCCTGCCCATTTCCATGAATTACTGGGTGAATTTAATACCTTTGAAACTTCTGTCAGGTTTTGTGAATTGGCCAAGGACTTCAAAAGGCGTCAGTGAGAATGGGTAGTTTGTGTGAATACATAAGCCTGGTTTCCTTGGAAAACTGGGATAAAAACCTCATTAAAAAAATGAATTCACTACCTGCAGCAGAGCAATTGCAGCCAAGGTGATTTACCAGGTTAGAATCGGGACTGATATAAACACAGTTTTTTATGGTTTATGGATTAACCACACTTCTTTACAAGATGTTTCTCCTATCCCTAGCCCCTAGCATAATTTTTCCTAGCTGTAAATTGATAGCTGTAATCATTTTAAGAAAACGTAATGATACTTTATAGAATAGGGTGATATTTACAGGAGGCTTTGTAAATTTAAGATACACCTTGAATTTCCTACCCTAAGAAAGAAAAAGTAGTCCAAGAAACTTGCAAAATCATGAACTTCAAGTTTGTCCTGTCTTTGCAAAATGTCTCAGTTGTTTTGAGTATGAGCCAGACAGCATCAGCCTCTGCTTGAAAATATTTTACAGTGATGTTTCACATTTAAAAAAATCTTTATAAAGAAGTATTTTTGGGGGTGGAGGAGGACCAGGTTTAAAAATGTGATTTTTTAATTGAATCAACTGATTCAGTTTATTCTAAATAATACTCATCACAGGTAACAAATAATTGCTTTATTTTGTCTTGTAGACTGCAAATAACCCTTCTAAATCCTAGTTCAGCAGGACAGGTACATGTATGTCTGGCTCTAAGCAAGTGACAATTTCCAGTGAAGTCACTCATATGCTGAAAGGTCAGATTTATTTTTTTTTTTAATTTTTTTAAACTGGATCTTCATAATTGCAAAACCCCCACAGTTAAACCATATAAAACTTGTAGAACTGTGATATTCTCCATAGCAGTCATGTTATAAAAGGAGTTATCTAATAAACAGGCAAATTAAGCAATATATACTTTGGGCCAACCTGATCATCATCTTCATTTTCTAACTACTGTGCATGAGTTTATGAACTCTCTAGGACAGAAGAAGCAGGACCTGTCTTCTGAAATTTGACTTATGCCACCACATGGCTTTCACTGAAGTCTCTGTATACATCTCACATCTTCCATTCCACCTTGATTATTATTTTAAATAGGCATTTTTTCCATCCAGATTATTTTTGCTTCAGAAAAAAATGTAGCAACTAATTCTCATATAAGAATAGAAAGTTATTAGAGTAATTTTTTTTGTCAAGGGTTAGAATTTTGTCCCTCAGGCTACATGTTTTGCAACTTTTGTGACATCTTTATTTAAGAAATTTGCACCTTGCACCCTGAATTGTCTCAATACGTACTGAATAACAGAACTGGCTGTGAACAAAAGTAACAAAAGTGGCATGGGTGTAAGTCCACATGAGGGATGAGTATCAGTCTTGCTCCATACGAACTTGCTTGAGTCAGAATGATTTGCCTTACTGCTGAGCCTAAAGTGCTTTCAGTGCTACATTTACACACTGGCTAGGCCACTATTTGGGGACTGAAACCTAATTCAACTTTTATACCATGAGTGGTTTTCATGAGCATTATTTCTCCCAGGGCCAATGCTACCGCATCACAGACTGCATCACTGGTACATTTTGTTCTTCATCTCCCTGTGAGGGAACAAACGCATTCCAGCAGCATCCTGAGCCTGCGCAGGCTGATCACATAGGGTTGTAGCTAGCATCACTTGCCTCACACACAGCTCCCCTCCCAGCTCCCCTCCCCTCATCCCAGTTCTCTCCAGTCACAGTTTGATGCCAGGCTACCTGACACAAAGTGCACTGGCTAAATTAACTGGGGTAACTTCAGCTGCATCATCCTAGCTGAAAAATTGGTTTGCAAAACATGATCTCTTACAGAGGGTCAGAAAAGTCCTTAGGAGAGGAGAAAGATTTTTATGTGTGCGTAGGTGGAAAACCAGGAGGAAACATAAAAGGATAATTTGTTTTTACACCAAATAATGAACTCAATTTAACCCGTCACTTAGAAGTACAGTTGTAATCGTGTATGGATATGCACGTGCAGTGCAAATGAAAACTTGTAATGCCTGGAGTGGTAAAGCCCAGAAGGGCTGTAAGCAGAAGGATTGCAGTTTCGGTTTGAGAGATACGGATCCTGCAAACACCTCATTGCCTTATATTACATGATTGTCCAGAGACAGATGTTCGAAGACAAACATTGTGCCCCAGGGGGATAAGGAATACATTGTCACATGATATCTTCATCTGTCTTAACCCTTTGGCCTTAGCTACGAGGTCAGAGCTTGCTAGCATGTTTTGCACAGATTTTCAGGCTGTACTTTTTTTTTTGTATTCTCACAAGTTTTATCATATAAACATTTTTGACAAAGAAAAAAAAGCAAGAGGAACTGTAGCTAAGAGCTATTAAAAAGACCAATTATAGTCTGTTAAAGTGGTGTTTCATCACCTCAAAGGTAGCTGAGTCCCCATAGAAGTAAGGGTCTAAAAAACCAGTTGAAAGCAAAGGTGGATCTGCTTAGCATGGGTCTGAGAAGAGCTAATGACGGTTAAGCATCATACCATGCTTGTATGTGTGTTTGTGTGTGTATGTGTGGTTTTTTTGAATACGGAGGGTAAGCAATCTCCCAACTGGCAGAAAACCACAGAAGAGAACAAAGATACCTTTCTGTAACATGAGTGGGAAGGATATAATGGTGTGAGGAGTATTACTTTACAAATAACACAGACACAAATGGACAGAATTAAAAGTAAAAAAAAAAGAACAGGTTACTTTGTGTGTAATTATGTTTCTACAGCTGCAGCTTGAGAGTCACAGGAGATGTATCTTGTCCTGCTAAAGAAGACAGAGGGCTTCAGTAGTTTAAGCCTGAATACAGGGAGGAGCCAAGTCCGTTGCAGCGTGAGTAGCCTACTGCACACATTTTATTATTTCTGTTAGTGCAAAAGTATAGCTGCATTGTATTTACCCTGCCTCTCCTGGGGACCAAAAGAGGCCTCTCACACAGCAGAGAGAAAATCTGTATGAACCATATCTGAAAGAATGGGGGAAGACCACTAAAGGATGTACTGATGTGTGATTAACAACAGAAGAACCTCTGAGAGGCATGGTGTTTGTTAGCAGTAGGCTGCAGTTTCTCAGCAAGACTTCTGACTAGTTCAGAAAAAAAAATCAGGTTCATGCAGTACAATTACAAACAAATACTAAGAAGAAAAAAACCACATTAGTCTTGTGATTTTTGGTTTCTTTCCCTTCCTTTTTCTGCCTCTTTTCCCAATTCTCAGATACATTTCTGGTCATTGTCCAGCAATACATTCTTCGTATCTGTTCATTGTTCATTTGCTTGCTTGGAGATTCTGCATTCAGTTATCTTTCCTTTTTCTCTTACACTGCTTTCTCTTTTTATGTTTTGCTGCTTTTTCCCCCCAATTTCTGATTTTGCTTCAGTTTAATTGCCTTTCTGCTTCTGTATTTCTTCTTCCTTTTTTCCTAGGCTTGGTTCTGGTCTCTCCATGGTTTCCTTGCGTGTTAACTGAAGGCAGAGTTTCAGCTGGTACAAGTTGGCATAGTGGTCCTTCCTCTTACAGAATTCTTTGCTCAATCCTCCTGAGAAGTCAGCTTTTCAAATTCCTTAGAAACATCAAGGAATTCTCCTTTACTGAGATGTGTTCAGCCACCTCACAGGAAAACGTGATCTGCTGTCATTGTTGGATCTGCTGGAAATCCAGCATCTCATACTCACGAGGAATGCCTCATACTTCATAAGATTATGAATCACTGTTTTGCAAAGAATAATTTAGGATGTTACAATTATTTGACAAGTCCTTCTGATAAATCTGCAATTGTAGTGTGATTTCACCTCCTTTCAAAATCCAAGGAGACAGGCTATCTGCCCTTCTTGCCTATTTTCATGCTATCTTCCTTCTGACCACCTGAACGCCAAAGGACCTGGCTCATAAGGAAATTGTATTTCTGCAGCGCATGTGTGTGGACATGAAAAGTGCCTCACTGTTGAGTGGAGATCTCACTGTAATGTGAGAAGTGGTAACTTTATAACTCAGTACACAGCCAGCACATACTCATTCTACCCTATTTTCAAAGAAAGAATATCAAGCCGAGAGCAGTTTGCACTTGTTTCTTATTCCGTGTAAGATTAGCAGCACAAACTCTGATAAATTTATGGCAACATTTTACTTACACATTTTACTTTGCCAAATTCCATAGTAGTTTCAAAGTGAAAAAAAAATGCTCAGTACTTTACCTAGTATTTACCTTACCTCTGCATCATCATCTAAATGCTAGCTATCCAGCCTAAGCTTGTTGATTAGGAACTCTCTGGGGGTCCATACAGAGAGACAATTCTGTCCTTGGATGTGTCCAGCTGCCTTTTGGAGTGGTCTCTCTTTTCCTACAAATTGTACAGGCAATTTAAGTAACTCAGTCTATACCACAGAGGCTTTTTTCCCAAGTGAGGTAAGATGAATCTCACTCATCTCAAGTTGTCTGCAGACCTACTTCCCACTCACCCGATACAGACTTGTCTGTAAGTTGAGTAATTAATTTCTATGGCATGTGAAGTGATGCCTATGCACAGACTGAATCAATTATACAAATGTTGTCAACAGGGTTATGGTTTTATAGTAATATAAATATAAGATTTTTCTTAAGAAATAATTTATTTCAGAACTCAGGAGCAGCTGATCTACAGTACAATTGGGTGCTAAAGAAAATTAGATAAAAGCAAACAAAACTGACACAAAATAATTCAGTGTTATGTTAACTTTTAATTTGTCTTTGGGTCCTTACATTTTTACAGTTCTTTCCACTGCTTTCCAGTCTCATAGTTATTTTTTTCAAAAGATATAATTAACAAAGTCACTGTTGATATCAGCTGAATTTTGGTCCCATTGTCCTTCAGTGTCATGGGTGCCATTTTCTAGGCTATTGCCTTGAAGGAACTATTATGGGGCTAAGTAATAGCTCTTCTGGCAGGTCAGTTTTTGGATGGTACAAAAACAATAGGAATACCCATTGCCTTTTTTACTGGTCTCACAAATAGCTCCCAGAGGCATTGAGTAGGTCTGAAAAAAACATCAACTCAGACAAGGTTTTTCAATAAAACCAAAGCCAACTTAGCAAGGTGTTACATTAGAAAGCAATTGTTCTGTGCAGTATGGACAAGCAATTTCTCCATATTTCTTTCATCGGAACTTAAAGTTAATGGCACATTGTACAATGGTGAATTCACATAATGATATCACCAAGCCTTCTTGCAATTAATCACACACTTCTCCAAACACATTTCAATATAACTCGACGAGAAGTTTTGGAAACTTTCTGGACATTGTCTGACAAGCCATTCTGCTGACACATATGCTAATTGCAAACCAGTCTCCTGGCCGCTGTCCTGCCTGGGGAGGCAGAGAGGTGCTGAACCAGTGGGGACACGGACGGCTTTGGGCAGCTCCCCAGGACAATGAGGTTGTGCCGCTTTCACTGGATTCCTCTCCTCCACAAGGATTTATCCCTTTTGTTTTTGCAAACTGGTGTTTGGCAAGCATACAGGACTAAAGCGTACTCTGCTTTTACCACCTGGGAGTCCTGTTTAAATGAGATGGATTTAAGAAGTCTCATTTACAACAGACTGTAATGCAATAGCCTCCATTCACTCAGTGCTCCTCTCCACACCTGTGCCCATGATCGACAACAACAGAAAGCCATGCCTGTCTGCTCAAGGCTCAACTGCCTTTGAAGCCTAAACTAGTTTTTCTGATCATTCCCTTATGTAAATCAGAGGACCCCAGACTCTTGAGATTAAATAGCTGGCACTCAAGTAAGTGAAGCTATGCTGGTATATGCAAATTAACCCAGCCTTGGTATAGGAACACTGCTTGCCTGAAACAAAAATGTCCATGTTTGGGGAAAAGCCTGGGCTTCAGCCTATCCTCAAAAGAATTATCCTGAGAACGAATGGTCTGGAAGAGGATTCTGAACACAGACTTAGATTTTGCCTTCCCATCATCTGGCATGGGAGATGATGTGCAGCCCTCAGTGGTTCCCTAGGAGGACATGTTGCCTTCCGGGAGGGAAGGTTTGTTGCTGTGATCTAAAACATTTTTAGCTGATTCCTCCTTCCATCTCCAGTAACTGCACATTATACAGACCAAAAATCTTACCCCATGCAAGCAGGCAAAAGATCACATGCATGTCTTCATGTGCGTAAGTTAAATCACATCTGCTGTCACCAGGAAAGCAAAGTGCCCTGAATACTGGTGCCATACACATTCTCTAGCGTCAGTCTCTTTGGCAGGGACTGGATTATCAAGACTAAGCTTTATCATTATTTGTTTTGTATGCAGAAAACAAGAGAAGTTATCCTGCAACTGCAGATTTCCTTTTGATTTTATTGTATTGGAAGATGGACTTTCCATATATAGTTAATGAATATCTGCTTGTATCATTGCTGATAAAACTCCTTTGGAAATGAAGACTTTTTTTTGGTTGAATTCTGATTGTGCCAATTAAGACTGTAAAGCGTTTCCATCTATTTCCCATTCAGAGCATCTAGACTCTGAGCAAGTGTGTATTGGCTTGGTTACTAGGTATTTCTAAAGGCTTTTTCAAGCGTATATGAACCAGGGCTAGATTCTACTCTTTCCTGTGCCTTTATCCCTGCTGTAGTGGGGTTACTCTTGTGTAAGTCAGAGCAGAATTTGGCCTCACAGATGGGCGTAACTGCATTTAAATTAGAACATGATACAATATGTAACGATGACAAATGATCTATTAGGAGACCAGACCAGACTTTGGTGCCAAACTTGTAATAATTTACCATCTGGCTGATCACCTCAGGCTTCTTTGCAGCAAATTAAAAAACTGAAAAACTGAGATTGTACATTTGATGCTAAGTATTGGGCTGCTGTATTTGCAGAGAAGTACTTGTGTGGGGCTAACTGCAAGCTGACTGACAGCTGCAGCCTTGCTTTATAGACTTCAAGGCAACATTTTTGTGATGCCTCTATTCTGTGATGAATAAGGGGAAGGAATAGCCTTCCAGCTCTAAATTTTATTTTAAAGTCCTTTCCTTATCTGCTGACCAGTCCTTCTACTGGGAAAGGGAGGATGCCATTAGTGAAGGACAGACATCAGAAGTGTGAGGCTCGGTTCACGTGAGGACCCATTTCTGGTGTTCACGCTTTGAATGCTGACCCGGTTTGGTCTGGAGGATCTCCCTGGGAAGCCCAGAGTATCAGTGCAAAATAGAGCTTCTATCCATGGATAAAATTGGAATGGAGTTATCCTGTCTACTATACAGGTGATTTCTATGGTAGATAGAAATCTACCTCTTTCTGTCACTGATTTGTTCTTCATGGTCTGTTCAACTGGTCATAACAGTCCCTTTGGTGTAAGAGAAAAAGAGATCTGTGAAAACTTTGAAGTGGACTTGCCTTCCCTGAAAAACGGAGAACTTCTGAGGGAGATGAAAGAAATACAAAGAATTCTTTGGCAAACAAGCCAACAAAAAAACCCCAGCATTGCAGGTGGCCTGGCTGCAGCTCTGCGTGTACTCCCAGCAATCCCCTGTAAGCCCAAAGGGACTGCTGAATTCCATCCCAGTGCTACAGCAAGAGCCAGGGTACTTCCAAAGGTAGGAATCATCATTTTCTGTGAAAGCTTTACACATTCTTCATATAGGAAATGAGGGTCCAGCAGTTTCAGCTGCGTGTTGCAGGTTCCCACTTCTGGGCTTGGGGTCTGGATCTGGAGTTAGGACAGTGTGAGTACAGGAGAAAGGAAAAAGAAAAAGGGAAAAAAGAAAGTTAGAAGAGATGTTATAAAGTGTCCAGTGTGAGACTTTTCGCTGACCTTAAACTGCTCTGTGACTAAGAGAAGCCTTCTCTGATGATGGCTTATCAAGCTAACAAGACATTTCTTGCTGTGAAACAAAAAGTACCCTGGGTGACGGGTTTGGGTTTGGTGGCCTGTGGGCGTGAGCAGCTGGGTGCTGCCGCGAGTCTGTGCAGGAACT
This sequence comes from Nyctibius grandis, assembly GCF_013368605.1. Lineage (NCBI taxonomy): Eukaryota > Metazoa > Chordata > Aves > Nyctibiiformes > Nyctibiidae > Nyctibius > Nyctibius grandis. The sequence goes on from NC_090659.1 coordinate 20,451,350, forward strand.
CACTGGATTTGACATGGGCTGGAACAGGGCTTAGGTCTGGACAGGACTAAATCAGAAAACATGTTTCAGGCTGATTCACGTGCAATCAGGGGATATGCAGAATTATGTTTTCTGCCAGGCTGAATGGGCTGTTACCTCCAAAAAACTCCTTTTATTTTTTTTTAATTTAGGAGATCTTCCTGATGACATTCAGCAGTGTAATGTCTGAATCAGACAGGTAATTCCCTCCAAGCACCCTCCTCAAAGCAGCAAGTAACCTTTTTTTCCACACAGTTAGTACAGTGCGTGAGTTCTCAATGGCAATGAGGTACCACAATTTCCTTTACATCACCAGGGCATTGCTCTGCTTTGTGATGCTGTACTGACCCTTGTTCTATTTGTGTTGGGGTTTTTTAATGTGTTTTCATTTAGAAAGTATTAAGACCAATTTGGCAAAATTATTTGGCTCAACTAAGAGCTACAATAGCTTAATCTAGATTTTATTATACTGAGACTTCATTATATGAAGTGAGTCACTAATGCAGTAAGAAGTGAACCTCGAGGAGCTTGAGGTTGTGCAAATCACAAACTAATTCGGGATTTGTGAACAGTGAACCTTTTACCACTGCGATATTCACCCATTTATTTCTGCAAGGGAGTGGTGAATTAAAAACTCTGTGGCTAAAGTGAGCCTTATGTGTGAGGAGGAAAACTCTTCCTTAGAACTATGCTGGCAGAAATGCACACCCTACACATGGCAGGTATGCTGTGTTTTCAGATGAGAAGTTCTGTTTCTAGCCTCCTCATCTTTTCTTTCATGTTCTGTGTGTATTGATTTTTGTAATACCTACTTCTTGTTCCATTTTCATCATACTTTTTTTTCCTACTGGCTTTCTATTTCTCCCCCACTTTCTTCCAGCAAAACACACACGTAGTAACATTCAAGTTCATCACTTAACACCAGAGTGCTCACATGGGTTCCAAAAGAAGGAAAGTGAATTTACTCAGACTGACATCAGTGGAAGGACATGACGTAGGACCCTGTTCAGCAAAACAGTCAGGCACATAGCATGTGGCTACGGGAATAATCCTGTGCTAGAGACTGGGCAGATGCTTAAATGTGTTCCCAAACCATGTGTATCACGGCCACGTCTAACTAGGCGTAAACCCACAATACAAGCTGTTCCAACAGGTGCAGGATTTCATCCTTTCTTCTGCAAGGGTCACACCAACAGGGGAAGCGTTGCTGGTGAATTTGGGCAGGGACCTGGGCAGAACAAGCACCAGCATGCTGTGGGCAGGCAGGAGCTGCCTTAGTGATGGGGCTGAGAGACCCAAACTGCTGCTGGCCAGGCTCCGGTTTGGGCTGTTTTATTATGCCTGCCTGGGGCTCCCGGAGTCCTGGGGCTCCCTAGGATCTTCTGCGTGTCTTGGTTTTTCTTCCTGAATCACTCCTGACCGTCCTGAACCACTTCCTAGCCACTGAATCCTTCTGTCTTTTTGCGACAGGGATTAAAAGACTGCGTTGTCTTCTATTGCCTATCAATCTTTCCTTCCTGCAAGCTGGATAGCACAAGGTCCCAAAGCCTGCCATTGCAAGAGCTATTTGCCAACCACTGGATCATTCTCAGGCCCTCTTTTTACTTCTATTTAGCATTCCCACATCCTTCATGAAGTGTCATGTCAAATTCACCCAGTTCCTTTAGCCAAAAACACAAACAAACCCCAAATAGGAATAAAAAAAGAAAAAAAGGAAGATTTCGCTTTGAATGTCCTAAAGTGACACATTCCGTTTTTTTTTAAATTCGTAGCAACAAACAGTTCAGAGTGTGCCTGAATTTTATTTAAAAAAAACCAGAGTTGTTTCCCTTTTGATCAAATTAAACAACTCACTTGGCCTACAATGTTTTCCATCCTCAGTATTTTGGTTTGCTACAAATAAATAAAGGAAAAGGTTACTATTTCAGATTGATTTGAAGTGATACGAGGATTTTATTATGACCTGCTAGTTAACTGAAGTGTCAAGAATATGCTGCCATTCTTGCTTGGCGTCCCAGAGGATAAGGCACTGCATAGTCACAGGAACTAAGAAAAAAATCCCCTTTATTTCAGTCAACTGCCAAAGCAGCCTAACATTCCTAGCCATCTGGACATTATCTCTTTAAGTTTATAAAGAATATATTTTATTTTCTATGTTGGTACCACATGACCTTCCATTTTTGTTGTTCACCAGTTTACCCATCTTAGCTTGGTAAAAAGCAAGTAACTATCCCAGCTGAGAACTGTTTATGTTAGTGCCAATAGTCATATGAATTTCACATAATACAGAATAATTAAAGAAACACTTTCAAGTTTCCACATGAGGAAGAAAGCCATAGGGCACTGGTCAGTCATATGTTTTGGTACTTTCTTTATTTTTAGAAATTCCCATAAATCAAATTATTAATAGAGGGAAGACAGACACAGCTTCTTTTTTTTTTTTTTAAATTTTTTATCACAGTGGGATTCACATATCACATTTTCCCTTCAGGGAGATAAGACACTGCGGTTTGGTGCAGCCTTTTGTGGAAGGTTTTCTTCCTCAAGTCCATGTTGTAAGGGATAGCTCTGCCCTGCTCACACACTGTCCAGATCTTTGAGGATGCCCATTCCAGCTGTCTGTGAGGATGTGTTATTCTTTACAGTGCAATTACTAGAGTGTTATCTCACCTATTTTTAAATGCTCCAATTAGCAACTTGTGCTAATTCCTCTTTGTGATTACTTGCAAAATCCACAGCAGAATCTTCTTGTTCTTGCAGCTGATAGCTTAGGACCTTCTTTTGCATCCTTGCACAGGGGAAAGAGTTCTCAGTAGCTAATGCATCCTGATGATATAAAAAGGCCTCCAAGAGTAACTGCAGTTCCTTAAGTTCAGTGACTATTGGCTGTGCCAATAGTTGCACATATGCTCAAGTGTTTTGCTGTGCTGTGGGCTAGCTCTGGATGGATTTATTGCTGGTAATATGAGGAAGGCAATATAAGTGGGAGGTAAGGTAATACCAGCTTGAATTCCTCATTTGTGAATTTCTCCTTCCAGGTCATGATTAAAAAGTGTTACGTATTATGCAAAAATTCAGAAACTATTGAATTTATAGGGTGAGAGAATAAATAGCTCCCTCATTCCCTTCCTCCTTCCTGAACCTCAGATTCAGACAATGAAAATATCAACACAGAGCAATATACTTCTGGGAAATCTCATATGGTATTACAAGGAGAGTGAAGGAAAGATTTAAATGGCACAGAATGAAATACCCTATACAAAAGCACATGGTCTAACACTGACCTCTTAGGTATCACCAGCCCTGTGTTTTAAATGATGCTAGCTAGCATTTTTGTTTCCTATCCTTTAGCAGCTCTGATCTTCATATTATTTATTGCCAAAAAAACCCATAATTTGATTCATTTTTTTTTTAAATAGAAGATTTTATTTGGCACGAGAACAAATGTTTTACTGAGAGGCTAATGTAGCTGTAATGCATGTATTGCTTTGAGTATACTGCAGTCATTTTTTCAATTATGTCAAAAAAGGCAGCTATATCTTTTTTGACGAGATCTATTGTGCTGCTTATTGCTCAATAGTCTGTTATTTTCCAGATGTTCAGTAATTTATCTTTCTTAATATTTGTTCCATTACTACTAGATACAGTAGTCTGACTTATGAGGGGGTAATTTCTAGAACCATTTAATTTCTTCTTAGTTGCTACTTATTTTTTGTTATTATTATCAAAGCATCTAAAAGCCCCACCATGATCAGGGCCCATTGTGCAAAGCACAATGTGTACATTTAGGAGGAGACAAGATTAAGCAGCCCAGTATAATAATACAACCTCCCCTTTTATTGAAAATTGGTATTTTGCTTTCCTCTAGCACTGTAGTTCCCCCAGTCCCTCACAATGAAGGAAGAATTATTGGCATGGCAAATTCATTGAGTAACTCCTTTGATGATACGCTAGCATGAACACCATGCAGCTAAGAAAATGTATTCGTATCTCACACAATCCCTCTCACATTCTTTCACAATAGTTTTTACTGATTGGTGAGCATATAAATGCATTTTCTTAATGTTTCTAGTTAAATGTGAATGTTAGAAAGGGGATAAGCACCTTTTTGGAGGGTTTATGAACACTGACCTACACCCTCAGCTGTTGGTAAATGTATTTTCTGCAGTACGTCTTTACCTTGCTCAAATTATCAGTTTTTCTGTTTGCTCCTGACTTCGCTAGCTTCCACAGCATAGTGAGGGGATCTTGTTTCTGACAGCTTGCTTGAGGCTATCTAAAAGCTTGAAATGGAGAGCACTGAAGGATAACATATTTGTCCTAGTTGTGAGCCACAGGGTGATGGTAAATCTATGGTACATCTGCCAAATATGTGGCAGTGAAACAACAAAGTTAGCTCTGGCTGAGCTTTGTTCTGCCAGGCCCAAAGCCTGGTTGTTTAAGGTTGTTCAGGCACCACTACAGCTACTTATGATCTGCAGGGCAGCTACACCCTTTGTCTTTACCATGTCTCTTTAATTTTGCCTGATGTTATGCCACTTCCATAGCCTCCTTGTGTCACCTGCCCAAGGAACATCTCCAGGCGACCAGAACTGAGACTTAAGCTGGACCCTGAGCAACTATCTCTGACACATATGAGTGGAGTTGTTTCACTGTAACCTTCAGTGCCTTAATCTAGAGCTAGAACCTTGGGATCACATGGTGGAGCCCTTTGGAGTAAAGGTGCTCCTCTCATTCACAGAATCACAGAATAACAGAATGTTAGGGATTGGAAAGGACCTCAAAAGATCATCTAGTCCAATCCCCCTGCCGGAGCAGGATTGCCTAGATCATATCACACAGGAACGCGTCCAGGCGGGTTTTGAATGTCTCCAGAGAAGGAGACTCCACAGCCTCTCTGGGCAGCCTGTTCCAGTGTTTGGTTACCCTCACCGTAAAGAAATTTTTTCTCATATTTATGTGGAACGTCCTGTGTTCCAGCTTGCACCCATTGCCCCTTGTCCTGTCAAGGGATGTCACTGAGAAGAGCCTGGCTCCATCCTCATGACACTTGCCCTTTACATATTTATAAACATTAATGAGGTCACCCCTCAGTCTACTCTTCTCCAAGCTAAAGAGACCCAGCTCCCTCAGCCTCTCCTCATAAGGGAGATGTTCCACCCCCTTAATCATCTTCGTGGCTCTGCGCTGGAAAGCCTTTTCTCTTAAACTGCGCTTTTTCTCTTAAACTCATGTTTTGAAGCTATAGCCCATTTGAGATGCAGAGGAAGGAGCTCCAGACTGTGACTCCCCAGTCAACTGCATGATGGGAGATGCCAGTTTGCCCAGACATGGCATGAACACCAAGCAGACAACTTAGCTGTGCTGCCAGCCCATGGAGCTTCACACTCGCTCCTTTTGATTAGTGCTCTTCTAGCTCTATCAGTGGCGCCCAACCTTTTCAGCCTGGCAGGCCACAATAACCTTAAGCTACTCAATAAGCTGTAGCTTGCAATAACCAGAACAATTGTTAATAGTCATGGACAGCTCTTGAGTAGCTCATGCATTACTCAGCCCATGCATCTGGGCAAGTCCCTGTGTCCTGAGCACTCCCTAGGAAAGTAGGAAGCTGTGAGCATGTGGCTGCCTGAAATGGCTGCCTGAAATAGCTGCCTTCCGTCTGCTTCTGCTGGAGCAGACTGCAAGAAGTATTCTTATGGCCGAGGCCTGTGTTGGCTTCCCTCTTTCTCCTGAGAGCTTCTTGGAGTCAGCACCTGGGTAGGTTGTGAGCCAGATGAATGCCTCTGTCAATGGTGGTAACTCAAGAGATTTCTTAGAGGCTCTGTGCCCCATGTGTCCCTAGGAAGATGTGATGGGAGAGGCTAGCAAATGTCCCAGAAAGGAGCCATGTAAATCTCCCAGGAGCTGACCGCAAATGTTCAGAATTGTTCTGGTAGGCCATAGATCTTCATATTCCTGTACCGATACCCCAGGTTGCCATAGATTTCAAACCCGCAATGCCAACAATGTGGGTGAAAAAATACTCCTCCTGGATAAATCTGGTGTGTGTTGACTATTCCTTGGCTATGTAATTGCTGGTGGGACCATCACCAAAAGCTAATGGTTGTCTTGATATTTCATTTCCGATGCAATTTCCTTGCAGGCAACATAGCAAGCTCCTTCGGTAAAGCGTCTTCATCTCTGCTCGTGCAGTTTGTCCCAACATTAAGCTCATTCTGGCATGGCAGCTGAAGAATCTTTGAAAAATCTCTTGACTTGAAATCATGTCTAGTAACTATATTAGCTGTGTTAAACAAGATGGTAAATGTATGGGTCTTCTCAAGTTTCTTTTTGTGAAAGGAACCGAGTACTAAAAGTTTCTTGAGGTCTTCCACATCTGTAAATTTCACACAAGAAGTGGTGCAGTGATGTAGCAGCACAAGTTTTGTTCCCCACAACTTCTCAGCTGTGGTTTTGCATCCGTAATTAAGATGTCTGTTCCTACCACATAACTTGTTATATTATCTGCTAATGACCCAAATGTTTCATTTTTCTGACATGGAACCCAAGGATACCAGCATTATGTCTTACAAAAAAGTATGAAACCACATGTCAGGCCTCAGAAATATGTAGGATTTGCCTGTCAGTTAGGCCTGTATTCAAAAGCTAAGACGGGCCACTTCCCTGTGTTGTTGTCAGGACCGTAAATCAGACTGGCTGAATCCCAGGGCTAAGAAAGGCTGCTGTTCCTTATCGGACCCAGGTGGGCGGTAGCTTGCATTTTTGGAGAGCCTGGCTGAGGTGCTCACTTTGGTGAAAGAGCTGTGAACAGCAGAGTTGAATCTCAGCTAGCAGTGGTCAAAAGCAACAGCAGGGAATATTAAAACTGTAAGTAAGTGGAAGGGTATTACTCTGTTTACTCTAGGACCTGAAAACATTGATCACAGGGGAATATCCGCATGTAACTTCTGAAAGGGGACTTGCTTTCTGCCGTTTTTCCCTCCGACATGGTCTGTGAGCATTTAGGTACCATTCCTGCTGTACTGTTGAAAGTAGGGTCTGCTCCCAGGGTTACCTCTTGCATTTTCAAAGAGTTGGTGTTGGCTAATAGCTTTCTCTGGGAAATGTGCCTTACAGCCTGGGATTCTTTCAGCTGACCCTCTCTGGGCAGTGGGTATTTTTGCTTGCTAGGAGATCTGGAAATGCGTTCAAGTGTACGTTCCTTGTTTTGTACCGCACTGCTCAGTGCCAAATGCTGCATGCTTTACTTGTCTCAAGCTGTTACATGTTGCTCTCTAAGGGTTTGGACTAATGTTATTTTTTAATTCCCCCTCCTTCTTGTTCTTTCTTTCTCCTTTTTTTAAAAAAATTGTTTTTAACCTGGAAGCACAACAAATTGGTTAGAAGTATTCTAGACCTTTTTAAATTTAGTTACCTGGTCTCTGCACATGCAGTTCTTACACAAAAGATTTTCAAATATTTAGTGATTAAGTCAAGAGCTGATTTATACATTTAGCCACCTTGGCTAGACATTGGCAGCAGCAGATAATTGGGACATTGAAAGGATGTGACAAATATTATAGAGAGGTCATCTGCCTACTAAAATAAACTCAAATTATTGTAAAATCAAAGAATGAAATTGTAGCTCACTTTCTTGGCATGAATCCCACTCTGGCTTGGTATTTATCTACTATTTGCCTGGCTTTGTACTTTCAATGGTTTATAACCTTTCTTCTCCTTCCTCAGATTACCTGCTTTTTTCCAGGACTCTAAAAGCTGCTGAAAACTGCAAGGATTTTTTTCTGTTCTGTTGGGGTTTTGTTTTGTTTTGTTTTTTAAATTGTTTTTAAACCTGTTTGACTGTAGGTGAAGAATTCAGAGTCCAGAGTCAGTCTTTTTTTCTCCAGGATGCTATACCTCTTTGATAAAAGCTTTTACAGGTAACTCATCCCAAGATACAGAAACACAGACAAATTAATTACTTAATGTGTGGAACAATTCCTCAAGCACTACCCATTTGCACTTTCTTACCTTGTGATAAGCAGGGGTGGTTTCCCTGCCTCTCAATGGAGATGGGGCCAGCTAACCTGTGCTGGCTGTGGGAAAGGCTCAGTGTGTGTGTGCAAGTCCTAATCAGAGAGCAGCTGACTGGCTGGAAATGCACACCCCAGTTTACATCGTGGTAACTATTCCTGTATATGTCCCCCAGGTATTTTTGGGACTGCGCTTTTCCCTGGTTCCCGCTCCTTGTCCCCATGCGGTATTGTATGCCTGCGATTCATTTCTTGGCCAGCTGCAGAGATCTGCTGCTGGGCTGAGCCTTCCCTCCTCCCACCCCCTCTCCTCTTCACTAGCATCTCATTTGTGTTGACATCCTCAGCCTCTTCTGTTTCTCCTGCATCCCAGGCAGCTGGCTTCCCTTGGTTTCCTTCCCACACAGACCACTGGCTGCGTTCCTTGCCTCCCCTGCAGTGCAGCGCTGTTTTGTTTGCTCTCCCCTGCTCCTTGCCCAGGAGAGGTGGTGGTTTCTGAGGGAGCAAGGTGGATGTCCCAGCACAGCCTGGACCCTGTGCAGTGACACTCCATCTTAATGCCTTACAGCCATGCTGCTGCAGACTCAGGAAAATCCATAGATCACTCTGTTTTCCTCCTTTGTTCAACAGCCATTTTCTGACAGAAAAGCAACAGCTTTCTCTGTGCTGTAAACCCACTGAACTAGCAATAACTGTTTTATGGTTTTGCTGCCCTTGCTGTTAACAGAGAAGTGTTAAGTGTCTGTGTATTCTTACTTGGCTACTGGCCACCCCTTCAACTTCTAGTGCAATTTTTATTTTGACATTCAGAGCTGCTCATTGTAAAAAAAGACCAGGTATGTTGCAAACTTTGGGGTAGCCTTAAATCTTGTTGTGACTTTTAGGGTATTCCAGCCTTTGCTAATGGACTTATTGTTTCTTTCCATTGCAGCTGATTCTTTCTAGTCTGACTCTGCCAGTTGCCAGTCAGCCCTGTGCAACACTCCAGCCCCAACAGGGATTTGTTAGGTGTTCTCTGCAAAGGACTGAGAGAGAAGCAGGAATGGGGATGTCAAGAGGGACATGCAGGGTGAAAGGGACAGGCAGGAGAACCTGAAATAGATGGATGGCAGGGAAGTTGCCTCTGACGGTAGTTGTCTTGCGTGGGAGAGGAAATGTTTTGTTTGATTGTTCATCTATGCTGCCTGCTGATATTTCAGACATGTCAGTGGATATCTTCTCATGATGGCAATGTGGTATGTGGGCCTACATGTGGCAGAGAGTGTGGGGAGGCAACTGACCTTTGAAATCAAGACGATCAGCTGTTGGAGGAAAAATAAGACCACTGTACTATCTGTTAATGTGGACATAGAACCATATTGGCCAACCCAGCCTTAGAGAAGTTTGAGGCTATCAGGTGGTTCTGGGACTTTCTTCTGCTGTCTTTGAGAGTATGGCTAGTATTACAGGATTGGAGGGGCCATTGGGAATGGCTAGAATAACCCTGTTTCATGTAAGAAAACCCTAGTCAGTTTATGAACCTTTCAGCAACAAGAAGGACTGTTCAAAACCTTATCAGAAAGACATGTTTTCCCAAGCCTGGATGTAACTCTGGGCTGGGGTGATCCCATGGAGATCATGACATGTTCAGCTGGCCATGGTGCCCACCCCAATTTCCCAAGCTGTTGCCCAAGGACTCAAGGAGAGGAAGGGTTTAAATAGAAGATGGCCAGGTTGTCTCAGCAAAAGGGTAGCTCCCTCACCCATGTCCCAGGTAAATTTGAAGCTCCAAGAACTTAATTTTCACCTCAAAAAAGGTATTGGTTGACTACCCTGCTGTAGAGCTTTCATAAGACTGTAGGTGGGATTGGGAGTCTCTGGTGAGCCACCTTGTAAAATCAAGAGAATAAATGATCCATGAATATACTGCCACAGCACTGTCCACTTCCATGTGTCCTACCCATTGTACAGGGAGCTTGTGGCAAGCAAGGACCAAGTGGGCTCTGGCAGGTGCCTCATATCCAAGTGGTCTGAGTCAAACTGCCCCCAACACTCCTGTTGGGATGCTTCAGCTGCTCTCACTAGAAGGTTTTGGGTGAAGCAGCACTAAGTTTTCACTAGCCAGCTAGCTTGTGAATCATTTATAGTCTCTTGTTTCATTGTGCATTAGCTGGTTGTTTAGCTGATCTGGTAGATAAACAGGAAATAATAACTGAGTAGCGACACTCCCTTATGCACAAAGTATTTGTCCATCTTTCCCACTCTAACATAGCACAGAGGATGGCAAGCACTGTAATACATCACCTAATGCTGTTCATTCTTAGATGGCAAAGGGATATTTCTGCTTATCCTGCTATGCCAAATCTCTCACAGGAGATAAATATTTGCTCTTATCAGCAGAGTTTACTATGAAAAATGGATATGGCTTGCAATAAGCTAAGCTTTTTATTCTTTTGCTTAAATTTCTTGTACTTATTTTAGGCCTTTGTTAATGAGACACATATTGAGAATTTGAGTGGTGTTAAACATGTTCAGTTGCCACTAACTATGCCTGAGTGTGGGTATCTCATGGTTTTAAAGTTCAGCCCTTAAAGGAGCATGTGTGTAAACAAATGCATGCAGCGATAAACAGTGAAAAAGAAGTATGTGAAAAGTGGCTTGGCTTCTGTTCTCAAGATCTGTATGCAGTGGAAGTGTTGGCCTCTCTAAAATTATTGGTACCTGGAAACCTCATGCAAGAGATCATCTGGGTAACTTTCCTGATCTCTCCTATTCTAAGATTAGATGCAGTGGACTGTTGCAATGCAGGTGGAGGTGATAAATTTGTGCATCAGGCTGACTAATTCTTCAGCCAGAAGGACAAAGTGACTTAGGATGGAAGCATTTTTAAACATGAGTCACCCAGACACAGTGATTATTTTCTGTTCATGCTGTGTGGGATCCACTTTCTGCTAGAAAACACAAACATAGACACCATAGATCTATCTCTATAAGAAGTCATTTTTGCCAATTCTAATGGCTGTACTTTTCCAATACCAGGTATTCCAATATTACTGGAATTATTCCAGTGTTTACTGAATATTTGAAAAATAGTACACTTCCAATATATTGAAATAGTTCTTATATTACTGAAATTCAATGAGTTAGGCACTCAGCTTTAACAACAAAACCAAAACCCCCTTGGTTCCACCTGGGCAGTCCAAGTAAATCTAATGGAAGCCATGCAGTGAACATGTTGTAAGACAAAAATACCCTCTAATACTCCCCATGTCTGTCAGGATGGGAGAGGAGAAAGCACTTAACTGACCCAGGCCTTCAACTAATGAAGCTGGCACTGGGACAACTCTTAAAGAACCAAGGATGTAGAGTCAGGCACCATGAAATCAAGTCAGTTTGCTTCCTGTTGCAGTGATTAGAACTGGACTGGAAGATTCCTCCCACAGTTGCTTTCAGGGTTGGTTGGCCCATGGACAAGACCTATGTGATCCAAAGCCTGATGGTTGAGTTACTGGCGTGGCACATAGGAAATTTGGTTTCAAGTTCCTGCCTTGCCCAAAGCAGATGACGTTTTTCATTCCAAACCTTTACTGTGTTTCAATCTGGCTGATCTGAATTTAGGACTCCACATGCCAAACGCAGTACCACAACCATCAGGATATGCAGCATTTGTCTTGAAATGGAAACATTTCCATTAAAACCCCAGCACTGCTGACAAAGCAGCCGACTTAGATGAAACACCGTTCATTGATGAAGGTCATTTCTTAGATTAAATGACTTTCTTGAGAATAGAGCTGTTCTGGAGCTGGTGCTAGCTGAAATACAAATGCACTTTGGTCATGCCCTTTGCACTGCTGGAAGCTGGGAAGAGTCAGTGAAGACCAAGGTGGGAAGAGCTCTTGAGCCCTGAGATCATCCATGGCCCAGGACAATTTTTAAGAGAAGCTCCAAGCAGCTGCAATTCAAGTGATCATCTGTCCCTTGGTCTAGTGCATTAACACAGTCCTTCTTCTGTGCAAAGGAACAGGCCACCTCATCTTTTATTGCTGTGCAGACTGGCCAAACTTCTATAGGTGGCCTACTGAAGTGGCAGATAGATCAATATCTGAAGCCAAGCTATTTTGTGGTGAAATTCATTAGTATGAGTTGTTTGTCCTAAGAATAAATCATCTCTGGACAGATCCTGAAGTCCTCTCTCAGTCTGTTTTTCTTCAGCTTTTGGTGAGGCAAAACTGCTGTTGAAGCCAAGATAATTTTCTTCTCTCAGTGGAAAACAGCAATGATGTCAGGATTTGGCCTGGTAAAATAATGATAATTCTCTGCATTTTACAAGCTCTGTTTATATGATGATCTCAATCTATTTAAAAGATGTTAATCAGGCTTCAGTACCTGTGTGTGTGCTGGATGGCAAGCAGGCGTTTTTGCAAGCTAATGCAGAAGGAAGCTAAGGGCTGCATCTGTGGTCATGTCATATGCTTACAACTTTTCAGTCATTTTTGCCAGTGGTTGGTCTGCTGGCTTCAATTGACTCTCCTCAATATTGAAGAGCCAAGGAAGAAAACATGAGGAGGTGTGCATATATATTATATTTATATATAAAATGGCAGCTCAGCACATCCATGTACAGGCAGATTTTAGAGAAAAGTGTAATTATTCAAAGGGCCAATTTTAACTTTGCTAAAAGCAGCTAAATGGTGCCCCTGCCCTACATTAAACTGTGCTGTGATCAAAGAGGGCAGATGCCAAGTACTTTTGGTTTTACAGCTTTCAAATAAATATTGCTCAACCTCACAAAAAAGAGCACGAGAACAGTGAATAGATTTTTTTCCTTTTTTGTTTGTTTGTTTGTTTATTTATTTCCAATATGCTTTACAGGTAAAGGAGGTATTGCTGCTGTTCCTTCTCAGGGTGTCTGCAGAGCATTCAGCTGTGAATGCCACTTGACCTCAAATCCAGTTAATTTAGGTTGGCACGCTCGATTGCCATACGTTTTATGGGCTGGCAGATAGAGTGCCCTGGCAGATCTGCCATGGAGCTGCAAATTTCCATATCCAGCTGAAACTTTTTTTAATTCAACACTGTCATTTTTAAATAACAGTGCAATTGCAAAACAAATTGGCAGGTACTTATGAACTGAATGCTGCCTGGGGCTCTGTCTTTTCATTTTGCTGACCAGTGTGCCTGGTCTTCAATTTACAAAAGCACCCAGTAGTTAAAAAGCACTGGTGAAACCTTGTAATGCAGAGCTAACCGCATTGTTCATGGAGAGGAAGATGCTTGCTCTGACATGTTGATCCTTACAAACTGGTTAGCTTCATGGTGGAGGGCAATGTTTAATGACAACAGAAGTGCTCCAAAGTCTATCTATTACAGCAATCACCTGAGCATGAACCTTCTTTGCAAAGTTTAAGCATTCTGTCCCAGGTGCTATGTGAATCTTCAAGGAATTTTGGAACATTAAACTGGAAGGGCCCTGTTGGGTCACTGACTCCCAGTGCCCTGCTATCTTGAGCAACCACCTCATATGATCTCTTTCCTGGACAGTAGATTGCATCAGATAGGTGTGGGCCACCTCCTGTAAATCAACATAGCTCTGATGAAGCTGATCTGTGAAGCTCCAGCTTTTGCTGCGTGGCTTTGTAAAAGTCCTTGCTGCTTTACCTATACATTTGCATTGCTGTCTCCCTAAGCATAGTAACCAGAGGTTGAGCAGGATGTTTAAAACAAGTAGAGGCATTCAAGTTATCTCACAAAGTCCTGCATCACCACTGCATGAAGCCCTTAGGTTGTCAGTCTTCTATCAGTCAGTCTATGAATTAATCAGTGTATTTGCCCATAAGCCAAGGTGATATGTAATGATACGACGACTCAAAAGCCAAAAATAAAGTGCTGTGTTTGGAACTTTGCCTCACATGGGCTTTGATGACCCAATGGAGGACGTAGCTTTCATAGGCTCGGGTCTTCAGCTAGTTGTCTTGTAGGATAGACAGAACCCAGGAAGAACCAATAATAGCATTTTTGAAGACATTTCAGTTACCATGAACCCGGATGATCCAGGTGTGGATCTACTAGATAAAGGAGCACCTCAAAACGATGTGATTCTCCAGCCATTAGCCCTGAGTGGCATTCACAGACCTTATGGTCATGTGTCATATGGTGAGGGCCTGAACAGTGCCCTGTTTAGTGGGCATCCTCTGTTCACACAATTTACTCTACAATGCAGCCACAGAACAGAGGGTGCCTTGAAAACTCCGTGAACTTCTCTAGTCACACGACTTCGTGAGCTGCACCACTGAGATGTGATGTTGAGCTGTGGGGACAAGGGGAGTATATCTGTATGTTATGGGTTTCCACTGAACTGTGAGCTCTCCGTATCTTAGCATTCATTGTGGCCATGATAAATCCTGTTGTTGATGCTTTGAGGATGATGTTTTTGACTGCTTAGGTAATGCAGTCACTTCCTTAAGGAAGATCTGCCCAGGACATTTACCAACACCCGTACTTCCTAGTTAACGCTGCAGTAAAAGCTGTTGTAGGCTTTGGGCCACTGGCATTAGTGATCTATTTCTGAACATTGTCTGGAAACTGGAGTCTGCCACCCTGCTCAACAGAGATGGGAGCATAAGGATATTTTCCACAAAAAGAGTTTCAAATAAAGTACTAGGTACTCTAACCCAGGACAGAAGAGGCAAGGATAACTCAAAGGACTATTCTTGCCTCTTTGATATCAGCTAAGGGCAGCAAAAAACATTTGGAAAACAGCGTGAGAGGCCTCTCTTCCCAATTCACAGCATATCTACAAGCAGTGAAGAATTCAGTCAGAATACAGGAATCTTCAGACTGAAAGTCCCTAGTACTTGCTGCTGGTATCTATATTTATTCCCAAAACCATATGAGATAAGATACTCACCTCCCCTATTCCAAAAACATCCCATTGTGTATTCATCTTGAGTGAATATTTCTTCAAGAATATGGATTTTTCAGAAGAGTTTTGCTCACTCTGAAAGTCAATTGCATTTAAAATATATGTTGAGACAAGCAGAATCATTAGTTCCTCCTCCAGAATAATGGCCTCTCTAGTTGTGAGAAAAGGAACTCAACTTGAAAGGAGACAAATATACAGTTGTCTGACATAAAAATCGATGTGAATAGGAGATATACCAGACAAAAAGATGCTAGTCATTGTCTTTCAGCAGGACAGAAGTGTTTGTGAGAATATTTTCGCAAGAATTTTATGGTTAAGTGTGTAGGATGTTGAGGTTTTGGTCACCTGGTGTGTACTTGTCATTTTGCCAGCACAGAAAGAAATGTCTGGATGTACTTCTTCATTAATTCAGTTATGTTGGTCCTTGTAATCATGAAAGTTCATGCAGTGTGTTATGACTCTAAGAAAAGTTAAGGAACCCATTGCTTTTTAAGGCAAAATCTTTTGTTTCATGGCTTTCTCAGAAATGCAAATCATCTAGCATTGGGTGAGTCTTTTGGTCAGTTGTCTCTGCACATTGACCACTTCATCTGATTTATGGCCACATGAACCCTTTTTGATATTTCTGGCTAAGCGCCATAAAAGTTCTAAAACAATCTTCAAGGGTTTGAGTTCTCCTTCTCCTCTAGGGAAGGGAAGGTTGTATAAATGTGGTTATTCTGGGAAAGCCTATAGTTTTAATTTCTCTCCCAAGGGGGTAGAGATGTCTTCCAAACCTAGTATTGAGAAAAAGGGCCAAAGGACTGCCTCAGGAAAGAAGATACAACTGGGGAGGTTGGTCTGCATTTTCTCTGTCCAAAGCTTTTTGAAGGAGAAGATATGAAACTGTGAATATCTGGAACTATGTCATCTGGACACTTTCTTTCCTTTACAGGGATCTTTCTTGCAAGCGAAATATTAGAAGCTAGCGAAATCACTGCAGTGCTCCCACGCCAAGTGGGTGGAAGAGGTATGTGAAATTTAAATGTATCATTTGGAAGATTCTCTGGATGATTCCTGCTTTCCTGGGGGAAAGAAGGACCTAGAACTGTTTGGTCTTATCTTTTTTCTCTCCCCTTAACTGGCCTCAATAAGATTTATCAACTATTTCTGTCCAAGCAGCGTGCTAACATGTATTCAAAACTAGTTCTTTTCTGAGAGCAGGCTGGTACTTGCTGGCAGGTAGAATACAGACATGTTCCATAGCTCTCAGTTTCGGGCTCTTTTCACACTACTCTGGTATTCCCAACAAACCCCTCTTGCACACCTTATGTGTCAGGCATGTCAGCACACACCAGAATTCTTGTTTTTACAAGTATGTCCCCTCAAAAGCCTGGTACCATGCGTACTCATTGCTTTCCCCATCTGACACAGTGTGAAGCTCTTCAGAAAGCCCAGCTTTGCAGCCAGGTGGTTCTCTTGCCCTGGCTTTTCTGGCAATGAAACCATTACTTCCCTGTGCTTTGAAAATAGGAGCCAAAATGTCCTTGTGGCTGCTGCCCTAAGAGGCCAAACTACCTCATATTCTAAAGAACTCTTTCTTTGTTGACGCTCTGAGTGTGACACCAAGTGACGTGCTGAAAAAGACTGAGACTAGTGCTTTTGAGAACATTTCTCAAAAGATTAATCATTGTGCTCATCTGGGGCTTTAGTCTAATGGAGAGACAGGGACTATCCTGTAAACAAGGGATCAGATTGCTCTAATGGAATCTCATTTATGAACTGGAGAGCTCGGCTGCAGATGAAGAAAGTGAGAAACATAAGAAAAGTAACAAATACCCAGGTCTTGGCAAATTGCTGTTGTTACTGAGCTTGACACGCTTATCTGTAAATTGGATCAGTGGTTCCCTCCTGGCCCAATCATGCAGAAGCAACTAAGGCACTCGGTAGATGGAGGTATTAGTCTCATACAGTCTTAATGCTGAAAGAAAATTACACGGCCTGTGTACTGCAGGGTAAATGATCCCAATCTTCTTGTCCATTCTTAAAATCCAAGGCACTGACCTTCTCAAATGCATGACTCATCTTTTGCCAGGAAGGTGAAAGTCCAGCTATTAATAAGTTGCTTCATTGTATACAGCCTTCAAAGCCAGGCCTCTGCAATCGTCTCAGCTGAACACTTTGAACGTTTTCCCATCACTTGATCCTAATCATGGGTCTGCACCTGGTCCAGCTTTCTGTTTGGGACAATATGTTAAAAATTCATTGTTGCACTTTTTTTTTTCTTTTAACTGACTTTTTCTTCCCCTCTGAGTTAAATGAATGCTTTATAGGATGAGAACTGAACAACGTCAATGGAATGAATTGTGCAGGAGAGCCACAGGCACAGTTCATATTCAGGACAAAGCAGGAGTATCCAGCTGTATCCTGCTTGCCTACTTTGATGTCTTTGGCTGAGAGAGTGACGCGTGATTCAGACCACCTACTCTCCAGGCCCTGGCTTCCTAGGTGGTCAAAGGGGAGAAGAAATTGTGAACCCGGCACAGTACACCTGTAGCATGCCTCGTGCATCCTTCTTCACTGACTGCACACGCAGAAGGCATTTGGCAGCTCTGGGCACTACACGGTTTCATGTATTTGTCCCTTTCTTGATCTTAAACACTGTAGTATGGGCCTGTGTCCACCTGAGGCACCACAGGATGTAGTTTGAGTTCACCTTGCCGTGAGCACACTGTGTTTGTGTTTGCCTTGCCATTTCTGTATAGGACTAGATGATCAGGTGTATGCTTTACCTACAAGCATTAAGCAGGGTCAGGACAATCTCCACCTGGCCTAGAGGGACCATCTCTGGAAATGAATGTGTATGAGGCAAATCCAGGCAACACTTCAACTTTCTGCACACTACATTAGGATTTTTCATGTTTTTTTTTGTTTTAAACTCATCTTGTTCTTTTTTTTTTTTCAAATGGGAAAGGCATCAGGAGGCATGGGAAGGCTGAGAAAGCACTTTGGAGGTGATGCTCACACTTTATTTTTTAGCCTTTGGAAGTAATGGGGACTTAGATCTCCATCATAAGCATCTCTCTGTACTTGCAAGTGAAGTGAGCGACAGAGAAAACTGCTGTAACAAATGTGGGCATGAAGGAAACCCATAGTCAAAGGCAGCTTATCTACTAGCTGCTGGTTATCACCCATGTTGCATCTGGCTTTTCACAGTACATCTGTTTAGCATAAATAACTTTTTTTTTTATTGGTGTCCTATGGTACATCCAAACAATGAATAGAAGAAAAAAGAGAAACTGTAAATAAATTTTACAATGTCAGTAAGAGCATTCACATTAAGGGAAACTATTTTGAGTGAATGCCAGTTCTTAATAAATTGCTATTATTCTGGTGTTTTTACAAAGACCACAAGGAAAAAAATGAGAAAAAACCAGAAACGATTGAAAAATGGAAACACTGAATGTCACTGCTCAATCACTCCTTTTTGTAATAAATACTTCTAGGCTGCTCCCTAGCAAATGAGGTGCGAAGATATTCTTTTTTTTTTTTCTTTTGGTGTCTATCTGAAAGCCAGTGGCATGAAAAAAGACCATGAGTCAGCTGGCTGAGCTCCCTTTCCTGAATGCTCCCTGGGCAGCTGTGTTTCAACCCATATTACCAGCCCTGGGGCTGAGCAGGCTTTCTGGCACCTTGGGGCTCACATGCCCAGGTCAGCACTCTGCAGAGGTGTCTGCACTGACTGTGACCCACAAGCTCAGCCCTCAGAAGGAGGAGAGCCCTGCTGCCATTGCCCAGGTGGTGTGTCACACTAAGGACCAGCAACACTTCTTAAGACAGCAGGTTTTGCTAAGAAGGGTACCTACGGTCTTAATTTCCAGTTACTGGCACCTTGTTTGTTGTAATTTCTCGGAAATGGGACCTTGCAGTCCACTTTACCAAGAACTCTGCTCAACCATCTAAATCTCCCCCTGGAGCAAAAACTCACCCTTTCTGAAACATTATCTCCTGGGTACTCCTGATTTAACTCTCTAGGCCCATGTGACTTTGCAAGGAAATTTCTAAATCTCTATATCAATGAGGCTTCATGGCAAACCGTAATTGTGGACAGAACACTGCACAGCGAGAGCAGTCTTTTCCTGCAGAGTTCCAGTCACTAAACATCATGGGGATAGGGGTTTACATTTCAGGGGTCCCAGCATGTCTTCTTTTTTCCTCTCTTTAATTTTTTTAAATTTTTTTAAGAGATCAGGCTATTTTATCTGTGTCTATTTTACAGCCCCCATGTGTTTCCCTCAGTTAATTCCTGTCTGCAGGGATTCTGGGAAGCTGCTGTCTTTGGCATCTCCACACCTAGAGGAGCCCTTTGCTGATAAAAGCCCCTGGCACCACAGGAGTGGGGTACATAATGTGTGGCTGTCCTGGAAATCTCACATTAGAAATATGGATGCCCCATCTGGTGTTGGAACATCAAGTGTTAGACTGACCATGACAGATGCTGATTGAAGGTCATGGCCCAACAGGCAGGCAGGAGCAGGGGTGTACTGGAAATAATGCCAGAGGATGGGGCTCTCAAGCCACAGTGGTGCCCTCGTTTCCCTTCAAAGGTTTGCAAACCTTGAAGATATATTAAGCACAACAGGTACTGCTTCCTTGTTGGGGAGGATTTCTTGGGCAACATGGCCGTGCTCCTGCATGGTGGTGTGGATGGCACTAAGGTCTGGGGAGATCAGGCACCTCCAGACAAGGAGAAGTTGGGTTGTATTCCAGTGGCACAAGCACTGGTAACTTGGGACAATCTAGGGAGGACCTTGCCATCCTCTCTGTTTCTGACATGGGTTCTGGAGCTGCATCCAGAAATTCTGGGCTTTGCGCAGAAAAGGCGATTTTGCTTTTTCAGTGAGAGAGCTCATCCTCCAGGAGCGTGAGGAAGCCAACTCTCCTGGTCGTGGGCTGCTGTACCCACCACAGTCTGCCAGTCAAGGAAGCGGGCCCAGGGCCTGAATGAGCTCTTTTGCTTTTTCGCACACCCCACAAGTGCTTATAATGAAATAAGGCCAGAGTGCAGTGAGCCAAAGGGAATTAGAGACGTTGTGTGTGCTCACATGCTTGCTTCATGGGGCAATTTTAATGAGTAATTGATTGCTAATTATATGTGCTGCTTTGTGGTGAAACATCATGGTACTTTGATATTGACCAAGAACTGAAAGTTTCTGTTTTGCTTATTTTTTGAAAACTTTTGGCCTGCTGATCTGTGTGGGGTATTTTGTGCCTGATTAATTTAATGTATTGTCTTGGGTGAGTGTTGATTTACTTGCTGAATTCAAGATCAATTTTAATGAAGCTCTTAGTGCGTGCTGGTTTGGGGACATAGGGTGCCATGTTATTAGTTTGTCTAGATTGCTCACTGTTTTGTTAGACTTCAGTAAGAAAACTTCTGGCATAGTGACAGCTTCCCACTTCCCTACAATTGAGTAGACAACAACAGAGCTTAAACAGACAACAAACTTTATTAAACTCACATGTACATACATAACAAGTAGAAATGTTAGAGCAAGCTAGTCTGACCTATGGGCCAATAGCAACAAAAAGTATATTATTTTTCAGCTCCCAAACCAGGTGCAATCAGGGAAACAGCAAATGCAGCTGAAGTGCCAGGCTGTAAATTAAAAGGGAAAATAAAATGGAGACATCATCAAGGATATTAATATCTGCTCCATTCTTCACCACCACTGTTTCCCTCCCTCTCTTTTCCTACATCTGGGGCAGTACAATGCAGTCATAAAAGTCTTCCTGACAGAAGGATGGGGCAGGGCCTCAGGGTGCTGGGAAATGCCTCATGGAGCTCCATGTAACCAGGACATAGAGCTGGGATCCTGTTGGACTTCCAGTGTGCAGCCAGCCATGGCTCTTCAAGGTGCTGGGGCCTCCCCAGGTACTACAAGTCTGCTGTGGAGGTGCTCAAACCCAGAGGGCTTGCAATGGCATTGCAACCACGACTACCTGTATTGATGCAGATGAAACTCTGGTGTTTGTTTTTTTCCTCTTCAGCAGGATACGGCTGTGCCCCCTGGATCAGCAGCTGCATGTTTGAAAGAACATCCTGCTTGGACAGAGCAGAAGTTAACTAGGACTTTTGGAGCTGGAAATGGTTATGCTGGGAGCAGACCAAGGGGAATATTTGCTTTCCAATTCCAAACAGGAAACTATAAGTGGATCCAGCTTGCAGGGAGTGTGGTGTGGGAGGATGCGCAGAGACGCAGCAACAGGGAAACACAGGAATGCTAGTGGAGGACTTTTCCACCTTTGAAACGCATGGCCATGGTTAGTGCCCCTTAGCAGTCAGGTAAATCATGGCTCCACGCCTGGGACTGGAGAGCACCCGTGAGCTGCCCTCACCTTGGGAAATGGCATTTGGCCCTTCCAGGGTAGACAAGTGGGTGGTTATGGCAGAGATGTGAGCATCAGTTCTTTCTCATTCTTTAGAGAAGACACACACTAACTTGTCATGCTCTCTTTAATTTGATTTGGTATGACAAACAAGCCCAACTGTTTAATGTCCTGCGCACAAGGAGAAAGCAATTATTATGTTATTTGAGGGGAAAAAGCCATTTGCTTTGCTTCTGTAAGCAAAACATGAATTGGCACTTACAGGGTCCAAAGGACGACAGAATTTTGTACAGTATCAGGTTCCAGAAGGCTGATGTTTCTTTTCCAGAGAGATTTAATAGCAGGATGAGACAAAAGGATACGCAGCAGGCCTGAAAGGTCCTTCCTTTCCTGAGTAGTCCCAATCAAGCCAATGGGTAAATGTCTGCAGAAGAGGACCACACTGAAGTTCTGTTGGTAGGTGAACAGCAATGCTTGCCAAACAAGGCACCCCATTCAATCTGTTTTCAATTATTTAAAACTGAGCTAGAAAATGTGAATTCAGGCAGGAACTTGGCATTTAAATTATACACTTGAGATGACTGAGCCTTTTTTTTTTTTAATACAATTTAAAAAATTATAATCCTGAGGGATGTGAAAGGAGTTAGGGCATGGAGACAACGTGAAAACAGAGTCCTTTCATACGCTGCTTGACATTTCAATAATTCTTCAGGCAGCATTTTTGACTTCTTTTAAATGTAGAATTTTCTTAGCCAAGTTTGCAGCATAAGAAGGCTTAGGTTTAATCTTTTCAACATATACAGTCTCAGTATAGAGATAGCTCTTTCCTGTATGTTTGTGCTGCTACCAGTGGCTGCCTGGCTTCAAGCCCAGGAGATACTAGCATTAGAAATGTTGCAGATGATGCAGTAACTAAGGCATTTGGCTATGTCATGGACTCAGGTGATCTTGAATGAAAGGGATATATATAGATATAAAATTAAAGTGTAAGTTACATATTGGATATTTACGAACTATAGGATATATACATAGCATATATAAAGTTAAAAATAAGTGCATTTAAGAGTGTTCCTAGTAATAACCTTCCTCATGATTAACAAGATTAGCCAGAAATTGGTGCAAATTTTCTTCTTAATCAACAGTGCTAGGAAATAATGATTAATGTAATAAATATGTATTAATAGTGGAAAGCTGACTTAGGCATCAGGGGATTAACCTGGGCCTCAGAATCTTTCTGTTCATTTCCCTGCACTGTTAGACTCTTCTTGACTGACTGCTGATAGTACCAATTCAGTATTTGGGTATCTGACTGTTGTTAAAATCAATGGCAGGTAATGTTTGAGGGTGCTGCCAGTGAACGCAGGAGAGAAGAATATTCAAGTTGTTCTCCAAAACTGTGGGCTGAGGTAACTATGAAGCATTTAGCCCAGAGAAGTTGATGTTCCTGATCTTCAAGCACCTAAATCTATGCATTCAGCCCTGGTGACAAAAAAGCCACCTTGCCACCACTCTCTCTCCCAGCTACCCCTCCATCACCATCTGACCACTGTAGGTGCACACAGATGCTGTGCATCTGTCCTGCGCTGCGGCTGGGGGCAGTTCCGCTCCCTAGCCCAAGTCAAAGTTCCTCGATAGGAGTCTCTGTTTCACTGCTCTAAAGGGCTGCCATACATCTGTTATTTTTGTTATTTATTTGTCATTCAATTTTCCCCTGGGTATGGCCCTTTTCCCACCTGGAAATGGTGACTTGGCAGGTTCTAAGTTTTCCTGAGCTTCCAGCTGTCTGGTTGTCAGCCTTGACAGCCAGAAGGTGCTATTTCATTTTGACTCTATGGTCATAGGATAGATCAGCACAAAAGCTCCTTGTGTTATGGGCTGAAATCATGGCTATATTTTGCTTTTCCTGCTGCACTGACTCCATGGAAGCTATGTAGTGTATCTATCACCATCACTTCAGGGTGCAATGGATGGATCTAGTGCTTATGTCCTGCATCTAAGTGCTAAGTTCAGCAGTCCCTGCTGTCAGGCACACAGTGGATGTTGAGGCATCTCCAGAGTAATGTTGATAGCTCTAGTATTGGTCAGTGGCTCTGGGACTATGTTCAAAGCACAGAGCACGAAAAACATCTAGGGTTGGAGTGCAGATGTACTACTCGTGTCCTGCTCAGCTGCTCGGGCCCAGGCACTTAGCTCTGCTCCACTGAGTCTCAGTTCATTTGCTTTCAAGGCCGTCTCCCAGAGCCATCTAATTGTCCCCAGGCTCTCTGCAAGGAGCCTTATGCCCAGGCACTGGGGTCACAGCAGGAGGGAGCCCACAAGCTGTCAGGGCCTCTCAGGGCTAGATGTGATCACAGGGAGCGGCAAAATGCCAGAGTTTTGCCATATGAGCAACATGCACACACTGCGCTGACTGTCCCTAGTGATTTCCCCATCCTTGGCTTTCTCCTTTCCTCCATTTATCTTGGAGGCTATAGCTTTTAGTAGCCCTCCCGAAGGTCCACACCAGTGAGCTGGGTGGTCAAAGACATTTATGAGAGTCACATTGTCTGGTTCTGCTCATATGCTTTAAGTCCAAGGCTATTCTTCTTCCTCTTATCTGATCACAGTCCCCCAGTTGTGCAGTATGTGCCACATCTAAATTCAGAGACCATAAATAATTTGCTTTGCTGAAAAGCACCCCATGATATACTCATTGCCTCTTCCTCTTTCAATCCACACTTGATCACAGAGCCCTTCTTGCCCCTCAGAGCTTTCTGCTCGCTCAGCGTGAGTGTGCATCTTCATTTTTATCCCACTTTAGGACCCACTAATAACTCTCTCACCAGTGTACCATCAACGCGCTGGAGGATAGCACAGGAGTGGTAATTCAGGGCTGTGATGCGGTGGTACGCTGGGAGGGGATGCTCAGATTGCTGTGGCATGCCAGCACACTGCTGGCAGCTGTGCACCATCTACCAAAAGCAAGCAGCCCTGCTGGCATTCAGCTGTGCTGCTAGTGCTTTAACACAAGGGTATTGTCACAAAATGGTGGTTTGCAGGCTTTAGTTGCAGGAAGATATCAGTTGTGCTGCAGTTGTTTGCCACTTGAAGCAGTGGGCTTCAGAGGGCTTGAAGATGGTAGGCTCAGGTATACTGGTGTCCCAACTTTTTGCTAACCTTGCTGTGCTGTTATCAGTCATTGGATGTGGCTGATGGGAGCTCTTGTGAGAAGACACCCTTGTACAGTATGATCTAGTGACTCAGAAAGTTACCATTGCCTGAAGGAAAGAGTTTGAACTGAAGCTTCAGGATTCAATAGTGAGCAGAACATCTGTCAATTAACTGTGACGAAGTAATTGAATTTACTAACTATTTGCATCAGGGAAGTATTTCTTGTGCAGTTTTTCAGCATTTTGTTGGTACTATTACTTCCCTTTGATAATCTTTTTAGGTGATGAAAATAGTGGGAAGCTTCACTGGACTTCGATTCAGGCCTTTAGAAAAGACAATGGTCATAGTAGTCATCTGCCCTTAGACTCCGCTTCCCGATCTACTCACCTCTCTGTTTTTTATATAAAATGTACATTCCCTCACACATGGAGGGCTGGATAGATGTGGCTCAGCTCTTGCCCTGTAGTGTGACCTAGTCACATCCCAGCCATTGCTAATCAGAAAACTCAGCTCATTCAGCTGCGCTGGGCATCTGCCTTGTATGCTACCCACGTGAGCCTGAAACATCAGTGGGGTTTGTTTAATCGAGGAACAAAAGCAAGGATCGATAAAAGTGATTTTTATCCCCTGTTTGTAAATTCACATGCACTGGTGAGTGTGAAACTGGACTGGGGTGTCTTAGCCCCTGTTTATCTTTGCCCTAGTCCACATCCCTTACCTTCCCCTGACTCCCACAGAAAGTCCTCTTTGTTGGCATGCCAACCATTGTTTCCTAGCACACTTCTAGAAATCCCTGCTAAGTGTATATTGTTGTCTCCCCGAGAAGGTACGAGTGCAGCAGCACGCAGTTACAGGCAACGTGTATATGCATGGCAACTCATTAGCCAGGGCTTTTTTCAAAGAATTTTTAACTTCATCTTTGGTTGCCTCAGCTGAAGGAAAGGTCAAAGGAAGGTGCAGAGAAAATGAAAAGCATGTAAAGGTAGAGTGGCTTTCTGCTGCATTGAGGGATCTTCTATGCCTTGCTTGTTATGTAAAACCCATCAGAAGGAGGGGGGAATAAACAAAAGAATTTTCTTCTCAGCATGTGCTGGGGCCCAGCGCTGCAAATAAATTCATTGTTATTTGAAATCAGTGTTTTGGTTTCTCCCTTCCTTTGTGAGATGCTGTAGCGGAAGCAGATTAAAGATTGCCAGCTTTCTGGCAAAATATACTGGTGGCATCATAATGACTTCATTATGGTCTCTAAATGAGCTAACAGACTAATAATGTATTCAGGAAAAAATACACATTATGAACATGCACACAGGTGTAGGGTTAACCCCTTCTTTGGTGCCCCTTGCTTTGGATCCAGCTACTGCAGCTTAAGCCACAGTTCAGTGCTCTACTAGCTGGGCAGTAAAGGATTTAATTCAACAGCTGCGTGCCAACTAATTGCAGCTGTATTTTCTTCTGAGTTCATCTACAATGCAAACAACATGGCAGCTGTTTGTTTGTTTGCTTGGCTGGTGGTGGCTGGGCATGCTGCTGCTAGGTGGAAGTGCCAGCACAGTGGTGCAGAGGCTCTGTGAGGCCCTGCAGCTCAAACCTCCTTTTATTAAAAAGGCTTTCAGAAGTGGCTTATATGACATACCCCTCCTTTGGTTTTCCCTTATTGCTTTACATGCTGCATAAAACATGTTTTCTGGAGGAAATGGAGACTCAACAGTAGGCCAAATCCTTCTGCCCAAACTAATTCTCTGCCTGCCTTGCTGATGTCTCCTCTGCCTCGCCTTCAACACCACTGGACCCAGACTCTTACTGTCCTCATCACAACTGCTGTTGCCCTCCTGCCCACTCATCTTTACCTTCATCACCTTCTGCCTCTACTCATCTGTTGCTTAAATTTCTACATCATTTTTCATTTCTGGATTATGTAAAAATCTTCCAGAACATCCCTGTTAGCCATATATAGCTCTTCCATGTTTTCTCTTGAGGTTTTCTGGATGTGATAATATGGGAATTATGGTTACAGAATTATGTATGAAGACCAGCTATGAAACACTTGTTCAGGCATCTCTGATATGACTCAGAAAACTGAGGTCTACCTGCCTGGTAAGTGTCTTGTACAATGGTAGATACTAGTCAGGCACTGTTGCTGTGTGGCAGGGTGTACTCATATAGCGGTAGTATCTGGGATGTACAAAAGTCTGTCAGCTCTGCTGCCCAGGTCTCCCTGCATCTGCCAGAGGTCCAGACATCCAAACAAACATAGGAAGTCCTGAAAATATCCTGAAACATCCTAAAAATAGGCAGAATTTCTAGGCAGAAGAAGAGCATGGGTTCAGGAAAATATGAGCACATAGGAACAAAGACATCTTTAATGCAAGCCACCTTTAATGTACAGACATTGCTACCCTGTTGTGAATATTTGAACTTATGTATCCTGTTTTCTGATGGATTTGTATCTGGAGGCTGACTTTGGTGTGTAGGAAGTTGCAGTATCCGATGGAAGCTCTTATGTCATTGGGGTCGTTTATATGGCCTCTCTCTTTCTCATGTGATATTTAATACGGAGTGAATTCTTACCGCAGCCCGTGGATGGTGTACTCAAGGCAAAGACTATTCTAGGGTCTCTGTCATCTGCCTGCCCTCTATTTTCATGAACTGTGTAGGAGTTTTGTGTTTTGAGAGGCCTGTTCACCTGCCAGATGTGGCTGAACTTAGTCAATTAATGCAAAAATTATGAACGAGGACAAGAGATGGACACTAACACATGGATAGTACGACCATATTGGAAATCTTTCCTTAGGAAATGAGGCTAAAATCTGCTACCTCAGTTCCTGCTTTTCCACCCTAGAAAGAGCCGCAACGCCTTTTTTCTGGCCTTACTCTACCCACCACCGTACCCAACAACTCTCTATTGAAAACGTGGTCTAGGGAGTATTGTACTCACTGTGCCAATCCTCTCTGTTCAACCTGTACACTGGGTCTTATTTCCCATTACATGTAAGATACTTGTCCACACTGTCCTGATGGAAAGATGCCTCTCTCCCTCATTCTTGTGGCATCATATTTGGTTATAAGTCATCTTTCACTTGCCTTGTTGCCAGCATCAAATGTCAATGTTACAGCTTTAATCTGAGTTCTTCCTGCTCTCTTACGTAGTGCCTCTCTGGTGAGGGAGCTTCCCAGGAAAACCTGCAAAGTTACTTCATTATTTGCTTTCATATTCCCCTTCCCTGGGCTTCTGCAACAGCAGCTTGGCTGTGACAATAGTGGCACACTATGACTGCTGCCAACTGTGCTCTGTGGTATTTTCTCCTTACTTCCTTGCATCCCGACTCTACATCCATTTATTGTCTTCAGTCACTGTCCATAAAGTCTCTGGACCAGAGTTTAGTCAAGGCATTTGCTGTTCCTAGCACAAGATACTAACCTGAAGACTGTTTCTTAGGCAACATGGTACGACAGTAAGTAATAACATCCCATGGGTAACAGTAGTAACAAATCCAGCCATTTTGCAGCAGAGGAATGGTGCATCAGAATCATCTGTGAGTCAAGCACCGCACCTGAAAAAGAGAGCGCCCTGTACTGTGAGCCAAGCTGCTACAGCTATGCATTCAGTCCTCTTTCTGCATGTGGGGCAGTGGAAGTATCTAGGAAACTAAATGGTCAGCAAACTGGTTGGAAGAACCATTGCTTAAACTGGCCTGCTGATGGGAAAGTGCAAGAGAATGAGAAGGACTTGTCTGAGGTACTAATTATTCTGCAAGGCCAAGACAACCAGGAGATGCCAGGGCAGTGCATGTCAACCTGGTCCACTGAAGGTCACCAACCCTTCCTTTAAGAAACAGCATCTTCTGGTGTATTATTGCTGATGGCTTACACTTGCAATCAACTTAAAATGAAATTAAAAGAGGACTGGTCTTGCAGTTTTGATCCACTCTCCCCCCATTTTGTTGGTTCCTTGGGTTGCTTCTCTGTGTGGGGTACATTAAAGAAAAGACTAATTACAAGCCTGTTGCACTAACTTTCTGAAACCTCATCACTGGTCTTTGGTAAGTAGGTTGAAAACACCTCCTTTGAAGAGCTAGACTGCAAAGCCCAGGAGTCTAGATGGCATGATTCAAGATGGACTAAACTTCTTAAACAGCAGAAGCATTGCTTCACTACTTTTATTGGTCAAAGCCATGACAAACAGCCCTCTTCAATGACAAATTCCAGGATAGTCTGTGAGCATGATCAATGCTGATTTACCATGCTCCATGCTGTCCTTACCAAAACTGATGACTATATGCAGATGTATGTGTAAGAAAAGACGTCTGGGACTCATTTATAAACAGTATATAATGAACAGTTCTTCTGTAAAATGAGCTATTGTTTATGTATGACTGCATCACCACTGTGTCTTTTTAGGGTTTCTGTAAGAAGTGGGCAGTTGCCTTCAGCAAATACGTAAGTGGCTTGGCTGTTCCATGAAAAGTGGAAAACAGAGAGAGAAGGTTTTTGATTGAGGATGAAATTGAAGGCATGAGTGGCTATTATCCATACCTTCTACTTCTCTGAGTCTGCATTAAAGTAGACTGAGGGGTAATAAAGCTGTTGAGCTGGCATGAATGATTCTTTAGATGGTGTTCTGCTTAAGCATTCATTCCTTTCAAGCTATTTTCTTGCTTTAAAACTGTTTTTTAGTATATGTAGCTTAGGAGCTATTTGTAACAAGCAGAGAACTCTGGCTGCATGCAGGTACCATTCATGAACAGCAAAGTCACCGCAGAAGAGTGTATGGATTTTCTTTGGAGGCACAAGGGGTTTCTTTTGTAGGAACTCTGCTTATTAAAACAGATAATGTGTATAAGAAGCAGAGACTAATTTTCTGCTGCCACTGAAGGTATTCAGGCTAGGGTTTTCAGATTGATTCAGGTATCAGGAAGCCTTAAGTCACCTGGAAAATGGTGGTCTGTGTATACTGTTATTCACTAAAATGACCTGGAGCAAGTCTGGACTTAGGAGGCCTATAGTAAGACCCTCAGTGATCGACATTGATTCTACTGGAGCAGCCCAAATTCATACCAGATGGACATATGGCTATGAAGACTGAGGCTATAGCCATTGATTTTTTTTATTTTTCCCATTTACTGCCAGGTCTTCAAGAAGCTGGTGATCACCTCAGTTCTCAGTTCATGACTACAACCTTGTTGCACTACAGACTTAATGGCCCGTATCTTCCTTCTTTTCTGATATTTTTCTCTGGAACATAGAGGAAAAAATATAGCGCACAATGCATCAGCTTCCTGTTCCAATCCTATGAATGTTTTATGGAGATGAGCCAGCTTTGTTCCCCGAAGTGTGTTTGCATAGGGTTTGGATGCAGTGTTCCTATAGGGACAATGAACATGACACCTGGAAGAGCAGCTGGTTTGCATACGATCTCAGCTACTGAGCCATTCAGTGCCAGAAACCAACAGTGTGGCACCCATAAAATCTTTCATTCATACTAGTATAAAGCTAAGCAGCAGTTGAGTTTGCATGGTCCAACTACCTTTCTGTTTGCCTGCTGTAAAGGTAAAACCTGCCACCAGCATGGAGAACGTATTCATGAGTGAAAGTTTATTGACAGGAAAACAATTGAAGGAACTGAGCACTTTCCAAAAACAATAAGTGGGATTTAAGGAAGGTATATTTGAGGGCAAAAATTCTTGTTACTGTGCAACACCCCTTGTGAAAGATACAACACCCAGCAGAAATATGCAGGAACAAGTGGGAACAAGACTGTTCATGTAGGAGAAAACAAAATTATCCCATAACAAGCTATAATGCAATCCTAAGTCCTTTGGAGGTGATGAAAAAATTTCCACTAAAAGGTTTGGATGGGGCCTATAACAAGTACAAACTGAACATTACAGGGAATCCAGGTCCTAGCAATGAGATCATCATTTTCATTCAATAAAGTGATTGGGAAATGGTGTTCACTTTGAGGAAGGCTCTTTATTGGAAAGATTTCATCCTTATTGGACTAGCGTAGAAATGAGAATCATCATTCATACCAATGCGGATAGTACAGATTCTCAAGCACAATTACATGCTTACACTGAGATGGAAAAATGAAGTGACCTGAATTAAAACTGTGACGGTGTAAAGGAAAGTGAGAAAGGTGAAAGGAGACCTAGATGTGTGAAAGGGGATATTTGTAAGAGGGCATGGTTAGACGAGGAACTGAAGGCCCCAGGGAAAAATACCAGAGGATTGATGAGATAGCTGGCGAGGGGGACTCTCGGAAAATATTCTGAAGGGAAAGAGAAACTGAAACATTGTTTGGAGAATGTAGGGCATCTGTGACAGCTTCCTGCCGATTATACACTGTAAAAATGGCAAGTCACTGTCTGCTTTCTGTGCTTGATATTTAGAGGAGACAGCATTTCGTCTCTCAGCATTCTTTCCTGCCCCCGTTGGGCTGGCATCACTCTGTAATGCACTCACAAGGCATCGTTTTAAGGCAAACAAAGATTGAGGGCTTTTTGCTGTGTTCTGTTGGGCTACTTTTCTTTCCAGAAAGGGCCTAGCATTGACCTAAAGCTGTTCACAAAGAAGTCAGTGGTAAAGTTCCCACTGACATTTCATTAGAGAACAGTTGTAGTGTCACGGAGGCTTTTTGAAAACACTGCCCTCTGCATGCCAAACAAATCAAGAGCAAACAATGCAAACCAGATCCTGCAGCTGAATTCGTTTCTGTCCCCATTTCTGGGCCAGAAGCAATAGGAAATGTGTGCAACCAAGTTAAGACTCTGGAAGTGATGGGTTGGGGAGGTGTGCGGTGGGTGTATTTTAGGATATCCTTCCAGCAGAGGTGTAGAATAGTCACATGCTGACTTTAAAGGGGCTGTCATGCCATGTGGGGATGATCCATCCATCCTTCAGGTTCATTTGTCCCTATCTTTTAATTTGGGTTAGAGTAATTCAGATGACACTAAGGTAATCTTTTTTCACCTTCTGCCACTTTAGTACTTTAGATGTTTAATATCCATAACTCATAAGTCTACCAGGAATCTATTTTTTCCATAGTAATTTTGTTTGTGTTATGACGAACAAGGCCTGTGAGGAGAGCTTGTGTCCTTTAATAGGTCAGCTGATATTTTGATAAATGTCATTACAAGCTCATTTGGAGTAGTGTTTTTCAGTGTCTCCCAATTCGTGGACGCCTACAAAATTTTTAATAGAGGTGAAGCATAGCATAAGCATGGTGACAACTCTTCTCCTCAGTTACTTTTCTCAGATCCCTTGTAAGTAGTTCACATGCTACCACGGGCCTGGAGGCCAGAGGATGGCCATCACTAATTCAGAGGCTCTGATAAGGCTTTTGTCCTTAGGCAGTGTAAAGAGACAGTGAAAAAGACAATCACTGCCCCAGACAAGTGGGATTTTCAACAGACAAGATCTGAGTTTCAAAACACAAAGAGGGAAGGGACTTTGAACTCTTCTACTTTCTAATGATTGCCCCAAAATTGACTTTTTTTTTAACTAATTTGCAAAGAACAGTGCCACTAGTTTCTGTTAGTCGCTCAGTACACCTCTATCATTTCTTGCCTCTAGGGAGGCTGATCTGTGGATATTAAAAATAGCCCACATTTTGTCAAAAGCTTCTTTGTATGCAAAGGCTTTTTTCTGTATGCAAGGCATGTGTGTCCTCTGTTTCAAGTTCTTTAGTAGATAAACCCAGCTTCCTTCTTCCAGAATGGTTGGTGTAAATACTTGAGAATATTTGAAGCAACCCTTCTGATTGAATGCAGGAAAGATAATCACAGGGGAGCTTGGCCATCTGGCCATCCACAACACTACATCTGTAGTTCAGTGACTTGCAAATTGTGTCACATCTGAAAACTGTCCTCAGGCAAGAACGTGGTCTAACATGCCCAAATGTAACTAGGTCACTCTATAAATATATTCTGAACAGGGTCTTGGTTTCCCTATTTATGTAAATACTTACCTGTCTCACATGAGTGTTGGTGAGAAGTCATTAATTTATGCTGAGATAACACTGTGAAGGGCTGAAACATTGTATGTGCCATACAGTACTATTATAATGAGCTAGATCCTTCAGATTTGGTACACTAGCTGGCTTTGAATAGACATGGAAATGCCGTGTACCCTGTTCTTAAGGGTACTATAGGCATTGTTAATTCAGGTTTATTTCTAAATACTCAGACAGTGCATGTATTGGAAGCACTTACCTCTTTCTCTTGTGTTTAGACCCAACATGAACCCAAGTTCTCTGAGACTGTCACCTTGTGCAGCCACAAGAACCTGGAACTCCAGGTCCTAGAGTCACTCCAGTGCTTCACATTTTGTTATACATGATGAGTGAAATGACAGGTATGTACAGTTCAGACCACTGACTGGGCAAGAGAATATTGAAAAAAGTCAGAGGTGATGCGTTTCCAGTGACTTGCTTCTTTAAGGTCTAATTCAAGAGCTTTTATGGGTTAAGATGTAAGGCATTTGTCCTAAAACAGTTGCAGTATGGATTTCATTTCAAACATAAAGACATGCTGCTCTTTTCTACTATGCCTGCCTCCCCCCACCCCATGTTTCTGACTATTACTGTGTGGTTTTCTCCTGGCTCAGTCCAGAAGCTTTCAACCCTGTTCATCTCCCAAATGACAAATTTTCTAGTCCAAATACTTGTGACTGCAGTGACCATGATGCCAATGTCTTCTTTTGTTTTACTTCACATCTTCTTATGCAGTACTGTTGGTTTTTTTTTCCTGCTGTTGTCTGGACTCTGTCTTCTACTTACTCCCTGGGCTCAGCAGCCTCAAGGTGGTCTGCAAGGCTATGTTGTTCTTTCCGAAATTACTCTTTGGATAAGGTGGGCAGCTGCCTCGTCCTAGAAAGTCACGGTGCCTCCTATTAGTTGAGTGACTGGAACTTCTTCCCAGGTGAGGTCAGAGGGTGTTGCTCTGGCTGAGCTCTGGGCTTGCTGGAACCCAGGAGATGGAGTGCTGTCTTTTAACCTGAGAACTAGTGACTTCCCATTTACAGCATCCTACTGAATCCAGAATTTGCCCCCGTGCCAGCTGTGGCAACCCTCCCATGAGTCTCCCTCTGGTGTTGCACACCCCTTTCTTAGGCGTGAGGATCCCCAACTGTTTTGCAAGGAGCCAGTAATTTGAGATCACCCCACCAATTTACACCTTGTTTAAGGTCTACCAGGCCCCTATAGTGGGATTCCTTTGGCTGAATTCTGTGGACTATGGATCAGGCCCTTAGAGTGGAAAAAAGATGTCCATTCATTTTCAGGAGGGGTGTGTCTGTTTTGATGGGAGAGGAGCTGCTGGCTTTACACTTCCCTTTGAAGTCTTCAGGTTTGTTCTTGCTCAGGGTGAGAGGCTTGAGATGAGATCTCATCCACGGTTGTTCATTTTACAGTTCCATTAAAAAAAATAACATGGGGGAATTTTCTAGATTCCATCCAATCCATAATAACTTTTGAAAAGTTAATTTGCTGCAGCTGCTTTATAACTTCTAAGGCCACAACTCAACATGATTACACAACCGCAGTAACTTTTATGGCTGAGTGGAAACACTATCCTGGTTTTGTTGTTCTACAAAAGCCAATATTTGGTTTAAAGATTCTCTTGGACTTTTAATCCACTTTGCTAGGAAATCTCACTCACCACCAGTATTTTTAGAGACTTCACCTGCTTTTGTACCTGTTTCTTGCCACATATCTGACAGGTCTACTGCATATTGGAAAAAAAATCCTGTCCTCCATCCTCTGGGGTATGAATACGTCATTGGTGTCTTCTGTTAGGCTCTACTATGCAGGTCTTAATGGGGACTAAGATTAGATACCCTGTCCCTCCTTCCTGATAACCCTCTCCTGTGTGAGAGAAGCGTGTTGAACACAGCATTCAGCTGGCTGGCCCCTGGGTGTGCTAATAAAAGTTCTGCTTCTCCAGTCAGCCAGCTTTGCCCGAGGAGTCTGTCAGCAAAAATAAAAAAGACATTTCTATTTAAATACCATACAGTGTCTGCACATTGAAAATATTTTTACCGTGGTAGCATACATGCCACTGCCAATAACGGTGTATTGTTGTTATAAGTTGGCTGTTAAAATTCAGCCAGGACTAAAAATTGCTGTAAAAAGTCTCAGCCTAGAAGGTATTTGTTTATTTTGACAGGTTATTTAAAACAAGGAATGAAAAATAATTAGTGGTTTTGGACTTCTACCTTGCATTTTTCTGTTTAAAAAGGTCTTAGATTATATTTTCTGGTGATTGGATCCTGATAGAAGGCTTATATCTTGGGGAGGAATGGGAACAGAAAACTAGCAGGCAAATTCTGGGGCTCCTTTTTTTAGAAAAAAAATCTAGTTCATTTCCAGGATGAGAACAACTACTAGACCTTTCTGCCCAGCAAGTGCTGACTTTTTCCCCACTGAGAATACAAAAGAGATACTCAATGACTGTCCAAATCAAGTGTAATTACAGAGGTATTATAAACATAAGTACAAACGATCAGTTTTGCATTTCTCTGTTTGGATAAGGGATTAGAGCATTTCCACCTATAACATGCTGAGCCTCTGAAAGGCCTGAAGAGATAGAAGTGTGCTTCTGGATCCTCTTCATTTGTAGGTGGAAGTTATGGCTCAGAGACATGAATCCCCCACATGATCAGCCTTGTAAACTAAAGATAGGCACCTAAATTCATGCATAGATAATTGGCCTGACATCCAGGGAATATAGTGCTCTCCCCGAATTTGACAGGAGGTTTGGCTGGCTGCGTAACGTGGCCATATAGGTGTTGAATCTGAGACACATAGGCCAAAGATTTTAAAAAAAAAAGGATGCCAAAAATAAGGGTCCTAAATCTACACTTAGACAAATAAACAAACACCTGATTTTCAAGCTGCTGAGCACCCAGTGGCTTGGCCGCAGGTTTGAATACTTTGGCTTACGTGACTTGTCCAAAGCCACACAGGAAATCTGCTGCAATTCCAGGAATAGAGCAAAGATCCTGTGCTTTAACCACAAGCTGGCTATGTTTTATTTGTCAGCACTCATTCCCACAAGGAAGCTAAACCAGGGATCTCACTGCATCTAAAGTCAGCAGAGTTACCTACTGGTAGTGAAGCTAAAAGATGCTCCTTGTTCTCTGAGCAAATAAGTTATGTATGAGAACCTGGAGCAGCAGCTGAGTGCTTTGAAGAGCCTCTCTCCTTAGGACACATAGGATTAGACAACAGAGCTAAAGGACAGTACGCCCACTTCTCCATTTTCTGCATTTCAGGCTGCTGCATGGGTTGAAACTGTGCAGACCGGAAGAGCTGTTGTAGGCATAGAGGGGAGAAGTGGGGCATGCCCTTTAGTTTCTTTAATGAGCTGCTTCTGGCATACCCAGCAGGACAGAAGCTCCTCTGCCCACAGCTGATCTTTTTTCCATTACCAGCTGTTAACACGCTGCTTCTCATCCACGTGAGATGGGCAGTCTAAGACTACTGGTGCCAGTCCTGACCTTGGAGACATCAGTCCTGGCCCCTATTTGCTATTGCCCATAAGGCTGAGGAGCCAGCATCAGCTTCTGTGTCACACTCTGTCTCTGAACCTGCTCTGAAATCTAGGCTTACCTCCCCCACCACTGTTTGCATGCATGTGCCAGGGAACCGGTGGCCAGGAGGACTTCTGGCTCTCTAAAGCAGAGGAGTTTGAAGTTCAGTGACCAGAGCTGGAGCCCAGGTTCTTCTGTCAGTGGACTGTGTGCAGGAAGGATGGACGAAGGCAGCCCAAGCAGGGTTCCTCCAAGGAGGGCACAGATGTGTAGACCATGTAGTGTTGATGAGAAGTGTGCTTGAAGCCAGCTTGTATGTCCACCTTACTTTGCAGTGTAGGGATGACCTTAGGCTGCTTTTAGGAGATCTCCACATAGACATAACTGCCCTCGTACTACCAGGCTGCGTGTGCCAGATGATATCAAACATATTCAGAGCAGCTGAATCCAAAGATGAGGCCTAAATTGATATAACTGACTGTTCATTGATGCTATATTACCTTATGCTATCAGGGAATAGAACTTTTATGAAAGAACTCGTTGCAGCCTCTCTAATTGCATCTAACTACACTTCTCTTAAATACCAGAATGGATTTAAAAATCTGTTATTTCACATTGGAGTTTATGCCTGCAAGCTTGAACTATTTTATACAGAACTGTTGTGCAGGTGAGAAGGTGCTGCGGGAAAAAAGCATTGAGCCACAGTTTTTGTAAAGAAAATGTTGAAACCCTCTTCAGGCTATATGCATTTGACATTGTATAATGCCAGACAGTGGTTTCCAAATGACATCTTATGTAACTCCTGAGTCAAATGAGATAACAAAAAGGTCTGTGTTCCAGTCAAATAACCATAACTAAAAACTCTCTGAACATTATACTTATATACTTATTGCTAAACCAGCAAGGACAATTACAAATTACAAAGTAGAATATCTTTGAACATTCATTACCATATTTCTTCTATCAAGGCAAACCGCACATTCCTCTTAGACACATGCCAAATGTGAGGCTTTAAAGAAAATGTTTCTTGAGTTATCAGAGTATATGAAGCTTCTGAGTGAGTTTTCTTAGTTGTTCAGATTATTCTGTGCTAATCTGAACAGATTTTCTTCTCTCTTAAAAGGAAATACATTGAACTCTGGACTACAACCAAAGACAGAAAATCTCAGGCTACGCAGTAATATGAAGGGGGGTGGGGAAATTGTAAGTGACAAGTGGGTTATATTGGAAGTTCCATCTTGGTTTCAACAATAGGACTGGGATCTTGATACTTGCATTTAAGAAATGTGGATTTCCACATACTAACCATATTTCATGAATTACTTCAGATCTGACAAATTAGAGTTATTGTGCTCCTCCTGGGAGATTTTTAAAGCCAATTGTAACAACAGATTGTTTGAAACAGCTGGTCAAACAGAATGAGGAACCAGTTCATTGGCATTTGATGAATTAATAAAAACCGGCACAATACAAATTTCAGTAATAGCTAGCAGTTCTCCAGGAGAATAGGAACCAACAAGAAAAGAGCAGGAATCAAATTGCAGCAGCTGTTTGGCCAACAGGTAAGGGGTAACTATTTCTTCATGGCTAAGGCTTGGAAAACTCTTAAAAGATTCCCTGAAAAAAAAATGCGCTC
The DNA here is from genome assembly GCF_013368605.1 of Nyctibius grandis. Classification (NCBI taxonomy): domain Eukaryota; kingdom Metazoa; phylum Chordata; class Aves; order Nyctibiiformes; family Nyctibiidae; genus Nyctibius; species Nyctibius grandis. The sequence continues at coordinate 20,488,965 of NC_090659.1, forward strand.
CTTGCAACTTGTGCAGATGATAACTGAAGTACTGTGCTTAAATAAATTCCTGACTGTTCTTTTGAGGAAAAGCCAGTGAAAGAGAGAAAAGTTGTGCATCAGATTGTCTGCTAACGCAGGGACAGAGAAGAACAGGCTTGGGTGTCTCGTGGGGAATGAGTGGCTGTAGGGACAGCAAGGCTTTTGCTGTTGCCTTTATGGTTCCAGTGGCAAGAGGAGGCCTTTAAGAACCCGTGTGTATGACTATCTGAAAGAATGGGGAGAGGTGTTTCGCAACAGTTATAGCACTGAACTTTATCATGCTAGCTTTTTGTATAGCAGAACATACAGAAGATCCCATGTAGGAGAATATCTTTACAGGGGACAACCTGAGGAACTGTATGAAGGTGAAACATCGGGAGAAGGAGCTGAACAACCAGCTGATGAAATGATTAGAAATGAATTATCAGGTCTAGATGGCTTAGATCCTAGAGTACAAAGGGAAACCAAGTGGATACAATTGAACTGATGTTCAGTTCAGTGTGCTCTCTGTCACCTACATCAGCCACCACACCTGATGGAATAAAGAACTGTGTGGATAACAGTGATTTCTGAAAAGCTTGTGATGAGGCCACTCAGCACAGGCTGTTAAATAAACAAATGAGTCATTGGCTAAAATGGAAAGAGGGAAAAATGGAGAGAGCTCATCAGTGGGGTCCCACTGGGATGTCATCTGGGACCAGTGCTGCTCATCATGCTTAGAAGTGACCTCTAATGAAATTCCACAGCTGTTCATATACAAATAGTACAAAAATAGTGTATGGCTTTTACATGGTCTAAAGCGAACTGTAAAGAGTTTCAGAAGGCACTGACAATACTGCATGACCAAGTGATAAAATGGCATATGAAGTACAATATTCACACATGCAAGATAATACATATGATGGAAAAAAAAGCCACCCTAGCCATGAATAGAGTGGGGATCTAACTGAGCCTCTGCTCTTCAGAAAATATGTCTGCGAGTCACTGGATAATTCCCTGAAAAGCCAGCTCAGTGTTCAGTGATGGTCAAAAAGAGAGAAAGACAGGTAACAATGATTAGAAAGGAACTAAAACAAAAAACGAAACAGATTATGCCTCTGTTCAAATCCATTATGAGCAGTTCTGGTTACCACAGCTAGAAAAAGACGGAAGGAAGGGAAATAAAGCTGATGAGAAATATAGAATGGTTTCTGTAGGATAAGAGACTAATAGATTGGAAAAGAGAGGAACGGTAATATCAGTCCATAAAATCAAGAATGAGGAACAGGGAAGGATTACTCATCGTTTCTGGTAATAAAAGAAGTAAGGGGAAGTTAATAAAAGTATCAGGCAGAGGTTTTAAAACAGACCAAAGGAAGGACTTTTTAATTCAATGTGTAATTAAGTCGTGAAACTCTTAGCCACAACATATCGTGGAGGCCAAAGGTTTAAATCAGTTAGAAGACAGATTAGACAAATTCATGTAGGATAGGTTTGTTTGTAGCTAATAAACACTGGCTACAGCCTCCAGCCCAAATGGTAAATCACTGATTGCCAGAAATGCAGGTGTGTCAGGGGAAGAACTGTGTTATATACCCTGTTTCTTACACTCTTTCCACAGATGAACCTCTGACACCATTGGAGGTAGCAAGCTGCTCAGATCCAGCAAAACATATCTATTCTGTTTGAATTCAACCTGGTGTAAAGAAGAGAAGTGATTCGTGTAAGAGAGTTTTAGGAGGGAGTATTTTCCTTCTCCAGCTCTTGCAGACATCTATTTGACCTTCTGTATAAATTAGTTTGAAGATATGCGCAACTGAAGCAGGAAATTAGTGACTGTTTCAGTAGCTGCAGGTAGTCCAAATCTCTATCCTCCTGGTGTATTGCCTGCTCCATGCCACAGAGAGACCTTCTGGGAGGGGAACTCTGAATATTGTGTACAACACAAAATGTAGCTGCAAGTCACAAGCAAAGGTTTTCAGCTTCTTGGAAGGGATACTTTCCCAAGGCTATCCTCAGGCTGTGGATATCTAGTGGGGAGATGGATCTTGAGCCCTGCCCTTGGCAGACTGTGACATGGAGGCTTCATAAGAGGGAGGAGGCTCTGCATTTGAAAGGTAGGTGTTTGAAAGTAAGGTTCAGGTCAATGCCTGAGGCAAACCTGCCATTCTTGAGGACTCTGCCATTGTTTAAGCGGTTGTGTATGTGTCTGCAGGTTTCTTGGATTCTCTTTTTGATCAACTTAGAACAGGTAAACCTAAATCCATAACCTGTGTCCTGGGCTGTGCAGCAGGGAAGCTCACTGCTCTGCCATCTGTGGCTTGCATGAAATCAGCATGGAGCGAGTTGGAGCAATAATCACAATCCTTTACCAGTTTTGGTATTGGACAAGTTAAACATTAACTAAAGGTTTATCTACTAACTTTACAGGAAACACATATGGAGGTCTTGCAAATGGAGAGGGGACTGTAATTGAAGCCCTCTGTTAGGACAAACACAGCTTGTCATTGCTACTATGGAGGTAGGCCTCATGACAATGAGACTGGCATTAAGACCTCATCAGAGATTTAACTGTAGTGTGTATCTTTATTACATACAAGATTTTCTGACAATACCTGTTCATGCTATCATTTTTCTTTGCATCAAAGAAATGGCTGTATCCACAAGGAGCTCTACCTCAGCCCAGGGTAACACAGATTATTAGCTGCTAGATGATAAAGAATCCTCAAGGAATCACAGTAATGAGGTTGAATGATGACTGGAGGCTTTGTGTTTGTGTGTTTCTGTCTTCTACAGCACTGGAGAGATCTTACCCTAACTCTGCACGTATACTTCTCTGACAGTGGCTTGTTGCCATTATACTGAATGCTATTACTATAGTCTCCAGGGCTTAAATGCATAAAGGCTATGGAGAAACACCTTGGATTTTTTGGTAATTTGTTAAAGTGCATCTAAAGGTAAATAGATGTGTTTGATAATATTGGAGACTTTCTTCAAACAGGCGTAATTTTGCAATGGCAATGCAAGCTTCTCCACAGCCCTTCAGTGTGATCAGCTCTGACCCAAAGCAATTCAGAGTACTGCATTGCTCATGACCTTTTGAGGCATGAAGCTCTACCAGCAGAAATCATTAAAGACTCAACTCAGTCTCCTGCAATAGGATAAATTATCATTATTACCTAGATGGTAACAGTATGTGAAGGAGTACAGAGAGCCGATAGGACTTGAGGCTATTAAACTTCAAACTGTTGGCTCTTTTGAACTCCATACTTCAGCTCTTCTAGTCAGGACTCATTTTCAGGAGTGACCTGGAATAGTTTTTATTTGGTATCTCAGTGCAATAGCACTCAATCTCCCACCAGCAAACCCTCAGAATAATTTAGATGTTCCACACCCACACAACAAAGATTTTCAAGCCAAGTTTTCAATGGATCTTGCACATATTACTTTTTTTGGGGAAATGTGCTTTATATTTTTCACTAGATGTAATAGAGTTACATTTTTTTAACTCAAGACTTCCTTAGACAAATCTTTCCTCATCAAATGTAAATGTCCTATTGTGATCGATTTGATGGGAGTTGGTTGTGACATTGTCCAATTCTCAGTGTGGATTTATCTAGGATAGAAAACATCAGTTGTCCCTGGAGTCTGAACTCAGTTAACGATAAACGCTCCATTGAATCATACACAAAATTTTTTCCAATAAGAAAAAGCCCAATAAATTCTCAGCTGTTCAAAATGTGTAAGACTGTGTTAAGAAAATGCTGTATAAAGGTATTGGTTGAAAACCTAAGTATTTAGTTATCATGTAGAATGTCAATCAAGGATTTTCCACGGGGGACTTTGCTAATCTGTTTGGCTGGTTTACTGAATAGTAGTCAAATATTTCAGGCCTCAAGCCTTTTCTGAAGTTATTTTAACAGATTAAATCAGAATAAGGGAAGCTATTAATTTTTCAGTCATATGATCTTATATTTACTCTTGTAATCAAATAACATTTCCACCCCCTCAGTTTTACTAAAGAAATGTGAATCTCATACTCTGCCTACAGTTCAAAAAAAAATTAAATTACAGTGAGTTTACTTTATATGGAATTGCTTAATCAGAATGCAGAGTTCCACTAATCATATTTAAATATAGTCACTGTAAGCCAAACATTGACCTTAGGTTAAAAGATTTTTATGGCTTACTTGATGGAGACTCATTTATAGAGCACTATAAAGAATTCTAAATCATGTAGATGCAGGGCAAAATGAGATGATTAGAAATGCAGCAAGGAACTGACACAACAATTGTCATGGCTTGGAAGTGGTATTATTTTAAATTGCACCAGCTGTAGAGTGACTGTAAGTGTAATAAAAATGGTGGGAAAGAAGCAGAAAAATCATGATTTTTGGCTCCAGGACAGTAGAGATTTCCAGAAGGTAAACATAAAGTGCATTCCATACGCACCTCAGACCTTTATATTTCCAACACGCTCATCTGGCCATCAACGCAAATTATATGTGTGAAGGTAAAGATGCATGTGCGAAGATGTCTGCCTGTCTTTGTCTTCTTAATTTTTCTTCTTGTGATATTAGCAGTGTCAGTGATGATTCTCAAAGGCACAAACAGATCTTTAGCTGCATAGCTACCAAAAAAATGAGAGGGAATGAAATGTTTACCTGACAGTCATGGCACTGAAAACCTCCCCCCCCAGAAGGTGCTAGCATATCATGGCTACCATGATTTTATCTACCTTTGCTCATGGTTGGTGTAACATCAGTATAATTTTAACTCTACAGTAGGTAGAATAGTAGTGATCGTCGGTACTCACAATGTAAAGCTGTAGTAAAGAAGGATTCAGGTGAGACTCTGATCATCACATACAGCGTCACTGGATGTGACTGCAAGTGAACAAACTTGAACTAGGTGGACCCAGTACTCTCACATGGTGGGTTTCTTATGATGGCCCTATTTCCATTGCTGTTCCTTATGATTACCTGTACAAGTATTTCTCTGGACTTCAGTGACATGCAGTTGGCATCGTGAGTCACTGTGTCAGAAGCAGGGCCTACATTTTTTTTCTTATCTACCGGAAGGATACCCATTATAATCTTAAAGCTCATACATTTTCACATGTAGTTTTTATAATAAATGTAGACACTTACAAAAATCAAGCTTTCCTTGCCTTGTAGTCTGTTTGCAACAACAAACTCCTTTCCCTGCCCTGTTCTGTTTTTGTTTTGCTCTCGGTTTAATGCTCTCTGAGTCTTGTTTAGCTAACATTTCTGAGAATTGGAGGCAGAGGTGGGCTGGCATTTTCCTGGGCTCAGAAACGGCTGAGCTAACCAGTGAGTGAACACGGGCCAGATAGCCTCAGAAGAACTTTAGTGTCGATGGGCCAAAGTTGTTGTGCTGCATCCCAGCAGTCCCCTGCAGCTGGGCTCACAGGAAACTAGCATTTAAATTCTCATCTGGGTTCAGTCAAATCATTATAAGCCATGTTAGTTCTTCACTGTTTTATCTTTCAGTGCAGTAGCCAACAACTCCTCTAGGTTCAGACAGGCTCCTTGGGGAAGCTCATGTTGCAGCACTCAAACTAAGCTGAAACCCTCTATCTGTCTGTCTGTCTTTCCAGTCCTAAACCAAGATATTTATATCCTGTGCCTCACTGAAGCAGAGTGCTGTGCCGAATTTCATGGATCCCACAAACTTGCATGGATGTGAGTAGGCAGAATTTGGCCTCGACCAACAAACTGTGAAGCTGAATCAGCCCTTTTTCCTTCCAGTCCTTCGCAACTTCATCCATGGGATGACTTCTGCTGTTCTGCTCCTCATCCAGCCCGGCTTTCCTGAGGCCTTGGGATGTTATCCACTCGTGAAAACAAGGGGCCAAGTTTCTTGAGGGGCTTAAGGAACGCAAATGTGCAGTTGGCAGCTAGTCAGGACACCGGAGCTTGGGTCCAAGACAGGGAAAAGGTGCGAGACAAACTATATATAGTATCTGATCATGGTTTCTCTTCTGTACAGCCAGTCCACTGACCTGAAGGACAGTGACCTGTTACAGCCACAATCAACTGTAATGCAAGATCTCCTTGGCCTTTGCAAGGGAAAAGATATGCATCTTAAACCCAGGTGAAGACTAGAGAAGAAAATGCCAGCTGCTCCTGGCCATTGTTACCCCCCTGGTGTGCTCTGGGAACCAGAAGAAAAGGTCTTTCCACCACTGAAATGGCAGGCACCCCATATGAATGGAGCAGCAGCAACCCTGAAAGAAAATACAGTGACTGCAGATGGGAAAAGATCATCCTGAACTAGACTTTCGTAAGTGAGAGAAATCCATGCAGAGGAGTATGATCAGCCCAGAAAATGTCAGGGTGTGCACATATGGGGTACACGTATCAAAAGGGGAGCAGCCTGGGGACAGGGTCCTGTATTCCCAGGAAATTGAAGGAGGAAGGAGTGGAAATGGGCAATTGGAAATGCAGATGACCAAGTGACCGTTTTTCTTGTGCCCCACATCCCATCCTTCTGCTACAATGGGAGCTAGGCCAGCAGTGACTTGTGCCATCACTGCACAGTGGAGTCCTTCCTGTGCAGGTCACTCAAGAAAATCAGGTGTGCCAGGCGAGCAAGGGAATTAGTGAGAGGATAGAGAGAGAAAGAGATCTCCCAAACTTCCCACAGAATCCCAAACCTCTCCTGGTTTTCCCAGACTTCATTGTCCCCATCCTTGGGGTGGTGACACACAGTTTGAACAGCTGCACTGATGTACACCCACCTCAAGGGGTTGCAACATGGGCTGACGGCTTGAGAGTATCTGAACAGGTGAGACCTCTGTGTTAGCATATCTCTCACCATGGAGAGATGTGGAAAAGAAAGGCAGAAGAAAAGAGCAGATGAAAAAGGAAACAGGGCACATAAGGGTCTGCAATGACCTAGAAATAAACATCTATGAAATTAATATGAGACAAAGAACCATTTTCATCCTTTACTATCTAGGATCCCCAAACTGTGGGGAGACCTTTCCTCCATCACCCAATTCTTTAGCAATGGGGGGCTCCTTAATTCTTGGTGACAGAGAGAAACAAGACTTAGTGGATGTACAGTACCTGTAAGCCTGATACTCAGACCTATGAGGGTGCAAGGAAACTGCCTGACAGGGTGAGAAAATAAGCATGACCTCCCCTCTGTCAGGGAGAACTTGGGGAGTTAAGCACTGTATAGGACAGAGGGACCTGCTGACAGGATGGTTTCATATCTGATGGCTTTTGGGACCCATGAAGTGCAGACGAAAATTGCAAAACCAGGTCAAAGAGGAAGAAAGATCTGTAAAGGACATGGTGAACAGGAGAGAAGATCATCTGGATCTCAGAGAACATTGGCATCCCATGTGCCTGATAAAGACAGTGAGGACCGGTAGCAAATGAGGAACCCTCTGGTCTCCGATGACCCTGCTACATTTTAGGAGCACAATGCCGTTTTCCTCATACAGGCTGTGAGGTTACTCCTTCTGGAAATACCAGATGTCTGGGACTAGGGAAGGCTCAGGCAGAGACAGTCCTTTCATGTTTCTCTGTGGTTTTCTGTCTCATTCTGCCTCTCTTGATTTATTTGCTCCGATATCTCTCCTCTTTCCTCCTCCTGTCTCTCTTTTTTATGCTTTTGTACCATACATGTTCTCTTTTTCCTTCCTGGGCTCAGATTTTCCTGTCTCGCTTAGAGCTCAGAGCCCAGGTTGCTACAGCAATGAGTGCAGTTGTTTTAACAGGTTATGTTGATACTTGTCTTGATGAAGAAATCATCAGGAAGTGATGATGTTGAAATGCCCCACAGTTTCATCTAGAAACCAGCAGACGTTACCCAGCTGTCACAGCCTTCCTTTGCTTCAAAGTTTTTCCAATGTTTGATCGAGGAACAGAAGTCAGTAAAGGTAACACATTGGTTGGTAACACTGACAATCAGGACATTGTCTGTTAGATGCGGTCAGTGTCCTGACTTCCACCGGAAAGCAGCGCTAGGATCCATCTTGCCACGTGCAGATATTGACAATGAAGGCATTTCCAGCAAGAGTAGTCACCCTGTGTATCTTTCATAGTCAATAAAGACAAATAAGCACTTGCAGAGCACATTTCATCTTATCCTAAATCAATCACCTTACTTTGGGCCAGATGAGTCACACCCTAAAAACACTTGTTTCGTTCTTGCCCAGTGTGATCAGTTTAATGCAGGTGTCCATACTGTATTTACTTAAGCTAACAGGATCCACCTCCCCATATCGCTGTCTCAAGTATGAGCCCAGAATGGTTGGCTCCAAGTATCTCTTCGGTTACAGATCATAAGGAAGCTCATGCTGTGAAGTAAAAAATATTGCAAAATTGGAAAGGACAGCTAACAGCAGAGTCAGGAGTGCTCAGCCCAAGAGAAGAAAAAGTTACTTAGTTCAGCTGTGCACCTAAAAGGGATTTGTGATTTGAAATAGCATTTTGGCCATTGCTTATAGATCTCTGCAGTCCTTCTCCGTCCTTTCTCTCCACTTCAGTGAAGGAGAGTTTAGGGAAGGGCAAACTAACAAATTGCAGAGAGCATGGTTTAAACAAAAAGCCATCAAGCAGACAGCTAACAAGAAGAAAGAGAGTCTGTTAGAAAGGTGGAATAGGGAGCACGCACTTCTCCTCAACCAACGCCTTTCTCTGGAAGTGCTATCTCTGTGAGTCTCATAAAGGACCTTGGCTCAGAGGTGCAGGAGCCTTTCTTTTAAACTTTTCAGCTCTGCCTCAGATAGTAGGGTAATTTTATCTTAACGTTGGCACTCTACAGCGTGCCCTATGGAATATCTTGAAGCTACACAAACACAAATCCTAGAGAAACAATATTTAGTTTTCGAAGACAATTGAAATATTTTTAAGACCAACCACTGTTTTGGCCCAGGGTATGCACTTTCTCCATGGCAATCTCCAATTTGTACCACATGCAAAGGCAAAGATATTTACTACGCATACCCCAAACTGCACAAATTCCTTTGTCTTTGTGTTCACTTAACCTCAACTTCCATTCCACATAACTTACTTCACCTCAACTATGTTTCTTGGAATAACATTGAATTTTGGTCAGTTCATTATTGGCTTTGTTTGTCTTCGGTGCACTGTGCGTTACAGGGTTGGCTTGAAACACGAAACACTGTGGAGAAGGAATCCAATATGGTAATACAATCATTTGCCTACTATTGCAGGAATAGTTTCCATTATGGCCCCTATTTTTCACACTCTCCTAACTTTCCAAAACACTCACCTTTGGAGATGGAGTTTTCCATGGTTGGTGTTTGCCTGGAGGTTAAATTTGCCTGTGTGAGTGGAAGTTTTAGCAAAGATGTCTAGTCACTTTTACATTATGGGAGAGTGGAAAAAAAACCCACATTTTTTCCGGCTTGGGAAGAAAAATGTCTAACCACATTTCTAAGAAGGGCGACAGCAAATCTGCTGAGGGTTGAAATTTGACAGGCATAATCAGTGGAGAGCCCAGTCATATGTTACGGACCCTGCTTTTTGAACTCATCTCTATGCCTCCTGGTGTCTATAGGGAGCTATTTGTGTTCAAGAGCCTGCAGGATGACAGCACAACCAACCAGTCACCCCAACTGCCAGCAACCAATTCCTGTCCCTTTTTTCCCTTGTAAGCACAAAATTAGGACCTGTATTAACAGCTCTGTCCCCAAGGGTCTGGAAATGCTAAAGTTAAATTTCTAATCACAGAATCACACAGAATCACAGAATGTTAGGGATTGGAAGGGACTTTGAAAGATCATCTAGTCCAATCCCCCTGCTGGAGCAGAATTACCTAGATCATGTCACACAGGAACGCGTCCAGGCGGGTTTTGAATGTCTCCAGAGAAGGAGACTCCACAACCTCTCTGGGCAGTGTTCAGTTACCTACACTGTAAAGAAGTTTTCCCTCATATTTGTGTGGAACCTCCTGCGTTCCAGCTTGCACCTGTTGCCCCTTGTCCTGTCAAGGGATGTCACTGAGAAGAGCCTGGCTCCATCCTCATGACACTTGCCCTTTACATATTTATAAACATTAACGAGGTCACCCCTCAGTCTCCTCTTCTCTAAGCTAAAGAGACCCAGCTCCCTCAGCCTCTCCTCATAAGGGAGATGTTCCACCCCCTTAATCATCTTTGTGGCTCTGCGCTGGACTCTCTCTAGCAGTTCCCTGTCCTTCTTGAACTGAGGGGCCCAGAACTGGACACAATATTCCAGATGCGGCCTCACCAGGGCAGAGTGGAGGGGGAAGAGAACCTCTCTTGACCTACTAACCACACTCCTTCTAATACACCCAGGATGCCATTGGCCTTCTTGGCCTCAAGGGCACATTGCTGGCTCATGGTCATCATGCTGTCCACTAGGACCCCCAGGTCCCTTTCCCCTATGCTGTTCTCCAACAGGTCTGTCCCCAACTTATACTGGTACATGGGGTTGTTCTTGCCCAGATGCAGGACTCTACACTTGCCCTTGTTATCTTTCATTAAATTTCTCCCCGCCCAACTCTCCAGCCTGTCTAGGTCTCTCTGAATGGCTGCGCAGCCTTCCGTTGTGTCAGCCACTCCTCCCAGTTTGGTGTCCTCAGCAAACTTGCACTCTATTCCCTCATCCAAGTCATTAATGAATATATTGAATAGAACTGGTCCCAGTACCGACCCTTGAGGGACTCTGCTAGATACAGGGCTCCAACTAGACTCTGCCCCATTGACCACCACTCTCTGGCTTCTTTTCTTCAGCCAGTTCACAATCCACCTCACTACCCGATCATCCAGACCACGCTTCCTCAGTTTAGCTGCGAGGAAGCTGTGTGAGTCTGTGTCAAACACTTTACTGAAATCAAGATAGACCACATCCACAGCTTTACCATCATCTATCCACTGGATTATGTCCTCATAAAAGGCTATCAAGTTGGTTAAGCATGACTTCCCCTTGGTGAAGCCATGTTTACTGCCCCTAATGATCCTCTTATCCTTGATATGCCTAGAGACAGCACCAAGGACAAGTTGTTCCATTACCTTTCCAGGGATGGAGGTGAGGCTGACCGGTCTATAGTTACCCGGGTCCTCCTTCTTGCCCTTTTTGAAGACTGGAGTGACATTTGCTTTCCTCCAGTCCTCAGGCACCTCTCCCGTTGCCCACGACTTAGCAAAGATGATGGAGAGTGGCCTAGCAATGACTTCCACCAGCTCCCTCAGCACCCGCAGGTGCATCCCATCAGGGCCCGTGGATTTATGGACGTCCAGGTTGCTTAATTGGTCCCTGACCCAGCCCTCATCAACCAAGACAGATTCCTCCTCTATCCTGACTTCTTCTGGGGCCTCAGTGGTCCGGGGCTCCTCAGGACAGCCTCCAGCAGTTAATCATGTTAACTCGGTCTCTCGGAATGTGTATAATAAGTTTGTGTGTAAGTTGTTCGTCCAGTTAAACAAGGAGAACTGAGTGATATTAAAAGAGTTGGTATCTTTCTTCTGCCATTACTTTTCTTTTTCCTGCTTAAAACATCAACCTGATCTGTGTGAAGGTCTTGGAGCTGGCCTGTAGTAGCTTATGAATCTTACATGAAGTCTGGCTATAGAGATAATTACTGTGTGACTGCATCTGGTTATTGGATTATTACTTGCATGAACAAGTTCTTAGTTTAATAGCCAAGCCATTAAGAAAAAAAAAAAGGAAAGAAATACAATAGTTCCACAAGAGCAACTACTTAGTTGACATATCGGGAACTCTTCAGAAATAACAGCTGAGCTACAAGCTCTAAAGAAGCTATGTCCACACAACATGCAAGTCAATAAAGCTGCACAGATCATCATTGTTGTTGAAAGTGCAGGCTGCAGTCACAGAGATCTCACTGGCAGATACCACATGGGAGGCTGAGGAAGCTAGGCTTGCTCACAACCAAGAGCAATTACAAGTTGTAAGAGGTGAGAGGTGAGTTGTAAGGTGAGATAAAGGTGCAGGTTTTTTCATGATTGTGATGCACTGAGAATGTTTGAAGCTTTAAAATTAACTATCATGCTTCTACTGCTGAGAAGACACTTTTAGGTTGCCTGCATTAATGAACTGTCATAAGCAATCAGTCAGAAATTAGTAGCTTCCAGCAGCAGTGGAAGTGCTAAGAAGTTGTAGTTAGGAGCTCTGGTAGGAGACTTGACACTAGCCATGTGCTTGGTGAGATTGGAGAAGGAAGTGTTCCTGCAGCCATGAAGCTGTGTGCTTTCAGTAAGGGTAAGTCATTCCAGCAGTAATTCCAGAGCAGGAGCAGTGAACAAACAAATCCCTGTCTGTATCTGCATTGCTCTTTGAGGTGCTCCAGTGAAGGACTAGAGCACCCTGTCTGACTCCCTGTATGACAATCCATAGCATATGGCATTTCTCCCACAAATCCCCACAGCATTTCAGTCAAGCCCTCCTTAATACTTATTCTTGGTCTTGACTTATCTGCCCCATGCACACCCTTTTAGCTGACCATGCTTGAGTGGGAGGCTAGACTAGATGACCTCCTGAGGTGACCTCCAACCTGAATTATCCTGTGATCCCACGACCACATTGCAAAGCAGGCCTGCTGTCTGATTTTGCCATGCAGCTTGGTAAGGAAAGTGATGCTGCCACACCTGTGTGGCCACTGCAGTGTGGCCAGTGTCACTGTGGAGGTCAGCAGGGCCATACACTGGATGGATTACTCTTCTGTTCCCGCTGTCCAGGACATGGCAAAGCATCTCCCCCTTTTTGAGCTCATAGGCAGGACAAGTGTTGCCCTATGGTGTCCCCCAAACATGGCAATCACAAAAGGTTTGTTTGTACCTGGGCCTCTCTGATCACTGCAGGTGGCCCTTGCCCACCCATCAGAAGTGCCAGCTGTGCACGTTGTGCCTGTGCTTCCTGGAAGTCCTCTGCCCGCCACCTGTGCCAAGTGTTTGCTCTGTCAACTGTTGACACGAGATATCTGTCTCCACAATGTGATTATCTCCATTTTCACCTTTATCAGCGCTGTGTGACCCTCCACAGCCTGCACCCAAATGACCATGGGGAGTTCAGTGACATTCTGAGCTCCTGCCAAATGTGTCTTCGGGTGCCTGAGAGCTGCCTGGGAGATCAGTTGAGTGCAAAACCTGGGGCACCTTCCTCACCAGCCTGCCCCAGGGGTGAGCAGCTGGGCCCGCTCAACTAGAGACAGGGATAGGACATGGTGGGGATGGTTTGTCCATGGGGCGAGACACCAAGGGACAGAGGTAAGGACCCTCCTACAGGTCAACAAGTCCAGAGAAAGGCATGTGTTGTAAAAATACTTTCTGGTTGACAAGTGTAAAGCCTTTTCCTGTGGTCAACGGCCAGCAATCTGCATCAGCCTCAGACAGAGAAGCTTCTGGCAAGAAGTCATTCCTGAAAGCCAGCTCACATTATATCATACATCTGCGACTACCGGCTCTGCGGAGGGAGCACAACACCAGGGAAGACATGCAGGCTGCTCATCTCCCTCCCCGCTACACCTCCCCTTATGCTGGGGACCAGCTCATAGTGCAGAGAAACTCCAGCTGCAAGTATTTTAGTCCAGGCTTGGTACGGGGATGGAGAAGGTGCAGAGAGGACCGACAGCAGTGACAGGCTTGCCATAGAGATGACCTCATCCCGCACACACCATGCAGGCCTTGCTTAACCAGACCGGAAGGAGCAAGGCAGCTCACATAAGGCACCATGCAGAGAAAAAAAGCTCCTCATTCATTGATCACTGGGGCAGTGTGCAATCCTGGAGGTCATTCATATTCACTGTACCCAGAAGAGATGGGTCATAATACTGTGAGAAAGGCTGGGAGCATTATCACAAGCCACATGCTGGCCTGGCCTTTTTTCTTAAATAAGCTGTAAGTCAGACCTCAGATCTCTCTGTCAGCTATTCATGGCAGTGACTCCAGGCTAAGGGCTATTTGCACGTCTGCTTGCTAAACTCTGTAGTATCAGAGCCTGTAAAAGAAGGTGCAGGAGGCATCCCTAAAGATGATAAAAATCAAGAGGACTGAGAAAAAATAGAGCTGAAACAGAGCCCCAGGACCCTCAGTTACCCTGCTGGCCCCATTCGAAGGAGCTCCCTGGCCCTGATGACCTGATTGCTTCTGGTTTAAGGGCTCAGCCTTGATGTTGTGGACACAAGGTTGAGCCTCCTACCACTTCGCCTGGCTGACTTCCTGGAGCCACGGACATGGGCCCTCAAGGAGCATGCTGTTGGACTGACCTGATCAAAGCAGAAACAGGCTGATCCGCATGGGAGTGGGGTGACCTGAAAGAAAAAATCTCATTGGATTTGGTAGCTAGAGCCCACTCCTTGCCTTCTACCGGGAGGACTCTCAGTGCTGCTATTCAACTTCTGGCAGGCATTTTCTGTGATATCCATCCCTCAGGTCTGTATGGTCATTGTTGCTACATGAGGTACCACTTGACCTCAGGACCGCTTGCACTGCTTGCTTCCCCTAATTTACTTCCATGGCCTCCCTAACGCAGTTGTGGACCTTCTGGTGGTCAAGCTTTCACCTGATGGTCTGCTGGGGAGGGTAGTTTGCAGTGCTTCTCCACAATTCAGGTCTAGATGCATGTGTACTGCCCATGGCAAGCTGACTGCGCCATCGGTGGTAAAACTGTGTGAGGCAATTTGCCTGTACCGGGTGAGGGAGGCTAGGGCAGCTATGATTTTCCTGAGTAGGAAAATCTTTTCCACTAGGATGGCATATTGCTATGTCTTTAAGCCTATGTGGTAAAGGAGGGAGTGAACATTTGTGTTTGGATCTGATCCCAGGAGCTTATCCTCTGGCTTTCCACTTGCACATCTAGGGCTGTAGGGCTGTGTCCCATGGCTGTCTCTTGGGCTTCTCCACCATGATCCATCAACATAAAGTTATGTTGCTTAAAACCAGACTCACTGGTTCCCTTCTTTTGCTGCTTAGGGCATATTCTTGGGGGTCATCCTGGGGAACAGGGGAGTTCCCAGCAAGTTACTCTGGAGCAAGAAAAATGGTAGCGTCATCTGGTGACTCCTTAGCAGAAGAGTCCTTGATGTTAAATGGACTGACTGATGGAAGGGCTGATGGTGTGACCTTGGTAGGTGGAGGCATGGCACAGGTGCCTAGCTGAGCTAGGGCTGGTGGTCTGGCCCTAGGGGCAGACAGCTTGCTGCCAGGAAGCCATGATCCTAACCAAAGAGTGACTATCACTGCCAGGCTGGTGGTGCATCCACAACAAGATGAGACCCACTGTCACATGGATGTGCTGACATGTCACTCCCATGCTCTCTGATGACAGCTGTGAGTTTTCCTTCAAATCTGCTGCAACATGCTGGTAGGTGAGGAGTTATCTTTTTCTTATCCAAGGGCTTTCCTGTCTGTAGGCTTCCTGAAAGTCTTCATACTGGAGGCAGAAGTATCTTTCCCCATCTCAAGTGGTTGCTCCTGCTTTTGGTCTTGAAAGCATCCTTTAACTTTTTCCTCTTTGCCTGGCACTGCCCTACAATTTGCATTTCCCCCAGCAGCCAGTCTGGCCAGGGATCTCTGTGTATCCCATGGCCGCTGCAGCTGTGAAATTATAGCCCTGCATGTATTTTTTTCCCCCATTCCCCTCAACCTCTCCTCCCCATGCAGTGAGGACTCCGTGGGCATTATCTGACCCCAGAGACCCACCCTCGGGTGTCAGGTGGTTGGCACGCCTGACTGCAGAGATGTAGATGAGAGGATCCCACGTCCTACCTGCAGTGCCCAGCTTTTGAAGGGACATGCTGTGTCTGAAGGGACAAGGGCGGGGGGGTAAGGTGTCATGGCCCACATTGTTCTGCCCTTCTGGATATATGTTGGCAAACTCTGGTGTTCCAGAAGTACTGTTGCCACGTGCATGACCGGTCACACAGATACGGAGGTGTCCTAAAGGTTGCTGTAGTGGGCTGCGTGCTTCTGAAACACTGACTTCTGCATGTGCTGGGGTGGTCTCAGGTGTGTGCATTTGGGAGATCAGGGAGGCTGCTCACTCCCACCCCACAGGGGCAGCTTAACAGGGCACAACAGGCACAGCTTGGTGGCAAGGTGGGAGCTGCTTCACCTCCACCCCTCAGCCAGGGAGATATTACGTTTAAGGGCAGAGGGAAACAAAAACCCACATTGTCAACTTATTGCATGAGTTTGGGAGTGTGGTCCAGCGGGGTGAGCCTAGACAGACAGGAGCCTAATTGGGTTCAGGTCTGCTATGTGCCTCTGCCTGGGCTTGGCAATCGGCTCGCTTGTCAGTCTGTGAAATGGGGCTAGTGGTGCTTACCTTTGTTTTTGGGACGTTTCAGGTCTCAACACGAAATGTATTATGCAAACGAGGAAGGTTTCTGGTGTTATTTCTTAGTAACGAGCAGCAGACCTTGAATTTTGACCTTTACATGTTGGTTTTTTTTTGTTTGTGTTTTTTTTTGTTTTTTTTACGACTCTCCGTACTCGTCTCACCAGGCCTGAACTGAGTGGACTGGTCGCAACTGAAGGTCAGAATCATTTTCCTGCCAGCTCTAACCATGTAAGTAGGGGTTAGGGCAGCGCTGGAGGGGGTATATTTATGGGCATGCAGATGAGCTACCATTAGGATGCGTTTTCTGCTGGTAGGTGGAGGATGGAAGAGCAGCTCTGTGGGGACACGGTGTGGTCGCTCCCAAAAACGGCACCCAGCATGGATGAGCTGAGCCTTTGGCTTGCTTTCTCCTTAGCTGGATGAAGGAAGAGAGCAAGAGCGAAGACCAATCTGCGTGTCACCGTGGGCGAGTAAATAAAAGTGCCGACTTGTAGGGTTATCTGGCCCTTGGCGCCAGCATTTTGGGTGGCCAAACTCCAACGCTGACCAGCTTGCAAAGAGGAAAAATATTGATTCAGTTTTCTGCACTTTGAATCCTGGTAATTCTGTCCTTGATCTGCTCAGCCCGATTCAGAGGAAAGGCTAAGTGTGTCTCAGCCAGTGTAAATCATGCCTTTTTCTGCCTGGATCCATTTGTAAATGGCACCAGCCAATGCTCAGCATTTGCCCCCAGAGTAACTCCATGTGTATAAGCATCTCTCTGTGAGTATTAACCTAACTGGGAGAGTTATTCCCATGCAAGCTGGCACCCTTCATACACCTCAGTGTTCCCAGCAGGCTTATACAGCTGCAGCTGCCCTTCCAGGGGAACTCCTTCAACAGTCTGTTGGACTTCTCTGGAGATATTCAAAACCCACCTGGACACGGACCCTGTGCAACCTGCTCTAGCTGAACCTGCTTTGGCAGGGGGTTGGACTAGATGATCTCCAGCAGTCCCTTCCAACCCCAACCATTCTGTGATTCTGTGACTCTCCTAGATTCAGGCCCCATCTTCAATAGATAACTCATGCATAGATAATATGTGCATCAAACCAGAAGCTGGACGACTGATTCCTCATTCCTTATGGTTTATCATCTAGTTGGAGCGATGCTCATGCATTACTGCATTAGCAAATAATTCTTGATTAACTCAACTGGACCAATCTCAGATGCATGCTATTCTGCTGCAGGTGCTGCTATCCTGATTTCTGAATCAGAGCAAACCCTGAGGAGGGACAAGGTTTTGATGTCCATGGGCTAACCTCTGGATTAGTCCATCTCTGAACTTGTCGTATGCGCACCCTGTTAATACGCACCTGTCGTATGCGGTCCTGTTAAACCTCTCGCAGCAGCCAGTGGTAGTGGCAGAGGGAGAATGCTGTGCTGGAGCATGCAGTACTCTCCAGAACACAACAGCAGTATTTCATTAGCACCCTCTCTGTGGACTGGATCCATCACCATGACAGCTGGCTGAAGAAACAGCAACAAAACAAGTTCACTGGGTTGTCAAAAGTTTTAGGTTTGGATGAGGTTTTGACAAACCCATCTCACAACTCCTCAGTAGCCCAGGCACCGTGCAGACTGCCCCTGGGCTTCCTCCTCCCCCTCCCCACACACCTGCCTGAGACTCTATTCCCTTTCCAAGAGGAAGATGAGATGTTTGAGTTTTAGTCTGGGGTGGAAGGCAATTAGATTTCATAAGGGGATTATTGTTTTCTGACTAGTTCTCATTGTGATGCTGTGCAGGCTGTGAATCTTGATCCTTGTTCTGCACATGCATTTCAGACTGTTTCCCTGATTAGAGTTGAAGATGCCACAAAATTTACCAGAAACATCGTTTTGGGGTTCTGGTTAACCTGGGAAGAGCTCAGATGATACACAGTGATATGAATCAGGATCAGGTTCTATTGCAAAGATGGCTCTGAGCTCCTGAATTCCTCCTGTTAAATTGGATAGTTGGTTTCAATTCATTATTAATGATTCCTGACACAGCATTTGACCTCCAGTTCCACAAAGTCCAGGACTGTTCAGCTGAGCCTTTGGTCCTTACTCATCTCATTATGTGAGCTTCAGCTATCTGTGATGTGATATTAATGACCAATTAAAAATGCTGCTCATCTATGAATTAATAATAGAGATCCTTGTTTAAAAGAGCAAGTGCAATTCTAGGACACTGCCAGATTTGTGGGGACTCTCAAGCAGACTTTCATCATGCATGTAGCATGGATGTTAGGTGTAAGGTAGGGCTTTGTATAAGAATGAGAATTTTGATGCATGTTCTGTGGAGGATGGGGTTCATAAATGTCTCTACATCAAAGGTATCAGGGGTCAGGGCATCAGCAGAGACAGCCACAGCTGAGAAGACCTAGGTTCAGCCTCTTGTCCCATCACAGAGTCATTCAGTGACCAAACCACTCAGCTTCTCAAAGCTATTTTCGTCCCTAGCTCCCATTGATTTTAATAGGTATTAAACACCTCAGTACCCTTGAAGGTCTGGACTTTCAGTTTCTTTCCTGAAAGAGAATCAGCAAATCAATGTTTTCATTTGAACTGCTCAAGGCCATGGTGGTCCTGTCACCTAAAAAAAGGCCCAAGGATACTAGGACACAGCACCACATGCAGTCCTGCAAACGCAGACCTCCTGGGATGGCATACCTAGAGGCGGCTCTGTGCCAGCAGCCAGGCTCTATCTCTGGGTGGTATGTCTGTGTCCTTCAGAAACAATGTTCTTACCCTTCCTTAGACTCGTATCAGCTGCGGGATGCTGCAGGGTACGGCTCATGCTGTTCCCGCCTGGTGAGATAAGGCTGCCTTCAAAGTTCCAACTTGTTAAAGAAAATCTCACACCACATGCAGTGCGTCTGGAAGCTTCCAGATTGTTTAGAGTTACACGAGCAAAACTGTATCTGTATTTTCAGCAAATATCTTCTAAAAACATGTGAGCTTTAAAATATATTGAGTTTGTCAAAAGATGCCAGCAAAAAGAGCAGTCACTGTAAGAACAAGCTCGTGTTGTGGTTAAAGCACCTTTGAGACTTCCGGACAGAAGTGTATCCATCAGTACAAGACAAATAAGCAAAATGCCCGTAACTTATCGGGTTAGAGCATCACTTCTTCCTATTTGGCCATTTCTTTGTGGTCTGCCTGTTTGTTTCATAGTTTTCAGCTGCATACATAAAAAACTAGGAGGAACCCATTTTGGGTCACCATAGGGTGCTGATCCGGACTTTTGTTACTGGACTGATATCTGAAGGGAGAGATAAACATTTTGTTTCTTTAATAAGACCTCAGCTGGCCCTTCAAATAGGAAATGGTATTTAGAGCAATGATGCCAGTTGGAGTCAGTACGACCTGCATCCTCTGTTGTGTCCCATGTGCTCCAAGAGAAAAAGCAAGGGACGTCCCATTGTCCTGATTTATGGAAAAATATGTCTCTGGAAGAGATTAAATCTGCTTTTGGTTCACTGGCAAAAGTGACCCAGATATTTTTATATCTAATCGGGTTCCTTTTCATTTATCAGGATGTTTAGCCAGAGTTGTAGGTCAAACAAATGGCTTTGTGCTGTGTGCCAAATGCAGACTGATATGGAGCCTTTGAAGTAAGAAATGAGAGCCATCTTCTCCCCACAGGTTTGGTCCTCCTGATAAGTGGGGTACACAACTGACTCTTCACTCTTCAATCCATTCTTGAGCACTTCACTGGTGCGTTAGCTTTACGGTAATTCTCGGCAATGAGGGGAATACTTATCAAAAGTAAAAACTGAATAGAGAAAGTAGAAAAAATTAAGTAAGTTTTACAGATCCATTTTAAGAGAAAGTCTGCCTTTTGCTGAGAGGTTCAAGACTTTCCTTTTGAGAAGATAAAATTATCCTAGGGGAGCCCTGAGCTATGGAAACTGTGACTTTATTTTAATTATGCAGAATACGATAATTCTGAGTGTGGGCTGGCAAAATCAAACCCCATAGTTGGGGACCTCTCCAATTCAAGACTCTTTTTCTTCGGCCAACCCATCCACATTACTACATTTGGATTTTGAATGTTTGGAGTCCTTCTGGAGGAGGATAAATTTGCTATAAGGAACCTCTCAATTTTTTGCTGCAGGCTAGGATCAGAGGTGAGCACATGATGCAGCACTGGGATCTCAGGTCAACTGTGAATGTATTAACATGGAGGAATATGCACAGCTGAAGTTCAGCTTCTTATACAGATATACAGATGTATGAATGGTCTGCAGCATTTGAATCCAGGTCTGGACTCATAATTTGAACCCTGCCTGAGTTGAGGGAATTGAGGTCAGAAAGGTCAGCTCTGTATCCTTGTCAAGCAAGGCTCCTGAATTATGTCACTGGAGTAACTTTTTAATGAAGGAACACAGGAAACTTACCCAACATAGTGCTTTTGTAAGCTCATTAACCATTTCCTGGATAACATATAGCACAGTATTTTTCACCTTCCCTTCAGACTGAAATGCAAGGAAACTTTAAATCGTTCCCTGTATCCACTGGGTGAAATGTAGTCACCCTTTCAGTCCTGTATCTTAACCTTTTCTTGAAAGCTTGCAGTAGACATTGCCCTTAATCCATGTTTCTGGGCAGAGAGAAATCTCCATTTGCTGAAAACCAAGACCTCCATAGACAAAGGGGAGACACGCAGCCTTTGTAGCCCAACACTAAGAAGCATCTCCTGCTGTCACTGAAGAAACACTTGTGGTACTCGGGAGGCAGTGAAAGTTCTCGTATTGACTTTAGCGAGAGGAAGCTGAAAGCCAGGTCCTTTTATAAACATAAGAAACCTTTTCCTTCTGTCAAAGCAAATATCCGCTTGTAAAACTTCTTAGCTAGGGGCTGGAATAACACAGTGCCATGAGGGATTTGGTGTGAAAAATGGGTAAATATCACATTTAGGATTTAGATTAAGGTCTCAGAGATGCCTCTTAAGCACCTCTAAAAGTCTCTGAGGTGGTTGCTTAAGCTAGTTTCACTGTAGACTTTCTAAGTGAAGTAATAGAATTGGAGTCCACCAGCAGAAGGTGCTTCTGCCTGAGAATTGTTTTCTCTCATGACCATTAAAAGGTACAGCTTCTCCCATCATCACTGTAAAAGATACTTTACAAGGCAATACATCGTCCATTACATTGTATGGATTCCATATTTTAGATAGGTCCTGTGTATGCCTTTCTGTCTGCTCTTCCCTTACCTCTAGTGTTGCTTTTCTTTAAAGGGCCTTTGAGTAAATGGACAATTTCCTTTTTAAAAACTCTCTGTAGAAGTCCTTGCTTGGCAGATGTAATACCAGGCTGAAGAACTTCAGTGGTAGGAAAAAGAGAGATAAGTGATGGTTTTTTACTTGGTATATCTTTCAGGCTAACTTCAGTGGAGACACATACGCGCAAAACCAGGAAAGCAGTCTATCTTGTAAGTCTGCTGATTCCCAGCTCCCCAAGGACAATAAGCTGAAGTTCGTCAGCTCTGAAAGCATCTGGAGCAGATGAGTGTCCTGGTTTGGCTCAAACCAGGCCAAATAGTCTTAGAGAACCCAAGGTCACTGCTTACGAGTAAAGAGCTGAAGGGGGTTGTACCTGCAGGGAGTAGTGGACGGGGCAGGTGACCCAGGATTGACCAGCAAGGTATTCCATCCCATACATGTCATTCTCACTTTCCTGTTTATCACTAACCCACTGCCTCCTGGAGGTGGGGCCCAGGAGGGAGGGGCCCTCCTGTCTCCCACTGATTGGTACCAGCTTTGCCAAATCTCCAGTTAAAAGCCTGCAGGTGTGATGGCAGTGGAGCTTTTGCATTTTGCCCTCTGCCCGTGCTGGGGGGAGCTACTGCCTTTTCCCCTCTGCCTGTACTGGGGGGAGCAATTCTGCCTGAGGAGGATTTCCAAGCTCTTGATCTTGGTTTTGTACATATTTGTATATATTTGGTTATTTCTATTATTATTGTTATTATATTCTTTTTCATTATTATAGTTTATTAAAACTGTTTTAACTTTCCAACCCATAAGTCTCTCTCCCTTTTCCCTTTCCCTTTCCCTTAGGTGGGGGGGAGAGGGTTAACAGAGAGCATCTGCCACCTGGTTAATAGCTGGCCCAGCTTTAAACCGTGACAGATTTATTGGTGCCCAACGTGGGGATCAAGAGAAGCTCCAGCAGGTTGCTCTGATAAGTTGAATCCTGGCTCTGGTGGGAGGAGACCCGGAGAGCTCAGCTGAGAGAATATCAGATTTCTTCCTTTGAGATTTACAAGGGGTTGGAAAGTTAAAACAGATAGTGAAGATGGTGATGTCATTTTTGAATGCTGTGTTATCTCATCTTTTTATGGAGTTTCTTTCACAATTGAGTATTGCAATGATGCCTTACCTGCCGTGGGCACTGTGTTATTGCTTGCTTCTCATGAATGTTTTACATGCAGTTTAGCAGTGGGCGCTGGTCGAAATGTATTGTTTTGGTATGGGGTTTGATACTGATTTATGCTGTGATAAACTGGGCAGTTACTATTCCGATCTCTTATCTCTATGACACAATGATGGGCAGCTTTAATCGCGAATCAGTAGCAGCAACTTCATCTGCGCGCTCCAGGCGTCCTTTAGCAGATTCTGTTAATGATTACACTTCCAGTTTTACTTTGGGAAATAGTACCTTCTCCTTTTCTGCCAAGCTGATTCCACTAGATTTTGCGAAATTAGGATGGTGCTGTCTAGGTGGCATGTTTTTATTTTTGGTTGTCCTGAATGTCTTTCTGATGTGGGATAAGATTAAATATCGGTGCAGGGACAGTTGTAGGTGTTATGCAGCCACCTCAGATCCTACAGTGTGTACTGCCGCTACAGCCACTAAACCCACTGAAACCTCAGCAGCCTGTACCACAACTGCTACACCCCCCAAGATGGCCACTGCAGCTACTCAGACTCTCAGCACTCCCACGACAGCCACTGCATCTACTCAGACTCCAGCATCTATCGAATCTGTACCAATTGCTCCTGTAACCAGGAAGAAATACCAAAAGAAATCAGCTCGTGAAGTGAAGGATGATGACTCAGAGCCTTCTAAGGCAGAGCCATCATATGACCCAGGTGAGGGCCCTTCTCAGGCAGAGTTAGGGCCCAACACAGATGAGGGTTTCCTCGATCGTCCTTTTAAAGCAGACCCATCACAGAAGAAAGGTCCTTCTAAAGCAGAACTATCACAAGAGGAGGACTCGGATGTAGAGATAACCTACCACTCTTTATCCCTGAAGGACCTGAGAAATATAAGGAAAGACTTCAGCCGTTATGACGGTGAACCTATTATTACCTGGTTGCTCCGATGCTGGGATAATGGGGCAGACAGCATGCAATTAGATGGCAGAGAAGCCAGACAGTTGGGATCCCTGTCCAGAGATGGTGGTATTGATAAGGCGCTCGCAAGAAAGTCAAACACTGTCAGTCTCTGGAGGCGACTCTTGTCAGCTGTAAAGAGCAGGTATCCCTATAAAGATGATGTTATGAGTCACCTGAGCAAATGGACCACTATAGAAAAAGGTATTAACTACCTTAGAGAACTGGCTGTGCAAGAGATCATTTATAGACACCCACGGGACATTGTAGATCCTGATGAAGTGGAATGCAACCAATCCATGTTCCGGAAGGTTGTGAAGAATGCTCCACTGACATATACCCATACATTGTCAATATTAGTATGGGGAGAAGATGATATGGCACGTTCTACTGTGGGCGAAATGGCTAACTGTATGCGACACTATGAAGATAGTATTTCTTCCCCACTGCAGGCACGCATCTCGGCTGTGGAAAAACTGACTAAGGAGAACAAGGACTCATTTAAACAACTGTCAGACAAACTGTCCATGATCGAGAATAAACTTGACTCTCTACCTACGCAGGCGCGCGTTGCAGCTGTTAGGAGAAAACGCTCTCCTACAGGACCAGCTCAAAGGAAACGGAACACATCACGAGGTATCCTGTGGTTTGCCCTGCGTGGTTATGGGGAGGACATGAGCAGATGGCATGGACAACCTACCAGTACCCTACAGGCACGAGTACGTGAGTTGCAAGCTAAAAGAAATACCAGAGAGAATTTTTCTAGGAGGATGGCTGCTCCAGTTACCAGTGAGCAGGACCCCAGTCAGGGGAGATGGGCCTCAAATCACTTTTTCCCAAGTGTGAATAGGAGAAATGAAGGTCCAGTCCCTGTGAGCAGCACGAATCCATTTCTTAATTAGGGGGGCCCTGCCTCCAGCCAGGTGGAGGAGAGGGACAACCGAGTTTATTGGACTGTGTGGATTCGATGGCCTGGCACATTAAAACCACAAAGGTATCGAGCCCTGGTAGACACTGGTGCACAGTGCACCCTAATGCCATCGGATCATAAAGGGGCAGAATCTATCAGCATTTCAGGAGTAACAGGAGGATCTCAAGTGTTATCTGTATTGGAGGCCGAAGTGAGCCTAACTAAAAATGAATGGAAAAAGCACCCATTGTGACTGGCCCAGATGCTCCGTGCATCCTTGGCATAGACTACCTCAAGAGAGGGTATTTCAAGGACCCAAAAGGGTATAGATGGGCCTTTGGTATAGCAGCTGTAGAGACTGAGGACATTAAACAGCTGTTTACCTTGCCTGGCCTCTCAGAGGATCCTTCTGTCGTGGGGTTGCTGAAGGTTGAAGAACAACAGGTGCCAATTGCTACTGCCACTGTGCACCGACGACAATATCGCACCAATCGAGACTCCCTGATCCCCATTCATAAACTGATTAGACAATTAGAAAATCAAGGAGTGATTGGCAAGACTCGCTCACCCTTTAATAGTCCTATATGGCCAGTGCGAAAGTCTGATGGAGAATGGAGATTAACTGTGGACTATCGTGGCCTAAATGAAGTTACGCCACCGCTGAGTGCTGCTGTGCCAGACATGCTAGAACTTCAATACGAACTGGAGTCAAAGGCAGCCAAGTGGTATGCCACCATAGACATTGCTAATGCATTTTTCTCTATTCCTTTGGCACCAAAGTGCAGGCCACAGTTTGCTTTTACCTGGAGAGGTATCCAGTATACCTGGAATCGACTGCCCCAGGGGTGGAAACACAGTCCTACTATTTGCCATGGACTGATCCAGACTGCACTAGAAAAGGGTGGAGCTCCAGAACATTTGCAATACATTGATGACATCATTGTGTGGGGTGATACAGCAGCAGAAGTTTTTGACAAAGGGGAGAAAATAATCCAAATTCTTCTGAAAGCTGGTTTTGCCATAAAAAGGGGCAAGGTCAAGGGACCTGCCCGGGAGATCCAGTTTTTAGGGATTAAATGGCAAGATGGGCGTCGCCAGATCCCGATAGAGGTGATCAACAAAATAACAGCAATGTCCGCACCAACTAACAAAAAGGAAACACAAGCCTTCTTAGGTGTTGTGGGTTTCTGGAGAATGCATATTCCAGATTACAGCCAGATTGTACGCCCTCTTTATCAAGTGACCAGAAAGAAGAATGATTTTCAGTGGGGCCCTGAACAACGACAGGCTTTTGAACAGATTAAACAAGAGATTGTGCATGCAGTAGCCCTTGGACCAGTCCGTACGGGACAAGATGTTAAAAATGTGCTCTACACCGCAGCTGGGGACAATGGTCCTACCTGGAGCCTCTGGCAGAAAGTGCCAGGGGAGACTCGAGGTCGACCCCTAGGATTTTGGAGTCGAGGATACAAGGGCTCCGAGGCCAATTACACTCCAACTGAAAAAGAGATACTGGCAGCATATGAAGGAGTTAGAGCTGCTTCAGAGGTAATTGGTACTGAAGCACAACTTCTCCTAGCACCTCGACTACCAGTACTAGGCTGGATGTTCAAGGGTAAGGTTCCCACTACCCATCATGCACTGATGCGACGTGGAGTAAATGGATTGCATTAATTACGCAGAGGGCTCGAATAGGAAACCCTAATCGCCCAGGAATCTTAGAAGTAATCATGGACTGGCCAGAAGGCAAAGACTTCGGAATGCCACCAGAAAAGGATGGTGACACGTGCTGAAGAAGCCCCACCATATAATGAACTACCAGAGGATGAGAAGCAGTATGCGCTGTTCACCGATGGATCCTGCCGTCTTGTAGGAAAGCATCGGAAGTGGAAGCTGCTGTATGGAGTCCTATACGACGAGTCACAGAAGCCACAGAAGGACAAGGTGAATCAAGTCAATTTGCAGAAGTAAAAGCCATCCAGCTGGCTTTAGACATTGCTAAACGAGAAAAGTGGCCAAGGCTGTATCTTTATACTGACTCATGGATGGTGGCAAATGCCTTGTGGGGGTGGTTAAAGCAGTGGAAGCAAAGCAACTGGCAGCGCAAAGGGAAACCTATTTGGGCTGCTAAATTGTGGCAAGATATTGCTGCTCGGCTAGAGAAACTAGTCGTGAAGGCACGTCATGTAGATGCTCACGTACCTAAAAGTCGGGCAACTGAGGAACATCGAAACAACCAACAAGCGGATCAAGCTGCTAAAGTGTTCCAAATAGATTTGGACTGGGAACACAAAGGTGAACTATTTTTAGCTCGGTGGGCTCATGACACTTCAGGTCATCAAGGGAGAGATGCAACATACAGATGGGCTCGTGACCGAGGGGTGGACTTAACCATGGACTCTATTGCACAGGTTATCCATGATTGTGAAACATGCGCCGCAATTAAGCAAGCCAAACGGTTAAAACCTTTGTGGTATGGGGGGCGGTGGTTGAAATATAAATATGGGGAGGCCTGGCAAATTGACTATATCACACTCCCTCAAACCCGCCAGGGTAAACACTATGTGCTTACCATGGTGGAGGCGACCACCGGATGGTTGGAAACATACTCTGTGCCCCCATGCCACTGCCCGGAACACTATTCTGGGCCTTGAAAAGCAAATCTTGTGGCGACATGGCACGCCAGAGAGAATTGAGTCGGACAATGGGACTCATTTCAAAAACAGTCTCACAGACAACTGGGCCAAAGAGCATGGCATTGAATGGGTATATCACATCCCCTATCATGCACCAGCCTCTGGGAAAATTGAACGGTATAATGGGCTGTTAAAAACTACCCTGAAAGCAATGGGGGGTGGAACCTTTAAAAACTGGGATAAACATCTGGCACAAGCTACCTGGTTAGTTAACACCAGGGGATCTATCAATCGAGCTGGCCCTGCTCAGTCAGAACTTCTACATACAGCAGAAGGAGATAAAGTCCCGGTGGTGCATGAAAGGAATCTATTGGGAAAATCTGTCTGGATTCTTCCTGTAACGGGCAAAGGTAAACCCATTCGTGGGATTGCTTTTGCTCAGGGACCTGGATGTACTTGGTGGGTGATGTTGCAAGATGGTGAAGTCCGATGTGTCCCTGAAGGTGATCTGATTCTGGGTGAGACTACTTAAGTCTGAACTGTATGTTGTTACTGCATAAGTGTCTTTTAGGTTAAGACAGTGGTGATGCGACCGGAGCTAGCTTCATCAAGTGGCGTCCAGTAACCTCCTCGAGTCTGACATCTTTAACCTGCAACCCGTGGGCACGAACCATGACAAAAGAGAGACTGCTAGCCAGAAAGACTGCTGAGAGACTGCTAACCAGATGCAAACCCACAATCCTGAACCAAATGAACTTGATGGACTTTTTGCATAAAGATGAATCATAGACTAGTGATATGTATATATATATTTGAAATGAAAAGGTAGTGGTGATCTGAGTATGACATGAATGGTATGGAATAAGGGGTGGAATGTCCTGGTTTGGCTCAAACCAGGCCAAATAGTCTTAGAGAACCCAAGGTCACTGCTTACGAGTAAAGAGCTGAAGGGGGTTGTACCTGCAGGGAGTAGTGGACGGGGCAGGTGACCCAGGATTGACCAGCAAGGTATTCCATCCCATACATGTCATTCTCACTTTCCTGTTTATCACTAACCCACTGCCTCCTGGAGGTGGGGCCCAGGAGGGAGGGGCCCTCCTGTCTCCCACTGATTGGTACCAGCTTTGCCAAATCTCCAGTTAAAAGCCTGCAGGTGTGATGGCAGTGGAGCTTTTGCATTTTTGCCCTCTGCCCGTGCTGGGGGGAGCTACTGCCTTTTCCCCTCTGCCTGTACTGGGGGGAGCAATTCTGCCTGAGGAGGATTTCCAGCTCTTGATCTTGGTTTTGTACATATTTGTATATATTTGGTTATTTCTATTATTATTGTTATTATATTCTTTTTCATTATTATAGTTTATTAAAACTGTTTTAACTTTCCAACCCATAAGTCTCTCTCCCTTTTTCCCTTTCCCTTTCCCTTAGGTGGGGGGGAGAGGGTTAACAGAGAGCATCTGCCACCTGGTTAATAGCTGGCCCAGCTTTAAACCGTGACAATAAGGAGGAGACAAATGGGCAAATAAACACCCACTTGACTGCAGACTATTTTCTTTAATGTTTGTGGGACCAAACTGCTAACTTTTAGCTGTAATCTGGTTGTGTCGTTATAACTAATTTGCATTAGGAACCTTGTACTGTTTTTTCTGCCATTACAAGAGCAGCAAGTACTTTAAAATGAAGATCCAGGATCACCCTCACTGAGTTAGATAATGCATAGTCACACTGCACCCAAGTGTCTTAAGACTCCTCTCCTCCATCATACAGATACCTTGATGGTTGATACATCTAGTCCCTTAGTTCATACGCTGCTGTGTGGGTCTGGCACATTGTTGAATGTACCAGGGTCCAAGCTCAGGTACAGTGCTGCTTTTGGGCTGGCGGGTTGCACTTAACACTGAGCTTGTAACTAGCTCTGGTGTTGGAGAAGGAGTGATGGTAATGGCAAACCTCTGCATTGCAAGTGCATGAGGTATGGCAATCCCTGCAGAAGAGCACAAAACTGGAGTTTGATTCAACGTGTTAGATTGGAATATGAAGCTACCCCTTGTCCTAGAGAGCCCATGGTATTGAGCCCAGACCTGCCCTTGGCAGCCGGCACACTGACTGCTGCACTCTGGTGCATTTCATGCTGCTCTGGGCAGCTTCATCCTCATCCAGGAGATACCAGCATGGGGTCTGTGGTTACCCCACTGAGGCAATCAGACCTCTGAATGATCTGGGTCAATGCAAAAGCAGGGTGAGGTACCACCATGAGATGGAAATTTTGTGAACACATTCTTACCTGAACCACAACAATCACATACTTATACACACAAAAAGGTGTGCGTACTCCAATCGTGCACGTCTGCAGACATTTTTGGGCACTATGAAAAATCTGATTTATTTTAAAAGTGGCTGAATTTTTATGAAAATAGTAATTTCTCCTCTTTCTTCCATCTCAGAAATGGCCAGTGAAAGGCAGCAGCAGCAATGCTAAACTCATCCTTCTCAAAGAAGGTGCTTTGAGGAACCGTACATTATATAGTCCTGGAATGAAAAGAAAGCAGGACCAAAACGCACTTCCATGGCTTTGGTGCAGCAGGTACCTGCCATGCCACAATGCTTGCAGCATATGTTCCTGGCCACCACATTCACAGTATTTTTGAAATCTAAGGTGAATCAACAGTCCTTGGCTCTTTACTGTAGCTTTTACTGGAGCCTTCGATGGAGATGACAGAATACGGTTTCTAGAGTGCTGGATGTTAGCAGATCCAGGAGGGTAATTAATTGGATGGAATCCAATTAAAAGATTACTCTCCTGTTCTCCAGATAGGTTGCTATATAGATGCACAAAATTATCTGTTGAAATCCCTCAGGCAGCTTACCCAGAATAACCACCTTCTGGATCCACTCCAGCTTCCGGCAGAGGCTCTAGTTCGGGAAATCATCTTTATTCAGAACAGCACTTAAGCATTTGCTTAAAGTTAGGCATGTACGTAAGAGCCACTTCCAACAAGGCTGTACTTAATTGCACCCTAGCTGCCTTCCTAAACTGAGATTAATGTCAACGGGAAGGTTCCAGCTGATTTTGGAAAGCTGGGAGGAGGCCGCTGCTGTCTCCACAGAGTCACTGCACTTCTTGACCACAGGAATACTCACAGAGTTATGTAGTGCATGGTATATCTAAAATCACACATTCTCTCGGGGCTGGGAGCTGTCCCGGGGCGGGTGTGAAGATGAGTGGCCTGGTGGATCGCACGAGAAGCTCGCCTCGGCTCCCAGCGCCTTCCTGGGGGAGCTGGTGCTGGATAGGGGATGGCAGGGCAGCAGCCCTGCTCGGAGAGGGTTAGCACCGAGTCCAGAGCAAGCCGGTGCCAGGGGTGCTGGGTCTCCCCGCGCGCCACCAGTCCCACACCCCAAACCAGCGGCTGTGGCGTGGTGCTGAGGCCACGTATGAGGGAGGGCACAGGAAAGACGCTGGCATGGGGAAGGCGTGCACGCGTGGGTGGCCTCTGTCTGACACTCCAGAGGCGAGGGCTTTCTGCTTGAAGCGGGAGCTGGATGCGGGCAGATTGCAAGGCCAGTTTGCGCAACTGGATTGTGGCCGTGTAAACAAATGGGCGTAAGGTCAAGGAAGGCTGAGGAAACAAGAAATGTGCCTGCACTCACGCAACATGTATCAGGTTGAATAAGCAATTATTTCTTAACTCATGTGCTGACACACTTGTTTTCCTTCCTTGTCAGTGGGCTTGAAATGATCCGTTGTCCTTACTTTTTAGAGTTCTCAGGGTGATGCGGGGCCTTGGGATACATTTTGGCCTCAATGACCTCTATAGATTTTTGTGTGTAAACCAGATTTTTTCTGCCAATATAAGTATCAGTGTAATGTAACTTTCTCTGACAGTGGAATTGGGCTCAGAAGATGTCATTGCATGAGGTTTGTGTAGGGTGCTTGCTCCGGTTTTCTATTTCAATGAAATGTCCTGACCTGGCCTTTGCTTCCCCTTTCACTGTCACTGTGTGAGCAGTATCAACTGGTTCCACAATCACAGGACTCCATTAAAGTCCCAAGTATGAGCAATGAGCATCTCTACTAGGTTGTACCCAGATCAACAAGTTGGCAAAAACAAACAGCACTTTTTTTAATATGCCATGATGGAGTGCATTAAACCCAAAATATACAGCAGCTCTAGACCTAACTTGACATTTCTGCAAAACACTGAGCTCGTCAGCAGGTTGCACGCAGCCACAGTGACCATGTGCTTGTACCAGCTCATACTGGCACAGCCTGCACTCAGTGCTCTCCTCCTCTTCCCACCTGCGCAGCATAACGTGGCACAGGCACTCTGCACAGGTTGCTGGTGCCTGGACCCTACCAGTAACAATGCTGCTCAAGTGCCACAAGACAAGAAGAGCAGCTCTCAGGTCTCTTCTTTCCCAACACAGGAGGCAGAGCCACACAGGCTTGTGTGGATGAGGGGCAGCTGCTATGCTCAAGCAACGCCCTTGCTCACTAGCACCGAGGTTTTGAATACAGAGTCCTACCAAGTAGCACATCGCTGACTAGCAGCCTTCCTCCAGTGTGAGATTCAGGGCCAGCAGCAGCTCCAGCAGACCGGTGGCATTTGCCCACCAGGTACCCGGGTGGGAAGAGGCCTCAGTGCACTCCTGGAAGAAGTGCAGTGAAAGCTGAGCTAACACTGAGGGCTGTGTCTGCACAGGTGCAGATCAAGTAGTGAGCTGAGCTCCGTTCTGCTCCTGCATTAAATATCAGAGATTTGCACCCTGACTTGCTCTCTTATCGGACTTTCCATCTTAAGCTCAGCCTCTGCAAGCCTCAGGTTGTATTTTGGGGTCTCCAGTCCATTTCTCCTCCAGGACTCCTTAGTAAAACACTCATATAGCTTTTACAAATAGAAGAGATTAAAATACATAAACATGTATGTTTGTATGCAGGCATACATGTGCATGTAGCCATATGGACAAAGGTGCAGTTTTAAACACAAAGTTGCTTAACGTGAGACTGTGCTGTTTGCAGGCACTTTCATTTAGCTCCTGTGCAAAAGGGACTGGTTTGCCCTAGGCTCTGGATAGCGGGAGACAAGCATGCTGTTTGGCAAGCACTTTAATTCTCAGCTTCTCCCAGTCACTGGCTCCCGCGGGTACCCACTGGGAAGGCATGCTGCTCTGAAAGTGCTTCCTCTCACAGCCTCTGAGAAATGGGGCAGTGGTACCTCGCTACCCGCCAGACTTTCAAAGGAATCCTGTCCTGAGCTGAAGCATCTCATGGCCATGCAGGAGTCAAGTCTTGATCACTGGCTGAATGCATCTGGTAGGGGAGAGATCAAGTGTGAGGTAAGGCAGAGTCTTTTACATATGGCTGCAAGCTGGTTTAAATCATGCTTGTTGTTCTGGAGCAGGTGAAGTTGTCTGTGTAGATCTATCCACTGGACTAGTAACAGATCTGCTGTCAGGATCTGCAGTGCTCAGTAATATGAGGAAATGCTTCCAACAGAACTTGAAAGGCCCAAAAGTGTCTTGTAATTTTTCAGAGACCAGGGGGTTTAGAATTTAATCCCTGACTTCAGTTCTCTGTCATCTAAACACCACTGCTTTAAAACGTGTCCTGAAATGCATCTTTGCTAAGGAGTTGCAGCAGCCTTCCTGGAGAAATGGTTGAACTCTCCTGCCCATGTGAATCAGACTACTTGTTTTGCTGAGGAGTTATGAAAACAGATGATTCACTCATACATGCCACTTTTCAGCAACAAGTCCATAAGTCTGCAGACGTGTGAGTTAACAACATCAAGCCCTGTGAAAGTGGGTAGTGGCAGTAACTCCAGCTCTAGGTTAGGGTCTCCTTGCTCCATTCCATCTAAATTCCCTGCTGGCTTCTGTGGACTTCACTAGAGCCAGCACTGCAGTACTAGCTTGCTTACAAACTGGGCTGTGCCGGAGGGGCAGTCCGTGGGAGGGCTGGTACCAAAGCTGGCCTAAGTACCCCTGCACCTCTGTCCTGATCCACCTCTCAGCTGTGACTCTACATTGGTGTCACTAAACTCGGGGCTGAAGCCCACTCTGATGCATCAGTGGGCTACAACAACATAAGGATGTCTATCCTGGGTTGGCCACGAGTCTGTCTAGCCTTCTGTAGCAAGAGGGACACCCTGGCACACAAGCACCCTGAGGGTGGCACGTTGTGATCTCTCTTCTGACCCCTGCAGAGCCTCCTAGCAAGGCTCTGGCTGCTCCCCTGCCCTCCTCTTTTTATTTACCTTGTCCCATCTGAAGCTCCATCAAGTCATGGCACCCTTGCCCCCAGAGAGGGAGGTTTGATGGGAGCATCCTGGTGACATTTACACGCTGCCCTTTGTTTTCTCTGTTGTGCACTGGACACATTGCTTCCTACGTGCTTTTTTTCTTTTCCCACTGTCCTCTTTCCTGCCTCTCCCTCCCCTTTACCAGACAGGGTGGGGAGGTTTTGTTAAGTAAAGAAAACAGTCGGAATGGACAAACCTGGAAGCCTAAGAAAGAACATAAAAGTGGAGCAAGCATGTAGTCAGGCTTCCCCAGAATAATCCTCAGCAGCCTGCGGTGACAGGGCATGACGTCTTTTTACTCAAATACTCTTGATGCATTTTTCTTCTGTGAATCAATCTAATCACTTTTGAATGCTTGCCACCTACTAGCATCTACAGTGTCCTCTGTCCACAGCTTAGCAGCACACTGTGTGAAGAAAGAAGGGGACAAGTCCCTTTTGTAAAGACTCAAGAGACTCAGTCAGGATTTGGATCCAGCTTACAGGCCACCCTCTGCGGTTAGGATACGAAAGGAGACAGAACAAGACTTGAAGCCAGGCAGTGTCACTGTGGGCATTCAGCCCCATCAGAAGCTCTGAGCTGCCCCTGCCCAGAGGAGCTGTTGCAATCAGTGACCTCTGTCAGGGCGATGATCTCCTGCCAAACCCTTGGCCTGTTGCTGTAACTACTACTCTCCCTTCCCTCTGCTTTATGAGGACAAGACTTTGCAATAAAACGTGGTTTCAGCAAGCATGCCTCTCCCAGTTTCCATTCGCCAGAAAACTCCTCGATACTAGCAGCTCACTCTTAAGGAGACCCCAGGGTCAAGTGAGTTTGGTTGTGAGAAATGGCTTTTTGCTAGAGAGCAGGTGTGGCATGATGCCTGCTACCATGGTACATCCATGCTGCAATTTCTGTGAACTGCGACCTGGTGCAATCCCAAACAAACCCTCAGGTCAGCCTGGGACCAAAGCACATACCTTTGGCCCTCTCGCACCGCCTAGGGTCTGCTTTGCCTGCCTCTGGATGCCTTGCAGTGAAGTGGAGAGAACATGGAAAGAGCTGTTTCATTTCCCCGGCCCAGGCACCTAAAGAGCCAATGCATGCAGAAGGAAGAAACATTCATCTCTCATCATGTTCAGCAGTGGACGTCACTGGAAGTCAAATTGAGGTGCAGGTATAGATGATATCTAAGTCTTAGGCTGTGCTGGCTCTGCACAGGGCAAGCATTTCTATGTGAGAATAGCAGTCACTACCTTTAATGTCTCAGAAGGTCTTATTCTCTCTGTTAATTGAAGTGCATGGCTCACACTTTTTTAGTCAGTCTTTAGCTATACAGACAGTGTTTGTCAGAGCAAATGCCAATACAAAAAAAAAAACCACATTTGAGACTGATGGATCATGATGTAATTTTATTTCCAGGACCAGGAGCGTAGCTGTCAAGTGTATAAGCATCAGAGCACTATAGGGGCTCCCAGGGCAGAGGGCCCAGATCCCAGGCCTGGTGGGGGGCATGAGGGACAGTGGTACCTCCATACCACCATAGGTGCTAGTTCAAACCACTGATGGCAAATGACCTGTGGTTTTCAAAGATACTCCATGGAAGCAGAGGGCAGGTGGGCACAGCCAGTACCGCACTGTGTGCACTGCCCTAGGTGACATTTATACTCCCCATCCAGCTCTTTACTACCATCTCTCCAGCTCTGTAACTGCTCTGGCTGAGCTACTGACTGTATACCTCCATAAAGGCCTGGGGAGTGTGGGTGAGGAGCAGAGGGCAGCGATGTTGAGTGCGCTTGTGCACGTGGGAGGTGTGAGTGTGTCTGCAGAGCTTTGTGGTTCCTACCTACAACCCAGCAAGCAACTGACCTGCAGCTTCCCATCCAAAGGACAGATTCAGCTTAATCTGTTAGGAACAAAAATGTTGCTGTCGGTTATTAACTTTGCCTTCCATGACACTGGCCTTGAGCAGGACCTTGCCTTCAGATAACTGTGGGTGGTGCACTGCAGTTTAGCTGCAGGCAACAATGTTTTAATTACAGCTGAAAGTCTGGTGGAAATCCACCCCATACTTAGGAGGGAACCTGTGCGGGCATTTCAGGTTTCTTTTCTTCTCTGAGGGACACACATGTTCAAGGTACCACATCTTATCATCCCAGCCAGAAGGACGCTGTCCTCAGGCTGTGGCAGTGTGAAGAGGTCAGGCTGGGAGCTGACAGCCCAATCTGCCTTTCAGGACCCCTTTGGCTGCCTGGGCTGCAGCGAGGATGGGGTTTCCATAACAGCTGATTAGCCTGTGCACAGGCACACACACTGAAGTGTTAATGGGCACCTGGCCATAACAGGCAGCCCTTGTTAGTCTTACCCTGGTATCAGCAGACAGGAGGGGCGCAGGCCCACCAGCTGCTGCGCCCTTTATCAGTGGTGCATGAGGCACCATCTCCATTGTCCGTGCTGGGAGTGGAGGTCACTCAGCAGCTCATGTTCTCCTGGGCTGATGTGGGGATGCCCTTTACCTGTAGCGTGTTGGACAACACTTCCCTCAGAGCTATCTGTCCGAGCAAAAGCCATCTCTGTGGTCATTGTTTGGAAAGGTGTTTATTTTCCATCTTGCTTTCAGAAGGGTGATCTCAAAGAGGCTGAGGAGTGAATTTCCTTAAGTCACTAGAAGCTAAGCATTGGACATGGTGAAATATTAGTGTTTGCTTTTTCATTTAAACACTATGTGCAGGCAACGCCCTTATTTATCACCTAAAGCTTTTGCAACAGCAACACATAAAACCATAGCAACAAATCTGAATGACTGCAGTATCTGCCTGGCCACGATTTCTCCATCCCTGCAGCTCAGGCTAAGGGGAGCAATGCATTTCTTGGCAAGGTGGCAGGTGCCTGCACCTCAGTTGCAGTGCAGTCCAGGTACCAGACACAGTCAGTGTTCAGGACCCAACTTGTTCTGACTGGTTGTTTTTTTCAGGCATTCAGGGTTGGAGAAACTGCTTAGGCTGGAGTCCCTCACTGTCGAACACATGCTGATGAGATACACTCTCTTCTCATAGGCACAAAGGGTTTTCCTCACAACCTTGCTTATGCTTGTACTGCATAACAAAATATGGTTAAAATTCTCTTTCCTTCTGAATGTTTTTCCTCTCACTTCTGTGATGAGTGGAAAATATTGCTTTGTCAAACATATTTTTATTTAGTCACAAAGGACCATTCCAGGTGTCCCTCTCCACTGGCTGCACTCTTTTCATTGCTTTTATACAAGATATTAAGGACAGTGCATCCTGATGTGGGTCTCTGATGTGACGAGGGAGCAATCTTCAGACCGGAGTTACACTAATATTTAGAGATAGGTTTTTACCAGCTATTAACATTTTGGGGACAGCCTGTCAAGTTCCCTCCGAATGGTAGCCAGCCTCCCAGCAGATCAGCTTTTCCTCTCGGCTGACACCCATACCAGATCCTATGTGAAAGGATGGGAGTTAATACTTTCGCAAACATACCCCAAGTGTTATAATAGCTGATCAAACTATGTAACATGCAATTAAGTCTCAGGTCTCTCAGAAAAACAGAATACCCCAACTGTTGAACCACCAAATGTATTTACCTTTGAGCAGACAAAGGCCCCAGAAAATAGGCTAAGGATGAAACCCGTAAACTCTGCTCCCTGAAAGATGAAAGAGCAGTTAGTTGCCTAAGAAATAAACAATTGCGACAGGATTTCCTCACTTAAAAACAAAACCCAACCTGTGCAGGGCAAGACATCAAAACTCCCAGTGGTGCTGAAAACCATACCCTTGAGAGGAAAAGCTGTACCAATCCTAACTCCCTTACCCTGGGAAAGAAAATAACATCCATCATGCATGGGGTGAATGCAGAAAGAAAATGAAGCACAATGTCTTGCTTAGAGGAATGGGAAACAGCAGCAGAAGAATTAAATGTTCGAGAGGTGAAAGTCAAAGCTCCTGGAGAGGTGGTGGCTTACACATGCTGACCCACTGCAGAGGCTCAGCACAAGAATGCTAGAAACAGGTAAGAGACCTAGAAGCACAGCTGCAAAACAAAAAGTAAAGAGGCAGCATCTTTAATTACCAGCACTGTTATGAGAAACCAGAAGGAGCTGGAAAATTTCCCAAGATGTAGTAAAAATTAGATTATAAAGAAAAATCAACATAAAGAAACAGTTCAAACTTAATTAATAGATGTAATCTTGAGTAATCTTAAGAGGAAAGGTTTCAGCAGTCACAGTTAAAGCCAAACTATAAAAACCTAGTGGCCTTGGGGGGTCTTTTTGTTTTACAGGGTGATCAACCGACAGACAAGAAGTTGAAAAGCAGCAGTCAGACCCAGGGACAGAACTGCTGACTTCACTAATGCTCTTTTAAGCAAATATGTAAATACCAGAAGGAATTTAGGACGGCTATCAAGAAGGTAAAAAGTTTAAAGCAGTGGGAAACTAATTAAACGCTATCAGCACTCTAAGTATCAGTAGTTAGCAGTAGAGCATATCAGTAGTTAAAGGCTGAGAAGATTGTGGGTTAAGCCTGTGTATACAAAGGTTTGAGGTCTGAAAGGCGCAGTGAATAGTACAATATTATGAGTTAACTAGAACAGAAGAAACACAAAAGGAAAATTACATGGATACATATGAAAGGATATTCATAGCTCTCCAATAACCACACTTAACACCTATATTCTTTTGTTTCTAAGAATTAACCCTATAAAATTAATTATCCTAAGTAGTGAATCCTGTAATTCATGAATTATGTACGGTTAATTTCCTTACTTTAAAGAAAAGGAAGGAAAAGAAGATGGCAAAAGCTGTATATAAATATATCAGCTGCTGATTAAAATAAAGTGTAAAGTTTGTCTGTTTATTGTAGAGAATATGGGGGAACAACTGATGGAGGACTGGGAAAAAGTGACCGAGTACACTGGAAGCTCCTATGAAGGGAAATGTCTGGGGAACGAAGATCACTATTAATAACAATCTTCTGTTAATCTTATCTTCTACAGGAAACACAGAAAATTGAGCACCCCATTCCAATCCTACAGATACTGAACTACGTATGTTATGTGTATGCAAGTTTGTGTTTATTTATGAGTATCCCTTTATGCACTTACAATAGATATTGCAAAATGTTGGGAGAGATGAATTGCTAATGAACTCACATAAACCCTCCTATGAGATCTGGGTCTAATCACATCATCTTCAGTATGTCTGCTACCTTCTTCACCATCTCACCAGTAAGACTAACAAAGGATTTGTAAAATAGTCAACAAATGAATACATTGCTAAACAGTCATGGAAGGGTTATCAGTCATGCAGGTTATGAACAATCGAATATCATTCAGTTCTGAGCCTATTGTACATGTAAAAAGAAAATGTTTTCCTCGAATGGTGCCTTCAAGACCACAGGTCTGCTACATGTGAAAATACATCCAACTGTAATGTTGCTTATTACTAATTGTTAAATACTGTGCATGTTTACATGTGGTGTGCCTCCTGCTGATGACATCACCCTGTCACAGGATGGACCCACCTGCTTCTCAACACCTGGGAGGCGAGAGCAGATGTTGCCACAGCACTGCCTCATCAGTGAATGGTCAGTCGCTGTGATGGAGCTGGCAGATGGGTATAAGAGCACTAATGATCTCCTTGGTTCTGACACAAAGCCCAGCATCCAGATCTGCTATGGATTGTCATTTACTCTATCTTGCCCATGACAGTGGTCCAGCTAGTTCTGGAGTCCACACATCTGGTCCATATCTCTCCAATCTGGCTACAAGGGTATTATGAGAGACCATGCTGAAACCTTGCTAAAGTGAAGGTAAACCATTACTACCACTCTGCCGTCATCCACTGAAACAGTCCTCCCATCATCTTGTAATAGAAAGCAATCAATCAGCTTGATCAGGCAGGCACAATTTGCCCTTGGTAAATCTATGCTGGCTGTTTCCAATCACCTTTATCATGCCTGATAATGGATTCCAGAAGGATTTGTCCCTTAATTGTCACATGGTTTGAGATGTAGTTGATCATGCTTCAGCTCCCTGGGTCATCATTGCCCTTCTCAAGGAGGAGCAAGACATTTGCCTTCTTCCAGTCACCAGGGACTCTTCCTGATTGCCATGACCTAGCCATTCTTGGAGTAGAGACAGGAGGCTCAACCAGCTGTTCCTACCTCTCTCCACTGAGATCAGGAGCATTTTGCTTAATATAAGTCTCCATTTGGGAGAGTAATATTAAGACAGTCACTTTTCCTGCCCCAGACATTTGGCTGCCCCTCCTTCTTTTTAGGCAGTTCCACGCTGTCTGTCCTTGATCACCTCATTGCTTTAGAGACTAAGCAAACCCTGAGCAAATGTGATCTTCAGGGGGACATGCAGCAGTATGGGATTATTCAAGGACTCTTCTGGTGTGGTTGAAAACAGAGTTGGCAGCTAAATTTCATATCTGCTTGACAGCATATGTATCTTTTATATATGTAGGTATGCCTGTGTGCGTGTGTGAGTGTATGCCTGCAAATGGCCAAAAGGGACTGGCCAGGGACAGACGGTAGAAGAGGTTCGTTGAAGGAGTGATAAGTCGTTTCAACTGGTTATTGGCAGTCCAGGGCAGCAGTTCCCAAGCTACTCTGCTTGGGAACCTCCAGGGCTATGGCTCCTCTCTCATTTCCATAGCGAGGCTCACAGCCCTGCATTTGGGTGCTCCTCTAACAGCACGCTGGTGGCTCCGAGCGCCTTTATTCAGCCGGGACCAACCAGGGCGCGTCTCTGGCTGCACAAGGCAGGAGGCTGGACTTGCCGCGGTCCCTCCGGATTACAAAGATTCATCAAACAGCAGCAGCTTGCCAGCTACCTCGACTTCGAAAGGCCAAGCTGAGGGCACATGGGAACCTGCCAGAGAGAAGCGGGGGATCAGAGAGGAAATGCTACCAGCAGCTTGCCCCTGTGCTGGGAGGCGTTCGTGCACAAAAAATCATCCGGTAGAAATGATAGCAGTAACCATGACAATGTCAGCAGCACGGCACTAGCAGGGCTTCCTCAAGGATTAACACTTTTCCGTACCAAGAGCGCATCTCCCTTTTTCTGATGTGCACTGTTGAGTCAGTGGTAGTCCATGCTTGCTTTATCTTCCTCAAAGCAGAGCTACCTGAGAAACTGCTTTCTCTGCAAATTGCTTAGGCAGGACTACCTGTAATACGAAAATATTTTTTACAGGAAGTCTGTCCCAGCCCATGTGCTTGTGAAGCACTTCGCACCACAGTCTCAGCCTAATCCCCCTCCCTTGGATGTCCCCATCACAGCTGGGAACCGCTGCCAACTGAAAACAAAGTTGTCTCATTTCACTGAGCACGCTGCTGTTTTCTAAGGTGTGACTTGGAGCCTTTCAGTTAGGTGTCAGCATGCGCTATTTGCTAGAAATAAAATCAATATTAATTAATTCTGCTTTTTTTTTTTCAATAAGTTTTTGTATTTTCCCACTCCAGATCATGAGTGAGGTGCATGCAGAGCAGAGCTCAGAGAGAATGGTCTTGGCTGTGTCCAAGGACCTGCTTCTCACAGCAAGGGCTTCATGGAGGGGTTGGTCACTAACAAGCATGATCCTAGTGGAAGAAGAAGAAAGGCAAACCATGTGGGGAATCCAGGGAAAGGGAGAGAAAGGCTGAGCTTATGGCAAAGGGCAGGGGAAACACGAAACGCGGAAAGGAGAAAGACCAGAGAAGAGACAGAAGACACATATCGCTAGCCACCCAGGGGAAGCGAAGGAGCAGAAAATTCTTCCCTTTGGGTGCTAGGCAGCCTGTCAGGCTGACAGACCTTTTGCCCTGCCTGCTCAGTGCTCAGCCTCTCATGCCCATATCAGCCAAGGGAATTATTACTAATACCATTATTATCATTATTTTGTAGAGCTCATCTTTACTCTTATTCTGTCTGGGTCAACAAAGACCGAGCTGCATCAATGTTTACCCCTAGGAAAGCACAACAGTGCTCTTTTACAATATATGGAACTGCAGTAATAACCATAAAGAGTAGTACTCAGCATCTGACAGGATGACTGATGTAAGCTGTCAGCCAATATTTGACTTTCCAGGTGAGATTAGATTTAGCATTAAATTTAATATAAACATAAAGCGTGCAGTATAAGGCACTTACTTAACAGAAAAGTGCTTATAGCCTTATGCAGGCTGGAGGCTACTTAAACTTTAAGATATCTCTGCTCCTCTCAAGAGTATCATCATATTACCCAGTGGAGTTTTAAAATCCTGATTTTTACTGTGAATCTTATTAGAGGAGGACACAGGAAAGGTAAGTTTCTGTTGGTAATTCTTTATTTCCCATTGAAAAAACATAGTAATTTTTTGTTCTGAATCAAAGAAAAAGCAGAGAGATTTTACATTAAAAAAAAATCAAGGCAGTTTGTATTTGGATTTTCTTACAGCTTGCTTACTTTCATTAGATTACCTTTATCCTCTGTGTTTGAGTGTGTGTGAGTGTATGATTGCAGAGAGACCTACATGCATGTGTACCTGCGTTATTCTGTGTGCGCGTGCC
Source organism: Nyctibius grandis (assembly GCF_013368605.1). NCBI lineage: Eukaryota > Metazoa > Chordata > Aves > Nyctibiiformes > Nyctibiidae > Nyctibius > Nyctibius grandis. The sequence continues at coordinate 20,531,027 of NC_090659.1, forward strand.
TGTTCTGTGCACGCTGGTATCGCAAGGCTAGTCCAACAAGCAGAGGAAGGTAAATTGCTGAACTCAAGTTCGAAAGACACTGCAATGTCTCATTAGTGATGAAAATTCACCACCCTTTACCACAGGCTGCAGTAAGTTCATCGTTGCCCAAAGACTGCACTGAGATCGAGTGACTATTTGTAGAAGCTTTGCCACATGTTGTAGGGCTCGGCTGGCCTGAAGCATTGAAGGATGGGTGCTATACAGGAGCATCAGACTGAAATCCTGTATCAGACCCTTTGCTTTTTGCAGGCTAGCAGGCTGCAATGCAGTCACACCCTCCTCTTCATGTAGGAAAGGCAGAAAAGGACAGTGGCTTTTCTCAGAGCTTCTCAAGAGCTTACTGCCTCAGTCAGAAAGGCAGTGTGCCTCAACCTCTGTGACGTAGGCCACGGGCATCCACGCTCACTGGATTTCACCAAAGCTTATTTGGCTTCCCACAGTGCAAAATTGACCTGAGCGAAAACTGGAGTAAGACCTCCTTGGGTCTCTGAACATATTGAACCACTCAGAGATGAGGATTCTCAGTTGATCTAAAATTGGTACTACATTTTCACTGGCAAGCGGCAGGTGTTATTTAATTGCCATAATGCAGACAAAAGAAACCAATGTAACTGTTTTATTACAGATATTTGATTAAAATAATTATCATGTTGTCTTTAGTAACCTTGCAAGGATGGCTGAAATGCAAAACTTCACTTGGGCGGTGGAAGATATTTTCAAGGAAACCTTTCTCACTTACATGAATAGCTGGAGGAAAAACATGACGGAAGCAGCGGATAAACTGCAAGCCAGGGTTGATGCTGAAAACTTTGACTATGTTATCCTTTATTTGATGGTGATGATTGGGATGTTTTCCTTCATTATTGTGGCGATCTTGGTGAGTACTGTGAAATCAAAGAGGCGAGAGCACTCCAATGACCCCTATCATCAGTACATCGTTGAGGACTGGGGCGAGAAGTATAAAAGCCAGGTTCTGAATCGAGAAGACCTCAAATGTGTGATCCATGAAAACTTGGGTGCAAAGGACAAAACAAGCCCTGAATCACCTTGACTTCTTGGAAACATCAGCATAAAGTCACATGCAGGGAACTCACCGGAATTATAAATAGCTGTGAAACTGTTCATTAAATTAACAGACAGGTCAATGTCTGAGGAAAAGTGCTAAGGAAATCAACATTACTGTTTCCCATGAGGACTTTGGCACAACTGCTCGGGGAACACCCAATAAAAATGCATGATTGTGCTTTGCTTTGATATTCTGTTCTTCGGGAAAATAAAACCAAGAGAATGAATAACTTGATTTTTTTAAAGCATTTTTTAAATCCAGAAGCAGATCTGGATGTTCCCACCCCAGAATAACTGTGAATTAGTGGTCAAAAGTGATGATTTAGATCCAAACTGTATGAGTTAAGCCCATCTTAAAAATAACTTGAAAATGTACAGTAAAATATCAAAATCTCCATCTATTGACTGAACAATGTGTTATGTTATGAATCATAGGAGGTAACCTATACCTACACACATTCATTCCAAACTATTTTTTAAATGATCTGGCTCCCATTTTGACTTCATTATTCATTGGCAGCAAAGATTGACTCATGGCATTCTAACAAGGCCTGTTTTATAGCAGAAGAGCTGCTAAATTAGCAGTCTCATCTCGGAACATGTCCTGGTTGTCTAGGGCAGCTTCCAGAGGTTCATCATCTGTCCTCCTCAAGTCCATAGCTGGCCAAGCTGTCTCTTCTGCTGCTCCTTGGTTCTCCACAGCAATCTATCTGGGGTGGAAGCTGGATGATGGAGGCACTGGTTATATCCCATCACTCAGGGCTCAGTGCAAAACACTGAGATCCTGCCTTGTGGTTTTCAGAGGAGGGATTTCTATACCCAGCTATCATGGTTGTCCCATTGCCGTGCTTCCTAAGTGTTTCCCATGTTGGGTACTGGTTCCCACTGTCTGGGAAATAGTTTTTCAAGATGGTTTATCTTCTTCTGTGGTGCTGAAGTAACGCTGGCTCTAAGGGAATAATTACAAGCAGAACGGGTGACACTTGTAGTATTAAAATGTGCTTCCTTTTGTGAGACTCTGGGTTTAGCTCCCATTCATGTTGCCAGACTTAAATCGCTTAAGCTAAAATTTCCCATGCTGGCTGTCTATCGTGTGGGCTTGTCGCTTGTTTTTAGAAAGTTTTGGCTAAAATGCTTCAGCCATGTCTGGCACTGCATTTCCGACAATTTTGTTTTGCTTGTGTTAAAAAAGAAATGAAAAAGAAAAGGGCTTTTTTTGTTAGGAAGCTTTGGCTTGTTTTGGAGACCGGTCCTGGGATTTGGCACAGCAGCTGTTGCCACGCTCCAGATGTGCCTTTTGCTGGCACAGTGATAGGCCTTTGAATAACCCCAGTGAGCGCTGGGGGTCCCAGCACAGCCACCTGCTGAGCCTCTCCCCACCCAGCACGCCCCCTTTCCCCCACCTCCCCTGGGAGGCCGGTGGGTGTTCGCCAGCTCCCCTGGTGCTCTCAGGGTTGTGCTCCCCACCCGGGCTGCCGCGCTGCCCCCGCCCTCGGGGCCCGCAGGCCGGTACAGTGCATTGGGCTGCACCCCGTGGGCAGGGGCGCTATGGCCGTGCTGCAGCCACGGAGAGACGCTTTTGGCAATGGGCAGCGGGACGAGCACCCCCGCAGAACCTGTCCAGGTACACCAGCAGCTCCCCGACCCGCCCAGGCCCCGCTCCCGGCCAAGACCGGGCGGCAGCTCCCGCCCCTCTTCCCGGTGGCGGGCAGGCGGCTGCGAGGACGGGGACCGGGACTGCTTTGCCCTCGGACCTACACGTGCGGGACGTATGGGAATTGCTTTACCCCCAAATTATTATTTTTTTCGGAAAAACATCAGCGTGCTACTTTCTGCGGCGGCCGGAGCACGGCGGGTTTGCGAATGAGGCGACGCCGGGGGAGCGGGCCCTGCCCTGCCGGGCCCTGCCGCTGCCGCTCCTGGGAGATGTAGTTTGCGGCGCCCTCCCGCCCAGAGCCATGGCCGCCCCGTGAGGTAGGAGCCGTGTTCCCCGGGCCTTCCCTCACACCCCTCCTTGGCGCGGCCGCCCGCGGCGCCGGGGCGGGGGAGAGGCGGGCTGGCAGGGTCGGCGGGGCGAGATCGGGCAGGAGCGGGGCGCCCCCCCACACACACACCCGCCCCCGACCCGGCCTGCTCCCCTGCACGGCTGCCAGCCCTCCGGCCTGCTCTCCTGCCTGCCAGCCCCAGAACCCTCAGCTCCCCTCAGCCTTCTCCTGCTTGCCCTGCTGCCTGTCCACCTGCCTCCCCTGCCTGCCCCCCTGCCTGCCCTCCTGCACACCCTGCTGCCTGGCCCCCACACAGGCCCTATTCCTGCCCTGGTCCCTGGCGTTGGCTGGTGTGCGAGGTGGCAGCAGAAGTTCCCTGGCCGTAACCTTCAGTGGCAGCAGAAGTTCCCTCGCCGTAACCAGGGGCCTCCCAGCCGCCTCTTGGATGAGGGAAGCTGCTGGAGACGTGCTTGCTTGTTGGCTATAAACCCCAGGCAAGCCTGGTTCGGCAGTCTCCCGGCGTATTGCCGCAGGGTACGATGCACGGCCGCCTGGAAGTGTGCTTTACTGTGTAGGAATCTGCTGAGTTTTGTTGTTTTCCTAAGAAAAAAATGAAGCAAATAAGTAAGAAAGAGGGATCTGAAGTTATCATGCGTTGAAAAAGTTTGGTTTCCTCAAGTGCATGTGTGGGTTGCTGGCTGTGCTGGGCACTGGTGCTGCAGGGACCAGGGAAGGTGACCAGGGCAAAGCTGGGGTCAGAATGGAGGCAGTGGAGGCTGCCAGCCCAGCAGACCCTCCTAGGGAAAGGTGGTGGCAGCAAGCGAGGGCCTGCAGCTTGCAAGGACCCTTGGACATGGCTGAAATGATGCCCTGGAACCCAAGGTGGAACAGTTTGATATGCCACTGACATTTTTGGTTTTGATTTGATTTTAATCCAGCCACCATGACTGATACATCCCATCTGCCCTATTCTTATTTTCCAGTGTTTGGAGCATGTGAGGAGCTGCCAGAGGAATCACTAATATTTTTATTTCTGCTTCTTCAGGTATGAAGATCTTATATGGCTTTATGTTTTTGATATTCCTTGAGTTTGTGTTAGTTTAGGGATTTCTTTATCAGTGACACTAGTATAAACTAAGTGATTACACAGATCTTTTTATGGAGTGATGTCTTGACCTACCTACACATACGGGCAGTAAATGTACACAGATCTGAGTGCTTCGGACTTAATATAACCACTGTGTCTTGTGGCAGTGGTTTGTGATGGATTCTTAGTGCAGCAGCTCTGGCTCACAGTTGCTTCCACTGTGTTTCTCTGCAGCTTTTGAGCTTTGCCATATTACTGTGTTTTCCCATGACCCGGTAGCCTTTTTTTTTTTGAGGAGGCTTGTCTTGTAGATGCTAAGCCTGATGCATGACACAGCAGGTCACGTGTAGTGGTGAGTCCTCCACTGACTGTCCAGGTGTGAAGCATGCTTTTTACTTCCAGATGTATGTGCATTAAAGAAAGCAGCAACAAGAGACAGGTGGAATGAAACCCCTTTTCTAGCTCGGGACATGCTCAGCCATCGCTTCATTTTAAATGCAGTCATATAACCCTAGTAGTTCAGTGCTTTCCGAGGCTGGTGACTTTTATAGCTTTTCACAAAGTGGATAAAATGGAGATGCTCAGAAATCCCCAGCAGACAAAAGAATATCTCGGGTCCCATTTTGTTGAGTAGATGGAGCTATTGGCAGGCTGAGGGAGACTTTCAGCCAAGACAACTCAAGTGGGTTTGTGAGTACCCAGATGCCTGGGTGGACATTTTCGGGTGCGTGCAGGCCAATTGATACTCTGCTGCTGCATAAGCAAACAATGAGGTGCATGGCTGGGCTGTGATGTGGTCGCTGTGGTGTACTGGAGCTGTAATTCAGTGGCTGAGAGTCCTGGATTCAATTCTGTATTCTACCACAGACTTCTCATCTGACTGGGGCCCAGCTCCTTTGTCTGGGGTGGTCTGTGTTGCACAACACAGCGTTGTGCAGAGATCCTGGGGCTGGTATCAGCTGAAGTCTAGCTCTGGGACTTGGTGCAGCCCTCCTTGAGAGCTCTTTAGACCTGCTGAGGACACAAGCCTATAGGGCTGTGTTGGTGACTCTCTCCATCTGCTTTGCACTCAGAAGACCTCAGCATTTGGAGCTAATGGAGGATTGCTAGTACAGTGCTGAGATGTGTGCTATGGGAAGACCCTCTTTTCCTTTCCCATCTGTAATAGCTTGATTTGCTTCACAGAGGAGGTCTAAGTGTAAATAGGCTAGTGATTGCGAGGTGCAATCACGGTGAAGAAGGCCACCGATACGTGTGAGAGTGATATCATTTTATCCCTATCCTCTACAAGTATGTGATGGATAGCTTGTGGAGTGTCTGTCACGGAGTCTGTGGCAGTGCTTCAGGCAGAGCCCAGTGCTCCTGTTTCTTTCTCACGTGCCTCAACACGAGACCTCTTTGTTGTGAGTGAAGGTAATAGTGACCTTCTGTGGGGCCCAGTTTGTGTTCCCAGTAGCTCTGTGTTTGTTAAGGGAGCTTGCATTTTCCTGGGGAACGAACAATGCCTGACTGTAGATGTGTTCTGAACTCCTATCTGTGCCTTATCTGCCTCTGAAAAGGCAAACATGAAACTTCAGCTGTTTAGTTGCCTGTGTGCTTTTAAGATATCACAACCTTGAAAGCACAGCATCTGAGCTTTTTAATTGATGACCTCAGTGCTAACAAATTGTTTTTTTCAAATGTGAAGTGAGTCCTGCCTTTTTGTCTCCTTTTCCCTCTTTTTTTCTCCCTGCCCTGTGCCCCAGCTCCACCCATTTTTTTTCTGTCCTGGGGTTTCAGCTGTATTTAATAAGGTCTGGCTCAAAATGGAGACTGGAAGAGTCAAGAGGCGAAATGCGAGAAGTGCTTGACCACCAGAGGCTGGTGGCACAGGATGTGGGAGTGCAACATGGAGAGAGTGGTGGCTTCCCTCAGTTCCAACTGCAGAAGACATGATGAGGGCAGACCATCAAAAGTGTCAGCTCTCACAGGAAAAGTTTTGGATCAAAACACCACTCTTCAGAACAAAGGGAGAATTTCGTTACTTCCTGTCCTTTGTGACTTCAGTGCAGCTATTCCTGGTGGATACACAGTTCAGTCAGATTCAGGCTCATGTCTCAGCAGAGCAGAAATATTTCAGAAGTGTTGCACTGAATGCTTAAATAACTGACTCGCAACCAAGAGCATTCGCAGGAGTGCGCACTCTGAAACACATTATACGCTGCTTCTTGCTGGTGGGACAGTACCCTGCAATCAGACCCCACAGATGGGCTCGGATAAAGTTTGCTGAGTCTAAAACTTTTTCTGTACGTAAAAAATCACTAAAACCCCATTTTCAGCGTCACGTGCCAGATGCTAGCCTGTCGTTGAATGGCTGAATTCTTGCCTCTTTACAATGTGTTGCAAAATTTATTCTGACTGAAGCACAGAATTTACAGCAGTTTAGGAGAAGAGTGAAGACTGTGTCTGATGAAGCCCCCACCCAAGGCAGCATTTTGAGATGAGGACACCCCAGTTGGGCAGCGTAGTCCCTTCATATCAAGCCAGGCTTCTGTAACTTGGGTTTCATTGAGAAGCCAGTAGCCACCTGAACCGTGCGCTGAGAACCAGATTCTGCTCTGATGTGGGATTTTTGCTGTGACCATCTGGCAGGGGACTTCAAATCTTCATGGTTGCTGAAATTCTGGATGAAACATCAGAAGTTAAAATGCCTTTTTTTCTGGAGGTGAAATACTACTGACTCATTAGTTCACAGCTGTGGTGACATTTTATCAACAGAAGGGAGCTGCACAACTCACGATCAACACAGTAAATACTGAATGACAAACGAGTTGGCCATGCCACTGCTTTGGTATAGTTCGATCTTGGTAACAGAGATCTCCAGTGGTGTCTCTCCGTGGTGACGCTTCCAGGGTGGTCTCTGCAGGGTGAGGATTTTGCAGCTGGGGGAGGAAGCAAGAAGAGGACTCCCTAGCTGGAGAAATAAGGGCATCTGTGAAGAAGCTGGCTGAGCAGTGCAGGAGCTGCAAGAACATTTGCTTGACTCCCTGTTTCTGAAGAAAAGTCAGAAGCAGCTGTTGTGGCGTGGTGGTGATGTATTCAGCCCTGCTGTTGGTGAAGGTTTGGACTAAGCTGTAGGGCTTCCTCCTGCTTTTTTGATGGTGACTCTATTGCTACCCATACAGGAAACACCTCGAGGGGGTCAGGCAGGGAAATGTGCTTAATTTGTAATCCAGCAGCTGAAATGGTGTCAGCGCTGGTGGAGCAGCAAGCAGAGACTGGAGGGCAGTGTTGTGGCTGTGTGCTGCAGCCTTCGGCATCCCCTAGGGCATTTCTCAGCCCCGAAGTTCAGCTCTGAAACGTATGTCGACCACTCAAGGTGAGTGGTTGATTCGCTTCTGTGTTACTGTGGGCTGCATGGAGAATTAATTTATTAGTAAATCAGAGACAGCTAGTAAATGATATTAGATACTAGGATTCGTTAGGCATTCAGGCTCCGAACAGGGCAGATGGGCTTAAAAACCACAGGACGGCTCTTCTGGGTGTGCTTCTGTCCGTTACGTCTCAAACATCAGTGGGGCAGTGTGATGTGCACACGTGTCAAACTTTCGAAAGCAGCCAGAATTGGGTTTTCAGCTGGGCAGCTGCTGGGATGTGCTGCGCGTGGTGGAAGCGCAGCCTCCGCTCTGCGCAAGCGTGGCACCTGCCCAGGGCCTGTCAAACCCCTGTCCTTCAGCAGCACGGACGTTGCTCCTGTCAGTCAGCTCCAAAAAAGCCCATATAGGTCATTCCTGAACCGTGTGGCACTGATACGCTGCCAGGCGCTGTGCAGCAGATGAGCTTGTCAGAGAGGTGCACGGTGGACATGCTGAGTAGCAACAGATTGACTAATTCTTTTTAAATTTCCTTTTCTTCAAGATGCTTCTGTCCCGGTCTGTGCCTTTAGAAGTGTGATGCTAGTTGGTGCTGGGCGCAACCTGCTGCAGGACGGACAATATCATCACTCAGCCAAGATGGTGGCGTTCAACTGGAAGGTGAGAATGTTTCCTATTCATAAAGCAGTGAATTTCTGCTCTTCCAAGCAGATGCATGTAAGATGTGGTTGGGTAGGTCCTGTGTTTAAAGATGGTCTCCTTGTGTAGGTAAAGGTTGTCTAACCACCACACTCTTTGCACCTCAGGGACAGAGGACTCGTTGTTGTTGTCCTTTCTTGCCATAAGTGCTTGCACCTTGCAAGCTGCCCCCAGTACTTGCTGTTGGGGCCTCACACTTTAGACCTGAGCGCAGTACTGGTAGGCAAGCTCTGCTCTGCTCGCCTCTGCTCCTCCTGGCTTTCCTCTTTCAAGGCTTTTCTCCGGCTGCTCTTTCCTCAGCTCCTTTCGTTACTGGAGGGTATTTTCTCCCCTATGTCTTTTAGTGTGTTGAGGCTATAAACACTCTGCAGGATACGTGTGTAAGGCACAGAAATGCTTGAGCAAGTACCTAATGCATTAACAATTTTAACATATTAAATCAAACCATTTATCGAGGGGGCAACACTGATCCCAAGCCTTGGATTTACCTTTCTGGTGTTGCAGAGCTGTGGTTTAAAGAGATTGCCACTTTTAATATGTGGGAAGATTGACAGAGGATGATGGGTTTTTTTGCAAAATTAGAGGGGAGTGGCCTGATATCAAAGGTAACGTGCAGCTTGTAGAGATCAGTGTTATAAAAGACCTCACCTGAGCCTCTGATTTGTGGACTTTAAGGGGACACACTAATGATGTATGGATACAAGGCTTTTTCTAAATTCAGTAGTTTGACAACGGCCAAACAGCTTTCTGAGGTGCTGGAAGACCTGCTACGGGTCCAGGGGTGTACTGGGAGGCTCGCTAAGGGGGAGCTGGCACTGTGAACCTACTGTGCACACCACTGGACCGATCCTGCTGGCCAGGTGGCTCTTTGAAACAGTGTGCTGGGAAGTTCACACACCTTCAATATTCTTCTGGAATTGACAGCTTTCACTGATTGCCTGTGCTGTTTTTGATATATTTGTATTCTGAGTCCACAGGGTTACCCATTTGCCCTTTATTTTCCACTCCTTGTACACTTACAGTAGCATGCTTTTATAACGTTGAAATATGTTGTACAATTTTGGTGGTTCCAGGCGTTAAAAACTCCTGAAACCGAATCATTGGAGACTGTGGGGTTTTTTACTTTTCTTCCAGTAAAAAGGCCTTTATACCTTCTAGATCTAGGCAAGTTAACTGCAAAACTACCATGGCTTAAAATTTCTAGGAGCACAAAAGTGTCTTTGGGGATCACATCTGATAGCTGATATGCACAGATTCATTGCTCATGTGAGAATGCTTCAGAAGCATTTCCACTTTTACCATTATCCTAAGATACTCAGTTCTTCCTCTTTTTCAGCTCTAGATCATGACAATATTCCATTTGCTGTAAAGTAAGCAAAAGCAACAAAGACCTGTTCAAAGGGGCTTCATATACAAACCTGAGTGAAGTGAACTTGGTTTTGTCCTTTCCCTTAGACGTTGATCTGCCTAGTTTAAAGTTTCCTACAGAAAAAAAAAGCATGACTAGAGGAGCATTACCATTGCTTTGAATAATGCTGTTGCTGTAGGAAGCTGTATAGCATCCCTGTAGATTCATTTTTAATTGGCCAAGTGTTCCAGTAACTGATTAAATACATTGTTTTGCATTTCAGGCTTTGGAGAATTTCCCATTGCTGATGTACATTTTGGCAGCTAAAACATTGATTCTTTGCTTAGCATTTGCTGTAGTAAAAATGTACCAGAGCAAAAAAATTGAAGAGAAACTGAAGAGGGAACGTGAAGAGAAATTTAAAACAGAAGTAGAGAAGAAGGATGATTGAAGAGTCTCTTAGGTATAGAATTTATTCGACATCCTGGTGTTTGATAATGGCATTGACATATTAATCCCATTATGTTTTGGCTTGGATACATCTGGATTGTGCAATTAGAACTGTCACCATTATCTGAGTTGTTCTAATAGGCCAGGTTGGATGGGGCTCTGAGCAACCTGGTCTAGTGGAAGGTGTCCCTGCCCATGGCAGGGGGGTTGGAACTAGATGATGTTTAAGGTCCCTTCCAACCCAAACCATTCTACGATTCTATGATTCTATGAATATTTTTCTCCTGTGATGCTTCAGTGTATTTGCACACCCATATCATGCCCATTCTTTGTAAGGACTGCAGTTGCCACCAGAAAACTTGGCAGCCATGTTTTGTGATTTAGGAGATCTTAGCACAGTATTCCTTCTCTGCTCTTCATCTCCCTGAATTTTTACACCAAGCCAATTGCACAGGAAATCCTGATAAATAAAGAGATGGTTAGATTGGCAAAAAATGCATGAGAGGCATGACAGACAGGATGATGCAGTCAGACCTCTTGGCCTTAAATCATGTAATTAAGATAGAAAAGAATCAGCCATTCCATATTAATTAAATACGTGACAAATTGTAGATAGTTTAGCTGGAAGTGCCGGATCTCATGCCATGGAGCTTCCCAAGGTAACAGAAATGCTACAGATTATGCTATGTAACATCCACCATATATATACTTCTCTGAGAAAAATGGACATCTTTCTGCATAAAAGAGCAAAATGAACATTACAAAATTTCTTTAAGTTTTGTGTTTTCATTCCCTGTGTGCTGAATTCCTTCCCACTTTTTACAAATTTTAAGCAACCGTTGCCTTATTGGATCAAGTCCATTAGCAAAACGAGTGCTGACTATTGCTAAGAGTGTATTCCCTGACTTGCTTGGTATGTGATTTTTGTATCAGTTTGTTTCACCTCTCTCTGTTTTGCAGCAAAATGGGAATTCTATTCCTGCTTCCCCTTTGTAAGCTCAGTGGGAGTTTGATGTAATGTTACACTTTATTAAACTAAAAAGCTTACTTTCCCCTTTTGAGGTCATTGCCTCACATATGAAGAGAGTTTCAGTTTCTAGAAATGTTTACTACTTTTGATTTCAAACCTATCACTATTTTATTTTGTGCAACAGAGTTTGGAAATTCTGACTAGAAATGGGTCCGTGGCAATAACCATGGGAATGAAGTGGTTCATTCGCATAGGAAAAACAACAAAAACAATGGTGTTTTTCAGTCTCCTGTTTACATCAGATTGAGGACTTGTCTGTGGGCAGACTTGTGCCATTTTAAACTCTTGTTTTAAATCAGTTTACCTAGCCACTGGAAAATGGCTGTGAGAACACCTCTTTCTTTTTTTGCAGACTAAGTCAGACAGAGTAAGTTATATGGAGTTCTGTTGCTAAACGAATGAGAGATGGGCTGCCCTGCTCACTGCTGTGCAAGTGAGCAAGCCTGCTACTTGCAGGGGGCAGAACATACCGTGCTGTGTGTGCAGTGTTGGGTCCCAGGGAGTTCTGCCTGGCAGAGTCCCTAGCCCAAGGGATTGCTGCGCCAGGGTAACATGTTCATCCAACAGGGCCTCTGTGTCCAGCATGTGACGTTGACCTTGTTGAATGACTGGCATTAAAGCAGTTCTGTTTTCACAGAAAATACCATAGTTGCCCAGTCACCCAGTGTTGCCCACCAGAGGCCCAGTCCTTCCTAAATTCCGCTGTCTCTCGGACTGTCAGCCATGTCTTTCTATAATGGGATTGCGAGAAGGGGTGAATTCTCCTACCCTAAAAATGTTCTCCAGTGTCAGCACCGCAGAGCTGTGATTAGCTCCGATTGCAGCGTGCCACGTGGGCAGGCAGATTTAGCCCATGTGCTGCCAGCATATCGTGCCTGCTGTTCTCACTGCTGTTTCCCCACCCTGCAGATTTTCAGACACTTGGCAGCTTGCATTGGATTCCTTTCCTGGAAGAGTGAAGCCTTCCTGTAGATGAAGGATGTATCAAAGGAATAAAACCCTCAAGAGGAACATTCGCTTAAACTGTATCTCAAATTTTTATATGTACAGCAAAATATCTAAGCCTCTATTTATGCAATAAAAAAATCCTTTGTAAAAAAAGTAATGGCCTTGGTTGCTGGTTACTCAAATGCTACAGTTAGAGCTGCAGGGGAGGCAGTTTTTAAAGATTAGCTGCAAGGAGGTGGCTGGTTTTCAAGAGAAAAACACTCTGAATCCGTGATGGGTGTGTACAAGGTTCATGGACAGACAGAAGGAAATGGGGAGGGCTCTATGCAACTTCTTCAGAGCAACTGCTTCCTGCAAGGGTGTAAATCTGAGACTTGTGGGCCCTTTATTGAATCCAGATGAACAAATGCAGGAGAGGAGCTTTTCTGGGCAGGTCTTTCTCCAACTACTTTACATACCTAAGACTTCCTTAGAGTAATGCAAATCACAGAGTCAGTATGAAAACCTTTGAGGAAGTTTAATGCTAGAAGGTTTCTTAGATTATTTTGCTGTGCACAGTATCTTAGAACTGTGTATGGCTCTCTATTTACTACCCGGCCTATGAAGCAGAGGGGTTTTCTTTACCATTACTGGTTGTTTCTGCATGTGCAGTAGCACGGAATCCTGGAGGATAAGCTAAACTCGGGCACGGTAGGTTAATCAACAGAGCAGATTTTTTTCACGGAAATAAAGGCTTAGGCACGTGTAGCAGTGCCAACAGGTACGTTTGCCTTCACATTTTCATTATAAAGCACTTCCTAGATCCATGTATCTTCTGGAGGTTAAGGTGAAGCTGAAATCTGACAGTGGAGAGGGGAAAGGAGGGAAGAGGAGCAGTGAAGGGCCCTCAGAGAAGCCTTGGGAGCCCAGCAGGATGTGGGAGGCCTCTGGGATGGCTCGCTCCTGCCCTCTCCCTGCGGCTGCAGGCTGAGGTGCCTGCTGTGGTCCCACCAGCGCATGCTGTGGCAGTACCCCTCTTTCAGGTGTTACCTGACTACGTTTGTGTGCAGCTGATATGACTGATGCTCAGAAAGCTCTCGCTGTGGTGCAGTTACTCACCAGGAACTGCAGTGATTTTTAAAATCTCGCTGTTCCTGCGGTCACCTTGGTGACTGGGGAATATAAGTGTTGCAGAAACCCATTCCTGGGATAGAGCAATATCCTTGCTACGGCAGCCTCAGGATTGCCAGGCTAGGGAATTCGTAGTGCCACTGCAAAACAGCCGTTTCCCTCTACGATCTCAGCAGCCATCTGTCTATGCAAAGGTGGAATTGAATGGTAATTTAATTCAATGGCTCTGTGGTGTTCAGTGAGAACAGGCTCCGCTAAACACCTCCATTAAACAGCTATTGAGGAAAATGCACCTAGGTGCTTAGCTGCGCCACACGCCCAAACCTTAACAGGAATTTGTCAGGCCTGTGTAGTGCCCACCAGCTTCAAAAGTAAGCAATGTCTTGGCTCCATGCAGTCACCGGTTGCCTTTGAATATTGGCCCAAATCTAGATTTTTTTTGGGCTCTCAACCAAGAGTAGATTTTTCTAGACCAATAGTAATAATGAGCTTTTTTTTGTTTTTTAAACTGAAAGCAGAGTATTCTCCACTTCAGTACAGTTGCTCTGTAAGCGGAATCAAAGGTACACAATCTCCCTCTAAAGCAAGTCATTTAGCATCAAAGCAACTGGGCACCGTTTAGCACCTAAAGCAATCCAGACTGGCATTATAATCTGGGGCCCTACCTTGCCAAACATACGCAAGAAGGGAATTAACACAAGGAGCCTCTTTTTTTGTCCCTGCCTTGAACTGGGGAGAAAGCAGCTGTGAGGAGTCTCCTCAGAAGTCCTCCACATCACCACCTTTTTGCCTCTACAGCCAAATCAGAAAACCTTATTGTACATGTAAGACTTCAAATCTGGTCCAGCCTAGCTGCTTTTTTGCTTAACTTCAGAGTAGCGCTACAGCACAGATAACCCCTACAGCTTGTGATGCATGTCACAGCAGGCTGATATCCTAGAGTTCCCAAAATAAGAAGTAATCTTATCCATTCCCAAACCTGAACCAATATCTGTTCTCTGACATACCAGGGTAGAGTTTGGATCTATCCTATCACTGGATAGGTTACAGCAGGTGTTTTTACCCTTGGGCATCCTATGTGCTGCAGTTGCAGCCTTAAACAAGAAAATATGCTGACACTGGGGGGAGACAGCAGCTCAGATTTGTTTCAGTTTCTTGTTCAGAAACCAGCTGGGGACCTCGAAGTCTGGTTTCTTACTGAAAGAAGGGTTATCCTGTAAGTCCTGGCAAGTTTGAAAGAGGAATAGAGAATTCAGTTCGATTGAGTTTCTGCAAGTGAGAGGAGGCAGCAAGGCTAGAGAGCCTTGAAGTGCTCAGTCTGTGTGAGCCTGCAGCTTGTTAGACAGGAGGGGATCTACACAGGATCCTATTATAGATGTTCCCATCCCAGAAAGCAAGCCAGGTCATGCTCTTCTGGTGCCTACAGAACTACAGAGTCTCTCTTTCTCCCCTCTTCCATAAAATTACTATTTTCAAAAAGAGCATTCATGTTGTATGGATGGGCAGCTTAACCTTACACGGTACCTCACTTGCACAAGTGTTTCACTATCGCATGTTGTCATCATCACCAGTGCCAAGTGTTGCAGACTGAGAAAATAAAAGGATTACTGGCTTTTAAACTTCTAGTGTTTGCACCTTTAGGCTTTCTCTTACTGACACGAAGGCTGTGTGTTTTTAAACAAAAGCCAAGATCCTTTTGTAGTAATAAAGAAAGGAGCTGTTGGGATTTTAAGGGAAAAAAATAAACTCTTGCAGGTTCTGAGGCGACTTAAGTGGCTGCTGGAAAAGGGCTTTTCCAGCTTGAAGGTGCTCAGTGGCTGTGGGCTATCTGTGGTCCTTAAAGTGAAAAATAAGGACTGGAGGAAGGCAGAGCTCCCTGAGCAGGACCCCAGGGCAGGAGAGATTGCTCTCTAGCCATTGTGCAGCAAGTCAGGGAGCTACCTATTTTTCAGCTCTTCCAAGAGCCTCACACGTGAACAACTATTACAACTATTTCCAACAGTTTTCCTCTTGGGGATCAGCAATTCCTGCTGTTTTTTCCTGCTCTTCTCAGTAAAGGCACTGCAAATGTTCTGTCTGGGGTAGAGTCAATGGTTCTTCTGGATCCCAGCTCTAACCTGTGATAGTCAACAGCTCTGCCAACGTGCCCACTGTCAACTCCAGGGCCTCAACCATGGCCAAAAAGGAGCACTGTGGCAAACTCTCATAGCCCCCTTTCCATCTTGATCATGGGAGAAACCAGCAGACTAAGCTGAAACAAACCTCTCTTGTTTCAGCCTTCACCAGTTCTTCACACTCTTTGCAAAACTGCTTCCGAAGATGCATCGACTTGCTGCATACTCTCCCTGCTTATTAACTGTGTTCTAACCTCAGCATTGAAGTCTAGTGAGGAGCTGAGAGACCTCACATGAAGCAGCTGACTACCCCGTGACAGTCTTGTGCCTGACATGCTCCTGATCACCTGGAAAACAAACAAATGTACAACCCACATGAATGTGTGGAGACAGATGAGGTAAAATTTCTAAAACCTGAGTTTACATTTCCCCCTGGACATGTGCCAAAAGCCATTTTCAGATAGGCTGGCTGTAAGTGGCTACCTGCTTTGAGGACTCAGGGGTGGCTGGATGTTTACGCACAACCCACGTCACTCCACAGTTTGGCTTTGGCTTTTGAAGCTGGTTTGTCTTGGCTACTGGAGCAAGCCCAGCATGTCATCTAGGCTCAGCTGGACCTTGACTGGCATATGTGTGTACCCATCTCGGGGATAATCAGAGCACCATCTGGCCCTTCTCCAGCTGACAAGAGAAATACCTGGTAGCTGCTAGAACAGTTTTCCCCATAGCAATGGAGTCGTCATATGTTCCTGTAGAGAAAAAGTTTGTTTGGGCACAAATAAGTGATTAGGCATGTATTCATGTGTATCTCCATATGGCATCAATTTCTCCCTCTTTGAATCTGATGAGAGAGCGATTGAAAATGTCCGTGTGTGCCATAATCAAAGTCTGTGCCTCACCACGAGACTGCTCCCAGTCTACCCAAATGCTCTTGAGATGGCTGTCACGGAGCAGAGTATGTATATAGCTGCTTCCTGTTGATCACTAGAAACACAGCATGGGTGACTATCCTTTTTTATTAGTCTCTTTTTTCCCTGTACTTCCTCATATTGGTTAGTTTTGCTCTCCAATACCTCAGCTTCTGATGGCGTGGCACTTTCCCGGTCCTATGGCTCTTTTGATTTGCTGTGACTCATATTCCTCTGGCCTAAATTCAGGCTAATTTCCTGGCTTAGTGGTTCTCCTTGATTTGAGGAGGCTTAGAGCCAGCCAACAAGAAATGTCAGACACTGACAG
Source organism: Nyctibius grandis (assembly GCF_013368605.1). Classification (NCBI taxonomy): domain Eukaryota; kingdom Metazoa; phylum Chordata; class Aves; order Nyctibiiformes; family Nyctibiidae; genus Nyctibius; species Nyctibius grandis. The sequence goes on from NC_090659.1 coordinate 20,547,494, forward strand.
TTAAGTGCGTTTTAAGTCATATAAATGAGTCTGGCCCTTACGTGTATTTGTTTTCTAAAACAGTTTTCTTATTTTGCATTTCTTACATAGAATATTGTTCCTGTATCCCTCCTCCTTTCCTCTGTGCATTTCTCTCCATACCTCCTCCACATGGCTGCTGCAGAAGGAAATTTCAAGGAACAATTTCACAGAGGCAGAGGCTGGGCTTAGAGTGACGTTAGTTGCATTTCCACTACCTGGCCAGCCTTCTTCCAGTTCTCAGGCACAAAATGGGCTCCACTCTGCCTGCAAAGTCACAGAAGCTCACACCTTGTGTCCCGTCATCACACCCCTGGCATGGGCCTCTATAAGCTCTTGTCCCAAGTGCATTTGTCCCATCTGTACCCTGGGTCACAGCACGCTGTTAGGACAGAGGACTTGAAAATAGGGAAAAAAAGCTGTGTTGAGCCTGTCATTACAGGCCTGCTTCATGAGTTGGAGGAAAATAAATGTTTTTTTTCCATGAAGATGAGACTTGTAAAAGCATTTAGAAGTAATTAGTCAATGAGACATCATGAAAATTCAGGTGATTTGCATTCCAGCTAGCTGAGAGCAGAGGGACATCTGTTACAGCTTCTTCATCAACATAGGCATTTGCACCTGCTTCTCCTCCTTCTGCAAAGATATGTTAATCATTTTATTAAGGGGTGCATTTCGATCGCACAGAGAGAGTCGTGAGTGGGAACAAAAAGATTTGCTTTGACATCCTGGAATGGTCAAGTGTACTGAGCCTCACTACAAGAGCTATTGCTCACAAACCTAATAAAATCATAGGTATTTAAAATCCTACCAAGAAGATATTAGACTCATGCATGCTATTTCAAGTGCTCTTGAATAAGGTGCATGCTATTTGGTAACATCCTCCTATTAGCTTGTTTAGTTATATGTTAAAGGAATTGCTTGTCATCCTAAATTACCAGTTGAGTCAGAACTGTATGAGCCACAATATTTTTCTTCGGTACAAAGGGTTACAATGTTTTGTAGAAAACATGGGTTGTAATTACACTTCTGCAGCAGCAAAGGGGGAGGGAGGAAGAAAGAAGAGGACTCATCTAGGAGGATTTTGTATAAAATACCAAAGATCATTTGATTTCAGACTCTTTTTCCTGCCCACAGTTTCCATACACGTTAAATCGGACTGGGTAAAAAAGCTTTGCCAGCCCTCAACCTCCCAGCGCGAGGCTGGGAAGAGTGAAGGTGTTTAGCAAGGCTTTCCCATCCCTTTGCAGGGAAAGGATGTTTTTCCCTCCTTCTCTAGGAGACGTGGCACAAAAGACTTCCTCTTCCCTCATGCTTGTTTCTGTGAAAACCTTCATGGAGTCTTCACCCTTGTTTTACCAAAGAATACAGAACAGGAAAGACTGATAAATTCCTGTGACACAAATTACTTCCTTTTGATACTTCCTTGTTGCTAAAATGGAAAGCAGGTGATTCTGCACCTGGTCCCATGGACTCCACTGCGAATTAGGGATGGCAGAAGACCCACTCTACCAACACAGGAGTGTTGCAATGCAGCCCTAAACCCACAGCTGTGTAAGCCATGGCAGCAGAGACCGGTAAGGCTGAGCTGCAGGGGGGCTGTTATTTCTCCCCAATAGTATAGTGCAGTGTCATGGGGTGAAGGTAAACAGTCATTGGGAAAATGGGGTGTGCATTATTTGTTTCTTAAGAAAAGCAAACTACTGTGCAATTACTGCCTGTCCTTGTGGTAAAGAGGCACCTGACTGATTTCTTTTCTCATGCTAATTTCACACCACTTCGTACTCATTGATATTTAGTGGAGCAATTGCTGCTTCAAGCCAATGGGAAATTGTGTTCAGAACCATGGTACCAGGTCAATAAAAACATTCCTTCCCCTCTCCAGTCTCTCCCCTTTTCCCCCCAATCTTTCCTCCTTGCATTTGAAGCACCTAATTTTCCATTCTCTGCTACATCCATATTTGTAAAAATTGAGCAGATGTTTTTGCTGATGGATATGAAGCTGAGAAAAGATGGTTATTTTTCTCTGTATATTCACATCTCAGCTCTAGAGAATTACATGTGTAGATTCTTCTGAAGGTAGATGAGACTCCCTTTTTTAGATATCTCTCTGCCACACCAAATTGCAATGCTCTTTTAGATGGTTTCCACACACAGGAGAAAAACTGCACAGATTTGCCTTAGCATATTGAAATGTTTTAGTGAACCTGTGAATCATCTCATAACTTATTTCTTTTATGTTTTTATGGTCTTAGTTCTCTTAGAAGTACACAATAAATGCATACTCAGTAATGAGCAAAGCAGCGAATGTAAAGTGGAAGCCACTTTCAAAAAAACAAGGAAGTATTCAATGAACTTGAAAATACTGCGAAATATTCAATGAACTTGAAAATACTGCTGTTAAGAAATAGAACTTTGCATCACTCATAAATAATCTTTTGAACTCAATTCCATAAGAAATCATTACATCTCAGTAATCGATGTCACAGATAAAGAAAATCTCCAGTGATGGGTGCCGTATTTTATCCTGAGAGACCGAACTCTTCATGCTTTAAAGCCTGAAGCAACTGCTAGTGGTTAAGGCTTCAGAAAGGAACTTCGCTTTTAGAAATATTTCTTTTACCTGTCACTGAAATGTTTATTGCAGCCCACTGTTGGAAGCAAGGTACCCAGTGTAATGAACTACTGAGCTGATACCAGATGTTAATGCGTATATTATGGGAAAGTTGCATTAAATTCTTCAGTCTTCTTTAAGCTGTGGACTCTGGCGTCAGTCACGGTCCAGTACATTCCCTGCTCAGGAGCAGACCTCCCATTTGGGTCAAAGACAGGCCTGACCTGCAGAATTCATTTTGCAACCCAGTCTTTCTCGAAATTGAGGGCATTTACATCTGCAGCATGGTCTCATGACTCCCATGACAGAGGAATTTATATGGCCAGCTAAACTGTATCTGAGGCGTGCTTTAGCCTGGTTTTGTGATAAGGCAAATTAACTGTCCCTTCTCAGCGCAAGCATAGCACATATCAGCCTAGTCCTGGAATACACCTAAAATGAAACATTTGTATTTAAAACAATCTCTTTTATTAGTGCTATTGACATGTGTTTCTTTAGGTTTACACCCTCTGAAGGAACACCAAACATTTGAGGCCTGTCTGCATGAAGAACCGTTTAAGAAAGTGTGTCAAGGTAGTAGTTCTCCCATCTCTGCACTCTATTAGTCAGTAGCTTCCATTTGTTTGGGGTCATATTCAGTAATCCTTCAACAATCAAGTCAGCGACGAAGATGCGGCTATAGAAGTGGGTCCCCTCAACATACCTCCTTGCAAAGTCCTTCCTGTTGTTTATAATAAACCATTTAAAAGAACACCAGGCGACATCCATAGGATAGAGATAGTTGTAAGATGAAGGCACAACAAGAAGCTCATGGCCATTTACTCTAGCAACTTCAGGGCAACACTCGATGACGCCGGACGCGTGGATCGCTGGTGCGACTCGCAGCAGAGTTCCCGTCTCTGGCTCCTTGACATCTTTTGCCCCCACACTCATCAGTTGTGTTTTATCCCTCATCACAATTACGCATTTCCCATAGCAGGTGGTCAGAGAATCACACAACTCCTGAAAGATATCGTTCTGCTGAGGGGGGAGCAGATCACCTCTTAATAGCGCGTGGCACCTCCAGGGCACCCACCCTAGGCTGCTGCCAGCGTGAACAAGTGTCCATACTGGCCAGCGCAGGCTGGCCTCCTTGGCTATTTTTTCTCCTGTTATAAGACTGTCTGGAATATTTGTTTCCCCTAAAAAAACAGTGTGGAAACCGTCACGCTGCCGTGTCCTCAGAGCTCTTAAGTACTGCAGGCACTGCCTCTTTGAAGCAGCATCAAAGCGGCCCCTGCGAAGTAGGTGCTTGAGAAGAGGATTTGTGAAGCGCTGCATGCTGGCATCTCAGGGCTCATGAAAGATGCTTGCAGAGCTCACAATGCACCCGTTGCCCCGGCGTTACCCCATGATGTCACACTCAACCAGCGGCAGCATCAGCAGGGGGTTCCAGGTGGCTGATCAAAAGGCATCTTGGAAAACAACAATCCCATCAGGATGGGTAGGTGTCATGGTTTAACCTTAGCTGGCAATTAAGCACCTCACGTCTGCTCACTCATCCCCCACCCTCTCCAGTGGGATCAGGGAGAGAATTGGCGGGGGAGGGGCAGGGGGGGAAGTAAAAATCATGGGTTGAGATAAAGACAGTTTAATGGGACAGAAAAGGAAGGGGAAATAATAATAATAATATGAAACAAGTGATGCACAATACAATTGCTCGCTACCCACTGACCGATGCCCAGCCAACCTCTGAGCCACGGTATTCCTCAGCCAGCTCCTCCCAGTTTATATACTGGGCATGATGTCATATGGTATGGAATACCCCTTTGGCTCGTTTGGGTCAGCTGTCCGTGCTGTGTCCCCTCCCAGCTTCTTGTGCACTCCCAGCCTCCGCTGGCAGGGCAGTATGAGAAGCTGAAAAGTCCTTGACTTACTTAGTATAAATGCTGCTTAGCAACAACTAAAACATCAGTGTGTTATCAACATTATTCTCATCCTAAATCCAAAACACAGCACTATACCAGCTACTACAAAGAAAATTAACTTTATTCCAGCCGAAACCAGGACAGGAGGCTGCAACTGTGCAACTAGTGGCTTCTGATCAGAGGACGTTGCTCGTCCTGAACATCGTGGTTCCTTCTCTCACAGCACTGAGCGGGTGCTTGGGCCCTGTTTACATGTGTGGGCCAGCCAGACACTGCCCAAAGGGGTCCAGAGGGATGGAGATGTGGAGGAAAGAGCTGCCCAGAGCCAGCACAGAGAGTGAGCCAATGCCTGAGCTTTGAGACCAGTGGTAGAAACCATCCCCTCCCTCCCTGGAGAGCATGTGGCTTCATGGAAGATGTGGCCTTGAAATCCCCTGGGTGTAGGAGGGGGCTGAACCCCAGGTGTCTGGTTATGGGGGAAGGAGTACATCTGGACCCCTACACAGCCTTTCTGACAGGCAGGCCCAATCCCGGCAGCGTGCAAGGTGCTGCCTGGTGCCCGGTGCCCAACAGCACAGCAGCCTGTGCGAGGTCCACCATGTTCAGCCTGCCCAGCTCTAGGCCTTGGAGGGGGGAAGGAATAAGCGATGCCTCAAATGTTGTGTCAGGGTGAAGTATTTTTAGGAGTAATTTGGTTTCTAGAGTTTTCCTAGCTTCCCACTTTGCGCGTCCCCTTCTCCATTTTATGCTGGCCCTACTGATGAACCAACCCCTGAGGAACCTGCGTTGGGCCCGACACCAACATCATCACCCTCTCTAAGGGTGAGCAACATCTTCAGAGAAGCAGAAGGGATTATGTGGGAAAAGTAAAAATGTTTCTGTGGTGTTATGTGAACACACAGGCTGAAACGAAGGTCAGAGCAGAAGGCTGGACAGGTACCACCCTCCTGCCATGACAAGTCAAACGGGGGCACAAGAGCATGTGGCAAAGTGAGGGCTGCAGCCAGCCTGAGGAGACAGGAATGGTCAGGGGAAGAGAGATGTGTGTGTGTGTGTGTGTGTGTGTGTGCGCTTGCGTGTGTGTGCAGGCGCACTGAGGGCAGCAAGCGTTTGGCTGGGGAAGATTGTGGAGCAGCAGAAAGTGAAGACCATTTTGACCCATCTGGTTTCTTACCTGTCCCTCCTCCTCCCTGAAGATGCAGATGCAGAATTTTGCCGCAGGAACAAGCTTGTCAGGACAAGACTGTTAGATTGCTCACGCTTAGCTGTATCTAAAAGGCTGGGAGTAAATGCTGGCAGCGCCGTTGGCCTGCCACATGGGGTTGAACAGCACAAATGTGTCAGCCTCTGATGATGGCATGCATTTCCTTGCCCACTTCTGAAATCGAGATACCCCATTGTCCATGTCACCCCCTCTGGAACAGTTTTCCTTCCCCCTAACATAGTGGGAAACTCTGTGAAGTCAAAAGATGTCTGAAGATGAACATGGGCAGTGGGGTCTAACTCAGCTGTCTGGATGCTCTCCTTGCTGAGGCCAATGAGTGATGAGGCACATCATGTTAGCAGCATCACTGGAGAGCAGAAGTCTGAAAATTTGGTATAAGAAGGGTATACCCCCAGAAAGAAGCCTATATGGTTTGTTAGCTGGATGCAAAATGATGACAGATTCAGACTGTACACATATGAAGAAAAATCCTTGAATATGCAGTACATATTCATATGAGAATACGCAATAAAATAATATTGATTTATCTCTATTACCATTTCACGCTGTGGTGTACCTTTCTCATTTAATGTTAGCTTTTGCCCTTAATAAATGTATACCAGGAGCATAACCAGACATGAGTATTCCTACTGGAATTATTGGGTGCTTATTAGTTTTGAAAAGTGCATGTTTAGAGGCCTGGTTAGGGCCTGAAGTCCCTCAAAATGCTGATTTAGGGACCTCACTGTTTAAGAACTGAATGTAAAGTGTTGAAAGAACTACCTGGAAAGAAATCTTATTCCTTAATTCTTCTTGGTGCCTGTGACAAGCATCCCACACATGACACACACTGGAACTGCAATTCCCTGTTGGCCTAAATTGAAGGTGTTGTTTCCTTGTCTGCTCTCCAGAGAAGATTTACTTAATTGTGCATGAGTTGGAGCATGCCATCCTTGAGACGATAGACACAAAAGGGGCATGTGCCTTTTGTTAGTCTTGCTTTCATAGAATCATAGAATGGTTTGGGTTGGAAGGGACCTTAAAGATCATGCAGTTCCAATTCCCCTGCCATGGGCAGGGACACCTTTCCACCAGACCAGGTTGCTCAAAGCCCCATCCCACCTGGCCTTGAACACTGCCAGGGAGGGGGCATCCACAACTTCCCTGGGCAACCTGTTCCAGTGTCTCACCACCCTCACAGGAAAGAATTTCTTCCTAAAATCTAATCTAAATCTACCCTCTTATGGTTTAAAACTGTTACCCCTTTCCTATCACTACATGCCCTTGTAGAAAGTCCCTCTCCCGCTTTCCTGTAGGCCCCCTTCAGGTACTGGAAGGCTGCTGTAATGTCTCCCCAGAGCCTTCTCTTCTCCAGGCTGAACAGCCCCAACTCTCTCAGCCTGTCTTCATAGGAGAGGTGCTCCAGCCCTCTCATCATCTTCGTGGCCCTCCTCTGGACTCGCTCAACAGGTCCATGTCCTTCTTATGTTGGGGCCCCCCAGAGCTGAATGCAGCACTCCAGGTGGGGCCTCACGAGAGCAAAGTAGAGAGGGAGAATCACCTCCCTCGACCTGCTGGCCACGCTGCTTTTCATGCAGCCCAGGGTACGGTTGGGCCTTCTTGGCTGCAAGCGCACATTGCCGGCTCATGTTGAGCTTCTCGTCAACCATCACCCCCAAGTCCTTCTCCTCAGGGCTGCTCTCAATCCATTCTCCGCCCAGCCTGTATTTGTGCTTGGGATTGCCCCGACTCATGTGCAGGACCTAGCACTTGGCCTCGTTGAACTTCTAGCTACCTTCTGATAGTGAATGGACACCAGTACGAAACAAGTCAGGGGAACAACTGTGACAGCATCCAGGCAGTTTCCCTAGGTACAAAAGTGAGGTAGGGCTTCCTCTCTGCTTCCCCATCCTCTCCTCCCTCTCCGGGCTTGTCCCTGAGGCCTCCTGGCTGTGCCAGGCTAAGGGTGGCTCTAACACTGCCCGCCTCATCCCTCTCAGACCTGCCCCTGTCACCGGTGGCAAGGAGCAGCCCTGTGCTGCTGTCCCCTGCAGACTGCCCACAGGCTGAAAGCCGTGGTGCCCAGCCCATTTGTGTGCTCTGAGACTGCTCCATGAGGCAACCCAAAGCACAGCAGCACCAACCAGGAGATGAGCTTCAAAAGCATGGTCCTCTTCTGAACGGGACCATACATAGAGGTACTGCTGGGGCTGCCCAGGAAAATTAGGCTTGATGTTCCTCAGTTTGGACCCGCTATAGCAAACAGTCCCAAAAATGCTGCTCTGTCACTCCAGGCTTTTGTAGTTTTGCAGCATCAAGGCAAATGCTGAGTGACAAAGCCTGCTGCTGTAGGCTGAGTGCTTGTCCGTGCTTTCATGTGCCGATGAAGGGAATTAGCAAGGTGGATGAAGGAGGTGCAAGCCAACCTTTCAGCTTGCAAGGCTTTAGGCACGGGCAAGGTCTGTGTCACTGTGTTGTGGTGCTGTCCCAGAGCACATGGTGATGCTCTTATGCTGTCAGGTAGCATCACCATGCCTGTGCCTCTGGCTGGCCCTGGCTCCTTCAACCCCCACAAGCTGGTCTGAACCTAACTGGTTATGAAAATACCAATGATAATGCAGCTGATATGTAGTGAGATGGGAGGGATGGACTGCTTTCATGTCCTTTCCAGAGTAACTGTTTGAGAAGTGGATTCTCCTCTGTCACGTTCATTTATATATATATATGACATAAACCCACGTCTTAACCTGCTTTAAAAACAATTATCCATGGTCCCAGCATCTCAACATCATTTAAAAAACTTGGGCAGCAGACATAAGGCACGGGGCTGAGGCACAAAAATATGTATTTCATTGCATTTTTATGCTACCTTTAGACTGCTGTGTTACTTTTTGCCTCTTTTCCCTCCCACCTCATGTCTACGTACCCCGTGAGCACTTCAGAGCAGGGACCTTTCCTCCTTTTGTAATTTTAGACTTCTGACATTCCCTAGCAAGGCCACACAGTGCAAAATCTCTGGGCATAGCCCCTGCTCACAAGTGCATTTGGGATTTGGGAAAAGGCACTTCCGATCGCTCTCTTATCCTTCAGCCGTTGTACCAGTCTCCTGCTCTCACTCTGATGCCCTACCAGCACGACCAAGGGTTTTGGCATCAGTGCTGGGACCGCCTGTCTTCCTCCACCGCCCACAGCGCACACAGCCATCACACCCAGCGCCCACACACAGGGCACTGATTGGGGGTGCTACCTGCACCCCAGGTGTCTGTGGGTGTAGGGGGGTGGGCTCAGTGGCACGTGGAGCATTCACAGCGACAGCCAGGCTCAGCAGCCTCCTGCTTCCCCTGGGAAGGAGGTGGGAGGCCTGGCCCCTGCCTGCTGCCAGCTCCTCCATTACTGCCTGGGTACACAAGTGGGGGCAAAGCAGCGACACAAACCCCCCCCACCCCCCGCCCCCTGCCCCCAGTGCACTTTTTTGGCACCAAATTCCACTCTACCACTTAGCCAAACAACAAATTTACCAATTACCCATGAACAAAGTCCCTATTCATGAAGCAATTAGGATACCAATTACCAGTTACGTACCAATTACCCATTTCAGTAGTAATTATGTTATTAGGTTACCAGTCACCACAATCTATATGCAAGCTAAAAATAATCACAAACCCTTTATTTTAAAATCCCAAATAAAAACATGATGAAATACGGAACATAATGAAATACACACGAACAGTAGGCATGTTATTAGGCAAAGAGTGGATGTTTTTACTGCTGTATTATATTACATGTAGCAGCTAAAAGTAAGTTGCTACTTTTGAAATTTAACATTTTATTTTTATCTAAATAAAATGTTTTGTAAGTTTGATTTTTTTTTCTAAAACCAACACTTGAGAACATTATTCTACAGGGAATTTGATTCTCTTCCAGTCTCACACAGAATGAGAAGAAGTAGAATTCTTTCTCTAACAAATACCATACCCAATTTAAATAATCTATTTTCCCTCCTAGCTGTCTGATGAAGCCCTGAAAACTAGCTAAAGTCCCATGCCAAAACAGTATTTCTGGTGTCAAATGAGACTTTCCAAAAGTGTGTAATTTTAGCTTTTGATGCGTGATGGAACCGGTAAGAGAAGCACTTGCCAAAATAAAAAACGGCCTCAGGGTGGAAACACAGAAAAAGGTGGAAACTTCAGAAAATAAATTAAGCCAATATCTAAACTAAGAGCCCTAAACTTCTCAGAACACAGCTAGTACAACTGTCGGTGGTTTCCCACAAAGACAGAGAGGCACCTTGTGAAAACTGATGAAATTTGGGTTTGAGCATTAGGGATTCTCCGCCAAGGTTGAGCTTAGCAGCCTTCCCCTTGGTGGCATCACAGTCATTGCTTCTGCCCAAGTATGGCCACTGTTTCAGGTAGAAATACTTGGCCCGGACTCCGTAGGAACGAGGTATCTTTAGGAGTTGAAGCTCCTTATCAGATGTGGTTGGAACTGTACGTACACACATATGCATCTCCCTGAGGCGGGGAAGAAAAAAAGAGAAGAGAAAGTTTCAAGGCCAAGGGATTGGCATAGAGCTGATGGGTGTGCTGGGGTCTGGGAAGGGGACAGAGCCATTAGGTCCATTGCCTGAGTGGTTGAGGTCTGATTTTAGCTCTCAGTACATGGTGTAGAGCCCCTGCTGCATGGTGAGCACGGAGAGAGGAAGGGCTCACCTCACCCCCACACCAGACTGCCTGCAAGAGCTGATTGCCCTTAAGAGTGTGAGCAGGAACGGGCTCGTCCCCAAGGGGACACCAAAGGAGATATCAGTAGACTTCTGTCATACATCAGCAGTTAATTAGTTTTCAGAAGCTTGGCTCACAGGGAAGCAAAGGGCATGTCCCACGGCTGTGGAGTTCACCCTCCAGCCTGGTGCTTCCCTTGCATCAACCCATCCGGAAAAGCAGCAGCCGCTGCTGCAGGAGGTGAAATTTCACTGCACAGAACCTGGCGTGGGTGATGGATGTCTGAAACCTTATCTAACACTCATGATGGAAAGAGAGATTCGTCTCTGCTTCCTGACACTGCTGCATGACTGGAATAATTGATAAACTGGGTCTGCAAAGCAGGAGGAATTGTCACTACTGCTACAAGTCAGGCTAAAGTCTCCTCTCAATGCTGGCACTGGGCAGAAATTGACCCTTCTCCAGGATGGACAGTGATACTTGCCACCTTCTCGAAAACACCCACACTGGGTAGAAGAAACAAACCTGGAACTGCAAATGTTTTTTCTACCTTCAAAACACCTCTCATTTTTCAGATCTGAATAGCTGAGCTGCAGCAATGGGAGCATGGCTACTGAGTGCAGTCAGCAGTAGTGAGCATAAATAGTGGATCCTGGCTCAAACTGAGCAGTTATTAAACCCGACACAGCAATGAAGCCAAAGGCAATGCGTCCAAAACTAGCTCAGTGGCCTAATTGGCCTCTGCTGAAGACAGTGTCTGGGGAATATGCACCTGTCCAAAAAAGGAGATGTCTCTGTTGGAAAGCTGAACCTCTGGAACTCAAGGAAGAAGTGTGGAAAGCCAAGAGAGCGGTGTGGATTTCATCTTGGCTATCAGCTGGAAGTATCAGCCTTGGAACACATCTTACGAGACCAGGCTGTGGAAATTCCCTTTAAGGATATGACCCACATGAAGAAAATAATTTCCAGGCAGTTGGCTTGGACCGAACAGTGGCAAAACCCCATAGTAATAACACTATGTCATGGTGGCAAAGGATCCATTAAAAAAAAAAAAAAAAAAGAACAAAATTGCATAGCAAAACGTGAAACTACTGATGGAGTAAAGACCTGTTTAAGAAAAGTTAGGAAGGAATGTTTCCTAGGGCACAAGGCCGCTGAGAACTTTTTTCCTATTGGTAACAAAAAGCAAACACACAGAGCTACATAAAGGAGGCTGAGTGGAACCAGCAACACCCACCCCACAGGCATACAATTTTATACGATTTCGTAGGATTTTTGCTTCTATAACAAAATGCCTTAAAGTTCCCAGAGTATCTGCACCACCAGTTTCCAATCATTTTGATTTGCAGACTCCAGAGCTTTTTCCAATGAATATGTGGACCAAATATAGCAAGCTGAAGCCCACTGCCAACATTTGCCTTGCCATAGTTGCCCATCCTGGACCCCTGTATGCCAGGGCTCTACAGGACATGGATTGAACACTCCTGAGCTGTGTGATGGGCAAATCCCTCCTTCTTGTGTCTACTGAGGCTTGGTGGACTGCAGAAGACACCCTAAAGCTACCATGGCACCCCTCTGCTTACTGTCTACCACCTGAGGAAGCAGCAGGGGCCGAGGGCTCGGTGGGATTTCACGATGAGGGGGTTAGCACTAAACACTGAAGGAATTTGTCAGGGATTGACACAGCAGTGGCACAACCCTGAGGGCTACAGCTGTGGCTTGTCAGTCCTGGTGCTGTCCAGGTGGACCCTGTGAGTGACCCTAGAGAGACCTCAGGATGTCTTGACCGTCCTCATTGTCTTGGGCTTCAGCAAAGGGCTGACATGCAGGAAGAGAGCTGCTGAGAAATGCACGACCACTGTAAAAAACCTCCTGCAGACCAAGCCTGCCAAGTGAGCAAACAAGTTCAAGTCTCACATGTGCCTCCAGACCCTTGAAATAATCTTCCTTCCAGAAGGGCTGGACGTGGGTCAGCTTGCCTCCACCTCCAGGTGCCCAGTGTGGCAGTGAGGGTGGGCGCAGAGGCTGTTGCGGCTCTTTTGCTTGCAGAGTAGGCAGAAAGACCCCCCCCAATAAACAGGCAAATAAATAATAACAGCAAACAGGCACACCAACAGTGCCCCAGCTGGAAACCTACTGGCTCTGCTTGATGCAACAGCATGCAAAGGAAGGCCTTCCATTCTCCCAAGAGGCAAGCTGTAAAAACCCATGATAGAAACAGCCATGAAAGAGCTAGGCCAGCAAGGACGTGATTTCTAGCCTCTTCTCCAAAGGCCTGGGGCTGAAATAACACAGGTTGCAGTCGGGTACCTTAACAACTGCACGTGGGAAGCTTACACAAGACCGGTCTGCATCTGTCCTGGCACAGCTCCTCATTTCTTGCTTTCACGAATGAAAAATATCCTTGTTTAGGCTCCTTATGCACAACAGAATGATAATAAAAAGAAGCCATTTTCACACATTCCTCAGGACTGCGTCTGTGCTCGGCGCCTCAGACCCAGGGTTGTTTTTGCCATCCTGCCTTTGCAGCTCCAGTAAGGCAGTGCTGTGGATAATAATGAAAGTGTCTTTGCTCTCCTTTCCTGGAAGCTCCACCTTGCTTCCCTGAGGGTTAAGCTTCCCAGAATAGAGATAGTCAATGTAGTTTTCAGGCTTGCTGGAAACAATATTGCCGAGCATCATGACAAAGAGAAGAAAGCCAAAAAACCCAACGATGATGAGGATGTAAAATGAGGCCATGATCTCCTCTTGCATCTCCAAGGCTGGGTTGCTGAAATTGTTGAACCGAAGGGTCTTCTTTTGTTCCACGAACATGTGGAGTAAATTCGGGATGACCGAACTGCTGTTCGTGTGGTTGCTGAAAGCCATCTTACGCTTCCACTCAGGCTGCAAAAGCTAAGCAAAACAAAGCAAAACAAAAGAACCAACTTAGCTGGTTAATGCACACCTGTCCTTTCCTGTCTCAGGTCTTTCCCACCGTTTCCTCTCCTCTGCTGTGTAGCTAACTGCACTCAGCTATCCTCTGGCTGCACGTCTTGCATGCAGAGAGCCATGGCGAAAGTCAGTGGCAAGTCAGCACAAGAACTGAGAGAATCAAAAGCTGTTGCTCTCTGCATGAAAGATGTGCGTGTACATGCAGGGGCACATACTACTCCCTTAGGCTGACTTTGTTTTGCTGGTGATGTAGCGTCAAAATCAGGACATGGGAATAATGCTGCCAGTTCCAGTGACTATCTCACTGGAAACAGGATGACTCGTGCCTAGGTACCAGCATAATTCAAACACCACCACTGCTAAGGGGAGAGGAGAACAATACTGGTATTATAGCTCTGACTCCGGAGCTGAAGGGCCATTCATGCTAAATCATCCACAGTAAAACCTGCTGAATTGAAAAAGAGCTGAGGGAAGGAACTAAATGAATCCAAACTGATGTAAGTTTGTTGTCTTGCTGAGAAGGAAACTTGAGAGAGAAATTATTTTCTGCCAAATTATGGTTCTTGAGGTTGTCTTCTTTTTCTTTATGAGGTTTTTTCAAAGTCATTTTTAGCACAAGCAAAACTTAAATCATTGCCTCTAAGCAAACCACAAAATCCTTCCATTCTGAAAAATCTGAAAAAGTTTTGACTCCATCTCCCAATCCCATATCAAAAAAAAAAAGGCATTTTCTATTGGCAGCAACAATTTTCTTATTTTGCTACAAATCTATGTGTAATTTTTGGTTCTCTGAAATCCCCTTCTTTGGGAAGTATGTGATAATCTTAGATAAGCTTTATGCAAATCTACTCATGAAGTCTTGCCCAGCTGTAAATAGAAGCCAAGAGTTTCATCCCAAATGTGCAACTTTTGCTAATTTAAAATCATTCATGTTCCTTGTTGCAGTTTTCCTTGCTTTTCAGCCAGTGCTGATTAACTTGTGTAGCTCTCCTGCTGCAAAGGGTCTGTACAAACTGAGGCTGCAACTCTACGTATTGTAGCAAGATCTCTGGTGATGTACAGTACCCAAGGATTTGACCGCTCCCTTAAATCTCACACAAGAAACCATTTAAAGAGCTAGATATGAATAACAGAATAAAAAGCTCTGAAAAATTTCTGATGGAGACTAGAGAAAGCTCCATCAGAGAAGCCCTGCCTGCCAGTCACCCCAGAGACATTTGGCAGCACTGAAATGAGGATTTCTCTTGGAAAAGGTAGCGGCCTGAACCCCAGGTCAGGGCAGCCAGCATCCCCAGCTGGCAGCCTCCTTCCCTTTCTCATCCTGCTTGCACTGGGATGTTCACTACTCCTGACTCAGGGAAGTCAGGCATTTCCTCTCTGGTCCAGCTAGGATCAGCCCATCACCAGACCACTGAAGTGCCTATTGGGTGTCTGAAATTGCCTGAACATCCTGGATGATTAAGGTTAGCTATTCCTGGTTAGGTTTCCTCCTTCTTGCAACTATTACCTTTTAATGAATGTGTTTACCCTGCTGGCTGGGTTGTGACTGGTCTGCCTGGAATCTATTAATAACCATGATGGGCGGCTGCGCGAGTCGAGTGCGGAGCTTCTGCGGGACCCATTCTCAGAGGTGTGTGGAGATTTACAAGTGCAGCACGGGAACTGCAGATGTACTGGGGGAATATAATGGATTGCAGCAACAGTGGGTGTGTGGGATCACATGGTTCAGGTAGAGCACAGCTTTTAGCTAACCAGGATTTTTTGGTCTACACAGAAAAATAGAAAGGCAAGATTCCTTCCAGATTTCAAGCCAGGTACAAGTAAACTGCCCATAGATTACAAAACTCCTCTTCTCTCCGCCCCAGACCAATCTGGCAACATCTATTTGGCTGCAGCAGAAATCAGTGATCACAATACTGTGCAGAAGTGAAATCTGTCTTGGTGTTCCCCTTTCGGAGGGCACAATGTGAAAAAAGTGATCTATACCTTGGCTTAACACGAGGTGAAAGTTTTATTCTGAAAAAGATTTCCTGAAATTAAATTGACTTTCTGCTAACCAGATTTTCTCTCTTGCTCCCCAAACCCACATTTCCCTTCTCTGCCTCTCCAGCCTTTTCTGCTATACCGGCTGCCCTGGGTTTTGTGGCTAATGCCACGATGAGCTACAACACATTGCGGAGGACCAAAGTTCAGAGATATACCAGTGGTCTTTACTCTTCTTGATAGATGGACTTCTTATATTTCTGCAATCCCATTGCAAAAGCCCAAGCAACCCACCCTCTGCCCCACCCCCAGGCTATCCTGTACCCAGTTGCCACAACTATACTCATTTGCTATCATATAAAAGTGAGGCTAAGCTTTGAATGCTTTTATCCATGTTTATTACTTCCAGTGCCTACCACTGCCTGCATTTTGTCGAGGGGCTTCTTCTGCACTCATTGTATTGCCTTATGGGTAGCCTCAAACTCTTCTCCAGACCCCTGACGACAGGACAGCAGCTAGATGGACTGTCCCTCTCACATTTGGGAAGATGATGTGTGGTTGTGAACTGCAGATCCACGCTGCCCTTTGGAGTCTTTTGGCACGGGCTCCTCGACTCCTGCCATCGCTGGAGTGGGGCTGGACCTTTAGCCATGTGTACAAATCGTTGGGTTTTTAAAACTTACTACAAAATCACGGTGTTTTGACGCACAGTTCCTCAGACGTGGCTTTCTAAGGGGTACAGTGCTTTCTGCTCTAGAACAGTGAAACTAGTTAAGTGTTGGACTGGCACTTAAAATATCTGCAAGCGTGGGTATCACTGAGCCATGTGCCACCGCAGTAAAATCCTGTCTGTATAGAAAACAATGGGGGTGGTGTGGAATATGCATTTATGCATTTCTAACAGTTTTCCTTCCCATACAAAATACAACAGAAAAACAACACGGCAGGTACCAATTCCCAGAAAACAATAATGAGAGGCTTGATGCAAGTGACATAACAAGCCGAAAGGGCAGAGGATCACCCGTTAACTTTAGTGGCTGCCTAATTCTCCTTAGGGCAGGCTCACAGCACACTGTGGATTGTTAACCGGCAGGCTGTGGGGGCCAAGCACAAGTGCGATGCCACTGAAAGGCGGAACCTGAGTATTCACCCCAAAATGAGAAAGAAGCCGTCTAGGGTAGCATCTGCCTTTAGTGGCAACTGGGGGAAGAACTAGTAGCTGCTGTTATGCCCCACTGGGCATAAGTAGGCATAAGTCCATGCACACAAATGCAGGCACACAGATATATGTGCATATACTGCTCCTCTCGCTACACACACAAACACACTAAAATTTAAAAACACCCACAGAGCTACATGTATAATGCCATATCTAGGCAATTTAAAAAAAAAAAAGACTAGTATCTTGAGTGTTAAACAGAGCTGATTTTCAGAGAACAGCACTTTAGGAGAAAAAAAAGATCCAGTAAACGCATTGAAAATAATGGAAAAATTGGAATGAAAATTTAAACCGGTGCCTACTTATCACTATGCAGAGGAAGTTGCAGTCACCCCAGGCACCATAACAACGGCTATGAAACCTTGTACCTATTCAAACAGCTTACTTACATGCAAACCTGGCTCTGTCCTGGGAGCAGCACCTCTTACAGCTGTCAGGCTTGCTCCCAGCTGACTGATGCATTTAACTATTTAAGGAGCATAGGAGAGGAGTGGCCTCTGCTTCTCGCCTCTAGCGAGTAGTCACAGGCACATTATGCACGAGGGAGTGTCAGCAAAGCAATGTGGTAACAGGATACTATGGGCCTGTGAGGCTCCTACTACGTGGGGGTTCCAGGCAAGTGGCCATATATCACACAGAATCACACAGAATGTTAGGGATTGGAAGGGACCTCGAAAGATCATCTAGTCCAATCCCCCTGCCGGAGCAGGATTGCCTAAACCATATCACACAGGAACGTGTCCAGGCGGGTTTTGAATGTCTCCAGAGAAGGAGACTCCACAACCTCTCTGGGCAGCCTGTTCCAGTGTTCGGTCACCCTCACCGTAAAGAAGTTTTTCCTCATATTTATGTGGAACGTCCTGTGTTCCAGCTTGCACCCATTGCCCCTTGTCCTGTCAAGGGATGTCACTGAGAAGAGCCTGGCTCCATCCTCATGACACTTGCCCTTTACATATTTATAAACATTAATGAGGTCACCCCTCAGTCTCCTCTTCTCTAAGCTAAAGAGACCCAGTTCCCAGAATATATGTTCCCTTGTCGTGCAGGGGATGAGAATAACATGGATGAGGACTCAGTTGCCTCAAAACTGGGCAAATTAAAGCATGAAGGCTGCTCTGGGCAGGTGGGTGCTCACTGCTGGACAGAGACCATGTAAGAGCAGATTGTGGGCCTGGGGTTATTTTTGGTTATTCATCATATATCTGTCATTTTTTAAGTCAGAGACTCTCGGAAGCGGGAAAGAAAACAGCAGTGTCCTAGTGCCCCCCAGATATGTTTGGCTGCTGCCACCTTGTCACGCCAGAGGAAAGAGGCTATGCAGTTGTGCCCCCTTGTTTGGTGCACACCTACCTCCCCGCTCATCCTTCTTTACCCTCCTGGTGCAAGGATAGGGAAAGAAAGTAGCCAGGAATAGGAGAGAGGATGCTGGATGAAGCAACTTTGCTATCTTCCATCTTGTGTCCTCCTGCCCCAGCCTCTTATATCCTGTTCTGCCAGCTGGGCATGGGTGTTTTATTCTGTTCATACACCCTCTCCATGGCAAAACAGCACGAGTTACACCCCTTCACAGCCAAGTCCCCTTTCAGGATCAACACATAACACCAGCCACGGCTTGCAAGATCTCTAATGTAACTCAGACTTTGCCGTGGGAGCCACTGATGGCTGCTTGTGTGGGGTTACTTTGTGCAGCCAGAACAACTGAAGGCAGCTGAGGGAGGAGGAGAGATCATGCTAAAGCTGGATGGTTTTCCTTCCACAGAAAGCAGGCGGGAGAAGGACTGTTAAAGGTGAGGGAAGCAGGGCCCCACCAGAGTGGGGTATGTCTGCCTTCGGGAAGCAGCAGCAGCTATTGCTATTAAATTGCGGTCAGACGGATACATAAATCTTGCTGTGGGAGTTGGTTCAAACTAGTCATTTTTTCACATGTCTAATCTTCGCTGGATAACACACAGTGCTTTGAAAGTACCAGCAGTTTGTTAGGCGAGCTGCACCTTCAGCTAACAAACGCAGAAATAGGAAGAAAATCAGAAGCAGGGAGTTACTGGTTGAGGGAAAGGAGACCTGAGGGCTTCTAGGCAGCAAAGCCGATGGGGAAAGACAGGTTGGGGTAAACACCCTCATGCGCCTTCCCCCTTTCGTGTATAACCCCCCGCTGCTGCCAGACTGCTGGAGATGTTTTACAGCTGAACCCCAACTCTCGGATCAAAACCTGGTGCTAAGAGTATTGCTGGTCTAAAGCCACCATCACTCCAAAAGCCAAAACCCAGTGGAGAGCACGAAACACCAGCAGGACTATCTGTCTGGTCTTGCATCGGGCAGAGACAGAGACCTGGGCTGGCTGTCAATGAGCTGGCAGGACACAGCGCATTGCCAGGTGGAGATGCTGGCGAGGGTCAGGGAGCGGTGTAGCTGGGTCAGCATGGCCCTACAGCACAGGTAGTTTACCAGCTTCTCTGCAGGGCTCGTCAGATTACCCCAGCACTACACTGAAGTTGCTGCCTCTTTTCCGCTTTCAGAGGAAGCATGGTCAGGGCTAGGGAAAAGTGAGCCTCACACCTCGTCCTTTTACCCCATCAAGCATAGCTCCTTTGTGGCTCCTGTTCCTACCACTCTACCTAGCTAGAGCATGGAGCTGGAAAACCCACCTGATTTCATACGACTTCCGTAGATTTGATGGTCCTTTTTCTTGGAAAAAAAATCAAACGGAAATGTAAAAGTATAAACACTGGTAACAAACCCATTGTTGATGATGGCCATCTGTAAGAGGGTAGATTTAGATTAGATATTAGGAAGAAATTCTTTACTGTGAGGGTAGTGAGACACTGGAACAGGTTGCCCAGAGAAGTTGTGGATGCCCCCTCCCTGGCAGTGTTCAAGGCCAGGTTGGATGGGGCTTTGAGCAACCTGGTCTAGTGGAAAGGTGTCCCTGCCTGTGGCAGGGGGGTTGGAACTAGATGATCTTTAAGGTCCCTTCCAACCCAAACCATTCTATGATTCTGTGATTCTGTGATCACCTGCACAATGTGGGACTATGAGCAAAACAGGCTCAAGCATACACCAAAGGTGGGATTTGTTTCATGCCTGGGACTCTGTGGGGAGCTTCCCTACTCAATGGGGAGAGACAGATAGCCCCGAAGGGTGATGAGTCCATCTCAGCACAACATGCCCTCAAGAGGAGCTTGCTTTCTAATGACGGTGATTAGCGTCAGCCTCTAACCTGACAACAGTAAAAGTGCTGTGAGAGGGACTGCCCCCCTCAGTCATACCAAGGCAAAGGATGTAGGATTCCTACTTGTCCTTCCCAAGACAGGACAGCAAGGATCCCGTGTCACCCAGAGAAAGCATCCGGATACCATTCCTGATAAAGAGAATGAAGGAGCTGGGATAGCATAAGATGTCCAGGTGAGAGGGAGGGTGAAAATTATGGGATCACATCATGGGACTGGATCCCATTGCAGTGTGGATGGAGAGAGACATGCAGCCACAACCATGTCCTGTGACCAGGAACAAGCACTCAGCACTTGCCTAATGGTGACAGCCTCCTTCCTCCACCCACAGCCCTGGAAGTCTGTGCCAGTGACAGGTGGCACCTTTCTTTTAAAAAGGAATGAGGGAGCAAGTTTGGAGCACAAACATAACAGCAGGGCCAGAAGGAGTAATTCTGACAGCCTTTCAATGAAGGCATATGGACCTCAGAATAAACTTGAAAGTTTCTATAATCAGCCTTATAGGAGATAGGCCAGGGCACATCAGCTGAGGATCCGATCCTCTCATTACTGAAGTATCATTTTTTTAAAAAGGTAACATAAGGAAACAATACACATCAGCAAGGCTATTTTAGTCATATTTTTTCACAAATGTTGGATTTTAGAGTGTTGCCAACTCTATAGTGAGAATCAAAGCCCTGGAGGGGGATTTAGGGGCTGGTGGAAATTGAACTAGTCTCCGTGCTCCCCCTGTTCTAGGGCCAAGGACACCTGGAAGCACATGCAGGACATGACCAAGACAGGCAGAAATGTCTTTAAAATCCTATGGGTGGGAATGAGCCAGGAATGGAAGATTCATCATGCTATTGGAGCCCAGATGAACTTCAGGCTTGAAGCATTTCCCATGCACACTTTCCTCTGCAGCGTGCTAGCTTGTTTTCCATGCTCTCACCCCTGTGGGATATAAGGTGGATCATGTCTTCAAGCGATCTTTCCTGTTGAGCCAGGACAACCTGCCTGCCTTGGAGGAAGTGGGATGAAGGAATGTCTGGATCTAAGATGAGCGACGGAGCATTCCTCACATGTCTGAGTCCTGCAAACAGACCACACCAGTCATCCGGGACAGTGGGGTACTGAGCACCTCAACCCCATGTGGTTCCTTACACACTAGCCCTGTGACTTCCTCAAAAAATCTAGGTCGTGCCCTGGCTGGCATTTACTCCAGGAATGAACTATCCCCAAGAGAGGGATCCTGAGGGGTGCCCCTTCCCCAGCAATTCTCCTGGGTGTTGCAGTTGGCTGGAGGGCCCCCAGGTGTCTCAGAGGCAGGCCTGGCTTGCCCACAAGACAGGGGCACCATGCCTAGGGGGCTAGCACGCTATTGCAGCACCGACAGGAGACCTGCTCTGCAGGGAGCTAGAGGAGACAGCACTGGAGAAATATTATGTTGAGTTTGCAGAGAGTTAGGCAAGAGCTGGGGAGGATTTGTTATCCTATGTAGAAATGTCCTTCCTAGGACCTTGGTTGGGCAGGGTGATAATCTGCCGTGTCCTTCTCCCAGCTTCCTCTCAGTGGTGGCTGAGTCATGTCGGCTTCCTAGAAGAGGCTGAGAAGGGGCACTCGCTTGTGGTGGCTGAGGCTGAGGGCTGCAAGTAATGGCCCCAAGTGCAAGGCAGCGCACATCATTGCCTCTCGCGCAGGTCAGACCATGTCATGAATTGCATTGCCCAAGTTTCTGTGGCTGAGAACGAGCCAGAGCTTTCATTTTGCTGTTGCAATAACAGGCCTTGGGCTAATCCTGGTTATCTGGTGACCTGTTTCTCTCTCTCTCCGTGCTCAAGTGTAGGTGTGGGAAAAAGCTTGGCTGAATCCTTGAATATTGGTGCAAAACACTATTGCAGTGATCGTACGCTGGGGCTAAGTGGAAACAGCGTGGTGCTGGCACATCGGCCCAGGGGTCTCTGCTCCATGCCCAGGCACTGTGCTGCAGTCACATGGCTCACTCCTTCTTAACTGTTTTTTCCTACAGGACCTTTAAATACTCCCAATACTCCTCGCCAGCAACAGGGGTGAACCCTGAATAGCTACTTGCACATTGAATACATGAGATGAAAGAAAAGAGCTGCTGCCTTCTGTGATGCATGCAGTGTGAGTCGGACGGCAAAAAAAATGTTATTAGACATTGTGTTATGAGTGACTCTGATGATAAAAGTCTCAGGCAGTTAAGTTTAGGCTCTTTGTTTCTTTCTTCCTTTATTCTGCCTTTTCCAACATTTATTGGCTGATCCTTCTAAATGCATTTAGCTTTCTCAGTACTCCAGTGTAGCAGACCTCCACAGCTTTTGCTGTTCTCCCACCATTCTCAGGCTCTCCCTTTGCCAGGAAATTTTGTTTTCTAATGCTGTCTGAGTGCTACTGTGATCCCACATCACTGGAGGCAGCTGTGGCAGCCAGCACTGCCGGGACCCGTCTTCTCGCAACAGAGTGCGCTTCAGACAAAGGCATTGCCAAGCACTGCTGCAGACTCATCTGTGCTTTGTCTCTTGATTCATTTCATATGCGGGCTCTGTGCGGATGTAACCACTTCAGGAGCTGGTTCTCTTAGAGCCACATCCAGGTTTTTCCACTTGTGACTCAAGTGACAGTAAAATTTTTTTTTACTGACAGTAAAATTCTGGATATTGCCCTTTAATTGTACCTGGGAAGCAAAAAAGATCCACATTTATTTTGGTCTGATGTTCACGTTTTTGGCCTCTGTCCAAAACACATGGTAATACGATTTGAGTAGTATCACCTTCGGGACAGCAATAAAAGCAATTGCCACTCCCATCCTGTGCTTCACATCCTGTTTCCACCACAGGCTACACATTAAGGAGCTCTTGCCGAGGACAACATCACCCTGGGACAGCCTTGAGCCAGCCTGCCGGCAGTGGCTGCTGGCTGATGGTGACATCGGAGGACGAGCAGCGCCCTCCCCGCAAAGGAGGTGAGCTAGAGCAGGAAAACCAAGCACAGAGGGACATTGAAGACTGGCATCACCTGTGATGAATGCTGATAATATCTGTGAAACTTCACAAAGACCTGTTTTTCTCCCGTGTTTCACTCCTGATTGCAGTCAGCCGTAGGTGGAAGGGGAGGGCACAGAGAGGGCTAACAGCATTGGAAGAGATGTCATGTTTACTGCCTTATGACTGCAGCCCCTGCAGAGACGGAGCTGTGGTGGGGTGGTTACCCTTCAGGGTGTTATTTCTGGACCATCGCTGTGGTGAACTTATCAGACATTGACCTTGAGTTGAACATTTCTAAAACCATAGGCTGGGCAGCTGGGAACAGCCGTCCAGGATCTGCCCATAATGTCCCAAAAATGGAAGAAGGAGGTGTCAGCAGAGGAGGAGTATTTGTGTGGGGCCGTGATCTAGAGAGGCACCTAGGTACGGCCACACACGATGGCGGCAGGCCAGGCAGTTTGACAGGTTGCCCCATGTTGTCCACGCCACTGTAATTGCCTGTTTCCTCTTCCCCCTCCCCTGAAGAATTCCAGATAAAAATGTGTTAGTCTGAACCACCTGCACTGGGGTTTAATGTGTTTCCTCAGAGCAGGCCAGGAGCATGTACCCGCACACCTGGCCACCAACTGGAACACACTGGTCTGGTCCCTGCAGTAGGTGCAGGCTTACCCTCCTCGTGGACTGAAAACTGTAATGTGTAATAAAACCACAAACACATCTGATAAACACATCAGGTTGCAACATCCTTTTCCTCCTTTTCTAAAATTCACAGACTACCTAATTCTCTGTGAATGCCCAAAAGTGGCAGCTGCTCCTGTGGATAAATAAAGAGGAGAATCCAGATGCAGGGTAATGCACCGCCTGTGTCATTTCCCACTAAAGGAGGTTTGGGAGGGAAGAGGAAAGCTGACCAGAGCTGGAGGAAGGAAGGAAAATCCGGTGCCACCAGTGTGGCTGTGATGCCCCTGGTACCCCAGATCCTGGGTATCTTAGTGGGAGAGCTGGGGAGCAGCTCTGGGGGTTTGGCATGGCTGGCATATAATGGCATATGATGGCAACCAAGGTATCGGTTGACATCATATAACACCGTTCTTCAGAGCAGACCAGACTATTTCCCTTGCAGAACATGTGCTGGGATGTGGTGTAGGGTGATGCCCTTTTCTTTGACCCTTGTGAGCCCCAATCAGAGGGTGAGATCCTGTTCCCACTGCTGTCAATGACAGCCGTGCTGTCAGCAGAGCAGAGACATTATCATTACCTCTACTCCTGCCCAAGCCTAGCCAGGAGGGTCTTCAGGGTGAAAAGCTGCCCCATGTAGCCAGGGGGGACATAGTCATGTTCCCCTAGAGGGATATGGGAAATGAGAGGAAAATAGGACAGAAGTCTGAGCCAGGATAGTCTGCCCTTCAGAAGAAAGTTCCTACGTGGTGGTAGCTTCAATAGGCCTGCAATTTCTGCATTTCAATGACTTCTACAAACAGAAATAAGGAGACACATGCACATAAAGAAATCCAGAAGAGACTGTTTAATGTGTACATGTTGGATTCAATAATTTGTTGTAAACAAAGAAGACCCTGTCTCTATTGCCTGTATTCTGCAGTGAGCTAGCCAACACCACTGGAGATTTGGATTAGCATGAATCAGTATGTTTCTCATCTGCTTACTTGTATTCAAATTGCACTTTATTCTGTTACAATCCCTTTCTCGAGGTCAGGGTTTGGATGGAAAGACTGTTGGGCTGTTGCTGTTAAATAGAGAAATATCTCACTTTTTTTTTTGAGAGGAGGAAATAAATAGAAGCACAGCAGAGGGTTAATTTCAGGTGTCAGTCCTGCCACTGGCTGCCTGAGGGTAAATCTCTGTGGCTCCTTGGCTGGCAGAGGGTGCCTGTCTGATGAGTGTGCTGGTTTTTCTGTTCCTGCACCATAACTCTTGCATATTAAGGTGAAAAATAAATAAAAGTATGGAGAGGATTTGATATTTTGTTCCTCTGCTCTCTGCATGCAGCTCAGTGTCAGATCCACCCCTGAGTTCCCAGGAACTGGACTGCTGGGGGTGAAGCTGCAGAGGCACCTGCAGGGCCAGCTCAGCTCCAGCAGCCCTGAGAAGGGATCTTGCCTGCAGGTGCAGAGTTGGTATGAGATTATTGTTTGCACTCTTTTCCCAGATTCGTTTTGCATTGTTGGGTGGGAAGCTGAGAATAAAGGCTTGAGAAAATATTGCCAGGGCAAAAAGTCCCATCAGATCAGAGGTCCCTAAGCCTGCCATTGCTGTGGGTCTGAATAAATATCACAGGCCTGAGGTTTATGTGTACAACAGTGAACCAGAACAGCTGCTGAATCAACTGTTCCCCTGATAAATTGCTCTGCCACTGAAAGCTGGAGGTCACAAGGAAAAAGGAAATCGGAGCTCAGACTTTGGGAACAATGGGTTAGATCCTGTGCTGATATGGCCCCCTTCAGCTGAGGCAGAGGGGTTATGCTCCTTTCTGCCAAGCCAGGAACTGTGGACCTGTGGGGAAGGCTGGGGAGGGAGGTCTGAAGGACAGAGGTTGTGGTTTGGAGGGAAACCTGGATAAGGGTGAATATTGCAGTAGGGAGAGGCAGAAGAGATACTGCTGATGGGGCTGTGCCAAACGAGCATTACCTCCCCAGCAGGTAAGTGTGCTGTGCTGAAGAGCAGCCGCCAATCAATCCCTGACCCTTGAGATTAAATCAGAACGAATGCTCACAGCTGGGCTAATGAGCTATGCTTTTCTTGTATAGAAGCATAAAAGCTACTGCATCTAGCAACAAAATCAGAACTATCATACACTGAGAATCCATTTACTGGACATTGGTCAAAATCAGTGTATTTCTGTGGAGGTCTGCTGTGGTTCGGGTTGTACGGTGTACCTGTCGTAAAACTGCTATCACTCATCAGCCCGATATGGAATTAAGCATTTTTTAGAGCAAGTGCTCTCACATCCAGGTGTCACATTTTCATTTGCTTAGCTCTTGGTCTTGGAAGGTCGGTGGCCCCTGGTCCAGTGTGTGGATTTTGTGGACTGAGCAGAGGAATTATTTTGGTGAGCCTGAGTGTGCCTCTGAAAATAATGCACTGAAGCCCAACCAGAAGCTCTGGGCCTGCCCAGAGAAAGTATTGCACTAGAGTCTTTGGCCTTTCTTCTGCTAAATCAGATCAGATGGTCACAATGTTCACTACTGGATTTAGCATCCATGCATTTTCCATCGATATTTATGTATATCTTCCCTTTTCTTTGATCTGAAGGACATTTATGGGTGCAGTTGAACGCTGGCTTTAGAAACAACTATCCTTGCAAGCCCTGCCCTAGAACTACCAAGAATTAAGTACATTGCTTGTCTATTTTGGCATGGTATGGGCCTTTGCTTCTTGTCATTTCAAGGCGGCTGGTTGGGACCGTTTCTCTGCTAGACCATGTCCGTGAAGTCAGCTGCGTGGACGCCTCCAGTCTCAGGGAGCAGCCCACCTCACCAGTGAAATGCAGCGTGACGTCTCACAGCCTCCTCTGCCAAGCAATCACACTTGCACTGGTCCCTTGAGCAATTTCTTGAGAAAGGCTTCGTGGAGGTTTCACATGCGTAGCTGATGGGTCCAGCTGGATAAGGAGATTAGGGAGTGAGTTTGGCATAGTGATAGCAACGTGTAAAAATGAAACAGGATGCCATAGAAATATCATATAGGATAATTCCAGTTATCGGGTGTAAAGAACATTCTGCTTGCTTCTGATTGCTCGTATCTTCTATTTTTATCAGTTTCCTTCTGCTGGTCTTTGTTAACATTTCCTGGTGTAGCAGGTCTGACCCAGCCAACTGCAAATAAAGATAACACTGATAACTATGAAGTGAGGCGGGGGGGAACTCACTTCAGACTTGCACACTCGAGCTGCCTTTGACTGTGAAGTATTTTCCAGATGGACTACTTAATACTAGGGGTTTGATCTCTCATACTTGCAGCCCTAAGTATTTCTGCTGGGTATAATGAAAAGCCAGCTGCTACAAATGCAAGTTCTCCATGAGATGAGAAATAAGAACCAGGGTCTGAAGCTGGGAGGGGAGGGAAGGTTTTGCAGTGAAGGCAAAGGATGAGCTCTGAGTTTGGGCTTCCTATGGGAAGGTTGTGCACGACAGGCTACAGAGCGGCTACAGATCAGCAGAGTCTTGCTTCCCTGGGCTCTGTGCTGCCTGGATGTAAAACACTTCTAGCCACTGCTTAGAGAATATTTATCTCAACCTCAACACTGCACCCACACTTTCTTACAGCTAGAGCTGGCATCTGGCCATCTTAAAGCTGAGCTTGGGCCACCCGTACACCCTCTGTGTGACCCCATGCAGACGTATACTCAGGTAAACATACTCCCACTCCGGCAAGTGACTGCATGCTGCCAGAGAAGGGTAGCTGCGCCCTGCGCCCTGCTGCATGCTGCACCCTGCTCCATGCATGGCTGGGGAAGTCTTCTCTGGTAGAGGCATTGCAGATGATGTTCCTGCAACAGCTTTGCAGGCATAGTCCGAGAAGACATGCTTTAGGTTTGGGGGGCTGCAGCAGTCACAGAGTTGCCCAGAGTCTGGGCAACACAGACAGGTTTCCAGGGCAGGCAGGAAAGGGGAGAAGAGGGAGATCTCATCTGCCTGTGAGTCAGTGGCCACCTAGTGAAAAACATCCCTGGATCTTCTTCCTCCAAAGCTTGAGGACTGACTTTCCCCTCTGAGAGGTACGATGCAGAATCTTTTCTGCATTTGTGCCGTACCACCGTTATTTTTAAATACTTTATTTGTGTGGCTTTGTACCACACAACTTCCAGGTTAGCCTGCAACTGTACAAGACAGAATCTCTCAAAATATATACAGGACAGAGCCTGCTATACTGGGCTTTGGTTTTGCTTGAGACCCTTGTGCATTACCACCACATCGCTGTTAACAATGTAGGGTTTAAATTCAAAATGCCATTTCTGTATAATGCTGGCATTTCTGTATAATGTGATTTCTACTATAAAAACCATAAGTAGCCAGAGAGCAATACCTGTGCCTGAAGGTATGCTCATTATGCCAACCAGCAGCAAGGCTACTGACTAGAATAAGCCACAGCTGATGAAGCCAGGGACTTCAGCTATTGGGACTGGAGAAAAATAAACCTCTGACAGTCTCCCTGGCTATTTTATGTCTCCTGAGCAAAAGACTTTTAAAGTTTGGGCCAAAGAAAGTGCAACACTCACCTAATGAGTTTAAGATTCTACAATATCCCCAACAAGCAGGAAATCAGAAAACGTGAGCTCTGTGTGACGGTAATTACGTGGCAGGTTTGTTGCTGGCCTCTGGTCTAAGGCAAAGATGACGAGCGAGTGAACTAATCACACATTTCTAGGCACTCCTTGGCCAGTGAATGCTCTTTCTCCTATTACATGAAGTCAGAGATGGGTCCCGTGTCAGCCATCCTGCATGAGTCAGTGGTGATGACAAGGAAGCGGGACCTGTGTTTACAAGCCCTGGAGGATGCTCTGCAATACAGGCTGCAGCTTGGCTCACACCTTACGGCTCCAAAACTGTTATTACATAATCCAGAGCTATACAGAAAGGGATTTCAGAGCCTTTTTCAAGGAGTGAATGCAAAGAGACCTGGCTGACCTGAACCCTTAAGATCTCATGATATGTACTCTTACTTCTCTTGTGATCAGAATGTTCCTTTCTAGCCTTAAAAAATCTCATCAACAGAGTATCCCATGAGGGCTAGCTACCCAGCCGATGCCCTGTGCAGATCCACTGGGCTCCAGGTGGGCACAAGACCTTCCTCCCTTGCTAGGGGGACTACTACCCCACAGCTATTTCTCCCCTTTTTCCAGGCCCAGTGTAATTTCTGGGGGGGTGCAACAAGCCCCCGTGGGGCAGGTGCTGCTGGGGCTGCAGTGGAAAGCCGTGTGTGACGTGTACCCAAAGGCTGCAGCCGGGATTGCTGCACTTAACACTGGAGCCAAGCTTGCCCAGGGTATTGCAAACCCTGGGAGTTTATTTGAGGTGAGGAATTTGTTCCTGCCATTTTGATATTTTTCCAGATCTAGGTGTACCGAGAGATATCCCAGCACCCAGGTCTGGCCCTGGTTAATAGGGTGTAGAAAGGGGACGGGTGAGTGGGTGCCCATCAGGTAGTATCAACACTCTTTCTGTGAGCTTGTAAAACAGCTTAGGAGAAAAAAACATGAGAGACCATAAGCGCGGTTTTGTAATTCATGTTTTATTGCTTTGTACAAGTGAAAAAATAGGGGGAAAAGGAGAACTACAAGACTGAAAGGTAACGTGAAAGGCTACAGTGGGAGTCCACAACTGCCAGTGAAGGGTGACTTGTAGCCTGGTGGCACAGGAAAGCATTATGACTAAGGCACAGTGGTTCCCCTCTTTTTTAAATAAATAAACCGGCAGAGCTCAAAAAAAAAAAAAAGTGGAAGCCAGCTAATGCTGACAATCACCCTTGTCACAAATAACTATATTGAGGCTATAAAAATAAGGTGACCAGCAGGTGCCTAGACACAAAATAGCTGAAAACGCTTGGGGTAGAGGGGGAGCTGCAGGTGGGAGCCCTTTTGACAAGCTTAATGTTCAAAGGTTTTAATGTAATTAAAGGCCATTTTTGATGCAAGTTTAAACATTGTCAGCAATGCTGCACGGGCTTGCCCCTGGAGAACCAGCAAGCAAGAGCATTTGCACTTTTACAGTGGGAGGAAAATGCAAGTAATAAACAGACTGCGTGGTGAGATCCCAAAAGAGCAGTGCCCAAGCTGAGAAGTCAACATTTTTCCAGAGCCTGGCTTTGGTTTACACTCCTCTAGAGGAAAAAGTGACTCAGATAATTAAGCTGATGAAGACTTTTCCAAGCTGTTCAAGACACTGAAAACATGTATCTTGTCCTCAGCTTAATGGTGGGCACCATATAAAATCTTTTAAAAAATATCCTGCATTTTTAATTGTCCTAAGTATTCTGAGAACACAAACGTGGCTAGAATATTACTTTAATGAAAGTGCAGTGCTAAAGAAGTACCTATGCATAGAAAGGGGATGTGCTGTGACTTGTATCACTTGCCCGTCCAAATACATGGGTAGCTATCTTCCCTGCTCTGCCCTCGCCTTGCCTTTGAAGCGGCTGCTCTGCATGACTTTCTTTCAAGCCTTTCCCACTTCTTTTTCCTCTCCAGTAGCTAAAAATGGGATGTGTATCTGCAGAGCAGAAATAAAACCCCCCTCCTGTCCAGACCATTGCTCCTTTGATCCCAAGCAAGAAAACAGGCTTCAAGATGTCGAGGTTGCTCTTCTGAGTAACACAATGTCCAGGGGAGCCATACTTCTCCCTTTTAACAGAGACAGCTGATAGCTGCTGCTGCCGAAGCAGAGTTCAGCTGCTGCCTTCCCCCCGCGGCTCAGCAGACACGGCCCCCGAAGGAGGGAGTAAGGAGGCCAAGGGCAGGAGAACCTTGCTGGCACGGACCTGGCATTGGGTATTGCAATAGATAAACAGCCTTACTGAGGCAGGCTGCTCCTGGGAGGTGGAGGAACTGCTTGCAGGACTGGAGCATCTCTCTTATGAGGAAAGGCTGCAGGAGCTGGCTCTGTTTAGCCTGGAGAAGAGAAGACTGAGGGGGGATCTTACCAATGCTTACAAATGCCTTAAGGGCGGGTGTCAAGAGGATGGGGCCAGACTCTTCTCAGTAGTGCCCAGTGACAGGACAAGGGGCAACGGGCACAAACTGAAACATGGGAAGTTCCATCTGAATATGAGGAAAAACTTCTTTACTTTGAGGGTGGCAGAGTACTGGAACAGGCTGCCCAGGGAGGTTGTGGAGTCTCCTTCTCTGGAGATATTCGAAACCCACCTGGACACGACTCTGTGCAACATGCTCTAGAGGAACCTGCTTTGGCAGGGGGTTGGACTAAATGATCTCCAGAGGTCCCTTCCAACCCCAGCCATTCTGTGATTCTGTGATTTAAGTTAAGCGCACACAAAAGCTGTGTCAGTGATTAAATATCAGACACTTTGTGGAACTGCTCTTCACAGAGTGGAAATTCACTTTTCAACCAAGAGCTAGCACTTAGGTCTTGTGCAATAATTACATGTGATTGAAACTCTTGAAACATTACACACTTGCATGGCATAGACTCTGTGGGCTGCTGAATCTTTGTACAAGGGTGGATATTGCTGCCAGGATCAATCAACCCCTGCCCATGAGAAGGAAAACCAAAAGTAGCCGGCAAGACTGGTCTGGGGTACCTGCTAGGAATTAGGGACAGTCACTGAAAAATTTCCCTCCAAAGTCTGCATTTTTCCCCAGAAATGGTTTTCAGCAAAAAATGGGAATATTTTCCTAAAATTTTATCTCAAAGAGGTGCACGATTCTGAAAGAAATAGGTCATCCACAACATTGTACAATTCATCAAATTATTATTCTTTGCTGGACAAAAATGCAAACTAAATATTTCAGCTACTTTTTCTTGGAAGAAACTGGTCTTATTTGAAAATGCTTGCCTAAACCATATTTGGCTGTTAACGCCTCTAGCTTGTGTTTGATCCAATTTGCTTTTAATTACATAGACTACTGCAAGCATTCACACTGCCAACATCAACATTTGCTTTTTTTTGCTAGGTGAAGATGATGAGTCCATGATACTCCAGCTGTGTATCCCCCTCCTTGACCTTACAGTGGTTGCAACAAGCTACTGGTGGCTGGGCAATTTTGCAGCACCAGGGCCATCACAGACTCATCAGCTTCACCATCAGTTCATGGTTTTTTAGCCTGACTGAGGCCATCGTTTGCAGCTCTGCAGGTGGGCAAGCAGCTAACCTGGTTCATACCAGGTATTGTTCGGGCTGTCCCTGTGCAAAACGCAATCCTTTCTCCCCTTTTGCTAGGAAGACTTTGCCTCAGGAATCTGCGTGCTTGGCTGCTCCACAGCCAGCTGGTTTTCAAAGACACAGCACAGCTTGTAATTTTCTATAAGCTTGGCTTGAAAATACTCCCTGTCCTTCTTGTGCCAAATGTCTGTGGCAATGTAGGTGTTGTAGGGGTCACGGGAGTCCTCCAGCCTCCCGGCGCGGATGTTGGTCAGCATGACTCCCACTGTGAAGAAGCCAAAGAGGCCGATCATCAGCAGCACGTAGACGATTTCCAGGTCACTGCTGGCACTTCTGACCTGGGAAGGTGCAGAGCTATTCGTCTGCTCCAGGCAGTCTTGAAGCAGCTTGGCGAGGAGTGAATTCAGGGCTGTATCGTTAGACAGCACCAACATCTTGTTTTTCTTTACTGCACACTTCTTTCTTCCTTATTTGTAGTTTTTCTATAAAAGCATAAAAAACAGGGACATGCCAGATAAATCACCAGATAAAGATGCGATTCTCTCTGTCTCCCTTTACTGGTTCCCCTCCTCAGCGAGGAAGTTACCCTGGGGTCGGAGCAGAGGCAGGGCAGCTGGACCGTCCTGAAGGGACCTCTTCACCTGCTGTTTCCAAGCCAGGCCAGCTAGGCTGAGTCCATCCCCCATAAACACTTGCCTTGCAAACCCCCCTCAGTCCTCACAGACGGTCTGTTGTGGTGCACAGCTGCCCTGGCTGTTGGCCACTCACAGATACCTCACCCAGGCCTCCCGTGCTGCTATTTAAAGTCCATGACTTCTCCTCTGAGTCCCCACAGGCATGAGGAGTGTCTCACTCCCACTCTGCAGCAACTGCTTCTAGCTTTGAAGATTGCTATCATGGCTTCTCTTGGTCCTCTTTCCTCTACTTCCAGCTTAAGGATTAAATTCGGAAACAAAACTTCCATACTTGAAATCACTCAGTACCTCCAGCAAGCTCCTCCTGTCCACCCCTGTTGAGGAGTCTTGCCTTTCTTCTGTGGCTCTTATAATGGTATACACCATGGAAAACTAAGCAACCAAACATCTGGCAGGAATGTACCCCACACTGATTTAATGCAACTTCCCAGTTCTCATTTGCCCAAGGGGTGGGTACACAGGGAGTCTGTAGCAACTGCCTTCCCAGCAGTGGAAAGGAAAAGCATCTCCCTTCATCCTCCCTCCTACAGACTGGCAGTTCTCCCCCAGGTAGTTCATTGCTTTCTCCTCCAAATTAAATTGCTGTGCAACCAGTGTTTTATTTTCTGGTTAGGAGAACTTCCACTGGCATCACTGCAGGTCAGGAATAGGGCAGGAGAAGGTAACACCAAGAAGCACCTGAACGTCCAAGGCCTCCTAGCCATGGCACTCTGAATTGACGGTCTTACTTAAGAAGCTGAAGGGTCCTTTTCCCCTTTCCAATGTCAGCTGTAAATCATTTAATAAGAGCAATCTTATCTGCAGTCCCAAAGCCTCAGCAGCCAGGCAACATGACTGACAATCTCACTACAATGCCTAATTTAAACATCTCTAGAAAATTAAGACAACAGCCTCCCTCTGTTTTTGCCCTAGCACATCTGAATGAGGTACTGTTATTCAAGGTGACTTCTGTGACAGCAATCTTGTAATCACATAAGATGGCTGTCAGTGCTTTCTGCAGTTTTAAATCTGTGAGAGCAGGCCAGCATGTCAGCATAAGCTTCTCCAGCATATTTGCTTTTTGTTGATTTGGTTTTTTTTAGAGGTACTATATTGTAATAATTTATAATACATCAAGAATGAAATGAACCCTTGGGCAGAAAGCCACCAAAAGGCCTAGGCAGCCATGACATCCCTCTGTGAGGGTGACGTTAATGATACATAGATGTTGTGCAGGACCTCTGCACGGGAAGGAGTTTAGCTGTGCACACAGCCTCCAGCTGCCGTTAATGACACTGCAGTAGATGAGATGTATCTGGAGGCTTCTTTGAATTGTCTGCATCTCATTATGGCATAAATGCTGTAAAAGAAGATGCTGAGACAGAGGAAGCAAGAAGAGGACACTGATCTTATAACTTGCTGTTCCTCGTATGAAGGGCAGTTATTTACCCAGCGTGGTCTGAGCTACCAGGTGCCATTGGGGTCAAATAAAATACACCATTAACACGGACATGAATACGATCAAGCATACTCACATAAATTAATTGCTACTGCTGATTTTTGTCCACATGATTGCGTGTGCTGATTTTTAGTCCAAACCCTTTTGCTAGACCTCCCAGCTGTGCAGTCATGCATCTGGGGCCATGTCTCACTGAAAGTCAGACGTTCAGCCCAGGGTATAAATTCTATGGAGAAAGGCCTGTTCTCCTCATCATGCAATCCTGGGGTTCACGAGCGGCACCAGCCCACACCAGATGACATCAGACTCCTTCCCCTGGCAAGTGGGTGACCACTGGGAGCCCAGGTCAGGCTCCTGTGGGCTCAGACTCTACCCTGCTCCAAGAAAGCAGTTCCTGCCATGAGGTGCCTCGCCAGCAGGAAAAATGAGCACCCATGAGAGTATGCCTTGGTATTTTGGCTTTAAATAGAGCCAAGCCTGGGGGTGGCAGAGGGAGAAAACTGTACAAAACAATATTCTGATCCAATTTATTTCTTCAGTTGCATGAGTCAAAGCTACAGGAAATAACATCTTGGCAGTTTGGGCTTAATAGTTAAAATCTATTCACACTTCACAGCTGTGTTCAGATCCTTTAAGAAGGAAAGGAAGAGAAAAAGAAGTTTAAACCTTTATCTGAGATTACTCCTCCTAAACACGTAGAATGTGTCAACACTGTAAAATGTAAAACCATTTGCAAATCATCGCAATAACTTTCAGACAAAACAAAGAAGAATTTCACTGCATCTCTCAGCTTTTTCCGGAAAGACAGGCAATCATTTCTCATAATAATTATCAGTAGCACTGACAACGCTTCCGGTGCTGATGAATTGACATTTTGAGGCTGAGTATCCTCAGCTACCTCCCTATATTCTTTTGGGAGTTCTCTGAGGGTTGCAAGGTGTTGCCACTTCTGGGTTGCTTGTACGCTGACTGGGCTGGAAGCTGGCAGGGAGCTGCATGGCCCCATCTCCGTAACCACATCAGATGGCAATAACAGGAGATGTTAAGGGAGGGAGATGGCACACTCCTGTTCCCCAGGAAATCTCAGCAAGCCTAAAGGCTTCATCTGCCACTGCACAAGCCCTGTGCGACTCCACTGAAATCCGTACTGGGACCGGGTTAGAGCTGTAGTACACGGGACTGGGAAAAGACATCTGTGTCACTGGCCTATTCCATGACTGATGGTCTCATCTCACTGTCCCAAAAACTCTGTTTTGACCACAACCAGAGTGGTTTTCTGCTCTTCACCGTTCTCCCCAGATTACTGCTCATGGGCTGCAAATTTTGACCACTGCCCCAGTCCCCTCGTGGGGCTCCTCTGAGGAGCTCTGAGTGAAATCATGCCCAAAATCAGCATCCTAGTTTACCTGGGTTTCATCCTGGTAAACCAGGACCTCGCCAGGTCCCCGTCCCACACCATCCCAAAGGAGGTTTCCATGCATGCTGGGAGCTCACCCTTCCTACTGCTTTTGAGGGGGCAAGAACTGAGCAGTGAACTGTCTGTGTTAAAAATGACCTGGGGCAAAACTTAACAGTCCAGCAACTTTTTCACTGGCCAGGGATTCAGAGGGAATTCCCTAAGGTTGGCAGCAACCTGGACCACATCCTGCTCTTCGGTGCATTGCTGCTTCTCCATCCACTACACTAAACACAGGTGACAAAGATCTCCAAAGCAAAAGCGATGGGCTCAGTGCAGGTTGCTTCCCAACGTGTGGGTTTCCTGGCAGTGCAGGTGTACTGCTGGCATTGCCCAAGCTCATCTTCCATTAGGTGTCAACGATGAACTGAACCACTGCCCCATCAGCCATGGCCTGTGGTGCTGAGCAGCACCACTGGAGCTGGCCGTTGCTCATTGAGCCTTATCCCTTTCCTCTCTGCCACCTGCCTCTTGCCCTCTCTTTCTCATGCTGTGGATTTCTTGTGGGAGGTGGAGAGGGACCTCCTCTGAGTGATATCCTCACAGAGAGGGTGGGTTTAGGATGACAGGCAAGACACCACAGGTAGGTTTCCAGAGTTGAGGAATGGCCAAAAGCAGAACTCTAGGAGACAGACCTACACCATAAATGTCTCTATGTGGCCAGGTGGGTGTGGCCTACAGTTTCTACAGTCAGCAGAGGGACGAAAAGTGTCTGAAGACAGCTTAACCACCCCTTCCAAAGCATTTGAAAACATTGCTTATAAATGAACAGGTTCCCAGCAGGTGTAAAACCAGGCATTTGATCTAACTTCAGTGAAGATCCAAGGATCCTAGATAGCATTTGCTTTCTCAGTCTGCTGGCCCATATTGCTTGGGATGCCTTTAACCTGGACATTGCTCTACGCAAAAGTTTCCCCAGGGATGGACTTACACAGGTGAGCTGTTCCTTGCAGTGGTGACACGCCACTGGTGGGGAAAGAAACCAACACAAACCCACCATCCCCTTCCCTCATAAACCCCAAAGGCCCCTGTGTAGAGAAGGTTGAGTCCTACTCTGCTTATTCCCAAGCACTCCAGCGTCTATTCACACTGCTCAACCCTTCAACAACTCCCACCATCCCTAGAGGAGTACCTGCTGCTTCCACAAATCTCCATGGCTTGGGCAAGAGCCATGGGGCACAGCTGAGGGAAGGGAGACCTACTAGAGATGGAAAGCTGGTCTCTTGAAGCAAAAGTGAAACACAAAGAAACCTCTGGTGGCCACTTTGTTTATGGTGGTATCTTCCCTCAGGGGTGGAAGGAAAACTGGCCGAGCACCGACCCTGAGAGCCGCCTCCTGAAGGAGAGGGCTGAGGGGTCTCTGGCAGAGGGCATCTGTCAAGACTGCATTTTAACAGTTAACAGGAGGAATTAGGGAAGAAAGCTTTAAGCCACCAAAGCCCCTTGGTTTAAAAAGGCTGCACGTGATGGAAGGCTGTGATGGCCAAGCTCAGGGAAGACCCAGTTACTCCTGGAGCTATGAGGCAGGACACACTGTGGGACTGAAGGATGGAGATGTGTAGGCAAATGTGGATAGGCTCCACATGCATTGTGTCTATCTGCCTTTTCAGAAACTGTCCCTGAACATGGCTGAGGCCATGTCTCTCCATGTATGACCATGCAATGACAGACCTACTCTTAATCACTTGAACATCCAAATGCTTACAGCTATAGAGTGCTAGAGCTGCAAAGTGCAATTCCGTGAGACTGCCTGCATGATGGGGCACCTGACCCCTGTTTCAGTCTGAAGAGAGGCCGAGCAGAGCCACTGGAGAGCACGCTGTGCCTGTCTGGGTGTTGAGGCAGTCACACCCACCACTGCTGGGGAAGTAAGGCTGTGACGGGGATATCGCTGCAGAGCTGTAAATTGACATTTGAGTTCAAACAGAGCGATTTGCAGCTGCAGAGATCTTGTATTTAATGTAGCTTCTGTCCACATTACAAATGTCAGAACTGACGGACACCTGGCTGGTAGCCAACAAAGGCCAAGCAGAACGGGTCTGCCTGCTCGAAGGCAGGCTGGAGGCTGCTCTGTGAGCCTGGATGACGCTGCAAGTGGAGTGTACCCAACCCAACCCAACCTAGCTGGAGTTGCCAACTCCAGCACGGTCCTTTCTGCCCCAGTCTGAGTTGGGCTCATTTCCAGCAACAGCTTCAGTGAAGCACACACTGCGGGATGTTGTTGGGTCCCAGTCGATCACTGGGGCTTAAAAAGAAAAGAGGCAACTTTCTGTCATGTAAAGTACCTAGGGGATGTGATACTCAGCTTTGGAGTTCAATGGAAATTTTGTCCTCGAGCATCAGGTGGACAAACTTATTTGCTTTGGTTAGCTGTACTTTTCTTCCCTGCTGAGGTTAAAATGTGGTATTTTTCATGTAGACAGAGATGCATGTTAAATGACAGATGCTCATTTACTATTACAATTTTCTCAGCTCTCACAAACTGTATTCTAATTTATACCAAGCAAACGTCTCCAACAATCTCTCTCTCATAGTGCTGCCAAAAGCATCAGTAACCAAGCACGAGAAACCAAGGGAGTCTAGAGGGATACGTACCTTTAGAAAATACATAGCTCTAGCAACTTCTAATGAACTGATGACACACAAAAAAAGCTTGTGCTGTGCTAGTAGCAAAAGTTAGCACAGCACATTGCCCACCTCCCCACATTTTCTGCCAAAGACATGCTTCTCCACCACCATAAAGCAATGGACCTACTGACCTCTCTGGCTTGTTTCCCTGGATGTTCGTTACAGGGATGAATAGGTCAGAAAACTTTCTGGTGGCCAGAGCATTGCACAAGGTAAACCCTTTTCCTCCCTTCGGCTCCTGGAAATTTTGCAACAGTGCAGCATCCAGGACGCTGCGATCCTAATAGAGATGGGACAACAGCGCAGCCCCGAAGCAAGCAGGGCTGTACAGATACGTTTGCAGTTATACGCAAGATGCACACACCTTCCACAGCCCCCACCTTTCTCTAGCAAATCTGTAGCCTCTCTCAACCACTCCTAGGGCCATCCACCCCTACCCACCTGAGCAGCACTTCAGGTCCTTGTACCGCTTTAAAAAGCAACACTCATGCAGTGAGGTACACTCATTTCTTCCCAAAAGCACCAGTTTTGGCTGATCACAAGATAGTTCTCTTACACATGCTGTATATGTATCATACTATTTTGAAGTGGAAAATCCAGTAATCTCCCCAAACAATATGCAGCCAAGTTTATCCTTTCAGATGCAGCTGCCGTAGGCTCGCACCCAAACCAAAAGAGCAGGTAAGCACTGGCATGGCTGTAACAGCAAAAAAAACCTGGCAGGCAGAGCCCAGCTGCCTCTTCTCCTCCATCCATTTAGCTCTGTGGCTCTGCAGCCTCCCAGTTCTCCGCTGTCCCCCCGCGCTTGACCCCAGCCCCTCTGCGCCCAGTGTCGGTACAGACCTGGCAGCAAAGCACGGTTGGGTGCAGGGCTCCAGCTCCTCCTGGGGAAAGAGAATTCGGGAGATGTGAGCCCTGGAAAGCCCCTGGGGTAACACCGCTGGGGTGTGAGCAGGCAGAGGCTGGCTCCTGCAGGGACAGCAGCCCGGCTGTCACTGTCCCTGGTGCCCGTGATCAGTGCAAAAGGTGAGGCAAGCAGGAAACCACCCGGACTCAGCAGGCTGGGGGAGGGTAGGAGCCCGTGGCGTGGCGTGGTGTGGGTGCCGTCGGCCAGCCTCCCGCTGCGGGCTGCAGGTGCTGGCTCCAGCCCTGGGCACACAGGTGGGAAGTGCTGAGGGACCACGCGGGCAGCTCTGTGCTGGGCTCCTGCGGGTGCTGCAGGCCCCGGCACTGCGGGGTGCAGGCAGGGCAGCACAAGGTGAGCGGGAGGAGGATGCCAGGGTGTCGGGGCATCGCCAGTCCTGCTGCCCCAGCTGGGTTCCCCGGCTCACCCCACCTGGGCTGCCCGTGCACCCTGACACTCGCCTCCTCACTGCCCTGCATGCTCACATACACCATGCCCCAGGTGTCCTTGGGTCTTGACAAGGGACCAAAGCTGTGCAGGTGGGCACATATGGAGGCATTTTTAGAAACAGCAATAGTGTCAGCAAAATCCCCTGGGATTAGGAGCTGTTACGATGTAAGGTGAGGTCCATCTTCCAGTGATGTTGCAGCCTTTGGGGTGTGAGGAAGAAGGGGGGAGCCATTTCCAGCTCTGCTGCTCAAACCCAACATGAACAGCTCACTATGGGGCGCACTGGCTAAACCCATTCCCCCCCCCCGCAAAAAAAAAAAAACAAAACCTAAAAACCTATTTTCCATTTGAGAAAGAAGTGTCTGTAGTCACCAGTTAGTTAGCCAAAGGGAGGGTTCATTAATGCCCACCTGGAACCTATAAAATGAATTTTTTAGCTTTGCAAGGCAGCTGCGTTTAAACTCATTCAGAGAGTGCTAGTGATGTGGGATAACGTGCCTTCAGCATCCCTGGGGCCGTGGCAGACCCACACTGGTTCGTGGTGTGGCCCTGGGCAGTTCCCTGCCCCAGACTCTCAACAGCCCGCAGCAAGCAGGGACGGGTATGGCTCGCTCCTCCTCGGCTGATGCTCCTTGGCTTTACCAGGGGCTGTTGCTAGGACAGCTGCCAGAGAGGAGAATTTAGACGGTGATTGAGGTATTGAAATGAATGGATGAAAACAATATCTTGATATTTTCTTGCATGCCCACTTTCAGGAGCTTTATTCTGTGTTTTCAATGGGGTGGGGGATGAATCCTGTGTTTTCACTGCCTGTGACATTGCTGCATCCAAATGAGGGGGCAGGCTGTTAACAAAACAGGATAATTTCCCAGGCTGGCTCTATGCAGGGAGATACCTACAACAGCAGACTTCACCGGAGGAGGGGGTGGGCAGTGCCAGCAACTGTCCCTGAGCTATGCTCAAAGCCCTGGAAAAATCTGGCTCGCTTCTGGTCCAGCTCCTGCGTGCTGCTGGGGGCTCAGTTTCTCTCCTCCAGGGCAGCAAAATTAAGTTTTGCTTTGCTTCTGGGAAGCCTCGAGGTAGATCTGATACTTCTTGCTTTCATGCACCCTCTAGCACCCCCAGAGCATCCCCCTTTGAGATCTTTTAGTTGCATTTTAATGCCTGACATGAGGGACAGTGCTTGTAGGGCCAAGGAAGATGGAGAAGTTGAAGGGATGGCCCTCTGAACTTGAGCCACAAAGATAGTGAAGAGTTTAGAGGGGAAGCCGTACGAGGAGCAGCTGAAGTCACTAGGTCTGTTCAGCCTGGAGAAGAGAAGACTGAGGGGAGACCTCATTGCGGTCTACAACTTCCTCACAAGGGGAAGTGGAGGAGTAGGCGCTGACTGCTTCACCCTGGCGACCAGTGACAGAACTCGAGGGAATGGCAGGAAGATATGCCAGGGGAGGTTTAGGTTGGATATTAGGAAAAGGTTCTTCACCCAGAGGGTGGTGGAGCACTGGAATAGGCTCCCCAGGGGAGCAGTCATGGCGCCAAGCCTGACAGCATTCAAGAAGCGTTTGGACAATGCCCTCAGACACATGGTGTGAATTCTGGGGTTGTCCTAGGCTGGTACAGGAGTTGGACTCGATGATCCTTGTGGGTCCCTTCCAGCTCAGGACATTCTATGATTCTAAATTCAGAGGAGGAGTTGGTGACAGCATGGGACTGCTCTCCCAGCACTGGGGAAACTGTTTCCCTTCCTCAGGAGACCAGTGGCACCAGCCTGAGGCCAACCATGGCCACCAAAATACCAGAATAAAAAGAAATATTGTGCCCGGGTGTGTGATCTCATCCAAATCACAGAAGGGTGACCTGAGAGTTTAACTGAACACTAGAGCTTTACCGGGAAAAGATGCTGCTGTAAGGATGGGCTGTGGCTAGTTAGGAAAACAGTGCACTGCTTGATAAATAAATTGATTTATCTTCTGGCAATGCAGAAGGATCAAAAATAGGGTTACGGCAGCAAAGGCTTGCGCTCCACTCTGCTTCAGGGCAGCTTGAGCATGCTGAAAGGTGCTGCCTCAAGCCTGGAGAGGGTTCAAAAGGGGATGAGGGAGGAGGAGGAAGAGGAAGAGCATGGAAGGAGAGCTTGCATGGTCAGTGACAGCAGAGAATGAGCAGTCACGCCCTGTTTCCTCCTCATGGGAGAAATCTGGGACAAAATTAGATCATATCACTTCCTTGCCCAGCCTTCCTCTTCCCATGGCTGAATATCCAGGAAGGTGTTGGGAAAGAGGAGCACTGCTTTGGTGTGGACCCGGCAGCCATGCCCCTCCTTTGGGAGAGAGGCAGGCATGGGGAGGGAACCATTGGGACATGAAGCAGGCTGGGCAACAGTACCCAAGGAAGGCACTTTGAGCCAAGGCTTAGCAGCAGCGGCCCCATTTCTTGTCACCTGCCCAAGGCAGGGCTCTCTGCTGGCATGAAGGACAGTAGGCCATGGAGAGCTCCTGAGCCATGCTGGGCAGTATCACCAAACCCAAGCTGGGGCACCATTGCCAAACCGACGCTGAAACAGTCAAGCAGCCTTTCCCTGGGGAAGGCAGGAGCCTGTCATGGGGATTAGCAGCCAGTGGGTGACAAGCCCCATGGCCACCACCAGGGCAGGTGAAGAGTGGTGTGTCAACCTACCATCCCAAGTGCAGCAGGGAGGTTACCAACCCAATAAGGGATGCAATGGCTGCCTGGTAGGGAATGAACCCCTTCTGCAGGGGGATGAGGAATGAACTTCCCTGCAACCCTGTAGAAACACCATTGCACCTCTGGGATTTGCTTTATTCTTGTTTTATCACAGAAAATTGATATTCGCAGTCATATTCCTAAAATCAGCGTAAGATCTGTGAACAGGATCCCACTGGCCAACATCCTGCAATGGGGAAGAAAAATGCGAGTACAGTGACTAACCCCTGCTTTCCCTCACCCCATAGCCTCCTCGCACCACTGAGCACTGGGACAACCTCCAGTGAAACTGCTCCAGTTGATGCAGCTCCAGAGGGGGCTAAGCCTTGGAGCTGGGCATACCAAAGCAAGGATTATTTTTAAGAGCTCTCAGGGTCTGTGTGGGACCTCACTTCCCCCGCCATCACACCAGCATGGCTCCATTGCAGCCAAGAGGAAGATTGTGTCTTCATTAGGCAAGAGCAGATTCTTTTTTGTTTTAGAAGCATCTGTGTAACTTCTGTTTGACTTTGGTAGGACCTGAGAGGGCATCTGACAGGAGATTATTTTTCTATATAGCAATGTCAATATACAAAGGCTAGGCTCAAAGCCACAAAACCACTCCAGGAAAGCAGTTTCTTTGCCCTCCCAGCTCTGTCAGTAGTCGAAAGTTTCATTTTATTCAGTACAATGATGACATGTAGAATGATGGGATCCTTCAGAAAGCAAATGCAGGTTTTCTCTGGAAGGTGAGAGTTTACAGATCTCTTGAAACTATACTCCTGGTGGAGGTCTTTTGTTTTTAAATTGGTCTTAGTGTTGTTTTGAGGAAAGAAGTACTGAAGTAGGTATGGAGAGTAGAAAATACAGTTTACTCTTTCAATGAATTGTTGCTCTTTCTTAGAAAGGTTACT
Source organism: Nyctibius grandis (assembly GCF_013368605.1). Lineage (NCBI taxonomy): Eukaryota > Metazoa > Chordata > Aves > Nyctibiiformes > Nyctibiidae > Nyctibius > Nyctibius grandis. The sequence continues at coordinate 20,590,355 of NC_090659.1, forward strand.
GCTGTGGCTCTTGCACATAAATAGATGAAGTCTAACATATTTCTGTCCAGGAGATCGTTATCTTTGGCACTTTCCCTTACATATCATGTTAATCCTTCATAATCAAGTGAAATCATCAGGAAGTTATGCAAACCCTTACTTGCAGAGTTTTGTTGTGCTCCTGAGGAAGAAAGGAAAGGGCTGCTCAGGGCAGCCCAAGGGGAGGAAGAAATAACCCAGAAGGTGCCTTTGGTCTCCTCTGGTCCCACAGTGACCTGATCTGGGCTCAGCTCATGGCAGGCACCAGGCTGCAGCTGCCTGTTCACCTCTGCCTCCTTAGGCCAAGCTGAGGGGAGAGGGGAACAAATGGGGCTTCGAGCCCTTCTCCAGCTCTATCCCCCATCCCAAGAATGACTTCCCACCAAATTGCTCTATCGCTAAAGGTCTCGGCCAGCCCCTTTGGGACGTGACCTCCAGCTGAACCCAAATGCTGTAGAAGTGACTTTGGATTTGGGGGTTATCCAAATCATCTTACAAAGGATGGGCTTTCAGGAAAACCACAGCACTGGCTTTCTGCAAATGAAGCTTAAGCCAGATGACAGTCAAAAATAAAAGTACTCAGAATCACACAACATTTAGCAAACCTGGCCAAGAGGGTGACACTAATTCACTTGCTGATATCCCAGCACTAATGCAAGCACATCCAAGTCCTAAAAGCAAGGATGTGGACCGCCTGCTCCGCTACATTTGCACAACCTCTGCTATTACACAACTGCAAAATAAAGGTTCACTTGGTTGCAGCAGCAGGAGTGATGCCACAGGTCAGAGCTGCAGCAAAGTTGGCAGATCTGTGTGGATTGACACCAGCTGGGGAAATTGACTTGCCACTTGCAGCCTGCCCGTGAAATACAACTTAGACCGTAAAAACCTGCAATGTTAAATTAAAAATGTGCTGACACCTGCAGTGTTTGGAAAAGACACTGGATGGAGACACTTCTGACCCCCATAACAAGGTTAAATGCAATTCCGTTACTGAAGAGTAGTTCATAGATGCCGGCAGAGGTGCAAAGGCTGGAGTGTTGTATTTTTATGATGATGATTCAGATGAGTCATCCCAAATCAGCAAGCACTCATTGCTTTAATGACCAGACAGGGGAAATTCATTTTAGCAGTGACTGATGCTGTCGTTTATTCTTCTGACCATTCACCAGGCATCGTGGGAAGGCTATACCATTAGCTACAAATTCACATCCACTCTGGACTACGTCTCCTGAGACGAAGCTATGGTTATCAGCTCCTGCAGTACCTGTACTGTGGCTCCTGCCCCTTTCCAGTAGCAGCTTTTCATGTGATCTGCAGCATGGTGCCTGTGAGGAAAGAACCAACTCCTTTTCTCACCACCATGCAGCACAGCTCTACTGTCCCCACTGCTCGATCCCCTGAGCACTGCTGCAAACACACGTGGAAAGCAGCATGATTACCTAACAATAAGCAGAACCTCATTAAAAAAAAAAAATCACAGTCATGCTCCACGGGTACATGGAGACGGCCATAAAATACCCGGACACATTCCTGCTGGCTAGCAGTGCTGTTTCACAATTGCCCCGGTCTTGCTGGGAAATGAGGGCTCCCTGGGACAGGAGCACAGTAATCACGTTAAATGGTCTCGACTCAGTGCTGGGTGCACAGGTGACCACAGCTCAATAGCCACCAGCAGCACTGGCCCTTGGCACCCAGCAGCGGGGCACATTGCTCACAAAACATTCAATTCCCTTTTTTAACAAATGATGGTTCATATTTTTCCTCAAATGGGTAGAGTCTGGTAAGTAAATAACAGGATTTTTTTTTTTCTTTACCGGCCACACTCCCCTACAAACATTCAGTCCTGTGAAAAGATTTTTTTAAACATGCTGTTTACATGGGTAACAACCCCCCAACCCTGAAGCCAGCCGAAGGAGAGGAGGCCAAGTTCTGCCCCAAGCAGCAGTCCAGGAGCCCAGGTCATGTCAGAGCCACCACATTTCTTCCTTCCTGCTCCCAGGAGGAGAGAGCCTGCCTGTGGGCATTGCTGCTCCTGTCTCCAGATTAAAAAGCCACAAGAATGAAGGGGAGGAATAACTATCACATGTTTCCTTGAGAAGGAGTGGTGATACAGGCAGCTTTTTTGCTCTAAGGGATGCTTGGACAGGTTTTTCCACTTTTCCCCAGCTTTGTTCCATGCATGGATAAATCAGGATCCAAGTCTGCTCTGGAGCATCTACCCCCTCATCCGAAGCTGGCTCAGGCACATGCGCTGCCCTGGGCTGCACTAACAGTGGTACCCACGTGGCTGACAGCGTCCCTGCCCCAGTACGCATCCTGCACCCACACGCGTCCTCCACGCACCGGTCATGGGGCACTTTATGCCGGCAGGCGGTCGCTGCCCAGGGGCTGGTTCCCCACTCCAGTTAGGGCATAGATGCTGTCTAAAAGGTCTGCAAAGGCATGACCATTCATTTCTGACAGAGAGGCATTTGTTCCTCCAGAGGAGCGTGTCAGCATGTGCCAAAGTGAGGGAAGACACAGCACAGAGAGGAAGCCAGGCGTTTCCCAGCGGTGCCTCGCAAAGAGCAGCTCCATTGCTGATCTGCAGATCAGGCCAGCCTGCCCTGCGCTCTGCCCTTGTTGATACCGTCAGCTCCTCACCCGTCGAGAGCATTAGGGCAGCAAGCCAGAAACAGCCGAGGGGACACAGCGTTGCCTCTCTGCCCATCTCCTCTCTGCACGTATCTGTCAGAGGAGATGTTTGGGGCTCTGCTCTGCAGAATGCCCATTTTCAGCTCAGGCTGACAGCCTGTCATGGGCAACATGTCTCTGACCCTGCAAGCACTGATGGTGGGAGACCCCATCCTGCCACCAAGATGATATCCCATGAGATGTCCAACACATGCATACAGGCAGGGATTTCTTTGTTTCACTCTGCACCCCTTTGGGAAATCAAATAAAATAAAAATTCCTCTGCAGAGATCGTTTGGTTTTGCCTCTTTCATAATATTCTGTTCCTTAAAATACTGGGTTGGGACTGAGAACCCCTTAACACTTCAAAGGTTTCCTAGATGATCTTGGCATGTTGCCCAAACCCATCCAAAATTGCAATTTAAAAAAAAAGAACGTTAGTTGCTGCCTAACCACTCAGGCCAGGTGCCCAGCCTAACCTGCTTGTTTGTGCCCAGTTTGTTTGTGCTCTGGCAGGGGCATGTGCACATACCCAGAACAGCCCACAGCAGTTCCGTGCCTTGATCCTGCCAGCCCCAGCTGCACCCTGCTTGTGTCCCTGGCAGCATTCCTCAGAGCCATGCATACATCTGAGCTCCCATCCCATGTCTTCCATGTGACCACTAGCCCACCATGCGCGAGGATGCCTGGGAGAGACAGCAATGCCGCTGCCCTGACCTGCATCACTCAAAGTCTTAGAGATGCAGGAGGACCTGGGGCAGGTGTCTCCTTGGCCCAAAGCATTACAAGCCTTTGCCACCCACCTCCTAAGACATGGCCCCACAGAGCAGGCTGCCGCTCTTGCCACACATGTGGGAAGTTCTGCTCCTGAGGATAGGTCACGTAATCCCCCTGGCTCCACAGGGAAGCAAAGAGGGTCTCCTACTCTGCAAGCTGTGGATGAGGAAGCTGTCCTGGGAGACGAGAGACTTGAATTCCAGCATTTGCCTCAATTTTTGCACTCAGCAGAGTGACGTAAGTCTGAGCTGCTGTGGAGCTGCTGAGGCACACCCAGACCAGCCTGCAAGGTGCTGCCCTGGAAAGCAGGTGATACGGTTGGCAACTTTTTGAGGATGCAACTAAATCCTTATCTTTCATTACCTATATAATTGCTTTAACCTTTTGATGCCATCACCAGCAAGTTAAATGCAAGCAGCCAAAACCAAGTTTTACGAGAAGTTCAATCCTACCCAGCCTGTGTTAGGTGTATCCCACAAACTCCTGTTGGGCTGTACACATACCTTCAGGATTTAGGCAGAGGAAGGATGAATGAGATTCTGGATCCCAAGCTCAGAGATATTCTTCCCAGGAGCGAGTCTCCTGGCCTGCTCCTGCAGCACTCCTCAGGAAGATACTGAACATGGCTGGGCACCTCCAGGGCTCAGCAGGAGCCAGGCAACGCTTGCTTGGATCACCGTGCTTGGAGCACACTGGAAGGCCAAGCTATGTTCTCTACCGCTATGGAAGAAGGTAAGGATGAGCATCATGGAGGTCTGCACTGTCTGTGCACAGCCAGAAGGAGCCACCTGCTCAAGAGTCTCTGCACACTTTTTCCCCAGGTTGTCTAAGGGGGCTTAGGTACTTGTTTGTTGTCATGGTTTACAAAACGGTGAGGCTACATGCATCTTTCAAAAGGAAGGATTATCTTGAGCAAAGTACAGCTAAAACTGCACTTCAGACATATTTTGAGGGAGGATTTAAAGATGCTGTCTGAAGATCCCACTTAAACCAGGTGGAATTACAAAGCTATATACTCACAAAAATAGAACATTATGAGAAAAGAGCCTATGAAAACAGCACAGCGGAAAAGCACCGCAGACACCTCCATACTTTGATACTGGGGTCATGCTCACTGATTAGTGAGTGGAAAATACTGTAAACTTTCTCCTCCTTTGCAGTATACAGAAGTCGAAATCCATGTCAGATTCCATTAAGAAATCAAAATTACATTTTTCCAAAGAGGGCACACACAGAGTGCATGTTTCATGATGTACCAAGTACCAAATGAGAACATATGACTGAGCAGGATTCATTGTCACTTGTTCCTCCCAATCACGTAAGGAAAAGATAGTACAAATAAAAAACCAAAACCCCACTCCCTGCTTATGTCTAAGGTTATATCTACAACTCACTGTGCAACCTCTGCTGCTGCTGCAGCAGTAAGCTGGAGGTTGTCAGGTATCATGCAATACCCATCACGACCTGAGCTTAGCACCCAAAAGGTCGCAGCATATCCGTGCTGCAGGAGAGCGGTCAGTGGTTTGTGCCCCTTCTCCCTATGGCATGGCAGCACCCCTGGTCGAGAGAGGCATTCCCAGACGATCCTCCTCTTCACTACCCCATCCCTTCGTGGTGCCCAGCTCCCATTCTCTCGGGGCAGAAAATGTGGGCCTGACAAACCACAGTCCTGACCCAATCAGAGGGCAAAACTCAAAGGTGATATTCACAAAGCACACCTAATCAAACTAGATCCCTCAGTACTGAAGAGCCCACAGCCATTAAATGATAGGATCTCCAAAAAAACCCCCACCCCAACCCCCCAAAACCTGTGTGGGCAGCAGAGGGTTTGTACTGGCAGTAACCCATGAAGAGCCATGGTATCAGGCAGGAAGGGCTTTTGGAAGCCACCACAGCATCACCACATTGTTGGAGGTTTTTTCATCCTCCCAGTGTTTACAGTATTGAAAACTTAACAGGTTTGCGTTGTTCTCCTTTGGCAGTATGTTGCTTAAGCAAAAACAACATTGAACCTTTGGCTTTTCCTCCACTGAATCCAACGACCTCAGAGAGCATTGTATACCCACATTTTTATCAGCAGATCTCCCAATACACTGAGAAGCAGAGATGCTTTATGCTCAGAAACCATTTTCACCGGCAGCATTGCCAGAAAAAAGAAACATCAAAGATGCCCTAATGGAACAGAAGGAGCAAGCTGTCCAAATGCCCCCTCTAATCTCCCAGTAATTTGCACTAAATTGCTAGGTAAGGTTGGGAGAGGAGAGCCCTCCATGCTCTAGGAAGGATGTTCTCAAAAATGCACCCATTCAGGAGAAAAGCCAGATCATGAGGCAAGGGAAACCTTGTATCCTGAGAAGCAAAAGTGAAAAATATCTTTCCATTAATTTAGCTAAAATAATGAAAGCTATATGCTCTCTCTCTCACCCATGCAACCTACAGCTTCCTGTGCTTGCATAAGGTCCAACTTTGGTGGTGTTATCAAGAAAGTCTTTCAGAGGCAGCACTAGTCCTGATTTTTTTTTCTCTCTTTTTTTTTCTGCTAAAGCAGTTGCATGTTTTACAGTGAGGCACAGATAAGCTTTTCTCCAGAAGCAGACGCACGTATCTTCCTACTGGGCTGTTTTTCCCCTTGAGCAAACACCAGATGGGAGCAGTATGAGCAAATTGCCACCCTTTAGAAACCTCTGAGATCCTTTGTGGTTTTGGTCCGCTGACCCTCGGCGGAGCGGGAGGGCCAGGGCTGCCCCTTGGATGCACTTTTTCTAGACTTGCAGCTACGCCCCTGCAGCCTTCACCGAAGCGCTGGCACAGATTGTCACTGTACTGAGCATCTCATCCCTCCTCATCCCAATTTTGCATGTATTTAACCACATTAGCATGAGTAAATTTTCTCTGAAGTTTAGTGTAAGGAAAGTCAGACCTCGCCTATCGCTCTGAGGGTGCAGCCAGAGCTTTTGCAGTTGCTCCCAAAATACCTTCCTGAGCAGAAGCAGAGGAGCCAGATCAGCCTGGCAAGGACAAGGCAGTGAAGCAGGTCTCTTCATCACCGCACCCCAAAAGCTCGGCCAGCACAAAGCCTGGCTGCTGTCATCCCAACAAGGGTCTGAGCAACAGAAACAGGTAGCTCTTCCTCTCTGGCATCTGTCCTGCCCTCCTCTGCCTCAGTGAGTGCTGAGCACAGCCTGACCCTCTGGCCATCCTGGCACCCTGCAGCCCGTCGGTACCTCTCAGGCTGTGGCTCCGACTTCCTCGTCCCTGCGATTTGGAAGTGGTGATCAAGAAAACTGCCTGCGGCTCAATCCTTCTGTGGGTCAAGGAGGAAAGGCTTTCTCTATTTCTAAGCTAAACCAGACACCAAAGGCAAGCGTGAGCTACATCACCTGTATTTTCTTCAACAGAAGTGATTCCACAGGGCCCAGAATATTAGATAACTGCTTGGCCTATATAACAACTTGTTCGTAGCTTTATAAACCAAAGGGTGAGATCATTCCTTGGTTAGTACACATAGGTTAGCTTTCTTCTCTGATCACAACCAAGAAGAAGGATATGAAATCCTGGGGCTTAAGAACAGAAAGTACAGAAAAGTCAGCCTAAGAGTGGTTTTACTCCACCTGCAGCCAGCGTTTTCTGCCAGGTTCCTCTATGCTTTAACACACATATTTCATCAGAGGCAAAGCAAAAGGGCGTGGGCTGACTCAGAGGACATAAATATCAGACAGGGCACTCAGCATCTGAAATGCCTTGAAGCAAAGGTACAAGCTGTGATTCTTTTCTTCCAGGAAACGTTGACCAGGTCCTACATGCAAACAGCCATAACTGGTCAATTCCATTTAACCCAATACTTCGAGTGGCCAGAGCACATGTTTAGGGAACACTGGTAAGAAACCAGTGTCAGGCCAAGCAGCCTTCGGCGCAGCCTCTCAGCTACCAGCAGCCACGGCTGCAGTAAGCACTCCTTGCACAGCACCACGTTTTTAGACAATTCCCTGTGTCTTGCTGAAATTAGAGACAATAGTGATCTGTGTGAATTAAGAACACACTAAAACGATTGAGGCACTTCCCTAACCAAAAATATGCGTAGAAAAACAAACACAGAGGCAGCATTGGATAAGCATAACTCTGGTTGGGAGTTTCAGCTTTGTCGTGGCACCGAGCCCTCTCATTCAGTATCATACAGTACCTCTGGACCATAAAGGCATTGAAAATGAGAAGGCCATGACCATGGATTTTTTCTACTACTGTTGCGGCTGGTGCTGATTTCAGATCCATCCCATACAGCATCTCACATCATGCCCATCCCTGCCACACCTGAGCACCGTCTGCTGTGCTAACACGGCTGAACCCAGCTTGTTCTCTGGTCTGGAGGAGAAATGTGCTGCAGACAACTAAGCAGCAGGTGTCCTCTCAACTCCTGGACAAGAAATCCCAGTTTTACCAAAAATCACTAATTCTCCTTTTCAAATAAAATCGGCTCTTGTTTAACACCTTCCTGGAGCTAGTGTCCCAAGCTGCCTGCAGACTGCACAAGTGCATGCCAGCAATGCGTGGGGGTTAGGAGCTGGCTGTGCTGGCCTGGGGGGAAGCAGCCTACCTGCAAGCATGAGGCTTAACTAGACTTGCCTTGGGCTGAGGTTATGCAAATTCAATTAATCAGCACTTAAGTCCTTACCTCAGAGCAGGGCCTGCAACACCGAGGTGAGGAGGAGAGCAGCAGAATAAAGCTTAACACACAGGGTCTACTGCTGGGCTACTCTGTTCTTCAAGGCAAGTCCTTCTCTGCCTTATCTATATCAGCATCATGTGTTAACTGCAACTTCCTTGCCGCAGAGACCTCATCTCTCACTTACCTAGAAAACTCCTCACAGAGTTTAGGCGTGATGTAATTAGAGGCAATGATGATAACAATTGATTTTGAAGTTATCATCCGTCTTCAGTGCGTTTAATGAATGACAGAGACAGAGTCTCCCAGAAGTGCCAGAGGCTGTAGCTCCACCTAATGACATTGCTAAAAGTGAACCTCAAACGCATGCTGAAAGAGATTAATTGTGGTTAGATAGGCTGTCAACTCTCTCATCAAACTTTTATTGCCAGTTGTCTGGAGCCATGAGTCCGGAAAAAGGCAGAGCTGGAGAATATATAAGCTAATGGCTTACATGGCTAGTAGTCAAAGACAGGTAATATTGAAGCTTAGCCCAAGAGTTTCATGGTGGTCCACTGAAATAAATGCCTTGATGATTCACAATATCTATACTGCCAGCCTTAAAACCCAGCCCCTCAGCGTATTGTCCTTTTTTTTTTTGTGCAGACATGAAAGAAAGAAAGGGAGACAGAGATGTATCAAATGTGTGAGTTCAGCAGAAAGCTCAGGAGAAGGAACCAGCTCTGAAGTTCTGCTCTCCACCGCGCTCCCCAGCCCTGCCCACCGGGGATGCTGCTCGCTCAGCTCCCTCGCTCTGTGCTCCTCCTCTTCCCCTGGGCTTTTTATATGTGTATTTATATACACACATATATGCTTTAAATGTGCACACATGGACCCTTTCTCCACACACACTGCATATTTTCGTTACTTCAGGCATTTCTTTTCCTTGTAGGCAAACAAGCCTCCTTAGTTTTTTGAATTCCCACCCACGCAAAACAATGGGCTAGACACGGAGTGAAACTGTCCCTACTTAAATGAGGCCGTCACGCATTCCTCTTGCTTTAAATAAGGGACTATTGCTAAACTCATAATTTCCATTCTTTCTTGGTCAACAAGCAAGGCTGAAGCCCGTGCTGGTTCTCAGTCGGGGCTGAAAAAGCAACCCCTGTGGCACGTACTTTCTTTGTTGCCTGCGATAAGCCACACTCAGTCGCAGTCCAGGGGTAACACCACCACAAGCAAACAGTGAGATGACCTTAATCACAATCTTTGTAGAAGGGTTGGACTTTATTATCGAGATGTTTTAACAAACTACTCTACTGTCCTGCTTTTACAGATTCCTGGCTGAACCTACGCCTTCTCATTACTGAAAAGCAAATGTCCTCAGAGAACGGGTTGCCATTAAATGAAAAGCTGATAGCTGAAAATCCAGACAAAAACGCTTTGGAAGGCACAAACTTACTATGGGAAAAGAGGATCTTTCATGGAAATCCCAAATTGCTAAAAAACCCATAGGTCTTGAAAAAGTCATCTCGGCAGAGGCCAGCGCTGTCAATACATTTGAGCTCTGTTAGCTTCCTGGCAAGCCATCCCGGGCAGCAGCGTACCGCCGCAGGGCTCAGCCCGCAATGCCTTTTACGGATATGTCCCAGCCCAGCAAAGCTCAGAGACCCCTGGTTGCTGACTCCTGTCCATCATCTGAGCCCACATCCTCTGTCACACAGAAATGAAGATGCTCAAGTGTGAGACGCCAAATGCTCCATCTTTGCTGAGGTGAGATCCATGTGCCAAGCACCAGGCCATTCTATTTAGAAAATTGTATATGGTTATAAAAAACATTTTTCCCAAGCAGTGGCATTACTCGACCATGCCATTCATAATGCAATGACTAACAGATTTACTAATTTTAAGCCTACTTTGTTCCAGACTAGGAAATGGAAAATGTTAATTCCTTTTGTTCAACTCTTGTGCCAGATATAGTACATTATTCCTTTTGTTTGGAAAGTTTCATTTCCAAACACCATCCGTTACTCAAATTGTATTAATGCAACAAATTTACCATCCAAATAGTTTCCAGTAGATCTCACCAAGAGGATATTTTTTCTGGTGTTACAACCAGCTACACTCATGTCAGAAATCTCTTCTTGGTCTCACCTTTTATCCCAAAAGTTTTTTAAAAAAATAAGCGGGATTCTTGTCTGTTCGGGAGTTTTAACCACCAGCGATTCACTACCTGTGAGCATCACAGGAACACTCTAGACAGCGAGGACCTCTGGAAACTGCTCAAATGTTTTAGCACCTTAGTCTTGGGTATTTCATCTGAACCAAAAGCTTTTGGTTCAAGTATTGCAGAGCATTGCAGGCTGAGTCCCCAGCTGCCTGTCCTGTCCTACGCCACCCCAACAGCAGTTCAACTTCTCGAGGAAAACAGGGAGGTTTTCCTCCATGGCATATTGATGAGAAAAATGAAGTGTTTTGGGATCACTCCCAGTGAGTGTTTGGGAAGCACCACACATGCCCCGATGCACAGGGCAGACCAGGCCATGCATCGTGGGGTGCCTGTGGCCACCTCGCTTCCAGTGTTGGCCGCAGGTGGCTCTCACCAGCTCAGCCACCACGGTCCCTCTCGAAGGCTTAGTACCATCACCATTGTTTGACCAGAGGCGGGTGGCCCTGTGATTACCCTTACCCCTCTTGTCCCGGCACCAGAAGCAGCAGGTCTCACCCAGAGATGCCGGGAATGAGAAATCGAGTAGTTGCTGTGCATTGCCGCTCGCCTGTCTGTGCTTAACCATGTACCCGCACTGCGGCATCAGGAACAACAAGGGGCTTGCCATGACAACGGCTGAGAGGTGGATGAATACTTGAATCCTCTGCATAGATGCTGCTGTTTGTTTGTAACTCTCCTCCACTCAGCTCTGCTCTAGCAAAGCTGATCTTTAATATCTTTAGCGTTTCTCATCCTTCACAAAACGCAATAATGCTTCTCATTTCAAATTAATGAAACACGTTGACAGCCATGATTTAATTGTGGGAGATGAGACAACCTCTTGAAAAAAGTCAAAGAGAAAAGTGTACCTTAAAGCAAAGCTTTCTAGGACAAAGCAGTAGCATGAAAACAATATTTTTGCTTATGCTATCACACCTGATTTCATCTCGTCGCTACATCTGAAGTTCAAAATTAACGAGTTATGTTTCCACAGAAGAGAAAAATGTTCCAATGGTTTGTATTCTTTTGAATCTCATCCAAAAACTCATGCACACAATTATATCAATAGGTGTTTGTGATCTGAATGCAGCTGCATCACACTAGTGAATAAACTAGGACATCAAAATTCCTTAAAAACAACAAGAAACAACATTTGTGTTGCTACCTGACCTGGCCTGTAGTTTCTTCTGTTTGTTTAGCTGTGAGGGTATTTTCAACTGGTTTTTTGGGTGATGTTTTTTCGGGTGATGTTTTTTCCGTGTGTAAATGTCTGCAAGGTGACTTGACATTGATCTTAGTTTAAAATTTTTTTCTTTCAAGGTGAGTCAGAATTTACCTACCTGCCCAAACAGCAATCATCCAACAAAGCAAGCTGCATTCAGAGCAAGGTCAGTGCAAATAATTGGGTTTTTTTCAGCTAAAAAGGGGAAAGAGTGCTCCCCGCCAACTCCACCCAGAGCAAACCAAACACAAAAGCCTTCTGTTCTGTCTTCGAAGTAAAAATCCCCTGGCATTTCAGTTTGTTTGACAATATGCTGTTAACTGAGGTTGAAACCACAGACATATGTTGATTTAGAACACAAGGATTCCAAGCATGCGTCTATCACCATTTCTGTGCTTACACATGCACATCTCTTCTGCTCCATTTTTCTGTACCAACTTCTAAAGAGAAGAAAAAAAGAAACAAAGATACAGGGTAATTCCCAGGAAGATGCTCTCAGTATGCTCTTTCACCTGGCAGTCAGGACATTGGAGCTGAAGATAAGAAGGAGGGACTAAGCCCTGTGGCTCTAGTCCTGACCCTTTGAAGTGCTAAGAAACAAAAGAAATGGATTTTCCCTGGCTGGAAAAGTCTTCTGATGAAATTATCCAAATATCTTTTTAATTCCATTTTTAGTAGTCACAGAATTGAATTGCACTGGTGGGAAAGCCAGGGAGTAGCACTTTGCAGCTCCAAATCTGCAAGTTACAATTAAAAGGTTTTCAAGCAGTCAAGTTCAACTTCCACTACCAGAAAAACTTTTGTCAGCAGCTGTGAGCATGGCTTCTGGTTGTGAGACCTTAATGCCTGCTGGGTTAAAGTGCTAGCTGGGCAACCTGAACATGCCAGGGGCCTGGCAAAGCTTATAGACTCTCCCTCTCCCTCCCTCCCTCCCTCCCACCTCCCCGAGGGGAAAGTTATGTGCTTGCTTAGGAGATCATGGAAAAAGAAAATTTGAGAGCAGCTGTTTGAGCTTGAGGAGCCATCTGCTGCACCACGTAGAGATTTGGTGCCTGTTTTAAGATGCACGACAGGTGTCTGATTTGCTGACAAAGGAAATGATCACAAGAGGCTGGATGCTCACAAGCTTGCAGGTTTGGACTTCACCCAAATGAAAAGGTTGGCCTAAGGTGGAGTCAGCTCAGTGTGTCGCCAAGACAGCTAGTACGGTCATGATTCAATAGTAGATGAGCGCAGGTGTTTAATGCAGTTGGTTTTCTGATGTGTTTATGAGTCTCTGGTCATACCCTGGAAATACTACTGCCCTGTTGAACAGACTGGGACACAGAGCTTGAAAAGAATTCGGACCTCTGTGAACACACCTTTTACATCCATCAGAAAGTCATCCCATCTTTTCTGCCAAATGCTTTAAAAGCACTTTAAAAGTTTCATCATTGCAAAATACCATTTTTACCTGTAGTAGATATTTTTAAACCAACTGCTCCACAAGCAGAAGGATGAAGGAAACTTGATTTCCTATGGATTACCCACACTCTACAGTTGGATTTTTTTAGTGCTCCAAAAAAACCCAGAAAATGGTAGAAGTGTTCCAGGAAGGCAAGACACTTGTTGTGTGCATTTCCCTCCCTCATTTTGCTTCCCAGCTCCACGTCAACTTTCTCATCTCTTTATTCCTTTGCTCTCATTAGAGGCACTAGCAGGTGTCTCTCCTGCATCCAGCTATTTATCATCTTCTCATGGAAGTCCCACGTACCTGGCCAGATGGCAAGATTATGTGCAGTATAAGCTGTCCACATGGTTTCTGTCTGAAGCTCTCTTTGTTGAGTTTGTGAAGCTGGTGCAGAATTTGCTGTGCCATTTGGCAGTGTGTAATCAAGTGGAGCACAGGGAAATTGAGATATTTGGAAGCTAAATAGCTAGCATCTGCAGATAGCAAGCAGCCTCATAGCCAGCCAAGCTGTGGTGTCATCAGCAGAAGTCTACCATTTCCAGATCCAGGCTCAGTGATTTTGCGATGTCAGATGAGGAAGAACTTGTTTTTATGATGACTGGGGACCACGCTGCTGTTCAGGTTGACTAACAGTAGCAAAATGGCAACCGTCTCACTTCCCACTCACCCTAGGCAATAGGTGACAGCTCTGCTAGCATGTCCTTGGGCTATAACAAGTTACCCTGTGGGTAACAGAACAAATGCATCTCTTCAGTGTGTTTCCTCTTCTGCCAGCAGCCAGCATCTGTTTAGATGCACAAGCAATTCTGCATCACTCAGCTGGCCAAATGAAGGCATCTACTGCCGAGGAAATGAACAGTGCTGGCATCTGCTGCCTGCACCGTCCCTCTTATCGCTCACCACCGCCTCACACAGTCCAGCCTGCAGAAGTGACACAACTTCTCAGAATTTAGATCAATTCTCATCTGCCCTAGAGTATAAGATAATGATTTCCAGTAGGACTTCACTTTTAAAGTGTTCTCTTCAATAGCTCTGAGAGCTTCTTCCACACTGGGGAGCTTGGAGCCAAGCTATAGACTGGGGCTGTTCCTATTGACACCTCACTTGTGCTGAGTGACTTATTCTTTCTGGCCTCGTCAGTGTCTTCTCTCACATGCTTGGGTGTCTTGTCCTCTGTTCACACTGTAGCTCAAAGTTGTTTAAGACAGAGACCTTCTGGAGCCTGGTGTTTGCCAAGCACACACATCATCATGAACTTTGGTGAACGACAATTAATCATAGCTTTTAACCTGAGCAGTTCTTCCCTCCTCCTCACAGCCCACACATCTGCCACAGCCCTCAGCAACCCTGACATCTGATGAGCAACGTACCCCTAAAACAACACAGCAACACCTTGCTTCCATATTGATGTTCTCTGACATGGAAACTGGGCTCTGGCAACACGTCAGATGCCTAAGGGAGGCAGACAAGGGCGGAGAGATCAAGTACTGAGCAGTACTATTACCCAAATGCATTTTGGAAACCTTTGGGAATAGAAGGAAGTTACAGGACATGTGGATGATTTAATTCATTGCCATGCTCTATGGAGAGGAAAGATTGGGTATTTACTACTAACCAGCACAATACTCCCCCAAAACCATGCTAGTTCAATCCCTGGATGGTTCCACAGGCTGACAAAGCATGAAAAGTTCTTGCTAAATGTCTCTCCCACACAACACAATTCGGCAGAGAGATTAACAGCATAATGTACTGCACCTTTTTAATCTCATGTAAAAATTTTGACTGCTAAACCACTTTCCTTAATCAGCAGCGAGCCATTAGAACTGCTCCTCAGTGAGTACGTGCTGGAACACTGTACTGTGCTCAGGAACCTTTTTGACCTACCTACAGGAGCTATATTATAGCAGCACTAGCCTATAATTAAGGTTGTGTCAAAGTTTCCATTCTATAATGCTGCCCTGAAAGGAGAGAGTATCCAGAGCTGAAAGTACCTAGAAAACTCATGGTTACTCATCAAATTGCCTGGGGCTTTTTTTTTTAGTATTTTTTAAAAAATATTTTCTAAAAATAATATAAATTGTTCAGTAATCTGAGACTTCAAACTGAATACCCAGCCGTGAGTCACCCAAATGAATTCAAGACCTCACTGGTAGGTACAACAGCCCCATGTCCTTTCTTGAAGATTTCCCATAGCATAAACTGCATTACTTTCATAAGCCTGAAGTTTTTCATTTTGCCTTTCCTCAAGAGATCTGAGGCAATAGAATTCTTCCCTCACACTACTAGCATCATTAGGTTAGCTTTTGCCTCCTTATTGTGAGCACACTGCCATCTAAGTGGACTTCCTTATGGTGCAGCAACACCGATCCTTCAGATGATGAACTCATGCGTGTGCGTGTACCTGCTGTCAGACTCAATTGTGTATTCTCTTTAAAGCATAAAAAAACCCTCCCAGAAAATGGCTAAGTCTTTAGCTTTAAAAATAGTCTAAGAAATTATATTCGCTCGTACTTTTAAAAATAATACCATAGTTGTGTTTGGCTGAACCTTGAAGCATAGAGATCCTGATCAGCAGCACCATTAGACCTGTCCACTTGGTTCAAGTTCAAGTGGTGAAGGAAGGTCAGTGAAATACAGATGTGCAACTGGAGCATAAGAAATTAGAGTCTTACTCTCCATGAACCTCAAGAATTAGGAGGAAGGTAGGGAGCTGAGAGGTACCTGGTGCTGCATGAGGAACCTGGTGATGCAGAGCATGTGTTTTGGGAGAGGAAGTTGAAGTGCCAGGGGCACAGGTCGAGCTGCTGGATCAGAGGTATTATTACAAAGAGGATCAGTGTGACGGTCCCTACAGCAGTAGCATTACCAGCAGGTATGAAGGACCTGGAGGACTGCCCTGTCCACCGTAAGGAGGCATATGTGAGGGCACTGAGGAGTGGTGGGAGAGGAAATCTGAGCCAAGTTTGCTCTGATGTCTATGTCAAACTTTCCCTGTTTTGCTTCTTTCCTATATGCAGACTCCTCAACTCTGCCTCAAGAATCTCTTTTACCTCTCCTTTTCCTAACGAATTCATGCAGGCCTGGCATAAGCCAAGAAGCCAGGACAGGCATCCAGCTGCCTCACACTCCAAGCTGCAAGGTGACCCTCTCATGACCAAGAACAGCAACTGCAGTTGCTGCTGGCCATCCTGGTTAGGACACAGGCAGAAGCAAGAGTGTGACAGCTGCCAGTGTGTAACCGGAGATGCTTAACACTCAGTCACCCTGCTGACTAGCCCAGACAGGGAAAATGATGGTGGCAGAATCCCAGGTGTGATCTGGTGAGGCCATCTTCTCATCCAGGAACCACAGACTAGACAAAGGGACAGTGCACCTGCTGTGCTCACCGCTTTACCCACACACCTGCTTTGCAGTTCCTGAAGTGGCTTGGATTTAGTCGTGGATCAGGTCACAGACCATATAACCATCTAAAGTACAGCAAGAAATGAGCAAAAGACACTAGTGACAGCTGCTCTGTGTTCACATTTCCTCCCTGTTTTCTAATTCCAAAACAGTTCACCTGCTTCTAGGATTTCCTTCTGTCCTCCCTCTGCCTCTTACCACCTTTTCCATCACAGCATGCTCCCTCTCTTCCCTCTGTCTCAGTCTGACTGCCACTTCCTCTTCCTTAAAATCCCAACAGAGAAAATTTCATGGGGAAAAAAAAAACCCCAAACATGTGGAGCAATGGACTTCAGCATGCAAAAACTCTTCTTGAAAGCCTTTTCCACCTCTTTGAATGAAATCCCGCACACAGCTGAGGAAATACAAGACTAACCCTTTGGGTCTTCAGAATGACTCCAGCATATCTAAGAAGTGCATCTTAAGACAGCTCGGGCAGCTACCTTGTTTCAGCCAGAGCCACCTTACACAGACTGGAAAAGCAATTACATGCAAGACTTTACCCTGCAGCATTTTTTTTAAAATTTTGTATTTTTTTTCAAGAAGTAAAACTCCTTCCAGGTGTCCTTCATCACAGACAAGCTCATTTGCCTTCAGCCAGAATACTGTATGATATGACACGCAATAGTTTTGACCTTCAGCATCAGAACAAGGAAGATACTGCAGTTCCCTCTCACAAGAGTTATATTAGCGTGTGTGTGCTCTTCGCATACTCTCCCTCTTTTGAATGAGGTACAGAGTACACACAAAGCATCTAAAAGATACATTTGAGAAATACAGAAATTTCATTTCAGCCTTTAGAGTTCACTGGCTGGCTGCTTCTGCAATTCTCAAGAGATCAGAAGCAGCATTTTTAGAAATATTTGAATTGGACATAAGATGCCAGAGGGACACTAAGAAGATACTAACAAACATTGAAAAATCTGTCACTTTCTAGAGGAAGAAATGCACTCAAAATCTCCACACATTTGCTCTGGTAAAGTGCCAGCTGAGTGCTGATTTATTTGTCCTTACTGAGCAGGGGATCAACCCAATCCGGGGTGAGTCCCCCTGGCCTACTACACGGAGGTGCTTCAGCACCTGAACCATTTCAGTCACTGCTGAGTTTAACAAGTGCCTCAGCACCTTGCTGCTTCAAGCCACGCTGGACCAGCGTGTTTAAACTCCATTTCACAGAACGGGCAAAACCTTAAGAGTGGAAAACAAGAGGTACAAAGGGCTGTGCAACTGCTTTTTATGCCAAGTCATATATTTCCCCAGCTCAAATTACATCAATAAATTGATCATTACTTAACTTATCATAACCAAGGCTCAATCCAACACGGTTCAGCTCCAATCCTGGAAAAGCTCAAAAAAGTTCCCCTGCTGCTGTTGAAGGCACTTTACATAGCTGTTCCTCTTTGTATTAGCCTGACAGTAACTCACATTAAGAAATGCTTTTGGATTAACGGGTTTATTTAAGTCAAGCACACCCTGTGAATTAGCATCACTTTATATAGTGGCCACAAAGAGCTGGGAATCTGAACTTCACCTTTTACATTTGTAACCAGACAGTTTTCACTGTGTGTGGCCTATGTGCCCCTTTAAAGCAAAGTGTTTTAAGAAGAAAAGTTGACAAAAATACTTTGAATTTTTTCTCATAATACTTTAAACATGTCTAACAGCTATGTGACACTAGCAATTTTTACTGGTATTCACATAGCACAAAGCTAGGCCAGGGCAGCTGGTAAAGCGAATGATAATGGCATACAAACAGAACCACACCCCAGATAGTTTCTATCCTCTGGCATAAAACCATACCCCACTTTTAACAGTTAGCTTCACGGCTGGTTACACTTCCTTTGAGCTTGTGCACTTAAATATGAGAGTTAGATTAGCACTAGTTTGAAAAGGTATGATATAAGGACATCTGCAAAATTACAAGCATTAACCATCACTGCAAGCCTGCAACACGTCAGCCTTTTATAACTTGATTTTCCTGTTATGAGAGCATCGCAGTGATGACGTCTTTTCAGTGACAAAAACCTTCTCTCCACTGAACTGCTACACTGCAGCATCAACAGCCCACATACAAAATACTTTATCATTTGGAATAAGCCCATTTTACAGTATGCATGCTTACTTGCATATATCCCAGATGGAGATGCACAAAGTTGCTCAAGCATTGGAAGCAACCTTGCCACAAAATATTGGGTACACACTCCACGTGCTTTTTAGAGGTTATAAAGCACAAACTGCACAAGCAGAAATAGAAGTCTTTAAACCTCTACAGCATCCTTGTGGCCTTCTGACTAACCTGATAGCATTCTATGATGTCATGACTGAATGGGTAGATGCAGGGAGACCAGTGGATGTAGTCTACCTTGACCTTAGCAAGGCATTTGACACAGTTTCCCATAACATCCTCATGAGCAAGCTCAGGAATTGTGAGGTAGAACAGACAGTGAGATGGATTAAGAACTGGCTACACAACAGAGCCCAAAGAGTGGTAATCAATGGTGCCAAGTCCAGCTGGAGACCTGTAACTAGTGGAGTCCACCAAGGACCAGTGTTGGGTCCAGTTCTGTTCAACATCTTCATCAACGACCTTGATGAAGGGACAGTGTCTTCTCTGCAAGTTTGCTGATGATACGGAGCTGGGAGGCTTGGCTGATACACCTGAAGGCTGTGTGGCCATTCAGCATGATTTGGACAGACTGGAGAGCTGGGCAAAGAGGAACCTGATGAGGTTCAACAAGAATAAGTGCAGAGTTCGGCACCTGGGAAGGAGTAATAAAATGCACCAGTACAGGTTAGGAGGCGATCTGCTAGAGAGCAGCTCTGTGGAGAATGATCTTGGGAGTCCTGGTGGACAAGTTATCCATGGGATAGCAATGTGCCCTTGTGGCCAAGAAGGCCAGTGGTATCCTGGGGTGCATTAAGAAGAGTGTGTCCAGCAGATCAAGGGAGGTCCTCCTCCCCCTCTACTCTACTCTGGTGAGACCTCACCTGGAGTATCGCGTTCAGTTCTGGGCTCCCCAGTTCAAGAGGGACAGAGATCTACTGGAAAGAGTCCAACGGAGGGCTACGAGGATGATTAAGGGACTGGAACACCTGCCTTATGAGGAAAGGCTGAGAGACCGGGGGCTTTGTAGTCTGGAGAAGAAAAGACTGAGAGGGGATCTGATTAATGTGTATAAATATATGAGGGCTGGATGTCAAGAGGAAAGGGGCAACCTCTTTTCACTTGTGCCCTGCGATAGGACAAGGGGCAACAGATGCAAGCTAGAGCACAGGAAGTTCAACCTCAACATGAGGAAGAACTTCTTTACTGTAAGGGTTACAGAGCACTGGAACAGGCTCCCCAGAGAGGTTGTGGAGTCTCCTTCTCTGGAGACTTTCAAGACCCGTCTGGATGCGTTCCTGTGTAACCTGCCCTAGATTGGTCCTGCTCTGGCAGGGGGGTTGGACTCGATGATCTCCAGAGGTCCCTTCCAACCCCTAACATTCTATGATTCTATGACTCTAACAAGTTGAGATGTGAAACTAACTGCTAGCTATCTCCCAGTAGTTAACCTGCCCTGAAAATGAAGATTTCTTAAGCAGGCTGAGTCAAACTCTCGGCATATGTGAACTTTTTCTCATGAGTGATATCAATAAAATTAAGCAGAGAGCACAATGTGCCACACTGCATCTTACTGCTAAAATGGCTCATGATTACCTTTAAAAAGTATTTCACTGCAAGATTTCCTATACACCACAGATGTTTCAAATCGACTACATTCACAGGGATCAGAGACAAGGAATACCGTACTTTTGTAATCTAATAGTGAAATTATTTCTTTTCTACATCTGCTGTTATGAGGGGAGCGCTAGCTGGAGGTTGTTTTGAGTTTTTAATTTTATTCAGTAGTATGCCATGACATTGCTTGATATTTGGCTCCACCTATGGGCACCTCCACGTACCTCTTTCAATTCATTGAAATGAAACAATGTGGCTATGCTTTAAGGCTCTAATCGCGCAAGTCTCCCCTACCTCCCACCCCCGCAAAAAAAAAGTAGATGCACAATTCTGCTGAGAACTGCATTCAAGTTAGGATGTAAGTAAGTTATTATTCAAATCATACAGCACACAAATTGGTTAATGGAAAGGAGAGGAATGAGGGAAAAGGGGGAAAAAAAGCAACCCAGAAAACTGCATCTTAGAAATGCAACAAAACAAAAAAAAAAAAGAATCAGGATCTCTATAAAGAGATATGCAAGATTACTTCTTTATTTTCCAAGGCATTCCTGTTGATTGACTCTTTTAAACCAATCTCTAGTATACTAAGCAGTGATTTTTTACTTTTTTAAAAAAGTTGAAGTTCTGATAGCTTTCTCAAACAAAAGCTGACTTGCAAGCTACAGCCTAATTCAAGATCTCCATCCCCGGAAAGGTGATGGAACAACTTGTTCTTGATGCTGTCTCTAGGCACATCAAGGATAGGGGGATCATTAGGGGCACTCAACATGGCTTCACCAAGGGGAAGTCATGCTTAACCAACTTGATAGCCTTTTATGAGGACATAACCCAGTGGATAGATGATGGTAAAGCTGTGGATGTGGTCTATCTCGATTTCAGTAAAGTGTTTGACACGGTCTCCCACAGCATCCTCGCAGCTAAACTGAGGAAGTGTGGTCTGGATGATCGGGTAGTGAGGTGGATTGTGAACTGGCTGAAGGAAAGAAGCCAGAGAGTGGTGGTCAATGAGACAGAGTCCAGTTGGAGGCCTGTGTCTAGCGGAGTCCCTCAAGGGTCGGTACTGGGACCAGTTCTATTCAATATATTCATTAATGACTTGGATGAGGGAATAGAGTGCACTGTCAGCAAGTTTGCTGATGACACAAAACTGGGAGGAGTGGCTGACGCACCGGAAGGCTGCGCAGCCATTCAGAGAGACCTAGACAGGCTGGAGAGTTGGGCGGGGAGAAATTTAATGAAATATAACAAGGGCAAGTGTAGAGTCCTGCATCTGGGCAAGAACAACCCCATGTACCAGTACAAGTTGGGGGCAGACCTGTTGGAGACCAGCGTAGGGGAAAGGGACCTGGGGGTCCTAGTGGACAACAGGATGACCATGAGCCAGCAGTGTGCCCTTGTGGCCAAGAAGGCCAATGGCATCCTGGGGTGTATTAGAAGGGGTGTGGTCAGCAGGTCGAGAGAGGTTCTCCTCCCCCTCTACTCTGCCCTGGTGAGGCTGCATCTGGAATATTGTGTCCAGTTCTGGGCCCCTCAGTTCAAGAAGGACAGGGAACTGCTAGAGAAAGTCCAGTGCAGAGCCACGAAGATGATTAAGGGGGTGGAACATCTCCCTTATGAGGAGAGGCTGAGGGAGCTGGGTCTCTTTAGCTTAGAGAAGAGGAGACTGAGGGGTGACCTCATTAATGTTTATAAATATGTAAAGGGCAAGTGTCATGAGGATGGAGCCAGGCTCTTCTCAGTGACATCCCTTGACAGGACAAGGGGCAATAGGTGCAAGCTGGAGCACAGGAGGTTCCACTTAAATATGAGGAAAAACTTCTTTACGGTGAGGGTGACCGAACACTGGAACGGGCTGCCCAGAGAGGTTGTGGAGTCTCCTTCTCTGGAGACATTCAAAACCCGCCTGGACGCGTTCCTGTGTGATATGGTCTAGGCAATCCTGCTCCGGCAGGGGGATTGGACTAGATGATCTTTCAAGGTCCCTTCCAATCCCTAACATTCTGTGATTCTGTGATCTCTAGTTTATAGAACTTCTTTGGACCTCCTGAAACAGCCTGATATGAATTAGCAGCTCACTGGGAACCACAAAATTCATTTGTACCCTGGATCACAAAATAAAAGCATAAAAGTCTATAAAGCTTAAAAGCTAAGTTCCTTTGAAAGTTACCCAAAGACTGGTAATGCTGTAACCAGAAACAGCCGCTTGCTATGAGCTGGTCATCTTCTATTTAGTTTTTCAATACTACAGATACACTTAGTGAGAGTCAGCCTGTTATATTTAATTTTCCTAACAAGAGAGAGACACTGTAAGAAAATAACACCAAGAATGACTTCACCAAAATCTATTTAAAAGCCTGTCCAGATTTTTTTTTTTTAGAGCTTTAGAACTATTACAGAAAAAGTTGAAATGATCTTAAGAATCAGGGGACATAAGTTTATGATGTAAGGGAGAGGGAAAAGTGACAATAGGATTGTGGCAGAGACCTGTCAGTATGAACTTTCAACCACTGAAATGCACAGAGGCAGAGAGCTCGAAGGGGAGCTCCAGAACATGCCTAAATCTAGCAGCATCCCTAGGCACCCCAAAAAGCACAACATATTCCCACAAAGGAAGTTCGAATCAAATAATGGTAATGTCTACCTGAATGACACTTAAAGGACGTCTTTAGCTTTTCCTCTTTAGCACTCTTACAGGCTTGATATTGGAGTAACTCCAAATATTCAGTCAAGAGACAAAATGCTCAGTGGCACAAAAAGACTCAAAGACAGATATATTTTCTACTTCTTCTTCCAGTTTTCTGCAATACCTCAGTAAGCCCTATTTTGTAAAACCTTTAACTTGAATAGTGAGGCTCCAGGTATGAAACTGAACATGGATTTGGAAACAACGGAGTTGTGAGCAAAACACTGGCTACCCACTGAAATCCTCAGTTTCAAATGCAAGTACTCTGAGATATAAGGAGGCTACCCTGACTAACAAGCATAAGTTGAAAAGTAATTAATAGGTGATACAGGTTAAAAAAAGAGATACAACTCAAACTCCAGCCAGTACTCTATGGCTCTTCATACATTTGTTTATCCTTGAACGAGCTTCTCCCCACTGGACTCGGGAAGCGGAAGAGTAGGACAGACACTGTCAAAATTTCCAGAGATTTGGACAATGGAAGATAGCAGCCAGCATCGCACTCATGAGAGTCTGACTTGTTCCCAGGCCTACGGAAGTATTGAATGTATCACAATAGACCCCATGAGACAGGGAATTGATTATGGCTTGGCCAGAGTTACAGATGCATGGCATCAGAACACAGTACAACAATCTGCACCAGCAAAATAAATAAAGGATAAGCACGTATAAATGACAGTAGGAGACATTCAACACAGAGCAAACAGAAAATCAGATATAATTGCATTAGGATTAATAAAGGACATGACACTTTAGGCACTAGGTGAATACAGGAAACGTTCTTAGCTGCACCTAGAGGTTTCATTCAAGCAGGATGTGCTAGTAATGAAACTGCAAATAGAACGAGTTCCTGGCACAACTTCAATGGCAAGAAAACATGGACATACTCAAAAGTGTAGGCAGCTCCACACAAATTAAGTCAGAAGTAAAAGCTAAGGAGAGAGGTAAAGGACTTGCTTGGTAGATGGTACACAATGACCTCCAATATGTAGGAAGAAGGACAAAAAAGAAAGGTAAAGCAGAAGAAAGATTTCAAGATGGGATAAAGATACAACCCCCCCAAAACCCCACCCCAAAAAATTCACACTCTATGGAAAGGATTGAGATTACCAAGTGCAAGCTACAAATACCTAATCACTCCAAATATGAAAGTCATTATTGACAGACTCAAAATCTAGCAGCAAGAGCAGCACCGGACTGAAGACTACTGAAAAACTTCCCACGTGTGCTCCCCCCATGCTGTGCTACCAGCGTACAAGACATTTGCAAAACCTTTGTACAGCCTGTAAAAATGTTCTCAAGTCACGGATGCTGAGCTATGCCTATCCTTGTATAAAAGAAAAAGTGACTTCAGAAAGAAAACCTAGGAAATGCTTATAAACCTCAGAGACTCTCAATCTTTTGGAAATATGGAATAACATTTTGTGGAAGAAGGGCAGGGGTGGGAGCAGGAAGCAACATTAGGAAGAACTGGAGCTTCCTGAGCTGGTCTTTGAGAGGCAGAAAGTCCAAAACAGATGGGTGACATGAATGCCAGAAGTGACAATGCGCCACTTGGAGCCTGTCTCTTCCTCCACCTGTTCAACCTTTCATACTTAAACTCCCATTATTTTATTTCATTTCATACCTCAGATGGAATGTACTACAGTAAAAAACAATTGCCAGTTACTCAAAAAAAAAGGGGACCCCCCCCCGCCAGCAAGATATACATAAATACAGACCAGGTAAGTGACAAAAACTTTCAAGTGTAATAGTCACTACTTTTATCAATGGAAATTTTGACAGAGAAGATAAATCCAGCCCTGCCAGATCCATCCTGTCACCTACTCATCAAGTCACCTTTGTGGTCTCGCTTTATTCACTGCAAAGTACAGTATCTTGGGGGTTGTCTTATCTTTGTTATTATTGGTTGTTTTCTTCTTTTTAGACATCCAAACATGAATTATTAAAAGCAATAAGCAGGTATAATTTTATGCAAAATATTTCTAAAGTGTGTTGGGCAAGCCAGGATAAAAGTAAAGATGATAGAGGAAGTGCAACAACTGAACCCAAGACCTAGTAGGTGAATTTCTGAACTTCATCTATGCCTAAAGGTCTACCCCTTGCTATCATTTTGTATGTCTGGAACTGGGAGAGGGTTCTGGACATACCAGAACAAGCAAGCAAGCTTTATAGATACAAATCACAATTTCAAGTTAAAGAGCTTGTCTTCCCCAAGACATTCTTTCTAGTGTGACAATGAAAAACTTGACTAGGCAGGTGATTATGCCCAGGGCAAAATCCATGCTGTAACTGTGTTAAAATGGTACGAGAGTGAGTTGCTGGAGTTCATTCCTTCCCCACCCTTGACAAGTCTGGACTATGCAAGAACAACTAATACACTTGTCCAATATTTCAAACATCAAAGTTCCGACACTCGTTGCTGCTCTGAAAAACAAAACCCTGATTAGAAACAAACTTTAGTCTTCCATGTTGTTGAATTCACCTTGGCAACAAGTAAGGTCCTTAACGTAGTAATGCATGCACAAACGCATAATCCGACAGTAGGAATATGTGGCACTAAGCTGGCAACAACTCTTGCAAAATGACAAATGCCAGTGATTACTTACAGATTTATGGAGATTGTGCATGCTATCCTTATGCAGAGGGCAAATAATAAAACATAAGCTATACTTCCAAAAAGAAAAGAAATTAGGTCTCCTATGTGAAGCAGGATGGGTCAGTTGGAATTGCTGTTTCACCTTCTATCTTTCGTTAGGTCACTTATGGACCAAGTTATTTGTTCCTCTATGCAGGAATTCCCCTGGATGGGCCTGCATGCAGCAGCACTTCGCTATTTCAAACCACTTCTGTGTACAGAACAATTTCTTACAAACATCACTACTTCCCAGTCATAAGCAGAGAAGAATGATGAGCATTAATATCAATAACTCCTTTCTGCTGTGAAAGGATTTCTATCATATTGAGAGCGAAACCTTCAATGCATTTTTGCATAACATGTTTTGCAACAAAGACTTACAGTTACTAGGTAAAGCCATTTAAATGCTGATATATTTTCATATTCCAAGAGCTTTAAAAGTAGAACTATTCATGTTGTAGAAAACAACTTGTAAGGATATTATGAATGCACAGGGATTATTATAGAATAGTAAGATGTTGATACCTTTATTAGGAAGCACGCCAACTTCAGACATAGAAGAATCAGTTTTTAACTGGGATATTCTGGACTGTATTTTATTCATTAGTAGATTCCCATACTTTGAGATCATGCAAGTCTCTTAAACAGAAGGCTGAAAAGCTTTTCTCTGAATAAATTCACTTGGTTGGTAAGGATGTGCGCTGGGACAATATTCTTACCTTTTTCAAATCAGAAGTGTTTGGAAGCTTAAAGTTCAGATTTTGGTGCAAAATTCTCAACTAGTTTCATGCATAAATACCACGACATTTACAAGAAGACAACAAAATATTTTAATTTAAATATGCCCCGTACTATACAGCTGTATAAAATACAAACTAAGCATTCATTTCAGTATTAAAAAAAAAAAAAACAACAAAAAAACAAACAGAAAAAGCAAGCAGCACACTGCAGTAATGATAACAGAAGGTGGCACAAGCCAGGATGTACAACCAGAAAGACAGGCAAGTTACTGTCTCACAACCTTTGTTTACAATTACCATCAGAAAGGGAAACACACCATAACCATCCCAAGATTTCCATGGTTTCTAGTGCCCACGTTATTTATTAGGCAGATGTCAGTGTACTAAAATGATGAAAACCATATTGGTATTTAACATTCTGTTCTTTTTAATTGAAAGGTAGCACTGCTTTCTTAGGATTGCTAGGAAACAGAACAGCAACTGCCTGGGTTTCTAATGAAAAACTAATGGTTTGATTGGTAATCACAGAAAGATGGAAAAAGGACAGAACAGGAACTATTCCAACAATTTTAAATTGAACCAAGTGAAACGCTAAGTCCAGCAGTAATTGGAGAAACATGGAAAAAAATCATGGAAAAGCCTAAGGGCAGTTGTAGCAAACCTATAAAGTTTCTCTATATTTTATTTATTTTTGTGTGTTAATAAGTAGTACGTGTATCCAGCTGATTGTTACACCTTAGTAACAGGAAATAACCTTGTGCACCCCCATGTCCATAAAACATGGCTCCAGTAATACATGGCCTTAGCTCTTCTTAACACTGTTAACATGGAGAGAGTGCCACTTGAGTTAGGTCCAACACAGACACCAAGTATCAGTGTTTGTTTCAGTTTACAGGGCGTACCAATCAAAACAGGATCATAACTGCAAGTATTACTAAAGTTCAATATATCCCTGTTCTCTGTGGTCACAGGATATCAATTTCTATTTTGCTTAGTATAATGACAGGCCTTCAATAACACTGCATTTACACTGCACCACAGCTTGGAATGGCTTAATTGTACATCTTACTTTTAAAAAATATATATTGTTTATTTAAAAAACAAGGTGTGAACCTGGGCATTTAAGTCAATGTTTGCTTCAAATGGCACAGAATGGATGTCTATATATTAAATCCAGCTACAAAACTCATTCTTGGACCAACTGTGGCAAAACGCAAACCATGCTTTGATTTCTAAAAACATGCTAAGAAGCTTCAAACATCCCCTTTCTAAAACTGTAAGTGATATTTTCCCACAGAAATCAGTTACTATCTCTTTAAAAAAATACTGAAACCTGTTTCAAAGTGAGGATCTCCATTTTAAAAAACAAGTAATAAAATACACTTCTGCCGTCTTTCTTCCTCTAAACTTTTATGTCATGAGCTACTGTCTTTAAACACTAACATATAAAAAACCCTAAGGCTTCTCCCACATATACCCACTGCTTAAGTATGCATCATTACTTGGCATTAAGCATTTCTAAATACCAGCTTATTTTGGAAGCAAAGCTAAGAAAGTTTATATTTATGGACATACAAAGCCAGTAGAAAAAGATACGAGTGTGCAGCTTGTAGAACAGTTCACAACAGGAATGAACGAGGAAAAGGCACTCCATCTCTCTTCACTGTTCTACACACTGTGTGCAATTTTTCAATCGCCGTTAAACCTTTGCTCACAACAATGCAGATTCACATACTGAGTAGAGTTCACGTCTCTCCATTTTTCACTGAGAAATTACATTGCTGTGAATATGCAACATTAGCTTTATTTATACATTTAAAAGTACTTTTTTTTTTCCGAATGAGAAAGTCAAAGTTACTGAACAAATGTTATTGAAGATATAAATTATTTAAACTTAAATAATTTTAAATCATCTTGTTTAAACAACTTTGCTATTGCACATTTTTCCATTACTTTGCCAGATAAAACCTTATATAGGCTTTTAAAAGGTTAAAATTTAAAAGCACAAGTTACATAGCACCAAAATACGGTGCCGAAGAAATTGTATGTCTGCTGGAAAATGAGTGCCAATAAAAACAAATATAAATATATATGTATATACATATCTAGTAGTAAGTTCAGGATGCTGAGATAATAAATACTTTAAACAATTTCCCAGATTTCCAGAACGTGTGAGAAACTATAGAAAATAATGCAAAGTTACTTCAGAAGACCAAGAATACACATGCACAAAATCTATTATAAGAAAAAGGTTTACAATTCCCATACCTTAATCTTTAAAACCACCTCTGTTACCATTATGTACTCCACACAATGACTAGCCTATTAGTTTGAGGATTTATGTGAGACAGAACAAAGAAAGCTTCACCCAGTTGCTTTATAATGGAACAGCCTACAGTACCCCCAAAAAAATAAACCTAGTTTGTCCTGTTATGTCTCAAAATGTCGTCTTCTGCCTATCTTTCGTTCCCAGTGATCTGGGAATACACTCACGACATCCATCAACACGCAGCATCAAAAATAAGGATGAAACTTCCTATATTTTTTCTGAGCAAACTTATATTGGAATTTCTCCTACTATAACCGATGCTGTTGCCACCAAATCTGTGACCTGCTGTTTCCATAGTAAATGTTTCCCTTGCATATGTCTACTCGTAACCCTTGAAAAACAACAGCAGTTCAACTTAAATGGGTAGGAGTATAATCTGGCCTTCTCGTCTGAATAATTTTTGGTTTGGGTTTCTTCATCTCTTCTTCCACATCGTTTTCTTGGTCACTCTCACATACGTGGACGACAACACTAGGAGTAGTGTCAGTTGCAGCATGTAGCTCATACTTTTCTCCTGAAAGTTAAAATATTAGCAAAATTGGTTAAAAGGGATCCATTCCATAGAACAGTATGAAAAAAATTACTAAAAAGAAAGGAATTCATAAAAACATGTAAGTAATACACTCATGACAAAAGCCTAATGCCACATTGCATTAGATGGTGCAGGCAGGTGCATTGCCAACAGTCACGTTTACCATCCAGAAGTATTTAGGTTTTGTTTTCAAAGCAACATAGCTCACCTACTCTCTTAAAAGCAAGTTTATGTAAGTTACCCCAGGCATTCAAGAAAGCATTCTACATCAGCAGTCATAAGTCTTCTTGGTGCGTTTTTGTCATTTTAAAGCGTTCAAGATTATCTATCCACCGTACCACATGCAGGAAGACTTTGTTTTCCTGAATGACAGCAAAACCACAGGATCTTCCTTCCCCCCAAAAGCTTTCAGTGTTAAGAAAGATGGATGCAGTTCTTCCCACCTCACACAGAAGTGCTCTAACACTGTTCTGGCATTCTGTGGAGTAGCAGAGATAGAGAGCAGGCTTCATGCATACATAACGTGAAACACAGATATAATACAGCCAGTGTGTAGAAGTGCTATGATACAAATTTTGTTGACCACTGATCTGAAATCTGTTTTCTCCATAATATAAAGAATTGCTTTTCAATCTAACCAGGTGTTAAATAATTTTAATCTTATATTAGATCAGGGAATGACCAAACTCTTTCTTTTCACTGCTTCTCTGATCAGCTCCCCTTAATTTTTTTTCTTGTCACTTTATACTCATTCCCTGTCAGTGGAGAGAACAGTCTCCATTAAGAACACTACAGTGATGTGCAGATCAGCTGTTCAAAAGAGCTGCTTGCTGTGGCAAGCAGCACACTCTAGTGTGCCAAGGCTCAGAGGTGGTCTCTGCTCTGTTTCCCCAAGAATTTTAGGAAGGGGAACTGGCACAAAAAGCAGTTCCATAGAAAAGAAGGCTCTTGTCTCCAGTTCTTCTGGAACACAAGCCATTGTGCTAGAGTAACCCCTGCTTGCTCCTTGGTACCACGTCATTAACTCCATGTTCCAAAGAACATCACAGTCAAGAGGCAGAGCTTTATAGGGCTCAACATTCACAATAAATATGAAAAATCTCATGGGAAAAGGGATCACAGACCTGCCAGTGAGCTTACTGCAGGGCATCTCAATAACAGAACTTTCAGGGGGAAAAAGGACCACCTTTTACTGCTTAGCAAACCCTTAGGTATTTATTTTAAGACCTAAAGGTTTCTTTTTGGTATTGCTAAAACTTAGAAGGAAAGCTTGTAATAAAGCAAGCAGCACCCACGGAGAAAGCTCTGAACTTTCATAAAATCAGTGAGCTGTAATGTTGTTTATTATTTATTTATTCATTCCATGTGTTTCATCAAAAACCTTTTATTCCGACAAGCATAGTCTTATGGGACTTCTGTTTCAAAAACTGATTTCCTGAAAATATAATCTTTGATAGAAACATTTAGTATGTCAGCAGTAATCTTGATGGATGGTTTTAAAGACCTATATGCAGGCTCATCTGCTTAGTTTACATATTTCTGGATAAACAAATTATTTGTGGTAGCATTTTATACCTCCACTTCTAAGTGTAAAATCTTTCCTATAAATTGTTCTTACCATTGTAATTAATACACATTTAAAAGACAGTTTTTATTAAAAACTGGCAATAGTCTACCCCAATTTTTACACCAGCATAAGCATAGATTTTTGTCCCTCCACAAACTGCAAAGGGCTGACTTTTCACAGATAAGAATTCCCTAGTGCTTTGTGAGATGCACCTTATTTTCACTAGAATCTGTGAATATCACCAGCATACTGTCAACCATGAACTACTATATAGAAAGCTGATGCATGAGGAGCTGAAAGTTCTGCCCTACCCTCTTCTCCACCCCTTAACTACTGACATAAGACATGTTCCCTAAGCTGGTAGGTAAACAGGTATATAAAAATACTACAGTAATATGATTCAGACTACAGTTTTTATTCTGTTTGATTTAACCTGTTTGCAATGGTACTATTAAGTTTAGGGGAGAGAAGAAATGGCAACATTTAGTAGCAGTATCAGAGTTGTAGATTTTGGGAAATATAATTTGCACCAATTCTCATTAAGAAGGTTGTCTTAACTGAGGTATAAAATGACATCAAGGGATGTGATCATTGATCACTGAAAAGCAGAAGCATGTTTAAAATCAGAGTTAGTTCAGTTTAGTGGAACTGTACATCTATTTCTGAAAGTAGTATTTGGTTTAAAACACAAATAGCATGTAGAACTGTTTCTCCTATCTGTGGTGCTATTTATTTTTAATAAATAGTCTACACAGCATGCTTAGCTGAAATGACAAGCAAAAAAAGGGGAAACCTGATATAAACGTTTTTTCTTCTCATGGTGAAGCTATCTCAATTGCAGCAGATGAAAATTAGAAGGAGCAAGGAGTGGTAAAAACTTCTCCCACTTAACTCCAAAAGAAAATTAGGTTGATACTGATAGTTTCCCTCCTACACATACTACTGTCTCAGATGCAGAGGTAATTCTGGCACAGAGCTACACAGCTGTTAACTGGTTCATTGTCTCAAGTCTGAAACAGGACTTTCCCGTCCCTTCAAGGGGTATGTAACTACACAACTGCCTCTTCATTTTCAGGAAGCTGCTTCTTGAAAATTCTGATGGACAAGCTAATATATTACTGAAGCAACATTCACACTCTCTACAAATCACAAAACAGATCACATTGTGGAGGTCCAGGCCCTCCAAGTGATCCTGTGGAATTACTTGTGTGTGTGAGAAACTACAGTTTGCTAACGCTTTTTCTAATATTACAAATGTAATTGGTAGACAGCAATTCATTTTAAAAGTTCTAGAAATTCAGGAAGTTTAAAAGGCATTTTACTCAACGAAAATTCTAGTGTTTCTACTCCTTCTTACCTGGTCCTAACTTTGAGATAGCATATAAAAGGTCATAGTTAATGACTGGAGTAGCATCTTCTACTTGCTTCCAATCAACAGGCGGAGAGGCAGGAGGTGAAATCAAAAATTGTTTGTCTGGATTTGGTGGCGCCAAATGTGAGCTTCCAATGTGCAAAGTCTGAAAAAAGCAAAAAAGCCAAAACTGTTTCACTATTGTCAACGAATCCGTCATTCATGAGGAATTTTAAGGTTTGGATAGATGTTATGCTGGAACAGGCACTCAAGGTGGCAGCACATAACAATATTGTTGAAGAGAGCTATATGAAAGACCCAGTATACAAAATACAGACAAGCCACCACATTCACTAACTCTGATGAAACATGCAATGAAGTATGCACATCCGCATCTTCTCATCGTGGAGTTTTACAAAAATTTCACTAGAAAATATCTGCCCTTAAAATACTGAAGTAGGAGGAAGCTGGATATGGGCTTTAAGGCCTAATGACAAACAGTGTTGAAACTCATTACCACAAGTGAGAGTGGTGAGAATTCTAGAAGGTATATAAATAAACTGGCTCCTTCAGGACTGTCCCTAGGGACATCTGAAACAGACACACATAGATTAATTTTCCCATTAAATTTACAGATGAAAATACACAGCAGCTACCAAAAACCACCCAGATTACCAGAACCTGAGAGTTTCACATCTTTAGCAGCAGACACTAGCCAGCTATAGAGCTGCACTGATGGTGATTTCCAAGTACAAACGTCTGCTAAACAAACAATCTGCAGTAGTGAGAGCAGAATCAACAGGCAGAGTTCTGAACGTGCAGTTCTACTCTTTGGATTCCCTCAGATACCACTTGAGAGTGCATGTGTGTGCGTGTGTACAGTTGGCAGAGCACGCTTGGCTTCACCATTAAACTCTGTCTTTGACTGTGCTGATTACTACCATCTCCTCCCTTTTCCCCAAGGTTATCAAAACAATACGGAGGGAGACATAAATGCAAAATATGCAACAGCCTCCAAATACTTGTAGCTTTGGAACAACTTGTGATTCTCTAATCAAACTGAAAAAATTAACAGTGTTCATTAGCATGACTGAAGACCTGTGGAAGCTTATCACGCGTAAGTTATGCTTTAGTATCTTGTAAGGATAATCACAAAAAGACTTACCTGAGCAAAATACAGTTTTATTTCCTTCCCAAGGAACTCTGTCTTGTGCAACTGGATTCTAGCATCTGCTGCAGATAAAGGGTTACTGAAATTTATTCGTACTCTTTTGAAGCTCTTAAAATACTGAAAGGTGGCATCTCTGTCATATGTTCTAAACAGCGATTCAAATTTGGCCTGAAAAGAAAGGATCAGAGAAGAAAGTGAATATGCAACACTCTACGTTTTCTCCAAAGAATTACAGAAATAAATTGCAGTTACGAGTAAGGGCATACTATCACTCTTGAATATTGATGTATTTGTAACAGCTTAGATTTAATTTTTCTTCTTCTCTCTTTTTTATAATGAAATTTCTAACCTATCACTTGTTTTCCTTATAGCAGCTTTTTTTTTTCCTTATAAAAAATACATTATTATCATTAATAAGTGTTGGACATGACACTCTGATTTAGTGACATAATAGAATTAGTAGCACTGGTAAGACATTGAAAAGAAATGCTTGTCTTATAATATAAGATTAATACCCAAAGGCCTTGAAAGAAGCCTGCCAACCACGCCTTTGTCTAAGTATGCAGTTTTCAAGGAAACCAACACAACAGGTTTAATAGAGAAAAACGAAAAAAACATATTTGCAAGCTAAATGTAGTTTTCTTCAGTGACTCAGCATGCATAATAAAGTTCATTAACATCTCCTGTTTAAATAGCTGCTACTTTCATTTAGGAAAATTAACATATTATTACTGAACTCCAGTTTAATAGCCTCTTCTATTTCTGGAACCGAATTCTAAAAAGGCTCCCACTATTTTTCCTAAAAAAACCTTAAGTACTAACCATGCAGCTCCTGAAGGGCCTTTGACACACTTTCCATTTTGACTGTGTGGTAGGAGTAGGAACTGGACCAAAACCCCCTACCTTCATAGATCTGCAGCTGAGTTACTTTGCTGCCCTATCTGCGTGAAAAGACTGAAGCACCGTTACCAACAGCTGGCTGTCTCCATTTTGCACTTCGGGTTTGTGCTCCTAGGGCATCTAGGCAAACCTGACTTTGCTACTTTTTCATATCATTTATATGAAGAGTGCTTCCACTCTTACTTCAGGATGCCAAACCAAAGGAGGAGAAAGAAGCAGGAGGTTCTGAAGCTGACACGCTCTTGCAAAGTGTTTCAGGCTTACACTGAGAGCACAGTAACCGGTCACAAGCCTTATTTCAGTGATAGCAATAGGTCAAGCATTCAGATTTCAGTTATTTTCAGATATTTTCTCTTTGTAATAGCTTACTAGAAGTTCAGTACAAAGCCAAAACAAACAAGTATGTAAAAATCACATTGCCTCGTTTTTTTTTAACTGTTACATTTTGAATTAGTAGAAAAAAGCAACAAAGATTACATAAGGCAGCAGGGATTACTTCAAGATTTCATTTTCCTTTCTGAAAAGCTCTGCTTCACAAACTCGCCACAGCTGTGTACATAAGCACTATATTTCAAAGATATTCTAAAATCAGAACTGTCCTGCTTCTTGCTGAGCCACACTTAAGCTTCTTCAAAACGAGCTCTGAAATAAGACCAGGACCCTCTGCACACAAAGCCCGTATTTGTTAGCCTCCTGTACTCCAGAGAGAGCTGGATGCAACCATGAAAAAAGGAAGCCAAACCCATGCTAAATTGCATTTCAAAGTTCACATTCAAACATTCAAACTCAGACCTGCAACATTTGTGCAATATATACATAGTTTTTTAAAATGTGTGTGATTATAGAGGTCATAAATGTCATGCTAGCAATATGACACTACACAAAATGTTATTTTTGTCCTTAAGGTATCTTAGCAGTCAACAATTCACTGTATCAGGACTGGACTACTTATATTATATTAACTCTAATCAGTTAAATATAAATCCGAGATGACTTCTTATAGTTTTAACGTTATGCTCTTAACTACAGTGCCAGTCAAAAAATCCCATGAAAAGTATAAAGCGTACTATAAACTATGTGAATCTTACTACCGAATTTATAATCTAAACATTTGCTGAAAATGCATACGCAAGTGAAGAGTACACTACACAGACAGTCAAGGAAGTCTGGAGGTAAACTTCTGATCATTTTCAAGAACACATAGCTTAAGACCTAATAATCTCCAGAGTTAAGAGTCATTCGTATCAGAGCATACTGTTGCAGACTTGTAAGACCGAAGATTCTCATATCAAACTGAAATTTTCTTACAAGTCAAAAAGCTATCAAGGTATCCACATTTTAAACAATTTGAAACAGCATCTACATACTTTATTATTCCAGTAGTTCATAGAAAAAAACCACGAAAGATAAAGCATACCCTTGTTTCTGCTTGATTGAAGACATCGCTATCTGCCACACAGGCAATCAGAGAACTAAAACTGTAGTTAAAATTTCTAAAATGCATTTTGTGTTTCGCCAAAGCGATACTTGCTGTTCCGCAGAAA
The DNA here is from genome assembly GCF_013368605.1 of Nyctibius grandis. Classification (NCBI taxonomy): domain Eukaryota; kingdom Metazoa; phylum Chordata; class Aves; order Nyctibiiformes; family Nyctibiidae; genus Nyctibius; species Nyctibius grandis. Next base: position 20,625,963 of record NC_090659.1, read on the forward strand.
CCAGTGACTTTTAAGGAAGCCGTTGGTCCTGCAGGCAGCGTTTATAAGGGGAACAAGTCCAGCCCCTCAAAAAAAAAAAAAAAAAAGGTTTCAGAGCATCCTGTATGTGACAATGAATTCCTGAACAAAGTCCTGCATGCTTTGAGACAGTCAGGAACAAAATGTAAGCTGTGACTGGAAAAGAGGTGACGTCAGCACATTAGTCAGCTTCCCTATGCTAATTACCAGCGCTCGGAAGGGTGGAAAAAACAGCTGAGGTTTGCACAGCAGCTGCTTTATCAAGCCTCTTGCAGCATAGTTTCCACTGGTAGTAATTCCATTCAGCGCTCAGACAACATGCTCTTCACTGGAATGGGACAACCCATCTTAAGATGGAAAATGTTACTGCTAAAGGACCAAAGTCTAGAGTAATAGGCTGTAATTAGCCAGGAGGAAAATTTCAAGACTTCGGAACGGAAAACAAATCCCTCAGGTCAATAGCTTTCAGTAATTTCGTGGAAAAAATACATGGACTGAAATTCAGAGATTAGGAAGAATTGATTTGGGAAAATATTTTTTCCCCCCATTACCATGAGAATTCATTTTGAAGCTTTCTTCAAAGCAACTATATAGATTAATTACCATTCTCACTTTATTGAAAACTCAGTCTGAGCCTCACAAACTGCTGAGGTTTTTTGGGTTTTGTTTTAGGATGGTTGGGGGTTGTTTTTCTTTCGTTTGTTTGGAGGTTTTTTTGTTCGTTTTGTTTTGTTGGTTTGGGGTTTGTTTTGTTTTGTTTTGTTTTTTAACAGGACCTTTATCAGAAAGCTGCTGGCAGGGCTTTAAGTGACAAACTGAACTACCGACAGCAGTGATGAGGTATGAGACCTACATTACTGACATTTTCTGGTTTATTTGTATCCCAGTTTCAGAACATTTCCCAAAAAGTAGCACAGGGCACAGGCTTTTGGGTGTGGGTTTTTGGTTTTTGTTGGTTTTTTGTTGTTGTTAGTTTTGGGGCTTTCTTTTTCTTTAAAATGAAAGAACCACTTTAAAAAATCATTACCAAAGTTATTCATTAAGTTTAAGCTGAAGCTTTTACAAGCTATTTGGAACTCTCCTATGCAGCTTCAAATCAAAATGTATAATGAAGTCAAAATTGTAAGTGTATTTAGTTCATTTTACTAGAACGTGGGGCTATGACAGAAGCATCGAGTTTTATGAAATACTTGCAAACAATAGACAGTCATGAGTTTAAAACCTTATTTCATAAATATTTAATAATGCATAACTATTCACATGAATAGCCTTCTCAATTTCCATGGGCTCTACTTACTTGCTTAAAGTTAAGGATGCTTATTGTGTCACAGGCTAAAATCCCCGTTTAGTAGTCAAACTCTATGCTGTTGTAAAGTTACTCTAGCATAAAAGTTACCATAGCATGAAAGACTACTCAGACCAACTTCCTAGCACCTTTCCTTAGAAGCTCTCGCTTAAAAATAAGCTCAGCTCAGGAAAAGAGAAGGTGCTCTGAAGGACAACTCAACAACCGGTATAGATGCTGCCAGTGAGATTGAACTCTACTCCGAAAGAAAATAATCGGTAGCAAGCCTCCAGTGCTCCAGGAGCATCTAATATACCGGGTGCCTGAAGGACAGAAAGATAGGAAGAAACTGCAGTTCCTTTCCTCTCCCTAAGCTCCCAGGAAGATGGGATGCAGTGGCTATCCAGCCACTCAACACTGCTGAGATCTGGACTGGGCACACATAAGTGAGAACAGGTCTGAGCTCCGAAGCTCATGACTTATACCCAGAAACACAGATGCTTAAGAAGAGGATTCATAAACAGCCATTGTGCCAAGCAGTGAACCACCTGAGCTCACACAGAAAGCCATGCCGAGTACGTCTTGAATCTGCCCTTGCCCTGGAATTAGGTCGTCAAGCGTCTTAAAGACTTCGGAAGTGGAAGCACCAAGCATGACTCCACAGACCAGTGGTCAGGATGCTCATCTGGAAAACATGGCCATGAATCACCTGAGCATAAAAGGACAACAGGCTTTCCACATCCTAGGTGAATGCTATAGCTACTGATAAGAAAGTAAAGAAGGTCCTCCCTTTAACCTGCTACTGAGTCAGAGTCATTTGACATGCTCTGCGGCTACTGAGGTGACTGCAGCATCTCTGTGGGCAACAGGTGGAAAGAATATTTCTTTTGTAGAGCCTCATAGGGCCTACACAGGAGGCAGTTTGAGCTGTTCAACAGAACGAAGTCTTTGGTAACCTAGCTGCAGACCATTATATAGCTAAGTGTGTCAAAGCTTCCTAGCAGTCCAGTCGTTGTAAAAGTCATCAAAAAGCCCTATTTTGGACTTCACAGCTTAAAGCAGGACAGGTAGATCCTAGGCACTTGCATCCCTTTGTAACTCTAGACTTATATTCTTATGCCCAGATCCCATGAAGAGCAAGACATTAAAAATACCTCTGATTGCTATCCTTAAGGCCACCTACATGTTACTGAGGCCCAAGGAAAATGACTTTACAAGTCTTACTACAGCCATCTTTCAAATATAACTTTGTCATCTAAAACAGGACTACAGCCTGCTGTATTACTGTCAGCTGTAAACCAACTGGTTTTGAGAACATTTAACACCTCACAAAACACCTTTTTCACAGTGTTCTCCAGATTTAAAATAAATATCGAATCTTCTGATACACACTAGGTTTTTACTTTATCTGCCTTTATCATTATCATCATTATTTTTTGGTAAGCTTGTGTCACCTGCCACTCTTAAAGAAACAATTAAGGCAAAAATAGATGGTTGCATACCAACACTCCATTCACAACACAGAATAAACCCAGAACTAGTATTCGGGGGGCAGGGGGGGATCACTCTGAAGTGGTCTAATACCCTTACTGCTATGCTTGATTAGAACAAAAACGCAGTCTACAGAGTCTCAATTAGAGGACTAAATAAACTACCTTGAATTATTAAAAAGTAAACAGAAGGACTTACTTTCACAAAAGAAAAAAAAATTCTTACTACCCCTGCTTCATTTAATAAAGTGTTATTTAAGGCAGCAGCATTATGTTGAGAGCCCCGAGATCTACTGTAGAAACTAAGAGTCAAAGTTACAAAACCACCATTACAAAATCCTGACAGTGTTGCAATGTTTCTTCTGTGGAGTTCAGGTCATGTAACATTTGTTAAACACATGCTAACAAACTGTCTGGAAAAACAACACTGCAAGACTATTGGAACTGCTGGATTTGATGTTCTGATACTATCAGAGCACAGTTTTTCTTCTCCCTTGTCTTCAGAGAATGTGCTGCTTTCTGTCTTCTCTTTGAGACTCCCTAGTGACCTACATAAAGAGAACAAGGGCACAGAGATCACCTGCATAAAGATATATGCCATCATCCAGACACCAAATAATGTCTGATACTAAAGAATGTGAACTTCATCAGTACAATGGGATGCTGCTGTACTTGGGGCAACAAGAACCAGGGAAATGAGTAAGAATAGTATGACATGACAACATGGTCAGCCCTGCTTTCTCAGGTTTCACCTTTCCCTTGAAAGGTACAGATTCTGAAGCTCAAGTTTTAAAAACTGAATTTTAGAAGTTCAATTAAATGCTCAATGAAGCATTTAATGCTCAATGAAGACCTAAAGTACTCCCTAACATCAATAGCACCCGACAGACCCTCCACTAGTAGCACTTCCCAGGCAGAGAAATTTAACAGAGAGCAATTTGGGGTTGCTTTCAGGGGTGAAAGGAGAAAAAAAGAAGTCAAATGAGCATATGGAAGAGTGGAAACACAAAATGATTGAAAGCCATACATAGTTCTATATTTTAATTTCCACATGCAGTAAAATAGGTAAGGCACAGAAGAGGAGGAAAGGAGACCACAGAAGCAGAAAAAAGGCAAGTCACAAAAATGACTGTTCATTGCCAATAACTACACTAGCAAAGCTAACAATCTGAGGAAGAAAATCAACATGAAAATAAATGTGTTGGTAATTCTGTAACCTAATCAAATTATCACCTACGAGCTATAAATCAGAACAATATAGTCCATTCTTTTCTCTCATCCCTGGCAGACTTTTACAATTGTCCTTCGAGGGTGCTCTTTATGTAATCCCTGTACTCCCACTATATATACTTGCCGATCTTTTGCTATCAACATACAGTTTTTATTCCTGTCTTTATGTTAATTATCTTGCCTTAGCCCTTACTTAGGGCAGGGATAAACATCTTGAAGTTATCTAGAATGAACAGTCATACTTACTGGTTTCATTTTCCTAGTGGTTGGGAAGGGAGAGGGATGGGCAGACAATAAAGTATGAACAGCTTCCAGAGCTATCCATGCCTGTCTAGGGTCAGTAACCTCTGCTCTCTGTGCACTAGCATGCACCTGAATTCAAGCGACCTTCTAACCAGCGCTGTTCCAGGGGTACTATGTGTCTGCATGGGACAGGCACGCTGAAGGAAAGAATGGGAAAAGCTAATAAATGTTCCTTTCTAGAACTGTACCCTCATCTAGAGCGTGGCTTCAGCATGTGTTCAGGTAAAACCAAAAAATCCCCAGAACTCAGACCTACTGAGAGAGTTTAAATACATGAAGAGCTAAATGGGCACATGTCCTTGACGGAGTATTTTTCTCAACTGCCTTTAAGGGTGCTCTGCAAACAACACTGCCATCAGGAAATAGTAACATTCTTCATCATTGGAAAACCTTCTTTTCCCTGTCCTTGAGATGCAAGACATAGGTTGTTTTTCTGTGGAGTTTTGTGTTGTGGGGTTTGTTTTGAAATGTACTTGATGAGCAGGAGAACTCACATCAATGCTGGCTGGGCTCAACCAAAGAGCCAGGAGTGAGGGCAGTGAGTTAAGTCATTTGCCTTAAATGTCTGCACAGTTCTGAGTCTCATTTTACTAGACAAAAATGAATCAACACACATCCCCCCACACACACACCCCAACAAAAAACTCCCCCTAAAAGACAGACAACTGAAAGGAAAACCTGGACATGATTTCTTTTTGCAAGTCTGACAGGATTTGTTATGAAATAAAATTAACTGGCATATCAATCACACTTGACTCTGATACTTTTCTCCTCAAAATCCTTACATAGCCTAAGCACTGGGAGACTGGCAGCCTCGATGTCTAATCCAGGACACTGGAATGGCTATACACCTACTCATGCAGTCAGGCAGTAACACAGCCCTTAACAGCCGTACACATTTCTCCCATGCCAGGCAAACCCAGATAAGAAACACAGGGAGAAGAGGGAGTCAGAATAATCATACAACTGAAAATGTTAATGTACAGTTTCTTCTGCTTTGTGGTTACAAAAAATCCTGAGTTTTTCAAAGTTGCGTACTCATTGATTTTATATTGTACGAGTTCATCAGATCATCAGAAAGGTATTACAAGCAAAATAAGTATATACACTTAGGACATTAGCAGAGAAATAATCTGCAACAAAACACCTTTTTAACAAGCAAAAAAAGTCTTTAGTATTACAGAATACACTGAACAAATAATATCTGCAAATTTATTTACAGTAAAGAAATCACACAGAGCACAGCAATACAAGTACACAAACTGGTTTTCCAAATTACACAGAGCTACGTGCAGTGTATTAAATCAGGGTAACACCCACACAATGACAAAATGGAAAAAGGGGCATGAAACATGGAGTTAAGGCTGTCATCATCAGCTCCTCTCATTAACTTTGTTCATAATGTGGAACAGCAAACACATGACCATTCACTATTTCATAGGCTTACAAGTATTTTAGTCACCAAATTTCCAGTCATAAAAAATACAGACAAAAATTTGTGCAGTTTTAACATAATTTAAGCCTCTGATTCCATATAATAGGGTATACAAAAGAAAAGCCTATCTGTCTGTACTACATCAAATTACGGTAAGTACTACATAGGAGTGCCATCTGAAAAACGTGTTCGATGGCTATAAAACTCTGAACTACTGGACAGTATTTTCATATCTGAAAAGCAACTTTTCAAAAATAAAGCCTGAATACTTTATCAGAGCACTAGTTCAGCACAATTAACACTAGCACACTTTGTATGTTAGCATAGATACTTATTGCAGACAGATAGGGCTAGACTCAGTAAACAACAAAAAGGCCACACATCTGGGGTGCGGTGCCATCTCCGTTTTAGACTTTTAGAGGTTCAAGGAAAACCTTTTCCTCTTCCAAAGAGAAAATAGAGCAGAAGAATGAGTGACCATTTTCTAAGATGTCAGACAAAACATGTAAAAGCAAGCCAAAAAAGCTATGAGGATTCTGCACCTCTACTAAGATGGTACACACGCTTAAGACGCAAGACTCAAATACCTTTATATATCTAAAATTCCAGAAGCATAAATGCCGATCAAACCAAGTTTTTTTTAAAAACTCTACATATTTGTCCTGTATTTATTTCTGTTTACATTCATTAACTGATTTGCTTTCATTACAAAATTATCTACAGGTAACATATTTACAGTAGAAAGAGCGTATCATGAAACACCAAGTCTTTTTGCAGTAATTGGGTAGAGGGGCTGAAAAGGGGACGGAGAAATTTCTTGCGAGGTCATAAAAGTTTCCCCCGCCCACACCACCCAGAGAGAGTTTGGTTTCAAATAATCAAAACAACCTTCAAGAAGATAAGGTGCTTCTTAAAAGTGAATGAAAATACCTAAAAAAGACTGTCCAGCAATATTATAGCTCAATCCATTACATGTTGGGGGCTGGGGGCCTGCAAGAAAAAGAAAATAAATCCACAAAATAAAAGACAAACACCAAGGTGATAATCTTTAACCAAGACAAATGTAAACAAGATTATTCCCATGGCCAGATGCAGTTGCAGTGTTGATTACTTATTTCTATTTAAGGCAGAAAGGGGAAAGAAAAGGTGATGGGGACAACAGTACAGTCTCTAACTCATCATGGAAGTGGTGCACATGCCACACTAGAAAAGGTTAACTATGGAAAGGGAAGGGCAGGAAATCCTTAAACAACTCTTCTAACTTAAACTTCTTGAAGGCTTCTATAAATATAGATATCTATATAAATCCTTTCTTCAGAGTGGATATTAAAAAAAGGGAAAGAGAGGAAAACTCTCCAAAGATCATCTATATTTATTATGAACTAAAAAAGAACAAGGGCTTTTAAACTGAAATGTGTTAATAGGCCATTTTTGCATACTACAGAAAAAGCATCTGTAAACTATTTACAGCAGAACTGAAGGACGATATTTTAAAAAAAGAAAAAATGTTCCTGCACCCCCCAAGATAAAGTAAAATCTCGTAAGTACTGTGTAACTATGAAACAAAGGAAGCATGAGGTATTCTTCCTACCACTATAACTAGGAGAAATCAGCAGCAGTCTGACCTCTTCAAGGTTATTTATGTGAATACCAGCATGAGGGGGGGAAAAAAAATCTAGACAGTAATTAACAGATAGGTGGATTTGCAAGATGAGACAATTTAAGAAAGAAAAGGACACGCTATACACATCAGCTACTAAAACAAAACAGGTTCTTCAGATAATTATTTCTTGAATTAGGTGGCACCTTCTGAAGAACACTGTTTTGTAAAGAGGGAACAGCTGTAAAGTTATTTATAAGTTAGATTCAGCAGAGGGAGAGGTCCAGGGGATAGGGCACATGCCTAGAGTGGGATTCATGCATTCTTTAAGCACGTCATACATATTCTGACACTTATCACAGCTGGAGCGCTGCACTCCGATGCTGCCTCTGCACATCGCCCATGCATTAGGGTGAGCTAAGGAGCATGGAGGAAATGTTCATGCTGGGCTTGTACACTGGTATCCAAAAGATACCACGTTTAAAGACTGAACAGGGACCAAATTTCAGAGGAATGGACTTTTAATGTTAACATAGATATATTTAAATGTTGACAGTGATGTAAGTAGAACTACCTTCAGCAGCTGAAACAAGCAGCGATGAGGAATGGAAGTTCTTGCACAAAAACAATCATGTCCTGACAGCTTACAATAAATGATGTAGACAAGAGAAAGACACAGGAACCAAGTTCCCCAAATATCTCTTGTGGTAAAATGGAAAGAGACCCCAGTAAGTGATCCAGCAGCGTGGCACAATCCAGTCCCACAACTTAGAGTATTTCATTCAAACCCTATCGAATTGAAGCCAGTGTGGTCAAAGGTCCCCAATATCCAGATGTTCCAGTAGCAAGCACACACTCTCAAAATTCCTGCCTTCCATCCTGGAGCTAGAAGCAGCATCCACACCATAAATGAAAAACACTAACAGAACATTGAACCTAAATTTGGTTTGATTTAAAAAACCCAAGCCAATAAGCTGGGAATTGTTTGATATATACACACGTATAAGTACAGTGATGAAGACACTATGTTTTACAAAACAGGAGTTTTTAAAAACCAAATTACGAGATGACTGGGCAGGGTTATGATCCAGATTCAAATATTAAAGACCATGTCATCTAAATATATATCTATGTGTATTTTATAATATGTTAGAGTAAAAGCTTGATGTCAGCTCCCTAGTCTTAAATATTGCTTGAGGAAAAAAAATATTTGTCCATCTCTCTGGCTTTATGAAACACACACAATCATCACAGCAGGATTAAAAGGTAGGTGGTATTTTTGGTTCAATATTCTTCCATATCCATTGAAACTTTTCTGAAAAGACCAAAAAAAGGTCAAGATATTTTTATCTCACTTTGTACATTCTAGATAAGGAGATAATGATAAAAGGTCAGTACTGAGGAGAAAAAGCAGAAGGAATGAATCTATGTCAGCTTCTCTTTATTCCCTACTCAACCTTTTAATCAAGAGTTACCATTATAAAGCATGCATCATGGCATATTAAAGCTTCAGATAAACCAATTTAAGGAGCCTAACTACCTTTTCTTTGAGCAATCAAGGTTTTGTTTTCAAATCTGTTCTGAAACAGACAGATAATACTTTTAATGGTTTCTGGACCTATAACCAAGGATCTCTTTGATGGGTATTTTGGATCAAATGGCTAGACAAAGAGTTCTGAAGTTCTTTAATGCAAGAAAACTCTTGAGGCCAGCTGACATTTCTACTGATGATTTTGGAAGCTGCTAGGAGCATGCCACCAACCTGCCTTTTGGTATGACTTGCATCATTACCTTTACTCCTTGATTTCAGAGTGCATTGCAGTATGACATACCTATAACATGTTAAGTGAAAATTTTGAAAACAAGTAAGTGACATCTGATGGTAGAAACCAAAACCCAGTCATTCCTGTCTGATTGTACTCAAAGAGAACCAGAGCTTTTGAGCTGCAATGAATCTTCCATGATCACATTGGGGAAATCAAATCGGTTCACCATGGCTAGTTAAACAAAACACTAGTAAAAAGGAAAGGATACAACAGCAGTCACTCCTCAGAGTTCCACCTGTATTTCCTTATTGGAAGGTCTTGAAATACTGCAATCTGGAGTTTCGCTCCAGAATAGATGCACGCTCCTCAAGGCTAATGGCAGCTTGGGCCATCCCTACAAGCATTTTATTTACTTCCCCAACATAACAGCAAGGTGCTACCTTTACTCAAATCAGTGGTCTTGGTGGTCCCTCCTCCTCCCAGAAGCTGTTTCTCAATATTACTCTGGTACACTTTTGAGAATTTGGGTATAGTCTTACACCCAAAGATAATATAAAGGTGTCACTTGGTGGACTACTCCCCCTCACAGATGGAGTACAGCTGATTCAAAATCTTCACGAGCTATTATTACTCTTTGATGACATTTGCTCAAGTAGCATACTGGCTTGCCTACACTCCAATTACTTTACAGCAACTTCGGAATGCTTTCTATTGAATAAACACATTGCAGAGAATGGTTTGGAACAGTCAATCAGTCTTTCCTCAAGAGATCTCCAAAACCTGTGAGACAATTTTGTTTACCATTTAATCAATAATTCTTGAAAGTTCCAAGTGTATTTCTTCCCCCTTCACTTAAAAATTTCACCTATTAAAGACATGTGAATTGCAACCCAGGCTTTCTCCAATGAATGCCAGTTAACTTACTAACTTTCTTGATACTAATTCAACAGCTTTTCACATGACAGAAGAAAAAAAAACTTCCACAGAAGTCTGCCTGCATCTATTGCTATTATTTCAAAAGGAGAATAAAGAAGAAATCCTACTCAAATTAGTTCTTAATGCAATTATAAACATTTATTTGAAGTCTGAAACTACAGACTGTACCCTGAAGCTGTATGTCCTTTCAGTAGAAAGTCATAATGCCAAGGCATCTGAAGTTTTGACCATGGAAGTGTGCATCACCTATGGATGTCAGTGAGGTTTCTACGAAGCCCAGTGCTGAATTCAGCCATTTCTCTGCACACAGAAGCTATCCACTCCACAATTACTCCACTGAGGGATTAAAAAGAGATTCAAATAACCCACTGATTTTTTTTTTAAACACAGATTCCAAAAGCACTGCCAAGAAGGAAAGTAGTTGTTCTTACTGAATAGACTCTTACAAGATTGGGGTTTTTTTAATAGGAGCTTAAAATATAAGAACTGTTGTCATGCTTGCATTATGTAGCCTACATATGTTCAAACAGAATATAAAGAGCTGTGCTCTGTCACAGAAGGGCTATTTACAGATTCAATGTGTGACAGTTTTCCAGACAACCATCTGAAAAATAAATACCTACAGTGTGCTTATTCCTTCCTTGGAAAAATCCATGACTTACACTTCCATTTCCAAGCATTAAACACTAAATTCCTGTTCACTGACTGGTAACATAAAGGTGGTAATCTGGAAATTCCACTACAGAATATTTGAGTAACCAACTAGACACATTTAGAAAACTGTTTAATATGGCAAGTATATTCCAAAATGTAAAGACTTTATTCAATATGTTTCCACCCCTGCAAGGAATTTACTAAAATGATCCATAGTAAATTGATTACAATTTTGACCTCATTCAAATACTCTGGAAGGAAATAAACATTTTCATACAGTACATTTACTGGCAACTATTTTTCTATTCATATTAAAAATACCATTCCACCTGGAAAAATGACTACTAAGTGCTAAAAACTAGCATCCAAAAGTTCGCAAAATTGCAGTGACTAATAGTACACATGTAAAAAAAAAGTATCTTAGGATTTTATACGCTGAGAGCATTTTAGAAGAGATAAACAACTTCTGTTTAATTAAGTTTCTTTCATTGAGAAAAATATTTTTAGTAAGAGACAAAACCAGAACAAGTAAATAAGAACTGCATAGCATTCTGTCAGTCCATATGGACTGATTATACAAAAAGAGTTTATTCAAATACTCTAACACCTCTGCAAACCAGCATCTTAAACTGATCGTGAATAAACTTGCTGAGGAAAGAAGCAAGCCCTCTACAGAAAAATCTCCAAGAAACCCCTCTCCTTTGTTCAAGAGGTGACATTTTGGAACAAAGGTGTTAACCTGAACTGAGCAAAACCATGACTCTCAATTAGCACCAATTCACATCATGCCACCTGAAAGCCTGATCAGCACTAGAATTCCTTCCCACTCATCTATACCGCAAAGCCATTCTGCACTTGGGAGCTACAAACCATTCAGTTCAGAGTAGCCGGTGTCTCTGGAAAACACAAGAACAAAACAGAGAATATTTATGACTGCTGTATACCTAGGAAGTATGTTAGAAAGCCCATAAAGCTTGTTCTCACCTGGAAAGCAGGAAACAGTCACTAGCAAATAGCATCTTAAAAGGTTAGGAATTTCTGAGGAGTATTCTATATTCACTTGGAGAAATACTAAGAGCCTATAACCCTATATTCAGACACCATTCAGGGATAATCTCCTCAGGACATTACTTAATCCTTTAAAGAATGATCTGGGAAAAAACGTGTTGTTTAATGTGTTTTACCTTGAAAGCGCTCCTTCAAGCAAGTATAAATCCACAGAAGTAAAGTATCCCAATAAAGTGACAGGGAGAGTTTTCTCAAAGTCAGACAGCAGGCAAAAAATAGACTGTCTTGAGCCTCTTAGCAAGTTTCAATCAAGTACGATATCAGGATAAAGGGTTAAAGGACAACATTTGTGATAGAGTTGCGAGAAAATATCAGGGACTGGGCAGAGTAGGAATACCATGGAAGAAACATGCATAGCTCGGTTGTCAGCTATTCTGCATGGCAGAAGCCAGCCAGGCTTATGTGGGCCTCCAGACAAGCTAGAACAAGTATCAGCATATGCCACAGGACATAAAGGAGGGAGAATTCAGAACTTTGTAGAAGGTGTCGACCAAGGACACAAATGCAAATTAAGACAGACGTTTGTTCCACAATCTGTGAAATACACTTAATGCACAAAGATACTTGCAAGTTTTAGGGGCTCACTTAATCCACATGCTAGAATAAAATTTTAAAAATAAAAATCACTGAAGTTACCTTAGGAAAAAAAAAAAGTCTTTGTTTTCCAGGAGTTTCCAGAGCTCAAAACAAGAGTTAAGAATGAATGAGGGCTAAGGATAATTTAGAAGGACCACCTCCTAACTTGCACATAAAAGCTGAAAAGCATACTAAACAAGCAATGTGAATCTGAAAAGTAATTTAGCACAGTATACACGCTTTTGGTTTTAAGAATGAGCATGCAAAGGCCAGAAGCGACAAAAGAATTATGAATGGCTATCTGGGGCATGGTAAAGTGGACAAAAATTGAGGAGAAAAAAAGAATCCAAATGGATGGAGAAATGCAGTGACAGGTTCAAGCTCGATTCTTGTATACGAAACAGGGGAGGAGTGTTCAGTTCAATGGCAACTTGTATGGTGAAGAATTAACTTTTAAAAGCCCTTTCACGTCATTAAATTTCTTCAGGTGTATTTAACTGAAAATGAGGCACCCATCCACTTTCCAAAGAAACTCAAAGTTACAAGTTGCCTAAGCGCCATTCCTTTACATTGCCCTCTTTCAAAAATAGCCCAGTGAGTTAGCAAGACACCATTCAGTACAGCTGAATAGGAAAAGTGAATGCAGCAGTTTTCACCTACTAAATAACAAAATATTCAGCCTATTCCACTAGACCTAACTGGTCTAATCAAGGAACATATCCATGCACAAGCTTTTGCACACAAAAAACCCCAAACAACCAACCAAAAAAACCCCAAGACATAAACCAACTTCCTATGCAGCCCCCTAAAAGAACTTGGATGCAATCGTCTTTGGCAGAATCAGCTCTTGTCAAGGAAGAGGAAGCAGCAAAAAGTGAGACTTGTCAGTGATTCAATACTCACAGCTTCACATCTATGAGAGGATGAGAGGATGTCAGTAAGTCCAAGCAACTCCCTTCCAAACACCAAGAGCTCCCCATGGCTTTTGGATCAACAGCCCATGTCACAAAAACTACTGCAGGATTTGCTCCAAGGAAGCTTGAAAGCTGTACTCCCTCACCCCACGCACTTTTTTCTGACATTTCTGATATATCCTTTTAGTATTGTAATGCCATAATCAACACTGTTCAGATCACACTTGCCAGTGCAAAAAGCATGGAAGTTCACACACTTCAATGCGTTTGCATGGGTGAAACACAGAACAGACTATAAAACTTGGCTGATAATTACACTGATAACATGAAAAAAAAAATATTCATTACCATCCGGTAGAGAAATATTTGGCCAATTTACTGCATATGAACAACAGTAATCAATACTGCAGTGTACGTACATTATCAAATACGTAACTTGTAGAGTTCTGGTGCAGATGCCTTCATTTCTATAGTTAGGTTGTTTCAATTATGCAGTCTTTGACTTTGCTTAGTTGTTATCCTGAAAGTAAAAGCCTGACAGTCAAAGGACATAAGAGAAGTAACAGTTTCAGAAGACAGTGAAAACACACACACACACACACACCCCCGCCTTTAAATTATGCCAGCAGGAAAACACAGGTAGAAGATGCACGTTCAGGAAAGAAAGTAGAGAAATTCCCCAAGCATCTTAAAAACTTGAAGATTTCCCCTCATATACCCACACCTTTAACTGATATTAAATTTCATATTTATTTCAAAATAAACATTTTTAGAAAGCTCTAAGAAAGTCAAAGTGCAGCAACTGTAATTGCTTGCTATGCTAACTATAGCTTTTCTTATTTATGCCACATGACTTGTATAAAATCATGGAAAGCTGCACTATTTCCTGATAGAAGGCAGCAAAGGGTGGTCACTCAAATATTTCTTTGACTAATTCATTCCACTGGGTTTTCCATAAGTGATTCATGGCTGTACTCAACTTTCCTGGAAACCATTTCACAAAGTCTGTGCAGTATGTAAAGTAGTGTATTCTTATTGTCTAGTTTCTAATTGTGAATCTCTGAGACTCTCTTTAAAAGCAAACAGCATGTTTTAGTGACTTCATTCTATCAAATATTATTTTGTTAACTCAAACACTCCTATACCCCAGAATAACAGCCATCACGGCAAACATGCACACACTTGTTTTCCTGAACAAGTTACGCCAGGCTTACACACAGTTCTACTTCGACATGTAACTAGACTTAGTACATCCTTTAATAGTCCGTTTTATCCTCTCTTACCCATCCTGATCCTGACATCCCTATTTTATGTCTTGATTCCATTCCCAGTTAAAGTTAATGCCATAACATTGCCACTTTCCTAAATGAAAGGAGGATCAAGTCCTTATCTGTAAGCTCCTCTTAGAAAGGATTTATCACTGCTTACACATTGCTGCCAAAATGATATGAGAAAAACCCCAAAACTATCAATAAATACGAAGTTACCCGTTTAATACAACTGAAGTTAAGACTATGAGGACAGGTTACAACAACTTGACTTTAGGGCAATATCGAAAGCCAGAGGCTGTTAGGCTCTAGTGAAAATACAAACAGTTCCTGCAAAAAGCAGCCTCAAAGAACAGAGCTGTCAGCAGATCTAATGCCCTCTCCATTAATCCAGAAAGGGCTACTGTGTTTGAACAGCAGGACACTGATCCTCTGTCAGTGTGTACGTGGGAAGAGAAAATGAACAGTCAAGTATATACATTTGAATCCCAAATCTATAGACACACTCATAAACAGAACTGGAGTTTCCCAAACAATTCTTCTTGCTTCTCTACAGAAGGGTGGTAATTATAAACACTGGCCTGAATCAAGATTTAGGTGAAAATGATGTTCCACATGGCGAGAAATTTACTTGGTCTCTTAAGAGGAACATCTCTGAGGAAACCTTCTCTGCCAAATCCTCTGAGACAGAAGTCTAGAGAAACTGGGAAAGAGGGTATGCTGGGGATGGGGAGCAGGGTAAGTGTGTAATTCGAGTTTGTTTAAAAATTTTTAAGAGAAATCTAAATGCTTATTGTCAATTCTTATTTTTCCCCCAAAATATTAGAAAAAAACCAAAACATATGCATATTTTTCACTCCATTTCCTATGCATCCCTATTTACTAGAGCTCCATCCTTAGATGCCCTAGGAAACAGAGCTTTTTTTTTGTAAGGAAATTTAGAAAGAGCCTCTCTGAATACATGCATCTTCTATTAAAAGTTTGTTCTTTTCTTGGAAGTCACAACACTACAAAGAGCTGGTTTACATAGAGGGACTGTGAAATAATTACAAGTTCCCTGAAACTACTTGCCTGACTGGTTTCTAAAATCCCTTGTGGTGTTAGTTCAACCCAGCACTCACCAGTGAGGCTGACTTCAGTACCGGATCAAAGTTCTGCCTACCCTCTGTCTGATCAAGCCAGAGTCAGGAGGGTACTACTTAAACAAATGAGTCTTCAGAGTAGTTCCCAAGACCCTCATCTCCTCCCATTTTCATTAAGAAATTTAAGGGAACTTAATTTCGTTTAGTATGCAGATAAGCTCTGGGTATAGCAAAACTACATGTAACATCATTTCACATTCTTTACAAGGGGGTTGCTGCCTCTGTGCAATTCAAAGGGTAATAGGTTACTTTCTCTCACCAGCCATTCTTTCCTGCTTAAAAGGGCAATCGATTACCCAATTCCTCCCCTCCCAGACAGTCTGACAAAGCACTGCTCGCATTTCTCATGGCTTGAATATGACTTACAAGTTTCATCTTGATGACAGCGCTACAGTCCTTGCTTCAGGCAAATTTTGCTGGACTTCCATTAAGCCCCCATTTGAAATTACTTGAAGTGTTTATACTCTATGCTCTATTAATTTTTTATGAATTTTAGAAACATGGGTTATCACACATAAGTAAAAGACTGCTATCAAAACAGGTTTTCAGTGTTATAAGATTGTTCCTATTTCCCAGCAAAAGTTAAATAACAACGAAATTTCAGTGCGATATTAAACATGGCTGTAATTTCTCAGGCTTCCGTAGTGCTTTCAAATTTCTTGTTTACTTGTTCTCGTAGTCCCCCAAACCCTGTTTTGGAAAATGCAACCACGAAGCCTTTTCTCCGGCCAAGGAAGAAAGGCAGACAGCTCCCTTCAGGGCGCTGCCCTGAGCTATTCTTAGTCTGTTTGCTATTAATGCCACTCTCCAAGGTATTTCTGAGGAACTTCATTAAGTTACCGCAACAATAACGTCCTAGTCAAAGGAATGACTCCTATTGTATACTTAGCCTTTAAGTAAATACAGAAATAAAGACATCTTTCCCATGTGAACACTTAAGGCTTATTTTTTCCAGATGAACTGTGTTTTGATTGAACTACGTCTGTAAAAAGCTTGGAGATAAAGTGTTTTATTTCACAAGTTTGACTATGAGGAAAACACACTAATGTGCTCAGGTGTTCTTCATAAAAACAGTTTGTGCATGATTAACAGATACTCTTTTAGGAGTCAGTTTCATAAACACTGTATTTTTAACCACCACAGACTGGTCACTTCTTCTCAAAGTCACCTGACTCTGACAGCCTCTAAGGAAAGCACTACCTTGGTTGTTTCTAAGGCCAACTCAGAAAATTTTAGCTGACATTTCAAACCTGCCAAGCAGAGCAAAAAGGAGCTTACAACAAGCACTTCCAGTTCAACATTATGCAACCTAAATGTTACAACAAGGTTTTTGCAGATTTAAATGCAAAAGAATTACACAGTCTTCAAATAAGACAATATGCAATGCAAAGTACTAACCAGAACAGTCAGCAAAAAGTGATACTTAAAACAAGAGCGGGGGGGGGAGGAGGGGAAGATAGATTAAACAATAATGTGCAAATACATGAAAAGATTACGTGTGTTGGAAAAAAAGAAGTGGAGATGAAAAAAAACTTTAAAAAATCTTACCAGCAGTTCCCTTAAGAAATCATGGTCTCATGAATTTACAAGAGAAGCTACATTGTCAGCTACCAGGAGTCAGCTGCCTGTTTTGAGGCTCAGAAACTAGCAGTTATGTTACAGACAAACCAGCTTGCAATAACGAAACTTTCCAGGTACGTTCTTCCTTATAGGGGAGAGGAAAAAAAAACCAACTAAACCACCCCACACTTAAACTAGGAACAATTCTCTTTTAAATTGCTCTATTGCACACTGTTTCGTCTGCAATTAAACGCAACTGCAAGTCATTGCAATTACAGTAATTCCTTTTCTGTCTGATATGGATGAGGTTCCAATATACTATAAAATAAATACAATCAGATCTGTCTGCTCAGTAGCAAACTTTGGTGTCCCACATCCAATCTATTAAAAAATAAGATTATTCACTTCAAGATTTAAGGCGACCTGGCTGGGTTGACACATTAAGACTTTCCAGCACTTATTTGCTTACAGTCATTCTTTGGTTTTAGATTTATGGATCCAACTACTCTCTCCCCTTAAACCCTCATGGTCTGTCCACACAGCTAACTTCTCAGTCTTCCTAGCCTTTACTCCTATTAGGTATGTCCAGCTGTTCACAAAAAACGTGGCTGACGTGAGCTAACACCACCGCTCAGCGTAACTGTTCCCAGTGCTGCGCCAATTTGTCAGTGCCACAAGCATCAGGTTCTCCTGCCAGAGAGCTGCCCTGGTGCACAGGGGCCTGAAAGGGACCTCGACTCCTCTGCTGACACTACCTCAGCTTTTGGACTACATTAGTGCGAACTGCCGATAGCTTATCTGTAAGTGGCTCCACTGCATTGCAGTTTTGAAGTACTAAAGTGTTGCAGCTGGCTTTTGTTCTCCTGTTACTTGGCTTTCACAGGATCCTTTACCTCATACTTGGGCAATTTTTAAGGATAAGATGATGGGGCAACTGCCCTCCTAATAATTACAGTTAAACCATAGGTCCCAAACACTGAGCTGCAGAAGTTTAAACCAGATTTAGTCTAGGAAAGGGTGACATGGAAGCAAAGACAGCACAGACACAGAGATTTAAGGAACTTCTACCTTCCAATTTATGATCAATCACTAAGTGATCAGAAGTTAATTCTTATCACTCTGTCTGGTTCTCCTATAATCTAGGATTTTTAAAATTTATTTATTTAGAAGTGATATTAGACTTTACTTTTTAAAGCATCACACGCCTTCTGTTTCATTACTCACCACGGCATTTAAAAGAATGGATCTAGTACAAATAACTTTAATAGCTGATTAACTGTGGGAAAGAAACACTCCTCAAAAAATAGACACCAGTGTCACCATCTGTTTCCCAGACCAAAGGACGCTCTGTGCAAACATTTTGTTTGCACATTTTTAGGTTTCAAACACACCTTCAGGTCTGCATCATCTGTGGGGTCAGAGGCTTATTATAGTAGGTAATATAGCAGGTATTATTATTTTCAGCTAGCAAATTAAAATTTGTTGTCATTTACAGTACCTGGAAGGCAGCTCTCCAGGCGTTCCCAAGAAAGAAGCTGGCAATTTCAATTCTGTTTCCATGGAACATGCACAGATCTCAGAATTGTCATCAGCTTTAAGAGTATGCTTGGCATTTTCAGAAGGGAAGGAACAAACATAAGAGACAAAGGCACAACGCTCTCACACAAACCCACTTCATTCACACCAGACTGCGATGATAGTTTGACACCACTGGAAAAGCTCATGCATACATACAACCTAATGCCAGGAACGCTGCAAAATCTGATGACAATTCTAAGGTGTGTTTCTTAGAAACTGAACTGTGCTATTGGAAGCAACTCACAACCCACAGAAGCCTTGTTATCTACATGGCCCACTTCAGAGCCTTCAAAAAACCGCTGAGACCCTGCCTCAGTGATAAGGGCACTAGAGTGCAGGGCAGCTGCTCAGAAAGAATGGCCTCTTCCAAGATTGCAAGGTCGGTGTTGGCAGGGTGCTTCCACAGTAGCCTAACCCATCAACACTTCCCTCATCACACGACAGGAGTAACCTCCTCCTCTCACTTTCAGTTCTGCTGCTTCTGTTTTCTAAAGGCAAAGCAAGAGCTTGGAGCATTTCTGCCCATACAAATATGCTTTGCTGCATGTTGTCAGTTATCACTCTGTTGCACTTAATACAGCTTGTATTTAAAATTCAGTCTCCATATGTGTGCCAAATTTTACCTAAGATACCCAGTTTATCCTTTAAATGACAAAGATGGCTAACAGGTGAAACCAAATCTAGATATTACCTTGGCTGTTTTCCTTTTTTTTGAACTTGCAGCATGAATGTGTATTTTAGTGATTTTCTTTTGTTCTTTAGCTGTCGTTTCCAAAAAGTAAAGCAGGAGTTGTCCGCAAAACATTTTTCTAAATTGTTATGGTGTTTTTTTCAGCTATGACAGGTACATGAACTGTCATACTGAGTGAAGGTATGGCCATAATCCTAATAAAATTTAATGAAGAATACTTCTGCAATTAACTATTTACTATCATTTAAAAATGCACCTATATTATGCCAAAACTACTCCTTGAGGGAATGCAAAGTTAGCAGGAAGATAAGGACTAAACTGTATGAAAACAGCATATGTTTTGGGGCTTTTTTAATGACTAGTTCTCTATAGCATGACAACAGTATCTGTTTAACTTAAGTATGAAAGATAGGCAAGTAAAAGTTACAGTGTTCATCTTCTGATCACTCTTCTGATACATTCTCTGTGACTAACGGAAAAATAAAAGTCAAGGGAAAAAAAGTTATCCTCCAACACGGGAGTCTTTAGAAAACCACATTAGTTGTTCGGAAGCAGGCTGGTATTTTTGTGAACTTCAAAGAATTAAATTTTCCACTGGAGTCAGGGAAGGAAGAATGGAAGATAGTTTCAAAATGTTTTTAAGGAATGTTCTGGGTGGGTAGCAGAAGAACAATATAATTGCAATTAGCTATTGTACTTCTAAGAACATACTAAGCACACCTAGAAATTTCAAAAGCATTTTAAAAATATACTAATAAAGATAATAAAAGGAGCCACAGAACAGTCTGGATTTTATCCTAAACCACATACATTTTTGGTAAGGTTAGCGTCTAATATACTGTAATTTTCTCAGGCATGTTAAGTTAGTGACATACTAGATACTGTGGCAAACTGTATAACCTGTATTTGCAAACATACTAGAATATCATCAGTTACAGCTTTTTAACAGTCAAATAGCCCAACTGTCTGCAAAGTTTGTGAAGCTTCCTATGTAACTCTTTCGTTGCAGCAGCCACACAATAGCAACACAAGGGCTGAATTACTTCAACTGCTAGTGGCAACATCTTGGCATTAAAAAAACCCAGCAAAATAGACACATGACTATCTGACCTAAACAGAGATGCCTCAGGGGAATTTTGCTGTTGGAACACTGCTGGTAACAAAAACACTGGCATTTAAAGCTTTTGAGGTACTTAACAGTAGAGCTTTCAGGATGCATTTAATTTCTTTTTTTATATGGCAAGAACAAATCTGTTTCGATTGAAGGGGAAAAAAGATCAGTATTAGAAAAAAACTGAAACCATTATAACTTCCTGAATATTCAAGGCAATGGTTTTTGTTTATGAACTAACACTTCAATTAACATTGCTGAAAACCAATATAGTTCTGCATTTCATTCTATCTTCTGCTTCCCACGCCCTTCCTATAGAAATTTTTGGTTTTCACTTTTTTCAGCAGGGGAGATGAAAACTTCATCATTGCAGTCTAATATTGATAAGAACAGAGTTTTATTTGGCAACTTACTAAAGAAGAAACAAAAGACATAGCTGCATCTCAAGTAGTTAATTAAGGAACAATCTCTCCTGAAATCATCTCCTGTGAAGAATAACTGCTCTTAATCTGCTATGGGCTAGGTTACTAATATTGTTTTTAAAGTTTGCTTGGCATATACCAAAGAAAAAACTTCTTAAATGTGTTCAGCTATTATACACCTCTCAGGCAAACGACCTTCTCCCCCACTTCTTTCTCAAGAGAAAAATATCTGACTCCTGATATGAAGGCTTTATCTATTCATGCCTAATAGGTGGGCTCTATTTAGTGTCCTTAAATTATATGCTGTAATGAGGCGTGAACACACAGGCTAACAGCGTTTTTAATAGAAGTCACAATGATTTAACCTAGTCTCTGATCCGATTATTCTTTTGGTTATACAACCCCAGGCAGGAGTTATTCATACTTTCCACTGCCTGCAACAGCAGCTGTTTCACTATCACCCTGGAGCCTCAGGAAAATTCAAGCCCTTAATCACAGTTTCCATTAGCCAACTGATCTTTGCTATCAGCTTGATGTGATATGGCCAAAGTGCCAAGTAGTCTAACTACAGGAAATTGATTAAAAAAGAAAATCCATCCTGCAAAGTGTCCGCATATCTCTGAAGCTGGACAAATACTACCCATGAGCTCCCATTGATTCCCTCTCGCACAAGCCACGCACTTAAGCTTTCTCCACAATACTTCACAAGTATGTACATTCTGCTTGACACAAGAGAATACCTCTTGTTATTTAATATCACTACCTGCAAGAAATATACATTTTAGTTCTTATCTTTTCTTCTTTTGCCCATATTTAATTTCATCCTCCTCCCTGAACGGGGCAAAGCAGTCTGCAACATACATATTCTGACTTTTAGGCAAAAAGCAGGACTAAAAGTAGCCTCAGCTTTCTACACTACTGGACATATTAGTACTGCAGCTTCCTAGCAAAGCCACCAGCCCTGAATAATTATCAAAATTCTATAAAGAAATATCAGAGATGGGAGTTGTTCTTAACACATTTCACAACATATGTTATCTACATTTGTTGGGGTACACCCTCCCTTTCTCATATTTTCACTAGAAGCCCACAGATGTGTTTTATTTAACTATATGAATTATGAACAGCTTCTTCACCTACTAAAACTGGAAAGAGACTAAAAACCCCATTTATTATAACAATACAGCTTCCGTCTTCTGGCAGTTCACCAGCTCAGTTACCCTGGCTTCCTACCCCTACAGAGAAAGGAAACTACCTCTAGGAAAAAGAGAAACAGTTCTCCATGCCTTTCAGTCAGTTTTTATTTGGAAAGCACCCTGATTTTTAAGAGGCCTTCTCATCCAGACAGTCCCTTGTTTTGAAAGCAGGCCCAAACCTTCATGGAAGCTTCCAGAATGGTATTCCGTCAATGAAAGGAAATATTTCATTTCATTCTTTCATCTTTTCTGAAAGAAATTATTTTAGATGCTTATACAGCATCTAAAAGTCAGATTCTTTTTTTTAAGAATACCAACATTTTTTTCCAAGTGCGATACAGACACACATATATATCAACCCATTTATCAAACAATCTTCATCTCACCATAATCTCCACTAAAAGCCAACATACAATCCAGCATATTTACAGCTAAAAGACAAGACATAGATCTATTACAGCATTAAGCTTTTACAGCAGTTTCTATGTATGCCTCAAGAAAGCTCTCTGCAGCTTCTCAATAGGGCAACTACAACGTAGTTTCCTGCAGAAAAGTGTCGATAGCACCTTATTCTTCTCCTTGCCGACTGTCTGCCAAATGACTCAAGTTTATCCCATCAGAAACATCCTTCAGCCAGGCTGAATATAAACAGGAAAAACTAATCGCAATACTCTCAACTCACTCCCACTTCACCCTCGTAATAGGGCAGTTTGGTCACATTTACCACTCCTAAACCCACTGTTCCATCAAAGAGATACACTGTCTCACAGTTCACAGTGTTTGCGGTGTGTGTGCGTGTTGCATTTTTGTAGTACTTTTTGTACTTCAGGAACAACAAGTAACTAAAACCCAACTCATTAGGTTTGCAAGGTACTCTAAGCTGAAGAGCTAAGAGTGTGTTTTCCTTCCAGGAAGTCAGCCAACATCAAAATAACTCCAAAAAAGAAAACCTCAAAAAGGAAAAACAATTCAAATCCAACTATTAACTTCTGAACTATCTGAAAATCTGCCATGTGAAGAAGAAAGTTCATCTTGGACAATGAGGTTACATTTTAATAAATGAAATCCACTGCGCACACCATGAGTATTGATAGCTCTACTTTTATGAGTGGGACCAGTAATAAATAATGACTCACATAGTTAATGAAAAGAAGAAAGTCATTCTAGTTATCTCTGGCAGTAACAAACGCTTGGAGGAAGAGACAAAAGGCATAAAGCCAGGTACATAGAGACTACTCTTCTCTCATCTAGTCCTGGCAATAGCACTTCACAAACTCTGAGGATGAGTTTCACCCTAATCACTGTGCTCGACAGATACTACTCATGAAACAGTCCCACCCCTTTTTTAATATTAGGCTCCTGGACTCCCAAACATTCTAGGACAATGACTTCCATAGTTTAATTATGCACTACATAAACAAAAAATTTTTAAAAAATCATATTTTAGACCTCAGTCCCCACTTCAGGTTCACTGAAGACAGCTAATATTTCAGCTTCACTAATGCATTTCCAGGATATTCTCATATTCTATGAGAAAAATAAAAGTACAAACATTCCACACAGTGGCTCACTCTCACACCTCCCATCTCACATGGAAATGACAAACCTTTCAGTTTCAAACTTTTGTAGAATTTGATGGAGCCTTGGTCTTTTTTTTTTTTTAGGAAAAAAAAAAAAAGCCCACAAGCCTGAAAATCCTTCATAAACACCAGGTTACAATAATTCATACTGCATGAATGATCTCTTCAGACTTAAAAAACACAGTTTTCCTCAGGGGATAAGGGCAGGTTCTGGCTATCTGAATGGAAAAAACTGTAACTAATCATAAAGTCATTCCTAGTTGCTTTTAGGCCAGAGGTGTCTAGAAACCTCTTGTCACAAAGTGAAGTCCTTACATTACTTACAAGAGTCTCAGTTGGGTCCGTCCCTCAGATAGTTCTATAATCAGCTGTATCAAATCTTGAAGGGGAAAAAAACCCAAACCTCAAAAGATTACCCCCAGTCTCCACGTCATGGTGTGGGAGTTTTTTTTCACCAAGTTGAAGTCTCAGTGAAAAGCAGGGCTTCTGAATTATGTTGCATTTTTTGTAAATTAGTACACAGAAAACATTAACTAGCTTCACCAACTCTTCTTTGGGATTCAGTTTTACCTGCCCTATTGATGCGAAAACAGCTCTTGGGTTATTTATCAGAAGATACAGCAATAATAACTACAAAAACTGAATTTTTCCTAAGTTGAGAAGCATTTCCATGAAAAGTTTGAAGTATATAACCATGCTTTGGACCTGGTCATACTTAGAGCAGGAGGAAAAAACCCAAATCAACCCCAATTAAAACTACCTGACATCCCAGTTGAGGAAGGTGGTACATCTTTGTTAGAATACCATTAGAAAAAACAACAAAAACAAAACCACATATTCAAGTGTCCAGTATATTTTCACACACATAAACAAAACACAAACTACAATGTCATTTCTATTTAATGTACCATATATGAACTTTGTGTAACCATTTTTAAATTATTTTCCGCATTTTCAGTTCTTCTGACATTCAGTTATGACACTAAAAATCATACTATTTATTAATGATCAATATTACTTATAAATATGTTTATAAACATAGCTTATTAAAACTTGCCCAACTGAATAAGCAATTTCAGTCACAAACTGCTGCAGAATTAAGCTTTCTGTATGATTGCTGCCAAAAAGACTGTTTTTTTATCATCATTTTTAAACCTATTCTGCATAGGACAGTTCAGTCATTGCTGATCTTAATCATTTTATTAATGCTTATGTTATTGAGAGGTGTTTGGGATAAGTTTCAAGTTAGTATCACATCTAACATTCCGTAGTTATTTTCATAATTCTTTTTTTACACAGGTATGTATGTGCCAGTATTCCTGAAGAAAAAAAACCTAAATTTGTTCCTAAAAAAAGATAGATAGCAAAGAACATAAGAAAATGCACTCCATAGTGTCCTAATATATACTAGACTTGTTGGTGTGACCAGAACACAGTAATTTAAACCAAAGTTCTTCCAAGTTTCTATTTGATTCTCCAGGAAGATTAAAGCTCGTAATCTGGTAGCACAGGTCTTGTCTATGATCTTTTTTCATGACTTTGAGCTAATGATTGGAGCATTGGATCATATGGAAATATTTTTCATTAATACCTCCAACATCTATGCTATTAATGGCAATTTTACAATATTTGTTTTTATTTTTAAGCCACCCAACAACTATCTTACGCAACATTACTGAAATTGTTTCTGAGCAACGATAAATTTGACTGTTGCTTACTATTATTTTCACCCCATATGTATGACTTGACTTAGCATATTCCATATTATATACTTCCATTTTATTTCTACTTATAAAGGTATCTGCATTGTTTGCTCAAAGAATGGACTGATCAGCACACTTAAAGGACTTAACTAGCAGTGGATTTTTGACATAAAGTATTTTGCTATTTTCACCTGACATAGGAGACCTGCAGAGGGTCCAAGTGTGATATAAACCTGAACCTGCTCTCACACACCTCCCCTTAACAAGACCAATACACTCAGAGCTGCACCATGAGGGTTCTCTGTTAGCACCTTATTTTATCTAGGCTTCAACTGGCTACGATGCACTCTGAAATGCCATGAGCACAACAAAGAACTACAGAAATGAAAAGTAACTCTCCCTCCCCTTGTGAAATCAGCTTTTCTACTACAGTTTCATGGTATTATCTGTACTTTCACAAGAAGTATAACTAACATGTGGACAACAGTTAAAGGAAGCCACCTAAATCACTATTCAATGCCTCAAAGTATATGAAAAAAATCGGTCAAGCACTGCTTGACTAAAAATTTTGTACTGTACAGTCTCTTCAAATCCTTCTGCTCCAGCTGAAAATAGAGTATTCAGCTCAAAACTTATTCAAATCACCTTTGTGATTTGAATTTTATTGAATGATTTATTTGAAATTTATTCAAATCACCTCTCAGCATTCCACATGAGAGCTGGGAAGGAGCAACCAGAAAACCTACTCTGGGCTCACAGGCCAAAAAAAGCTACTCAAGTGAGAAGACTGAAGACACCATCGTTAAACTAAACAGATATACTAAGATTTAATGCAGCCTTAATATTTGATAATATGTAGAACAGTATTCATATTTTAATTCCCTTTTCTTGTTAAGGCATAGGATAGAAAGAATGGAGAAAACAACGCAGGACAGCATCGTCACCAAGCATTAAAATCTCTATTTACTTTGAGTCTGTAAAGTGTATAGCTTTTCTCTGCAAAGTGAGGAATACTCCTTCACTCTGAATATCTCACCTCTTCATGACTATTGCTAAGATTTCCATACAGAATGCACATAACAGTATAAAGTGTTAGAACTCTTCATATTATTCATAAAGTATGCCATCTTTTTAGACAAAAAAAGGATTTTTTATAAAGACCCTCAGAAGCTGAGGACATGGTGCATCCCAACAACTCTGAGGAGTTCATGTGTGTCCTCAGTCGCAGAGATATGAACAAGTTCTGCTTGTGCACTTGGCAGACTGGGTACATCCCAGGAGCCATAAAACTGCATTAGCATGGTATTATGCTCTACTATAATGTCAAAGATTATTACGTCAGCCATAGCATTACATTTATATGGCTTCCAGACTTCTAGTCACTCAAAAGTCTGCCTTAACCTGTTAATAGCTGCAGAATAAGTCTGCATCACCTGAAAGTAAAGGAGCTAAATACTTCCAGAAGTTTTATTGCAAAAATTTTCATAATGAAAGAATTTTTTTTTTTAATAAACCTTGACCTTTTTAGTGTTCAGTGTAAAAATAAGTTACTGGGATATGATTTTGAACATCAGTCTTAACCCTGGGCTTTTTTGGAAAGCAATAGCATAGAAAGAACTATAAACATTGTCACAAAAAAATGGTTTGAGAAAAAACACTGGCAGAGAAAGAATGAAAACCTTCAAAATATAAGCAGACAAGTACAGACCATTACGTAATTTTTACATTCTCATTAGGGGAACATTTTGCCAAAACGAGAGCTGCAGTCACAAAAATACAAACACATAAAAATACTCACCTTCTTGAAATTTACTTTTAAAATATTTTTTTAAAATGTGATGTAAGAGGATTAACAAACTTTAAGTAAAAGGATTAATGAGGCATGTGACTGAGACAGGAAGAGATTACCAGAAACCCCGAGTACTATTTTGTAAAGAGAGTTCTGTAAATACTCCTGAGAAATTTGACAAACTTCCTGTAAAGCAGCAGTAATTCTCTAAGTACTTAAGAAAACACAAAATACATTCAACAGCTCATGATTATTCTAGTAGGCTGTAAGTCAATTAAAAATTTCTAAAAGCATGGCTCATTTAACAATGGTTGTATTTTCAGATCAGTTGACAAACAAGTTTTTCCATACTGAAACTATATAAAGCTAAAGAAAGAGTAGAATTTTAAAGCTATGATAATCATTAACAAGATGCAATGCACCTGCCATTACTGCTTTTTTTTCCTTGGTTATACTACTGCATTGATTTCTGAATTTATTTAGGTCATATCATCAAACACAATTATAACCTTTCTTTATGTTTTTTTTTAAAAAAAAACAAAACAAAACGAACAATCAGACACTGTTTCACAGCCAGTTCTACTTTTGCTTGCCACTGGAGGTTATGTGAGGACACAGACTACTGCAGGAGACTGGCTCACTCCTCGTGCACTTAAAAGCAATCAAGCTAAGTTTCTTTAAAAATTCAGCTTTCAGTGAAATTTTCCCTAGCATGCTCCAGAGAAAAACTACTATAATGATATATCAGCCTGTTTTCAAGAGTTATCTATGAATGTAAGTTTTTGTTAATTGCAGGAAACCTTCCACTGCATTCATTAGTTTGCAGTAACTTGCAAGATTTAGCAGATTAAGGCAATTATAGATATTTTAAAGTAATTTAAGGAACTCAATGCATTCTAAGGAAAAAGTTAGCTGCATCAAAAATCTTTCATCTCTTCGCCCTAAAAGCCAATCCTTTTCTCAGTAGCCCAAAGTTGAATTCTTTCTAGATACTCTTTATGTTCCTCTTTTACTCTTCGCAAATTACATGAGTGATACTTGTCTACAATTAAGCTGAAATGGAAACCTGACAGAACAGACCTAGGTAACCTACTTAGAGAGAGACTACCAGGACATAAATGAAGTTATTTAGCCCCCCTGTGGCTGCACTCAGAACTTCAAAGTCATCAGTGAAGTATGCCACATCCCTCCAGGATTACAAAACACGAGCAAGCCTATTACCTAGTGGGTTTGCCATTTGACAGCAGAAGTTCTATAAAAAAACCCGAGTGTCCTCTACTGACATAAAAAGGCTCTTAAAAATTGAATACCAGTTGAGGAGGATGGAAATACGCAAAGGCATAACTGCTGTCTCTGCTAATTAGCTACTGACACCTTTTCTTTTTTTTTAAAAAAAAAAAGTACACAGGAATACAGTTTCAATAGATCAAACTTATCTGCATGTTGAATGAAGAAATACTACTTTTCTCTAAGAAATACAACTCCTCAAGCATGGAGACAATATTAAAACTACCAAAAAGATGGGAGTTAGGGGTGGAAGACATTTCAGGAAATCAGAACAGCATTTTGCCAAGGTAGTTAGCCAACCTGAAGATCACATAAAGGGTTTTATTTAAGATAATTTCTTATAATTCAGTGAAAACAAAAGAGGATGCAGAATCTATAGGTATTCCTCTAACTGAAAAACTTGAGAGTAAGTGTTTAAGCCTTCTCTGGTAGATTTTGGAACTGACACTGAAAAACTAACCACAAGGTATTTAAGCAAGTCAGATTCCTTCCTAGGAGAATAAAGCAGAGAACAAACTGTCATTTACAAGAACTATTACCTTACTTGAGAGGATAGTCTATTTTTAAGAGATTGATCGCAAACCCAATAAAACTTCTTCAGATTTCTCAATTGTGACATCAATTGAGATTAAAAAAATAAAATAAAAAAAAACAAAACCAAAAACAAAACAAAACGAAAAAAAAAGAGAAAGTGCAAGAACATACAACCAGCATTTCAAGTGCAAATCACTGTTTTGGAAGGGGAAGGCCAAAATAGAAATAGGTGTTGTTAACCATCGCCTAGCTGTCCTATCTCACCTTTGATTGGATCAGCCCTCCTCAAATAGGGCAATCCAGGATTATTAAGGGGTCTACTGAAGAAGAAAAAAAAAAACAACTAATTAAGCAGACAAGGTATTTTAGGAGTGTTACACACACCACAAAAAGTAGGAAGTTCACAGAAGAGAAGAAAGCACATTGCACATACCAAAAGTCATAGAACATTTATAACAACACTGTCTGGGGATGATGTATTTTACAATACCTTTACTTATTCCTTTATCATCACAGAAGCAAAGTTACACACATCTGCTACAGTGATAACACCAAGTTTGATTTTTCTGTATAGACTCTATAGTAAACTAATTGAATTTTCTTAAAATTAACTCCCTAACAAAGTGGAGCCTTTTAGAGTTGTTATTATCTTGGAATCATTTTCAGATGCTAAGCTGTCACTCTAGACCAAAACACCTTCATTTTCTTGTATACCAGAATCAGTAAATGCCAATGTAAAACTGGATGTATGCATGGAAGGCTCTGTAATCTCTTCCTCATTTTTAATATAACCTTATTCTTTTCATGCCATCCGACGGCAGTATGCTGAAGCCACCTTTCACACATCCAAACCCACTGAGATCCAGCCTTAGCGCCTCATCCCACCTCTTCTCTCTTTGCAACTGCCTGACATCTGGCCAACAGAACACACTAAAAATGTATCCTGTCCATGAAGCTGTTTTTCTACACAGCAGTGGTACATTTTAGTCTTTTAAAAGTCAGCTTTTGCCATCTCTATAATTGTATTAACTGAAGCTAAATTATGTACTTCAATGGCAGAGATTCAGCTAGCCAAAACCTTCTGTAAGGCTGAGCACGCTGGGTCTGCTTAGCCTCGAGAAGAGAAGGCTGAGACGGGATCTTGTCAATGCTTACAAATGCCTTAAGAGTGAGTGTCAAAAGGATGGGGCCAGACTCTTCTCA
This sequence comes from Nyctibius grandis, assembly GCF_013368605.1. Lineage (NCBI taxonomy): Eukaryota > Metazoa > Chordata > Aves > Nyctibiiformes > Nyctibiidae > Nyctibius > Nyctibius grandis. Next base: position 20,656,302 of record NC_090659.1, read on the forward strand.
GCAGTGTCCAGTGACAGGACAAGGGGCAACGGGCACAAACTGAAACATGGGAAGTTCCATCTGAATATGAGGGAAAACTTCTTTACTTTGAGGGTGACAGAGCACTGGAACAGGCTGCCCAGAGAGGCTGTGGAGTCTCCTTCTCTGGAGATATTCAAAACCCGCCTGGACACGACCCTTTGCAATGTGCTCTATGGGAACCTGCTTTGGCAGGGGGTTGGACTAGATGATCTCCAGAGGTCCCTTCCAACCCCAAGCACTCTGTGATTCTAAACTGTTTTTTCAATCTATTAAAAAAGTTTGTGTATACCTACCGCATTTATAAAGCGTGAGGTGCCAATCACCTCAACATTTTTTTTTATTTTACATTATTTATAAAACTTTGAGAAAGATTTTTCTTCCCTCTTGGATACACACTTATTCAAGTTCAAGATAGTTCTTCCATTCTTCACCTTAGGAATTTAAATTTTAAAAGGAACAGCTATGCTGTAGTAACTGTACATGCAGTCATCCTTGGTTAAGATCAGATAGTTTATGCTGACATGATTAACCTCAAATTAATCTGTTACTGTTTTAAGTCATCTGTATTCCTTTCTGCTGCAGCTCTTGGCAAGAAAAAAATAAGTAGTTAAAACAATTTTTTATTTTACTGTTAAGGATACATAAAACTTTGTTCCAATCTAAATTAAGCGTCTGGAGACAGAGATTCTTTGGAATCAAAGCAGAAAGACAGAAAAATGGTTTAAGTGTTCAGACACTTCCTGGTCTTGCATAGGATTATGTGTCTACATTGTCATCCATCTAACTGCTGTTTCAAACCATGCACTTCAAGGTTACAAGAATCCATCTGAGAAAATACTATTACTACACACAACTGATGATATTACACAGAACTGATTATAGGTGTTTTCCTAAGCATGCTTGGAATGAATTTAATTAAAATAAATAGGGTAAATCCCACTAAAGGCACCATTCCAATCACACCTGCAGATGCCAGAAGTGATACAAAAGTCTATTGCCATTAAAAGTTATATAACCTTAGAAAATAACAGGAGATGCAGCTACATTGTATTCGAATTTCTGTCTCACTTTTAATGCATTATAACTGTTAGCAGGGTTGAGCTGTTGGACTACTACTATAACAACTCTAAATTGGTTTTCACAAAGAGACAGCCAATTATTTTAATAGGATTTTAAATCAATACGATTATTGCCTAATTTTTCAGGTCCATTTCATTTAATTTCAATCTGTTTAAAAACTAAACATCTCCTTCAATATCAAAGTCACTAGAAAAAAAAGAGCTTGATAGCAAAACCAACTATAAAAACGAAGAGAAAAAGTCAGCTCCACTCATTCTTAAGTTCTGGCCAGGGCTGAGACAAGTAAAAGAAGGATGAAAAATTAAGATTTATTTGTATTCCTTCTTCATCAGAAAGGCCACAGATAACATGAGAAGCAATTCTGAAATATTTATATCCCCCTATTACACCTAGAGCCGTGGTTTACCCCAGACCGTTTACAGTATTCCTCTAAGAGCTGCTGTTACTTTCTCTGCGCTGGACGACGGCTGGTAATTTTAATTATTTTTTAAACAAAGGAGTCCTCAACTCAGACAAGCGCTACAGACCTGTGCGTGCTACCCAACAACTCCCTTTGCCTGCAGTTGGTAGGCAGGGGTCCGAACGGACGCAGGAACCGCCTGCCTGCCTGCCCGCCTCCTCCCGGCTGTCCGAACGCTGCCTTCCGCCTCGTCTCACCAAACGCCCGCGGGCGCATCATCAAACCGCTGTTCCTCACTAAACCGTAACCGCAACGCTCTGAACAGAGGGGTCGGCGGCAGGTTTTTTTTCCCCCCTTCTGGTCTATGCACCTCTTCGCCCTGACCTACGGGTTCAGGTCAGCGAATCGGCCGGACTGAGCCTCTGGATCAGAGCCGAGGACAGGGACCTGAAACAAGACTTCACGCGCCGCGGCCGCGGAGGGGCCGGCCCGGAGCCCTCGCGCCTTCACGGCAGGAGAGCGGGCGGGGAGGCAGCCACAGCCCCCGCCCCCTCCTCACGGTGGGGGCGGCCACGGAAACCAAGGTGCCCGCCGAGACCCGCGCGGAGGCGGGCCGCCCCTGCCTCTTGCCCCCCCGCCGCCGCACGGCGCCGGCCCCCAGCGCCCGCCCCCGCCGCAGGCCGCCGCTCCTCACACGAGCAGCCTGTGGCGGCTGCGGCGGCCCCGACGGGCGGCAACCGGCCGGGCTGAGCCGAGCGGCGGCTCCTCGCCGGCAGAGGGAGCCGGGCCCCGGCCCTGCCCGCCGCCCCCCCGGCGTGGGGCGGGCCTGCCCGCCGCGCTCACCCGGCACGGGCCATCCTGGAAGACGCGCGGGTCGAGGTTGCAGGCGATGGTGACGGTGGGCAGGTCCCGCAGCGCCACCGCCTCCATCTCGCCGTCAACGAAGCTCCAGTCCGTCTCGGCCTCAGGCGGCAGCAGCAGCACCTCCTCCTCCTCCGCTTCCCGGAGCGGCAGCGGCTGCCGGAGCGGCGGCTCCTCCTGCCCCGCCGGGCCCCTCCCGCCGCCGCCGCCGCTCTCCATGGCCGGGGGCGAGCGGCGGGGCGGGGCCCGGCGGCCGCGGAGGCGCGCGCCGGCTTTGCTTCGCTCCCCCCGCCCGCCCCACGCCTTGGCGCGCGCACACACAAAACTTACAGGCGTCGTCCCCCCCCCGCGCCTAATCCTTAACCCCCGCGTCCGCCCAACCGGCGCCTTCCTCCCCCCGCCACGCGCAGGGCGCACGCCGCCGTGTGAGCCAATAGGAAGCCGCCGCCGCAGCAACAGGTGGCTTGCCCGAGCGTGCCACGGCTTCCGCCATCTTGAGTGAGGGCAGCGGGCGGCTGGCGGGGCAGCGGCATACGGACGGGAGGCGCCAGCGGCGGCCGGGCGGGCTGGGGGGCGAGGTGGCCCAGCAGCCGAGGTTGGGCACACGCATGGTGAGCGTAGCCGCCCGGCCAGGGATCATCGCAGCAGCCCAGGGCCAAGGTGGCTGGCCAGGGCCTCCTGCAGTCGCACAGCACGGCTGGAGCGTGGAACAGTGCGTCTTGATTGAGAGGACAAGGAATATTGTGCAACGAGGAGATTAATAAGAAAACCCTTACTCAAACACTTATAAATCAGTCAAAAGTTGCCGTCGTGTACATCTGGATTCTCTCACCTGCCTTCAGGACAAGCCAACCAACCCTTGATGTTTTGCAAACAGTTCCTGAACAGACAGCAGAAAGGAAGCTTAGAAGAAAAAAAAAAAGGCCATGGCATTAGACAGTTACATCTCCCCCTGCCGACTATTGATGCAGCTAATTTTCACCTTTCTTTGTACTTTTTTCAAAAGTATCCTAGTTCTGGGCCATGACCAAATGTGTTTTGACTTTAAAATTTGTGAAAAAGGGCACATAAAGCCATGTCTATGTCCTTTCATCCTTCTTTTGGATGTGAAGGAGACATTTTCTTACAACCTTTCTTTTTCACCTGTGTCAATAAGGCCATGATCTAAAAATCAGAGATCTCCAAACCGCCTTGCTTTCTAACTTTCCTCACCGAAGTGGGAAGCTAGGTGCGGCTGGGTAAGGAGTCCAAAAGAAAACACAATAACACCAGAGTGTGTTATTAAGCAGGCATTCTTTACTGCAGTGCTGGGCAGCACTGGGGATTATCCACCATGAGTGCTCCACCGGTTTGGCAAATTTTCAGAGAATATATACCATAAAGTTATACATAGTCATAGGATTTCCGAGAACTCATTTACATAGCCATGAGATATGCAAATGTCCGCTCCGCATGCGCAGTCGTTTTCCCTGGTGGTCATCAGGGGTCTTCAGATGAAGGCCAGTAGTCTTCATCACTGTGTTCGCTGACTGACCCCTGCTTCTGCGCACACTCAGTCCGGGGATCACGTAGGCCACGTCCTTTGAGGTAGCTGTTGCAATTCCCTTATCTCTATGTTTCCGTGCATCCGCTCATCCCAAGGCCCAGCCATCTGAAGTGAGACCATCCTGGAGCCTCCTTATCTTACAGCCATTACCACTCTCCAAATTGTAAAGGCTTCCCTTTGTTTAGTTGAGCACCCAGGATAGTTGAGTAGTTAAGGTATTACATCCCCCTTGCCCTTGGGACCCCAACTGTTTCAGCCTTAAAGGACAACTGCACCTTCTGTGGCTATGCTCAAGAAGCTGCTTGTGTCAGACATTCCTACATAGAAAAATAAAGTTTACCTAATTTGCCTAAGTTTATCTAATGTGACTAGCTGCTTAGTCTGACCTAACTGACCTAGACAAACACTTTTCTTACATATGTATACGTAGCACTACCTTCTAGGGGAAGGCCCAAAAGTGAGCTTCAGCGGTCATAGTTTTTTTATAAAGTTATTTTGACATTCACACATATACCTCGAACATCCTATACTAGTACAAGGATAACGCAGAACAGTAAAAGGCAGTAAAGAGTGAGAGGATGCTGGGCAGTAGTTGGCAAAGTACTAACCTAATATCCTACCCCTGCAGGGCTGTGAAAGAAAGAATGAGGTCTGAAAAGCAGAAAGAACCATCCATCACAAACCTGTTTTCTCACCTAAGACCTGTTCAATACCACAAACATGGCTACTAGCAAAATGTACTTGAGTTCCTGTAAAGAACGAGAACTGGTGGCAAAATGTGGGAGTTCCTTCTTATAATGAGAAAGCCTCTGAGGGGCTAAGCCAATTCTCATTTCTAGCTACAAGAAACTTCCCAAAGACATGAATGAGGAGATAGCTGGCATTTATACAGGCTTCCTCCCAGCTGTGTCAGAGACCCAGGGCTTACTTAGAAACCATCATTTCGTCACTCATAGTGATCTTGTCATCAGGTGTCATCTATCCAGAGACTGAAAAAAAATTGTTTCATTTCATAATGTCTGATATTCTAGATCACAGTTTTTTAACTGTATTTCTGTAGATAACATGTTAGTGCACACTTGGAAAACGTTATCGTGCCAAATACTGGTTTGGATTTTGTAACCTGACTATAAACGTACTGATGCAGGCTATGATGGGTCACTTCTTCTGGTATGGCAAATATTTTCAATGGTGTTCAAAGTAAAATGCTCTTACAGATCTTTTTCTTCCAAAATGCAGCAACAAGAAAAACTAAACTAGGTGGAAAAACTTATTTTGACAGTTGTGAATGCTGTACCACCTACTGATATGCACTGTGCAAAGTTTACAGCAAAGGCAACAGCCTGGGGTAAGTCGCTACATGCACACTCGAACAGTGCCATTCAAATGTTTTAAACAACACACACTACCATCTAGTGGTAGACAGAAAAGCATGAAGGATCTCAAACGGGCTACTTTCATTAAATGCATCTGCCACAAAAATCCTCACTTCTCAAGAGAAAAGTAGCTATCCAGAATGAAAAAAAAATTCAAACAATACAGAACGTGGTCATAACTAAATGGAAAATGTTTAGAGTCAGACCAAACATGTGGCCCTATGGGCAACTTTGCTTCCTAAATAGTCATTTAAACCACTGGCTTATTTAATATTTCTCAGACAGATTTTCATTGTGCCTGTTTAATGACTACACATAGTCAGATATAGTTAGCAGTTTAAACACATGGCATTGGTATCAGTGATAACACTTCAGAAGACTTTGAGTTTTTTTCCTGCATAGAAGCCTAGTCACAAGACGGTACTGCAATCATTCCTTGACTGTAGACTTTTAACAAAGGATATGCATAGCTAAAATATGCATATATTAACATTGAAGATTAATTTTGGCTATCAATAACACAGTTTTCTTTTCATTAAAATAAATTTTCTTTAATTACTCTCATATCCTGCAAGGACAAAAGCACATGTCCTCAGTTGCTTCCCTACATTAGCATTGAAATATTTGTACTATCAGTTATTTGTGTATATATGTAACAGAAAATTTTGATTTCTTAAACCTTAACCAAATAACGACCTAGATTTACAATAAGAAATGTCCAACACATTCACAGACTTAAAAGCTCAAAGCAACCCAACCATCCAGTTGAATCTAATAGATGGTCAAAAGAACTTGATCTATACTCATACTTTCTCCACAGTCAAGCATGACAAACCAGTTCATGACACGGCATTTTAGATATTTACTTCATTTCTCCTGTTAGATCGTATAAACTTCGTAAAAGCCTGACTGGTTCAACAACACTGACTTGTGGAGATCTTCTTCATTAACAAGGTTCAAGGAAGGGATTCTCAAATTCCCATGTGGAAGGGCATACCTTAAGCATGCCAGTCACTTTTCCATCCAGTTCTTTTGTTGGAGGGAAAATGGCCATCCCTGGTTCCTTCCCAGAGCCAGGAGGACCTTTCCACACAGTGGTGGCTCCTTCGCAGGCTACCCAAAGAGCTTTACCTCCTACGTTTCCTACAGCCATCCTGAAGGCCTTGTTTTCTAGGAGGTTTCACTAAAAATCCTACTCAGTAAAGTCTTCAATATACATCTTTCAAGTGTTTATTATCTGCCAAGCAGCCCCTCTGGGTTAATTTCTCACAGATAGACTTGTTCTCCTTAAAACAGCTTCCCAAAGACAGAGAGAGGTGTGACCCTCTTTAAAGCAAGCCAGTCAACTTAAAGTGAATATGTAAAGTACACAAAATCTCACTACTTTTACTTTAAACTCAGCTTGAGCAAAGCACATGCCCCGAGAAGAAAACAGATATCAAGAAAATCCCCAGCCTCATTTAAAAGTTTGTTTTTATGTTAAATGTTGCTAAAGTTATGTTTTATTTCTAGCTTAAATTTGCCTGGTTCTCACTGGTAGCCATTTGTTCTTGTTATGTTTTTCTCCACTGTAATTAAAAGTCTCTCAGTGCTTGATGTTTTGTGTTGGAGTCCCTCCTCACTATTCTTTCTGTTCAGCTAAGCAGATCCAGTCCTGCAAACCTCTCAAGAGTGGTTCTCCTCTTAGAACTGCTGAAAGTGGTGTCATGCCTGGTCCATACTGCTCCCCATCATGTTGCCTTTCCTTCCCTTGACTTAATCCATACATCCCAAGGGATTCTCTTTTCAGCGTATCGTCACCCTTGCCCTCTGAGGGTCTGGATGCCGTCCAGTGCTGCTTGCCAAGCTCCTGCCATATCTCTGCATCACCACACCCCCACCTTGCCTTTTCTCTGGGATGCCTCAGGTCTTCACAGCTGCTTGCTTAGCTCGGCCTCTGTCCACCGACAGCTGCAGCAACCGCAGAAACCACAGTAACCAGATGTCCTGAGCGCACTTACTCCACTTTGATAGCCTTCCCCGAGTCTTCCCAAGGCAAACATACATCTTAAAACACCATTACTACAGGTGTGATTTTTTGTTGGCTTAGAACAATTTGTATAGATCACTTTTCTATATGTTTTTTGGTCTTTGTAGCCAACAGCATTCAAGGAATTGCTACAGCCTGTATCACGTCAACCATCTGCATTAGCTGTTTCCAGCTGTATTGACTGAAAATATGTCATGACTCTGGCTCTCATAGCAAAATGTCTTTAACAGCACAATCTGAATTAGGTTGTTTCTGATAGCAGTTTGGTGGCACTGCATTTACCAGTGTAATACGCCTTTTTTTTTTTTTTTTTTGCTTCTAACTGGTGCAGACCGATCCTCTTTTTCTCAAAACCACAGTAGTGAGAACGAGAAAGCAGAGTGATAGCCTCTCTGTCCCGTATTGTGTACATGGGTCTTTTGTAGAAGGACCTGGCACCCACAGGAGAGGTAGGATTAGCTGGAGTGTTTTTCAGAAGAACTGCTATTATTTGGAAGAGTAGGAGTTGTCCTAGGGTGGAGAAGAAACATACAAATAAAATGCTGTTAAATTAAATAAATACAGTGAAGCTAAGGTTTCTTTACCTTGGTATTGGTAGGAGGCTAAAAAGAAGTCTTGAGGTGCAGAAGCTAAAGGGTCTTTCAAGTGGTAGGTAACGTACAAAGCTCATGTAACTGATTCAGATCAGTTGCTTTGTTAAATATCTATCAGCACAATCTCTTCTCTTTTATACATATCTCCCCCTTCCCCCATGGTTCACTATGCTCCTTCCCTGCCGCTGTTCTCAGTTAGATGGTAGGTTGCTCTGGAATGCGTCTTCCTATGCTTGCATTGTGCCTGGCAGGGTTGGACTCCCAAGGTCACTGCCACCTTTGGATGCCACCCCAGATCTCATGACAATACGTTTTTCATTAAAGTAACGCAGCAGGTTACCCTGTACCTCTTATTGATTTTTAAACTACGTTCTGGTAAGTCAGCTCCTAAATTAGGTAGAAAAGAGTAATACATAGTAGAGGTAAAAGAGCCATTTATTTCAGGAGCAATCAGTAATAAGCCTGGTTACTGATTTACCATAGAGCTCATTTACAAGTGCTGCAGAACAAATGGGTTTTGTCAGTAAGCCCTTCTGAAAAGGAACAATAAATATAATACAATTTCAATAAAACCTGTGTCAAAGCTGTTAACAGAAAGAGTAAGGTTGGATTTCTAATCCTGGGAAAAGAAAAAGAAAAGTAAAACAAGAAAAACAAATAAAAAGAGAAAAAAAGGAAAAGGAAAAGAGAAAGAAAAAAAGGAAAATATAAAGGAAAAGAAAAAGAGAAAGAAAAAAGAAAAATATGAAGAAAAATATAAAGCAAAAGAAAAAGGGAAAGAGAGATTGTGGCATAACCTGCATGCAAATAAAATGAACATTAGTGAAAAATGGATGTGGGCCCACACAGAACAAACTGTGTGTAATTCTATCCCAAGGCAGATGGTGCTTGCCTTTTCCTACAGTTTCCTGCCCTTTATCATCACTTCTAGAGCATTATGAACCAAAACCAGCTTCATTAAACACCCCCTCAAAAAAAAAAAAAAAAAGAAAGAAAAAAAGAGTCATCTGCGTAGATGTTGTGGGAATTCCACATTCGAATTCAGCAAAAGGAAAGTAAGGCTGAAGAGACCTCTGGAGATCACCTATTGCAGCCTCTCACTACAAGGCTGCAAAAACATTGATTTCTTTACTGATGATATGAAAAGCTATTTTCAAGGCTATTATTGCAGTGTATAAAAATATTTCAGAAAATTCTGCTGAAGTGAAAGCTATATATTAATTTATAGAGAACTACATATAGATGTGATCTGGGTTTTTTTTGAGTAATTTAACAGTAAGTGTAACAGTCAATCTGCAAATACTGCAACACTGGCAATAAAAGACACATGATCACTGTGTCTCTTAATTGCACATGTAACTTACTTCTGTATCAGCTAGGTATTAACTCAAATAATTTTATGATTATTTTGAAATAGTCTAAGTTTTATTCCCAAAACCTGTAATTATTTTAAAAGATATAATAATTTTACAACTTCTCTGAGTTTTGAAAAGAAGAATTGTATTAAAAGCCAAGTTCAAGTGGAAATGGTACAGAATGTGACTCCATTTTACATGGGGAAAAAAAAAAAGCTGTTAAGAGCTATGAAAGGTAAACTGAAATTTAAAACAGAAGTAAGAATGAAAAAGATCAAATGAGCTGTGATTATGGATTATATTTTAGGAAATTATTTCAAGATGCAACAGGCACAGTAAAATAGGAAAGTAATTTAAAATAAATGACAGTTTAATGTAATAGGAATTAAAATAATAGAGGAGTTCAAGAAAATCTAGACACTTTATTAAAAGTTAAGATCTCTTGGACCTTAGAAAAAGTTTTGAATTGTTTCCAGGTTCCACAGCTCCAATGGATCTAATCAGGACTTCATATGGAATTTTGTAAACCAGGTCAATGTGAGAAAAACAGCATTTATAACATAGATAGCATATGAATATCATATATAGTTTATCCATTTAGTTTTGAGCATAAATACGTCCTGGGCCCTTTGCAAAAGAATTAAGGGCATGTTTTCTTCGCCAAAGAGCTTTTATTTTAAGAACTGGGTTTCAGATGCCTTGAGCAGATGAAATTCAGCTGAAGTTGGAGTAGTTCGTCATTTCTGAAAACTCACGCCCCAAATGCAGTGCCACAATATGTGTCAGAAAATGGAAGGAGAGAGGAGCAATGAGGATGACAATAGTGAAATCACCGTTACTTAATAAGGCCCAGATGCTTGCAAAGACTCTTAGCTTTTGTCCTGGTTTGGCCTAAACCAGGCCGATTTTCCTTTCAGTGATTTTTACTTTCAGCTAAGTCTCCTCTAAATAACTGCACTTTCTGAAACTAACTGCATGTTTTTGCAGACAGTGTCTGCTTCCAGGACTGATAACGCTCAAAGTTTGTAGTTATCGCTGAGGCACCGGTAGGGATGTTGTGCAGTAAGGCTCTTGCTGTACTTTTTTCTTAGAGAAACCAAGGTCACCGCTGAATTCCTCACTGCTTACAAGTGAAAAGCCGAAGGGGGGTCGCAGCTGCAGCGGGGAGCAGACAGGGCAGGTGACCCAAAATTGACCAACGAGGGTATTCCATCCCATACACGTCATTCTCGGTATAAAGCGGGGGGATCACGAGGGTCTCGCGCCTCTTGCTCGCTCTTGTTTTTTCTGCTATGGCCGGTGTCCAAGGAGGACTCCGACTGTTTTCCTGCTGCCCCCGATCCTGATCTGTGCATCCCTGAATCCAGCTCTCGACCGTCGCTAGGCCCAGCCTGGGCCTTCCCGGAGCCTGCCCTGCAGTGCCGGTGGTGACGTTGCTGACATCGGGGGAGCTCGATCTTGGTTTTGTATATATATTTGTATATATTTGATTATTCCAATATTATTATTATACTTTTTTTTTCATTATTATAGGTTTATTAAAACTGTTTTAATTTTCCAACCCGTAAGTCTCTCTCCCTTTTCCCTTTCCCTTTCCCTTCGGGTGGGGGGGGAGGGTTAACAGAGAGCGTCTGCTGCAGGTTTATTCGCCAGCCCAGCTTTAAACCGTGACAGATTTATTGGCGCCCAACGTGGGGCACGAGAGAAGCTCCAACAGGTTGCTCTGATAAGTCGAATCCCGGCTCCGGCGGGAGGAGACCTGGAGAGCTCAGCTGAGAGAGTATCAGATTTCTTCCTTTGAGATTTACGAGGGGTTGGAAATTAAAACAGATAGCGAAGATGCTGATGTCATTTTTGAATGCTGTGTTATCTCATCTCTTTATAAAGCCTTTTACAGAGTTAAGTGTAATGATACCTTACTTGCCGTATGCGCTGTTTGTTACTGTTTATGTGCAGTTTATCACTGCTGGGCACTGGTCAATGTGCATTGTTTTGTTATGGCGTTTCATACTGATTTATGTCGTGATAAACTGGGCTGTTACTATTCTGACCGCGGTAGCAGCGATTTTATCTGCGGGCTCCGGGCGTCCTTTAGCTGATTGTGTTAATGATTACACTTCCAGTTTTACTTCGGGAAATAGTACCTTCTCCTTTTCTGCCAAGCTGATTCCTCTAGATTTTGTGAAATTCGGATGGTGCTGTCTAGGTGGCATGTTTTTATTTTCGGTTGTCCTGAATGTGTTTCTGATGTGGGATAAGATTAAATATCGGTGCAGGGACAGTTGTAGATGTTGTGCAGCCACCTCAGATCCTACAGCGTGTGCTGCCGCTACAGCCACTAAATCCACTGAAACCTCGGCAGCCTGTACCACAGCTGCTACACCCCCCAAGATGGCCACTGCAGCTACTCAGACTCTAACGAGTCTCAGCACTCCCACGACAGCCACTGCATCTACTCAGAGTCCAGCATCTAACGAATCTGTACCAATTGCTCCTGTAACCAGGAAGAAATACAGAAAGAAATCAGCTCGTGAAGAGGAGGATGATGACTCGGAGCCTTCTAAGGCAGAGCCATCACATGACCCAGGTGAGGGCCCTTCTCAGGCAGAGTCAGGGCCCGACACAGATGGGGGTTCCCTTGATCGTCATTTTAAAGCAGACCCATCACAGAAGAAAGGTCGTTCTAAAGCAGAACTATCACAGGAGGAGGACTCGGATGTAGAGATAACCTACCACTCCTTATCCCTGAAGGACCTGAGAAATATAAGGAAAGACTTCAGCCGTTATGATGGTGAGCCAATTATTACCTGGCTGCTCCGATGCTGGGATAATGGGGCGGATAGCATGCAATTAGATGGCAGAGAAGCCAGACAGTTGGGATCCCTGTCCAGAGATGGTGGTATTGATAAGGCGCTTGCAAGAAAGTCAAACACTATCAGTCTCTGGAGGCGACTCTTGTCAGCTGTAAAGAGCAGGTATCCCTATAAAGATGATGTTATGAGCCACCTGAGCAAATGGACCACTATAGAAAAAGGTATTAACTACCTTAGACAACTAGCTGTGCAAGAGATCATTTATAGACACCCACGGGAAATTGTAGATCCTGTAGATCCTGATGAAGTGGAATGCAACCGATCCATGTTCCGGAAGGTTGTGAAGAATGCTCCACCAACATATACCCATACATTGTCAATATTAGTCTGGGGAGAAAATGCTATGGCACGACCTAGTGTGGATGAAATGGCTAACTGTATGCGACAGTATGAAGATAGTATTTCTTCCCCACTGCAGGCCCGTGTCTCGGCTGTGGAAAAACTGACAAAGGAAAACAAGGACTCATTTAAACAACTGTCAGACAAACTGTCCAGGATAGAGAATAAACTTGACTCTCTACCTACACAGGCCCGCGTTGCAGCTGTTAAGAGAAAACGCCCTCCTACAGGACCAGCTCAAAGGAAACGGAACACATCACGAGGTATCCTGTGGTTTGCCCTGTGTGGTTATGGGGAAGACATGAACAGATGGCATGGACAACCTACCAGTACCCTACAGGCACGAGTACGTGAGTTGCAAGCTAAAAGAAATACCAGAGAGAATTTTTCTAGGAGGATGGCTGCTCCAGTTACCAGTGAGCAGGACCCCAGTCAGGGTAGATGGGCCTCAAATTCCTTTTTCCAAAGTGTGAATAGGAGAAATGAAGGTCCAGTCCCTGTGAGCAGCACAAATCCATTTCTTGATTAGGGGGGCCCTGCCTCCAGGCAGGTGGAGGAAAGGGACAACCGAGTTTATTGGACTGTGTGGATTCGATGGCCTGGCACATCAAAACCACAAAGGTATCGAGCCTTGGTAGACACTGGTGCACAGTGCACCCTAATGCCATCGGATCATAAAGGGGCAGAACCTATCAGTATTTCAGGAGTAACAGGAGGATCTCAAGTGTTATCTGTATTGGAGGCCGAAGTGAGCCTAACTAAAAATGAATGGAAAAAGCACCCCATTGTGACTGGCCCAGATGCTCCGTGCATCCTTGGCATAGACTACCTCAAGAGAGGGTATTTTAAGGACCCAAAAGGGTATAGATGGGCCTTTGGTATAGCAGCTGTAGAGACTGAGGACATTAAACAGCTGTCTACCTTGCCTGGCCTCTCAGAGGATCCTTCTGTTGTGGGGTTGCTGAAGGTGGAAGAACAACAGGTGCCAATTGCTACTACCACGGTGCACCGACGACAATATCGCACCAATCGAGACTCCCTGATCCCCATTCATAAACTGATTAGACAATTAGAAAATCAAGGAGTGATTAGTAAGACTCGCTCACCCTTTAATAGTCCTATATGGCCAGTGCGAAAGTCTGATGGAGAATGGAGATTAACTGTGGACTATCGTGGCCTAAATGAAGTTATGCCACCGCTGAGTGCTGCTGTGCCAGACATGCTAGAACTTCAATACGAACTGGAGTCAAAGGCAGCCAAGTGGTATGCCACCATAGACATTGCTAATGCATTTTTCTCTATTCCTTTGGCACCAAAGTGCAGGCCACAGTTTGCTTTTACCTGGAGAGGTATCCAGTACACCTGGAATCGACTGCCCCAGGGGTGGAAACACAGTCCTACTATTTGCCATGGACTGATCCAGACTGCACTAGAAAAGGGTGGAGCTCCAGAACATTTGCAATACATTGATGACATCATTGTGTGGGGTGATACAGCAGCAGAAGTTTTTGACAAAGGGGAGAAAATCATCCAAATTCTTCTGAAAGCTGGTTTTGCCATAAAAAGAGGCAAGGTCAAGGGACCTGCCCGGGAGATCCAGTTTTTAGGGATTAAATGGCAAGATGGGCGTCGCCAGATCCCGATAGAGGTGATCAACAAAATAACAGCTATGTCCCCACCTACTAACAAAAAGGAAACACAAGCCTTCTTAGGCGTTGTGGGTTTCTGGAGAATGCATATTCCAGATTACAGCCAGATTGTACGCCCTCTTTATCAAGTGACCAGAAAGAAGAATGATTTTCAGTGGGGTCCTGAACAACGACAGGCCTTTGAACAGATTAAACAAGAGATTGTGCATGCAGTAGCCCTTGGACCAGTCCGTACGGGACAAGATGTTAAAAATGTGCTCTACACCGCAGCTGGGGACAATGGTCCTACCTGGAGCCTCTGGCAGAAAGTACCAGGGGAGACTCGAGGTCGACCCCTAGGATTTTGGAGTCGAGGATACAAGGGCTCCGAGGCCAATTACACCCCAACTGAAAAAGAGATACTGGCAGCATATGAAGGAGTTAGAGCTGCTTCAGAGGTAATTGGTACTGAGGCACAACTTCTCCTGGCACCTCGATTACCAGTACTAGGCTGGATGTTCAAGGGTAAGGTTCCCACTACCCATCATGCAACTGATGCTACATGGAGTAAATGGATTGCATTAATTACACAGAGGGCTCGAATAGGAAACCCTAATCGCCCAGGAATCTTAGAAGTGATCATGGACTGGCCAGAAGGCAAAGACTTCGGAATGCCACCAGAAAAGGAGGTGACACGTGCTGAAGAAGCCCCACCATATAATGAACTACCAGAGGATGAGAAGCAGTATGCCCTGTTCACCGATGGATACTGCCGTCTTGTAGGAAAGCATCGGAAGTGGAAAGCTGCTGTATGGAGTCCTATACGACGAATCACAGAAGCCACAGAAGGACAAGGTGAATCAAGTCAATTTGCAGAGGTAAAAGCCATCCAGCTGGCTTTAGACATTGCTGAACGAGAAAAGTGGCCAAGGCTGTATCTTTATACTGACTCATGGATGGTGGCAAATGCCTTGTGGGGGTGGCTAAAGCAGTGGAAGCGAAGCAACTGGCAGCGTAAAGGTAAACCTATTTGGGCTGCTGAACTGTGGCAAGATATTGCTACTCGGCTAGAGAAACTAGTCGTGAAGGTACGTCATGTAGATGCTCACGTACCTAAAAGTCGGGCAACTGAGGAACATCGAAACAACCAACAAGCAGATCAGGCTGCTAAAGTGTTCCAAATAGATTTGGACTGGGAACATAAAGGTGAACTATTTTTAGCTCGGTGGGCTCATGACACTTCAGGTCATCAAGGAAGAGATGCAACATACAGATGGGCTCGTGACCGAGGGGTGGACTTAACCATGGACTCTATTGCACAGGTTATCCATGATTGTGAAACATGCGCCGCAATTAAGCAAGCCAAACGGTTAAAACCTCTGTGGTATGGGGGGCGGTGGTTGAAATATAAATATGGGGAGGCCTGGCAAATTGACTATATCACACTCCCTCAAACCCACCAGGGTAAACGCTATGTGCTTACCATGGTGGAGGCAACCACCGGATGGCTGGAAACATACTCTGTGCCCCATGCCACTGCCCGGAACACTATTCTGGGCCTTGAAAAGCAAATCTTGTGGCGACATGGCACACCAGAGAGAATTGAGTCGGACAATGGTACTCATTTCAAAAACAGTCTCATAGATAACTGGGCCAAAGAGCATGGCATCGAATGGGTATATCATATCCCCTATCATGCACCAGCATCTGGGAAAATTGAACGATACAATGGGCTGTTAAAAACTACCCTAAAAGCAATGGGGGGTGGAACCTTTAAAAACTGGGATAAGCATTTGGCACAAGCTACCTGGCTAGTTAACACCAGGGGATCTATCAACCGAGCTGGCCCTGCTCAGTCAGACCTTTTACATACAGTAGAAGGGGATAAAGTCCCTGTGGTGCATGAAAGGAATCTGTTGGGAAAAACTGTCTGGGTTCTTCCTGCTACGGGCAAAGGTAAACCCATTCATGGGATTGCTTTTGCTCAAGGACCTGGATGTACTTGGTGGGTGATGCTGCAGGATGGTGGAGTCCGATGTGTCCCTGAAGGTGATCTGATCTTGGGTGAGAATACTTAATTCTGAACTGCATGATGTTAATTGCTGCATAATACTAACAGTGTTCATAAGTGTCTTTCAGGTTAAGACAGTGGTGACGAGACCAGAGCTAACTGCAAGTGGCGTCCAGTAACCTCCTCGAGACTGACATCTTTAACCTGCAACCCGTGGGCACAAACTGTGACAAAGCTCATACCATCTCTCCTGCCCTGGGAGACTCCTAGCCAGATGGAAACCCACAATCCTGAACTAAATGAACTTGATGAACTTTTTTTTTTTTCTGTATAGAGATGAATCATAAACTAATGTTATCTGTATATATTTTAAAATTAAAAGTTAGAGGTGATCTGAGTATGACGTGAATGGTATGGAATAAGGGGTGGAATGTCCTGGTTTGGCCTAAACCAGGCCGATTTTCCTTTCAGTGATTTTTACTTTCAGCTAAGTCTCCTCTAAATAACTGCACTTTCTGAAACTAACTGCATGTTTTTGCAGACAGTGTCTGCTTCCAGGACTGATAACGCTCGAAGTTTGTAGTTATCGCTGAGGCACCGGTAGGGATGTTGTGCAGTAAGGCTCTTGCTGTACTTTTTTCTTAGAGAAACCAAGGTCACCGCTGAATTCCTCACTGCTTACAAGTGAAAAGCCGAAGGGGGGTCGCAGCTGCAGCGGGGAGCAGACAGGGCAGGTGACCCAAAATTGACCAACGAGGGTATTCCATCCCATACACGTCATTCTCGGTATAAAGCGGGGGGATCACGAGGGTCTCGCGCCTCTTGCTCGCTCTTGTTTTTTCTGCTATGGCCGGTGTCCAAGGAGGACTCCGACTGTTTTCCTGCTGCCCCCGATCCTGATCTGTGCATCCCTGAATCCAGCTCTCGACCGTCGCTAGGCCCAGCCTGGGCCTTCCCGGAGCCTGCCCTGCAGTGCCGGTGGTGACGTTGCTGACATCGGGGGAGCTCGATCTTGGTTTTGTATATATATTTGTATATATTTGATTATTCCAATATTATTATTATACTTTTTTTTTCATTATTATAGGTTTATTAAAACTGTTTTAACTTTCCAACCCGTAAGTCTCTCTCCCTTTTCCCTTTCCCTTTCCCTTCGGGTGGGGGGGGAGGGTTAACAGAGAGCGTCTGCTGCAGGTTTAATCGCCAGCCCAGCTTTAAACCGTGACAGCTTTAAACATATCGGTAATCCTATTGAATGATGTGCAAATCAAGATGGTCCTTTAAATAGTGTTGTGTGCATGCCCTTCCCTAAGCAATGGTGCAGGAGGCAGGCTACAGGAATGGTTGAAAGGCATTTGAAAGTAATGGGGAGGAGGGAGTTCAGTGAAGTACTTTTGATGGGGATTTCCCAAGCAGAATCAAAAGCCTGGGCAGAGGCCCGGAGTAGTCCAAAATGAGAACAGGTCCAGAGTTCAAGCCAGACATACTGTTAACAGCAAAATGAGTGCTGAGCTGGCCTTATTTAGCTAGCAAACGAGATTATACCAGGCTCCAGGTCAGTCATCAGACTTTCTAGGACCGTAATGCTTCTGGGGCACATTCAAAGTTAATACTAAACCACTATTTTATTGAATTAGATATGATACTTGACAATAAAAAACTACATATAAGGTCTGTTTGTTATCTTGCCTGTGGCACATGGAGGACTTTATTGCTTCATTAAAATAGTACCGCTTAACAAAAATAAAAGTAAAACGTAAGACTAGGAAAGTCAAGGACTTTTTTGGAGAATGAAGAGATTTTAAGTACTTAAAAAATAGTAAGCAGTACAGAGTTTATTTTTTGAAAAGCTTTGTTATTGATATTGTTCTGGTTTTTTGACACACTGCAGAATGATACATTCAGAATTTAAGTACAGGCTGCTTTGGTGCCTGCAGCTTTGTGGGATGCCGGGGATTTGGGGAACTGAGTAACAAACAGAAGGAACAAAGGGACTGGTAGTATCTGGCAAGAAGGTGCATCTACCCTTCTGCTCTGCTTTTTCAGCCTTGGTTAGAGGTAGCTTGGTTTTCTGTGCTTCCTAGCCCAGCAACCAGGCTTTTTCCCCCCATTGCATGTCTACATCCCTACCTTTTTCCCAAGCAGACAGCCTCTAAGCAGCTGGGAAGGGAGCCGATTGCCCCTAATCAGCTTAGTGCTGGGAAGCTCAGAACACTGAATACAGATGGCATCACCCCCTCAACACGCAGCACACCGCTGCAATATTCAGTAAGGCATCTCTCCCTCTTAATTTTGTTTGAGTGGATCGAACACCCTCTCAATCACGAAGCAGCAGAATGCCACACCAACTTCTTGACAGAAGTTTAAGAAACCAGGGACAAACATAGCAAACATACATGTATTTTGAAAGTAGTAAAAATTATAGTCCTCCAATACCATTTTTTCACTTGCAACTCTGTCTTTTCCATGTTTCAAATAACATATTTTAAACAGGAGAATACAGAACTGGCCTACATACAAATGTTAATACAGTTTGGGGTTTCTTTTTTTCCATCATGAAGGGCTAGGCAGTCATATGCTTATATGGGATAATGTTTTATACCACAAGTAATTTGTGGAAATTCCAGTTAAACCACCCACTGTAATAAAAATAATGCAGAAAAAGTAATTGGGATTTGGCCCACATTTTGCTGACTGTCCATTTTCAAATTTCAGTGTGTAAGGGAATCACCTGGACAGGATTCATCTCATAGGAGTTTAGATGTGTCCAGCACAGACATCAACTCCCTGAGCCAGTCACCCTCAGGTCCTTGTACAGTCAGTGTAGAGAAATAGGCACTTTTCTGTCAAGGACCACCTGGTCTGCTTCAGACATCTACCTTGGGATGAGAGGAATCATTTCTCTGACCCTGCTCACTAGATGTCTGTTGGCTCTAGGGTCTGCAGACATGTAGTTTGTACCTGTCTATGTTTACTCTGATAAATCTCTCCCTCCATCCCATGGTGGGGAACACAATTAAATGCTACCAAATTTCTGGAGGCTTTGCTCACCCGTATTTCCCACTGAGTTCAGTGCAAAATAGCAGTTACTCCGCATCTTGCAGAAACAAGCAGAATTCAAATCATGTGCAGGCAGCTTTTGGCCTGGGGATACATAGCTTCCCTTCTGAAATGTGGCAAACCCTGGGAAGAGCAGATGCACACACTTGATGAAACATCACTACTTCAGCCAGAGCAGGCACCAGGGAATAGGCAGAGCAGGCTTCTGTGGGAGGCAGTGGCCTGCACAGGGAAGCAAAAAAGCATTGCTGACTCTGTTACCCCAGTTTACTTAGGGCGAACCATTAAGTATTTGGCATTTGTGTATTTGGCACTGCACAGGACTGTGAACTGGAGTCGCAGAGGTGTGAACAAATACCCCTGGCTGCTCCCTTTGCAGTGGGGCTGACCTGTCCCAGGAGTTAGGCAGGTTGGTGGGGAGGGCTCTCTCTGAGACCCTGGTAATGCAAGAGGCATTTTTTCTTTACCTTGGGCTGCAAAAACTACAACCTTGTCCTGCAACTCCCTGTACAGTCAGAGAAGGAAAAGAAGTTACAATAATCCAAGCAAGTACAGCCTAATTGAGAACCCCGAGGGACAGAACCTGTTCGCTAACAGACTATAAAGGGATCTTCGTGTTGTCCACTAATGTCTAACATCTGTGATATTTAATTACCTGCATTCATCTTTTAAATGAAGAAGGTGTGCAGTAATCCTTCCTGAAGCCGAACTGAGAAAATACTATTTATTAGCTGAGGGCCTATTTTAGAAACAGATGGGGTGTAAAGAGCTTGAAGATAGTGTACAGGAGGGGTGTGAAGCAGGAGAGATTAATTGTTAAGTATTTGAGATAGAGGGAAAGAGTGTTGAATGCAGAGAGCACAGAACAACAGATATCCAAAGTTCTGGGTTTTCACTGGGACAGATCTAATCTTAATGGTGTGTTTCCAAAATTGCCTTTGTGAAACCACGACACTGAAGAGTGATGAGGAGCAATGTTGGGCTGACCAGCCAGCTCTCCTCTGAACTGTGCCCACCCTGTCCCTCTTTACCCTGTCCCCTGGCTCTCTGACTTCCTACGCTGTCTCTCTTGCTTGCATGGGGACCTCATGGCATAAGCACCAGCTGGGTGACCTGCTAGAGCAGCAACATTAACCCAGTGCCTGCACGTGTCACTGCTAGGTCTGAACTCCAGCAGAATTAGAGCATGTCTGTTCCTATACTTCAGGAAAAACACAGCAAGATCTGTTACAACCCATTCAATCATCACTCCATAAAAATCGTAACTGTATCAAACACTATACCTTAAACTTTTCTCTGTCCTACAAGATAATTAACTTGGCTATGTCAACTGTTAGTCCTTTTCTGCTCTGCCTTTGTCAGACTTCCATGAGTGTTTAAAGACCTAATCTTTTGTTATGCTTAAACATTGCCCGATGTTAATAATCAGGCAGTGTTTATCACTGAAATGGTTTTTTTGCCAGCCTTGAAATCCTCACCTTGTTTTGTACTAAGAGCTACAGAGCAGAAAATAGCAAAGAAAAATAGGATACTGGTGTTAATGAATAAGCTCGTCAATGAATAAGTATAGGTGAGAGACAATCATCTCTCGTGGAGATCAGCAGGATGCAAGTTCCATGTCAAACTCACAACCTGAGCAAAACCTGAAACTGATACCCAAAGGAGGTATTTAGAGAAGTGGTGCAGATCCAAGGGACCATTGAAAAGAAGCAGCACTGAAGAACAGGCAGCTCCAGCGAGCCAGAGGAGGCTGTGCCACGTGGGGCTGCAGGGGGAACCCATCTGCCAGGGCCCATCGGCCACCAAAGCTGAGCAAAGCTGAGCTCATGGGGACTGGCAGCAGGAGAGGGCTTCTCAAGGGGTGCAGCCAAACATAGTATTCATACAAACATAGCTAGCTGACTTCAGTGGTTGTGTCTGTAACTTGCAACCATTCCTCCTGCAAAATTCCCAGAATTTTATGCGATGGATGTTGCTTTGCTATTCATTCCCACCGTGAAACCTGAGGTAAGTGTTCTTCCTTCCAGCCAGTGTCCTATCCACCATTGGACAGGAGACAATATGGCAGTGCTTGTGGATGGTCTGCACAGTTGAAGACAGCTCTGTCTCATATCTGAACAGTTTGTAAGACAGGACTTGTATTGCCCCTGGGGGATGTGGCCAGCCTTCAGGCCAAGGGTTAAGAACCCTTCAGCAAGTGTTAGGATGACTAAACCACTATTATCTATGTAGAAATAGACTGAGATGTGTCATTCTACAGATATCAGAACCCATAAGAGAGAAGTGAAATAATTGCCTTACGATGGGTCCAGCTGCAAGACCTCCATTGCCAGATGCTGAGCCTCCATTCCTGAATCTCCAAGAAACATCCCTTCTGACCATGACTGCCCCCGTTCTTCTGTCTCACTGGCAACACACCTCTGGGCAAGCATGAATTCTGTTTAAAATAGCTGTAAGATTGTTTATTTATTTGTCTGTTTGTTTATTTTTATAAGAGCAGGTATTTGACCTGAGTGAATGATTTATTCTGTAGTATTTCCCATCTCCTGTTGGCTGCACCTTCTCCCTTCCCACCCATTCCACAGCCCCGTATTCAGTCTGTCCCCGCTCTTCCCACTCTCAAATATAAAAAAGTGGTTTTATATGCATACACATAGAAGTGTTTAACTGCATGTTTTTTAAATATGATACCTCACTCTTATCAGCTAACTTTTCTGTCCACTGTTCCCTCTGCACCTAGGAAACTAGGACTATTTTCCTTTCAAACAGCCTAAGTAATGCTTTCATGTAAATCGTGTCTGAGAAGAGTGGGACTAGAGCAGGCTGTGTCTCCTAGAAAATGACTTCTTGCTTACAAGCAAAACTACTGAAGCTTATCCTCACACCAGAACTTGCTGATTGTCTTTTTTTGTGTGTGTGTAAAGTGCCTCCATAAGTATGAAAAGATGTCTTTTATCTGGAACAGAAGGCAGCCTGTGGGATGAATCTGCAGCTACCTTACCCAAACTAAAAGTTACTGCTCCTTTCACACCAGCTGCCTGCTCTGCACAGGACATGGTATTTCTCATCACATTTAAATGTGAACCGTCGCAGAGGCACAAGCACTTGATATGGTCACGTATGAAGGAAAGCTACTTAAAACTATGCAAATCTAGTTTTTTTACACAGAACGTTCCCATGTTCCCTCTTACAACTTTTGCAAGTTAATAAGGATACATTTTCCTTCTTAGCAATGTTTGGTGGGTTTGGGAATACCTTTCAGATACTGGGTAGCTGCTGAGGTGAAGTACTGGTTTATGTATGTTTTTAAGAAACTTTCAAGACTGTCGGGGCTCTGCCAGTTTCAGTGCATCAGCAGTGGTGGGGTTATTAGTGGTTCCCTTCGTAAACCTGAAGTTGGAAAATGGCATCCCTCTCCTTGTTCAGGCAGCCAGCAAACCCTCAGTCCCTGGGTGGCTTTCAGCCCCACCTGCCAGCAGGCGCAGGGCTTGTGGGTCCCAGAGCAGAGGGGCATCTGGGGGGCTGCAAGAGACGCTGCACTTGAGGCCGTGAGCAGCAGCCAAGGGGAAAAGCAAGGGCAGAAATGGGGCTCGGAGGGCTTTGGGGTGGGAGGCCAGTCTCGTGTAGGGCAGGCAGCGGGTGCTTTTTGGCCACTCTTTGCAAAGGCTCCAGTCCCGCTGAGCACCTGCAAGCAGCCGGCAGGTCGGGAGGAGACGGCCGAGCGGAGCCCTGGCAGCGCCTGGTGCCACCGCAGCCACGCTCTGGCCACGCCGTCCCGCGCCAGCTGCAGCCGAAATCGGCGGAGAAGAGATTTACCGGGGCGGAGAGGTCTGGGGCGGGGGGGCGGCGAGGGACCCGCGGGAGGAGGAGCGCTGGCACCTGTGGCTGCCGCCCCCTCGCCACCCTTCCCCGTGCACACACGCACCCGCGCGGCCCCGGGCGCGGCCGTGCGCAGGCGCCGCCGCCCCCTCCCGTCGGTGTCCGGCGCTGATCCCCGGCGGCGGCGGCGCCTCTGCTGGTCCCCGCTCGTCCCGGCCGCCGGACGCACCTGCCTCGCTGCGCTCTTGGGCAGCGGCCCCGAGGGAGGCCGGCATGGCAGAGAGCCCGGGGCTGCCCGGCGCCCCGCCGCCGGAGGGGAGCGACATCCCGCGGGAAGGAGCCGGTGAGGAAGCGGCGGCGGCGGGGGAGCCGCAGCCCGGGGTGTCCCCCGAGGTGGCGGCGGAACCCGCGGACGGGCCCCCCCGCGGCGAGGCGCCGCGGCTGAGCGAGGAGGAGGTGGCTGGGCAGGAGCCGGCCGCGGCGGCGGTGTCCCGCGAGGTCAGCGGCGGGTCGGGGAACGGCTACCCCGAGGGGGCGGCGGAGACCCCGGGCGGGCCGGGCGCGGGGCAGCAGGCTCCGGCGGGGGCTGAGCAGCGAGACTCCGACGGGGACGGCCCGGCGGGAGAGGGTCTGCCGGGAGGGGAGCCGGCGGCGGCGGCCGCGGGGGTAGACGCGCTTGCGAGGGCAGACCCCGAGGAGGCAGCGGTGGCCCTAACGGGGACAGAGCCCGAAGAGGCAGCCCCGTCGGGAACAGACCCTAAGGAGGCAGCCGCGGCGGGGACAGAGCCCGCGGACGCGGCCGCAGCCCCAACGCGGACGGAGCCCGAAGAGGGAGCCCCGTCGGGGACAGACCCCGAGGAGGCAGCCGCGGCGGGGACAGAGCCCGAGGACGTGGCCATGTCCCCGACGGGGACGGAGCCCGAAGAGGGAGCCCCGTCGGGGACAGACCCCGAGGAGACAGCCGCGGCGAGGACAGAGCCCGAAGACGTGGCCATGGCCCCGACGGGGATGGAGCCCGAAGGGGGAGCTCCGTCGGGGCCAGACCCCGAGGAGGCAGCCCTGTCGGGGACAGACCCTAAGGAGGCAGCCTTGGCGGGGACAGAGCCCGAGGATGCGGCCGCAGCCCCAACGCGGACGGAGCCCGAAGAGGGAGACCCGTCGGGGACAGACCCCGAGGAAGGGGTGGGGGAGGCAGCCCCGGAGGGGACGGACCCCGAGGAGGCAGCCGCGGCGGGGACAGAGCCCGAGGACACCGCCATGGCCCCGACGGGGACGGAGCCCGAAGAGGCAGAGGCGGCCCCGACAGGGACAGACCCCGAGGAGGCAGTGAGGGAGGCAGCCCCGGAGGGGACAGACCCCGAGGAGGCGGCGGCGACAGCCTCGACAGGGACAGACCCCGAAGAGGCTGCGGGGACAGACTCCAAGAAGGCAGAGGCGACAGCCCCGGCGGGGACAGACCCCGAAGAGGCGACGGGAGCAGACCCCAAGAAGGTGGAGGCGACAGCCCCGACGGGGGCAGACCCTGAGGAGGTGGAGGCGACAGCCCCGACAGGGACAGACCCCGAGGAGGCGGAGGTGACATCCCTGACGGGGACGGACCCCGAAGAGGCGGCAGGGGCAGATCCCGAGGAAGCGGTGAGGGAAGAAGCCCCATCGGGGACAGACCTCGAAGAGGCAGAGGCGACGGCTCCGTCGGGGGCAGACCCCGAAGAGGCGCTAAGGCAGGCAGTCCCAGAGGGGACAGACCTCGAGGAGGCTGCGGCCACAGCTCCGGCGGGGGCAGACCCCGAGGATGCGGTGCGGGAGGCAGCCCCGGCGTGGACAGTCCCCGAGGAGGAGGCGGCGGCCCCGGAGGGGAGCGAGATGGCTCCCGAGAGCCGCGGGGAAGCGGAGGCGGCGGTGCCAGCCAGAGGGGAGGCCGATGACGGACACCGGTCGCCGGGCGGCCCCGACGGCGAAGACGGAGCAGAGGCGCCAGGGACGGAGCGGGGAGACGGTGCCCCGGCGGTGGCAGGAGCGGGGAGCGCGGCCCCGGGGGCAGGGGAAGGAGGCGCGGCAGCGGCGGGGCAGCGCGGCGGGTCCCCGGGCCCCGAGGGCGGCGAGTGGGACGCGGCAGGTCGGAGCCTGAACGGTGTGCAGGGCCGGGCGGAGGACGAGACGGGCTCGCCGGCTGCCCTGGAGGAGGAAGAGGAGGATGAGGAGAAGCAGGAACACGACATCTCCCTCTTCGTCAAGGTAAGGTGTGAGGGGCTGCTGGGGAAACCTGGGTTTGTGACCCTCCCCTCCTCCAGGAGCCCCGGGCAGCTCCTGTGATGAGTAGTATTTAAATCTGGCAGGCAAAAGTCCAGTTTGGTTAAGTTTATTTGGTTATTAACGCCCCAAATAAACTTGCCTCTGGCTCCTCACTGCTTCAGGAGGCGGCAGGCAGGATGGGACAGGGCCTCCCAGGTAGTGGCTGAAGGCCAGCGCTGCCCGTCCCCTTGGCCCTGGGAGCTGGTGATACTGCTCAAACCAGAGCAGCACAGACCTGACCTGCAAGGTGGCCTCTCCCATAGTTTCCTCTGATGGGCCCTGTGCTGGGTTACTTGGGGATTCTCTAGGTTTAAATGGAAAGGGTATGGAGGGATCTCAGTTTCTGTGGACTCAGGGCTCTGCTTGTGCCCTCGTCACCATGGGGCTGGGACCCAGGGCAGGGGTGGGAATGTACCCAGCAGCATCTCTTTGGAATAGCTAGGTGCGACTTGTGACATAAGGAGTTCTCAAGGGATTTTATGATCTTCGGAATACAGTAAGAAGGGCACACGGCACATCATGGGGGCTGAGGTGGAAGAAACTGGAAAATATAATTTAAAATGTGATACTGGGATTTTCCAACATGAACTATGGTCGACATTTAGATAATTGCCCCAAAGTTTGGCAAGGCTGGATTCAGAGAGTCAGTAAACTGCCCAGCAGTGTAGCATCCCTTGTAATTGTCCAGTTTATGTATGTTTGGACAGGGAAGATTTAGGTTAGAGGGAAATGAACAAAAAGAGAAAAATTGTAATGGTCTTAAAACTAGTTTCTGGTATTTTATAGTATAGAGCTTTAGAGTTTCCTCCTAGCCCGTGCCTGGAATCTTACCAAAATCAGTGGGACTTGGCATGGAAACAGCATCCATCCACAGAGACCAAGTATCAGATGTGAAATTTTTGTGCGTAGAAACCATCCTAAGGTGTTTTTCTTCCCTCTTCTCTGACCTCTCTGGACTAAATAAAGTGTGGAGCAGGGTGGGATATTTTTCTCAGAATAGACCTAAAACCAAGGAACTAAAACTAGGGAAGCAGAAGGCGTTTGGGACATTCTCCACTACAATCCATACCTCCCATGCAATTAGTGCACCTCCCGAGTTGGCTGAGGCTGCTTCTGCAGCGACCGGAATTAACCGTGAAAGAAAAAACTCACGGCCAGCCCTCTGGGTGAGGGGGGTTAGGGCTGAAGCAATGTTTATGCCTTGACTTATCCCACCTCAGCGCACGCTCCTTTTTTTCAAGGCGGAGCCTCCCTTGAAGCATTGTTATGTGAAAAAGGCTGAGGAATGCTCTGAGGCTTACGCATGGCAGTGTGGGACGTGCTGGATGATGCCATACTGGAAAGATGAATGATAGTACTGACTGATGTTGGTGAATGCTTCCCAGCCGCTCCCCAGTTTAGGCAATTCCTTAGCACAGAGGCTGGGATGGATTCTGTGGTCTAAATGCAACTCTGTACGTCAGGTTGGTGTACGTCAGGTTGTAGCTAGATGATAACGCTGGAGCTGAAATCTGATCTTGTGTCAAACGGCAGGAGCTATTACTGTTGAGCCTGGCAGAGGTGATTTACAGACTTTCTGGCTCACAGATCGACAGCCCCTTTTGCAGGGACGCGTTTGTAACTTCTGTTATTCTTGTTTTGTGCCCTTATATCCATCAGGGAATGCCAGAGAGTGGCAGAGGCTAAAGTCATAAAGGTTACCTGTGCATTACTGCACTTGGGTGCAGGCTTTGTGGAAGAACAATGTGGCCAAAATCAGAGAGCAGCCTGTAATAAGAATAAGAGCATCTGTTGTGACTTTGTAGTCCCCAAATATTAGGATTAAGCGTGGTTTTTGAAAATATTTGTGAATTAATAAAGACAGAAGAAGGAGCATTTTTGTGATTGACTTAGCATTAGTAACCTAAGAATGCCTAGAAAATAATACAGCTGCTTTTCTAATGGTTTCAGTGGAGAAGTATTACAAAGCTTGAATATTTTACCTCACCTGGAGCTGAGATTGGTTTAGTTGAGATTGGATTAGCTTTTTAGTTAGAGATTGGCATGAATTTTTCCAGTTTAATGGAAGAAAAAAAAATGCCTACTGGAGAGCTCATCATCTCCCCACCCACCAAAGTGCTGGGAAATGAGAAGCACTTCTCTTTCCTGCTGTCAGGAGAGTTCATGTTCATGTTTATGCTGCTTTTGCTGTCACCCGGGTCACGCTCATGATCTTTCTGCCCTTCTCTTGGCATCAGGAAAGGGGGAGACTGGAAGTTCTCTTTGGTGGCTTAAAGTAGGTTTTAAGAGCACATACATAATGCGGTGCTTAAATAGCTGCTGATGTATTTTGATGGGAAAAAGGGGGACAGTGGATTCCAAAGTTTTGGTGTTTGGGGATTATTGAATGAGCATATCTGACCACAGCATGTGGTCCACAGAAATGGTGCTCCTTCCTGAGCAATGGCTAAAACTCAAGGGTTAAGGAAGTGAGAAGATGATCCAAACTGAATGCAAATGTTCGTTTCCAGCCTGAAACACTTCCCTTCACGTGTACGTTTCTAATGCACATGAGACAACCCCTCTTATGCTATATCACTATTCTATGCCTGCTTATTAGCTCTTATGTGCTTTTGAGATCTTGACACCCACCTCTGCTTTGCAAGTGCCGCTGACCTCTTTCACCCTCCTGCTGCGTTTCTCAGCAAGCACCTTGTGTGCTTTCTC
The DNA here is from genome assembly GCF_013368605.1 of Nyctibius grandis. Taxonomy (NCBI): domain Eukaryota; kingdom Metazoa; phylum Chordata; class Aves; order Nyctibiiformes; family Nyctibiidae; genus Nyctibius; species Nyctibius grandis. Next base: position 20,684,291 of record NC_090659.1, read on the forward strand.
CCATGCAGCTGAGGGCTTCCTTGTAAATGTATTATCCATCAGCTCCCTGACCTTCTTCAAACATCCGTTTAAAACTTTACCCTTCTATAACGCCACTAGAAACTGGGAAGTGATGAGGCTGTTTAAAATACTGAGCTTATTGTCTGTCCTGTTTCTAATTTCTTTGTTGTGCCTATTTCTGTTAGTTTCACCTGCCTGTTGATTTTTGGCTTATTCATAAATGGTCGAGGTGGGGATTGTCTGCCTGTTGTCTGTGCCTGCATGCACAGTGCTGGAGATAGGAGGTGCATGCCATGATTTGATAGCACAATGCAAATAGAGAGAAATGTAACAAGTTAAGTCCCATAATAGGAGAAGACTCACAAGAAAATAATATAGTGGTAGTGATTGAATAATCCTTGCAGTTTCCCTGCTAGGGGGCATTACACTAGACTTGGCTAACATTAAAGTACTTGGTAGTCTTTCAGTAATAACATTTTGAGAAATAACAAACAGAAGCATCACCATCAGAAATAAACTCAGATAAAATTTTATGATGAGTAGTGTTTCTTTTTCCTTTTAGAGGGTTTTTTCTTTCTGCTTCCTGCTGCTTTGCATCAGTTCATTTAATTTTGCATATATGTATTTGAATATTGTGAATATTGTGTTGCCTTGTGTCTCCCCTGGTGAGGTGGGTGGCAAAGTTCCTGCTAGTTCCACAAGCGTGGGCAGCAGCAATTGTGCTTTTAAGCTGATTTGGGTTGCTATGTAGTGCTATTTAATTTGAACTCGCACACCCAGTGTCAAGACCTCATGCTATCTGAGATACTCTAGCGCTTAGCAGAGTTAGCAGCATCTATGGCAGATAATGTCCTTCAGGACCAGCAGCTCGATGCGGGACAGGGTACACGAAGGTTTCTCCAAAGACAGCAGGTGTCTGCGTTTAGGCAACTGAACTGTGCCCTTAATGAAGCTGAACTACGTAAGACTCCTTGGCTGTAAGCCCAAGACCACATCAAAATTGCTTTGAGGGTTTCACTATGTGCTTACTTGGTTTCAGTTTTCCCATGAAACAACATGTACTGTATATTTCCTTTAGATAGTAATATTTGATGTTTCTGGTGTTTCAAAGTCAAATTTTTGCAAAGGTCATCCAGATATCCTTTCCGATGGGTCTTTGGTAATTCAGCTAAGCATATCTGGCACCTTGGGTAGGACACCTTGTGGATGTTGAAGCTTGCTGGCTGGTCTTCTAAGGTCGGTGCTATATGTATGCTTTTTTTTTTCTTCTGTGACAAAAGCCCTTTTTTCATCAGAAAACGTCTGTAAATGTCGTAAATTTATCTTACTGTTTAAATATAGAAGAACCCTCAGCAAAATTATTCAGTTAATTTTAAGCAATTTAGACACTTATGTAGGACCTAAAAGTTTATTTCTAAATTAAAATAAAAACCTTCCAAGGTTACCTACCAATCGCTTCTAAATTTTCTTACAGATAGAAAACTTAAAACACCAGAATCACAACTGCAGATTTCATCATTCCAAGATTTTTAGGGATAGTGATTTATCTGTAAGTGCTGAACACAAACAGTCGGCTAAACAACCCAGCTTGAGCACAAAGCCTTCTCTGAGACTGCGCATCTTCCAAAACAATTCTTGCTTAGTTTCTGGGTCAAATGGTATATAGTAAAAGCTGACCATGAGCCTAAGGTAATAGATTTTATCCAACGAGAAGTAATAGGCTTTATTCAGTTTTGTGACATTCTTGGTCTCTAAATCAAAGTCATTTGTTTTCATTTGGAGAGTTATTTCATTCCTACCAGGGACTAAGGTTATTTACTGATATGGAATTTCCTTGCACCGTTCCTGAGATGTGCTTGACTGACTTTATATGCTTAGAACTGTGCTGAATTGTCAAAAGTGCTGATAGACAAGAAAGTAAAAGTATTGCTGTGAGTAGAGACGTAGGAATAACAAGTGCTTGCATCTGTGCCTCCCACCACCACAGCTGATGTATCCAACTTAAATGGTAATGGGTGTTTCATACTAGAGCGCAAAAAAGAATCTCCTGTGATGTGATGGATCAGTGGTTTATATATAACTTACATTTACAGTATAAATGGGCTGTTCTCAAACTGAACTTCCGGGCTCTGAATGCTGTAGGTAAGAAGTCCCTGGACAGCAGGAGCTCAGATCCCTGCAGAAACCTCCTAGCCTGTATGTCCATTCAGTGGGCTCTGTTCTGTACCTGATGCTTGATGTAAACATTTACAGTATAATCACTGAGTAGGTATTTGCGCTTAAGATCTTGATTTTTGCTCATCAGTGCAATCAGTCTGTAAATCAGTTAGGCGAGTATGCTTTATAAGGAGAATAGCTGACATCCTGTATCAAAATGAAAGTAGACAGGTGTTTGCTGTCCTTTTTAAGTGTGGATTCACTGTAGGAACTTGGTATTTAGATGACCTCAGGAGGGTGAAGGTAAAGACTTGTGTGTGTGGAGTTACACTAGCTCGTATTTATGGATTAAAAGAGGTTTTGGGGGAAGTTTAGTTACTGGACATTTATCCAAGCAAAGGGAACTACCCAAAGCTTGACAAAGGTGAGCGCATTGGATTTGTGTGGTGCTACAGAAGGACAAATTGCTGTGGAATGAGCAGGGAAGCATTTGGTACGGTTTGGATAATGGTAGGAAAGAGATGGCTTCTCTTTCCCTTCTTTTCCCCCATCCCTACCAGCACTGCTGCATTTCACTTTCTGTCAAAGCCATGCCGTATTTTCCCTGAGGAACACATCTGCTCCTTTCCCCTCACTCCCTGTTTTTCTCCTTCTCGAGTTATGTTTCATGTACCTTCTTCGAAAGTAGGAGCTTTTCTCAGGTACCACATTGCTGCCTCTGTAATCTTGTCCTTTATTTACACGTTATTTCCCTCCACTGTTCTTTCTGGTATTCTCTTTTACAGTTGGCTACGAGACCTGTCTGCTTTTATAACTGAGTAGTTAAGAAAGTTACCCCAGAACAAGGAAAAAATCATTCAGGAGAAGGCCCCTCCCCTGGAGCTGAGCACAAGTGTGGGCTAGATCTGCTGAAACCAAAATCAAACCAAATCAGAGGGCTGGAGCACCTCTCCTATGAAGACAGGCTGAGAGAGTTGGGGCTGTTCAGCCTGGAGAAGAGAAGGCTCTGGGGACACCTTATAGCAGCCTTCCAGTACCTGAAGGGGGCCTACAGGAAACCTGGAGAGGGGCTTTTTACAAGGGCATGTAGTGATAGGATGAGGGTAACAGCTTTAAACAGGGTAGATTTAGATTAGATCTTAAGAAGAAATTCTTTACTGTGAGGGTGGTGAGACAGTGGAACAGGTTACCCAGAGAAGCTGTGGATGCCTCCTCCCTGCAGGTGTTTAAGGCCAGGTTGGATGAGCCTTTGAGCAACCTGGTCTAGTGGAAAGGTGTCCCTGCCTGTGGCAGGTGGAGTGGAACAAGATGATCTTTAAGGTCACTTCCAACCCAAACCGTTCTATGATTCTATGATAAACCAAAGCTGGTCAGGACAGAGCCTTGTGGGGCTGCCCAGAAAAAACAGCATGGCCTCGCTTCTCTGGCTGCTGGTTAATTAGCTATTTGTATGGTGATTTGGATTCTTTGACTACATACAGCTGTACAAAAAGTACGGAATCAGCAGAGGTGTGTTTGTTCAAAGACGTTTTGCAGTTCTGTTCCCGAGACTGTCGTGCAAAGCAGGAAACTGGCTCCCTTCCCAGGGGTATTTGCCCTTTCTCAGCTACTTTTTTTTTCAGCTGGAATATGGCAATTTCGGGTTCTCTAATGCAGCTTAAGAGGAACTGGCATTACAAATTCCTTTCATAACTCTTCAGGTTATTGTGCACGCCGGGTGCACCTGCAGCAGGTTTCTGGGAGCTGAGCATGCTTCCAGCAGTCTTCAGTAAAACTGTGCTTGGGAGGCTTTGGTTTAAAAGGTAATGATATCAGTATTTTTTCTGAAAGAGCTATGCAATTTTTTTGAATGTGCAATCTTCTGCATTTTTACTTCTCGTGCTTTCCTTTACAACCATTCTGGTTGTCACCTTTTTAGAGCTTAGACTGCTAAAAAGGAAACAAGGTTTCTTGGAGCTGCTGATGAAAGAATAGCTTTGAAAACCACACCAAAATTGCTTTTGTGGCTTTGCTCCTGGAGGGATGCTTAACGGAGCAGTAGCGTGCTGGTTATGCCAGTCTCAGTTCTGACATCTTAGAGGCCAAGTCCTCTTCCAGAAAGACACAAATGAACAGATAGACATAAGTGATCAGAAATATGAAGTTGCATCTAATTTTTTTTTGTATGATCTAGTCATACTTCTTGGAGTCATCTTTTTGTCCATGCTTTGGAAGTCCTAAAACTGTGTGCACACAGAATATCATACAAGCCATAAGCATCTATTCTCAGTGTGACTGCAGATCTCTGCTGTTTGCAGGCATGCTTTAGGCAAAACCAATTTTAAAATAAAGTAAATGTCTTCAAAGCTACATTCCTAGACCTTTTCCTATTTTTATTTACTCTCACCACACTGCTCCAGTAAAGCACCTCACCACATGTTTTACTTCAAGCATAAGCTTAAAGTCACGTGCTATTTAAGCCCTTCTCTAAACAGGGGGCACTTTCCTGATTCAGTCCTAGGGCATGTCCTATATTTCTTGCTGGCTGAAATCAGCAGAAACTTCTGATGAGATCAGCCTGCTGCCCAAAATTCAACCGTACTGCCTCTGCTCCTTGAGTTTTTTCTTCATTAAAGGGCTGATCTTCACAGAATGTCAGGATGTCAGGGATTAGAAGGGACCTCGAAGGATCACCTAGTCCAATACCCCTGCCGGAGCAGGATTACCTAGACCATATCACACAGGAACGCGTCCAGGAGGGTTTTGAATGTCTCCAGAGAAGGAGACTCCACAACCTCTCTGGGCAGCCTGTTCCAGTGTTCGGTCACCCTCACCGTAAAGAAGTTTTTCCTCATATTTATGTGGAACCTCCTGTGTTCCAGCTTGCACCCATTGCCCCTTGTCCTGTCAAGGGATGTCACTGAGAAGAGCCTGGCTCCATCCTCATGACACTTGCCCTTTACATATTTATAAACATGAATGAGGTCACCCCTCAGTCTCCTCTTCTCTAAGCTAAAGACACCCAGCTCCCTCAGCCTCTCCTCATAAGGGAGATGTTCCACTCCCTTAATCATCTTCGTGGCTCTGCGCTGGACTCTCTCTAGCAGTTCCCTGTCCTTCTTGAACTGAGGGGCCCAGAACTGGACACAATATTCCAGATGCGGCCTCACCAGGGCAGAGTAGAGGGGGAGGAGAACCTCTCTCGACCTGCTAACCACACCCCTTCTAATACACCCCAGGATGCCATTGGCCTTGGCCACAAGGGCACACTGCTGGCTCATGGTCATCCTGCTGTCCACTAGGACCCCCAGGTCCCTTTCCCCTACGCTGCTCCCCAACAGCTCTGTCCCCAACTTGTACTGGTACATGGGGTTGTTCTTGCCCAGATGCAGGACTCTACACTTGCCCTTGTTATATTTCATTAAATTTCTCCCCACCCAACTCTCCAGCCTGTCTAGGTCTCTCTGAATGGCTGCACAGCCTTCCGGTGCGTCAGCCACCCCTCCCAGTTTTGTGTCGTCAGCGAACTTGCTGACAGTGCACTCTATTCCCTCATCCAAGTCATTAATGAATATATTGAATAGAACTGGTCCCAGTACCGACCCTTGAGGGACTCTGCTAGACACAGGCCTCCAACTGGACTCTGTCCCATTGACCACCACTCTCTGGCTTCTTTCCTTCAGCCAGTTCACAATCCACCTCACTACCCGATCATCCAGACCACACTTCCTCAGTTTAGCTGCGAGGATGCTGTGGGAGACCATGTCAAACGCTTTACTGAAATCAAGATAGACCACATCCACAGCTTTACCATCATCTATCCACCAGGTTATGTCCTCATAAAAGGCTATCAAGTTGGTTAAGCATGACTTCCCCTTGGTGAAGCCATGTTGAGTGCCCCTAATGATCCCCCTATCCTTGATGTGTCTAGAGACAGCACCAAGGACAAGTTGTTCCATCTTGCCTGTGATTATCACAGACCAGGTGCAAGGATTGAAGTTTTCCTTGTCTGCTTTCTGCCTTTCATCCCTGGTTATCTGAAGTGAACCTTCATTTCATAAATCCTGTTGGAGAGCTGCAGCCTTCTTCAGAAACCTTGATGATTGCTGCGCAAGGTGATTGCCATGCAGCTACACCTGGGAATTTTCATGCTGTCTGTTTAATTTGAGGCTTGATTCATGTTTATATATAGATTAATAACAAACCAGTCTACAGGACTCACAGCATTCACAAACATAAAACATTAAAGTGTGGTGAATGATTTTCTGGGTGAGGGGTTGAAAGGGATTTGGCCAATTAGTTGAAAAATATAACTATACTCAAACTATTAATAAATTCAGGTGAGATTTTGGAAATGGTTTTCATTAAATAAAAATTAAGAGCCCTTTTAAAGGAAATATCACCAGTCAGTGTTAGATCTAGATTCATTCACAAGGGGTTTAGGCACAGTTGCCAAAATGGAGGAGGCAGCAGTAGTTGCATCATTAGCCCTGTACTGAGGACACCGATGCGGGATGCAGGTGATTGAGGTTGTGATGCTACCTGGAGTGTAAGTGAAAGATTAGCGTGCATCCCTCTCCCAAGCTAGTGCCATAGACACAGAGTTACAGAGTTATTCCCGCTCTCTCTTTGACACCATTAACATATAATAATTTCCTGCAAAGGAAAAGTAAGGCAAAGTAAGACAGCATCAGAAAGGTGAAATGCAAGAAGCCAAGCATATCCAGCAACTTTATGGTTAGGCAATGTATGGTTTATTTGCTGTTATTTCCTATTGTAGCAGTATGTAGATTTTAAACAGTATTCAGTAGCCTCTGGTTCCCATGGATTTTCGTATTTCTTGTGGAATAAGCAACGTTCCACAAGCAAATAAATGTAAGCAAATAAAGAGGGAGCTGTGTCTCTAGCTTGGAGAAGAGGAGACTGAGGGGTGACCTCATTCATGTTTATAAATATGTAAAGGGCAAGTGTCATGAGGATGGAGCCAGGCTCTTCTCAGTGACATCCATTGACAGGACAAGGGGCAATGGGTGCAAGCTGGAACACAGGAGGTTCCACATAAATATGAGGAAAAACTTCTTTACAGTGAGGGTAACTGAACACTGGAACAGGCTGCCCAGAGAGGTTGTGGAGTCTCCTTCTCTGGAGACATTCAAAACCCGCCTGGACGCGTTCCTGTGTGATATGATCTAGGTAATCCTGCCCCGGCAGGGGGATTGGACTAGATGATCTTTCGAGGTCCCTTCCAATCCCTAACATTCTGTGATTCTGTGTTACCCACATGCTTTGAGAACCAGAATGTGGTAGGCATTAAAAAGATGAAAAGCTATCGTGTCCCCTTCCCAGTACGGGTATGACAAATCATGCCCAGTCCACTTGAGAATCTGGATTTTGGTTTTATTAGCATCCCTAACAGTAAAAATAAACCATTTTTTGTCAATTAAAAAAGAATCTAATTCTATTTATTAGATATCTTTAATACTAGACTAACTTTTTCTTCCATGTCTTCTTCCATTTGAAATCAGTTCTCTCCAGCACTTTGCTGCCCTGTTCTCATGAAGAGGATTAGGCAGTCTTGTGATTGCTCCGCTTCCACAAACAATTCCCCTTTTTTGGGCTCTTCACCTGACGGGTACCAGCCACGGTTACCCATCACAGGGACTCTGTGTTTCGGCCTTTCTTACAGTCTCATATGGATCGATGCAAAATTATATTTCTGGCTCTTTTTTAGAAGTTAGTTTAAATGTTGTGATGCGGAAGTGATAATGGAAATTATTAATATGACCACACTTTTTTAGGATGCTTATCTCAGGTGAAGTTGCTTTGAATTGGTGGCTGTATAGTTTTTAGCAAGAGACAGGCCCTTCCTCTTCAGAGATAGTAAAGGGAGCAAGGTAGTGAAAGGAAATATTGTACATATTTTATGGAAGGGGAAGGGAAGCATGGAGACTTACTTCTGTGCCATCACTGACTGTATTCTCTTATGTCTTCATTTATGAGTGAAAGCTAATTCTCCCCTAAAAAGGTCCTACTGCTTCTTTTAAAAAGTAAGAAATTGCATGTTCCTCAGACTCTGCCCAAGGAGTGTAAGTAAATGCCATGTGAAGGTTACATGATTATTTTCTTGCTCAGATAATAAAATGTCGCGCTGTGATAAGGACTTGTATGCGTTTCCATTTGCAATGTCTGATTGTTTACTGATAAAAGCCTGAACAGGTCGAGTGACTGTGTTCCAGTTGCTTTCAATAACACCCTTTTGTCAGCAGGGAAGTGTTTTAATTCCTTCATAAAAATATTTAGCTTCTCAAAGCAAACACGGTGGTCAGAGGCTTTCCCCAGGAGGAGGATGCCTGTCGTCGCAGCCCTCTTCCCTCCGAGGAGCCTGGGGGTCCTGTGCCAGTCGGCTGTGGGAGTTGCCATGTGCAGGGAGATGGTTATTGTAAAGCCCCACAGAGGTGCAAAGGGGATATTTCCCATCTTGTTTTTTTCTTCTTCATATGCTGAAATTTTAGCATATATTTGAATATTCAAAATAGACTAGAAATACAATTGTTCCATAACAGCAGGACCGGAGTCACAGATGCACGTCCTTTCCCAAGTTATTCAAATTGGATAGTTATAAAGAAGTTAAACGTTTACTCAGATTTCAGAAAAATTCTCATTTGTGTCTTGGAGAATCATTGACATTTACCTGGTAGTCATTTCTGAAATTATTTTTAAATGCTGTGACAGAACCTGAGTGTTTTGTAAAAAATTAAGTTTATTTCCATGATGGTGGCAGAAGAAGTTTGAAACAGGATCCAAATATACCCTAAAGACCTAAAAATTTGGGGTTGTATGCTGCCTACAGAAACAAACACGCTATCACCCCCCTTGGCAAAACCATCAGCCTCCTTTTTGCCAGGAGCACCACAGGGGCCGGGGGCTCCCCGGGGACCGGGACCTCAGGGGTGGTCCTTGTTTTGAGGAATATCAGTGTTATAGCTGTAGACACTGGGGCTGATTGGTTTGCAGTATGATCCATGCAGTATATCTTTATTAAAACCTGTATTTTAATTAGCAATACTGTGTTTCTTATAGTTTCCCAAAGCTTGTGAATGGAAGCAAGGTGGTGGGGAGAGCAGGATGAAGAATAGCCTTGAATTTGCATTTACAACGGGAAGGGAAGGAATAGAGTCTAACCCCCTCTCTGTCAAGCTAATGGGTTTTTGCTGGTATTTGTGTCCAGTTTTTAATTGCTCTTTCAGGATTCGTCTTTGCCAGTTCCCACTGGAGCTGACAGGTTTTTTATGTAATATTTCACCTGGTCATTTAAATTATTTTCTACTTGGACCAAAATATCACATACTGTTAGTGGGGGAAAACCCCACAAAACCAAATCTCTCTTTTCATCTTTCACCTTCACCTCTTGATTTAAACATCAGAGTTAGCAATACCATCAGCAAATTATTTTCTCAAGCCTTCAATGGCCTGTTCCCTGAAGCTGCGTAAAATAGCTTGTTTATTTGGTTATTTCTTATTTATTTATTTGTTTACAACACAAATCACAGCTACTTTATATACGTGCGTACAGTTTTTGCATTTAGATTGAAACAGCATGGCTGTGTGTCGCAGGTTAAGTATCATATGGTGAAGTGTAAAACAGGATGTGTCACTGAAATACCAGTTAATCTGTTTTTCCCAGACCTATAATGTGTTCAAGAATATAATGCTCTTTTGTTGAAGTAATTCCCTGTAAGAATTTAAAAAGGATATAAGATTTTTGTCTCCATGTAGAATGTTCAGCTGGCATCTTGCCATGTTATTAAATACGGATTAGAAATAGCATTGAGGTATTTAAACATAATTCTTGTAACAGGATAAATAGCTAATAGCATTTGGTTTGCTGCTTGTGCTTGTGCTTGTGACCTGGTAATGTTCCCATTAACACAAACACAGACAGCACGAACTCTGTAGGCAGAATTCACAGCAGAAGGAAATTAGGTTTTTGAACTAGTTGGTGTAAGATTAAAGCCAGTGATCTGTAACTGGCCGGCATTTCCCGGCTCCGATTTTCACCTGTGTGCAGTTAAAAGGCTTTCGGTTTTCTGAGCCTTCTGGCAGGTTTTTGAAAATAATCTTGGATCTTAAAATTAAAGAATGGATAAGGATTAGGGGGATTGATCTTTTTGAGGGCTGTGTATTTTTATTAATTAGCTGGCATATTTCTGTTGGGATTAAAGTGGATGCTGGCATTCCCTCTCCTCGCTTCAGGGGTAGTGGAGTGGGGACACCTCTGCAGCCATTCCCCTTTACCTCTGCTTATAACCTTCTCTTCTGAATAAAACTCTTGATTTTTTTTCTACAAGCAATGGAGATTTTGTCACATCCCCCATTAAAATAAAATGGCTTCTGTTTTGGAGGAGTGGCAATGATTACTTACATTGCTTTGAAAAGTCTCGGTCGCTGTGCGTGAGTAATACACATATAATTCATTATCATTGTGTACTAAAATAGCGATGACTGAAAGTAATGCTATTTTGAGTGAGACGTAAAACAGGTATGTCATGCAATATGACAATGACTTGTGTAGGAAAATGATATTCCTAAATTGGATAAGATTAATTTAAACCCTACTAAATTGTAGCTGAAGTTTTTCAGTCTTCAGTAGCCACAAGTTAATTTTCCTATTTATTTTTACATCTACTTTTCCTTGCCTCTGTTCTCCTTGCCGTGCACAGTTCCTGGGAGCTTGCTTGTCACTGTCATCTAAGTAAGCCTTGTAAAATAAGGGGTAGATAAGTAACAATGCATTGGCAATTATGATGGGATAAAGTACTATTTGTTGAAATAATTTTTCCAAGCTGTTTTAGGAAAAAAGTAAACTGTGACAAAGGTTACTGTATTTATGTGTTGTTGCTGGGGGATAGGCATCTGAAAAACAGTAGAAAGGACGTCTGCTTTGCCTTAAAGTGTTTAGTATCTGGCCAAGAAAAGGCTGTGCGTGATTGCTGCACTAAGACTCAGAGATGGAAACTTGGGAAAATGCTGAATTTTGCCCAGCTCTCTATGAGGGCTTGCTGGCCCCCCTCCCTTGGTACCCGGCTGCACAAGATGCAGCACGGGAAGCACCACAGGCCACTTGGTGGGCATCCCTGAGCGGCAGGAGCGTGAGACAAAGATCTCCCCTCAAAGCTGAAGCAGCCCCAGGGAAACCTCTTTCTGATGCCCTCAAATGCCGGTGTTGCCACAGGAGCATCCAACTTCCCTTTCCCCCTCCCTGCAGCACAGTGTGAGAGGATCTGCCCGTGCCAGGAGCCTTCTTCAGACAGCTCTGCTTGGGATGGCCAGGCCTTATTACTCAAACTATTTATTAATTATTTAAGCAAATTATTGTTGAGCTCCTGAAGCAGTGTATTCCTGGTTGCTGATTGCTTATGCATTATTACCACATGCTTATTGTGCTGTGGATGGCAGGTAGCCAGGTGCAAGCATCCTCTCTGTTTAATTAGTTGCCTTCCCACCATGAGAGGCACCAATGGTTTCGCCCTGAAACCAGGCTCAGCACTGTCCCAGGTTATGCTAAATACTGTAGCTACCAGAGTGGCTTTATCTGCAGACCTGCTATAGGCAGCTGTAAGGTATCTGAGAAGACAAACCTGTAATTCCAGTGGAGGGCTACAAAGATGATCAGAGGACTGGAGCATCTCTCTTATGAGGAAAGGCTGCGGGAGCTGGGTCTGTTCAGCCTGGAGAAGAGAAGACTGAGGGGGGATCTTATCAATGCTTACAAATACCTTAGGGGTGGGTGTCAAGAGGATGGGGCCAGACTCTTCTCAGTGGTGCCCAGTGACAGGACAAGGGGCCACGAGCACAAACTGAAACATGGGAAGCTCCATTTAAATATGAGAAAAAATTTTTTTACTTTGAGGGTGACAGAGCACTGGAACAGGCTGCCTGGGGAGGTTGTGGAGTCTCTTTCTCTGGAGATATTCAAAACCTGCCTGGACGCGACCCTGTGCAACGTGCTCTAGGGGAACCTGCTTTGGCAGGGGGTTGGACCAGATGATCTCCAGAGGTCCCTTCCAACCCCAGCCATTCTGTGATTCTGTAATTTGCATTTTTCCTTTGTAATTTCATTTGATTTTAGGATTTTTTTTAAAAGCACCTGTTGACTGCTTTTAACTGCCCTGTAGAGAGCCACAGCTGTAGCTGAAAATACCTGTGACAACCTTAAGGGCCTGGCCCAAGGCGAGCAACAGTGGTATGTGTGAAATCACACAACTGGTTTACTTTTCTCTTTTGTAAGAGATAAGTTTAATCTTTAATCTTTTTAATGTAAATAAAAGCGAATATTAGTAAAACAACAGCCTCTATAAATGTATTACAAGACATTGCTCATTTTAATTTTCACCTGCACTCTCTTGTATTTTGTTTGCTTTACAGAATTATCATTTAATGGCTCATTTATTTATAATCTTTGTCAGAACTGGAAGGGCAGGGTGCAGGCAGACCCACTGCTTAGTAGAAGTACTGGGCAGACTGTGATATCGAAATCAAAAGTAAATGGATATTTTATCTACATAACAGGAGTGAGTTTGGGCCTTTTGTTTCTCATTATTTGTAAAATAACTGGACAAAGGTAAAAAGTTTATTGCCACAAAGTTGCTTCTTAATGAAGGAAAATTTCTTCCTATGCATCAAAAGCATTTAATTACTTACCAAGTAATTAAGTTAATATCAGCAATAATTACTTACCTAGCAGACCGTGAGTAAGTAAATAATGCAGCGAAAGTTAGAATAAAGGAGGCTTTCTCTGCTCTGAAATGGCTGCTGGCATGTGGGGGAGAGAGAGAACTGAAACCAGAGGAAATTACAGCTTCAGACTTCTTTTCCCTTCTGTCATCTAGAGAGGATTAGGATTTCCAGATGTGTATAACCCCTTTAAGATGTGACCACTGCTCACTACATAAAAACAGGGTTGAGGGAAATATCCCATAAAGAAACTCCAACAAGCTGTTAATCCCTCAACATGAACCGACGTCCAAGAGCATTCAAAGAACCATTTCTAGCAAAGAACCTTACTGAACATATGAATTATGAAATCTAATAAAACACAGTAATCATAGTAAGTTAATGCAAGTACTGCACAAAAGAAAGTATAGTATAATTTCAGAAACCTAACAGAATGAGAAAAGCCTCATAATGAAACTGTCAGAAGATGTTATGAAATGTTAATAGGTGGAAAGTCCGGGAGACATAAATCTTGCCCAAGCTTCAGATGTTAAATGTGATGTAGGAAGGGTTGCGTTATTTCTGCAGGTGGGAGCTCAGTTTGAGCTCACATTCAGTGCCAGAAGAGTCCTGCTCCAGGACAGAGCACATCTTTTATTATCAGTAATAATAGCTAGATAACTAATAATGAGATAACCGCTAATGTACAGCTGCATCGTTAAAAACACAGTAGACAGGTATATCTAAATTGTCACCCTGTTTTTAGGTAGACTCAGCCTTTAGCCTACTTCTTATAATCTGTGGTCACACAAAAATCAGTTTAATGGTGTTCTGTGGTCAGCTGAAGCTGTCCAGGCGAAAAGTTAATTCCTTTTACCGCCTCGCACCTACACTTGTTTCCTTTCATTGTCTTTCCCTTGGCATCTCTTTTTGGCCTAGCTTTGGCTAAAAGCCTTAATCTACACAGCGTTCTGTAAAAAGACTTCCAAAAATCCTTTGGCATTCCCACAAACCCACTAATGGTCCTCATATAAGTTTTCTGTTTGTTTTTTAAGTTAGGAGCAGTCTTTTCGTTCTATACACTACTTAATTTATAGCACCTAGATGCTACTATAAAAGTCTACATTTCCCTGTCTCTATGAGGAAAAAAGGAAAGCTGGACTAAGAAACCCTCCTGTCTGAGGGTCCCAGCCACACCTTCTCCATAGGTCTGTATTTGCATCAGTTTGGAAGCCGCTCTGGAGCTCCACATCCTGACAGCACTTTAAAGCAGGACTCCTAAGAGATCATCTTTGCAGCCTGTTTTGTGGATGGGCATTAACATCTGATGGGTACAAACAGCTGCTGATGGGTTTCAGCAGTTGAACTGTTTCTTTGCCAAGAGGACTGACTACTTGCATGCTGTGCCCCAGCAGTGGCCAGCCCCAAGCACCCAGACCAGCCTCCTGATGTCTGGTCAAGGTACTCAGTGATTTAGACCTGTCTGAAAGTTACCGCTCCTTATCACCAACCTTTTGGTGACTCTTCCGTGTTGAATCAACATCCTGCCTTTTGATGCTATTGCTTTTGCAGTAGGAGACTTTCTCCATATCTATTGCTGCTGTTATTCTGCTAGATGGCATTTTGGTACCATATATGCCTATACCTTGTTTTGATGATTTTCCACAATCAGGCCAGCTGGTGTCTGAGATACCTCCTGAGCTCTCCTGGCTTCCATTAGGCCTGAGCTGTTTGGGTGTGCTTGCTGTCTGTGAGGATGCTGCAGCTGCAGCTGTCCTGGATTGCTTTTGGATCCTGTAGCTCTCTCAAGGATTGTGTCCCATCACAGCTGTTGCCTTTTGCCAATGCTGTGTGAGGCTACTGGGCTGAGGAGAGTAGGTTTTCAGTTGCCATCCCTGGGATCCTGGCATTGCTCCTTGTCTGCTGTAAGTTGGGCAGTTGTACCTGGCCAGTGGATAAATACTGGCCCATACTAGCATGTGTCCATCCCTAGCTCTAAGCATACATCAAACATACAGTGTCAACAGTTAGATTTGCAGTCATTTGCTCAAGCCACTTTAAATAAAATGGCATTTTGTACCAGCTGCTCTCCTGTTCTTCCTCACAAGAGGATAACCTCTGGCACCATTTACTTTTTTCTGTCTGGCTGATCTTAACACATGGACTCACTTCATTGCCAGTAGCATTCTATAGTGCCTGGTGTCTGGCTGGAGCTTGCTATCAGAGATACCATATCCATCATCTATTTCCTTTTCCAAGGAATCATTCAATTAGGATAGCTGCTGCTGTTTCATGAGCAGTTCCTCTTCATCATTGCCCTGGAGTTTGCTGCATGTGTTATTTTCCCTCGGACACGTTCGGTGGCATGGAATACAAAAGCATGGCACTTGCCATCGCCTTGTCCTTGGAGTGATGTCCGTGCTGTGGGAAAAGAAACAACGGGTGGCAAGGGACGTCCCAGCGGAGAATAGGCTCAAGTCTCTGCTGAAAGGGATCAAATCTCATCTTGAGACAAAATGGTGTTTTTTCCTCTTATGCTGTCACATATGCACGTACATATTGATACGTTAATCCTACTTTATCTGTCTCTACTGACCAGAGACCTCTTTTTTTCTGTCTGACTACATGTGAAGTGGCTTCCAGCTTCAGTGTGTAACATAACAGTTAGTACCCATTTCCATTGTTTGTCAGTTATCCCAGCGCTCAGGACTATCAGTTTGAGGGGTATTCAGTCTGTTCCAAAAAACACTGCCTCTGTTCCTGCCTCTTGGGCTCCATCTGCAGGTCTGGTTGTTATCATTAGATAATTCTCCAGCATCTCTCTGATTGAAACTCACCCTTATGTTTTGCTGAAATGCCAGACAGGACCTCCAAGGCCCCCCCCCAGACTAGTGCATGTTTTCATTTTTGTGAGGGGGAGGAACAGAACAAGAAAGTCAGCCCACCCAGTGATTTGAGCCACTTCCAGCCACTCTGCTGCTCTAGAAGACGTGCTTTTTGGTTAATCACATTTTGTTCTGTGCAGTGGGACTCTCTGCACTGATGCTTCTTCCTGTAGCACATGGCATCTGTTGTCCTGGATAGAGAGGGCTTCATGTTTCTGTAACAAAACCAGGCTTTTCCCTCCAGGGTAGTAGCAGGTCATGGTCAAGCCAAGTGCACACAAATTGAGTTGTTGGTTCCTCCTCCAAGTTTCCTTCCTGCAGTTCTGCCTGCGCCTGTCTTCAGGTTTTATGCAGCTTGCTGATCTGGGCACCTACCCTTTTCAACATGTCCTCTTA
Source organism: Nyctibius grandis (assembly GCF_013368605.1). NCBI lineage: Eukaryota > Metazoa > Chordata > Aves > Nyctibiiformes > Nyctibiidae > Nyctibius > Nyctibius grandis. Next base: position 20,700,421 of record NC_090659.1, read on the forward strand.
CCAAAGCACCTCAATTTGCAGACTGGATCATTGAGATGTAAAGTCAATTGATGCTTTACTTTGACATTTCTCCTCCCCTACTGAGTGCACAGGATTTATAATGAGTAAGTCTGCTTTATTCTGACAACAAAATTAAATACACTTGATCCAACGTAACTAGCTGCATTTCTGGTTGTCATTCAAGAGGCTATTTAGCAGATAAAAAACTTAAAGGATCCGTCCTTCTATTTGCAGTTGGTGAGCCAACTTGCTTGTTTAAAAGTTACAAGCATGCCTAGATGCATTGACTGATTGAGACTTGAAAGACAGGTAGGAAAAAGGGGAGAAAGTAGAAGACAGCCAGAGGTCCCAGGGTCCATTTTTCAGTTGACCTTTCAGATTATTAATTTTGTGTGCCTTGTAAGATATATTGCAACATCCTGTCATGGTTTAGTTTGGATGGGTGGTCATGGGGATCCTTCCATTCTTGCATTGAATGATCTCACTACTGAGACCATATCTTGAACCACCCAAACACATGCTCGAGGTAGGGTATTTGTCTACGATGTAGCTGAAGGCTGCAGCTGTGATAGTCTTTGCAGCCCTAACTTGGTCGTTCTTATGTAGGGGGTGGTGAGTAGAGAATGGGATCATTCCTGCTCACGTAGAAAAGTGCCATGCGTCCTACAGGGATGGAGTTCAACATGAACTCTCTTCTGATGGAAGACTCAAATACTTAACTAATAGAAGCTGTTTATATTGGAAGGAGAGCGCTCAGGGTTTGTACCCAGTTGCATTTGAGTCAGCAAGGGCAGACTTCCAGCTTCAGCAGGAAAAAGGGGCCTTACAAGTGACATCGTAGGAGAGGGTTGTAAAAGTCAAAACACCCCTTCATTCTTTACGGAAAACATTTTAGTGTACTGGCTCCCTCCTTCCCCTGCATGCTTTTTTTGTCTTAGTACCTTAAAAAGAGAAAAAAGCTATTTTTAGCAGAATGCTTGTTGTTACGTTTACTGTTGCCTCCTTAACCTGAAAGCTTAATTAGGGTTTAGGACAAAAAGCATGCTATTGAACTTGCGTGTTCAAAGTTGTAATCCTTTAATTATGTTTGGTGTTCTCTGATCCCTGTGATACCATTCAAGAAAAAAGATGTTATTCATATTTCTAAATATAAAATAAGATACATTTCTTTTTAAATCAGAAATCCTTGTGGCACACTTTCAATATCAAGGTGCTTATTTTGCTCTTAAACAAGAGAGAAAGGGAAGAGGAAATTGGTTTTTTTTGACCTGAAGAAGTGCCCAGTGGCTGTTTAACACAGCTTTCTCATTGAACTTCAGTATTCAGGATGTCACACACAGCAAGAGTCTGCCCTGGCAAGTAGCAAAAATACAATTTATGTGCAGGAATCTCAACTACCAGCCACGTTTTAAATATGAATATTTCTGCTATTTGGCCGAGAAATGAAACAGCAGCTGGAAACATCTGTTTTAAGTGTTGGATATTAGTGTATAGGCAGAGCTACATGACTGTTTAAAAGTATTGCAATAATTAGCAGCAAAATTTTTACTTTGTCCATTAAAATGTTTTTTAAATTACAGATGCTTTATCTTAAAACTTAGCCTGGAAGTACAATTTCAGCATCTCAAGTACTCTCAAGAGTGCTGTTAGCAAAAAGCAAGGCATCCTGCTGCAGACACGTCTCGGAGGCAGAACCTCTCATGATATGTACTAATGTCTGAGGCTGCCACTGCTCACTCCAAGAGCAGAAGCCAAGGTTTCCCTTTCAAGCCCAGCAGGTGGCATCAAAAGAGTTCTCTAAAATTCAACGTTTGGGTGTTCGTGCCCTAGCCCTAGGCCACAAAATGTACACAGTGCTTAGAGAAAATTCCAGGTAATCTGTCTCTCAGCTCGCAAAAAGCTTTGGTTTGAACATGATCTGACCCAAATGATACGGCTGTGGTGCTTCTGAGCCTAGCACAGAATATCATATGGTATTAAGTGCATTATAGTTGCCTTCAGTGAACCAAAATGACTAGTAACTCTATTTTTATTGCATTCATAACAGAAGAAATATTGCCAATTTTGCTTTTTTTTCAGTTTTGCGATACTATAGGAGTTTGCATGAATACTGTAGCAGGCATCAAGAATATAAAACACACTTTGTACCCTCAAGGAGTAGATGCTTTTTTTAAAAAATTAAAACAATATATCTGTCACAGCACACTAACAGAACATGATTATGTCTAGAAAATAGACATTTTCTAGTGTAGGAAGCTATGCTGCAGTCAAACCTGTGTGCCTCTCAGAACCTATTGCCAAGGCTGAAGGAGGTCTTTGCGCTAGTGGGAGTATGGGAGCGCAGTCATACCGCTTCCTTCTGCCTTTCTGCCTATGATCTTAAAAAATGCTGTTAAAAAAAATGGTTTGGGCACTTCGTAGTAAACCAGAGGGCTGTGGGATTTCCTCTCAGGGGTCAGGAGGAGAGGGCAGGCACTGGGAGCTCTCCTCCCCTTTCTCCTTGGCCATTGTGCAGCCGAGTTCAATGGCTGTTCTACCACAGGGACCTTTCTTGCATTGCTGCTACGCGTGCAGAGACAGTGGTAGCTTCTCATAGCAGCTGCTGCCATCAGGCTGGAATTGAAGGGTTTAGTTCAGGGCAAGAACTGGTGCTAGGAATGCAGTGGGCTCAGTTATTCCATGCCAGTGCAGAGCAAATGAGTCCATAGAAGGAACTAAAGCAAAATAGCTGTTGGTCTTGAAAGCCACACCCAGCATTAAAGTTGCTTCCCACAGGCGGCCCAATCTTGCAAACTCCTTGTAGTTTTTCAGGCAGTAGTTTTGAGCTGGTTGCTGTGGTTCCTGTTCTTTGACATGAGATCAAATGTGTTATGAAAAAGGAGAGGGGAGTTGTTGGTGTGGTATGAGAAGGAAGAGCACACAAAAAGTGCCTGATATCTGGGGATTGAATAAGGAAACTTGGAGGAAAGTCCCAGTTCTGCCTGAGAAAGCTAGCTCAGCAGAACAGGCAGGGGCAGACCCACAATACTGATCCCAGCTGGACAGTTCGTTGTCTCCCAGTAGGCAGCGGTTCTGCTCCACTTGCTGGATAAACCTGCCTCTTAGCCAGCACAAATATGGGAAAGGAGGTAACTTAGCTCCATCGGGTCGAAGAAAGAAAATGGAACTGGAGTTCAGCTTTTGGGAAAAAAATAAAAGTCAGTTATGCTCCTTGTTCTCCTTTTTATTGTAGCTTCAAAGGGATTATATAATTATATGAAAACAAATAAAAAAGTCTTTTCTGCTCCTTCTGAACTATTTCTTCCATGCTTAACCTTCAAAAGGAAACAAAAAGTCCAGGAAAAACAAATTCCACTCATCACAATTTTGAAGGCACAGAACATTTGAGGTCAACAGCAGAACCTTCAAAAACCTGGTTCCCAAGAGATTTGAACAGAAATGATTACAAAACAAATTTTTACAACAGCTCCAGGGGCAGAGCAACTCCAGCTCGGGGAGGGCCCAAACTACTGGCTTAAAAACGACATACAGTGTGTGACTCCTGAGTAATGTCACCATAATTATCCTCTTGCTATGGATGAGGATGTGGAGGCAAGTGACCTCTTGAAGGCCACGCAGAAAAGCAGAGCTGTTGAATCAAGGTGGCAGCAGCGACTCCAGAAACTGAATATAGGTCTTTTGGGATCCTCTAATATCTTGTGCATAAGGTCTTGCTGCCTAGTGAAATTAGCCTAAGGCACAACGGTGCTCCTGCCTGTGAGCTTAAGCAGTAGTGGAAAGAAGGGTGTGGAGAGTTTTTCCCTTTCCCAGCATCTTTGAGTAAGACCCAGAACAACAACAACAAAAAAGAATGAAGAGAGTGTGGAACAGTGAAAAATGAATGAAAATAGGGAGTGTAGGTTAGTAAACCCATTAAGTAATGGCACATGATTGTGGAGAGCTGTAATAATTTGATACTGTCACAATATACGATCGCTGCCTAGGGCTCGGAAGGCTCTGAACGAAAGCTTCTGTGCACAGCCTGAAATTTTTCTCCTCTGCAGTAATGGCTGTCTTAATTGTTTGATTAATGAAGTCATTAAATCCCAGTATTACTAGAAAAAGCATATTGACCTCCTGACCAATCACAATTAAAACGTAAATGCCACTTATTCAAGACTCTGGTTAGCCATCTATTTAAGCAGCAGCAGAGCATAAAAACATGCTTTGTGTTTTGGGGACACCTTCAAAACCTGCCTGGACGTGACCCTGTGCAACGTGCTGTAGGTGAATCTGCTTTAGCAGGGGGTTGGACTAGAGGATCTCCAGAGGTCCCTTCCAACCCCAACCATTCTGTGATTCTCTGATTCTGGGATTCTGTGGGATCTGGCCCACCTCACCCACAAGATCTGGATGTTAAGAGAGTGTCACAGCAATTACAGGTGGGGGCCAACCTGCAGCATTACTTACAATTACAGCAGCATTTGCCTGGTTATTAAGGTTATGACCAGTCTCAAAACAAAATCCTCCATTGAATCAACAGCAAGAGACTCCCACTGACTTCACCAGAGTTAAGATTTCACCCTGCATCATCACTAAGCACAACAGTGAGGAAGTGTAATTAAATTCTGTGTGTGTACCAAGCACAGCTGAAAGTTACACATCCCCAAGAGGTGCTGTGGAGGAAAACGCAGGGAGGTTTGCTCCCAGGCTGCAATGCCCCTAGCTGTGCTATCTTCTGTGGGTGTTAGTATGAGGACCGGTGGGTCTTCTCTGGTTCTCTCACTGCTGCATTGGTGTCCCTGCAAGGTAAGATGTTGACACACAGTCTCACTTCTGTAAAAAGGCCACCCTTGCTTTGTTGGAAGGTACATTATCGTACGATGATGGCATAGTTCAGCTATTGTCATGTTGCTTGATACACAGCTATAAAGCTATTTCAGTGTCTCATGATTTTTGAGTGGCTGGTGTCATCACAGCAGACCCTCTGTTTGGAAACTTGAACAAACACCTTTGGCATGTGTCACTGATGCTTTTATGTCCAGTAGGAATTGTAGCTCCCCGGATTAGATCAGCTGAGTTAGGAGAACAGAGTTGTCTCCTGCAAGCCAAAATGCAAGTTGACGTATCTGAAGGCATTTTAGCTAGCTATACTCACCCTGCTTTCCACAGCAGGCCAAAATACACACATTCTGGACTTTCAGTGAAGGTTATAGGAAACTGTAGCATCTTTGAGCTGACAGGTCAAGCCACGTCAAGATCTGAATCAGATTTTGTGTTCAGGGTCTTGCAGTCACTTCAGACTGCTGGTCACTGTTACAGTAGGGAAAGATTTAATCACTGCTTGTGCTGTTGTGTGGGCTGCTGTAATTTGCTTCCATCTCTGCAGACCTGAAGGAAGCCTGGAGGTATCCACCACCAGCCCTGGCATGGCAAGTCTAAAGATTTGTCCTTCCTTCGCCTCTCACCCAGAGCTCAAGCCCCCAGGGACTAAATGGCTTTCAGCTTCCTAAAGCTCGATGTAGCTCATCACCTTCCCAGTTGTCCCTACCTGAATGGCTGCTGCCTCCTTTACCGTAGGACCTCAGCAGCCAAGGCTTTTGACTGAGTAACTCCCGAAGACCTGCCTGTTGTTCTCAGTCCAGGCACAGCAACCCTAGAAGACACGGCCCTGTCTTAGACATCAGGATGTACTACACAGCCTGGAGAGCATGGGCTTTTGGAATAGATTTATATTAATAAAGTGCACCAATATTTTCACAAGGGAACTGCTTAGAAGATTTCCTCCTTAGCCTGTGAGAAGGATCATGGCCACATCAGAAACGGGGAAACCTCTTAGTTCCTGTGAATTTATTTTCTGTAAAAGCCAAATGCTTTCTATAACCACCAGAGACAGCAAAGCTGGGCAAACACTGCAGCACTTCACTAAAGACCATTGCACAGAACACAGGTACCAGTACACTACTAATGTCCCTTGTAGGCAGCATGGGAGGGGAGGCAGCACAGTACGTGAAGGTCAGAAGTCTTCTGGACTTCATCAGTGTGTTTAACACCATCAGGACTAGCCCACAGTAGTAGTCAAAAAGTATGAAGCAAACAATCATCTCGGTGGTTAGAGCTGGCAGAGCATTGCTGTAATCAGTGATGCTTAATCCCCTATTTTATTAAATTCCTCAGTGTTCAAATGATTTTTTTTTGGTGATAGGTTGCTAGCAGGCTGAGACGCATGAAGGCAGAGAGATCAGCTTTTTGATATATTATCCTTTGCAAAATAGAAAAACATGTTGTGCTGTAGTAAATTTTCCTTCCAAGTAGGTATGGACATTAAAAAGTTTGCACTTAGAAACAAGACAGGAGGTTGCTTCTGTAACATCTCCAGGGCTGCCAGTCCCTCACCTTCCTGGCTGCCTATTTGACATTCCAGTTGGGGATAAACTGGGACTCTGTGCCTGCTTCACGCCTGTGTTTGTCGTGGTAACACGTCTGTCCTGACCTGTGTCTCTGACTCTACCTATGGACCTTTCTCCAGAGGAGCAGGCTGGGGATGCTGTGTCCGACTCCCTGAAATTTACTGTCACCAAGGTGATGTGGGACAAAACAAAGCAACAACCGAGTATCCTTAGCTCCAGCAGTAAAAATTAGAGGGAACCAAAATGTTATTATTTAACGGCCATCAGAAGATAGTAATTGATCAGGAAATGTTCACCGTGCTGTCACTCTTGATCACATAGCTCTTCTTGACCACAGGGCTATCTGCAAAGTTCACCAAATGGTACATGAACCCCGCTGAGATAACTTATTTTTTCCTATCAAAGGCTGAATGAAAATATCAAATCAGTTGTGGGAGCTGTTTTTTCTGGACACTTGTTCTTTCTTTCCCCAGACCATAGCAATCTGTCACTGTAAGATTATTTCTTCACTGATTTAGGTCAATGGTTGAAATTCCTCTGTAATAAACCATTTAAGACACCAAAGCACCCCTTGGTACCAGGTTGGGCTGCTGTCCCCTCGGTGCCCTGCTCAAGGGGTTCCCCTGAGAGCCCATCTTGGGTGAAGAGCTGGCTGTTGGCAGCATGGCTTGTGTGAGGGCAGTGGGCTGGGACATGGTTGTGGCAGAGAGCGAGGGGCAGCTGGAAAGGAGCTGGCGGGAGCCAGCCCATCGCCAGATGTACCTGCCTGCCTCCTGCAGACACGGCACCTCTGAAACAACATCCCCTGACTGCTGCTTCTCCCCTCAGTGCAGCCCAGCACTGAGAGAGCATGGGGTACCCATTGCTAGCACTGAGGGGTCACAGTAACACCCTTCACCCCCTCTTTTCCTTGGGGGGTGGGTAAAACATGACATAAGAGGCAGGATGAGGCAAAATGGTGGTGTCATGTATTTAGCTCTATTTTAAGCACATGCTAGCAGCATATGTAGTCTTGTTCTTATGAAATACACAGTAGTTTTCTGTCTTCCTGTTCCTGTAAACTGTACAGCACTGGCAAGCAGTGCCCTGAGTAGGAGGAGAAATACAATAGTAGCTTTTGACTAGCTTTCATTTTTGCCACCTATGAAACAAGACTTTTCACAGAATCACAGAACAGTGGTCCAGCTGTTTGAGCATTTCTAAAAGTTTTCATCCCTTGGCAGTGTTTAAGGCAATAGGCTATTCTGGTTTTCATTACCAAGAAAGCCAGTGGTTGTTGAAGTACCAGAGGCAGAAAGCAGCAGAGATCTATCGGAGGAGAATCCTTTGGGTTAATATGGAGAATAAGATCATTTATCAAACCACAGGAGCGTCCCTCCTCATGCGTCCCCTGATCTCCATGGCAGAAACTTGCCTGCTCCAGACCAGGTGCTCATTTCCAGACATAGAGCTCTTTGTGAAGGTGAGCATTGCAAAGGAATCCAACAGCAATGTTTGTTTATGGAGAACTTTTTACTATATTTGACATTCATTTGATAGCGCTGAGGAAGGTGAAAGAGCAAGCAGAACTGGTTTCATTAATGTGTGTTGCTTGGTTATAAGGTCTGCAAACCTTAATGAACTAACCTATTAACTAAGTAAATGATACACATGTTTTTTTTACTTCTGTGTCATTACATTTAATCTCAATTTTAAAACCGCGCTTCAGGAGAATCATATGAAGGGCATAAAAATTAGACCTCTGATCTCATCCTACAATGTCACTTGAAGCCTAACTTAACCAAAAGCAAGTATGCAAGACTTTGCCTCATTTTAACAAAGCCTTTTAACAAAATGCAATACAAAGTACATGAGAGCAACACTTCTGTGGCCACACGTACGGTGAGTTGCACCTCTTGTGCTTTACACTGACACCTGATGATGCATTTAGCCAAAAAGGAAAGACCATCATTACAGGGAGACACAGAAAGAGAGGTTATGTGACTTGGATATGGACGCACTTCAGTCATAAAAGTGGGAGCCTTGGGTCTATAATGAGGAGGGATCAGCCAGCGGGACACAGCACTTGTGCTTCCTTAGTCCTCAGTTCAGCAAAGCGCAGAGACAGCTGGGTTCAGCTGGAGCAAGGCTACCGCTGAACTTCCCTCCTTCTCTGGGGCCCCCACAGCTGTTCGTTTGAAATTCTTAATTATTTGATTTATTCTGTTTATTCCCTTAAGTGCTTTAGAGGTTACATCTGAATTTATGCTTGTAAATCTTTCTCTATTTGTTTCCTGTGATCATAAACTGATTTAACTTGTTTTAATCTTGCAGTGACTTAGGTAGATTTATGTTCACATAGACAAATGAGGTGGAGACTATTTCCTGTGGAAGGACTGCTGTGATTTCAGTTTCATTTTCTAACTTATGGCAATATTCATTATGCATTTTAATGAAAAACTATGTTTCCAAGATGACAGGATTCTTCATCATATCTATGTGCATGTTTGGAGAAGGATATAAAGAAACTTTGCATGAAAATATGTGTTAGTAGAGATTAGTAACATGCTATACGTACTCGTAGCAGATCTGGGTTTTCTGCTTTCCTACTGCATCTGCTATCAAAATTTGCTGTCATCACAGATGTATGTATACATTTTTTTTTTTTAATTGTAGGCTGGCAGTGATGGGGAAAGTATTGGAAATTGCCCGTTCTCTCAGCGTCTCTTTATGATTCTGTGGCTAAAAGGTGTCATATTTAATGTCACAACTGTGGATTTGAAAAGGTGAGATTGTAACCAGAGTTCTCCTTTTCAGAACAACTTTTCCAAAATGGTGATTTTAAAGGGTGACTCTCTTCTGGTAGATTTGAAATGCGCTCTGCGGCTTGGCTTTACATTAACAGTCTGGCTGCCTGATTCCTTTTTAGGGTTCACTAGTATAAAGTGGACTAACCCCATTGAAGCAGTTGAGATATTAATCTGTTTTGCTGTAGGTCTCTATAACATAACACAGAAGTTTTGGGGTTTTTTTTAAGCATTTCAGAGCACATTCAGATACGGGCTAGCGAATTCTGACACCACCGGTGTGAGGCAGCTGGCTAAGTTTGATTTTGTAAGAAAGACGTAGAGCAGCCTGCTATTTTAAAGGTGAAACAGTTCGTTGCAATTAAGTGTAGAAATTGCAAATGTGGTTCCCATTGTGATTAACCCCATCTCTCTCCTCCCATTAGAAAGCCCGCTGACCTGCAGAACCTCGCCCCAGGAACAAACCCCCCCTTCATGACATTTGATGGTGAAGTGAAAACCGATGTCAATAAGATCGAGGAGTTCTTAGAAGAAAAGCTAGCGCCGCCCCGGTACTGTGTTCCTGGCCGCTTCTCTTGCTTTTAGCCCCTCACAGCCCTCGATGGGGGTCAGGGACCAAACCCCCTCGATTTCGGTGGGTCAGACCCTCGATGAGCTGCACATGTTATAATTGTGTATGGGGGGCTCGGCGGGGCTGGTCCGGCTGCCGTGGTGGAGCTTGCAGGATGGGTAACTTTGACTGGTGTGAAACGGTGCTGAAGCCTGGCACCGTGCAGGGGTGTCCCTGAGATGCTGCCTTCCTCCTGCTGCCCGCGCCTTTGCCCTGCGTTCACCGCTGTGCCACTGCAGCCGTTCCCGAGGCACGAAATGCACCCTGCTGCAGCAAGCGTGTGCAGAAACCTGCATGCCGCTGCGGAAACCTGACCCCTTTTCCTCCACTCGTGTTTGTTTGAGGCTTCCCTCTTCACACTATACAAATAATTATGCTTACTGGGAGCAGGTAGTTGGAAGAAAAGGGCAGTGAAAGCCTCCCACACCGGAGACGCGCTGGGGCTCATTTTGATTGGCCGGGTGGGCCCTTCTTCGCACACAGCAGGGTCTGGGTTTCGGACTTGTCCTTCCCCACCCCAGCAGCTCTTCCCACCTCTCCCCAAACCCCGCTGTCCCACCATCAGCAGCATCATGTCCCCCACCCACGCACCTTCCCTCCCCTGGGACAGCAGCCCCCTCCGCAGTGCTCCCTTCTCAAGCAGCCGAACCCAACTTAGACCAGGCAAGCAGCTGCTCCCCTCCACTTTTCCCTTTTATCTGCCCCTGGCAACGACAGCCGCTGGACCGTCTGCTCTGAGCTCGCTCATGCACGAGCGGGTCAGGTGAGGAGGCTGGGAGGAGCAGCAGCTATTGCGAATAGGGACTTTCCCTCCGCTCCTCCGTGGCAGGAGCCACGCTCCACACAGCCTCACCTCCAGTGGAGGAGGCCTGGGAGAGGCACTGGGCTGTTTGGGCGGTGTTTGCAGCGTGAACAGTCATTTCCCATCTCCCTCAGGAAAAGGAGGTCATCCACGTGGTTTAACTATGGTTTAAATTTGCTCTTGCTAAGTGACTTTTAGTTCAGGATGGTTCCCTTTGAGAGTCCCGTGTGGCTGTATATTGTGATGCTGCAGCATAAATAAAGTATATTAAATAATTAGTGGAGATGAAAATAAAAGCTAGTCGTATAACTTCTCTTTGTTTCTTTTAATTCCTCAGGTACCCCAAACTCGCACCAAACCACCCCGAGTCTAACTCAGCAGGAAATGATGTGTTTGCAAAATTCTCTGCATTCATAAAGAACCCAAGAAAAGATGCTAATGAAAGTATGTGCTGCAGTCCTTTCATCAGCCCTGGTAGTTACTGGAAGAAATTAGAGCTGTACAATTCCAGCACGCTGTGCTGGAGATATCCCATTTGCAGCTTAGGTTAAACAGTCATTTTCCAGAGCGTAAAGGCTGTGGAAATCTCACAGAATCACAGAATGTTAGGGATTGGAAGGGACCTCGAAAGATTATCTAGTCCAATCCCCCTGCCGGAGCCGGATTACCTAGATCATATCACACAGGAACGTGTCCAGGCGGGTTTTGAATGTCTCCAGAGAAGGAGACTCCACAACCTCTCTGGGCAGCCTGTTCCAGTGTTCGGTCACCCTCACCGTAAAGAAGTTTTTCCTCATATTTATGTGGAACCTCCTGTGTTCCAGCTTGCACCCATTGCCCCTTGTCCTGTCAAGGGATGTCACTGAGAAGAGCCTGGCTCCATCCTCATGACACTTGCCCTTTACATATTTATAAACATGAATGAGGTCATCCCTCAGTCTCCTCTTCTCCAAGCTAAAGAGACCCAGCTCCCTCAGCCTCTCCTCAGAAGGGAGATGTTCCACCCCCTTAATCATCTTCGTGGCTCTGCGCTGGACTCTCTCTAGCAGTTCCCTGTCCTTCTCTGCCCTGGTGAGGCCGCACCTGGAATATTGTGTCCAGTTCTGGGCCCCTCAGTTCAAGAAGGACAGGGAACTGCTAGAGAGAGTCCAAATCTGTGCCGATTCACTCTCTTATTTGAAGATTCCTGAAGTTAGTTAGTTTACGCAAATACCACTGTCAGCATGGGAGCACCAACTCCAGCTCCTCCTCATTTCTTCAGCTCTCAAGCCCGTAACACCGCACCTTCCCCACAGCTCTGCTAAAAGCACAGCCCGCTTGAACTGAGACCTTACCTTTCTACTCCATTTCTGTAAATAATGAGGACTTTAGCCCCATGGCACATCTCTGCAGAGCAGGCACACGGGCACCAGCCCACGAAAACCCCAGCCAACCTTTGCCAGCCCCTGCTGCCCTGACCCCACTCCTGTGTGCTCACTTGAAAGCACAGGACTCATGGTCCAGTTTCCCACACACCCCAAAGTGGCATCCCACTGGCTTGCTGTCATGACTCCCAGACTTGCTGTCGTGCCTGTGAGCAGGCATTTGCCCCATGGCTCCCAAGGCAAGAGTCGATGTGAAGGCAGAGCCACTCTGCTGGGCCACTCTGCAAAAGCACACACTGTAGAGGTGTTGTTTGAGGAGCCATTTCTGGTAACACAGCCCCAGTCTGTTTTTTCTCTGAACCCCCTTTAGCTACTTAGAGCTCTTATCCCAGCATTAAGTTTTAAGCTTAGGATAAAGGAATTGCAGGAGTTGGCATGGCCGGGTGTCTGCGAGCTGGGTTGGTGCCAGGATGCAGGAGTGGCCTTTCTGCTTGGTGTCAGAGAGACCTTGGTACAGGCTTGAATGATCTTTTTATTGTCTTAACCTAGATTTGGAAAAATCTTTGCTTAAAGCCCTGAGGAAGCTGGACAACTATTTAAATAGCCCCTTGCCCGATGAAATTGATGCTTACAGCACTGAGGAGATCACTGTTTCCAGCCGGAAATTCCTGGATGGAGATGAGCTCACCTTAGCGGATTGCAACCTCCTACCAAAGCTCCATATAATCAAGGTTTGCATTTGTTTTTTAGCTTCCTGAAGAGAAGGGGGACACAGAAGCTCAAGTCCTTTTCTAAAAGGCAGAGGAATCCTGTATCTATTCTGAGGCCACACAGTAGCTGTGTACAGACACTGAATGCTAACGTACAAGCCCATTTCATTACAGCACAGCTAGGCAGTTCTTCAGATTGATGGCACTGGAGTTAGAATATCTGGTTTCGTATCTGGGCTGTGACTGCACTTGCTAAGCCTTTCACAAGTATTAAATAAGTGCTATACTCAGTGCTGTTGAGAAGTGTTTTCATTTTCATTTCACATGCAAAGTGCCAGGGACCAATAAGAGTAAATGATTTTGTCCATGCTAATTCAAGAAGCCAACAAAAGCTGAAATTTGCACCTGTCTCTCCTCCCTTTAATACAAAACTCTTGCTTTGCTGAATATCATCACTAGTACCAATAATGCTGGCTGGGTAGCCACCACCTACTGCCTGCCAGTCAAGGCTCCCAGCCTCTTTTTGCAGGGCTGTGGAGCATCCAGACACATCTAACGGTCCTGGTGACCAAGATGTCTGGGTGTTGACACAGCCTGTCCCTGGGCTACTCTGGAGCCAACCAGGCTCTGGAAGAGAAATGGCCACACTGGAAAGTCATCTGGTTTTCAAACAAACAAGGTCACTTCAGAAAGTTTCCTTTTTGACTACTATTTTGTTAAAGGAAGAGTAGATTGAATTCTGACTCCTCCATGAGTGAAAACTTTCCCCAGAGATGTCCTGGTTGAACCTATTCCAGAGAGAGCAGCAAGGGAGTGAGCCCTTTCCCATGCCCACACAAAGCTCAGGCACAGCGAAGCACAAGAGGTAGCAGGAGTCAGCAGAGGCAATACAGGGAGAATCACCTTAAGTCAGGTGAATATCTGAAGGATGATGGAGGATGAACGTCACACCATCCTCGCTGGCCAACAGGGAGGGATTAGGTATTGGCCAGTAGTTGTTTTCCCTAGCCATTTGAAATTTAGTATTTTAATTCAAGCTTTTCCTTTGTGTTTCAGTAAAAGTATCCAAGTGTGGGCCAGTTTATTACTGTAAGATTATTCTGTTCATTCTGGTTTATGCTAGCTCCTTTGGTGTTTTAAGCTGCATCTCTTCCAGGTGTGGTCTACTGGTCCATATAGCTCTGCATAGCTCTAGCAAAATATTAATACCAAATAAATCATTTTAAGTGAGTTGGCTTGTTAGCTAGCTTTCTTCATCCCATGTCTTCTGGGTTTTTTTTTGTCTTTCCTTCTCCTTTCCCTCTATGTCTACAATAGACTTATACATTGAAAATTAAAAATGTGCATAAAGAGTAGATTTGCTTTTTTTTTGCAGATTGTATGTGTAATGATATTTTTCTTTTTTCTTTTAATAAAAGGTTGTTGCAAAAAAATACAGAAATTTTGATTTTCCACCTGAAATGACAGGGATTTCAAGATACTTGAACAATGCCTATGCAAGAGATGAATTTACGAACACTTGTCCTGCTGATCAAGAAATTGAGTATGCGTATTTGGATGTTGCAAAGAGAATGAAGTAAACAGAAGATGCCTCTGTTCTTTATTACTCCTGAGATTTAGATGGGCACCAGCCAAGACAGAAAAAACAAAAGCCAGCATACATTCTGCACTGTAATTTTAAGTTCTGCTATTGGCCAATCCTTCTTTTATAATGATTGTATAGCATTATTTACTCATTCTTAAATTATGTATGTATATGTTTGTGTGTCTGTACAGATGTCTGCACACATGAATGTCTGTTGTGCATTGCAAGTTAAAGGCATCAGTCAATATTAAAGCATTTGCTGAAGTTAGGGAAGCAGTGTAGGTCACACAATTATAGCAGTATGACAGACTAGTAACTTATGCTAAATTGCTGAATTTTGAGAAGAAATAGACCTGTTTTTAACACACATTTAACCTGTCGTCATTGCTGCCTCTGATCTCTGTTTCACAGTTGTTGCCAAACTTCAGAGTTAGTGGGAGGGTTTCTGTTTCAAGCCTCGGAGGGCTGCAAGCCAACAGCTGCTGCCCATGCAGCACCCTGGTTAACCCAGGAGAGAGGCCAGCCTGTAGGTAGGACCACACCTGACATCCCAGAAGCCCTCTCCTCCGTGCTAGAGACCTGCAGGGCAGGTCAACAAAGAACAACTCCTTTGCACATGGTGTGAGCCTTCTTTGAAATTAAAAGTAAATAAATAAATAAAAAATCCTGCCTTCTTCTCTCTCAGGACTGCTTAACCCATCAAACTTCCCTCGTGGTGCTCCCAAAGAGAGGAACACAGGCTGTCACTGGCCGATGGACTAGCTGATAATAAATATTCAACAAGGGAGAAGGGAGAGACTTGGTTGTCACTGCAGAGAGAAGAAATGGGTGATGTAGGTGGGTGATCCTACTGATGTAGAATGTCTCTTTGTCATCCTTCCATGACTCTCATTTGGTTTTGGAAAGCAAAGAGGAGGAGAGGATCTAAGAAAGAAATAGTCCTTCTATACTTCCTTTTCCTGGTTGAGCTCCAGCATATTAGATTTTCCAGGGCAGCTGTTAGGACTTCATTGCTGAGAGCCTTACAGCTGATCAGACAGGTATCTATCAATCAGGAGCAACATAGACCTACTGCCTGCCTTAGGCAGGGGATGGATTAGATGAACCCCTCCAGCCTTGCATGAGTCTGTGTTGAAAGCAGCCAGTACTGGTGAGAAACACCCTCAAGCCTGGCATCAGGAAGCGTACTATTAGAGATGTATGGACTATGAAAAGTGATGTCCACAGCTGCTTTCTGCTGAGCAAGCACACAGGAGCAGAGGGTGCAATGCTTTTGTCCTGGAAGTTTCCTTCTGATGGATTTTGCCTGTATGTACAAAATAGATGTGAGAATGGCTAAAAATAGCCTTTGTAACATCTATATCCTCAAGAAGACGGTTATAGACTAGTCATTCATCCTTGTGTGTTAAACATGTGCTCGCTTTCTAACAAAGCATTACTTAATGGTAATAGTCGGTGTCAGATACATTGTGTCTGGGGCATCTTCAAATTACACACTAAGCAGTTCTGATGCAAATGTGTTATCACAATTATTCATCAGCATTGCTCAACATGCAGTTTTAGTTTGCTTTTAGAGAAAACAGACACGATACCTTTCCCCTCCCACCCTCAATTGTGAACTCTCATATTGGGGTTGATAGCTGAGCAGTCACTCATCACATATTACTAACTGTTACTGTGTATTTTGAAATACATACATATATAAAATATATAAAAAATGAAATCTGTATACTCTTTTCATATGCCTTAAAAATTTAAATAGAAAATATACAAATTCATAACTAATTTGAACAGTCTTCTGTCTTTATTTGTGCCACCTAGCACAAACTGTCCCACACCCAGGCTGGTTTGGGGCTGGCCGCATTTGTAACTCTTTGGTCTTGGGGAGATCCACTTGGGATGATCCAAAGCAGCCAGGGACTTTTCATGCTGCTCAGCAGCTCTTGCAGCAATCCAAATGCATGAGCCTGCTCCTGGCCCTCTCCTACTTCTCACCATATACACAGTTATGGCTGTTTATCATCAACAAAAAACAGCCTGGGCTATTCTCTGTCCCTGAGAGCATGTAGCAATGTGTGGTTCATATCACAGAATCACAGAATCGTTTTGGTTGGAAAGGACCTTTAAGATCATCGAGTCCCACCGTTAACCTTGCACTGCCAAGTCCACCACTAAACCATGTCCCTAAGCACGACATCTACTTGTCTTTTAAATACCTCCAGGGATGGTGACTCCACCACTTCCCTGGACAGCCTGTGCCACTGATTGATAACCCTTTTGGTGAAGAAATTTTTCCTGATATCCAATCTAAACCTCCCCTGGTGCAACTTGAGGCCGTTTCCTCTCATCACTTGTTACCTGGGAGAAGAGACTGAAACCCACCTCACTACATCCTCCTTTCAGGTAGTTGTAGAGAACGACAAGGTCTCCCCTGAGCCTCCTTTTCTCCAGGCTGAACAACCCCAGCTCCCTCAGCTGCTCCTCATAAGACTTGTTCTCCAGACCCTTCACCAGCTTCGTTGCCCTTCTTTGGACTCCCTCCAGCACCTCAATGTCTTTCTTGTAGTGAGGGGCCCAAAACTGAACACAGTATTCGAGGTGTGGCCTTACCAGTGCCGAGTACAGAGGGACGATCACTTCCCTAGTCCTGCTGGCCACACTATTTCTGATACAAATCTGTACAGCTCTTTCCTACCTCTGGAAACAGGGTGGCCACACTGGTTGTGGAGAACAGTAACTATCTCCAAATCATGCCCGGACGCTGGTGAGAGCAATGCTCTTTGGCACAGGTCAGAGCATTTGTAACAAGTCTTGAGGCTGGTGAATATGAATGAAAATGCGCGTGTGAAAGCACTAGAAGAAACAGAAAAACAAGGGTTAAAAAAAGGACTAGGTTAATCCCTACAGGGCACTGTAAGAGTAAATTCATGCAAAGGACCAGATAGTAATAAGCCAAAGAACAAACTGAAGCCTCAAGCTAAGGTAAAGAGATGAGGAGGAACAGTGTCCTGGTTTGGCCTAAACCAGGCCGATTTTCCTTTCAGTGATTTTTACTTTCAGCTAAGTCTCCTTTAAGTAACTGCATTTTCTGAAACTAACTGCATGTTTTTGCAGACAGTGTCTGCTTCCAGGACTGATAACGCTCGAAGTTTGTAGTTATCACTGAGGCACCGGTAGGGATGTTGTGCAGAAAGGCTCTTGCTGTACTTATTCTTGAGAGAAACCAAGGTCACTGCTGAATTCCTCATTGCTTACGAGTGAAGAGCCGAAGGGGGGTCGCAGCTGCAGTGGGGAGCAGACAGGGCAGGTGACCCAAAATTGACCAATGAGGGTATTCCATCCCATACACGTCATTCTCGGTATAAAGTGGGGGGATCACGAGGGTCTCGCTCTCTTTTCTGCTATGGCCGGTGTCCAGGGAGGACTCCGTCTGTTTTCCTGCTGCCCCCGATCCCGATCCGTGCGTTCCTGAATCCAGCTCTCGACCATCGCTAGGCCCAGGCTGGGCCTTCCCGGAGCCTGCCCTGCAGTGCCGGTGGTGACGTGGCTGACTTCAGGGGAGCTCAATCTTGGTTTTGTATATATATTTGTATATATTTGATTATTTCTATTATTATTATTATACTTTTTTTTCATTATTATAGTTTATTAAAACTGTTTTAATTTTCCAACCCAGAAGTCTCTCTCCCTTTTCCCTTTCCCTTTCCCTCTGGGGGGAGGGGGGGGGGATAACAGAGGGCATCTGCCGCAGGTTTAATCGCCAGCCCGGCTTTAAACCGTGACAAACAGGAGGGGAGCCATAAAACAGCCTGCTGATAAAGAAAACAACAGAACAATGAGAAGCAGGAATTTTGCCTTTGACTTAAAGATCCTGACAGATACCTAGGGGGTATAAAAGGCACATCCAGAAAACAGCTTGTTGTCACCAGCAAAGAACCAAAGACCTGTGCCAGGACTCCACAGCCGGTGGCACTGGCCTGCCACCTCACACACAGACTGCTTGGGCGGGTGTCTGGGTGCAGATGACCCATGGGACACTGAAAGTAAGTAAAATACCTGCCATTTAGAATAAATATCACCCTTCTCTTCCATGAGGTCCCACACTGGCTTCCTTCCCCTGGACCCATGGTAACAACCGCCCCGTGGACTGGCCTTGCCTGCTTTCCCAACCCAAACACAGCACCCGTGTCCGCAACCAGCGCTTGCTGTAGCTCAGGAGCTGGTGTACCAGGGCTCGGTGGCAGCCCATCACCGTTCATCCTCACTGTCTGAAAAGGGCAAGAGCCGTACCTGCCTGAAGCACCATGCTGCTTTGTGTTACGCCCATGTTTATGGCTTATGGACACCGTGAAACTTCTTTTTGCCTCCTGATCATTCATTTAACCCCCCTCGCCCTGTCCTCTTTTTCTAAGGCTTCATCGGAATCACGTGCCTGCACTTCCAGTACTGTCAGGCCAAGGGAAAAAAAAGCCTCAGACACTCAGCAAAGAGGTGTCTTTTTTCCTTAAAATCTGACATTGCTTGGAAGGATATTTCATTAAATGCTTGTGGTCACTGACAGTTTTGAAACCTAATGTTTTGTGGTTTCCTTACTCCTCTTGGTGTTTGCATATTTCAGGCCACACAGGGAGAAATGACCCAGCATATCAGAAAACTGAAGTCACTTCATTTGTCCTGGGATAGGGTGAGCCAAAGTGCCGCACAATCCCACAGTAGATGAATCCATATCTACTACACATTTTGAGTGTCTGAGTCTGGCCCTTCTTAAAACACATTATTTTAAGAGAATAACCTTTGTCCATACTTGAATTATTCTATTTTTAAAAGACCATTGAAATATTTTTTAAAAAACAATTTACTGGAGGACAAATTAGATGAGATAAAGGGAGAGAGAAAGCAAGTTATGGTGTTAATGGTATCTGAGTGGCCTTGACATGCAATAAGATGTAATATCTAGACACAGATTTGTAGTGCTTGATCCCATGCCAGGGCAGAGATCACGTTGCATTATTTAAAGGCATGCTTGTGGAGATAAAGCTACTGATTTCCAAATGCTTATTAGCACAAGTAGTCTTCCATGTGGTGTTGCTTGTACAAAAAATGTTTTTATTATATTATCATTTTAAATACAATTTTTACATGTCCCTTTTAAACATCTATTATACACAAGGCAAATATGGTCAGACAGTTACTTTATTAATTACTCTTCAACCACTCGTGTAGAAAACTCTTCAAGATTTGAAGATTTCTTTCTCAGCTTCAGCACCTTAGTCTTCAGCATGACCCATCAACTTGAAGGTTAAACACTACTTGCGCTCAACGCAGTATTTCCAAAAGCAAGCTGAAATAAAATCAAACACAGGGTAACTAACTGTAACACATTTCCCCCAATGCATTCTTTTTTAAAATAGCTTCAAAGCAATGAAAAAATAAACCTCATGAAAGCAAGTTAGTATTCCTCATCTGTATCAACATGCTATTTGTTTGAGTATAAGCAAATATCTGCATTTCACAAGCTCCTTACAACTGGCTGAATTTTAGTTTAAAAGCCAGGTTTTTTTCTAGGTTATTAGAAAGGCTATTTCTAAGCTGTCAAGAACCAGTTATCAACTGCTAAGGTGAGGCATGACCCCGAAAGTTCAAGTCAACAGAAACTATCCACAGCATGGTAGAGCCTTGACTAGGTTAGCAAACTTCCCTCTAAACCAGCCACCCCAAGTGCTGATATCACCCAATTACTGCCAGCCACCCAGACACCCCCATGGACCCTTAAAAGCTACTTAAATGCTCATAGTGGTTCTGTGGACATTCACCGTGACTCTACTGACTGCGCACAGGAGCTGCTGCCCTACAAACTGAGTTTCCCGGTGAGAGATCCGGAATATCTGGCAGGGCTGGGAGAGCAGAGGTTTGCCACACAGCTCACTGCTACGTTCTCCTGTCAGCAGTCTTAACTGGCATTGTATCCCTGAACTTCTTTTCATTGTCTCATGTGACAAAGACCCAAACACAGGCTTTGCTCATGAGCGATGGGGTAAAGCAAGCTGGTTGCTATGCATGGCTCAGACCAGCATTCAGTTTTCCTTCAGCAGCAAACTGCAATGAAGTGAAGGAGCACGGGTTTTCCAGGTCCTGGCCTAAATTGGACCCCTGCTGACTAAGACAGTTTTATTGATGAGCCGAATGCAAACAGAAAAATCTCTTCTGGAGATGAACTAAGGGAAACAAGAGTCTTATTTCAAAATTTGAAAATTGTTCAACTTTTTGATTAAATCAAACCGATGAGCTGAAACCAAAATAAAGGTTCCTCTTCAAAACTGAGGGCATTTGTTTTTCCTGGGTTTCTTCATTCTATCATCCTCTTCCCTTTTATTTTTTTCAGTGATGCAAAGGGGCAAATAAGAGCTAGAAGTCCTGGAGAAAAAAACAAAAAAAGACCACAGAATACCAAACCTTGGTTTTCAACTCAAGATTAAAAAGTAAAACAATATCTAAACTGAACCTATATCTTCTTTTGTTGAAAAATACTTGAAAAGTTGCTTTCATCCAACTTCTTATTCTTCATTTTGAAAACATTAGGATCAGCACCAAGCTACTAGAAGTTTCACTCCACTCAACTGATCTGCAGTGAAGACAAAGAGTCTCTAGAGGTAAAAATAGTGCTTCTCTTTTACCTACAGGAATAATCACAAAACAGATCTTCCAGCTCACTGCATTGTAGGACAATGAAATAGTTGTAAATTGCTTCAGGTAATGAAGCCATACTCACATGATAGGCTACAAGGATTTGGACCATACACAGGTTGCAAGGAGGATGCTGCATATTAAATCCCCCTGACACAACGGACAGGACAGGCCCTGTGTGCCTCACACATAACTGTACCGTAGCAGATAGAGCCCCTCTGTGCCCTCAGGCTCAGGATTCCTGAGCTAACAGGCTGCAGGGCAATGAGGATGTGTCCATACAGTAAGCGTATTCGTTGTAACACCTTGTGATGTGGATAGAAAGTGCTACCATTGCATCAATACAAGTTTTCCTGAAGACTGCTCCTCTGTTGGTGTCAGCAAACCCTCCTCTGACAGAGCTCACATCACTGTGGATGTAATTTGAGGTAAACCGGAGGCCTCTCCCCACCTCCTCTCTCTCTCTCCCATCTCATTCTAGATAAAGCTTGTGCCTTGGGAAACTGGTAGCAAAGGCACACCCAGATAACCGCATCAACGAACTGATAAAACAGGCAGCCTGCTGAACCACAGCTACTGCAGAGGTGAGAGCAGCTGTAGCAGCTAACCATCTTCCTGCCTCCTCATGAACACACTCACCTTGGCTCTGCAGGCTTGTGCGACAGCACTCTAACCTGGTTCAGCTGTCCAAAGTGCCTAAGTTACTCTGTGTTTCTTCACCAAGATGATGCTCTGTCCAGGCTAGAGTACACTGCTTCACAGTGGAGCAGGGGTATCCACAACAGGCTGCTTGTATCATGTAGACACACCCCTAATACCACAGCAAGGTGGTTCTCACCAATTTAAGGGTTGTTTCTAGATAAATGTGGGAAGGCACTGGAATGCTTTAGTCTTCATCCTGATTTTTCTTATTCAAAGAGTGGATTTCTTGCCCCTGGCATAAGCAGCATAGATTCTCTACCTAGGGCATGCAGAGGAGCTGCTCACTCAGGTCTCATGCCAGCTGGGGCTGAGTGCACACCTTGCACTAGAAGCTCTCCCAGGGCTCACAGAAATATAGACCAGAGAGGACGCAAATTCAGTTGGCCCTACAGCGTGATAAGCAAGTGATGTGAATGGCTCATGTTGTGCTTGAACCCTACTGTAAGAGGGGCAGAATCAGGAGATCCCACCCAAGGGCAGCTTCGGGCAGGACTGAGGGGTATTCAGTGAGCAGAAAGAGGCACCAATATATAACAAGCTGCAAAACATTACTCTGTCCACTTTAGTTTATACAGTTGTTTTTTGCTTGCTGCTTGGCTTTTTAAATCCTCCAGTACATCAAAAGTGTGTTATACAATGTTGAAGTGCTGTTGAAGTGAAGTACATCTACCACTATCAATCTTCTCAGCTGCAAAAATCATGAATTAGACTTTTGGAAGAATGAACTGACTTAAAAAGTGTGACAGACCAAAGAGGTAAGTGTTCCCACTTCTGTTTTGCCTGCTTTTCTGTACTAGCAGAAGGCTATTAATTAATTACAAATCACAAAAAAGAAAAATGTGACTTGGGATTCTCATTCCCACTCAGAGCTATGAACTGCTAGTTAGGTACTAAATTACCGATTTATGTATCTACCGGGAATATAAATCCAAAGCACAGGAACTAGAAGGGACAAGAAGACAAGAGAGAAGTAGAAAAGGAGAAGATGAAAGAACAAAAATTTAAAAAGAGGTAAACTGAGACAAGGGAAGGGAGATGTTCCTTCTGAGTAACAGGCAGTGTTTGTACTGCATGTACTTAGTATAAACAACGTTTTATATACACACACACACAGTGCCTTTAAGGTTTTGTGCTCCTTCACTCAGTCAGAATGCAAACTCCATCTATCCATCTGTCTCTCTGGAGAATACGCCTATAAGTATTCAGGAACAATACTTTACTTTGTAAGAAATTACATGAGCAAAATAGGAGTGGGAGAAGTTGTAAATGGAACACCCTTCTTCTCCCCTGAATTTAAGAACTTGACATTAAATTATATGATAAAATCTAATGGGGGATCAGTCAAAATCATTCATCTGGATTAAAAACAACATCTCATTTGTAAAGCTGACATTTTAAAAGGTTTGAAAGCCAGTTAAAAATGAGATGTCTTTTAAAAAATAATCCCCAAAGATTTCATGTCAAAAACAATGCTGAAACAATTTCTAGCCAGCTTCCTATCTCACCCTTATTGCTGTAGCATTTGAATGCCTCAGAAGTATACTCACACCCACAACACCCTTGTCACAAAAGGAAAGCTGTTATTCTCATTTCATGCCCACAGAACACAAAGACACAAGAGAAAATGTTTCTGGTCTGGAGACATGAGGCAAACTGTGGTGAAGCGAGGTCTCTCACACTTCAACTCCAACCACCTGAGAGCTTTCCTTGAGAGAGACTTTGTTATAAGTACATGGGGAGCTGTGCATCTGTTCTCTTTGGCAATATAAGGTCAGATCTGATTTAGCTTGATAATGGCTAAAATGCCTGCTCTCTGGGTACTGTTCAATGGTTTTCATGGCCCAGATAGATTCCTCTTTGTTGCGGGCCTCATCAACACTTGGCATGATTAGCATGAATCCAGAGTTTGGATGGCCCTAGAGACTGAACTCTCTCACCTGTGGATATACGTTAGGGGAAAGTGTTTCAGTGAGAAAGCTATGGTTTACACTATACATTTTTTTTAGTCAGGCACTTCTAGCACCTTCTACAACACTAGCCGTGGTACCAAAGTGACACAGTAACTAGCTAGACAAGGTACAGCATCACTCTTTAAGTCCCACCTCTCTTAATTTTCCAGGAGGTTGGCAGTGGAGGCTTCCAGAAGTTCTTCCCATGTAAAGGATTTATTTCCAAGAGGTCCTTGCTAAGTTCAGATGGAGGACCAGATGGACCTTCATTTACACCTTCCTGTCCAGCACAGTACAAAGTAGGACAATGTCAGTGAGGCAGCCTCTAGAAACTGAGAACACTGGCAATACAGGAAACACAAAACACAGCATTGCTTACTTTGCTGAATAATGATGAGAGCTATATGGGTATTGGACAATGACGAGAGTAACAAATAAGAGAAAACAGAGCTGCCTGTTCTCACCGTTTCAACTTTCTTTCCACACATCTTGCCATAAGCTGAAATGCAAAAAGGGAACACAGTTAGAAGCTGTTCTGGAAGATCATGATTCTGCTTTCTCCACACTTCAGTATGATCCGCCATTTAACAAGATGCATCCATGAGAAAAATTAGCAGAGCTGGCTCTTCCCACAGTTTGGCTTTCCGTAAAGGTAGCATTACCTTGTGTCCCTCAAAGGTCAGCTTCACCTCCAGCATCACTTCTATCCCTGATCAGGGTACGAACAATGAGTTGTTGAGACCTTCTAAAGTACAGGCAGCTGAGAGCAGTCTCTCAATTACAGGGCCTGGTTGTCATGGGGGATTTCAACTACCCTGATATTTGCTGGGAGGCCCACTCAGCCAGCCATCCTCAGTCCAGGAGGTTTCTCCAGTGCATTGATGATAACTTTCTGATGCAAATGGTGGATGAGCCAACTAGGAGAGGAGCGCTGCTGGATCTTATCCTCACTAACAAGGAGGGTCTGGTTGAAGAGGTGAAGGTTGAGGGCAGCCTTGGTTGTAGTGACCATGAGATGGTAGAGTTCAGGATCTCATGTGGCAGGAACAGAATAGCTAGCAGAATCACAACCCTGGACTTCAGGAGGGCCAACTTTGGCCTTTTCAAGCAATTGCTAGGGGAAATCCCATGGGACAGGGTACTAGAAGGTAAGGGGGCCCAAGATAGTTGGTTAGCATTCAAGGACTGCTTCTTCCGAGCTCAAGATCAGAACATCCCAGCAGGTAGGAAGTCAAGGAAGAGTACCAGGAGACCTGCATGGTTAAACAGGGAACTGCTGGGCAAACTCAAGTGGAAGAAGAGGGTGTACAGATCATGGAAGGAAGGGCTGGCCATTTGGGAGGAATATAAGTCTCTTGTCAGAGGATGTAGGGAGGCAACTAGGAAAGCTAAGGCCTCCTTGGAATT
This sequence comes from Nyctibius grandis, assembly GCF_013368605.1. NCBI lineage: Eukaryota > Metazoa > Chordata > Aves > Nyctibiiformes > Nyctibiidae > Nyctibius > Nyctibius grandis. Next base: position 20,725,409 of record NC_090659.1, read on the forward strand.
AAACCTTGCGAGAGAGGTCAAGGACAACAGAAAGGGCTTCTTCAAATACATTGCAGGTAAAACCAACACTAGAGGCAATGTAGGCCCACTGATGAATGAGGTGGGGGCCCTGGAGACAGAGGATAAAAAGAAGGCAGAGTTACTGAATGCCTTCTTTGCCTCTGTCTATACTGCTGGAGGCTGTCCTGAGGAGCCCCGGACCCCTGAGGCCCCAGAAGAAGTCAGGATAGAGGAGGAATCTGTCTTGGTAGATGAGGGCTGGGTCAGGGACCAATTAAGCAACCTGGACGTCCATAAATCCATGGGCCCTGATGGGATGCACCCGCGGGTGCTGAGGGAGCTGGCGGCAGTCATTGCTAGGCCACTCTCCATCATCTTTGCTAAGTCGTGGGCAACGGGAGAGGTGCCTGAGGACTGGAGGAAAGCGAATGTCACTCCAGTCTTCAAAAAGGGCAAGAAGGAGGACCCGCGTAACTATAGACCGGTCAGCCTCACCTCCATCCCCGGAAAGGTGATGGAGCAACTTGTCCTTGGTGCTGTCTCTAGGCACATCAAGGATAGGGGGATCATTAGGGGCACTCAACATGGCTTCACCAAGGGGAAGTCATGCTTAACCAACTTGATAGCCTTTTATGAGGACATAACCTGGTGGATAGATGATGGTAAAGCTGTGGATGTGGTCTATCTCGATTTCAGTAAAGCGTTTGACACGGTCTCCCACAGCATCCTCGCAGCTAAACTGAGGAAGTGTGGTCTGGATGATCGGGTAGTGAGGTGGATTGTGAACTGGCTGAAGGAAAGAAGCCAGAGAGTGGTGGTCAATGGGACAGAGTCCAGTTGGAGGCCTGTGTCTAGCGGAGTCCCTCAAGGGTCGGTACTGGGACCAGTTCTATTCAATATATTCATTAATGACTTGGATGAGGGAATAGAGTGCACTGTCAGCAAGTTCGCTGATGACACTAAACTGGGAGGAGTGGCTGACGCACCGGAAGGCTGCGCAGCCATTCAGAGAGACCTAGACAGGCTGGATAGTTGGGCAGGGAGAAATTTAATGAAATATAACAAGGGCAAGTGTAGAGTCCTGCATCTGGGCAAGAACAACCCCATGTACCAGTACAAGTTGGGGGCAGAGCTGTTGGAGAGCAGCGTAGGGGAAAGGGACCTGGGGGTCCTAGTGGACAGCAGGATGACCATGAGCCAGCAGTGTGCCCTTGTGGCCAAGGCCAATGGCATCTTGGGGTGTATTAGAAGGGGTGTGGTTAGCAGGTCAAGAGAGGTTCTCCTCCCCCTCTACTCTGCCCTGGTGAGGCCGCATCTGGAATATTGTGTCCAGTTCTGGGCCCCTCAGTTCAAGAAGGACAGGGAACTGCTAGAGAAAGTCCAGCGCAGAGCCACGAAGATGATTAAGGGAGTGGAACATCTCCCTTATGAGGAGAGGCTGAGGGAGCTGGGTGTCTTTAGCTTGGAGAAGAGGAGACTGAGGGGTGACCTCATTAATGTTTATAAATATGTAAAGGGCAAGTGTCATGAGGATGGAGCCAGGCTCTTCTCAGTGACATCCCTTGACAGGACAAGGGGCAATGGGTGCAAGCTGGAACACAGGACGTTCCACATAAATATGAGGAAAAACTTCTTTACGGTGAGGGTGACTGAACACTGGAACAGGCTGCCCAGAGAGGTTGTGGAGTCTCCTTCTCTGGAGACATTCAAAACCCGCCTGGACGTGTTCCTGTGTGATATGGTCTAGGCAATCCTGCTCCGGCAGGGGGATTGGACTAGATGATCTTTCGAGGTCCCTTCCAATCCCTAACATTCTGTGATTCTGTGATTCTGTGATTCTGTGGATAGGAGGCTGCTTTGACTTCTTGACAGTACAGTGAACATTTTACTACTTGTATGACAGTTAAGATTGCCAGAGATCTTGGTAACTGGATGCTTTTTGGAGATTCACAACACCACTGTGACTCAAATAGGAGACAGATCTGACCCTGAAAACTCTCTTCTTGAACAAGTGCTCGAACCACTAGCTACTGCTACACACAAACTGTAGAAATCCCCGTGTTTTTTAAGCAACAGGAACACCAGGTCTGTAAGTGCCTAACTACAGATTGGCCTGAGACACTAGCACAGAAGGCTTATTTTCAACCTGAGGCACTTGCTCTGTATTTCACTTACTGCTTATGTAGGTAGTTACCTGCTCATATAAGTTTCCAAGCACGTAACTTTTTGCAGGCATTACGAAGAGTCTTGGCCCTAACTCAGGAGCAGTAGGCAACAGGGTAGCCAGAAGAAAGGCACTGAAGTGCATACATATATTTGAGGCTCTCCGTCAACACTTCTGCTTGTGTACAGTGGACCTGAAAAGAGCAGTATCAGGTGTGCGCTGGGTGAATGCATCCCTACTCCTGCTCTGCCTAGAGAAGCATGGCCACCCAAATCTGAGTTAGCCAGTGTAGTGGATGAACACTGCCTTGCCACTTTCAGCCAGAAACAGCAAGGTAAGCAGCAGATCACAAAAGACTGAAGAAAACTAAATCAGACATACAGAGGCAAATTTATGTTTAGAGCCTTAAATCCCTTCTTAAGAGATGTCACAATCATCTAGACACAATGTTACGCACAAAGGCACAAAAGACAATGTCTTTAAATGACAGATGGAGGGCAAAAATAATATCTGCTAAATAAATGTCTAACAAGGCCAGTGTAAGCAGTCCCAGAACATATCTACTTGTTGCTGGCTGGGTAGAGAGAGCTCAGACTTGGAAACCTCAGTGGTCCATGCTATACATGTGTGCCTAGGAGAGTGATGAGGAGATTTACAGATCCAACTCATGCTTGGTATGTTTGAGATTTCAAATTCCAAAGGCAGTGAGAGAGAAGAATATTCAGTCTCAGTGCCACGCAGCTCCTGCTGACAATGGTTTCAGGTGCTGCTCCCTGTTTTGGCACGCATCAAGCTTTACCAAAACTACGCAATTTCAAACAAGATGCTTGGTTTCTACCCCAAAGTTAGTTTAATGAGAACATTTTAGCTGAATCCTCAAGGAATACTTCAGGAGATGAGAATTCCTGTTTAGAAAACAGTTACAACTTTTCCTTTCCGTGAAGATAACTCAAAGGGGAACAAAGCTGGGAACAGGAACCAAATAATATAATAGTATAGAACCAACTTTTCAAATTCACTAGACAGTGGAGTGACTCACTATTTACCTACCAGTACATCATGTGGGTGTAAACAGTCTGCGCAGCGAGTACACGATGGTCCGATTTCACGAACAATATTGCTTAAAATGCAGCTTTTGAAACAATGTAGATGCACCTGACAGAAAATTGTCCACAGTATACTCCAAAGCAAATGCTAAATTGGAGGGCAACTAACTGAAAGTAGAGCCTGGTGGGGGGTTAACTGTATTATTCTGTGCTGAATCAGTTGCTTTGCTACTGTAGAACCTCACTCATTTTTTCCACTTATGCAGAAGCTGCCTTTCAAGGTATACATGGCTGTCTTGAGTCTCCAGGAAAGCAGTTCTGTGCTCTGACGGGATCTTTGAAATTGTCCTGGTACAGAAATACCTACGTCAGACAACCAGGGTCACACAAGCATAAACCTAGATCGATTCAGACAGAGCTGCCCACTCACAATAAATACCTGTGTCAGACAACCCCACTGGGCACTGTGGCAGCTCTGGCCGTGACAAGGATCACCACAGTCTAATTTGGCTGACTGCAGAGCAGACAGGCTTTTTAGATGCCCACAGACAAGGCATAAAATTCAGACAAAATTCTCTTGTGATGAGACACCTACCAAATTTGACCTGAGAGAGCTGCAAATCTCTCTCTTTTTGTTTGGGTTTAGCTGGGTGGTTTTGTTGTGCAGAATTTGTATTGTTTATGGACTACTAAAATTTAATGCTAGTTCTCACAGCAAGATGTTCATGCCATGACTTGGAGCAGCATTCAGTGCTCACAGGCTTACGCTCTTCATTTAAACATGGCCAGTTAATAACAAGTTTAATGTCAACTGCGCACATAAATCCTGTTCTTTGTTTCCATTTGCACGCTTTCAGCTCTCATTAAGTTAAAATGGATTCCCTGTTACTTTGTGGAAAAGTTTTATGAGAGGGCTATGGACAAATATTGAACCTACACTAAATTTATGACTGAAGTGAGATCCTTGTTTAACCAGGCAGATGGTAGATCTGACACACTGAATACAGTGAGAAAACTCTCATTTATAGCATGATACTATGGTGTACATGAATCAGGTTATATAGCATTCACCTTCTGAAGCTGGAACATGACCTACACGTGTTAGTAAAAGAAATTATTTAGCCTCTTCTAAGATGTAAAAGCAAAAGATCACTGGTCCAGACAGAAGTCAATGGAAATCCTGTGGCTTGTGGGTTTGTTTCTTGTTTAAATCCTTCCACCTGCCTGAGTGTGTTTTTGCTTCCAGTTATACTGAAACATGACCTCTGCCCTGCAGATATGATCATTATCTCTTCAATATTTGACTCATGCTGTGTCACTAGTGCTGAATGACATGGCAAGTTGTACTACAAGTAAAACACAGAACCAACATTAATAAATGAGCTGCCCTTAAAATGCTCAAAAAACATCTGCAATGACATACTGCTTGCAGTAAGGTTTTTCACAGCTTGCTCTCCTCTCCCTTTTTTGATTTCATCATAGAGAAGTATCTCCAACACTCTGAAAACTTGCATGCCTATGAAACCTTTTAGTGGAGACAATTTTCTTGTTTCACCTTGTCCTTCCCAAAAAAGTCTTCCCATAACACACAGACAAACATACAGGTACCCCTTCCTTAGAAAAAAACATTTAAAACCAATAGTCAAGGAAATCAGGAAGAACCTTACCCCATTCAAAAAGGCACCTGGCACTTTTTGTTACTCAACTCTTACATGCATATTAGAAAAAGGCATACACAGAGCCAGCTATATACAACACCTTGTCTCTGCAAAACCAGTAGCGGATTTGCAAATTTCCAGACCAATTACTTTTTTGGCAGTTACCTTTGAGTCCACTGATTTTAGGGTCTGCTATGGGTATGGCACTTTTTTGTGCTTCATTAAACAATGACAAAAATTTCAGGATCCTCTCTTGTTGATCTGCTACAGGGATCTCCAATGACATCTGCCTCTGAGCTTGGTTGGGGGAAAAAAAAAGAAATGTTACAATCTTCTTCAATGTCACGGGTAAAGCTGTATCTACAGTTTGGCTGGATTCACACCTAATTTTTCTTCTTAAATATGTTTACCTCAAAAATGTAGCCTTGCACTTACTGAAAATGCAGATCTCAATGACAGAGTTTGCTGTGAAGTACACAGCTTTAATACACAAAATAATGAATTATTAAATAATAATTAAAAACAAATATAAGCAGATAATTATATTATTAAAGTATAATAAATAATTACATTATTTAATTTAAAAGAAAAATATTAAATAATAAAAAGTATTTATTAAAAGGAATGCAACATCTTCAACAAGCCAGTTTCTGCAGTGGGGCTATGAGAGTTACTCCACCTGAGAATATCTTGCTTTGTATCTCAGCCATCCCTACCATAATACAAAAAAATCTTCTCTTCATTCTTTTTTACTTGCATCTGTCAACTTGTGTTCCAACCAGCCCACTTAACAATTACACCCATGATGGGAGACTGGTATCCTACTGAGACATACCACAGGACAGCATTGTGATCGTGCACTAACGCAGACCTTACCTGTTGGACGCTGTGGTTTTGCAGGCATGACTGGAGAAGCAGCTGCTAGAAAACCATTTGAAATAACTGCAGTGACAAGAATATTAGCTAACACGTTGATTGCCATTGCAATCAAACAGGATCTGGTGGGTGCCAAAGCCTCTATCCACAGAGCTTGTCAAAACTCCTTCATGCGCAATTTCTCCCTGGCTGAACGAACCATCCCATCTCCTGCCTTATAAATCCTTGGCTTTTCTTCGTTACCCAGAGAACATATTCCACATCCAATTTCACTTTAGCGATCTGCATTTTGACATTTGGCAGTGCATCTTTTTCTGTTTTCTGTGGTTTGCTTTGTGGCACTCTAATAACAGAGTCACCAATGTCAGAAGCCTTTTCTCTGCCTGAGCAAACACATTAACTGAGTGCTATCACTGCTTGAACAGGAGAACCTCAAACTTGTGTGCAAACTTTTGGATTGAGCACAGTCACTGCTAAAAGCAGCACAGAGGCGATCTGGATTCAGATCGTCAAGGCGCAGAGAAGAAGCGGGTCTACTACTTCAGGAGACAAGACGTCAAACACGGCAGTGACACCAGCTGTCAGCACAGCAAACAGTGAGGAACTGAATAAATAGCAAAGCCTCCAATCTCCGTCATGTGCTCCTGGGGACTAAACCAAAATGTGAGATGGGGCGAAACCAGCCTGGATGAATCTGTCAAGATGCAGGGCTAAATCACTTGACTGCTGGCAGGCAAAGGTGGAGCACAAGGGATACACCACTGGTTCAAGAGCTTGCCTCAGCTTGCAGGGAGTGATAGCCGAAAGCTTTCCTCCTTTGTGTCAGAGGCATTTGGTGATAGAGGAGAGGCTACAAGGGGCATTCTCAGCAGCAGAATGGTAGCTGAACTTCACACTACACCCTGGGCTTTACTTCCCCAACATCCAGGCAGTGGAACATGGGGGAAAAGAGTCCCAGAACCACACTGGGGAGAGGGAAGCAGTTTGCAGTGAGCACTGCCATTTGACTGAGCAAAATGCTGCCTTTCGGTCCCGGCACAGGGCTGCACTGCCCACCGCAAAGCGGTATGTAGCTGACTCCATATGCACACTTATCGGGTTCCCCCACTGAATAATGGGGCCTCTCCGCTTCACAAACCACAGCTTTCCAGCAGGGAAAGTGTTGATGAGGCTCAGAGAAAGAAGCCTGGAATCCAAGCGAAGTTCCCCAAGAACAGCAAAAGGGCTGACAGCAGTGCTGGGATCGAAGAGCAGCTCTCTTCTCCCTTACCTTCACCACAACATTGTTTTGGTTTTTTTTTGCCAGCATGTGTAAAATGTGTTGCAAGTGCACTGTTGGGGGGAGAGGATTGTTTTTTTTACTGAAAGAGAAAATACTAAGCCATTCTAAAAGGATGGACTTGACCTAATGTTCCCCGAGGAGGACACCTGGTAGCTTCATTCTGAAGAATTCTCCCAGCCCAGTACCTCCTCAGCCAAAATTCAGTCATACTGAGTAAATAGTACCCTATCTGGCCCTGTGATTCTCCAGATGGTTCCCATGTCTATTTTGTCAGCCTTTTGTTGATCGCTCATGGCTGGTCTCAGGTGAGCTGATGTTTCAGCATGACACTGCCTCCTGCTCGTTGTCAGTTTATTGAAACCAAAGCTTGGGCAAGTGGTCAGAGCTGAGTATGGACAGATTTTTGCTGTGCTTTTGGCTAAGGAAACCACAAGAAAGAGACCAGTGAATTGTTTTGACAGGATCCCACATCGCCTGGAAAAAGAAGGTGAACCTGCTATTTGAGGCCTTGGGCAGGGAAGGGCCGGATAAACTTCATTTACTTGTATAACCCTTCTTTCAGGACTCGACTGGCAACAAAGGCTGAGTTCAAATCCTAGGGGTCACTTCTAAACCCAGATGCCCATCCAGAAGCTTGGGAAAATTAAAACTAAACTTTCTGGTGCTCAGCAAGCCAATTTTCTTCATTTGCAAACATGACTCAGTTGACTTAATAAACAATGTTTTATTAATGGAAGGGAAAGAAAGGTAGATAAACAGCATAGCAGACAATATTTAGCTCCTGGTGTATTACTATTTGACAGTTGTCTGTTTAGGGGAAGCTGGTTAGCTCAGCTCTCAGTTGCTTCTGTACCTCCTGCAGCAACACCCCACGTCCAGTTTGGGTTGGTCAAATTTTGCTGAGCAGCAAGGTCTGATTCAGGCTGTGGGCTCCCTTACCATTCCCTCTCACCAGTCCTCACTCTCCAAGCTAGTGTTGGAGACAACTTCTGTTTTTCCAGCTCTTCAGCAAGACTGCACACAACATCTGATTACCCCTGTCTCTGTGCATTCAGGAAACCCTTCACCCCATTCTTGTCTCTCACTTTGGAGAAGACTTCTAAACAGATTCTGCCCCATTTTACCCTTTAAAGAAAACTTTTAATTAAAGCCTTTTCCTTTTGCTTCTCTGCCATTTTGGTTTTGGTTTGTTGTTTTATTTTTTTGAGGCTATAACTTTTGCATTCCAGTTCTGCATGCTATTGCCCTGGTGAGGGTGACCAACTCACCCCAGGGACACTGAAGTGTAGCTCCTTGGCCCAGACTTCTATCCCTAGTTACAATTACAAACATTCCTCCGCTTAATTATCCTCCTCCTTTTACCAGAAATGCCTCCCAAACATAATAAAGTAATATGTGAAAAGTAAACATGTCTCAGGCCTGCCCATCGGTTCCTTTCTTTTATTTCCCCTCTTCTCTACCAGCAGTCAATAGAGTACTCTTCATTTTTTTGCATTTCCTTGGCGTGGTGAGACCACTGCTCTCTCTTTTAGGCCGCAAGGCTGACAATTGTCAAAGAAAAAAAAATTTCCTGACAATACATTTGCAAGCAGGACTGCAGAGCCAGGGGCCATTTTCACTGCTGGGTGGATAGCTCAGGTTAGCAGCATTTCCGTGTAGAAACCTCAGCACTTCTGGAATCTCCTGAAGAAGAAGCTGCCCAGGTCTGCATCTTGTATGGCTCTGGACAGTAGTAAGAGTTGCTCCTAGTTATTACGCAACTGTCTGAACTCGCAGCGCTTAAAATTATGGTTCATGCGTGCCTTACTCCCAGGACAGCAATGAAAATAAATGCATTAATGATTCTGAGAAAACTAGTTTACTATATGTTGAAGACAGGTACATCTAAGTGAAAGAGAGAAGGATTTCAGTATGCAGTAGGTATGTAAATCTTTGCCTGTTAATTTTTTTCTACCACAAAAATATATTCTCCTGTAAAAACACGTGGAATTGAGAAAATGCACTTGTTTTATACTTCACTGTACAGCTTCTTTTTCAAGGCCTGGACCAAGCCAAAACTTTACTGTACAGCTTCTTTTTCAAGGCCTGGACCAAGCCAAAGAACACACACCTACTTTCATGCACCCACAATTAGTCAGACTACGTCCATGTTTGGAACTGGTTAGTGTTAGAAGTTAAGCATGGCAATGAAACACAGCATCCCAGCTCAACGCTACCAAAAGAAATGCAGTCTACCTTATGGTACTGGCTGGCAGGGTACCGGCACACTGCTTTGGAGTATCAGATCTCTACCAGGGTTTCAGACAAGGAGTGTAAGGGGTTCAGTAAGAAACCCCACAGGTTTTTTAAATTTCTTCTGTAGACACTCTGCCAGGTGACCCAGGAACAGAAGTAGTACGTTCTGCCTTTCCTTAGTGCAATGTTTATCAGAAACAATGCTAATGGCTAGCTCTGGGCATATGCCTCAAACCAAAAGGCGAAGGCAAGGTTCTCAGGAAATTGTGTGGGAAGATCTCAGAGGGCTTGTTTTACTTAGGTTCCTCTGAGTACTACAGGCTAACCTCATGGGTCTTTCCACTGCGCTACATAAGTATTAACACGTAATTCGGAATACTTGAGTATACCTACATTGCCTACTCTAACCTGCCAAATCCATGTCATATTAAGATCACAACTTTCTTTCATTACAATGTTATGATTCTCACCACATAGCTCTCTATTAACTTTACAGAATTTCATAAATCTTATTTTAAATTTAATATTAACCCTTGGGGAGGAAATGCTTGATCACTTTGGAGACAAGCAAGCTCCTGATAAGAACCTGGTCAACACCAGTAGCAGCTTCTCTTGCTCAGTACTGTTACTCTGCCTCAGGAGGGCTGGCCCAAGCTCTGAACAGTTTAACTTCCACATCTGGTGAGCCCTTGACCTCTCTGCAGAAGCTAACAACAGCAGAGCTCATTAGTGTGAATCGTGGTGCATTTTCAATGAAAAAACACATATCCCTACAAGGGAAGATAACTGGTCTTGGATGCAAATGCCTCTTGTTGATATAAGATGTTGTTTGCTGGACTTTTAAAATTATTAGTTGTGATTTTTGTTATTCAGGCTACCTGTCAGGTAGCAGCAAGGGCCAGATGATCCCCAAGGAATGGGGAGCCAGGAGAGAAGGGTGACCCGAGTGCAGGCAGTGCCCTCACTGACAGGCACTGACCTGCAGGGTCTTCAGGCAGCAGGCAGAGCCAGGAGCTGGTAGCAGGGTCCATTGACAGCCTCCAACACAGTGAGGGAGTGAGCCAGGGCCAGGATCAATGCATGGTCAGCAGCAGGGATAGAGATGAGCACACCTACAAGCACAGCTGAGGCAAGACTGGGAGTCCAGGCCAGTACTGAAATGGGGCTCCCGGCCCATGGGCAAGGGTGGGGGCAGGCCCAGGGGAGGCTCGTCAGGGACACTCAAGCCTGTTAGTGCCTGACAGTATCAAAATGAGAATTTCTGCTTTTGATCAGCAAAATAATCTGCTCTTCTTTTGGGAATGCTCATCTGAAATAAATATTGTCCCTGAGTCTCTCCCTTTGATTAGCCTCTTTCTTAGAGATACAACCCAGCCTCTGTGTCTGAACTTGTAGAATGGGATACGGGGTATGTTCAGATCCAGGCCAAAGTTTTACCAAAAAGACTGTTTGCCAGATTGTTTGTAAAAACCACCCGACATTTGCAAGTCCTGGTTTTGCCAAGAGGAATACTCCAGTGAACTTCTTTGATACCTGCTATAGTCACAGTGAAGTGGTACTGATTTACTCTTGAAGTGAAACCAAACATGTAGAGGATACAACATCAATAAAGCAGAGAAACACATCTGTACAATCATCTGGTTTGTTATCTGGTATCTTCTTATGACTTTTGGATCAGTCTGGATTCTACTGAAAAAAGCCATAAATCTCAGAGACAGCTCATCAGATGCGACTGGAAACATGCTGTCACAGGGCTCAAGCCGTCTTGCAGATCCAGGATGAGAAAGTATTTGGCACTCTAAAAGTCTGGATATAAATTAATGGAAGGCGAGCAATGAGTACTAATATTCTGCATATTGTTGAAGGAGTAGCAAACGGCCTGTCTCGGGGGTCAAAGTCTTCCTATCAGCCAGCCAGGGCGCCTGATGCATTGCTGAGATTACAGCCATAACAATACTGCAGACAAGCCAGCCTCTTAGCTTTGAACCTCATATTACAGTCAACTTTCAACATTCTTCAAGCTTCCAGGTCTCTGATGTGGCAATGAGAAGTTCTTCTGAGCTATTTCCCATCTGGATGCATTTATGGCTCCTGACAGTTTTGATCAAGACTTCTTGAAATTTATTCCCCATAAGCATTTATGGATCTGTCTGGTTGTCTGATCGGCACATTTGCAGCTAGCCCATCTGTCTGGAAAGGTCAGGATTTCTCTCTGAATGGGCCATAATTACAATGCCCAAGCCCAGAGATACAATACTGTTCACCTTCCTGCCAGGTTTGGATTCAGTTAACTAGAAAAGCCTCTTAGAGTAAAACTAAGTTAAGAATTTTTTTTCCTTCAGATTTAGACATCTGCAATTGCCAGAAGCTTTAAAATAATCCATCTTGTCTCAGCTGTATGCCTGAGCCTTTTCTTCCTCCGATTTCACTTCCCCTACTCCCTGCAACGCCGCATTTCAGGCTGCTCCAAGCCTTCCTTCGCTTGAGTCATACTGCTCACGTCCCCCACGTGGTGGCAGAGTGAGTGACAAGACTTTTTCCCTGACGAAGCAGCGAGGAAAGGATCTGTGGCTGAAACTTTGAAAGAAACGCCAGATGGATGTATTCCATTTGTTTTCACAGGAGATATACAGCTACATACACCCTTGGCACAGCTTTGAAAGTCTCATCCAGCAGCAATGAACACAGCAGGCGAAAATGTCTTGCAGACAAGGTCAATGGCTTTTTAAAATTTCCCTTCTGTCAGGAGGAAAAGCGTGTTGTTATCCTTCCTACAGCTGCCGCTGACGTATATCCATTCCTCCTGGTAGTGCCTGGTTGCAGCCCTGTTGAGCTGAAGGGCTGCGCTCTGCTGTGAGACCCAGGGAATGGCTGAGGCCTTTCGCCTTCCTGCCTACGGTGTTCCCCTCAAGCCCCCCACCTAGTTACTACTTCATATAATGACCTTTCCGATGGAATCCCAGCAAGGCAGCACCATGTGAACCGAGAAACTATCATCTGCTAAGCTCACAGACACCAAACAAATTTTGCCAACGCTCCCCTCTCCCTTCATTGATTTAAAAGCTTATCAAACAGCTTTCAGATTCCTGGCAAACAGCAGAGCCCTGTCGTGGGCGGCCTTCACGTACGGTTAGATTTAATGCCTGACCATTAGTTATATTTAATTCCAGTTTCTCGTTGCTCTGAGGCGCCGTCACGCTGTAGGTCCCCGCGGAGGGTGATGACCCATTGGAAGGGCAGCCTAAGAACAAATCTTAAGCCCTGACCCCGGCGCCTTCCAGCCCAGCTGATCACAAAGCGCTTCCCGGCTGTTGGGTGAGGGAGGGAAATGCTGGGGGGGGTCAGCGGGTACCAGCTTTGGGGAAAATCTCAGCAGTGGATGCTGGGCTCTGCTAACACGCAGGCTAGACAAGACTCGGGTTTTACAAAGCTATTTTTCCTCAAAACATCAATCAGCTCATTCCGAGGCAGGTAAGGCCAGGCTCAGGGAGGAAGGGCTGAGCCGAGCCCCGCCTGCCGGGTACCTTACCCGGCCACAGCAGACACGGTGCCCCTGAGGCACTCCTTATCTACCACCCCGTCCTATCTCACCCTCCTCGTCAGGGCACCGCAGCCCTTGTTCCTCCCCGCAGCGCGACGCGCTCCTGCCAGGCTGGGAGGCACCACCCTCAGCCGCCTGCGCCCCGCGCTTCGCTGCCTCCCCGGGCCTGCCCTCTGCTCGCCCCGCCGCGCCCCGCCTAGCCCACCGCGCACCGGGGCTCCTCCGGCTCCCGGCCCCTCAGCAGCGCTCTGCCACCCTCCCGCCCCCACCTCCCCGGGGCGGCCCGCCGCCAGCAGCTCCGCCGGTTGCGCTGCCAGCGGCGCCACGGCGGCCTGTGCTGCCGGCGGGGGCGGCCCGCCGTTAGCCGCGGTGGCCCTCTAGCGGCCTCCGCCCCGGCTGGGAAGGGAGGGGAGGGCTCCCGCAGCCCGGGGCCGCGGCCGGGCGGGGGTGGCCGGGGGCCGTTGGGGACCGTGAGGGCGGCGGCAGGGCCACTTCGGCGCCTGCAGCGGGGCCGGACCCGGGCTCGCAGCGCCTGCCGGGCGGCCAGCCCACAGGGCTGCACAGCGTAGGTCCGGGAGGCGGGGGAAGCCGCCCCCTTGCAGCAAGGGCTCTGCCTGCCCCGAAACCCGGGGTCCCAGCTCAGGCCTCTTGGGAACAGAGGCCTTGCTCTGGCAGGACGGCTCGGGCCGGGCTCTGACCGACCCCTGCGCTTCTCAGAGCCTGTCAAAACCAAACCGAACACGAAGCAGCTCTGCTGTTCCTGGTGGGGACCAAGTTCTGGGGGCTGCACTGTGATAAATGCGCGTATATACCTACCTGGAGTCGGTATTAGGTGTGAGTGACCTGCTGCTTTCAAAGAAGCTTCCTTTCGCAGCTTTGTAGCCTGTAAAGCTTAGAAGGACCCCTTAAAATTCTCTGACCTGAACGTTTTTAGCACAGGCCGTTGCTACAGTTTGTGTTTAACATTTCATCAAGAGGCCAAATGGGTGTGGTAACAGCCCAGATTTTTATGTTCCCAGGGCCCGTATCCATGAGAGTCGTGGCCTCTGCCTCCTTCCCCTGTTAAGTCCCTCTACTCACCAATGGGGAAAAATAATTCCTTCTTCCATCCACTCCGGCTCAGCCATTCTCCAGGAAGACCTGAGTCAGATGTTTGGTACCTAAACCAAATACCTGAGGAAGGTGGGGAAGAAGGAGACAATTGCTGGAGGGAGACACACAGTTACTAAACCAGCCCAATGTAAACAAGATCTAAAGCAAGAGTTCAAAGTTATTAAAACTAGGGGAAAACGCCGAAGAAGGAAATTCTTCTCTGTTCAGTCACCCAGCTCCAGAGCCAATGAAACCTGCTTCACCATCCCTGAAAGATGATTTATGAGCATGTTTTTAAACTGCAGACAACAGTAACAACAACCTCCTCTCCATGGACCTTTTCATCAATGGAGCTCATAGTGCTTCTCAAAGAAGGTCAGTGTCACTACCCATTTGCAGATGAGGAAACCGAGGCACAGGAAGGAAGGGATTTTGCTACAGCTGTCAGCAAGTGAAGAACCCAGGGACAGATCCTTAGTCAAGTACATTTGGTGCTAAGATATGTCACTTAGCAAATGTAAGTCTAAATTTACAAATGGTACCTGAGACAGGGCACATCTTACTGCAGGAGCAGGGGCTTACCCCTTCATCATGCTCTCAGATGTCTGTATGGTGCATGGACTCATCTGAAAGAGAGACACATCTGATGAGACTGCACAGGGCTGGATACGAGCCAGAGGTGATGGAAGAGCACAGCTGAGCTGGGCAAATTGAGAGAGAGCTGTTCGGAGGGACAGGAAAGGGGGAAAAGTACAGAAGTAGCTACATTTAATATGGCATCATAACAACTGGCAAGGAGATACGCAACTTGTGGGAGCCATGTTAGTTTCTAATGGTGGGCTATTACCACCAGCTGAGAGCTCTAGATCACAAAGCTCCACAGTGTGTGTGAGTGGTCGTACAAATGAGGAAAGAGACACTTGAGGAATGTGATTCTGAGAGGTGCTGAGCAATCATTGTGGGAAGATGAGGTTATTCTCCTCCTTGCAGCATCTGTCTCCATTAGCATCACAGAGGAGAACCTGGTTCCTAGCATGGTTTAGCTCTAACATATGTTAGTTTTGTCAAGGACAGAAAAAAACCCTTCAGAAGTTTTCCTTTTTTTCAGCTGTCTACAGCTTCCTGCACTGGAGGGAGAAACCACTCTTTGAGGACTGTTCTTTCACCTCTTTAACAGACAATGAAAAACCTCATTCTCTTTAACATAATTGTTTTTTCTGCTAGAACTTTTTTCTCTTTCCTAGTTGAAAAATACATGTGGGAAGGATAACAGACAGGAAACATAATTTTGCTTATTTAAAGAGTTGGAATAAATTTGACCTCCCACTCGCCCCTCTTCTTCCCCACAGGACAGACCAAACACAACTCACTCTTCCCTCATGTGTAGCTGTGTCACTGAAATCACCAACCTTCTTGTGGGAGGCAAACCTCAATATGCCGGTAGATATTGTTGGAAACAGGGCACAAAAATATCCCTCACAGAAGTGACTGAGGGGCTCTTTATCTTCCACCCACTCTTGTCGCAGTACACTGTTGTATTGAAAGCCTTGAGAAGTGGCAAAATTCACCACATCCAAGGAGGGTACTCAGCAGTGAGTGATTCGTTTTTCATCTTTAATGGAACCGCACTGGCTGAATGGACACTTGGAAACTTCTTGACCATACCACGTAATTGTATACATGCTATGGCAAGGTGTGGATGAATGCTGCATCTTAAAGACTTTAAAATCTCATAAGCAGACATTGGAGGGTCAAAGAATAGTCACCTCCTGTGAGACAGGCACCAGTGGAGATATGGCAACAAAGATTGCCCCAAAGGCCATTGCTTGAGGCATATATGGAGAACAAACATGCTTTGCAAAGTGACTACATACTTGTAGATTTATCTTTCAAATCATGCTTCATGATTTTCATAATTTTTCTTCCTTTCATTCCTTCCCCATCTCCTGTCCTCTCTGGCTGCTGGCTATGGACCAACATGACCTTATCTGAGGAAAGAGTGCAAGCAAACATAACTGAGAAGCAGCCTCCTCTTTAAGGGTGAGGAAGAACACTGGCAGGTGTTTGTTCTGGAGACAGCAGCTGAAGCCAGATACCGATTCAGCTATAGGCTACTCATTGAAAGAGTAGCTTGCCAGCCTTTAAAGCCGCTTATTTTCTGTTTGTGGGTAAAAGGCACCTCTGCTTTGCTGGATTCACACCTCATTTATTAACTTTACCCTCGGGAGAACTAAAGAGAACTGCAACCCCAAAACTTTGTGTCTTAAGGAGAATCAAGGTGCATGTAAGACTTTAGGAAGCAGAAAATGTCAAGCTTGGCTACGGGACACTGAGAAAGGACACAAATATTTTCTGGTAGGTGATATGCTTAAAGACCCAGGGAGGTTTGGAAGTATACAGGGCTTTACAAAGTGATCTTACTAATAAGTCATACTAAAGGGATCACATTTGGAAAGGCAGAACTACAAGGCAAAACATCTGCCCCTTTAACACCTTAGGTCTGCAAGGTCACTCAAGTGAGCCTGTGGGATCACAGCCATAGTCCTGACAGTACTGAAAAGTAGCCAAAATGCCTGTTTTGGAAGAGCTTGCTTTTGGCCACTCATACCTGGGGCTGGTTGGAATTATTTCTGATGAACTGTGGTACAACATGCTGAATCACCCCAACCATGTCACCATTGCTGTTGAGCAGCAGCGTTGCCTGCTTCCCACAGGGCAAGGAGCCTGGAAGGCCCAGGATTCCCAGCTAAGCTGGCAGGCTCCAGCCTTTGGCAACCAAGATCATTTTGGTTTCAGCATTTTCGAAAGGATACTGCTGAACATTATTTCAGGACCACATGGACAGATGTTTGCCGTGTGCAGAAAGTTTTGGAAATGTGACTTTCTGTTCCAAAATAGAACAGCTGTTCTTCCTCTCATCCAGCCCCAGAATCATAATGCCCATGGGATGGACATGCTGGCATTTGACTGGCTGTGATCATACATCCCCCAAAGTTACATGTGTTGGACTGACATCACCAGGCTCCCAGTTCTGCAGGAGGCTGGAGAAATATCAGAGATGCGTGCGTTGAGGAGGGAGCAGAACAGAAGAAGAAAGGGAGGAGGTCAGTTGCTTTCCACCTCTGCAAATTTAGCTACTGTTTTACACAGCGAAAGTGAAACTGGAAATATTCCCCATGTAGAATACCCCATATTGCCTTGTTTCAGAGCAACTCTTTATCACAGACATTTAAGAGAGGAAGGGTGAAGTTTGCCACAAGGGCTTCATGCAGGGATTTTACTATTTCAGTGAAAATTAGCTGATTTTCAGTCAACTTTGAAGGACTTCAATGACTGTGATGATCACCCAATGCGAGGACATAGTGCAGTTTGACCACTGGGCTCCTTTGAAGAAGGCCATGTAAAAAAGCTGAGTGGTGGTTGATATTAGAGGACACTGGAACACCCAGGCTGGGCTCTGTGGCATGAGGTTCAGTGCCCCTCAGGCACACACCTGATGAGCTCCTAGGGCCAGGAAACCTGCACCCTCATACCTGTGGTATCCCTGCAGATGGCAACTGGAGCTGCCTTCTGAACTGGGAGGTCTTGGTCCTGAGGGATTCTGGTGTGAGAAAGCAGGGGAAATGGGACTAAGCAGCCAATAGGCATAAACCTGGTGGCCGCATGAAGCACACACAGATGTCAGAGACCTCCTGAGGAACTGTAATGGCAGGCTGCCCTGAATACAGGCTCTCTTCTCTGCTTACAGGATGTGTCAAGTGCAGCAGCAGATCATAGTAAGACCGCTGTCTGAGCTTCCCCAGAAAAGCTACAGGTGTTCCTGTGTTTGGGGCATTTGAAAGTAAAACAGCCAGAGGCACTTTATACAGGCTACAGGAAACAATTCTGCATCAGCAGGGAACAGGTTCTCTCTCTTTTGACAGCCTTCCTACCCTTAGGAACCAGCATTTTATACAGCCCACAAATCAGGCCTAACCCCCTCCCTGCTCTGAAAGCAGGCTATGTTTTAAATCTGTGTATTAGATTTTCTTTCTAAATTATTTTATCCTCCTCTCACAAACCCAAACAATTCCCAGACAGTGACTCGTGCTGACTAATCCAGTCTGGGAGACTTCTAGGTGTCCCTGTAACTTAAAACCAGAAAACAAGCTTCCTAATTCAGTAGCTAGACATTCCAATGAAGACCTGTAGGTTCTCAGCTTTTATTTTCCTTCTCCTCAGGGTTAAACACGCTTTTATCTACACTGTGCCTCCCTCCCCCAGCAGGCAAGAGTTGAGATGAGCTGTAATTCGGACATTCCTTCCCTGGGATCCTGCCTACGTTAGAAGTTGTGCTCCATGGGGCATCCTGGTGGCAAAGTTAATGTGAGCCCTCAACATAGTTAAACAGTAAAAAAAGGTGCTGTCTTCCAGGGAAAAGAAGGGGGTGCCTGGAGTAATGACGAGATATGTTCCCAAATCATCTTACAGAACTGTAAAACGCCCAGAGTTGTAAAAAGATATGGGGCCATGGATAAATTGTATTTTTGGCCCATTTACAGTGCTGGACTGAGTCATATTTTAGTCATGTCTGGAAACCACAGTGCCATTACAAGGTCTTCCAGTATTGTAGCAGTTGCAGTGGTGATAGGCTTCTAAGCTATGAATGCTGTGAACAAGGTCTGTCTCAGAGCAGATAATGCAGAGTTTATTATCTGTTCTGTGACAACATGCTGCGCCAGTAACCACCATTTCCACGCCTGCTCAGAAAAAGGGGTATCACTTCTGGGCACAGTAAACTGCACCACTAATCCAAGCCTGTTGTCTTGTAAGACAAGCCACTGAAAAGAGGGAAAACGCCATGTACACTGAAGGTAACACACCTGTGTTGTCTTTCCAGGACATCTGTGTTGAGTTGTGTCGTGCCTTGCAGGCTGATAGTGTTTAATAAGCTGCTTTTGCTCTGGAGCCTGGCTTACAAATGTTTCCTCATTGCGCAAGTCAAACAAAGCAGTGTGGGAGAACACCCATGACAATGGCCTTTATAATTAAAGGTCATTAAAGGCTGTCAGTCAGGGTGTGAGGTGCAACAAGAAGTCAACAACCTTTTACATTCACCCTTCCCAGCCCCTCCTCTCACAAACAGCAGCCTCCAGCCTTAGTCTTCATCACCTTCTTTGCCCTTTCCTCTTCCTCCCCCCCAAGCAGCCAGAGTGGGGGGATTGATCTGGCCTTTCTCAGCTGCCAAAACAGGCATGGCAGGGTCACCTCGAGTGCCCAAGGATTCCAGAGGGCTGCCCTGACTGCTCATTGCCTGCTTGTGAGCTGTCGGCTCCCCCCTTTGCCAGCATCCCTGGGCAGGGGGGAAGGCAGAGGGGCATGAGAGGGCAGCAGCCCATGCTTCCTCCCTTCACCCGGTGATCTGGAATGGCACAACCACTGTGAAATCTGACAGGTTTAGGAGGGTCTCGCCTCAGTCCAGCTGGCCTGCACCAATGCCTGAGCTGCTGCTGCTGTCGAGTAAGAAAGACACGGCCTTTCTCACAAGGACAAGCAGCCTCAGCAGCAGTGGGATATGTGCATCCGGTTAAAATGGCCATGGCAGGCCAATGCCTTACCCTCCTACACAAAATGAGAATTCTGCTGGTATGTCCTCTACATAGTCTTCAAAATCTAGCTACAAATATTTCTGCTGAAATGCCCTTGGGTGTAATATTTTTGGTTTTGTTTTGACTGTCACTATTTGGAGCTTCTTTTCCTGTTGTGTTAAAAGTAAGAAACAAAATAAATATGTGCTCTACTTCATCATCCACCTCTAAAGAAGTGCTCTTGGGTTTCGTAGGGTAAGGAGAAGAACCTGTAGGGTAGACCCTTGCAAAAATGTAAGTGCAATATTGTTAGGATAACATGGGATTGTGCCGGAAAGAAATGTCAGATGGTAGTACTAAGCAGGGTAACCAGTAACCATGTTAAAGGTATGTGTTAGAATCTCTAACCTCTGAAGAGGTTAGAAATTTAAGTACCTGGAATTCAGTAACTGTTTTCTCTTAGTGTCTTGGCCCTAATTTTAAAAAGATAATATGAATTATCATTTGAGAGATGACGTGCTACCTGACAAGTCAGAAAAAATACACCTTTAATAGCTTGCTTTGTAGCTTGCTTTTAACTTCACTGACAGGAGTAGATGAAAGTTAATCTTTGTATATATAGATTATTGTGTAGGGGGATACTACTGAAAGCTTCTTTAATATAATACAATATATGGTGTAAAGCCAATATTAGAAAATGTTAATAGGTATCTATATATGCATAGATACAGAGGCTTTCAGATTGAACTTTCAATATTGACTCTGTTTTTTTTCCTCATTTTGAAAGCTTGGTTCCCCCATATTAATGTTTCATTAACACTACTGTTTCATTATTTATTTAAAGAGAAAAACAACCAATGTATCTCATAAGTAATATGACCTCAAACTATCTGTTTTGGTGCTCCTGAAGTAAGGTTCAACTCATCAATATCAAAAAGGATCCAACCTAAGAGGCAAAAGATTAAGGGAGAAAAATGAGAGCTGTAGACAACCTTGAAATATCAAAATTTAATCAAGAGGCCAGAGATATAATGCAATTACTAGGCTTCTGTACCTGCAAAGTCTTCTTTCAGTCACATTTTGATAGTCCAACTGGATAGAAGGCCTTCTGCCAGGCCATTCCATAGCAGGAAAATGCCGTTTTTTGTTAAAAAAAAGAAAGAAATCAGTAAAAGAAAAAGGTATGGAACCATATTTTTGATGTGGGTGATAACACGCTCAATATCCTTTTTCTGATGGTTACTTTTTCGCTGAGAGAGTTGTTTTCTCCCTGATGAAAGAATGCGCCAGGCCAATGTGCATACTTGTCAAACGTTTTATTTGTCATTCACATTAATTATGATATTGAATTTACAGAGGAAATTGTGGTACAAAGAAAGAAAGAAAGAAAGTCTTCATTAGAACTAACGCAGCAGTCCAGCTGCTCTGCATGCTAGTTGTAATGAATTCTCCCATGGCGCTGGACACAGCCATCCCTATGAACAGCGAGAGTCTACTCTGACGTGGTATCTAGAGACTTCCTGTAGCGGGGGAAAAATCTACTCTATTCTCCTTTCCTATCTGGTTCCAAAAAACAGCAGCCCCCCCCTCCCCTCCCACCCTTCCCCCAAAGAAAAATCCCCTGCAATCAAAAACAAAAAAAACCCAAACTTTCAGAACCTGGTAGTTTCCCCTTCTGGAAATGTTCAGCATGACAGTGTCAAGGGAAAATGTGACTGTTGCAGGATGCTGCAGCATCTGTTTTGTAAACATAGCCAGTAAATGCTGAACAAGTACACTCTGATGCCATTCTGATAGAAGTGCGTCTCCTGCTGTGTCCTCCCCTCGGACTCACCATGCAACCACCTCAAACTGAAAGTTTAGTTTTTGTTTTAAAGAAAGATGTAATTGTCAAACCCAGAATACCACAAATAACCCACAGATTTTTGCACATTCATTTCTCCCCTACCACAAAAAAGTGAAGTGTGTTGAATAGAGACCATGCTATAACTGTTTACAAAAGTGAATAAAATGTAGTTAATCTTGAAGCCTAAAATAATTAATTTGGAAAGAAATAAGTCTCACTACAGTATTTCAGCAAACACAAAGGTAAGTTCATTAAAAACACAGAAAAATGAAAAAAAGCAGAGTAATTACAAGCACTAAATATTTTGCTATGAAGCTTTTGAAATCTATTTACATACATAAATACAAGTAACTCTGTTGATGCAACCCTTTTAGGACAAGGAGAAAAATGCCAAGTGATCGGTACTGACCAAGCAAGGTTAACAAAAGTAAAATACGAAAATGTTATGATGCAGGAAAACAAGCAAGTGTTTTGCTCAAATAGAAGAATGATCCACTTCTCCTGAATCTTCAAATACACCAAAGAAAAGGTCACCCAGAAAAGCAGTAATGAATGTTTCAAGAGTGCAGGCAATTTGGAACACTCTGACAAAGACTGAGGGCCATTTGGAGGAAATGGGTTTTCTCCTTTCCAGCAGATAATTTGACATAATTCTACAAATCAGATCCTTCGTAGCAGGGATGCACTCTGCATCTGCCTCCCCCTTGCACTAAAGCTCCTGTACATCGCCCTGGAAGTGTAGCAAGAACTCTTGAAGTGAGCATAAATGTTGTTTGAGAGCAAAGTAATGGGCCTTAGAGCAAATGAGAGCCAGGCCCTATATTTGCTTTGAAGTTGTTTGATCCGGCTGCATCTGGACAACGAGTTGTGTCTTGTGAAAGGAACACACAAGCTGATAGTTAAGGACTGCCATTAGCTGTACTTCAGTAGGGGAAGGTATCTAAGGCACTCTGCCAACTGCGACTTGCAAACAGAAGCACAATAGTTCTTTTTTGATTCCATTCAGCTACTGGGATGATAAAACTATATAAATATATATATTATATATATAAAAATATATACTTATATACTATAATTTGCAGACATGTGAATGGGGAAAATTTTATCCAACTGTCCTCTTTCTGCCTGCTAAGTCCTATTAAGGTATGACATGAGCATTTTTACAGCCTTGAAGATCTTTGCTGTCCTTAGTGGGACAGGGGATGGCTACAAAAATATAGATTTGAGTGAACTG
Organism: Nyctibius grandis; assembly: GCF_013368605.1. Taxonomy (NCBI): domain Eukaryota; kingdom Metazoa; phylum Chordata; class Aves; order Nyctibiiformes; family Nyctibiidae; genus Nyctibius; species Nyctibius grandis. The sequence goes on from NC_090659.1 coordinate 20,747,950, forward strand.
TGGTTTCTCATAAGCACTTGTGTGAATAGACTGAAACCCACAGTGATTAAACAGACTAATTGCAAAGGGTAATGAACTTAGCTTTTCCTCCGTAAAGAAGGTGCTGCTGTGTGCTGTGCTTGACGTACACAGAGAGGTTAGACTCAAAAGTTTCACTGCTGGCAATTATCACATGTGAGACAATGGGAAATCCCAGGGTTTTGTTATGTGTCAGTAAAGACATGGGGTAAGTGGGGTGACCAGTTCTGCAATTTCTCATCCTGTTCACATCAGGGAGCATAAAATTAAACTTCACCTTTAGGACAAATGTAAAGAAAGTAGATTTGTAAACATAAGAAATGTTCAATGTTAGGTCTAATCTCCAGGCTGACAGATGCCAGCTCCCCATTCTTGTAAATCCCTGATCTTCTCGTTTCAAAAGTGCATAGTACAAACTACAGGCTAAAAGGGGCAAAGGGCTTTAACAAAAAGCAGTCTGTGCTGACAGACAGGCCTTGAAGTGTACTAGCCACATCAACTTCACTTCTGCCACTGGGCTGAAGTCACCCGGCCACAGCAGCTTTGTCCTCCATGGTGAGGCATCTCCTCTGAGGTCCTCTCCTCTCCCTCCCTTCTGGGTTCACTCTCACAGTCCTATGCACTTGGGTGGTCCAGTCACAAGGCAGATGTGAGAGCTGCAGTAAATGATTATTTTAATTGCACAGCAACAGAGAATGTGTTAAGATGGATTCTGCAACAGAGCTACTGTTTAGTGATGAAGGACTTTTTTTAGGCTACTGAAGAGGTGAGATTCCAACTATGTAATGTCACAACAGGTAGGGTCTCTGTATTTCCATATTCAGCAAGGTCTCTGTACTTCCAAAACGTATTTTTAACTGTTCTGATATAATCTTGATGTTTTCTGCCTTTTTTGTTTGGAACATACTCTAGAAAATGATAACAAATATGCTAAATGAAAAGCACAAGGCCATGCATGTATTTTAACAGAACCATTTTGAACTTTTGCTGAGATCTCTTGAAACACTTCCTATTTTCTGCACAAAAATGACCTTATTGACAATTTAATTCTTCAATTTGTAACTTTTCAATACCAAAGTGCTACTGCATCTGACTTAAACAAAGAAGCAAAATCATACAAAAAAAAAGAAAACTTGAAAAACAAATGGTTTTAAATAAGTCCAGCTGTTTTGCTGCCTGCAGCCAAGGATCTTTTTAATTTCAATCCTTTTAGGTTTTTTTAAACATCAAACACTGATCTGAAGTCCTGCTTTCAAATACTCTCTGAGTTGACCTGCAATTGTTTCACTCATTTAAGAGGTACATTAAATAATAATCAGCTAATTTGGAACGCACACATGTCAACATCAGCAGTTTGTAATTAATGAGTAGTACAACAACTGCACTCAGACCAAACCCTCAAATAAAATAGTGCCATAAACTTTACAGTGACATCTGATATATTTGTGCTGTAACGATGGGCAATGATGATGACTCTGTACTAACATGCTGTTAGTATAAGCCTTGCATATTTGCTACAGGACAGAATATTGTGTGCACCAGTTTTAAATACCCTTCCTCTTCCCTCAGAAGATGGTGACGGAGGAACCATTAAGGCCCCTTCTTTGCTAGCCTGCTTTCCAGATGAGCTTGACAACCCTGTTGAGTTCAAGTTACTTTGTGATGCATGAACTGATCTATTTTCCAGCGCACTGGAACGTGGCTGTTGTACTGCGCAGAAATCTTGGCTTCGCTGAGCCAGGAGCAAATCTCACATCTGTTCCATCAGGGCCAGGACTTCACTCTTGCCATGCTAATTGTGTGTTGGCTTTCACTTTTGAAAGACTGGGAGGCCTCCACCGGCGCTGTTAGGAAGCCCAGGCAAGCTCAGGAGCAGAATGGGGTCATATGGGGATGTATTTAGCTAGGGAATATTGAGTCTGCCTTATGAAATATGTACATCCTGATTACTGATCCTGAGGGTCACCACTGGTGACAAAGGAAAAGCAAGGAAGGAGTAGGGAGAGATGACGCCACTGGGTGGGAAGGCACAGAAATTCACAGGGATTTTGGTGCCTAAATCATTTCAGTGGGAGTTGGGCACCTAAATGCCTTTGAGGATCTGAGCCCAGTTAGCTGAGTAAAATGAGAGTGAGATAATTGTAAACAATATTTCTAGGTAATTAGGAGGTCACTTTACCCATCGTTATTCTAGCCTTTTTCAATGTGATAAATTTGACTTTGGCTGCTACCAAAAAAGGCAACTGCTGATCTTTTTTAATATAGGCATATTTAAATAATAATAGTATCAACAAATAAGAAAAGTCTAAATATCAAGCATAAATATCAATGAACTCATCAAAATAGTACAGTAGTTGAAAATGACCCAAGGCTGTAGCCGTTGTATTAAAAAAAAAAAAAGTCCAAGAGAAAAAAGTTAAATTAACTCATTGAAAAAGGGGCTGATTCTTTCAGTTGACAAAGCAAGAAAGAAGCAAGCATGATTAAAACAAAAAAAAAGAGTAAAATCTTTTTTTTTTGCAATTTATAAGGTGCCAAGAGAAATAAAACAAATTAGATGCAAAGCAGGATGAGCTGCATCCTAAAAAAAAAAACCCAAAACAACAACCCCAAAACAAAACAAAAAAAACTCCAGCAATAAAAAAATTCCATATTCTTTGGAATATACAACATGGTTAAAAAAAAAAAAGAAAGAATGAAGTTCAACATATAAAACCTCTCATTCACAGCATTGCTAAAACAGAAGCATTCACAGTTTCCCTCTGGGAATCTTCCTATACTTCCTTACAGTTAGTATGTCCATAAGATGCAGTAAACTCACTAAGATTTTTTTACGTTTTAAGTCTTAAAAATAGAAGTGAACCGAAACTCTCTTTAGGGCTGTGGAGACCTTCAAGCCCAGGCACGTTAGAAAGCCACAGGCCTGGAAACAGACGGGGTACTTTTCTACCCACCCTCGCTACCTCTGGACCACCAACTCGGGTATCCTCCTTTCCAGAAGCTCAGCCCCACCGTGAGGGATGCTTTGCTGGAGCGACGTCGCTTCACCAGGAGCTGGCTGATACATACCACCGCTCCTGGGAGCGCTGGCTTCTGGAGGGTTTCCTTCTCAAAGTGATGTATGAACATGGCAGGGCCCATAAGCAAGACAGGTGTTTATGGGATACCTATGGGCACCAGGAAATGGAAAGCACGTTAGTCCTGGCCCATAACTACTTAAAATTTATTCAGTATGGTCGCCACACTGCTTCCTCTAGCCTCGCTGTGGTCGCCATGTTAGTGGGGGAGTTGCTGTGGCTCCCTTCTGCCTCGACCACATCGCTTTGGTTGGGGAGGTTGGGGTTGAGGAGCGTCGATCCCGTGGAGGCATTGGTGCATGGGGGGTGGATGCGTGGAGGGGACCGGTCTCCCCCCGAGATCATGGAGAACTGATAGGAGCCGGCGGAGGTTCCGTAGTAGAGGTGGTAGGAGGGCGAGCTGGTCTGGAACGGGCTGCCTTGGGCCTGCGACGAGCCAGGGTAGGGAGGCGGGAGGTAAGTGTGGTATCTTGTGGCCGTGGACATGGCAGACATACCGATTCCTATCCCTGAACTGACGGGCGTTGGCGTGTAGGTGAACGCTCCCGGGTAGTGCATCCGAGGGTCGGAGATGGAGGGGAGCGTGGAGAAGGAGCGGTCGATTCCCACCCGGGGGTCACTGAACGCAGTCAACTCAGGAGCACCTGGGTGGTGGGGAAGGGAGACAGAGAACTGTTGAACAAACAGAACGGAGCTTCTCCTGTTTGTGGCCATAACCAACACCCAAACTCTGGTCTACGGTTAACTGAAGCTGTGCTGGTACTGCCAGAACAGAGCTATCCCTTACCTGCTCTCCAATGCAGTCACTGTAGTGCTCGTGGATCTGGATGTTTTGGATTAATTTCAGTAAAGCAGCAATTAAAGAGGAGGCCAAGCTCTCGCCCTGTTCTGTATGTGTATGTGTTTGCTCTTAGAGACCTTCCAGCACATGCCATTATTTACAGTTCCAGAGTGCCCTTGTCCTCAGCAGGTGTGTGGGTGGGGAACAGGGACACAGATCTCAAGCTCCTTGCCCAGCATCACTTGACTCACCAGGGACACTGATGGGGCCTAAATATAAATTGTCCAGCTTCTGCATAGTCTCTCCTTGGTCCCAGTTTTATTTGCTGACTCAAATGAGAAGCTCCATGGTGCAGAGATTGTCCTTCGTGTACACAAACCTGCACAGGCGGGATTTACGCACACAGGCTCAGCCCAGCTGTCAGCACTTCGCAGTACAGTTCCCCATTGACTCTCAACACTACCAAAGTAAAGATAAATCAGGTTCACTTAAGGTCTTTGTATCTGGGTCCTCATATAATGTCTATATAATTGTTACCAGCTTCTGAAAATCTTGGCTCTAATGAGTATGTTAAAAAGGACAACAATAGTACTGCCTTTTTAAAGCAGAATGATATATTTGGGGGTGGCCTTTTTTCTTCCTTTCATGTCTGCTAGAAGCCTTTCTCATCCTGCTAAGTGAAATGTTTTATAGGACAGTCAAATTCTGCTCTGCTTTGTCTGACATCAGTGGAAGTATGCCCGGTCCCATCGTCTCCTTCCCTGGTGTGCAAGAATTAAACAAGCGGAGCAGATAATGGCCACTTTAGGAAGGATCTTCATCATGACTCAGATTAATGGAAGGTGTCAGTCCCTAGAGTTGGCAGCAGTGCATGATTAAAATAACAACAATAATAATTAAGAAAAAATCTTTCCAGAAGACAACTTCTTCTGTCAGACAAGGCGTGGAGTCTGCAGAAGAGGAGCCATGCGCTGAAGGAAATACTCATGAGAAGAAGCAGAGAGAAAACAAAGCTCTTGGCTCTGACTGGATTTAAAACTAGAGCAGACACACTCCAGCGCCAAGGTCTGAAAGCTCGTCAACACCACAGCCAGCACACTTTGATGAATTTCTATAAATTTCTTAGAAAAGCTCTGATGCATGCTGTATGCTTCCTTTTTGAGTTTGCCTTCCATTTTTTTTCTGGAAGATGAATGGGACCCCTGAACACATTTCCTTCCCCTAGACCCCAGCACCTTTAGATTTAACATGGCAAGATACACTATGGTATGGAATGGCAGGAGCTTCAGAGTAGCTAAGGTTGAAGGTGGCATCTGACAACCTGCCAGATTTTAAATGGTACTTCCACACCTCATTCCTGAGAAAGAAATCAAACTTACTGAAACTGCCTGGACACATCACTTATCAGATGAGGGTTTCTTCTGCCCAGTTTGGCAAAAAGCAGAATAAGACGACTTAATGTCAAGGTGTTTCAAGTATGTCCCATATCCTTGCTTTTTCTTTTGAGGCACCACGTCTTTAGATTGTAGGGCATAAAAAAACCCTCAAATTTTCTCTTTGTTCTGACAAGGAGAAATTTCTTAGATAGACAGCAAGTGTGTGTGACAGTAATGGGACTGGGGAGAAAATATTGTGAAAGATTTTTCTGAGGATACTGAATGACATTTAATATAGAAGTAACATTTCAGAAGCATTATAAAAAACACTGAAGATGTGTAGAGATGAGCCCCCATGTACAGAATTAAGACAGGAAAGAAAGAATGCTGACATGTAAACAAAGCTCTTCTAGGTTTCTTCACAAATCATGGAGAAACTATGCCTGCCCCAAGGTAAATCACTTTTTGACCACAGGCACAAAAAGCACTGGCAAGCGATAGTGCTGGTGCTCTACCTCGATGCTCACCATGTGCCACAAAAGAAACACAGCGTGCGGTTGCTCCACGCATACACGCTGCGGTTACTCCACTCCATACATACTCCATGCTATCTTCTGTTAGGCGTGCAGTCCTGGGGCCAGCCACTATGGAAGCCTTCGGTGCTCATACCGTGCACAGCACAATAAGGGCCCTGGTACACAATGATGACATTTGGGCACTACGGCAATGCAATAAATACCTCATTTCAATACTGAGTGTATTCACTCATTTGAGTGCAACCTCAGCCGCCACACTGGTAAAGGTAAAATGTGACTAACGTTTCCATTTGGTCTGATTTATATATCCACACCTACAAGTACACATGCATCAGGCATCCCTGTATAGGGTTTGAAAATCAAAATAGCTGGTAAATATATAAAACAATTCTGTCCAGAAAAATTACTTTTCTAAGTAAAAAACTTGATGAAATAATAAGTTTTACTTGAAATTTTCTGGTTGCTATGAAGAAGACCTTTTTTCATCCTTCTCCATTTTCTCTGTTTCTGCATTTTGCCAGTGGAAAGGAGTGCAAAGGGAGGGAAACAGAAGGGAGAAAGTAAAAAGGAGTCTTTGCATTTTAAAGGAAGAGTGTGTCAAGGAAGAATGAGAATTTTTATAGCCTTTTTTTAAAACAAGAAATTTCCTTCTTTTTCCTTCTGAAAGACTTCCCGTATTTTCAGTTATCTCTAAGGTATCTATAAGACCTAACAAATAATTTACTTTTGGTGGGCATCAACTCTGTGACTCTTTCAAAGAAGGCTCTATATGACAACAATAAGACAGGCTGGAGCACGTTCAAGTGATTCTCTCTGATCTTAGAAGAAGCCCTGAGTATTCCAATGAGAGCAGTATGTGCAGCCAAATAAGATATTTTTGAAAAAGCCGTGTGCAAATTTGAATTATATGGCTGTCATTCATTTTAAGAAAATTCCTGCTATTGAACACACATATTGGTTCAATATGTCGGCAGATGGTCAGTTGAGTATGGTGGAAACCAGGGGTGTAGCTTTCACTTCCACACTATATTTTTATGTTGGCTTGTAAAGCTCTGCAGTACAATTTGACGAAGATGTAACAAGACAATCCAGCACAACACTTAAAATGTCAAACCCCACCATCCTGCAGTCAGTGTGTCCACCCATAACCTGCTGTGCTCTGGTCTGAATTTAGAGTGAGGGAAGGAAACAGAACTGAAATATCTGTGGCATTCATTTCTTGGCAGCTACGATAGCTCTTCAGCACTCCAAACTATTTTTATAGTTCCATACATCTTCAAAGTGCTGGTTTCTCCTCTTTTTTTTTTTTTTCTTTTTTGACAACGATATGTTGGGCCCCATACCATGTTTCTTTACTCTGTGCACAAATCCCAGCAAAGCGTTGGAGAAGGCTTGCTGCAGAGGGCCCGCAATAGGCTTCACTGTAACTGGAGAGAAGCTGTGGCAGCACCCTGGGACGTTGCAACCGGTTTGTATTGGACTCAGCCTGGAGGCTTTGGTGAGGCCTGGTGTGGGAGGACTAACTTTTAGGTACTTACTTGACAGCCGGCTGGAAAGCTCTGCGGTGAGGGATGTCATGCCGCTAGCCCTGCCGGGTGATATTGGCGTGGCGGGGTGCACGGAGGGGGTGGCAATGGAGCCCAGGTACTGGTAGGACTGGTCATAGGACCATGGTGGAGATGGCTGTACTTGCCTTGTGTCTGCAATGAAAAAGAGACCTATAGGCTTTTTGAATGATAAAACTTTGCAATCAAATATGTGAACCAAACCTCATGGCGGAAATAAAAACTTAAATGCCAAGATAATTACATTTCAGTTCCATAATCCCCTTTGTCAAGAGACCTTCAAATGAATTGCCTTCTAAAGTATTATTTGTGCATCTGTGAGTTTTGATTGGTTGATTTTTTTCTTGTGAAGCTTTTGATATTTCACATTGATGGTGGGCAGGGAGAAGCGGTCAAGGAAAAGCAGATTAAGCTTTCCAAGGTGAAAGACTATTCATTGCTGAGATGCATTAGTATTTCGCGCTGTGTGTTCACAGCCCTTTCAGCCAAAAAGGCATGTCTTGCATGGCACCAAGGAGACAAAAATACTGAACTGTGAATGTTTCGGTGCAAGCATGTAAGTAGAGAGAGAAAAATAAGATGAAAATGTGTGAGAGACAGAGATGAAGAGTGAAACTAGTGTCCTCCAGAAGGCAGACTCTGAAATGGAGGAATAGGACTGGGGAATTTGACTTCCTCAATCTTTTGAAAATCCCAGGCTTAATGAAATTAACAGGTATTTTGTACATCTATTTTGTATACACTAAAATACAGCAATACAATTCAGAGCGATGGGTACATCTACTAGTGGTGGCTGAACTTCAGAAACAGAAAGTCTTACACAAACTGTATGGCACTGCTAAGCTGAAAATGCAGACACCCTACGGGTATAGGCTTTCTGTAGAAACTGCTGCTTCTTGGAAGCAAAATCTCAAAATGCTCAGGTGCGTAAAACATTTATGGAAAAACACTAACCTATTATTTTCTGGCCACATGACCGGTTTGGCTGACGTTTGAAATCGAAGATGCATGGCAGGGAGCTTGTCCAAACCAGTTGCACCAATGCAGAAACAACTCCTTTCTGCTTATTTCATCTTTGCATATGAAGCTGGCATTTTTCAGTGTATAGAAATGTCTAATTTTTGCATAAACCAAAGTGAGAAAGATTCCTCCCCCCTTACCTACCCAGAAATTTTTTTACTATTTTTAGTAAAATCTTTTCTATTTTCTTAAGCTCTAAGAGCATTCTCCTGCAGCTTCATCGAGCTAATTGCCTTTCTGAAAAGAGAAAATGTTGGATGAACTGCATTCAGATAAAACTGATATCAGAATGGAAGGGAAATTTCCCAAGTTTGAGATGAAGGACTTTGATCTTCCATCAGAAAGCCCATCTGGAAATTATTATTTTGTTGTGCTTTATGGAGATGAGTTTTACATTTTGTTTGTTTCATCTGTTTAGAAGGAAAGATTTATACAAAACTCCAAGCTTCTAAAAAATAACTAGTGAAGTCACTTGCAGAATAAACTGAAGTCTTGTAAAGATTTTTGTGCAGAGTAACATTCAAATTCAGATAATATTAATATTTATTTTTTTTCAGGCACACTTCCTTAAAAATAAATTCAGTTGACTCATACTGTTTTAAAAGCAACATCCAATTGGATTAAATGGACTTCAGTAGAAACAAACAAAAAGACATAGGCACAAAGCCTGTCTTATTCTGAATTACAACGTCATCTCACTGTTAATGTATGGTCCGTGTTTATTAAAGATGACAGGGAGACAGATGAGGGAATTCAGTCTCCAGAGGTAGCATTAGAATAAATACCACAAAGCATTGGTAGAGCAAGCGTTATAATGGTATGACACTGTGCGTTTCAGTTCTAAAATGGGGTTAATTAAATCATTACTCCCTTATTTCAGCACGCAATCCCATTGATTTCAGTTCAGCAATGCAGCCGAGTACTAGAATCATGATATGTGCGTTGGAGGGATCGTCAGCCCAGGGATGGAAAGTCCCTCGGCTAGTCCTCCTGCCTGGGAGCCCTCGATGTGCTCTGCCAAGGCTGATGCCACAGGTGACAGAGCCTCCCCTTGGTCACCTCTCTCTCAAGGGCTCTCTTCAACACTGTCACTGCAGGAGCCACTGAACCCCTTTGGCTGGAAATGTTTTATCCCCTGCTTTCAGGTGCTCTGTCCTTAGGTCTTAGCAATGCAGAGAAGAGGGGAAAAGTCTGTCTTCAGAGCGATCTGGGTGTGTGTGAAGGGGGTGCTGCCACCCATCCTTGTTTTTCAGGCTGAAAGGAGAGAATGTACTGTCTGTTCTCTCACGTTACAAACTGCATTGCATGCATCCATCTGCCACTTTTATCCTGTTTCTTACATTGCTGGCTCTTCATGGCAAGAGACATAGTTTTGTCCTGTACCTTGCCCAGCATGCATGGGATCCTCGTCCATAAAACAGCCCCAAGTGCAATAAACACATGAACAACAGTAAGAAGATGCAGAAAAAGATGTAGCAGCTGCCGCAGCGGCAGAAGACAAAGCAAGACCTTGTCACGGATTTACTAAACACTGACAAAACTAAACTGAAATATGGTTTCTTTCTTTTAGTGCTACTAGAATTAGCTTTGTGCTGTGTCCTGACTAGAAGCCAGATAATGGACCCAGTATGTGTCTAGTAACATCTAGAAAGAGACTACGAAGGTATTTGACCTGCCTCATCCATTTGCTGTTATTACTGACCTCTGGGGTACTTGAACCAGTGACAGACAGCCCGAGAGACGCTCATTATTAATCTCCTTATCCCATTAAGTCTTTCTTAAGTGAAAACTCAAACTACCAATCAATTTTCTGTCTTGGTACTTGTATGCCCAATCGCTGTATTTGCTCTTAAAGACTGGCTTTTTGACATCAGACTCGTTAACAAGTCGCAATCTATCCAGTGATGTTAATACAGCGCATTATATGATATACACATATTAAAGCAGGTTGTGTTGACTAACCCCAGGCATCATCTTCACAGTTGTTTAATAACAAGTGGAGGAAAATATTACTGTAATAGCATTTTTATGGCAGCATTTCAGTATCAAGAGGCAGATTCAGCTTCCGGTAAAGGCAAGGTTTGCATTTCCAGAAGCTTCAGTAGGAGCTGGATTAGGGGCCTCAAATAGCATTTTATTTTTGTGATATCTGCTTTTCTTCAGCTTTCAGGTTACCCAAAATTAAACTGGAACCGATCCAAATTTGCCACAGAGCTTAGCTACTCAAAAAAGGCAACAGACTCTTTCTGAACCTATCTCTTTTCTGCTTTCAAAATAACGAGGTGCACTTCTCAGGAGCTAGTAGCTTGGCGTGGGGGAACTGAATGTGTGGGTTCGTGTGGCTGAAGTTAATTTGGTGCAAATACGCTGCAAATAAATGGGAGTTGCTTCCCAACTCAGTGTATCTGTGAAGAGATTTGCAGGGAGAGCTACTTCAACGAAGGGAAATAACAGGGCTTTGGGCCTACACAGTTTTAAAGCCAAACAGGATCCTAAAATCATTTAAAAGCAGATCAAAATAGCACAAAACCAAGGAAGTCTCTCCAGTTGTTGATCTGTGCCCAGTCCTCCCAGTATTTCTCCCATTAGCAAGTACTTTCCATTTCTGCTTTTTATGGTGTGAGAAACTGTATTTAAAACATGAAAACAGTTATTAATTGCAATAAAACACTCCAGGGCGAGAATTATGGTGCAATAATTCACACCTTGCTGTGTAGTCACGAGCTCTCAGCCTCCAGCCCCATGCCTAACAAGCTATTAAGCAGAAAGTATTGAACCATCTTTCATGCCTCGTCATGTTTTATTGCCACGAAAAGGTTGCGTTCGGCTTGTTTTAAAAAGTTGTAATGAAGCTGTACAAATGTTGCATAATGTTTAACAGTTTAATGAAACAAGCTTTGGTTAGAGACTTCGGTGAAAAAGAAAAAAAAAAAAGCCGGTCTCCTCCTTTGATGCTGCTCCCTCTGGGCCTCGTATTTAGCATTTTTCCAGACATTTTCGCCGTGGAAAATTAAAAAGCCTACCCCGAGGAAGGCAGACGGCGGTGGGGTGCGATGCCGGGGGCAGCGGTGTGTCAGTAGGTGGCAGCGGAGACCGCGAGGAAGGCGGCGGCCGGTGCCGGCTGCAGCCCCCGGCGCCCGGCTCCGCGCCTCGCTCCGCGCCCCGGGGCCGGCCGGCGGCCGCCGGGCTCCCAGCGCCGGGCGGACGGCGCAGCGGCCCGGCCGCCTTCCAGGCCCGCTGGTAAAATGACCAGCCGCAGCACGAATTTTCCCGGAGCCGCCGCAGCCCTTGGTGCGACCTTTGCGAACGCCTCTTAGTCATTCCCAGCCGGGAGGCCGCCAGCGCTGCCTGACTGTGGGGCTCTGCTCCGTGCAGGCACCGCGCAGAAGTAGCATCTCTCTTAGGAGCAGCTCTGGGCCCAGCGGGTATCCAAGAGCATGAGTGCACAGGAGGAGATGTATACGCCCTGACCCAAAGATACCCTTGCTCAGCAGAAGTGGCACGGCTAAGCAGGGCAAACACACACCTGCCAGGCAGTGGAGTTGTCCTAGTGTGACACAGGGCACATTTTGGCATCTAAAGTTGTTATTGATAGTCAAGTACAAAAAGAGAAGAGCTCCCTTTGGGCTCAGAGCACAGGACGGATGGGCCAGGACCTCAGTCAAAACCACAGCCTATCTCCTGAGCTCGCACAGAACAGCCTTCTGTCTGTAAAACTGATCCTGAGCACACAGGACACAGAGATCACTGGGACATAACAAACATGAAGTCCTAGGATGCTATTTCTGTGTGATTCTTTTTCAGAGGGGGCACACGCTTTAGAATGTAAAACAACACCCTCCTCTCCCTCCAAAACTCTGTGATGATGTTGGGCACTCGGAAGGTATGAATCAGCAAGTTTCAGTGGGGTTGTGGTGATTCATAGTACCAGCTCAGGATGGTGCTTGAGATGATAGCATAAATGTCTATCACCGCATCATTTCTATATAAAAAATATAACAGTCCATACCAAGTCGCCTTAAAAGAAAGCCCCTGCAAGATGTTATATTCTGATCAGAAAATAATTCTTTTTAGCCATATTAAAAGCTTTAAGCTTTGAATTAAAATCAGATAACAGGTCCCACTATGAGCTGAGAGGAAAAATGCTTATGTGGATGCGTGTGGCTCGTGCTGGGCTGGACACTGCGCACCTCTGAATCTGTTTTATGCTCTTGGAGCGCACAGAGAGACAGTTCTCCGTGTGTCATTGCAGGTCAGACTGCTGCCTGCTCCTAGCCAAGAGGTGCTGCGTAGCCAAATTTCGGTATGATACAGCATGTTCCTGGAAGCTGCAGAAAGGAGCAGCAGGATGTGAGTCAGTAGGCCGTGGCGCGAGGAGGGATGGCAGCGGAGCCGGCAGCAGCCCGGGAGGGAGCAGGTATGCCTTGGACTCAGCCAGGCTCCCCGCCTTTCCACCTTCCCCGTCCTGCCGGGCTGTGCTTGCACATGGACTGCCTGCACGTCCTCTCTCCTCCCTCACCCCTCCGCCTCAGAAATGACAGCTGCCTGCTTGAAAATATAATTACCTGGACAAACTACGAGTGATTTTGTCAGGGGAGACCAGGAGTCAGCCCTTAGTACCAAGCAGCTAATTAGCCTCTATCTGTGTTGATGAAAATCCCCCCCATCCTTGGCACAGCGAGATGAAGAGGAATTGTGAAATAGCCACTGCTGTTGCCGGACTTTTTTTTCTCAAGTTGCAAAAATTTCTGTCAGTCATACGCAACATACCCCAAAAGTCGCATAGCATCGAGCTTTGCAATTCCTCCACCATCCTGGTAAGCACTTCAAAGGCAGCAACTGGCAGAAGACATGGGGTGAATGAAAGCTGGGATTAGTTTACTGGTGTCAAACTCGGAGGCTGACAAGGAGAGAGTCGGATCCTTAACTGCTTTGAAAGGCTTTTCTAGTCTGGGATTTGTCCGTCCCCGCCCCCCCTCCAGTCTGATTTGCTAATCTTTCCAAAGGGAAACAGTTTTTATAGTGTGACTTTCCCTTCCTTTGAGCGCAGGGCAGGAATGGTCTTGATTAGACTTGTTCATTCAGAGAGGTGTCTTGCTTAACAGAGGAAACGGACTATGAGCACAGAAATACTCCGCGTAGTTTTGTGCTCAGGAGAAAGATGCCGTCTGCCTCCTTCCCTCCTTTGCCAACATCTCTTAACTGCCTGTCTCTGCCTCTTCTCCCTGCTTGCTTTCTCTCATTGCCCCAAGCCCCAGCAGCTTCAGGTGAAGGTGTGAGAAGCACTAGGGACTGTAACATGGTCCTGCGTGAGTCTAACCTAGTCTGCCGCTGAAGCAAGGCATCCAAGATGACTCAATCTCCCTCCCTCACTCAGGACCCAGCAAATCCTCAGCCTAATGCAGCACTGTGAAAAGGTGTGTCATCTCCCGGCAGCTGAGAGAATTAGTCAGTAGCTTAAATAAGGGGGACTTTCCAAAGGACAATTTCATCACTGGCAGCGGCAGCAGCAGTGGCAGCAGCCGCACAAGGCTGGTATTCTCATACCTCTCAGTGCTGGAACATGAGGAGCTGGAAAATTACAGAGCAAACTGTAAAATTCCACCAGCAGCTACTTCACCCTTCAGGGTGGTTTCCCTCCATGTGCCAGGCTGTGGAAACCGCTGTCACACCACAGAGCCACCTCCCACCACAACAGCTGGGAGACCTGCTGGTTTCACAGAGGTGGGTGCGAGCTCTGATTTGCCCCCAGGGAAAGTTTTTCAAAGCCTTCTAATTTTACTAGAAATTTATAGGAGATGAGCATCCACTCCTCTCCGTGGCCTTGAAAAGCCCCTTTTAGATTGCTGACAGGTGACAGGACTTACTCTAGTTGAGAATGACAATGACAGATATGTCACGTGTCTGGAAATTTTTAAGTTGGAGGGGGGAAGAACCACCCAAATCCCCAGCTATTCTCTGGAAGAGAGATCTTTGGCAGCGACCTCCTGCCTCAATGTTTGCTTTCATTTTATTTCAATATTACTGTGGTTTTGTGGAGTATTGCAAAGGCTAGAGAAGTTCTAGAGGCATTTGAGCCTCTAAAAAATCTCCTGTGGGATAGAAGAACGAGGAAGTTTCTCCACACTGAGGCATCACACTTGAGACTAAAGAAGAAAAATATCAGCCTCAAGCAGAAACCTTTCAAAAAACAGTTGCTGAAGCTGTTTGTTCTACCTGCAGTGCTTAGTGTTGATACAGAACTTCCCAAAGCATGCTAGGTGCTGCATGGACATACAGAAGGGTACCAGCCCCTGAGAAGGATCGAGTGTATAGTAAAAAAGACCTTAGAAAACCACAGACAAAGAGTGGTGTGATTAGGTGCTGGGGTGCAGAGCACCATTTCTGCTGTTCATTCAGTACTTTGCATTCAGTTTCTGTGAATCATCTACTCCTGACTAATCTTCTGTGTTAGCTCGTTTCTTTTCAGGGCTGCACTAGAAAGGGTCTTGAGGACAAAAATGATGCAAATCTGCCAGTGCCTTTGAGGATATCTGTTCTCCAGTGCTGAATGCAGCAGAAGACTGGAAGTCTTATATGAAGATTTTTTGCTAGGTTTTCTTTAGAAATAGATGGCAGGGGAGGGAGAAAACCAAACAAGTGCATCCTAATGGTTTGTTTAAATTTCCTTCACTCTCTTCATGTCCATGTCAAGGAAATCAGTGCTCCAATGATACTAAGGTACCTGGAGATGATACAAAAGGCAGCACGAGAAAGTACCTGTTCTAGCTGTGTGTATTTTGGGAATAGAAGGAGAAGATGTATGTATTTCTTCAAGTTTGAAGCTGACTGAATGAGCTGCCTAGACTAGCAGAACCATATATGCGCAACGTGCCTTAAAGTAGCATTTTAGCAATGGCAAGTCGTTGCGGGAAGGGGGGTGTCCCTATAAAACCTCTCAGGTCTCATTGCTAACTTGGTGCCAGAATCAGGAAGTGCAGACAACTCCAAATACCAAACTGTGAAAACTCGGATTTCACAATCAATGTATGTGCTGCCCTAGCAGGTTAGTACATAAGCTGCTCAAATGAAATATAAACCATCTCTCCTCCTGAGTAAGCACACTCCTTCTGGGCTGGCGTCACTGCTGCTTTGAAGAACATGATGGCATTATGGGCAAACTGCAAAGTCTCTGGGTGCCAGTGACATGCATAAGTTGGAAAGCTGAGTTTTGCAAATTAAGGATGCATTGTTCTTTGTCTTCAGAGGTATGAGTCACCCTGGAGAGCTGCAGTTATTTGTTCAAGAGGGAGACTCCATTCCACCACCCGTCCTCCTCTTCCCTCCCTCCCCACATCAACGAGGAATGAAGTACAAGAATTCAACCTTGACCTTCCACTCTTCTGGCTCCCCTGGAGGAGACACGCTGTCAGACTCGGTGCCGCTGCAGTGTTCTCCCCTATCTCTGAGCGTACTGATGAAACACAAACTGAAACAGTGAGGAATCAGGGACAGATACTATGTGGACGGCAGCGGCGAGCAGACTTCACCCTTCGTCCCATTGTGCCCAGCCTGGGAGGCAGCGCAATGCAGAGAGTCCGGTGGCACAGGCATAAAGATGCAGTACAAGCATGTACACTTGTGTACGTGCACATACACATGTGTACACACAGGTACACGTGTGTACACGCACATACAATTGTCTACTTGCTGCATGGCACTGTGGTTTCCTCTAGCTTCAGAGATGCCAGGGAGAGAGCAGGTTGTGTGCTGCTGCTGGGAGGGTGTATGATTTGCAGTGACCTGCACAGGGACTAGAGGGTGGAACATATTGGGGGAGTTACTGCTCTCTTGATCATCTTGGTAAATTCACACCTAGAAATCACATCTTTCTGAGTCTGGAGGGGAATCACGTGGGGACTGTGGCAGCTTCCCCTAAGCTGCTGCCACAGTTTGTATGACAAACTCTGCCAGACAACAGAGCACCTCTGTTCCTGTCCTACTTATCCCCTCACCAGCTTCTCCCTTTTGCTGCTCTAGGGCCCAGCTACTGCTCTCCTCTTTGCCTTTCCCTGAACCACACAAGTATATAAATATGTAAAGGGCAAGTGTCATGAGGATGGAGCCAGGCTCTTCTCAGTGACATTCCTTGACAGGACAAGGGGCAATGGGTGCAAGCTGGAACACAGGAGGTTCCACATAAATATGAGGAAAAACTTCTTTACGGTGAGGGTGACCGAACACTGGAACAGGCTGCCCAGAGAGGTTGTGGAGTCTCCTTCTCTGGAGACATTCAAAACCCGCCTGGACGCGTTCCTGTGTGATATGGTCTAGGCAATCCTGCTCCGGCAGGAGGACTGGACTAGATGATCTTTCGAGGTCCCTTCCAATCCCTAACATTCTGTGATTCTGTGATTCTGTGAAGTACGTGATCGCCTCCCAGCTAATTAATTCCTTGCTCCTCGCACTGCCCCTGAGGAAGGGTATTATTGCAACCCTCATTGTAGCAGATGGAGATCGGATGCGTGCAGAAAGCAAGGCTCCAGTTCAGCAGAGCAGTCAGGGCACAGAGCTCAGTACTTGGCTGACTCAGAGCACATGTGAGTTACCTGATGTCACCCCGGCAGGGAAAGTTCACCTGTAAAAACACCTTGGGGTAAATGTATCCACTTTGTCCTAGTTAGCTCACATCTTGAAAGCAGTCTACCTGAAGCGCAGGGCTCAGGCGGGGTACAATGCTCACTGAGAAGCAGGTCAATTAGCCCATCTCACTACCTTGCTGCTGGTGACAGCAGCTGCTTCCAGCCTGCCTTGGGCAGTTATATCACGCCCTGGAAATGCAGACGCAAAACTAGGATGCTAATTGTGTACAAAGTGTAATGCTGTCTCCTGGCTCTTGGGGGAGGATTCATCCCACCTGAGAGATCTACAATGTAGGTGTCTACCTCTGAGCTACTTGTCTAGACTCTAGACTTTATTGCCAACAGGGTAAAACAGACACTTGTGGGGTGCAAGTAATTTCATCCTAAGGGAGACACCTAAGCCAAGCCAGGCGGGTGAATCACACCCGATGAACAGCTGCTTCTCTCTCCCATCGCAAAGATACCAGATGACCGTGTCAGATGGAGACACACAAAACACGGATGTCTAAAGTTAGGTGAAATGAATCCCAGCACGGTTACACCTCCAAAGTTTCTCTTTCATGGGGTGGAGCATGACCAAAGGAAGTGGAGAGATACCTCCTGGGCCAGGACCTGGAAGTCACATTGAGTCACTATTTGCAGACATCGGATTACCTGCACCTTCCTCTCTAGGGCGATACTCTCCATGCCCCTAGGCTGGACCTGACCCTGCTGGTTCTGGGAGGGGATTGCTGATACCCTGGTGCCCAGCCCCAGAGCCATTGCCTGAGAGGGACTCTGCCTTAGGGTGTTCAAGAAGGCAGTCACGAGTTCATGTCACAGTGAAACGTTTCCTAGCTTTGCGTCTACATTTCAAGACAATTAAATATGAGGCTGAAAATTCCTTGGATGGATTATTCCCACTGGAAAACCAATGCCACAAAAAAAAAGAGAAGAGCTGAATGAAGAAGTCTCTGCAGTCCACTGGGAGACACGGTGATAAAGGGATGACTGCAATGTGGCCTCAGGTATCTACAGGTTGCTCCTGATGATGTGAACTAATTACTCCATATTAAAGTTCTTTAGCCTACAGATAAACAAAAAGTTCTCATCAATCTCTTCTTTTACACTTTCAGCGCTCCCTCCACTTTTTCAACATGAAAGTAGTGGAAGAAAAAATGTAGTCTCTGGAGCTTACAGTCATTTTATCCCCCCACTAAACACTGACCTTGATGTGAACTAATTAGGATTGCAACAGATTATTAATACGAGTTGGTAAGGTGGATTTTTGTCAGTATAAAAGAGGCCTTTGAAAATAACAGCCATTTACACTTTCATGATCTCATCCCAAGTGCTCAGAAGAAAGCCTATAAACTAATAAAGCAGAATTCATCCAGGGGCACTCTGCACACACAGCTGAGTATCACCCCTCCAAACCCCTATTCAGGATGGCAAATGAAATTTGCCTAGATTCTTTTAAATTCCTACACAAACCAGGATTAAAACAACTTTTGGTAATAAGCAGATCTCTGATGATCTAAAGACACACTGGTTCATTTTATTGACTTAGAGAAAGTTAAGTGACATATCAAATGCAACCTTCATACTTTTAACAACTGAGGTCACCTTGAGAAAAATGATACTGAGCCCAGTGGTATGAAACCTCTCTCCAGAGTGCAGCTTTGATTTACAAGGTGAAGTAAGGTCTTCTTCATGTGAACATGTATTTGTAAAGTCAGTTTGACTTAGAATGATGCATGGATTTTTTTAAAAAGGAGGTAACTAAGAAACCATTGGTCATTATAGTACTAAACTAAAACGGACTTGTTGAAAACTCTATTAAATGATCTGCTCCTCTAAACTGTCAAGCTGGTTTTGAGGAGATCTGCAAAACTGAAATGGAAAATGAGTCAAGCCCAGAAGTATGTGCTGAAAGCCCCAACTCACTGGGTTGTCGGGAGCATTCAGTCCTGAAATACATTTAAAATACCGTTTAAGAAATGCTTTGCTTCCTTTACGAAATCCCTTGGCACTTGCTGTGTAGCTGAGGAATGCAGCATCCTGCTGTGCTTCGGCCATCACCAATTCCACCCGACCTATGGCCCTGGCGGGTGGCAGCAGGACATCTCCCCTGACTCCCCCCTGAATCAGAGAGGCTGGAGGAGTACAGCCAGAGGAAGAGATATTAAAAGGAAGGTAAAGACTCATCTCCTTGTTCAACCCTTTGCCACAGCTGCAGGAGCAGGAGTGCTCAAGACATGAACTAGGTCCAGCTCAGTCGGCATGTTCACTCTGCTGGCCATATTTAAATGTTATTTCATTATTGTTATTTATTATTTTATTTGTTACTGATTTCAGAGCAAGCTAGATCTAAATCTGAAGGGCAAAAGATACAGGCAGCATGAGCTTTGAAGTTAAAAGTGCTTCTCTCTTTAGTGCTACTCAAGTTGCCAAGCAGAAGCTCATCAAATCAACACACAGAGAAGGTGTTGCAGGGCTGAAGCCCCTCAGTAGTCCTTCCAAAGCAAGGTGCCAAAAAATGAGACTCCTGAACAAGCAGGCGCAGGGCTTTGAATGCAGGGCTCAGCCAGAAACGCCCTGGACACACACTCTCCATCAGGATGGTTGGGGAGGGGTCTGCCCCGAACAGGGAGGATACACCTGTGCCACCCATCAGGGCAACGATGCCTGGAGGGGCCCCGGGGGGAGCCTGCTGATGCCCCAACTCCCGTATTCCTCCCTGCCCCTTCTCCTGGAGCTCATCTTGTGGGGGACCTGGGACAACGAGGCTGCTCAGAAACATGCTCTGCGGCCCCAAATTTGTGTGCCCATGTCCCGATTGTAATTTCTGGTTTGTGTGCAGGTAGGTGCTACCAGAATGGGTGGAGTAAGGAATAACAGTGTTGAAGGAAAATTGTAATCCAGTATAGAAAAGAAGTGTCAACACATGTCAAATGTTGCAAAATGGCCCAGTGTGGAAGAAATAAAGTAATTCCCAGTATTAACCTACAAACAGCTGTTGTGTTGCGAGGCTGAGAAAAGTTTCTTTTTGGAATAGGCAATGTGTGATGTTCTACACAAACAACAGTTTTGTTTCACTTTCTGTATTAAACATCTTAAAAATTAACCTTTAATAGACTAACCACTTCTGAATGGCTTGAAAAGCCTAGCTTCCTATAACCTCTTTTCAAATTACAACCTGTGACTACCCTGTCTGCTCAAAAATATCATGTAAAATTACTGTTCTCTGTCAGCAGTTATGAACCTATGAAACACTGACACATCAAAAACTTTTTAGCAACTTAGTTAAACACAGCTAAACTCCATTGAGCGTGCTGAACTGAGCAGTTTTAGACAACTGTGGCATGGAGAGTAAGATCACAAGTCATCATTATAAGCAAAAATAACTTTTTCTCATTTAAGAAACTATATCAATGCTAAACATAATTGTGATTTGTAAGCAATTATTAAATAAATATTTAAGGAAGAGTAAGAACAAACAAAGGCATTTACATTTAATGTAAAAACCCAGTGTGATGGCAAGAAACAAGGTTATTGTGGGTTATAGATTGTTGGCTTGGTCAGGAAAAAAAACACTTCAGAAATTGCCCTAATTGAAATATTTTTTATGTCTACATTTTCACAATTTTAAAAATTGGCAAAATTTTGAAACAATTCATTTAAATTCAACCAGAAATTATACATTTGCTGCTGTTGTTTTGCAGTTGTTGATATTTTGGGACTGCCAGAGAAACAAAACAAAAACCCCCTTCATTTATTTGTGCAGCTTTTTACTCTGTTTAAATTAATATGCTGTATTACTCATTTTTTCCCCAACGTGATCCTAAAATGATTGCTTAGCTGCACTCGCATTAGTCTCTCCTGCCAGTGAATTAAGTATGAAATGGTTTATTCCCCCGTCCTCCAGCAGCTCTTCCCCCATCCTCACATGCTCATTTAGCCAGTCTGAACTTACAGATAAGCTGATGATGAGACACTAGAAGGCAAAACCAGACAATTACCTAGGCAAATGTTTGAAGGATTTTGGGCCCTGGGGCAAAAATGCTGTTTACTGAAGACAGAAAGCGCCATTTCTACTTAGCACAAGCCAGTGTGTCTGAACTCAGCAGTTCTGGATAGTGGCCACCAGTGGACTCAGAGCAAGGTTTATAGGTGCAAGATAACATCACGCTCCCGTCTGCATTTCATCACCGCAGGGCTTTTTTCTGTATTCTTAAACAAAGGCATGCAAGTACCAACAGAAGTATACTTTAACATCTGTCTTTATATTCACTCATTACATAGTTAATCATTTATTTTTATGCTGAAGACCACCCCAACAAGGTGCAAGGGCAGATCCTCAGCTGGCTTAGTTAGTAGAGCAAGGTCAACTTGCATTGACTGAAGAGCTGTCTTTTGGTGTAGTTCTGCACCTTTCAAAACTCACTGGATATGAGTAGGTTTGCAGTGCTTCATGGTCTCCTTTTTCACTTCCTACTTTCCTCCTTGAAAGGTGTTTTGGGGCAAAGAACGGAGACTGCGGTAAGAGTCAAGGTGGGGAGGAATGAGAAAAAAGCGTTGAGGTGCATTTCATGCTGCTCCTCCCACCCAGCCCTCCCATCTACCCACTCCCATCTGCACAGCCCTGGTGATGCAACCAGTGATGGCACTGGCAAAAATGGAGGAGATCAGGCTAGAAAGCTTAGGAAAAAGGATGTGGGAAAGCCGCTGAACTGTACAACTGATCTTTCACCTGGATGGGTGGACCCAGTCACTAACAGTACCACAGTACTTCTGCCAACTCAGGAGGCTCAGTTAGCCTTTGCTGACACATGGCAAACAGGTATGTGGCAAGAGTCTGGAAGGCCACTCTGCATTTTCAGGCTGTTTCAGCAGTAGGGAGTGAACTCCAGCTCAAGTAAATGCTCAGCCACATGCTTCCTGTCTGAGTTCGTGAAAAATTGCCATTAACATAGTAAATGGAAAAAAACCTGCAGGTCTTCAGCCCCTGCCTCCTTCTGCCACCCACTCTCAGCGGAAAGAAGGGCACAACAGAAAGGCCAGGAAAAGGTTCTAATTTAGGACCAGAAGTACCATCTGACCAGAATAGAGCTAGAAAATAAAGCTGACTCCATTTGGACACAACACTTTGAAAGAAATAGCCCACATTACAGTCTCCAGAGGATGCCCATCAAAGACATTTGTGCAACAGAACTGGAGGAGAAAGAGTGGATGAAGGGAGATCACAAGGCCAATGATGGATGACCAAGACAAAGATCAGGCTCCTGCCTTCAAACTGAGAGTGAATGGTGTCTGGAGCCAGGCTGATCCTCCACCCAGGCTGAGCTGCTTCAGCGCCAGGAAGCAGAGGATCTCAGTCACGCTGGCATCCGTGCCTAGCACCTTTCACCACCTCTGAGATCTCAAGAAATGGCCCCAAAATGCTAGGTAAATGGCACAGGTGCTAGGCACACAGATAAGAAGCTATTAATAGCACTAACCCAGCTGGAGGTAAACTTTCCAGTAAGAGTGCGACAAACTAGGTGCCTATCTCCCATGCTTGATCCACCAGGCATAGTCCTACAGAGTAAAGTCCCTGGAGACCAAGCCTTAGCCACATTTAACTGCCAGGATTAAGCTGTACTTTCCATAAGCACTCCACTGGCTTTGTTTTGTAAATATATTTTCCCATAAAGAAAAGAGGGCCATGCTGCATCAAGGCATGGGGAATGTGTCTTGTGAGGAGACAGTGTTTCCTCAGTCCTCCCTTTATTTTTTTTCCTTCTTCTTCAAATGTGAAAAATAAGCTGTATGACAGCCTTTGGTGGAGATGTGTGCAACAAGGCCTTCATTGTCTCAGACAGGTGTGAGATTGGAATTGATTCAGCGCCAACAATCCCAGTATCAGAGCCAGCTCTGTGAGCTGAAAACATACACCAACCATCCAGTAATACCACTGCAGCCAGCCAGAGACTCAACAATTTAAGGCTTAACACACACACAACATAAATCAGATGAGGATGTACCAGCCAACCGTCAGCGTCTTGGGCAGATGCCTGCAGACCGTCTGTGCGGATCAGACCTTGCCTGTTTCAGTTATTGGAAACTTTTTTTTTTCATATAAAGATGAGAGGCTGGGTGGAGCAGCTAGCTCAGACACATTTACATTTGCCCTATCTTGCCCCAACAGCCCTCCTTTGCCTGCTGTTTGGAGGCAGTCCTTCTTGTAAAGTCACTTCATTCCAAGTACAGGAGGGAAGGAATTACATCTTGGGGAAATGTTTAATGTACAAATACAAAAATCACATGGACACGCACTCAGTATGCACCACCCTCATGAAACAAAACCGTTCCCTTCCATGGGAGTTTAGGAGGCTCTGAACATGATCAAACAAGCACAAGAATTAGCACAGCTGTTTTTCTTTTTTTTTCTTTCTTTCTTTCTTTCTTTCTTTCTTTCTTTCTTTCTTTTTTTTTTTTTTTCCCATGGATGTATTTCCTTCACTTCTCCAGGAAAACCTGCTTTCACACTCTCTCCTCTCTGCCTTTACCTCTCTCACGTGCTTCAACCTAGTCCCAGCTCTACGTCTGGCCGCATTAGTCACCCCGGTGAGGGCAAGAGCGGGCAGTGCCGGTGGCCTCCCGCTCCTCCCCCAGGCTCCGGCACATGCAGGGAGAGATCCTGCATGGCACCCCGCCACCCCGGGCTCGGTCACCCACAGGTGACCCACAGACATGCTAGTGGCGGCCGGGCCCTCCACCGTGCCTGAGGCCTCTGGCGAGCCCTGCTCCACCTAGTTTCTCCCTATGCCCTAGCAGCTCAGTTATAGCTGCCCTTGATGCCAGCTGCAAGCCCTTCTCCCTTCTGCAGTGCCTCCATCCTCGGGGAGCTCGCAGGGCTCTTGCATTTCATAACACAGGCAGGCAGCGCTTGCAGTCCCTTGCCGAGCGAAAGGGGGACTAACAGGAGGCTTCCCTGGGCCAGGGCTGGCTCCTGCAGTCCCAGGCTGGTCCCCTGCCGCTTCCACCTGTGGGGCTTATCTGCTGGCCAGGCAATGGGAGAGGGCTTGCAAGGGTGGAGGCTGGGGAGCGCCATCAGCACAAGAGCCTGGCACAAACACTCAGGTATGTGCTTAAAAGCTGAATGCAGCTGAAAGAGAGCTTTTCAAAAAAGTATTTGCAGAGGAGGGGTAAAAATGACAATATACTAGCGATCCATTTGTATCTCATAGAATCATAGAATGGTTTGGGTTGGAAGGGACCTTAAAGATCATCTAGTTCCAGTCCCCCTGCCACAGGCAGGGACACTTTCCACCAGACCAGGTTGCTCAAAGCCCCATCCAATCTGGCCTTGAACACTGCCAGGGAGGGGGCATCCACAGCTCCTCTGGGCCACCTGTTCCAGTGTCTCACCACCCTCACAGGAAAGAATTTCTTCCTAATATCTAATCTAAATCTCCCCTCTTTCAGTTTAAAACCATTCCCCCTCGTCCTGTCACTACATGCCCTTGTAAAAAGCCCCTCTCCCGCCTTCCTGTAGGCCCCCTTCAGGTACTGGAACGCTGCTATGAGGTTTCCCCGGAGCCTTCTCTTCTCCAGGCTGAAAAGCCCCAACTCTCTCAGTGAGCGTTAGTTGGCAAATCTTGGTTTTCACTCACTTGAAATGTCTCGGTTCCTTTTCAAGTTAACACAAGTGTTCACTTTTATAATGTATGGCAGATCAGCACTGTTTTCTGGTGGATACCTTCCCCCATGAGCCAATTAACACTGAGTTTGAATTTGCAAATGGTTTTGTATGTAAAATTGCTCATGTATATTTAGGTCTCAAGGATATCAAAGAGACTATTCTTTTGAGCAGTTATTCATGTGCTTTACTGCAGAATGAGGATCATTGTTTGGACTTGGGATTTTTAAAATTAAATAGACTTCACTAACCTTACACAATGAACTGAAATCATCATAAATGCTACACTTGCTCAGCTAGCTGTAAATCATCACTACACTAGTAAAATGAAGAACAGCTTCTGAAAAAACACTGTCTTTTCTACAGGCCAAAGGATGTAGCAGTTTACAGCAACTTCTCTGGATGCTGGAAACTTATCAATGAATAAAGCAGTAAATATATAACTTTTTGCTATGCAAAGGATTTTTGGTTTCATTGGTTTTTGTTGGTAATGATCACCTGAATTTGAACTACCGGAAGCTAAGGGAACTTAAACTGGCCAAGTCATATCTAAAAGCTATGATAATTGTAATTATTCAAAAACACAAAGGATGCAAACTACGGTGGTTTATATTCTAAAGCATGCCTAATGATCCAGTTCCATTTTTGGGTACCTAATCAAAAAGACATTCAAAACATATCTTTTTGCAGATATCCAGGTTTCCTGACAGTGCCTGGAGTTGAGCACCAAATCCTGGAAGCTCTCAGAGTCACTAATCTTGAACTAGTATCTTGCCCAACAGAGATAAACCAAGTAAACCTCTGAAACAGACCTGGGCATTTATTGTTGGAAATCAAGCCGACCCTGACAGCAAAACCACAATTTTTTAATGGATCTATTTCATATGCTTTCGTTTTTCAATGCTTTTAAGAGAAGAGTTGTATAAATAGAATGAAAATGGACAGACGGAGATGATTGTCTATTTGACTATATAATGTGCACTTCCCCATATAATTGATTGTTTTACTGAGCACATCCAAGCCTATTGTTCTTTGCATGTGAACAATCTCCATTTGTAGGGGTCATAATATACTGAATACACAGGGAAAACTTATAAATAAGTTTGCTAAGGGTGTACTGTGTACTCAAGTCATGTAAAAGGAGCCCTGTGAACCCTCTAACCACGTGGGATCGTTAGAGAAGATCTGCTTGACGCAACATCTTGTTAAAAGGCATTGGCAGCGGAAGAGGTGAGGGCATGTCTGTACCTGATGCTTCCAAAGGAGCCCCCAGCCCCATGGATAAATCCCACTGGTGAAGAAAGCAGAGACCGTGCCAGTCCTGAATGCAAAGCCCCTTGCCTGCTATGAGCACCTGTAGCTGCTGCAGCCTCCTGTGGAGCTAGAGGGGTTGATTTCACTCCATCCAAATCCAGCTGTCTGCACCAACCCAGATCATGCAGGCTCTATGTACTGAGGTGGGGTTTTTACCTCAGAAACAAACATTTGAACACTAACTTGTGTGCTAGCCTCCTCGTTTCCTCCCTCTTTGTTTTCTAGATGGCAAACAGTAAGGGTGTCTGTGGTCACTCTGCTCTAACCCCTCAGCATTTCGAGTTTGGAAAGGCTCAGTTCAGTATTTGAGGGGAAAAGAATACATTCAATTACAAAATCCAGGTGGTATCTTCTGGCACATGGGCAGCATCAGCTGAATAATAAGCTGGTTTCAGTGGGTGTTTGTTTTTAGGGTAAGGAGCTCTTATTTATTTTTTGTTTGTTTTATTTACCATGGAAGGTAATTTGAGCTCTGGTATCAAAACACGTCATGTTCTGCCAAGAGGGGATTAAAGAGGAGAATGCTATGGAAAGAAACTGGGTTTGTCAGTGAAGAACTAAGAGAGATTTTATTTACCAGAGTTTTGCAATCAGGGCTTTTAATCTTCCTCACAACTGGCCCATTCAAAGGCCAAGAATATGCTTCAAGGGCCAGTGAGGAATAACCCAAAAACCAAGGAGCAGCTGCCTCAAATGCTGAAATGCTATCACACACATGGCCACTTGTTGCCATCCAAAGTTCAGGATGGTGGGAGCACCTGCCTCTGGGGCAGGCGGGGATATTTGCTTTAGACATCTCCAGCACACCGATGCCATAGGTGAGATTTAGTGTCGGGCAAGAGAAGCGGTGAGCCAGAATAAGGTGTTGCCATGGAAAAGTAGGAAAGCCCACTGACCCAGCTAATCTCAACAGCAGATAGAAATGTCCCCTAAGGTACAGGGCATTAAAGTTGCCATCCTGAAAGATGCTGAGCCTTCTCAGTTGCCCCAAAAACGGGGAGGAGAGAAGAGCAGGCAGAGGCTCCACCTCGGAGGGGTGACTCCAGCACTGCTTTACCAGGAGAGAGCTAAAAGAGCAAGAAGCGAGCCTGAGTAATTCACTCTTTTTCTCTGGCGATCACAGCAACCGCTGAGAGCACTAACCCTAGGCTGGTAGCATCAGTGCAAGCACAAGATTCCTGCGTTGGGTCAGAGAATGGCTCCACTTTTGCAATGACATAACAGAGAAGGGACTTTGGCATGCTGAGTCGAAGATGACAAAACAAAACAAACCAGAGAGGATAGCTCTGCAAGTTAAAAACCGAACCAGGGATACTTGTCCCTACCTGCAAGCTCCGTTTCTCTTAGCAGTCCATCAGCTCGACGTTGTTCTCATGTGGTAAAAGACATGGACTGATGAATGAAAAATAAAACTGTGTCTGGGCACAAGCTGCCAAATTTTATAGGTGCCTAAAGATTCAGCTAGACAGCTAGAGAGATTTCCAAAGGCATCTCCATAGCTGTCACTGATCTCTCTGGGGCTTAGGTGCTTGGGCACTATCAAAAATCTTGCTAAGGTACCTTTCTGGTGTGCTAAGTTTTCCTAAATACTTTTTATAAAATCAAGCTCTAAATAGCTTGCCAGAAGATACGCAGAATGACTTTGACAAGCCTTAGAACAAAATACAGATCTCTAAACACCTTGATTTCTGCTTTAAAACCAAGATTTACTTTTATTTAGTTAAGGTCATCCTTTAGGATGCTCCATGCTGAGGACAAAAGGGAAAAAAAAACAGCCCAGAAGGAAAATTTGTGTAAGTGGAGATGTTGCTTGGGGACTGAGAACATATTTGTTGCCTTATCTACTGCTTTTTCAATCCCAGGAAGTGCCAGGCAATTGGAATATGAAGATTGGTATCTTTTAAATATATCGACACTTGGAAATCTTCTGGATTAAACACCATTACATAACTCTTTCCATTAGTGCCTTAAGTTGATGAAAAAGCTAAACAATTTCAAGCCCTTTTTTTTTCTAGAGCTGAATGTGAGGAGGCAGAGGAGGCTCTTGAGCAAGGCTTATGCCCTGGAGCTGGGCGTGCTGCCTGCAACGCAGGCAGGTGTTGAGGAACTGGCTCCCTCACCTCGCTCTGCCCCGAATGGGAGCAGTAGGAGAAGGCACAAATCTGTTGCTGAAGGGGATGAATCCTCGAGGTGCACGGAGGGGGTGGCAGGACGGACTCCTGCCACCCTCAAATGAGAAAAGCCTTCCCCTCAGCAGGCAAAGGGCAAGGTCTCCAGTGCCGGTGCTGGAGAGCTGGCTGAGCCTGCATCCCAGATGGGATTTGTTCAGAGAGATGATGAAGACCTGGTGGTTCAGGTGGGAGTAAGGAGTGCACTGGGAGTTAGCAGGCAAAGGTTTTGTCTTGTCACTGAGATCTGACAGAGCAACGAGTTGAGAAGATCCCTGAGCCTCCTTCTGTCTGTCCCGGAGAATGCAATGTCCCTTGTTTTGCCTTGGAGAAGCAACAGGTGAGGAGAATTACTTGAAGGGAAGAAAATACGGGCCTAGAGAGCATCTCTTGCGCCCTGCAGCCCAGCCACATCTTGTGTTCTGCGCTTATATAACATAGCAAGATCTTTCTTAAATTATGTCTTTGTGTCTCTAATAGCCCCTTGGAAGGCTGCCATGGCTGCTCTGATGCCTAGGAACCATCTTCTAATTTCCAGCCTAAATTCATTGATGGTCAGTTTACAGAATAACTGCTCGTTCTCGAGCCAACACTGTCCTTCAGTGCAAACGGTTCTCCTCCCTCCCCGATGTTGAACCCCTCTGCTGAGTTTATCGACTTTAATTATCTTCCCTCTTAGCCTCTGTTTTGGCACACTGAATAAACCCAGCTATGCTAATCTCTTCTTTAAAGTAAGGTCTTTATTCCTCTTGTCATACTAACAGCCCCTCTTTGCACCCGCTGCCATTTGAATTAATTTTCCTTGAACACTGGATAATCATTACTTCATCTGGACCTCAGAGGAGATTTTTCCAAAACTTTCTATACTGCTACTAATAGAGTATCCCACCCATGGTATCTCAAAATGGCAAAACTGGTCGCCTGCTCCTGGCAGGGAAGGAGGGAACAGAGGAGATTTCTAATGCTGGACGGAGGGAATTCCTCGGGGCTGCTCTCATTCCTGGGCTACTGCTGGGTATCACCACCCGCCTCGTGTGTCACAGCACAACCAGCCCTGCAGATAACCGAAATCTTGGCAGAGATAATGTGTCACAGTAACAAAATTTTATACCTGTCAAAATTAGCATTTGGAGAGGACCCAAATGGCATCACAAACCTTACAAACCAAATGGAAGCCATGCCTCTTGCTGTAAGAAGGCTGTTTCCACATGGGATGAAATGACTGAGTAAAAAACAATGCTGAAAGCTGGAGCCAAGAAAAAATGGACACTATGAAGCTGTGGGTTATTTAGCTATATTATGCACATCTTGTATTTATCTTTACCAGAGTGATATTTTCTGGTCTATACAATATATTCTGTACATGCTATAACCTCACAAACATTCTCCAAGATACAAATACGGAGGGTGTTAGTTTCACAGCAAAATGAGAAGTCTCACTTGGCCAGAAATGCTACACAACTTACTTTTGTGCTTCTGCAGATGTCAAGAGTCACATTTCTGCTGCTCCCTTTTAGTTTATGCTTTAGAGCAAACTTCCTAAGACATGCTCCAGTTTGGTCAATGCAAGTAGCTCTGGACAAAAGCAGGAGAACCTGTGCCTGCAGAGCTACAGGATGGATTCAGACACCCTTAAACAGAAGGTTTATATATATTTGTTAGTAGGGGGTGTGAAAAAGGAGGGTTTTTTTCCCCAGAGTGGACTTCTACTTGACTGAATGAAAGAAGAATTGTTTTGTGCACGCTCATCCAGTTCAAATGCTTGTGTGCTCATCCCTTTGAATGCAAGCTGGTTTATGACACAATAAATAGATAGCAGCGTGATTCTGCTGCTAATGACACTGTACCCCTTAAAAAGAAAAACTGCTGAGGTTAGTCATGGCATTATATAAAAGTATTACGTGCCGAGCAATAACTGCGAATGAAAGAAACATATTGTACTTTCAGTAAAAAGATATTTTGTCTCTATAGAATTTCTTTTTTGATAGAGCCAGTTGGAAACCTTCCAGCTAAACAGATTTGGTTTGCAAAATATTTTGGGAAAACATCACTATTTCAACAAACTTCCTGTGACCTCCCAGTAGCTGTGGCACTCAGGCTCTGGGTCCACACCATCAGGGCGGCTTCTCCTCCTGCCTCTTCACCATGCAGGAGCTATTAGGTGGCTACTGACATTGAAAGGAGGGGAAAGGAGAAAGAGCATCTCTCCCCCTTGCCTGAAGCAGGCTCCCAACACGTATTCACCATGTTGGTATCCTGCCCCAGGAGACGGGCAATGGAGGGGAGCTCCATCAAAGGGGATCTCCCCTGGCTGCTAGCAAAACGTTCACGACCTGGCTCGTGGTGGGGAATGTGTACTCTGGGGCTGGGGAGGAGGCCTCCTGCACATCCAGGAGAAGCGCCGGAGCCGGGGAGGTTGGCAGTTCTGGCTGCACTGATTGGAAATGACGCACCGCTGCCAGCTCCTGTGCTGCCCGTGCTGCCCACCACAGCGACTCGCCCCCCGCTACTCCACTGGCCGGGGGGAGGCAGATGGAACGGTGCCAAGCTCAGGCGGCACTCGCTCGACATGCTGGGGACTGTATTTTGGGATGGAGAGGTCAGGTGGTTAATCAAGTGGAAATGGGATGATAAGCTGTTAAAGCACGCCGGGTTAAGGAAAGACAGGGAGACGCAGACATGTCCAAAGAGAACATAAAAATATCAGCATTTAGCGTGTTGCACAACAGAAAGAGTTGGCGAGCTCCTAATCTTGACAGCCTGTTTATCTGTTTTGGCAGGGAGCTATGAGCACGTCAGTCTGGATTCTCAAAAGCGCCTGAGATTCTCAAAACTGTGCTCTGCAGCAGCATAACGCAGAGGCAGAATGACAGCCCCACCGAAGCCCGCCCTGCAGTGCTGCCCTGTGAACACTTCTAACTCTATTGACCTACAGCCTATGAAGCTGATTTAAAAGTAGAAATATTAAAAATCAAGGCAGGATACAGCCATAGTAGGAACAAAGCCATTTTAATTCCCCGGGCTTAAACGCTGCCCTTGACTCCACTCCTGTGTTTTACCGGTTCATGGGAACCCTGATAAACTTGGGCTGTTTTTGGTGGAACAAGATTACGATAGCAAGGACCTTGAAATGTCTCTTAAACAAAGCGTATTGCACCTGGAGGAAGACAAAAGGCTGGGTTGTAACAAAATAATCTCTCAGTCATTATGTTTCTTGCTAATTCAAAGAGCTGATCTTTAAATGATCTCTCTTGCTTTGCTATCGGTGCTAATTCTGCTGCTTCGCTTAAAGATCTGTCAGCAATTTTATTACAGCCTCTTGTTTCCAGGGATTTTAGACTTGGTCATAAAAGCGTGGTCCCAGCTGAAACTTAACATATAAGGTTACAAAATTTAAAAAAAAAGAAAAAAAAAAGCGAGTGAGGAAACTCAGATATTTTTAAGGCTATAAAAGTGTGAAAAGAACCAGAAGCCTGTAGCTTAGAGTGATTACAATGATTATTTGTTTTCCTTATACAGGAGAAACAGCTTTATTTTATTTATTTTTTTAACCCATGGGTAATTAATAAATCATCAGTAGGAAACATTGTTTGGGCTAATTTGAAAAAAGAAATTAAGTTACTTAATAGCACATGGTTTTGGATGATATTCCTAACCCCAGTAGTTAGAAATTTATTTATGCAATTTATTAATTCAACATTAATGCCTCCAAAAGAATACCTTCTTGGCCTGATGACTTACACATTAAAATATTTCCATTGGCCCTGAAAAAATTGATATTGTAAAGAAACTATATAAATTTGTATTTATGTAAAACTCTTGAATTACAGATCTACCTACTCTGGTTAACATTAACCACTGTAAGATCAGTAATTATGTATTTATTATCTGGTTCAGGCTGGTGTTAGAAGAAACTCAGTCATATCACATAGATAGATATATTTATAGTTATTATATATGTAAACTTAAATGCTCATCAAGGGTCTTAGCTAAACTTTCCTAAGGAACAACACAGCACAGCTCACATGGCTCTGTCTATTTTCTTTTCCCCTCCCTACAAAGGAAGGGGTGAGTTAAGGTTGAAGCGTTGGCTGGGTTTGGAGCTTTAACTTAATTTCTTTACCCTGTGCATGTAGGTCAAATCCTTTGACATTATATGCTTGGTACTGGCACAGAGTAATCTTTCAACTTAAACCACGTGTGATGTGGTGGAAGCTTTTTCTCCCCTTCTGTTCCCCTTTGGTCTGGGAATTGGTTATGGTTAGATCTTTTAAATGAACAGGTGCACTTTCTCCCTCCTTGTGATATGAAAGAAGCATAAAACTCGATTATAGCAATTTATGGTCTCTTAACTTGCTTGGACTTGTATCCATGACACAAGCAGTTTTATGCTCAAAATCAAGACTTGGTAAAATAGGAAGTTAAAATTAACCTCAATCCTTTTATAGATGAAAACCTCAACAAATAAACAGTGGTTTAGTGGCATGGCAACCTGCCCCTTTAAATCCAAGAACTAGTCCGAGATGTCTATTTTGAGTTAGTTTTGTTTTTTAAAAAAAGATAATTGGACTTGGATGAATAGAGGTGTAGTCTGTGATTCATACTGGTGTGAGTTAAAGCAAAGTTTAATGCTACTACTTGAAAGTTAGCAATGTATGGAGTTTTATGGTTTATTTTATGCCTATATAAAAAGCACTCTGTGCTCTCTTCAGTGAGAGAGTTTCAACAGAAGTATTTCAGGATGCAAAGATGTGCAGATAGGTATAACAATGCTATGGAGCAGGTCAGAAGTGTTCCCTTTTTGGGAGCCTGCGTTCTGAAATGCAGCGCTTTTTATTAAAAATAAAAAAATGAAAATATCCCTACTCCCTAGAGGTCACACAGGAGATCAGCCCAAAAACCAATCACCACCCTTTGAACACTGAGGAGAAAATGATGGTGCTGAAGCTCCTTCCCACCCTCACCCTTTTTCCCCTGTGGTGATTGATAGCGTGACCCTGAGAAGACGAGCCCTAGAAATTAAAAGGCGTCTGCAGCAGACAGTCCTAAACAAGCGATGCTTCAGTTTGGGGCTTATTTTACTGATAGTGACTGCAAGTCTCAACAAGTTGCTCAATGGATAACATGCACATTTCAGAGGCAGAGGAAAAGAGGAATTGGGAGAAAGCAGCCCGAGAGGTGAAGAGGAAGGTATCAACGAGGGAACGTTAGCAAGTTTGATGGCTCTCATTTTCTGAGCTACATCTGCAGGTGTAACACATTAAAACCTTGTTTGCAAAGAGCAAAGCAGAACAATGTACTAAAACTATTTCTGGAGAGAGCAACTGAATCCCCAGCTGAGCGTGAAAAGCCTATTCCTCTGAAGTCGTACAAGCGAGGGACTTTCACAGGGAACCAGGGAAGAGGGATACTTGACGTTAAACCTGATACTCTGCTAAGTATATAGTGTTCCCAAGAAGCTGAAGAATGCAAGTCTGCGACTGATACCTCCACCCACGTAGCTGCTGGCTGCTGAGTAGCCATAACAATATGTGCGTTTTCTTTTATAGGAATGGAGCCGTGCTAGGAGAAACCCAACATGGTTTGCTCTGCAAATCAGAAAACTAAGTGAGGGGACTGCCAGGGGCTGGGAGAGGTGCAGGATTGGATCCTTTGCCTGAGCTGACCCGGCAGGGCTCCAGGGAGGAAAAGAGCTGGATGGTCCTTCCAACTGTCTTTCTGCCCACCTCTTTCTACAGTACGGCACATGACGATGTGTTGATTTATTTCCCATGTTTCTCAATAATACCCGCTTCTGCTCACAGCAAAGTCAATGTCAGATTTGCAGTAGATTTCACTAAGATAAAGACTTTCCTAGTCCTAGGAAGAAAAGGATGTAACAAGCGTTTGCCTTAGGTAAGCAATAACCTTTTCTGTGTGCAACGAAGAGTACCCTGGTTTTAAAAACAAATGCCGAAAAAAAGCCCTTGTTCTGATTCGCGGTAACTATTTCTCCCCAAAACCCCAGCAGAAAAACCTCCATTAAGGCCATTTCATTCTGGCTGGAAGAATAGAGGAAAACTCCATTAGGAACGGCGCTCACTAAAACTAATACTGTCCCGCACCCTCCCTTTCGGTGCATCTCACCATGAATCTGCATTTTGTTATGTGCTTTGCAAAACCACGTGTCAGCTGACGGTTTAGCGACCTGATTCACTGCTCACCGAGTTCCAGCTGATCCAAGGGACAGAGCTGGTTTTAGCAGGGGCAGACTCAGCTCTAGCGGTGGCAGATAAGATTTCATGTTAGATGACTTGGTTTCACTGGCATCGTCCCAGCCTGAGCCTCAGAGGAAATCAGACTCCTGAGTCACTGTTTTGTGGGTTTTCATTCAAATAAAACCCACTGGATAACCACTGGCTACACAAATATGCTCAAACCAGCCTGCCCGTATTAATGTCTTAGCACTAAGAGGTTGTCTTCAGGGGACAAAGCACTTTGCAAAGCTTTCTTTGCTACTGCCTTCCTGGGAAAGGTCAAAGCAAGGCATTGACAGTATATCTCTCCCATTCCAGCACACAATGTAATTGATAAATATCCATTGGGAAATACACCTACTCATAGGAAAAGGTCTGGCATAATGCATCTTTGCAAGAAAACAACTTCCAAGACGTTACGGTTCTAACATAGCTGAGGTTAACACCATGGGCTGTACTGACACCAGGAAGACGAGACAGTACGGACCCCTTAAAAGCTGTCAGGTCTTTAGAAATACAGCCATATGTTAGGAAGCCCCTCCTTTCACTCCTTAAAGGCTCTCACTCATTAAAGGCGGCCAAGGAGAGTCCAGAAGAGATGGAGGGACAGGGGGGCAATGCCTGCGAGCCCCCGCGCTCCACAGGCTGGTGGGGTGGAGGTGGGTGAGCGGGTGGAGGATTTCAGGTACTTACCCTGAATCTGACTCTGAGGCTGAGGGTTAAAAGCAGTGGTGTGGTTCAAGGAGGCTCGTGGGTTGGGTGTGGGGGCTGGGTGGTGTGGGCTGACCCTCATGGCCGTACGACGCAACTGCTCCAGTTCACTCAGGCGCTCTGAAAAGGACAAGCTCCCGGGCTTTGTCTGCTCATCTATTTTCTGACGATGTCCTATTGTGGGAGGGGGGGAAAAAGATCAGAAAATCTCACTGACACATGAGGTCTGTTGACTTTTTTCTTTTAAAAAAAAATTTGTTTTTTTAACCCCTCATCCACTGGCAAAATACCTAACCAGCTAGCGGCCATCTGAAATTAAACTGAAACCACCTCTCTGCAAGCACAGGCGACACAAACCAGTCATGCATTGTAACCATATCGTGGGGTAGCCTGAGATATGGCCTACTCTGAAGAACCAGATCCACTGAAAATTGCAGTGCCTTCTTACACCTCTTGCTGAGAGAGGAGGCGTTTCTAAAAGAAGGACTGTCTGCAGGGATGCATAAAAGGAGGAAACATGGAGTGGCCCCTGTGCTAAACATGCACTGGAATAACTCCTCAAAAATTCAATTCCAGATTGTCATAAGGTATCGTAACTAGACAAGTACTATGAGGCTATAAAATAACAAACCCAAACAAATCCAATTTTTGGATCCTTTAGCAATGGATTTACAGACAGAAACAGGAAAGAAACACCAGAAGCTGGCAGAATTGAAACTGTGGGGTAATGAAGTCTCTTAGCGGCATTGGGAGCTTCCAAAACATGAGGTCCCACCACACATCCAACCATGACATTACAGCATTGGCCAGTGCACAGCAGACTTGGCCATGGCCACGTGGGAGTTTGGGGGTCCAGCACTCCCCAGGGCAGCCCTTGGAGCATAATACCCATGAAGCTCTGGTGCTGCGGCCCTTAGAGGCTTGGAGGGGACGGGGAAGATGCTGGAAAGGCCCAGCTCCAGTGCAGCATTGGGGCACATCCAGATTCATCTGGAAGGGCAGCAACATCTCATCACGGCAGGACTGGTTTCAAGATAAGCTTTAGCTAGCAGCAGTGAGCGGTATGCAAGGAACAAGGTAATGCATTTCTAACTGTTCCCTGTGGCTGCTCTCTGCTCTGGGATCCTTTGTGTGTCAACCTGTAACCACAAAGGCTGCACACAGAGCATACAAGAGGGACATCTCATCTGCTGGAGCACTTGCTTTCTGGTAGGCATGACGAAAGCACAGATTTTAAATGCTTTTTTCCATCCTCTTTAAGAGCTAACCTACTGTCACAGCTTTGCAAACCACTTTTGTGTCCATTGGTTTCCAGTCTTATGACATACCCTTCAAAAGTGAGGTATCTTATCCTGGAAGGATGCTGACGCTACGCTTTGGGGCTGAAATGGAAAACTCCCTAGCAGACTTGTGTTTGGTGAAATGTCTGAAATGGGATGGTTCAGCCATATTCCCAACCAGGTAGAATCAAAACTTTCCTTTGTAATTTTCCCCCATCCCCCAATAGGGCTTTTTGTTCTTAAAGACCACAGAAAACAGCCCTTCAGCAGAAAGCCCAAAAGCAGACTCTCTGGCACACAAGTTGTCCTTTCAAAGACGCTCTCTCCAAATGGAGGGCAAGATACTGACTGCAATGAGTCTATGAGAACATTCCCTGACCCCACCTGTATTTAGTCAATGGAGTAGGATCCCCAGCTCCAAAAATACAATTTTCATACCTTCTGCTTGGGGACCTTCTTGTGGAGCAGTGGATGTCATCGTCCCTCCTTTTCCCCTCAAACCCAATCCCATTTCTGCACATTGCATTTGTCTCAGGAAATCAGCTGCCTCCTGAATCTTTGTGGCTTATCCACTCCCCTTCTTCCCCTAGGACACTGTTACCCTGATGGGAATGCATGTCAAATCTCTAGCTCAGAGGTCAAACATCTTTTTTAATACTTGTTCCCTTGAAGAACGTGACATTATCCTTGGTTTCTGCTGAACACCATAGTTTGTTGTCTATCTGCTCCCAGATTTCATTTTCTTGTCATGAAGAGTTGCCTTCTGCAGCTTTCTTTGCGTCACCATCATCCCTGCAAGGAGGTGGCCAGTGCTGTTCCTATGGTGAGTCCTCGCTCAACTCACAGCTACGGTAGTGAAACAGACTGGCACAAAACTCCTGAAAATAATCCACTGGCACAAAACTCCTGAAAATAATCCGCCGTGCTCTATTCCACACATCCCTGTAGTATTTAATGCATAAACATTCATAACCATCCAGCTTCCAATTTTTAGTATTAGTGAATAAGCAGCAAAAGATCTCTGAAGAGTTTTGTATACCCCTTACTGTACAGAGCACTCTTTCAAGTCACCCTAACAGCTCAATCAAGACACAGGACCATTTCATGCACTAAAAGCAAAATGTGCATTTAAAAGCAGTTCCCAGTAGCTGCATTTCTAAAATTAAATTTTATAACTTGTATTACGGTTCCAAATCGCAGTGGCTCGGCGTTTCTTCCTGTTGCCAGGCCCCTTGGCACAGCTTGAACTGTCTCAGATTCCACACTGTGCTGTAAATTATACCAAGGGCGGGGGGGAAATTAAAATGTAAAAAGACATATTATATAGTAGCGGTTTCATCACTAAAGAGACCCATTAGGACTTCCAAAAAAAAAAAAAAAGGAAGGGAGAAACGAAGAAAGATGAAAAAGACTTTTATCTGACATTCTGGTTGGTCAAGAGGAAATGCTTCATTTGTCAGCAGTGCAAAGCTGGATGCTGCCTCAAGCCTTGGGCTCCTGACCCTGAACTTGAACGCAAACACGCGGAGTCATACAAGATGTGTAAAATACCTCATATATTTGGATTATTTTAAGCTTCAGCAGGCTGAACCCAGGGCTTGCAGAGCCAAGAGCCAGGTCATTCCAAATACACCCCCTCCGATGTAATTTATTCCTAATTTCAAATTCTGCTCAGACACCTTCTTGTTTTAAGTGAGTGTACCAACTCCAAGCTTGACCCCCCACTACCCTGCCTTCTCCTCCCACCTCCCTGGTGCTGCCCTCCCAGTATATGGTATTTTGCCTGCCTGGCACAAAACCAGGTGTCCCGGCAACGTGGGCTGCTGTGCTAGCAGCCTCACACGGAGGTGAGCGAGCGGTTTCTCTGAAGCCAGCAGGACAAGGGCTGCATTAAGGCCGTTGAGGCAGGAATTAACTTTCCTGCTTTGAACCTAGCTCAGGTGCTAAATTTGCGTCGAGCTGGCACACGACGCCAGATAGGGCAGACAAACCCGAGCTTGCTCAGAACAAACCAGTGAGCAGGGCAAATTAACCCAGGCTCAGCATCTTCCCAAGGTCACCACAGGGCACCCTGTTCCCAGGCCAGCTCCCTCCAAGCTGATGGGAGTATCTCTGCCTGTCTCTGCACCGCGCATCCACCAAGTGAAACTCCTGGACCCCTCCACCCAGCCCTGCTCTGCCCCAGATCATCCTGTTGAAGTTTGGGCACTGAAGAGGGGTGTCTCAGCTAGCAGCCTCCTGCACGGCGCCTCCTCTGTAGCCTGGGGGTACTAGTGGGGCATCAGCACACCCGAGATCTGCCTCATCCCTTGGGCTTGTTAGGAAATCCCACTCGTGTCAATGCATTCAGGGAGGAAAGGCGAGCGCCATCAGGTTCCTCCTCAGGGGAACTCTGCTGTTGTTTTTGTCCATACATTGTAATTTTTCACAGAATCACAGAATCGTTTTGGTTGGAAAGGACCTTTAAGATCACCGAGTCCAACCATTAACCTAACACTACCAAGTCAACCACTAAACCATGTCCCTAAGCATGACATCTACTCATCTTCTAAATACCTCCAGGGATGGTGACTCCACCACTTCCTTGGACAGCCTGTTCCAATGCTTCATAACCCTTCAGGTGAAGAAATTTTTCCTGATATCCAATCTAAACCTCCCCTGGTGCAACTTGAGGCCATTTCCTCTCATCCTATCACTTGTTACCTGGGAGGAGAGACTAGCACCCTCCTCGCTACAACCTCCTTTCAGGTACTTGTAGACAGCAATAGGTCTCCCCTGAGCCTCTTTTTCTCTAGACTAAACAACGCCAGTTCCCTCAGCTGCTCCTCATAAGACTTGTTCTCCAGACCCTTCACCAGCTTCATTGCCCTTCTTTGGACACTCTCCAGCACATTGATGTTTTGATAGGAACTACCTAGAATCAATGCCAGGCAATTGTCACCTCAAGATGTAGCTCCAAAAGTGTCTCTTTCCCTTCCCCCCCCAATGAGAAGAGCTATTTAACCTTTTCTCTCTTGCTGACTGCTGCAGGTAGCAGCACAGAACCTGTTTTGCTTGAAGGTCTGCAGCAGGAAAAGTACAGAACTGTGTCAGAAAAATGTAACAAATATATATGGTTTTCCCAAGCCACTCTAAATGCACAGGCAGAGCTTTGCTAGGATGACCTGTATTGTCGTGTTTATTAGCTTTACTTTGAAGTTACCCTCTAAACACCTTGCTTAAAGAGCTGGCAAGTTATCCTCAGTTCACCCCTGTAAAGCCCAGGACTATTATTATCCCCGTTGTATAGGTGGAAAACTGAATGACAGAGAAATGAGGTGACTTGCCCGTGGCCAGGCAGTGACCCTATGGCAGACGCTCACCTCCCAGCTCAGCGTGGTGACCACAAGCCCAGGCTTCCCCTTCACAGGAAAGCAGCATGATGCAGGATGAAAAAGAGCAGCACGAAGGCACTTGGAAACTGGTGCAGCTCTGCTGAGCTGGCAGTTCGGCCATGAGGATCTGCCACTTTTACAAATCAGGTGGGACTTTATGGAAGTCAGTCAAACATCCAGCTGTTGAATGAAGAAGACCTTGGCCCAGAGCTTGCAGAGAGAGCCAGCTTGCCACGAGACAGCACTGCTATCCTCTTTCCCTCCCCACTTCCCCATACGTTTTGTCAAGCATCAATCTGCAGGTACTAGCAGAGGAAAGAAAAGGGCAGCATTTTTATTTTTTTGCCTTGGGTTGCAGGGTCAGTGTTTGAGACGTTGAAATAAATAGGCCATCCAGCCTGCTTAGATAAATCACAGGGTTTGGGGGGCTTTGGACACTTTTTTTTCCCTATCCCTTTCAAATACTGTCTCAGTGAGGTCAGGTGGACTTTTTTTACGTAGAATATTAAACAAGGAGGGCAGAGAAAACATTAGCTTTTCCGATACTTTTACAGCACTGCAACATGAAAGTGCTTTCCCTCTTAATGGGAGGGAAACGCAGTTTTATAGACTTTAAGAGACCGTGGAGCACTCAGCTTGGCCCGCGGCCATCTGGTTGGGCCTCTGCATGTGGAAATGACAAGAACAAAGTGCCTTGGCAGCCCCTGTTTTTGTGCACATCGGGCACTCATTGGGAATGGTTGCTTGGTCTGGGTTTCACACTGTGGCTGGCCCTGTGGAGACTCCAGGCTGCCTCTAGATGCAGCAAAAGAAACAGGTCTCCCATTACCTTCCTTTTAGCCTGCTTTTTAAAAGTGTCAGTAGATGTCTTTCAGGCTTAGAGGGGGAGACGCAGGTAAAACAGAGGCTAAGGAAAGGCATCGCTACTCTCATTCTGCCAGCTGAAGCTACTGAAATTCCTCTGGGTACCCAGGACCATTTTACAAGTAAACACTGATGGAATGGATTAACGGACATTTTTTTTCTCTTTTAATCAAGTCACAGGACGAGTACACTCTTCTGTTGCTTGCTCTCATTCACTCACAAAACTGACTATTTGGAGCTGATGTATCGGGAAGTACTAACGCCCGCAAAAGGTTTGGGCTTGGGGAACCAGGAGAATCACTGGCTCATGGCTGCTGAGCATCCTGGCCAGAGGCAGACCCAGCTAGAAATGCTACAAGTTTTCATGTGTATTATCCACAGGTTGTCTGCCTACAATCAGCAGGTTATACTTGCATGGGATAGTATAAGGGGAGTTGAATTAAGTGGAGCCCTTTCTCCCTGAGGGGAGCAGAATGCCTCCTCTTCTCTCCTATGCCCTCTTTTCCCCAGGTGGAAATGGAGACTTTTCACACCCAAAAAGTGGGTTATACAGAGGAAAATACAGCATCTGGCCAGACTTCGCCAAAGTAGGGAGTGACCGATGAGACCCGATGCTTTGCTTTAAGGAAAGCTGGCTACTTCGCCACCGCGCTGGACCTCGGCCCCAGCATCTCCTCTTTTCAGGGCTGTGTTTGGGGCTTTATTTTGGCTTCAGCTCTAGTGGGGCAGAAAATAAGCCACGTTTCATTGTGTCTGGTTAATAAAGTGGTAAACATTGTTTTGTGCCATGGAGCTAAAACAAATCCAACAATTTTGTACATAGTGGAGGATGAGAAGAAAATATACTCTTTCACATTATTCTAGGAAGTGAGCACACTATCTTTAGTGCAAAAAATTATATATTCTTGTAAACAAAAGTGGTTAAAATACAGTGGTTCTATATTAGTACCAAGCTGGGAAATGCAAATGCTTGAAAATTGGCTATCCTGCCTGAAAAAAACCCAATTTTTTTGCTAACAATGGAAATAGTGCCATAAGTGCATAAACCAGTAATACTTTTCTATGTACCAAATATACCAGATGTAATCTATCTTGCATGCTGTTTTTCCCCCATTTCCTATCTGCACAGAATCAGCAATTAGTATGAATTTTCTACAACACCATTTGCTGTGTTTTCAAACAGACCTGACCTGATCTTGCAGAGGTATATGCACATGCTTAGCATAAGGCACTAAGCGTTGTTATATGGCAGCCCACGGGGTTCTAGGAAATCATGCTTCAAAATAAAACCGATCTGAAGCGTGGTTTCCTCTCTAGCCTCCATCACTTGGAAAAGACTTACACTGCACTCAGGCATTAGAAGGATCAGTACAGGACAGCATCAGAGCTCACCAACCTCTTGTACAGTGTTAAAAATATAACATAAAAAGTTCCTAAAAAAGGAACTAGACACATCATATAATATTTTCTTTTTCCTCAGTTAAAAATATTGCTGCAGTGAGGAAAAATAAAGGTGATGGTAGTCAGAGCTTCGAGTAGACTCATCAGCAATTATCCTTTTCTTGCTGCTTTTCTGAAGCACTGTACAACGCAAGCCTTCTTTCCAGACAGAAGGAACATCGTGGTAGACAGGATATTATGCTAAAAGCTTTTGTGACGTGTCTGTAATTATCAGCAGAATCAGTGTTGGTCATCAGACCTGACCTGACCGTAGGCACGAGGTGCTGGGAAACATGTGAATGAGGCTGGATATTACGTGACTCGATGACCAGGCTGACATCCAGCCACGCTTCAGAAGCAGAATGCTGAGCAACGCGAAGTACAGACAGACTGACACTGGGAAGCCCTTCCAGATGCACTTCTCCTATCAGCTCCCTGGCAAACCTCACCCTTTCTGTGTCTCTGTGGAAAAATCTGCTTCTTACTCCGAGTAACTGCAGACAGACTAGACGTTTCAGGAACGATCCTTCGCTGAGCATTTAATTTTTCCACCAGGTGATCCAATTGGGCTGTGTGTTGAACAAGTGTCCAGTGATACCAACAAGGTGAAGAAAAATTTACACAGCAGGTTCCCTGCTCTCCAATAACTCCCCACTTTGTCTGGGGAAAAACCCAGGTAGCTTCTCCCACCTCTGCTGGGGGGGTTAGTCACCCT
Source organism: Nyctibius grandis (assembly GCF_013368605.1). Lineage (NCBI taxonomy): Eukaryota > Metazoa > Chordata > Aves > Nyctibiiformes > Nyctibiidae > Nyctibius > Nyctibius grandis. The sequence goes on from NC_090659.1 coordinate 20,790,709, forward strand.
ACTGTAAGAACACGCACCCCGAGCAGCTGGTGCATTTTTTTCCTATGTTGTTTGAACAGTAGTTAAACAGTATTTTGGCAATATTTTTTTTCTTACCTCTTCTTTTTTAAATCAGTGCTTTTTAAAAAATTCACACAAATAGACACTATAGGTAGAGCAAAATTTGCAATGGGAGGGAGTCCTGCCCCTCTTGTCTGGTCTATACTAGAAAACAAACTTTGGTTTCCTATTTTCCAGGTGAGTGCTCTAATTGCAGGCTGAGAGCCCTTTTCATCACTGATTCACTATCCAGCTGCATCGAGAGAGCTCCAGTAGGGAATGTCCCCAGCAAAAGGGACAAGCAGAGGCTGCCGGTATCCCTTGCTCCAGCTGGCACACTGAGTGCGAGACTATGGGCTCCTCCAGGCTGGGTCCCTCCAGCTCTCTCCCTGCTTCCTGATGAATATATAAAAAGCCTCACGTCTACCCTGAGGTACCACAGCCAGAAAAAGCAATCTTCACAATTTTTGCAAGGCAGGAAATATGCTTCCTCTCCCCCTCGCTCTTCTGGTGAGGCCTGTGCTGTACTAACAAATAGCGATGCAGAAACATATTTCCACTTAAAACAATTATTTTGCTTGCCATGGATCCACCAAAACTTCTGATGAATCTGACCTATGCATGTCCTCTCTTTCTGTCGTGGAAGTGCAATTATTCTGTGGGTTCACCACAGGAATTAGGTCATCGCAGCGAAGTAAAAGTAAGGGTACCGAGTGTTAGGAGTTTGGAGGGAAGAAGTTGTTCATGAAAGTTAAATTAGTCTGCAAAATTATACCCTTCGCTTTCTTTTCCCTTTCCCCCATGTCAATGTATATACGTTAAAAATCCTGACTCCTTGACAAAGTTTGAATGACTCCCAACTTAAGCAACGCATTGCCAAAAGTCTCTTTTGTTTCTTTATAGTTTACATCTTCCCACACGTACAAACTGCCATAAGAATACCCTCCAGCCATGGGCTGAGACATCATAGTTGAAGATATGTATGAAAGAGTATGTGCAGAATGAGACACAACCAGCCAACCAGCAGCTCAGCAAGCAACCAAGAAAAATACAGGCACAAAAAGATGCCTCTGTCCAAAGAAAAGCCACAGAAACACAAGGCTCAGGCAGCAAGGACTGCGCCACCATTTGAGCAGCCCCTGGGAGAAGGTTATCCCTCTGCTGAATATGGGGGAACAGGCTCCTAACTCAGGCACCTCAATCAAATGTGTAAGCTTAGGTGGGATGAATCTGGACCCCCTCCCTCATCCTGAGTAGGAAAAGCGAATAATGATAGCATTTGCCACCTTTGCAGTTCCCGTGAGAGGACAAACAAATGGGAAAGTGAGTTGCACAAACATCATGGTATTGGAGATCAGAGAAAAGGCTTAGACAGAAACCCATTTCATCACTCCACAGAAATATCTCTAGACAGTAAAAGGTCTCTGTCATTCAGCCTCAGATAGAGTTGAACAAGGGACTTGCAACTTAAAGGTCAAGTCCTGTGGCTCACTGTTTGTGTAAACCAGGGGAATTTGGCAACACAAAAGTAAATTTACTGCCCATGGATACTGACCATTCAGATTTTGACGACATGTAAAAAACTTCACTCCTCTCAAAAAAAAGTATATAGTTGGGCTACGCACTTCTCTTGAACTAAAGACCTTTGCTTTTACCAAGTCTGGTGACTGGTGTTTCCACACAATAGTTGAAAATACCTGTTTTTCCAATGAAATGAGTTTGGATATTTTAATCTGTAAGTTACTAAGCAGTCCCTCCTCTGCACTAATGCTCCATTGTGCCTACACAGGACTGCAGTTCACTGAAAGCTCATAAATTTCATGTGGTTCTGCCTAGTCTTTATTTTAGGTTCTTGAACCATTTTTTGCTTTCCTCATTTTCTTTGCAGCTGCGGAGAGATATAGTAAGCTACTGTATAGCATTTTGAAAGCAGGGCCTCTGAGAAGTTTCCAAACTGCACACAAGCAGGTTATTCTTTGGCTTGTTTTCTTTGGCTTGGTGTTAGTAGTACAGAATGAGTCAAACAGTATTAACTTTCAAGAGGGAAGTGGTGTGGTCAACCAAAACTGTTTGCGGCTAGATTGCGAAGATAGGTAGAGCAGGTAATGAAGAACAGCCCATAACGCAGGGTGTAAGTAGGAGAGGCAGACAGACTCAGACAAACAGAATCTTTAATAATTAAATCAACACTGTCGTCTAAATTGTTCTGCAGCTTTATGTGCTAAGGTTATGACACAGCCTGGCTTTTCAGGACTGGTCAGCCTTGAGAAGATGGCCTGGTGCATAGCGTGCTTAATGGACTCAAACTACAACACTCTGCAAAGGAAGAATAAAGGTCAGGCGCTATTAAAAAAAAAAAAAAAGTCAACTTTTCGTTTGTGGCTGGTTAAATTCTTTCTTGTGCCTCCTCCCATTTTTACAGGCTGTTTCTTATCTGTTCCATGATTAAAGAAGGCAAGGGAGATGTTTCCATCCTTCCCTCTCTTTAGGATGTGTTTCAGTTACTAACAAGCACATCGTGCCCTCACACAACAGACAACTCCTTCTCTTATTCAGAAGCAGAATCAAGATGGCCTCTCCCAAGCATTGCTCTCCCTCGCGCTTTGCACAGACCTGTGCAGCACTGACACAGGAACAATCTGACCAAGATTTATCATTAACACTAACAGAAAATGCATTTACTCATTACAATTTCCAATGCAGCGGATGAGCAAAGAGCAAGGGCACAAATGGAGATGCAGAGCAAAAGTCCTTTCTGCATTCTTCACAACGGGTGACAGAGGATGAAGCAAAAGCCTGCAGTGTTTTCATATGGGCCTGCGAGGAGGAAACTGCTGCACCTTCTGATAATCCAGGGTAGGCAAAGCTGGGAGGGACTGCAGTGCAGATGGATTTCCACCCCTTCCAGTTATATTCCAAGAAGAAAATATGTCTGTTCACTGAAAGTGCTGCACAGCCTCATCCAGCCTTTCTCTTAGACGTGTGCTGTTTTGGTAAACCCATAAGTAAGGCAACTCCTCGAAAACAGAGGCTTCAGAAAAGGTCCTGTGCTGCCAAAAGTGTGTTTGGTGAACGGGAGGGAGCATCTGACCACTCCAGACAGGGTGAAAGTTTCCCTCCCCCTTCTCCCAGCTCCCGTAGGAGCCTGAGGAAGAGAAGGCCCTCTCTCCCATCTCCTGTGGAGAGCAGGCTGAAGGAAGCAGGTTGCAGAGGTTGTGTGCAATCAGCTGCCCTCCAGCCCATCCCTGCAGGGAACTTTCTCATCTGCCAGTACTCAGTAGGCATTCAGTGGTGAACCCTGAAGGGGACAGCGGGATTGCTGACCGATGCTCCAACAGCCCAGCTTTGCTAGCTAACCTCCTTCTAGGAAGGGTAGGGGCTATATGACACCCTTAAAACCACAGTAGGCAGGTGCAACATGGTGTTTGAACTACAAGTCCATCCTTCCCCAGCTCATGCAAAGCCCCAGCAGCTGCTTCAAACCTTTCATTCACTCACATTTAATGACTGCCATTCAAAAGTCCATCTTTGCTGAAGAAACATGATGGATGAAGGACGAGATTCAGAAATCTTTGATTCAGAGCACCACCAACTAACTTCACTGGAAAGATACTTGGCACGTCAGTGAACTAGGGTCTTCAGTGGGGACCAGCATATAGTCATATCCCCTATGGCCAACCTACTTGCCAGGGTGCTGCACATTAATGCTTTTCTTTACATACACACACACAAAATACAAGTGGCATCTATGCAGTCTTTTTTTGTATTTCTCTGGAAAATGCTCCCCCCCAAAAGACTTGTTCACCGATCTTAACAGCTACAAATTCTTTGTCGGTAAGTGCCACTGACAGGAGAAAATCAGACCTACTGACTGCCTAGGAAGCATTTTCAGAAGTAGTATTCATTCACCTAATTTTGCTTTTGTCACAGCTACAGAGTACTTGCCCACTGATTTCAGCAGAGCTAGACCAAGGCTGTATATCCCTTGAAAATCCCACCATGCAAATACAGCTAAACACTTAAAAATATTCATCACAGTCTTTGTAGCCGTTCAACCACTAGGCAATAAAATAATGAATATTAAGTGCAAAAAAAAAAGGGTTGACAAAGACAAAAAAAGTGAAAGAAGTGAAAAATAACTACCTACCTGTTTTAAATTTAAAATCCCACTAATACAAGGCAGGGGGGAAAGTGCCATGTGGGATTAAGTGACGCAAAAAAGGAGCTGAAATAATTTCTATAGGACTGGGCCAGACTTACTACCATTCCCAGCCCACATCGCAGCAATTCTGGTTTCCTGTTTACCTGTTTTATGTGAGGAAGGAGCTTGTCCTGTCAACACTTCTGTGTATCTTTAAAAAAACAGCCAAATAACCAGGCAAGCAAACATATATGAGCTACTGCACTCCCAGAAAAGCAGTCTTGAGACAAGATTTCATATTGCACATATTTGACAATTTTATTGAACTAAAATGACAAATTCCCTGCCTCACATCACCCAACATCAACTCTCCTAACTGACTCAACAGTGAGACTGATAAATGACAGGGAAAATAATCCTGTTCCATCTTTTCCGTATGAAAAAGAAGCATTTGCACCATGAAACCTCAAGGGAGCTTGTATTAAAAACCTGTTGAGGTCCTACCTGTTGAGTAGGACAAAAAGGATCCCCCCTATCACTGTTACACCAGGGAGTGCTGAGTGTTCATATAAATTTCATAATCCTTTGCATGTCTGACAGAGAAAAATCAGCACTGTTTTTAGGAGCTGTGGGTAGCAGTAGTACTTAAAGTCCATATGAGGCAGGTCTTGCCTGGACCTTGCCTGCACTGAGGGATCTTTGCGCCGGGGTAGTGACAGCAGCTACATGTTGCTTTTACTGGCCTTTTCAACTCATGGGTAGCGTGCCTGCTGGTATGTCCATATGATTTCCAGTCTGAAACCAACTTCTTGAGAGCATGGGCTTTGCTTCAGGTTCCTGCTGCCAGTGAAAGCCCTCCGGGCGAGGGCACTCTGAGACCTCAGACAACAGGCTGGTGCTGTGCCAGCCCTGCCAGCTGCTGTGAGATGTCCAACCCCAGCATGGAGCTGCCCCAAGGGGGCTGCTCTACTATCCTCTCACAGAGGAGAGGGGGCTTGCCGAGCAGCTGGGATGTGGGGCATAGAGAGGTCTTTCTGGGACATGGAGGACCCGAGAGCTGCAGAGGTGCCCGCAGATGCTCTGCAGAGCTGACTGCACCCAGACGTGTGACCTCTGGTCTTGTTCTTCAGCCAAACTTTTAATATCCAGTGTCAGGTAGTCCTGCGCTATGTGATGCTCCTGTGCTGTACGGTCCGGTGCTATATGGTCCTGTGCTAAGCCAGAAGGCCCCATGCTATATCACTGGAGCAATTTAGGCTGGTGAAAGTGCGTGCATAATGGAAACAGGCCGATTTCCCCCTCACTCTTCACTTTTCTTCAGAAAACACAAGTCACAAAGGGATAAACTGCTCTCTGCTCTTTTGCTCTTTGTGTACTTTCATTATGAAAAATGGGCTGGTGGCATGCACAGCTTTCACAGCGGGGGGAGACGTGCCCAAACGCAGGATGTACGTTTTAGGCAGTTGTTCCCTTGCTGCTCTGAGGGACCGCGGAGCTGGTCTGGCTGCTGGGGGGCTGCTAGGACTGTCCTACCTGTTCAGAAACAGCTCCTTCGGTCTGCAAGCATGCCCTTGCAATAATATACCACTTTATTTTATTTAAACGGATTCAACTGCTCTTCTTCTGTCCATCCTTCGATGAGACACACACAGAAAGGAAACCAACAGTGATCCCCTACCTACCCCTACCCATTTAGAGACAGCAACACATCGAGTCACATTGTGTGAATTTGAGCTAGCGATGTCCTGTAACTTCCCCCAGCCGCCGCACGCTTGCACATAACCATTGCACAAGCCGGCTACAAATGTCCCCGGAGTGCACCCATCATTTAAGCACTAGTCTGCCCACGTCGGTGTCACCCAGACAATAGGATGCAGGGGCACAAACACATAGGCACAGACCTGGCAGTGCTCAACCGTTGGCTTCTCTTGCAGCCCATCCCTTTCTTTTGTCCGTACACGGTCTATTTAGATTGGAAGCTCTCAGGGGCAAGTACCTTAGCCAAGATTTTTTAAAAAGTGATTAGCAAAGCTGGGTTGTGATACTGAGAGGGTGGTGTGCTGTGGAGCACGCAGCTAGTGCTAGCAAAGGAAGAAAGAGTCCCCGTTGCGTTTCTGCTATATAGACAATCAACTTGCAAACATCACCTTTTCCTCTACGTGTTTTCTGCTAAGTAATTTTTAGGTACTGTAAGTCTCCAGGTGCATGGAAGTATCTGAAAAGCCATCACTGAAATTTATATGGTGGGTCTATTCCAATGACATGACGATTCATTTTCTCATGGTTTCTAAACGGTTCGTCGGTACATATTAGTCTCAGTTTCCAACAGATGGAGGCACTTGCAGCAGAAAGCAAGCAAGAAATGAAGGCATTTAGTATTACTTCAGCTCACTGAGAAAAGGTTTTTTGGAGAACTGTGTGGCTTTTCCTTGCATGAAAGACTGAAGGTGAAAGTGATGTGAAACCCTCAGAGGAATCACTCCTCCCCAGCCTGACATGTGCAGAGTCTTCCTCACTTCTGCCACAGGATGGGGGATGCTGGCTCCTCATAGGCTCTGCCAACTCTTCTCCCAGAAGTTGCTCTGGGAGTCTAAGGTCTGTGGGCAAAGGTGGAATGGGGCAGGGGAAAGGATAAGTAGATCAGGTGCACCTAACACCACCAGCCCTTGGGGATTCCCTAAAAAAGACCTCAACCCCAGGCACCGGGGCGTTTGAAGATTTACTTCAAAACAGCTACAGGCCATGGGCTTTCCTTGAAACTTACAAGTGAGATGGGATCACTTCAGATCAAGGTGTGGGGGTGTCCTCAAGCATGGTCGACCAAAGGTGTACCTGACCCCCCTCTTCCCTGTCTAGTTTTGCCAGGGGGCAAAAGGAAATTTCTGTTCCTAAAAAGGCGCTTCTTGGGCCAGAAGCTTTTTAAGCTCCTTCTCAAATCCCGCTCAGCAATGTTATTCTCTCTCTCTCCACTCCTCAGCATCCTGCCCTTTGATATAAGAATGCCAAAAAAGTATTTGGGAAAACCACATACCCTATACGGGATAATCACATTTAATGCCCAGCTTAGCCTTGGACATCTCAGGCCCACTGGGGCTAAATCCATATAGCCTTTTCATTTTGAGCCATTTTCAGGCACCTGGTCCATTAGTGAATTTTTCAGAGCTATGTAGGTTAGAACAATTCAATGAGAAAACCAGTAAGAAGCAGTCAAAAGAAGAAAAACCTAATTTTTCAGCAGACGTACACAGTAGGTCAAATGGCCTAAGGGAAATATTTAATATAAGAGTCATACTATTTCTACCAAGTTTCCTAACCAGAAGTATTTTCATCAGGAGCACTACTCTTGATCTGGTTACTGCTAATGATTTTCCCCATGGACTTAGCTCATAAAAACATAAATTGCTTTATGAATCATAGAATCATAGAAGTTGGAGAAGAAAATGATGCGTTAGGTCATCTTGCGCTTCTGACAGTGCAGTTATTATTTCTTTTTATAAAAAATTTTGAAAATAAGCATTTATTCAGAGCTGGAGAATGAAAATGCTAAGTTCAAAAGAGATTTTTAAAATACATAATGAAAGCAGTGGAGGAAGAGCCAAATTCTTAAGTACCTTGGCTCTCTACAAGCCATGACAATTTGATGAGAAGTATCATCTGGATAGACACAGCCAGAAATTCAATGGCAAAAAAAGGACAATGGTGTAAGTCCTGCGCACAAGTAATTATCACAGTTGTAAATGCAAATCCGGTAGTCACAGAGGCAAATATGCTGCTAGGCAAAGAACCTAGCCATCACAATAACTGCGACCCAATGTACAATGGGACGTGCAAGAACCCAAAGTCTACAGGCCTTTGTGCAAAGTGAAGGAGGCACATGTGATGATACACATCGTGTATCTTCACATATCCCAGTCAGCCAAAAAGTCTGTGCTTTGCATATTTGCTTTTGGAGCCTTTGGTTTCAGTATTTTTCTATTTCCAAAAATGGCTTCACATCCTGCTTTGTATTACTTTTTTGAAGTTTTTTCCCCAAGCATGCCTAGTTGAAGAGGCTGTCCTTCTTTTGCATTAGAAAAAACACTTTGAGAACCTGTTTAATTCTGGCTCCGAAACTGCTCTTGATCTGACATTCTCTGAAGACAGAAGAAAATGTTTCTGTTATTTCTTAATTTAATCAATTTTAAAGTGGTTTTTTTTTAAAAAAAGGTATTTCTATGTCCTGTAAAGTTCACTAAAAGTTGTCCTGGTGTGAAGTTCTGACTTTTGTCTCAGATGAGCTCCACACTCAGAAATGCCCCCTTACCTTCCAGCATTTTTCACAGAGAATGCAGGCACTCACTAGAATTCAGATTGTCTGAGAACCGTTATAAGCATAAAGTAAATGAATCAAAAACCGTTGCTGGAGTTGGTTTTGGACTTCAGCATGTTTTTTCCAGATCTCTGTAAGACAGCAGTATCTAATTTTGTTCCCATTACTGTCTTCCACAGATTTCTTTTGAATCAGGACATCTTAGAAAATGCATCTCAGTATTTCTGTAATTCCTTTAGCTCAAGTGAGCAAGTGAGTCATGGATCTGTAAGCATGAACGTTCCCAAATATCAGTTTCTGAAACTAGAAACATTCTAATCTGGCAGTTTTGATTCTAGTCTCAATACAAGAAGGCAGATATAATTTTAAATCCCTTCAGTACACAGCATGCATGTTTTGATACGTGTAACCACAAATTTTGTATGTGACTTTGCGCAGGTAGCAGCCCTGTAATCTGTTTTTGTACAGGCTACACATGTAACTGATCTCATTGAACCAATGCAAAATAGATACACCTACCAAGTGAGAGCACAGAAAAATAAACGTATAGCCCAAACCCACCAGAACTGACTCAGAATGGAGAATGCACTGGGTACCACTTCTTTTTCCCTTCACAGCCCATGGTGTATCTCTTCAGGCCAATCTTTATCTTAGTCGAATGTATAAAGAGGAGAGGAGATACCAGACTGATCGCAACAGCTGCTGCGATTCAGAAACCCTTGGTGAGAAGTCAAACCGAAGGACTTTGCAGCCCACCGACAAATGAAAGGAGCATAATCCCTTCTACGCCGCATCACGAATGACAGCAATAAAAGGAGGCGTGCATTCCTACTGAGGGGAGTCTGATCTCTTCTCATGCTATGCATAAAACCTCCTCCACTGTGCAGCTCATTTGCCTATGACAAAGTGAAATTATTTACAAGGAAGCTTTTACATACATTTGAGTTGGGAAGATACATGTGTTGCTTCAGTATGTATTATATCTCTACTCCCTTTTTAAAATGTAGAATCCTATTAAATATTAACTATTATACCAACTGAAGAATTGATTTAAAACAGTAGGTGTGCCTGCAGGATAATTTTGTTTCTTACCATTCTAGCAGACTCATATTCAAAAACTAAAGCTTATTTGTTGTCTGCAAACTATGAACATGCCCAGGTAATTGCATATGCAAATCTGGAACCTGCATATACAAATATTTTCTTTATGTGCACAGCTGCCTGGTTCACTGGGGATATTTTTCAGTGACAATTCAACCACAGTTTTCAAAAAAAAGAAAACAACAAACTAAATAAGAAGCCTTACCCGGACAGCAGTATTTGTTCTAAAGTCTGGCCTCAAATCCAACAAATACAGGTCAGATTTTTCCACTAAATGCATGAAGCAACATGATGCAACCCAGAAAAATGAAGGCTCGAGAAGAAAACGCACAGGCAAGACATGAGTTTTCTAAGCTATTTTAGTTGAAGTTTCAAACCTTTCTTTTCTCCCTCCTCACCCCCAATTAAGCAATCCTGAGCAGTGAGTCTCATTCTCTAGTGGGTGCTTGAATCCTGCTCCTCTCTTCTCCTGGGATGATTCCACTTAAGCAACAGCCAGAACTTCTGCCAAGCATGCGGAAGGAGTGCAAGAAACTAACCACAAACCTCAATTTACATCAGGGCATTTCGATAAAAATATGAAAATGCCCCATTTGGGCTAGTGACTGAGGTTAACAATAGCCTCTGGCAATAGGCAGCGCCTGTGCTGCAGAAGCAGCTATACCTGTGGATTTGCTCCACTCTCACTTCACTTCACCACCCAGACAAAACAGCCTGCCCTCACCACCCGAACAAACAACCGCCTGCGTGAAAGCTGTGGGTATTCCCCTGGAGATATCAAACCATTCATCTCCTCCTTGTACTTAATTCTTAAAAAAAGAAAGAAAAAAAAAAAGAGGGAAGACTGGCTGTCTGTAAAAATGGTACTCCTAAGCTATGCGACAGCACGAGGTACAGTGAACTCCACAAGGCAGCAACCAGGTGTCCTCTCTCAGGCATTTATTTATTTTTGTAGGGTGGCTGAGCTTGAAAAGTTAGATCAATGACATATTGGTTTCCAATGCTTTAAAATCCTCTTAACATCTGAAAGGCAAGACTAGAAAGAAATGATGCGTAAGGTATACACTGCCCACCTTTTACCAGCATCCCTTCTGTCAGCTTTTGGGTATGATCCAAGTCATCCCTGGGTAGACACTTTAGAAATACAATGCAAGTCATATTCTAGATCAGCTGGACACCTGTGAAAAATAAGGCTTAGGGAAGGCATAATTAAAACCATTCATAGTACAGCCTTGGCTTAAAACATACCCACTGTTCCACATGCACTGGATATTGCTGCATTTCATGAGGCTGGTGATAAATCCCTATACTAAACCATCAACTTGGCCTTCTGCAAATGCTGTCGTTAGCTCACTTACTTCTGGGTTCGCGAGGTCCGTCCACTGTTATCTTGATGGCTCTGTGGTATGTGGCTACTTGTGGCGGATTTGTGAAGACCGTGATAGTCAGCGTGAAGCTTTTCCCTGAAACAGGAAAAAAATGTTACTGAGCATATGTGTTGAGAAAAGGTGTACTCCTGATTTCAGATAGCCCTCGAACACGCCAAATGGCACTAGAACACTTCAGCTGTCCATATCTGAAGATAGATACGTGCTCAGAGAGCGGGGTATATAACCTCACAACTGCCGGGTGCTGGATGCATTCCCTCTGTGGCAACCGCTCAAAGCTTTCAGAAAAAAAATTAATTTCTATTTAAATGATCTACACTTTGTTTGTAAAAAAAGGAGGTTACCCCTAACAGTTAGAGTTTATCTGATCTACATGACTGCTGGTATGTTATCTGTACTTTCTACAGGGTGTTAGTTCAGAGAGGCTTAGAAATTGTGGCTGACTCGTCCAAAACTGCCACGGGAATCTGATCAACAGCACTTGTTAAAATTAAAGAGAACTGAGTACTCAGATCCCCCAGGCAGACCGTAAAATCCCATGCTTTGTGGTTGAAGCTCGCATTAGATCAATTCTATATGCGAATCAGAACCCTTTACAAATAATCTGCTACTGCGATGCCAAGAAACAAGGGAATGGAAAAAATAAAAAAAGCCCTACAGCTTGTCCACAGAGAATTAAAACATTTTATGAAGACATAGCAGAGCATTATGCTTAGTTTCTCTGTTATTCAGTAAGAAAACTGTGAAGGCTTTTTCAAAATTGTTAAGTGCATGCCACAGCTCTAAACTGGGAAAAGTACTCATTTTTGGTGGCTGCTGTGGAGAGTTTCGTATCCCCTTGTAACTGCAATGCCTTAAAATTCTGCTGTCCCTGGATTTGCTTTTGGCCAATGCCAGCATTTACTTCAGGCATTTTTTAAGTAACAAAAGTAACATTCTGCATCTTTGATAAGACCTCATATATGCATTCCTTGTGGCTTTTGTCTGGACAACAATAACAACATTGCCTGTCAGCAGGTTTACAATAGTTATCTCAGCATCACGGAGGACTCAGATACTGACAGGAATCCTCGTTATCAGTAAGAGACATCAAGGGACATCACCCCAAGTTAGATAACCAGGAATTGTTGTAACAAAATGGAGGTTCTCCTCCTTTGGGTGCACGCTGTGCGAGCTTTCCCATGCAGATCTGCCTGCTTCATTTTACTACTTGGCTCCAGACCTTCTGAGTGCTGAGTTTCTTCCCTTCTAAAGGAAGTGTTTTTAGTGTTCGCTTCGTTTATCTATATAAACAAATATAAATTTAAATATAAATGTAAATGCCTGCCTCTGCAGTGATGTCCCCCCCTACTCCGATGCACATTCACTTGCAATGCAATACTTCTCTTAATGCAGTTCCTACTTTGGTGCTAATGGTCTGCATCAACATCACAGCGAGCAAACACACATAGCTGTTACTGGAAACTGTCCTCATCACATCCCTGTGAATTAGGGAGGTATTCTTCCCACTCTACAGATGAGGAACTGTGGGGAGATAAAGTGTCTTGGCCAAGATCTCACAGGAAGCCTGTGGCCAGCGATGCTAACCACTTTTGCTGCTGCAACCAAATCTGACTATAATCCTGAATCACAACCCTGACAGAACAGAAGCTGAAACCTAAGCCTCGCAAATGCCAGGCCAGTGTCTTCCCACCTCCACATCCTCACTAGAAAGCAGTCCCTGAGATCAACACAATTGCAACAGAAGCAAAGTCATTTTAGATCCCTGTCTCAGGGCCTTTGGCCCTCAACTTTTGGGTCCTGTATCTACCCAGACCAAGGATCGCTGTGTTCTTGACATTCTTTAAATACCAAATTACATGATAAAGCTTACAGCTTTGTTACTCATTCTCCGCCAGCACAATAGATCTTTCTATGAGGGATCAGTAATAAAGTTCAATAAACTTCCTTCCAAAAAACTCTATCACCCATAGCATTAGACTTAACAAATATCAGAGAGGCACCTGTAGATCTCCCTTCTTTACAAAAATAGATTCCCTGTATTGTTATATACAACACCTAGATCACTAAGACTGAAAGAGACTTTGAAAACATACATTAATCTCTTTACTAATCTGCAGTATTTCCGTCTTGCTTCCTGTTCGGGTTTTTTTTGACAACTGTGGATGCATTAGGTAAGGTGCTCCTGCTATTTTGCTAGAATACATAGTCAATTTATTTCTTTAGATGGCTCTTGTGGATTTTCCAGGTAGAAAAGAAATGCAGGAAAAAAGTTCTAACAATAGTGAAATGTAGTAAAATGTGACCACATTACCAGTCTACAAGACTAGAATAAAGAACAAGGTGAAGTTACTTTCAAGATTTTCTACAGAACAGACTAGATCTCAAAGCCTGGGTAAGGTTGTGACACAAGTTGGCAAAAGCAGGAACATACTTAGCTTACTTCTTGTTGACAGAAGACTATTCATTAACCACATACTGGTTAACCACAGGACTATGTAACCATAAACCTACGTGTCACTCATTGCTGCTTACCAATAATTCTGGCTGTGCTTTCTCTCTGATTATTCTGTTTCATTTACATTTAGCTTTATTAAGTGGTTTTATCACTTTTATTCATAGCTTCTGCATTATTCATCATTTATGTGTCTGGCTGACAAAGGTAGATTTAGATTGGATTGGAGGTATTGTTAGTAAAATCTATGGTTTATGGATATACCTGTTTTGAGATGACAGCATGACTATAAATGCCTCCTCCTTGCTTTTATGTATTATGATACAGCCAAGGTAGAAGATAAATTTTTATTTTCAACATAACACTTGCATAATACACTTATGCAAAAGTGCGTGCGCACGCGCATACACGCACATATACAACATGCAGCAGACTACACTTGTGGAAATAATACCAGATTAGTCAGCAGAGGCTGTATTCGGACTCCTTAGCACTGGAGCCTATATTAGATGCCATGATTTCTGATGCCTAAGTAAGTGGACCTCCCAATTATTACCAGAAGACCTACACTGAACACTTAAGTGCTCTGCTCAGCTCAGAAAGGGGTGGATGCCACCAAAACTGAGTCAGACAGCCTAAGTGAAGGACTGACTTCTCTAGTGACTGTAAAGAGGTACTAAGCACCCCAAGAAGGCATTCTGAAACACTGGCCTGGTTTGGATGCCTCAGATAGCCATGATGACAATTGGATGACATCTCAGCAGTCACAGCAAGCTGGTATGTAGCCCTCCATTACCTAACATCAAAATCTGAGACCTTCTGGGTTAAACAGTCCCATAAATCTACAGAAAACCATACAGAAGTTAGTTATCTGGGGTCTATGACGCATGCTTCAGTATATTGAAGCCAATCACTACTGCGTCATCATGGGAGTCTTTGCCGATGCTGGAAGGGCTGAAAGGTGATGTCAATGTCAAGCTGTGCCTCGCTGGGTTGCAAGAGTCACTTCAGAGGCTGTTGCTTTCTTGGTAACTGTCCCTGGCAGCCCCTAATATTAGGCACATAGCACCTCATGAGCACAAGGATTAAATTCTCCACATGTGGGACAGGGCTCTGCCTTTGGAAACCCTTCCCACAGACATTGAGCATACCCTCATATGTGTAAGGGCCGAGCACAAGACTCACTGCTTCCATCAAGCCCTCCCTCACAACTAGGGTAGGAAAATTGCTTGGTAATGTTTATTTTTGCAAGAGCATTAAGGTCAGAAGCCTTTCAGAAAAAATAATGGAAACAGTAGCATTTCTGGTCAAAACGCAATACTGACTTTTGAAATGATACCTAGAGACTCTGTTGATGGGTCTGCTAGAGACTGTATTATCAACAGTGCCCTCAAGAGTCACTGCCGATTTGACAGCCAGTCAAAAAAGTCAGACAGACTAAATCAGTTGTCCCCAGCTCATGACTTAACAGGATTGCTCGTGAGATCCCCTGATGCTGTGCAAAGCTGCAAGAATTTAAGAGGAAGCACAAAGAATAACATCGTCCGCTACTGCCTGCTCAACAATACTGTTCCTGGACCAGCAAAAGGTGAAGATCAGCCTCCAAGACCCAAGCGTCTGAAGGTGGTGTGCCCATGTTCTACACTGCAATACAGGAACTTGGAGTCTGCATTCAGCCTGCATCCCATCTGACAGAGCCTGGAAGCAAAACGAGCAGTGAGCTCACATCTAGCATGATGAGAGATTATTTAAGTGGTCCCACAGAACAGCACTGAAGGGCTCTAGAGGGAGCAATAGGCTTGTAAGCTACGGCCCCTGGGAATGTTCGAGAGGAACCAAGGGGGAAAAAACGAATCCCAAGTGACAACATGGTCACATGAAGCTCCTGTGTGCTGCTTTAGTCATCCCTGAACAGTGTTGTAACCAGATGGGTCGGGAGTGGGCAGGCATGCTTAAAATATAAGTGGATGCATGGCCAGATGCAAAGGGGAATGAAAACAGACACACTTTAGGGAAGAGAGGCCACATCTTGAACCTATCACTTCTTTTTAATCCACCTCTTTCTTAGGCAAAAAGGGTCACTGGTTCCATTGATGAAGGTTCATCCAAATGAGGGCAGAAAAAAATGGAGTTAAAGCTTCAGAAGTTTGCCCGTGGTGGGGGGGGCAGGGAAGGGAGGCCAACAGATGATGTAGTTACAATTACTATCTTTTGCTTTTGGAATCTATTCTGATGATCACAGATGTGTCACTAGAGATGTTTTAGTTTTTTAAATTGTTACAGTAAATTATTAGATAAACAGAAGAAGAAAAAAGGGAAAGGAGCCAAGAATGCTTGTGCTGACAACGACAAAAGGTATAGATGGAAAAATATGAAATGTAATACACAAATGCAATACAAATTATATTACAGACATTTCTATTATATTAGTGAGAGACTTCCAGGTTCTAGTAAGAAAGATTAGGATACTTCTTTTTTACCCAGCTTCTACTTTTCAATGCTTACGTGCTTACTTTTATTACACCATGCTAATGATCAATTCTATACATCTTTACAATTTCTCACAACATCTTCCTGGGTATCTGCCAACGCAAAGATGCCTACTGCATTTTAATAACACATTTGACTGTGTCTCTGGGCAGGAAGTAACACACACATGCTCACATATTCATTCTCAAACATTGACTATTATATACTGAGGCCAAATTTTGCCATTCTTATCACTCAAGCCACTGAATACTCCAAATGTAATCAATAAGACAAGAAGGGCCAACATAATTTGACCCTTCATTAGTTAACTGCTGCTCATCATATGAGTGAAATGTTTTTGTAGGTCTTCAAGTCACACATCCAATTGCAAAAAACCTGCACAAGTCCAAATTCTGTGCTCAGGTGGTGACTCTTTTCTCCTGCCCCCGGTGAGAGTTTCACACAGTCAGAATACGACTTTGCTGGTTATGTTTGGTCCAGCGGCTATTTCATCAGAAAAGAGCTGCAGCTGAAGCAAGCGGCATCAAAAAAAAGAACATCATTTGTTTACCATCAGCACCACAGATACCACTGAATTTAAATATGAGAAAAAAATGCTATTCACCTCTTCCGCTACCACGCTCTAAATGGTTTACAAATTCTGACTGCCACAGACCAACGGTCCGAACAGATAAACGCGAACACGGGGAGATGTCAGCAAATCAGGGTGACTGCCCAAAGAAATGCAAGAGCTGCCCATGCAAATCAGTTGCATGGGCAACGGATCTGTTTGTGTATTTATATGGATGTTTTGCAGGTGTAAGTGTGTGTCAAGTTGGAGATTTGGGAAATACACCCACTTGCCTCCTGCCAAACCAGCCTGGGTCAGCATAAAGGTATACTTGTGAACATTTCTGTCGAGTGTCTCACTCCAGGAAGTTCTTATGTCTGTGTTTACATAGCATCTACTTACCCAGAATGAAATCTCCATCTCATTAAATCAGTAGGTGTTTTGTTCTGGATTTATATGGGTCCAAGTTGTCATGCAAATGGCCAAAAGTGGCCTTGCTGCAAACATGGACCCACCTATGAACTACTGAATTTGCTTTCCAGTAAGTTGTGGAAAAGCGACTCGGAGCGTGGCTGGCGCTGGCTTCTCCCCTTCCGTTTCCTTTCCAGCTCCCTGCAGCACTACTGAGTGCTTAAACAAGATGTGCACTTCACTCTCTTTTCCTCCCTGCTCATTCTCCAAGCTTTTTTCCAGCTAACAAGTCAAATGCTGTGGTGGAGAGCAGCAGAGCCACCTGCCTCTCCTGCCACGCCTCTGGGGATTCCTGGAGCCAGAAAGCTAGAGTAAGGTTGTGTGGGGTAGAATTGTTTCAAGGCATTATTTTGGTGAAGTGTATGTACATTTAACCTAAGGCAACACAGGAACTATATTAAGCAACCAAAATTTCATAACTGAAATCAAGTCACATTAATAGAGATGCTGTCAACCTAAACAGGCACCAGAATTGAATTTTACCTTAAGCTCATTGTGTGGGTGATAAGGATAGTCCCTGAGACTGTTCTGGAAATTGTCCCTGACAATCTTGTTATTTCATAAATCAAAAACCTAACCCTAAGTCTGCAAGCTGTAGACATGGAATATTTAAGCAAACAGGTGCAGAAGCTAGTTCTATACTCAGTGTAACTTACAGCTGTTAAACTAAAGCTGACTCAGGCCCTCAGCAGCTATTCCAGCAGACACGTATTGGTGATGCACAGCAAAGCTGTGTGCGTGCCCCTTGTCATCAGGCGTACCAGACATGCTACAAGACCTGTCCCGTGCACTACACGTTTCCCTTTGCACTGGAGAATGCCCACACAGGTAGCAGGTCCTAAAGTCACTTCCCCCCTGCTTTGCTCTGCTACAGTGGTACCAACATTCAAATCCCTTTTCTCAGAAAAAAAGAAGAACAACTTGCTGCTGGAATAAACAAAAAATGCCAGCACCCAGCATCCCAGAAACCTGTCACCGTCAATTCAAAAACCACGTATTTCCTTGAATGCTGCTTTTTATCCATTATTGAAGCAACTAACACCTTGAGTATTTGATCTGAAGCCCTCAGAAGAGTGATTCTCCCTTGCACAAACAGGGATCACTCACATTCTCAAGTGTTGCAAGGGTGGGACTCAGCTCACTAAAACAGCCACAATTTTTCTCTCTTTTTTTTTGACCAGATGTTTACAATTTAATTTGACAAGAGTTTGTGTGCAGCCAGTTTCACTTCTGCACTGATGAGCGGTTTCACTTCCCAGTCCCATGTGCTGTCATGATGATACCGTCCACCGCCTCCTCCAGCCTTGCAGGGGCCTCTGTGCTAATCCCTTCCCTGACAGCCTGACAATGTGTGTAAAAGTGCAGCCGCCGCTGCTGCTGCTCCACTGTTTGCCTGCAAGGCACCTGATGCCCTTCTCTGCTTAAGGAACTTGGATTTGAAACACACTCATTTGAAATGTTCATGTCTAAAATGTTAGACACAAGGCATCAGTCTCAATTGGATTCCTTCACGTTCCTTCCCTCAGGTTGCTACTTCTACTACCTTCATGCTGTTTTTCCTGTGAATGCGCTTCATCAGAGATGCCACAAAAGAACAATTTATTCTGTTTAGAGCAAAAAAACCTGTGGCAATTGAGTAGCAGGAGATACCAGGTGTGGGTACTAAATGGCCATGGCCATTTATCAGGAAGGGAGCTGCAGCAGAAGACAGGTAGGAGAATACCTCTGAGCTTATGGGAAAAGAAATAAATGAACTAACTGAGGAGAAGAGGCATAGGGTCAAGAGATTTGGGACCAAGGTTGCAAGAAGAAGGTCTCTGAAGACAGACTGTCCTACAATAGTCAGCTTAGTGTGACACCCAGTAGTTAACATAGACATTAGTCACTTTCACATGCCAACATCAACAATCCACAAACGCACAAAACCACCAGGAATTCCCCCATATTGCGATGTTGTCTAATTTCAGAAGAGAGACTATTTCAAGCTGAGGTAGGAATTTGGCTGGCAGGAACATTATTTGTACTTTAGCATCCTTAGGTCTAAGTCCTATGTAAATATCAGCTTTTAGGCTTTGTGATTGAGGGGGTGTATGTATATGTGTGTGTGAGTGTGTGCACCAGAGTTAAAACAATGTTTGACAATATTAAAAAAGTGTTTTTCCATTCTGTTCTGAAAGATGACCCAAGTGACCTTTTTTAACTGAATTTTTGGGGTGGGATGCCTTCTTAGGCAGAAAGCCTGCAGATCCAAGTTTGCAAAATGGATTAAAGCATTAAAAGACTGGGATGGGGGGGGGAAGACCTTTTAAAGGAAAAGCCAAGCAGCCTCTAACTATAAGTGGAGTTGCTGGAGTAACCACTATAAAATTCTTATGAACTTGGGTGGAGACAATAATTACAGCACAAGAAGAATGAGATGCTATGGGGTGCCCAGCCTCTGCAGCAGAATGACAGCACAAGGAGATTACAGTTTGAGTCTTAAAGTGCAGTGTTTACTGTTAAAATACTTTTAAGACTTGATATGTATATACACGATTTATACAAACGCACATGTCACTCAGGTTTGAACACAGATTTTGAGAGGGTGCAATTATCTTTTCCCCAAAGATGACTCTAATGTAAATCTCTGATGCTCCTATGAGTGGGCTACCCCAAAACCTGAACCTCTGATTTAAAGCTGTGACCTACTACATATCAGGGCATTTTGATTTTTTTTCTCACTGCAGTATCATTTCAGTCTTAAACTAAGTGCTTCTCTGTACTGGTTCTTGGAGTGTTTGTGAATAAGCGTTCAGAAGTGACTTAGCCTCCACGAAGTGCATCCAGCTCTAGGGTGGAATGAAGAAATGATCATTCAGCAGACTGCTGTGTCACTGCTGAATGGTTCAGGGGCAGGGAAAAACAGCAACAGGAACATGAGGTGGAAGGGACAGTTCGAAACAAAATGACTTAAATCCAAAGCTACCACCTTCTCACAGAAAATGCCTTGGGATCCTTAAGCCTAATAATAGTCCTTAACCCAGCTATAATTTCTAACCATTAATAAGCTTTTTGAGGTAGAAATTATCACCTGCACTTTATAAGCAATGAGAGAGACATGAAAAGGTTAAGTCCCAGATTCACAAGAGGATTTAGCTGCCTGAAGTGGGATTCAGGTTTGCTTTAAATGCTTAAGTCCAAAATTACATCCCTCACCCCTCCCACCTCCCCATCCAGGTGGAGCCTAGCAGCAGCCACAGTGGATATCTGAGGGGGCTTCCCCTGCCAAACAACCCCATGCCCTCGAGGCCACAAGCTCAGCCTCTGGGATCACAGCCCACTCACAGAAATCTGGTATCAGAGCTGGTAAGATCACTGCTGGTGACAGGTGAGTTTCGTGGTTTGTTGCATAGGTTCTTAAATTCAGGTACACTCTCTTCCCCAGGACTTGAGAAAGGTTCTGCTCAAAAATGAGGTGCAGGGTTTACAAAGCATCCACAGAAGCCTTATTCTTTGGTCAGTTGGCTCCTACCCTCAGCCTGAGCCCTCCTCTGACCCTTCTCCTCAAGGAGGATTGGTTCAGGAGCTGCTGCTCAGGGCTCACCAACTGACAGCCTCTCATGGTGGCCCCTGCTCTTGCTTTAAGCACTAGGACATTTCCCCAGTGAAGGTCCCTGCTTCATAGGATGTGTCTCAGACCTACACTTCACACCTCCCCTAAGGGCACCATGGCCAGATGACTGCAGTGGGTTGGCAGAGTCCTCAATGCTGGTGGATGGAGGTCCTCTGGGAGAGGGGTGGTGCATACATGGCTCTTGGGGCTGGTGGCTGCAGCGTTTGGGGTGAGAGGAGTACCTTATTCCACTCTGTTCTCCAAGGACTGTTTTTGTGTTTGAACCCATGATTTCTTCGCCCCTCAAAGCCCTGTTCTCATCCTTTGCCTAATTGTCAGACCAGGAAAACCTTGGTGTAATGGGTGTTGTGGTTTTTGGCAGATCCTATTCTGAGGCATCTTCATTTCACGGTGCATTGTCCCGTGAACCTAGAAAGAACCCTTTGAGACTTGGATTTTGTCTCAGTCCCTCCCCTTTTTTCCAGCACTGGCTTTCATTTGGGACCATCCCAAGTCTGGCTACCTGTCCAGCCAGATGCTGGCATACCTCAGTGCTCTGGCATGGTGCAGGAGCTGGGAAGAAACATGCTCCTTGGCCTACAGAGCGATGATGATGATGACTTCTTGGCATGGCTGCAGGCAGAGGCACCAGGTACAGAGAACAAGGAAGGTGTGGGTTCACTGGAAGAGCAACATGCTGCTCTGAATATGAAAAGCAAGAAGCAGTTTTATGATCATCAGGGCCATTTTAGCAAGTGAGGTTCTTCCTGTCTGCAGTGGCCTAAAGCAGGTGAATGCCAAAAGACAACCTGACAAGTCACTTCTTCAGTAGCTAGCTGAGCGTGGGAGTGCACTGGGACTGTTTACTCGGAGATCATTTTCTTAGAGGAAAGACTCCTCCGTGCTGTCATTACACTAATGCAATGTGCATTGATTTCAGAGCTCAGAAGAGGTCTGGGGTCACTCGATGGATATCCATGCAGTCAGTGATGGGGGAGATAACACTGCCATTATGAACTTGGAACCTGCCAAGTTCCACCAGAGACAACTTTCAAACATAGAGCAACCTCTGTGGCCTCAGATATGGACGCAGCTTTGTTAGAGTTGTGGTGCATAAAGTCTAGCCTGTGGAAACTTCGTGGCCTTGCCAAAGCGTTTCCTTCAGTTCCTCCCTAAACTTCAGGGAACTGATGTGCATACACATTGCTCCAAGCACCGCCCCGCTGAAGAGCTCTTATGGCATCAAGCCTTCAAAGCAGCTGCTTCCCTCCTCCTCGCCTCGGTCTCCAGAACCTCTCCCCCGCGCACTGCCTGCTCCCTCACCACACCACATGGCAGGTAGCTCCCTGTCCTTGGAGGGAACACTAGGAAAGGGCGTAAGGAATTTAAGATAGTTCCTAGCAGCACACTTTGAGGCCAAAATGTGCTCCTGTGATAAAGGCTCACCCAGGAATCTCAATCTGTGCTGAGAGGCAGCAACTCTCAAAGGGGACAGGCAGGAAGAGCATTAACAGGAGAAGGAGGACAAGAGACAAAGATGCAGCAGGACAGAGATGAAGGGAATAAGGTCAGTTTGGAGAGGCTGAAAAAACTGTGTTGAAATAATATGATGGGAAAAACAGGGGAGAAGTAGGATGGGAGCAAAAGAGGTGGCAAATCACACAGCATTAAGGTAATAGAAAAAAATATATTTTTTTACTGCTGCTGAAGGGTTTTTAGAAGGGAACAGAGACTGATTCAGACTGTTGAGGATTTATGCACATGACTATACTGGAAAAGACTCTCCTGACAGCAATTGTGAGGCACTGATTTGCAGCATCCTCACTTCTGCTAATCCTGAGTGAGCTGACAAGAACTGCATGCTGTAGGATAGTCAGCTGAAGTTCACTATCCAGCCCTGAAGCCAGGGTCCTAATTTGTCTCTCAGAATTTTATGTCAATGACAAAATAGCAGCTGCTATTTGAGTTGTAACACAGGTACATACATACGTAGGTATGTAGGTACACACAAAAATAAATATTTTTTTACCAGAACTCAAGCAGCCTCTGAAGGAGGGCACACAAAAATAAAAAGCAAAATAAAAACAAAGAAAAAAAAAAAGCTGAAGGGCAAACAGATCTTTTGAAACTATGCAACCTTTTCATCTAGAGAGGTACTTTGTTTTCCCTAAGCAGTATCCTGGTAAGCCCCACTCCTTTTATCATGGCAAAAAAAAAAAAAATAAGAAAACGCTCAGAGGATAGCGTCTGCCTCATCCTCATCGTTAGCCCGAGTTTCAAAAATGTACAAGCAGAGCTCTGCAGAACCAAAAAATAGATTTATTGTTATTGGACTGAGGGCAGTGGTTCAGCACTTGGCATGGCCACTGTTTACAGCAGTAATGCTCCCGGAGACAGGAAGTTCTCCAAATCGCTCTGCCATTATTTTTCTCCTGTTGACGCTTTTCTGATGGCGAGTTTTTTCACCCAGACGAAATTTTAAGTAACCCAGCAGAGAGTGTTTGGGAGCTGGCAAAGCCGGCCGCAGTCATGCTCAGCCTCACGGACCACATGATGTTTTTCGAGCTGAACCCCTGCACGGAGCCGCACCATACGTGTGCTTCCTTACACAATCAGCGATTCATGCCCGTGTGTGCCGAAGACGGCTCGGGCAGCACTGGCGTCATGAGAAAGTCTTCTCCCCTCCCCTCCTCCTGCCACTACGTCCCTACCAAAGGCCAGCACTGAGACAGCCGTCGTCTTGAAAGGACCGGGTTTGCTGGTCAATCTAACGCTGACCCAGGCTATTTGGCTTGAAATAGGCATCGGCTCCTCTGTACCAGTGCGGGGAGTCTGCACGTTGAATTCTTCCACGGCTACTCGGTTTACGCAGAAATCTCAATTAAAATTAATAACACAACTGAGCAACCCTAAGCCACTTAAAAATAAAATTACTGCTTCTGGCCTCTGTCTTTTGGAGAAAAATTCACCATTCAGACCGGACTGGAGGGAGGAGAGCCCTGTGATAAACACCGACCCTCTAACATGCACCCGGGGCAAGGACCAGCAACGCCACCCCTTCCCTTGGGCACTGCCCGCGGGTAGCAGGACCAGCAGCGGCAGCCCCGGGTGAGCGGTGGGGCAGATGCCCAGCCTTCCCACCCCAAGGGCCGTGCCAGCCTTGCCCGTGACAGCAGGGCTGCAGGATGGCCCAAGGAGCTGCCCGTTTCTCTAGGGCCAAACCGCCCTCCCGCTGGCTATAGCATCCTGCTAGCACCGCACACTTATCAATCCATAGTATAAATAAGCGGTTGTTTTTAAACTCTATCAATTGACTCTTTCTGCAGTTTTGATTGCTGTTGGATTTCTTCTATTTTCATCCCGTCTGGCAAGCGTGGTTCATTGTTACTCCAGTATCTGATACTGCGTATCCTGAAGCATTCCAATGGTTTGGACCAGGACCCGTCCGGCTGCCTAATACTGATTTTACGATCCTGTTGAATAGCATCCTCCTCTGTTTTGCACATACTTTTATAATTTTGAGCCCGTTTAAGTAAAAAACAAAACAATTTTTAACAAAGTGCTTAAATAATGCAACCACAAGCTGAAGCTGCACAGGAGCAAAATTCTGACTTCAGAAGACCAACAAAAATAATTGGACTCAGAATCCAGGCCAGTAATTTCTGGGTTTTAAGTGTTTTTGAGATTCCAGCTTAAACTGATTTTTTCTTCCCCAAAATTATATCCAGAAGGAAGAGTCTTGATGGCAGAAACTTCTGATTATGCTTCGTAATATATCTCGCTCATGTTCTCCTACCAGCTACTCCTGTGAAAAAGGAGTCCTTTGGCTCTGTGGAAACTGAAAACTATCACAAAGTTTATTCACAAGTCTAATCCTGATAACTGGTAAGAAATATATACGTAGGCTTAATTTTCAGTCCTTTCCAAGTCGCAGTCTTTAAAAAGGCCTTACTGGAAAGCTATCATGAAGCTCCAGCCCCAGATCTCAGCTTTAGATTGAAATATTCTGCAGCAAGCCAAGACACTTCCCCATTAGCTACTATCATGATAACCTATTAATAATTATTTTCATCTGGAAAACATGTTTATTTGTTGGGGTTTTTTTAATGTTACATTCTACAAAGAAGATAGTTACTGGGTTTAATGATTCCATGAGGAAAATATGTAATGCTTACCGAGCCACAAAGCTTTCCCTCTCCAAAATAACTATTTATTTTTAATTTTATCCAATGAACTTCCATGGTGTCAGGCTTTTTGCATCAGATTTATTTCATCATAGTAACCTAAACCAGTTCATTATACATTAAGAAAACAGCGTACTTTGCAGTAGCAGCATTTTGAAGTATTTATGAACGGAGGGAGAAAAATAAAGATTTTTTTTTTTAACCAGGTAATCAGGCAAGGGGAGCTGAGATTGGCTGAAGTTTTAAACTACATTTTTCTTTCAGAAATCACTTACTCGGGCTTACAAGCCAGACGGGCAGGTTTTCCCAGTAGCATTCTCAAACTAGGGTGAGGAATAGTAACTCTGGAGCCCAGCCAATTCCAGTGTAAATCTGTTTTGTTTGGGAAAGCGAGACAAACTGCTTTTATACAACATCTCGATGTTTCGGGTGACCTGTGATATTCTCAGCTCCCATTCTGGGTGTCAAGAAAATCAAGTGGTTGTTTTTTTTTAATTCTGAACGACAGGTATAGGCAGAGCAACAGGGGCAAGTGCTTGCTGTTAGATACGAAATGAAGCTGAAACGCAGTTCGTTTTTTTTAAGCTTTGGCCAATACTGGGTTGGTGCATCTGCTCTGACAGACAGGCAGGATCAGACCCCCGAGCCGCTGTAGCTCTCTCACGGCCAGTGCAGAGCCACTTATTCACTGAGATGAAAATGTGGACAATGATAGTCTTAATTTGAAGCAGCCGTCAGACTGTCTTGCTAGACTTCATTTAAAGCCCACAGAACAAAATTTAAACTATTTATTAAGAATGTCAAGAATGACAATTTCCTGCTTTCTTAGAAGGGAGAGAGTGGTGGCTTGCCATCAGTTCATCAAGGCTTTTAATGGGGATGGTTACACCCGGGCGATAACCGATGCACAGGGAACTGTCACCGGTCGAAGCCGTTCCTTATTCTCCGTCGGGGATTTTAAATCACCCGAGGTACACAAAGAGCGTCCACTCTGACCGTAACCGACGTGAACTTTCAATCACCGTTCACATAATACTCCTGGCATCACATTATCACTGGTGGCAACTGAACTTATTCAAACTCAAATATTACACAGCAAACAAAGTTTCGGTTAATTTTCCTCCAGCGAAGTATCAAAGGAAGCAATGCCCTTTGAAGCAGCTACCTTACGCTTTAGGCTTTAAACAAATTCAACAGAACAGCACCTCAGAAATCCCGTACCAAATGCAAACAATCCCCACCTTTGGAAAACAATCCCCTGGTCGAGGAGTAAACAAAAGCATACATTAGTCACTCGCTCCAAAGATGGGCAGCCAATGGAGGTGATGAGATTTAACCTTGAAGACTGACTAATAGCGTGCAGCGTTTCCAAATCACTCCATCACTTAAAGGATCCCCGAGCACCTGAATGTCATACAGCATACAAGGTTTATGTACGTGTGCCTGTGACCGGCTACTGGCAACCACTTATGGTAAGGGGCTCGGCGACGCTCCCCGCCAAGCTTTTCCATATGAATAGGGACTGTTCTCTCTCAGCTGCTGGATTTTGACCTTGAAACTCACACAGTTCACTGTTATGATTTCTAGCTTCATTACCATGGCCAGGAACTGAACTACAGGTTTGTTTTTATTAGCTTCTCCGCCACTTTGCCAGCTATTCATTTGAATCTTCTAAACAGTCATCTCTGAATCATAATGCAAATTCCATTTACTGAAAAGGTGGTACCTTTAATATAACAAATGAACATGTTTAATGACTGATACTTTTAGACATTACAGCATCTCTCATGTTTTCAGTAAATGGATATAATTTTCTCTGCATTACCCTATTATTATTCTTTGCTAGCATTACGAAGCTACGTTCTCAGCTGCGGGTGTTTTCCTCCAAGTGCATTTTGAAGACAACCCAAACAGCACGATTTAAAATACATTTCCCTCTGTATCCTCAGCTAAAAATGCTGCAGGATACACAGGGATCGGGTTGGTATTTTATTCTTCAAATGTATTTACTGCTTGCATCTATGTTTCAACAGGGCCATGTTCTTCCACAACTGCTGACTGTATTTATACTGGAAGAATATCTACAGATGCATTTCACTTCAAAGGCAAATAAAGGCTGTTGTGTATAATCAGGATAACTTCCTCGGTCTGAAGCCTGACCCATCTCCCATTTGCAATAAAACATTTTGAGAGTAAGCAAGCAGAAGTGGGTCACCTTTGTAACTCTCCTGAAGTGTGCTCATAACTCCGTTCGTGTTCATAAGAGCCATGATGCAACCACACATCAGGAGATGTCTCAGGTGCCCACATGGGGAGAGAGGGAGGGGAAAATGGTGAGGAGGGGTCAGCGAGCCCCGAGTACTTCGTCTGGTTCAGAGAGACACCATCGCACAAATTCCTCAAAAGGGCAGTATACAGAAACCTACTTAAGTGCAGCAGACACTATCGTTTTGATTTGTGAGTGTTACAGCACTGAATTGTCCCTAAATAACACTGCTATGTTTGGAATGCCATAATGTTATGTTCCGATTTTGCTTAAAGACATGAAAGAAACGGAAGAAATATACATAAGTAAATATCATTTGAAGTCACATGGAAGATGCGACAGTTTTTAATTCTTGACCTTAAAAGAGAGAGGCGCATGTTTTCTAGGAGCTTTATCTGAGCAACAGCGCACCAGCTTCTCTTCTGTGGGTTTGACTGAACCCCCCCGACCCATGCGAAGGGACTCCACTCACAGCAAAACAAGGGCAGTAATGCAAGAGCAGCGCCTAAAATAATCTTGTAATAGAGAGGTAAACATGACTGCTTGGAATTTATGGGGTTTAAGATTATGGACCGGTGCCAAAGGGTGAAGTTGCGAAGGGTCCTTCTGTTAATTTTATGGGCTTTTGGATCAAGATTTGTACACCTGCCCACTCACATGCGACTTGAGCCACATGCACCACACACTATTTGCAGCTTTCTAACAACATTTTAATATAGTTCTAGTCTAAGTCGGCTTCGACTCTTACTTGTCACTTAAGCTCATAAGGCCTTTTTATTTACTATGTACTAGTAATCACTGGTTATCACAGAGATACGGCAAGTCAGATACTAAGCTCTTCTGTTCTGTTCTATCCTACGCACCTTGCAGGAGCACATTAAATAACAGGACTACTGCGTATTGTTCTGTATCTACTTCAGAGAAAGAAAGGTCAGAAAAAGTGCCCTGTGCCTTCATCAGGTTATGATGAAGCCAGAAAATTTTTAGATCTATGCAAGAACTACTTGTAATTTTAGGTTGACTCGCTCCATTACAGAGACCTACTTTTGCAGAGACTGCCTGGGAGCCCCGAGATGGTGATGAGTCTTCACAAAAGATGAAAATTCTCATTTAAAATTGAAAATACGTTATTTAAACTTAAACATGGGCAATATTGTGCTGTTCTGAATTTGACGGGATGGCTTCTGGAGTCAAAATGTGACTTGCTGTCTATGTGGTAATTTTTTTTCAAATGAGATGTCACTGTTTAAAAATTGAAGTGACACGGAGGATGAGCTAGGATAAAGCAAGAAAACCATATAGCTAATTCTGTGCCTTTGGAATTGGCCTATGCCAGATATTGCAGCATTCCCTGCTGCAGAAAACCCAGTAGACGCCATCTTCAAATTCCTTTCATGTAACCAGAACTTGACATAACTGGTGAACATGACCGAAGTGTAGTTGAGAACAAACACCTACCTCTTCCACTTCTACCCACGAATCGGAGGTCGTTGAACCTTGCTACTTGGTTTTTCATGGCAGCTGTGGCATTTCTGAGTTCTGCAGAGTAGTTTTCATCATTTCCAGCCATCACGGTTACCAGTGTCCCATCAGGCACATCTCCCAAGGCCACCACCTACGAAATCAAGGAGCAGAAGCCTCAGCTTCCTTACGTGACATTTCATTCGGGGTGCAGAAGATCAACAAGTAACGTGATGAAATAGGAAAAAGCAGCAACAGCAAATATCTATGTAGACTAAGAAGCTGTTTGGGGAAAACAGGAATTGCTTCCATTCCTAGTTTGCAGGTCTACAGAAAAGTTTTTACATTGACGCACCTCTGAAATACACAGCATAATGTGTACGCTGACACGAAAAATACATGAAATAAGCTTTCCAAAATATACTTCCGTAATTGTCAATAAACAAATTCAAGTAACAGGAACCGATTCTGGTCTGATTTATATCAGTAGCATTACTTTTAAGCTACAGCGAAGTCAGCACAATGATGGAAATGTAAAATTCAAGAGAAAACAAAACCAAGCTGATTGTCTTATGGATGCAGAGAGTCAGAGTCCCCACAGCTGTATCAGTTCCCTATCTTTTCCGCCTGCTGCTCTGAACAGAGCTGCCCCAGCATAAATTCAGAATAAGTCCATGGAAAAGCAGGCCTCGATCAAATGTTTAATCACAACTTGCTGAACAATTTCTTTTTTTTTCCTTTAGAAGCATGAAAGCAAATCATTGACTTAAGACCTCACCCGCAACCTGATGGATGGAAATTGTGATCTGAACTAATGAAATCTGCAATCGCTCAGACAAAGGCTTTCACCTCGTCCGAAATGTTTGCGCTGTAGCTCTTTGGTGCCAGCATCTATCAAACAAATATTTAGGAACACAGGATGCGCCACATTTCTGCTGTGATGCACTGAGAGATAGACAGTTTTCTAACCTTAAATACTCTGAGTTGTATCTACAATGTTCACATTGATTAAACTATGAAAAATTTAATTTTATCTGATCTTCTTGAGCAGGACCGAATTCTCAAAAGAATTTTACAGTGCCGTAACCGAATGGATGTCTGGTGTGTCTCTGGATTTACTCTGGCAAAAGTAAGAGCTTGAATTAGGTCCTCTACCATACTCTTTTTAGATCCTGTTGCTGTTCCCCCAATTAAGTCTACAGTAGCGCCCTCAGGACTACTCCCCAAAAAAAGAAAAAAAAAAAAATAGCTAGTTTTTATTTCCTCTTTTACACATTCTAAGAGGAAGTAGTCCTGCATCATGTCCTCTGAGTTGCAGCTCAGTATTTTTCCTTCCTCTTAGCGTTTTCTAGCTTGTGTCCATGCAGTTATAATCAGCTCAAACTTGTCACGGCCCAGTCTTATTTCTATTAGTTTCTAATTACCCTGTTCTTTCCAAACAGGATCAGCGGCTCCTTTACTTGTTCTGTTTCTGATGCTTCTTCCCCAGCCACAGCTACCTCCCGTAATACGAGAGAGGTCTCCAGTCTCAGGTATTTCACAGCCTTTCCTTCTGTAGGAGGCTGCGTTTCTCACTTCAGTGCTCTCCCTTTTGTCACCGATAACCCTTATTTTCAGTTCCACATGCAAAGTTAAAATCACTGTGTCAAAATTCCCTCTTTACATATCTATTTCAACTTCCTCTTTCCCGTTCCTCTGCGGCCCAGGCTTTTGGTTTTTTGTTCTCCTCTGTGTGCCGTAATGCGTTCCTGTGGCCTGCGCTACGCTCAGCGTTGTGCTTTTCACATTTCCCTGATCTTGGCATAAAATAGACCTGCTTGAAACATCGAAGCTAGTGAGTTTTCTCCTCGCACAGCGTTGTGTCATGAGGCACAGGTGAACCCAGTTCTTAAAAAGTTACTGTAAACCTTAATGCATGCACATATATTAAAGGCACAAGAAAGGGAAAGGCAAAAATTGGGGCATTACCCTCACCTCCCTGTGATGCAAATATTTGCGTGCTTGTTTAAGGAAGTATATGCTAGCATTTTGAGGGATGAAAAACCTTCACGAATCCAGGGTCAGTTGTCTCTTAAAGAAAAAACATTTTAAATCACCATTTCCAAATTACACTGAAGGCAACCTCAGAGATAACACACATGAAGAAAATATTAGAAACAAGTATAAAAATTACACAGCCCAGAAAAGAAACTAGAGTTAAAAGTCACAGACAATAGAAACAGAAATACAAACATTTACATTAGAAAAAAGACTAAACAGATAAGTTGGGACTTGCTGACTGGAGTTATCTAGTACTTTGTTGTACTCTTTAGCTCTTAAAAAATACGTATTTCTAGAGAAGCGAGAAGAGTATCAGAGTTGCAGCGCTGATGGGTATCTAAATTAGCTAATTCTGCTGCATTAATCAAACAAAATTGGCCTTTTAAATTAACATTTAGATTCTTTCTTAACAGTGTTTGGACAGTGAATCTATATGACACCTTAATACAGTTATTATGTATTATTTTCTAAGTTTCTCAGAACCATTCTTTATTTTAGGAAAAAAAATACCTGGAAATGATAATTTTGGTTTGAAATAATATCCTGATCCTAAAGATCAAACATGAGTGAATTTTTCTAAGGAAACGTGAAGAGAAAACTCTCCGTCTCTCTCTTGTTATTGATGCAATGTGTTTCAAACACTTGATTAAACTCAGCGCTTTTTTGTCAGATACAAATAAGATGTTGGCAGCATAGGGATGATGTGAACTGATTTTTCTAGTTCCTGTTCCAAATGATCTTAAAAATTACGACTTTTAAAAATGCCTTTGCGAATGTTCAATATTTAGGATAAAACCAATGAGCTTGTTTGATACGTGGCAAGCTATTCCAGGGCTCATTTCTCAGCGATCCACAGCGGGAGCGTTTTTAGGGGGGGGACGAGGAGCAGCGAGCGCCCCTGCAAGCAGGTGCCTCCCAGCACGGCATTTCAGGAGCTCACGAGGAAACCCTCTCCCGGGTTTGCGGGTTTTTTTTTTTTCTTTTGTTTGCGTATTTCTAGGTTAAACTACCTCAGTGTTACAAATGCCTGCTTTCGTCTGTTTGGAGAACCTGACCCCTTACTCTTGTTTGCAGAAGCTGGGAGCGGGCTGGCTAGTTAAAACGGAGCGAGGCGGGGGGACACACGCGGAATGAGCGCGGCGTTGGGTATCTCTCGAAACCAGCCCTCGGCGTTTGTTTTCCTCGGGCAATTTTCACACACCCAGGGCAGCCGCCTGCCGCCAGAAGCACCCCCGTGCCCGGGGAGGCGAAGGAGGCCTCGGAGGCGCCGGGACCCCGCGGCTCCCGGCGCCTCGGCAGCGGGGCGAGCCGGGGCCGGCCGGCGGCACCGCTTTGCGCCGGCGGCTTGGGCGGCCGGGCAGGAGCGGGAAGAGCCGCTTCTTGTCGCCCCTCCGCCCCGTCCCCGCCGGGAGATGACTGGGGCTGGGAGCGCGGCCCGGGCACGGCCACGCGTGGCACGGGCGGGGAGCCGCCGCGGTGGCCTCCGGCCGCAGGGGTCCCCCAGCGGGGACACCGGCGGCGTTTGGGGACTTCGCTATCTCCCTTCCCGGCGGGGCGGAGCGGGTTTTCACGCCTGTTCCACACCGTAACGCTGCCTTCCAGCTTCCCGAGTAATTAGCAGCAGCTGCCTACTGCGTGGGTGACAGGATAATAATTAATCTAAATGTGTGAATTTAGGAACTGACCCTGCCGATGAGTTCCTCCCTTTCCCCAGACTCATGCGTAAAACAAGAAGACTCTCCTGACACAAAACTTTTCCCTAAAGCCGCCTCCTCAGCAGGATTTCCCAAAGCTCTGGGAGCTGAACTGATTCCCTTCTCCCTCGTTTCTCCTCCCCCCCCAAAAAAACCCATCGGAAAGACTCGGGTTTGGTCGCCTTCAGAAAAGTCGTACTGAGGCGGTCGGTGTTTAGTGACCGCAAAAGAAAGCACGAATTTTACAAATCCCAATCCTAAATCTAACCCCAGGGCTCCGAGGGAGCAGCATGTCTCTGCGGCTCCCGCCTCGGAGGAAAGAATAACGAGAATAATTACCTTTTCCTTTCCCTGCTCGCAAGCGTATCTACTACATGAGCATCAAGAAACCCAGCGCATCCAAGAAGTTAGCGATAGACCCAAGTCAAAAAAGAGCGTGACCAAGGGCGGGGCGGGGGGGTGAATTTTGCTTGAACCCGGGTAACGGGAAAGCAGGCCGGGCAAGGGAGACAAGCGCAGCAGTTATCCCCCGCCGCCCTTCCCCGCCCGCAGGCAGCCGGGGGGCACCGCTCGGCAGGGCCCCGGCCCCGGCTCCGCACCACCCCGCAGCATCGCCGCCGGCGGCCCGCGGCAGGGGGGAAGCTGGGGTGTGCTTCCCCCCCGTCTTTTGCCGCGGTTTTGCTTGGACTACCGAGTACAGATTTAGCAAGGGGCTCTGGAAACGGGAGAATTCCAAGCAGCCGCAGGGTCTGCCCAGGGTAGGCCCCGACATTTACTATTATAAAAACAGACAAAAAAAGGAAAGATGTGTTTTTTTTCCGAAGAGCCCCTGGCAGTCTGGCGGGGGGAAGCCCGGCACCTCCGGAGCGGGGCCGGCCGGTGCCGCTGGGCACTCGCTGCGGGAGGGTCCGCGGCGGCGGGCCTGTGTCCCCCGACGGTGGCAGCCCTGCAGGGCGCTGCGGCGCGGGGGCTGCGGGCAGAGGGACGCCCCGCCGCTGTGGGCGGCTTCTGGGGGAGCCCGGGGCTCCTCCAGTGCCGGGACGCCTGCATCTGTCTGCAACGGGCTGCGCCGGCATCTGGTCCCCAGGGCAGCCAGACTCCTTGGGTCTGTCCCTTTTCTTTTTCTTTTTTTTTACCGCTTGAGCAGAGCCGCTCCTCAGTACCAAAGTTACGAATGGGCCGAAGAGGGAGGCAGCGGCTGGAAGGAGCCTGCCCAGCCCATCGCATGCCCCAGCAGCCGCCGCTCGCTCCTGCCCGGAGCCCGGGCGAGAGCCGCGCCGCGCCTGCTCGCCCCACGCCTTCCCACGCTGTCGCGAGTGGCAGCGACCGCGGAAGGAAGAAGGAAGGATGGAAGGAGGTGCGGGGTCGGCCGCGACCCACCGGCTCCGACGTGACCTCCCCGTCGGGGCGAGCCGTCCCGCCTGGCCGTCCAGGTCCCGGTCCGGGTGCGGGTCCGAGCCCGTGGGTCAGCACCCCGTGCCCCCCAGCCGCGGGGCTCGCAGCCTGCCCTCCCCTGCCCTCCCCTCCCCGCCGGCCCACCCCGCCGCCCCTGCCCCCTGAAGCGCGATTTTCGGGAGCCGGCAGACGTACCTTGAAGGCGATGGGTAGCGTCTTGTTGCAGCGCCAGTGGGTGGGCAGCACGGAGCAGAGGAAGTTGGGGCTGTCGGTGCGCACCAACTCCCCGGGGTGATCCGCCAGGACCTCCACCATGCTGCGGTCGGCGCTGCGCAGCTTCCCCGGCAAGGCGCCGCTGTGCTCGGCACCGGGCAGCGGCAGCGGCTCGGTCATCTTCCCCGGGCTCAGCGTGGTGGAGGGCGGCGTGAAGCGGCGGCTGGTGCTGGTATCTACGGGGATACGCATCACAACAAGCCTTTTGAGTGAAAGACCTCCACAGAGTTTTTACAAAACAGCGAAACGAGCGAAACTCTTCAGCGATCTGCTCTCTGGGGACCAACATAAACGGATACAGGCTGAGGACCCGGGGGAAACTTGTTTCTACGCCAGTCCCCAAAGTTAATTTTTTGCTGAAGGCGGCTGAGATAGCGAGCACGCCGAGACTTAACTCTTGGCTTCCTGGCGGTGCGGAACAGATCACGTTAATCCGATAAGCGAGAGGGTCGTCCGTGCGGGGCTTTACCGCGATGCCTGCGCATCTAGGCTGCAGCCGCGACGCAAAAAGTTATCGCGGGGAAAGCTCCTTTCAAACTCCCAAGCACCGTGGAAAAAAAATTAGGCAAGTCAAACAGGAGACGCGATCAGAAACGCATGCAAAGCCTGGGCTTTCCAGAGAGTCAGTTGCCTATCAGTTTCTTCCAGGTGATTTCTCTACAGTCCCTAGAGGAAACAAAATACATCAGCGTCTTCCGCAGGCAAAATCGCTCTTTAAGAGAGGGAAATTCGGGGTCAGTCTTCAGAGAAGGCGGTACGCGAGCTAGACTTTCTGATCAAAGGTCAGCTGGCTACAACTGTACATATATTCACGTACACACACGCACGCACACACACATATACTATACTTCATAAAATATTTACAATATCATCTGTAGAGAATTTAAGCACAACAGGAATCCATTAATGTTCTCGGCAAGATTTTTTTTTAAGCAGCCTTGAAAATCAGCTTCAGTAGTTTGATTCGTGTTGCTCTAAGAGTGCTCGTGTCATGACCTTTCAATTGTTCTTGCGCAAAAATAAAAAAAGCAAATAAGCTCAGTGCCCAGCATTCAAGCTTTAAACCTCTATCCTTGTCTTTGGTATACCGTCTGTCACCAATTCAAAGAAAGGTCGCAACCGATCGCAAACTCTGAGGCTAAAAGGTCCACAGCTGAAAACTTGGGTTTGGGGATGTTGGTTAAATTGTGGGTTCTCTCTGTGGTTTTGTGTGTGCAACAGCGCTCTCTCTCTCTCACTCACGTCCTCCTCAGCAGTCAAACCAACAGTCTGCAACAACTTCGGCAGTCATTGCCAATGTTTTTTTTTCGGTATCTGAGGCAGTCTTCCTCTAACTCGGCCGCAGGAACCGGCTGCTTAACAATATTTGAACCGCAGCAGGTGGAAGCCTGCTTTCGGAAGCATGGCTTTTCTCTCGGCCGCCTCCAGCCAGCGGGACGGATAGCCCCAGCCTGCGCGGAGAGCCCCCACGCACACACTGAAAACCAAAAGCAACCAACCAGCAACAATAATTGAAAAAAAAAAGATTTTTTAAAAATAATAAGCCACTACTTTTGAACGAGTGAAAGCTTTCCTTCCGCAAAAGAGGAGGTGGTGGCGGGCGGGGGTGGAGGAGCCCACGGAGAGAGACGCAAAAGAACCGGAGGAGATCAAACCCCTAAAGTTGCCAGCCAGGGTTAGAAGTTACTGCCTCCAGCCCAGACGACCGCTCAGAGAAAGCGCATTTCCACAGCGGAGAGCTCCCGGGTCTTCACGTGAGCCGCGGGGAACGCAGCCTTCCTTCTGGCCGCCCGGCCGCCCACGCCGCTGGGGCACCGCCGCTCCGCCGGGCCGGGCCGGGCCGGGCCCTGCCGCTCCGCGCTCTGCTCCGCCGCGCGGGGCTGGGGTTCCGCGCTGCCCGCCCGCCCGCCGCCCCACTCCCGCCGCCGGGATGAATGGAGGTGGCCGGGAGCGAGTTGGCTGCGGCGGGCGGAGTGCGGAGGAATGTCATTCCCCCGGCTGCTTTGCATACGGGGAGGGCGCCGGCCAATCACAGCCCTTTCCGGGAGCAGCCAGGGCGCGGCCGCGGGCCAAGGGGCTCCTGGAATTGGCGCGCCCGCCGCCGCCGCCGCCGCCGCCGCTGCTACTGTGGGGCGCGGGGGGTGAGCGCCGGGTCGGCGGGACGCCGCGGACACCGCAACCGCGCACCCGCGCACCCACGGGAGGACTGCGGGCTGCCGCTGCCCGAGCCCACCGCAAAGGCGGTGGCGGCGGGTGCCCGCAAGGTGCCCGCAGCGCCGCGGACACCGCCCTGGCAGTCCCGCGTCCCCCGAGCGAGCTCCCGGCGGCGTTTGCTCTGGGGCGTTTCCTCCCCGCGGAGGGGGTCGCATCCGTACAGAGGGAGATTTGGACCGGCGGCCGCCGAGGCAGCCGCCGCCGGGCTGGCGTCCCCCGTCCGCCCCGCTACTTCCCGCCCCCGCGGACAAGGACGCGGCCCCAAGGGCCGCTCGACATGTCCCGGCAGCCGCCCGGCCCCCAGACGGGGCACATCTCTCGGTGCAGCCCAGCCACCAGCCGGGCCTGCCGGCAGCACCGCCGGGGACGAGGCCGGGCCGGAGGGCGGGCAGCGACGCAGGGGCAGCAGCAGGCCGCCGGCGCCTGCCCCGCCGGCCGGCCCGGACCCGCGGAGCCGGTAGCGAGGATGCTGGGCGGAGGCATGGCTGTCCTGTCGGGCTGGGTTGGGGTTGGGGTTGTATTTTTTGGTGGTGTTCTTTGTTTTTTCTTTTATTTTTTGGTGCTGGTCGCGAATGTCGTGTGCTCGCCGCTGCCGTTCCTCGGGCTGGGGACGGGGCGATCCCGGCCCGCTGCCGCCGTCTCGGCCGAGCCCCGACCTGTCCCCGCCGCGCTCTTGGCACGGGCTTGGGGTTCCTTACGTTAAATCTCACACCCCTCGTTCCCCCTTGTCTCCTCTCCCCGCCACGGTCTCGCCGTGTGCCCGTCGGCAGGGCCGCCGCTCCCCAGGGCCACCCCGGGACGCCTCCTCCGCCCCCGCCAGCTCAGCAGCCGCGGCGGCGGCCGGCTGCGCTCCCCCGGGCCGGGCGGGCTTTGAAGGGGAGCGACAGTAGCTGCGGCGGGCTGGGTGGGTGGGATTGCGGGCGTGGGGTGTGCGCGGCCGCGGAGGGGACACCACCGGGGCCGCCTCCCGCGGCAGGCAGCCGGGCTGGGAAAGGCCCACGGGAAGCGGGCCGGGGCTGCTGCCCGCCGCCGGCGCTTGCGCAAAGCGGCGGCGGCGGCGGCGGCTGTCCCGGGGACGGCCCGCGGTGCAGCTCCGCGGCGGGGCCGGCAGAGGGGGCCCGCCGCCCGCAGTGGGTCCGGCATAGGGGAGCCGAGTGGGGGGGGCGCGGGGCGACCCCGGGAAAGGGCGGCCGCTCCCTGCTCGGCTCGCTGAGGCCAGCACCGCCCGTCCCCGCCGGAGCCCACGGGGGCTGCGGTCCCGCGGGGGACGCGACCCGCCGCATCCTCTGGGGCGCGGCTCCGCGGGGACAGTGGCCTTGCGGTGCGGCTGGCTGGGAGCCCCTGGTACCCACCCCAGGGCGAGGACAGGGCAGAGGGGACCCTCGGTTTTGCCGACACCCTCTTTGGAAACGCTCCGGAGTTGGGAAAATAACCGCCGGTAACGCGTTTTGGCACACCGCGACCTGCGGGGACGGGAGCAGAGAGCGAGCTCCTGCCATTTACACTGCCTGGCTTACACGCAATTAAACTGAAAGCAGGCGGAGCGCCCCGGGTGAGAGGAATTGGGTTTTGCCTCCCCGGAGCCTGCTGCCGGGGCGAGGGATGCGCCGGATGTCCGGCGGGGCAGCGCTCTTTGCGCGGAGACCCGCGCAGCGCAACCGAGTTCGGGAAGCGGCGCAGCCGCCTGCCACCAAATTCACGGTACAAGCGCCAGATGTAGATTTGCTCGCACCCCTCCGGTGCCGGTCAGGAGCGCCTTCACCTCTGCGGGGGGAGGTGCTAGGCTCCGGCTGCCCCGCCGTCCCGTCGCGGAGGGACCGCTGAGGCGACGCCGGGCCCGGGGCTGCCCATCCCGGGGCTGCCCGTCCGCGCCCGGGACTGCCCCGCGGCACCTCCGCGCCGCAGGATTACAGCTTCATCTTCGCATGACCTGCCCCCTTTGCCTCCTTCCCTTCACTCCCCTCTGACAAATGACGCAGGGCCGGTTTTCTGTCTTCCCCCCCACTCCAAAGCGCTGCGGTGGGAGCGCGGACGGGACAGGGAGACTCCGCGGGGGCGGCAGCGGCAGAGCGGGGCTCAGCCCCCCCTCCAGTCCCGCTTGCAACACGTCCCTGTGTGAAGCAGGCGAGTTTGGTGCAGAAAGCTCTCTGTTTCACACCAAGTGCCAATGGTTTGTGTGTGGTTTTCTTTTTTTTTAAAATCCGTCTCTTACCGGGTTACTTCTTTCTTGTATGAAATTATCCCGAATTTAAATTATTAGGGAGAGGTTTCCTTCTGTTTTAACGAAAAAAAAATTATACAGGCAAATAGCTGTTATAAACTGCAGCTTAAAAGCCATCTGGGGTACATTAGTGGCCGATAACTTTTTACGGGCATTGTAGAGATAAGAGTTATTTTACTGATGTACATACATCTACATACATAGCCTAAAATGCTAAAATACGCATACAGTGTTTGAGGTCTGTTTTTTTTTTTCTTTTTCCCCTCTTCTGTTTTAGCCAAGAGGTAGGGAGTATTTTATATTTAAATTAATGAATACGTTGAGCTGAATTGCACTCGCTGCTTTGCATCCCATCTTAATCTGAACTTCTTATAAATACGAAATAAACCTGATTTATTACGCACGTGAATAGTCAGAAAGATACAAAATGCCACGATTTAACAGAAGACGCAGAAAACATCACACACTTACAGTTTTCTAGAACTTAGCAGCATTACCAGTGCTGAGATAAAGGACATTAATGTAGACTAAAGGCGACAGTATTCTTTTTTTTAGCTGCGCAGGAGCCAAGCTTTTGCAAGGTGAGTTAAAGAGTTAAGTAAGAGAGGGCAGACAGGGAAAATAACGTGGTGATGATATTTTGATGCAGATTGAGCGATGTATTTTACATGCCATTAACACATGGGTTGTTTTTTTGGGGGGTTGGTCTTTTTTTTTTTTTTTTTTAGTTTGTTTAGCTAATTCACTAATTCATCTTCCGTATAATTTTATTTTTGCACGACAAAGAGAGGAACTCCCATAGGAATTGACTGTCCCCTTATTATATCTTGAACAGGTACTCTGGAAGAATAGGAATTAGCAAATTAAGCAGCTTGCAGAAATATCAGTGATAAGGCAAAGTAAGGAAACGATGCAGGGTATTTAAAGCTGATGCTTCTTCTCACATGGTAAGACTTTTTAGCATCCCTAATGCTAAGACTTGCCCTCGGACAGTCAGTCTTTTATGCAGGAATCCTTTTGAAGCGGGATTCACAACCGGTGTTATAACTGTACCAATTCACATGCAGCACAGCTTACGTTTGTATTTTGACAACAATTTATTACAGCCGTAAACAAACCACAAGTGAATCTCTATCTGCCATGCCTCGCCTCTGTCGTACAGTATTACTCGACCACAAAGCACCGCGCTTTTTACATAACATAGTTAAGCAAAAGCTTCGGAAATATGAGAGAAGGAGCAATAATTTAGGGATGAATTTTAAACAGCCTAAATTGCAAAGGGTGAATTAGAGCCTAAAACCAATGCAAGTTCCCACTGCACAGGTAAATATTCCATGGCCAGGCAGGCAGCAATGCCCACTTGTTTGTAATGGGCTGAATTTGTGTGGGATGGGAGAAAATTTGCACAAAACAGACAACAAAACATCCTGTTAAAGGAGAAAAAAATGCAGACCTTGACAGAGCTGGCATACATGTCATAGGAGCACAAACGGAGAGAACTGGCTGCAGACTCTCATCTTGCCAACACTTAGAAACATGTCTAACCTCATTCTTAGTGGTGTTTCTGCTGAATGCAATAGAAAACTCTTTGCAATTATGCATGTGCTTAATTGTTCAGAGCATCTGAGCTTAACGTGGCATTATCCAGTGGGTCACCTCCTACCTCTTGCACCTGAATTCATTTAATATATGTATTAAGGCCCTCTTAAAGATGTTTATAGTGGTGTAAGTGTGCCTTGCATCTACTAGTGATGAATCAGTGGGTTAATGCCTGTGAATGAAATTTGTAGGATCAGGCTTCTGAATTGCCCCTGCAAGTATTTATTGCATAGCTGTTACCATCATGGGTAATTCCACTGACTGAAGTGAAAAAAATTGCTATGATATATTACCTTATTTTTTGGCTACTGGAATAATGAAACATTGCACAGAGAAAAGCAGCAGCTGGTAAATAAAAAGAAAAGATTCTCCTTATTTCCTGCAGTGATTTCTCACGCACTATGAAATAGGCGTATTTCACCCCAGCGTGTAAAGTGCACATATGATGCCACCAAGAATGAGATGTGAGATGGGCAGCATAATACAGGGGAAATGTAGCCAGGACTACACAGGTGCATGATGTCTAACTTCCCACTGTTTCAGGGAGGGGGAACTGCCTAAATCCCTCCAGGGATTTCGTCTTTGATCTCTGTTAACTGATACAAGGTTATTCACTCTGGAAGCCGGGAAACTGGCTGCAGCTCAGTTTATGCAAACCAGAGGGGTTGTGAGGAAAGATTAAATAATGCATATTCTTTCAATATCTTTAACCTGCCATCTAATTACGTGTGACCCGAGTTTACCACTGAAAAAGTTCCCAAGGACTCTCCATCCTATTTAGGACCTCCAGGTGATAACGGTGGCCAAAAGCCTGTCTCATTCTTCCTGGGCAGAAGCTGATAACCTTTTTCTTTTCAAATAGGGCAGACCAATCCATGCTCTTGTCACTCAAAATGTTTTAGAGGGTAGACATGACTCCTGTTTTGAGGATGTGGGGAATGATTTGCCTGAATAGTTGGCATGTTATCAGAGACACAGATGGCAAGGACATGGACCTACATAGGAAGGGAGCTACCTTTTACCATTTCATCTCCCTCATCATTCAGGAACTGCAACCCAGAGAGCTGCACCTCTCTTGACTCAGACTATCAACTGGTGGCAGCAATGGGCCAGGAGTGGGGTACACCCAGGGAAGGACAATTTTCAGGAGAGGCTGAATTGTGAATTTGCATCCAGTGTTAACCCCAGCTTTGCAGGTCCTCCTGGGGTTTTGCTGGGTGAAGAAATGAGTCAAACCAACAGCCAAAGGAGGAGCTTGGACTGGGCAGAGCCCCAAAAGTATGGGTGGTGAAACGCAATTTGGCTGACTCTTCCTACCGGCATGGATGCGATCTCAATGCCCAGCAATGCAGTGCACCCAACTGTATGACTGATGCAGCACTTCACCAGTGCCACCACCCCTGGAGACATTTCTCCACGGTATCCTTCCTCCCTGTTTTCCTCAAGGGGCAGATTTAATAATCATGAAGCTACTGCAGCAGCTGCCTGTGTTGATGTCCGTCCCCCGCCCCCCCGTCGTATCCCTCTTAGTCAAGCCAGCTCAGCTTTGCTGGGAGGTTTGTTAAGAGCCAAAGCCAAGGCTGGGCTCATTCTCATGCCCACCTGCCTCGGGTGTGTGCCAGCATGCAGGTATGCAGCATGTGCTTGTTGCTAGAGCCCAGAGTCAAGGCCTGCAGACCCAGGCATAGGGCAGGGGATGCCTCTCTCCTCCTCTGCTTCACGAGAAGCGTCCCAATCTGGCTTTAAAAATACTCACTAGAATATCACCAGTGAGACAGTTTTCTGCTTGGTCTTACACGGCTGTTGATAAACATGTGAGTAGGAGTGGAGACTGGGTTAAAGTTTCCACTGCAGAAATACCTTTCGGCAGTTTGTCTTGTGTACGCTCCTCATACCTGCGGACCAGATGTGTGAAATGCATTCCTGTGCAGTTAGGATGCAATGCATTTTGCCTTTCTCAAAGTGAAATTTGGGTACTTGGTGCACGATAAGCAGGGAGAGGCTATCCGGAGGTGCAGAAGCAGAGGTGTCACTAGAGCCGAGCGAGCATCCAGTCTTATTTTCCCAGCACTCAAACCGCAGGGAGAGCAGCGGGTTTAGTCCTGGCCACTGTGTTACTGGCTGTATATCAGTGAATGAGAGAGATTACAGAGAAGGGCAACTACAGTGATTAAAGGTCTGGAAGGAACTACCTATAAGGAAAGATTAAAGGAATTAAATACATACATATAATTTCGGGCAAAAGGGAAGCCAAGGGGACAGCGTGACTGCAGTTTACAAGTACATGAAAGACAACTATAAAGAGGAAGGGGAGGAACTGTTTTCATTAGTGAAAAATGATAAGACAAGAAATAACAGATGCCAACTGAAGCAAAACGAGTTCAGTTTTAAGAGCAGGGGCAACGTTGATCCTAAGATCAAATAGGCAGAGAATATGCTCCCAGGGAAGCTGCAGATTCAACATCACTTGAACTTTTCAAGTCAGAGCTTGACAAGCACCTTGGAGGGGAAAGTTTAAGAAATAATAGAAGCAAAGCCAAAAAGCGCTGGGATGTACTGCATGACCTAGAAGCCCAGATGATTTCGAGGCCATTCGAGAGGGCTGCGGAAAAGAAACACACACAAACACTCAGAGCCTTTGGATGATTTCTTGCTCCGCACAGTTCAAAATTAAAAGGAGGGAGGAGGGAAAGGCTAAGCGAGGAATATTAGTAATTTAATATGATTGTGCTGTGGCTAATCCCTAGAGGAGAAGCCAATTACTTGAAATACTTAGGAGTAAGGGGTGGAGAAGGGAATGGAAATTGTTGAAAAGCTGCCATCTGGTATAAGTACTTGCTGGTTTGGAAACTTAAAAAATACGCATTGTGTGCCATTATACTATGCTCATTACATGCCTAGATTAATGCAGATAACATCACCCACACCTAGTATTTTCTGTGGCATTTTATGTACTCAGGTTCACATCATAACAACCTCCAGCACTAATTGTAACATTTGGGCTTTTGATCTTCTGCTCTGGTAGGAACACTACAGATGCCTTGTACCAGCGAATGGGGGGAAAAAATTAAAAAAAAAAAAGAAAAAAGTCCAGCTCCTTTGGTTCCAGGACATTTACAAGGAGCAGTAAATATGACTGACCTGGACAGCAGGGAACAACTCTGGTACAAGGAGGATTCTGCAGATGGCACAGAATTAATATAACTACTTTATTCCCCTCTCTCCCTCTACGAGAGCAAGGGCACGCCGGCAGAGCAGGAACTGCAGCTCAGCTGACAGCTGGCCCTGAGTGCTCTGGACAGCTCAAATCGTATTGGAGAAGCCCTGATGATATTTTGATTTATGCTAGGAGCCGTGCAGGTATATTTCCCTTCTGTACCCCTGACTTTGCTACTGCAGTTAACGGTGACTGACCAGACAGAGAATCAGAATGTACTCAGCCTAGGAAGAATAATTCACTGTAGCCATGGTGCTAATAGGCAAAATGTAATGGTAGCATTCACTTGGTATGGGTTTGCCTTTCTCAGGGACAGTTTGCTTGGTTTTCAGTCAAAATTTAGTATGAGTTATAAATGACTGCAAAAATTCCTATAGGTTCGTAAGCAGGAGATTGAAAGCCTTGGTGTGTTCTGGGGACAAAGCTCCTTCCCCAGGCATCCTCACTGCACTTTACTGCTGACCTGGGAAGTTCTGGGGCATCATCCATGGCCTCTTTACTGGGAGGCTCTGACTCTGCCAGTAAAGAAGTCAATTACAGGGGAGTTTTATGACATTAACTTTGTTTTTCAGCAAATAAATAAGTGATATCAAAACTTTGTACAGAAGCCTAAATCACTACTAACTTTGGCACAAATTTGAGACAGTGAAATTAAGACAGAAAGACTTTTAAATCCAAGATGTCCTTCCATTATCCCTCTAAATAAGGGATTTGTTGTTCAGGT
This sequence comes from Nyctibius grandis, assembly GCF_013368605.1. Classification (NCBI taxonomy): domain Eukaryota; kingdom Metazoa; phylum Chordata; class Aves; order Nyctibiiformes; family Nyctibiidae; genus Nyctibius; species Nyctibius grandis. The sequence continues at coordinate 20,834,533 of NC_090659.1, forward strand.
CAACAAGATGCAGAGATGCTTTGGTCCTAATGAAAAGGAGCTCCTGACAGCATAACAGAAAGGAAGAAAGATGGTTTCCAGAGGAGGCTCCCTTTCTCCCAGGCTTGCCAGAAGGAAAGCTGTGGTCTTGCAACACTTTGAACTGGAGTTAACAGCAAGGAGAAATAAGGATGTTAACTGCATCCTTCTTCCTACATTACTTCCACCATTTAGAAATGGTGACAGACTAGAATGGTGAAACAGGAAGAGTTCAGAAGAAAATGATGACATTATTCCCAGTATGACATTGTGATGCTTGTATCAGCAAGTGATATTATTAGTAAAGGCACTCGGTGAAGGGACGGCCTCTCCGCTCCTCCTGTCCCTTCCTGCCCTTCATCTCCTGTTTTAAAGGGTCAGGACAGGTTTTATTTCTCTCTTTGCATTTCCCCTTGTTCCACGACCCATTCAAGGGTGATGGGGTAAATGCTGGTAACTTGTTCATTGCCCACGTGGGAATGTTCCATGCAGTGAGTTTGCAGAGCAGTTCCAGTAGCTGTTCGACAAACTGGCAGCAAGGAAATGACTGGGGTCTCTTTCCCAGGGAGGCTGCAGAGGGGACACAGTGAGAGGCTACTGTAGCTCCAGCTTCAGGTTTAATTTGACTGGACAAGACAGAAACTGGCTTTCAGTCTTGAATCCAGTTTGCCACTTTAAGTACAGCATATGGTGTGAAACAGAACCAGTTTCCTTCAATATTTTTGCAGCCCTCCAGGAAAGGCAGGCAGTACCTTTGCCGTGTGAGCTTCGGCAGCGAACTGCCATGGTTAGAGATGGATTGTCTCTGGGACAGACACTGCTGTCTTGACACAGAGAGCCCCCTTACCCACAGCTAACATGAAACTTCTTCCAGCATGAATCTCAGTGTGATTAGGAGTAGTAAGTCTCAGATACCTCATTTCTGTAAGAGGCACAGAGATTTGTCTAGAAGCTGTTCCTTACTCTGAACTAGGCTTCTCCCAGCGTCTATCTCAGATGATGGGGCTGGTCTCAGCTGCCCGAGGCTCTGTGAATGCCTTCAGCTGGCAACTGAGCCTGTTCCACATCTGTCTGCTCTTCACTGACCAGCACACTTTGTATTTAACCCTCCTCAACACAATAATGACTTCATGCACACAGTGAAAAAGTGTTTTGCTTCTGAGCTGTTAGGGGAATCATGCTTGGGACTTTTACCGCAACATCACTTGATCGAACCGGGGATGGGGGAAGAAGAGCCCGACTGAGATGTGAAGGCACTATTAACCACGCTCAGCTCCACTAATGCATTCTCACAGCCACAGATGAAGCCACAAGTTAATCTCCTAAATTGTTTCTTCTCCACTTAACATCCCACCTGTGCCTGATTCTGCCCGTGCTTAGCAGGTCTGAGCCTGGGTATGCTGGTATCACCCTGTACCAGCTGTCCTGTACCCAGCAGGGAGCAGACTCCCTGCACAGGACAACTCATCATCTGTGGGATGCATGGGCTAGCAATTAGAAAAGTTTCAGGAATACATGTTGTCAGACTCTTTATTTATAGACCTTAATGACAGTAATAAGAAGAGAAAATCTCTGGATAATTTTGAACGTGATTACCAATAAAAACTCCAGCTAAAAAGCCACATACTCCTAAGGTGGCACCAGCATTTGCCACATAGACACATGTAAGCTTCTGCTGAACTTCACCCAGTAAGATGAATTTGCAGTTTTAAGCTAAGCACGTACTTACGGGACAAGGCCTAGGAAAGAGCAGGATGTACTAGGACTAGTCTTATCTGTGTGTAAGGTTATAAACTATTCTTTTGATTTGATAATAAAAATTTCCTAGAGGAATCTAGTACAAGTGTGTGTGTGACATGCTTTACGTAGGATATGCACTCCCAGTGCTGGAAGATCTCTCCATGTTAATGATGCTTCAGCATCAGCTGCTCAGTACTGTATCTGGATGCTGAATGTTATATCACTACTTGCTTTTAGTGATCCTGTAGAGAAAGGACCTGATGCTCAGCTGGTCTCACTGACAAAGCAATCCCTCTGCCGACCAACTGATGGTGATGGCTGTGTATAATAGATGACACTCTGTTGTGGGATCTTTCCATTTATGTCTTCCCTGGGTTGCCCTGGGGTTTGTAAATGACAAGCGCAGCTAGATCTATCACCCTTCACTAAAATCTTACATGACTAATCCCACAGCAGCACAAGCAGGGGAAGTGGGGGGTCCGCAGGCCGGATTCTGCATTCCTTTCAAAATGTGCCCTCCCCAGAGCCAAAAGGTACCAAAATTACTCAGCAGGTTTATTCTTTGTGATACTCCCCATGGCATATCATTTTCTCATGGTAACAAATATATTTTCCAAATTGTTTCTTTCTTTTTTACATCTCTTTTTCAGTGTTACTTTCTTTTGGTACTACAATTACAGTTTAAGCCATAAAAGTGTTTTACAATTTGATTATTTTAGGGGATTCTGCAATTTCGTTATTTTAGGGGACTCCTAAGCTGATGCAAATGTTTGCAGGAACCATCTGTGTCAGTCGGTTAAATGAGGACTTTCCAAGACATTCGTGTCCATGACAGGCTATTCTGAGTTCTTAAGTTTTGCCCTTTTACAGGCCAATTTGAGGGTCTTCTGGTGGCACCAGACCTCAAAGCCCCAAGGATAACTCACAGAATCACAGAATCAACCAGGTTGGAAGAGACCTCAGGGATCATCGAGTCCAACCGTTGCCCTTGCACCACCCTGTCAACTAGACCATGGCACTAAGTGCCATCTCCAGTCTTTTCTTAAACACATCCAGAGATGGTGACTCCACCACCTCCCTGGGCAGCCCATTCCAATGTCTAATAACCCTTTCTGAAAAGACATTCTTCCTGATGTCCAACCTGAACCTCCCCTGGCAAAGCTTGAGGCTGTGCCCTCTTGTCCTATCGCTAGTTGCCCGGGAGAAGAGGCCAAATCCCACTTCACTACAACCTCCCTTCAGGTAGTGTAGACTGCAATAAGGTCACCTCTGAGCCTTCTCTTCTCCAGGCTAAACAACCCCAGCTCCCTCAGCCGTTCCTCATAGGTCATACCCTCCAGACCCTTCACCAGCTTGGTCGCCCTCCTCTGGACTCGCTCCAACACCTCAACATCTTTCTTGAAGTGCGGGGCCCAGAACTGAACACAGTACTCAAGATGCGGCCTCACCAGTGCCGAGTAGAGAGGGACGATCACTTCCCTAGACCGGCTGACTACACTATTCCTAATAGAGGCCAGGATGCCATTGGCCTTCTTGGCCACCTGGGCACACTGCTGGCTCATGTTTAGCCGGCTGTCGATCAGCACCCCCAGGTCTCTTTCCACCAGGCCGCTTTCTAACCACTCTTCCCCCAGCCTGTAGAGCTGCATGGGGTTGTTGTGGCTGAAGTGTAAGACCCGGCACTTGTTCTTGTTGAACCTCATGCTGTTGGTCTCAGCCCATCTATCTAACCTGTCCAGATCCCTCTGCAGGGCCTTCCTACCCTCCAGCAGATCGACATTCCCACCCAGCTTGGTGTCATCTGCAAATTTACTGAGGGTGCACTCAATCCCTACGTCTAGATCATCTATAAAGATATTGAACAGCACCGGCCCCAGAACTGAGCTCTGGGGAACACCACTAGTGACCGGCCGCCAGCTGGACTTTGCCCCATTCACCACCACTCTCTGGGCTCGGCCATCCAGACAGTTTTTAACCCATTTAAGAGTCCACCCATCCGAGCCCCGGGCAGCCAGTTTGTCCAGGAGGATGCTGTGGGAGACAGTGTCGAATGCCTTACTGAAGTCTAGATAGACTACATCCACAGCCCTGCCCTCATCTACTAAGCGGGTCACTTGGTCATAGAAGGAGACCAGGTTGGTCGAGCAGGACCTGCCTTTCATGAATCCATGTTGGCTGGCCCCGATGCCCCGATTGTCCTGCATGTGCCGTGTAATGGCACTCAGGATGATCTGTTTCATCACCTTGCCTGGCACTGAGGTCAGGCTGACAGGCCTATAGTTCCCTGGATCGTCCTTCCGACCCTTCTTGTAGATGGGCGTTACGTTTGCTAATTTCCAGTCAGCTGGAACTTCTCCAGTTAACCAGGACTGCCGGTAGATAATCGAGAGTGGTTTGGCAAGTTCATTTGCCAGTTCCTTCATTACTCTGGGGTGAATCCCATCTGGGCCCATAGCCTTGTGGGTGTCCAACAGGCACAGCAGGTCACTAACCGTCTCCTCCTCGATCCTGGGAGGTTCACACAGCCCCCTGTCCCTAACTTCAGGCTCTGGGGGCCGAGTCTCCTGAGGACAAGCGGTCTTGACATTAAAGACCGAGGCAAAGAAGGCATTGAGCACCTCTGCCTTTTCCTCATCCCCTGACACTACACTACCCTCCTCATTCAGCAAGTGGTGGAGGCTCTCCTTGACCCTCCTTTTGCTGTTGATGTATTTGTAAAAGCTTTTTTTGTTGTCTTTGACTGTAGCAGCCAAATCGAGCTCTAACTGAGCTTTGGCCCTTCTAATCTTCTCCCTACACGACCTGGCCACGTCCCTATAGACCTCCCAAGTTACCCGACCCTTCTTCCAGAGCAAGTAGACTCTCTTTTTTTCCTTAAGTCCTAGTCTAAGTTCCCTGTTTAACCAGGCCGGTCTTTTTCCCCGACGGCTTGCTTTCCTACAGACTGGGACAGCCTCCTCCTGAATATTTAACAATTCCCTTTTGAAGCATGTCCAGCCTTCCTGGACTCCTTTGCCCTCCAGGACCGATTCCCAAGGGACTTGGTCCACCAGCCTCTTAAACAGGCTAAAGTCAGCCCGCCGGAAATCTAAGGCAGAAGTTCTACTCTTGCCCCTCCTTACTTCCCCCACTATCAAAAACTCTAACATTTCATGGTTGCTACTCCCAAGACAGCCACCGACCCTCACATCTCCCACTAGTCCTTCTCTGTTCACAAACAACAGGTCAAGCAGGGCCCCTCCTCTAGTGGGCTCATTTACCACTTGCATGAGGAAGTTGTCCTCCACACATTCGAGGAACCTCCTAGATTGCTTCCTCTCTGCCATGTTGTATTTCCAGCAGACATCTGGCAAGTTGAAGTCGCCCACGAGTACAAGGGCTGGCGACCGGGCGGCTTCTGACAGCCGCTTGTAAAACGCCTTGTCCGCCTGCTCATCCTGGTTGAGTGGTCTATAACAGACTCCCACCGTAATGTCCGCCCTGCCGACCTTCCCCCTGATCTTCACCCATAAACATTCAACCTTGTCATCCTCACCATCTTCCTCAATTTCAACACAGTCCAAACACTCCCTAACATATAGCGCTACCCCACCGCCTCTCCTGCTTCAAAATAGGCCTGGATACCCTAGCAGTAGTAGAGGTGGGTTCATCTTTAATTTCTAGGAAAGACAGCTAATTCTTCAGTCTCAGTGTCACTCTTGGTGTCACTCTCACTGAGACTGAAGGATTACCTTTTTGCAGCACTGGCAGTTCCTTCAGCTCTCCATAGCCTAAATCCTTATTTAACTCCAGTGCAAATTTCTACTTTAAAAAATAGCCTTCAGGCAAGATATGACAGACTCTGCTCAGATGGCTGGGCCCACACCAGTTCACACTGGGCAAACCTCAGCCCATGTCCAGTGTCTGTCAACACTATGCCAAGACTTCACTCTGCATGGGCACCTTTTGTGGGACACAGGAGGTTCACCATGTTTGGTGGACAGGGCAAAATGATGAGGGCAGGGGAGGTGGGGAGAGGCTTCCTGGAGAAGTCATGGGACTCCCTCCGTGCAAGTCCTAGAATGCACCTGAACCGATCACTTGCATGGCTGGTGTAGGGTACCTGGGATCTGCTGGGCATGGAGGAATGGCCTCTGTTCATCAATTGTAGAGATCTTCCCTCTAGCAGCCACTAAAACAGAGGGGACATCAGAGGCCACCCCTGAACCACTAAAACAGAGGGGACATCAGAGGCCACCCCTGAACAGGGTGACAGGCAAGCACTGCAGGTGTGACAGGGGTGTGACACGGCACGAACCACCTCTCTCTCCATGATTTGTCTTCCCTTGGAAGAAAACCAGTGTATGAGTGTGCGGTGGGAGGTCTGCAGGGCTCTTGAACAGGCCCAGCAGTTCTGCCACGAGCACCAGGTTGGGCAAAGCTGGACTCACTGGGGCTGCCCTGCTTCAGGGCTGGCGGGCCATCCTGGAGCAGACTGCTGCTCCCATGGAGGCAGAAGGTGGCATTTCCAGGGCTGTCACCCTTCACCACCAGCAACTGGACTTTAAACATGTGTAAATAATTGCTAGAAAAGTGTTACTTTGTTTTAGTGGAAATCATTGCTACTCCTCTTGGGTGGTTCTTAAGTGTGTTTAATTTACTAGGTATGTCATCTACTGCCTTTGATCTCACAGATCTCCCTCAGGTCATAATGAAGCACAACTTCATATCAAAGCCTCTGCTCTCATTTGTCCAAGATGAGATCTGTGCACCAGCAAGGGAACGGAGTGTTGTCCAGGGAGAAGGAGGGAGCAGCTGAGGTGAGTCAGGTCCTCCCATGCATCCTAAGTGGGGATGCGGAGGCAGCCCGCCATCCTTTGCCTCTTCCTCCCTGATGCCTCATTGTCCCCAGACAGTGATGCTGGGCTTGGACCACCTTAGAGCTGCTGTCCTCTCATGGCCTGGAAGTGCCATACAGTAGGATGATGATCTAGCAGGGCTTAACAAAACCCGATGCCTCCCATCTTCCCCGAGCTACAAAGTCCTCCTTGAGCCTGGTTCTCTGCTTACTCAATTCTAGCTGCGAGGCCCTAATTTGTGTCAGGGTAGGTGAGAAGAAAAGCTGTAATTCCAGACCTTTAAGTTCAGCCTTGCTACAAATCTGCCCTGAAATATAACCTAACCTTATAGAATATTTAAAAGCATGAAATATTCTTGGCAGCAAGTCATAATAAATGGCTCCCTGAATACCAACTACAATAGACAACTCTCTTAAAAGGAAATTTGCTGTAGAGTGAACAAAGCTTAGCAAGATTAGCTTGAGATTGTATTCGTCTACTGCTTTCCAGTCACAGATGATGCACATGATACCCAGTGGCACAATGTGCCATCTACAAACTGTCAAGTTCATTTTAAAAGAAGACAGGATATTTTAATCTGTTTTTCCTCTAACTCATTCAGACAATTATGAAATTAGGGACTGTAAATGCCTTAGTTTTAGCTTTGTTAGGCAACAGACATATGTAGCAATATATTTTAGCCTCTCTTAGCCAACACAAAGCATTCTTGCATGATTTTTAGGTGTGAATTATCACCACTGAATCAAGCCTACACAGGACAATATTAAACAAAGGTAGTTGCTCATTTGTTTTATGCGCTACACAAACCCTCTCTCGTGACATCCACTTAATGTTCTATTTATCTACAATATCTTTGACGTCTTGCAGAGCAGAATTACATACTTCTATTAAAACCAGAATCTAAAATACAACAAATATTTCTAATTTGACACTCACGTTTTTCCTGGGCAACCAGGTCTAAGTGGCCCTTCTTGAGCAGAGGGGCTGGACCAGATGCCCTCCAGAGGTCCCTTCCAAACTCAACCCTTCTGGGATTCTGCGATCCTTCTATAAATTGCTTCTTATTCCATGCTCTTAAGCAAGCATGAAATTAAAAGGCTATTTCCTCAGATGCTGTGAAAAAGATAATCACCGAGAATCCCTGTATCTTACAAAGCAGAAAGCATCCCACAAACACCAAAATTTATTCTAGGCATGGGTCATAATACCCCGGACAGGTCAGCAAAATAATGTCTCACTGTTTTGCCTGCTTTTGGAAAGCCTAATAAATCACCGAGCTGCCTGGCAGGCTTTTTCAGTGCTTGCACTGTGTGTGAAGCTCTGCGGAAGCAAACCGGGGAAAGGCCAGACTTGTCCCAGGGGCACGGCACATGGCTGCTCCTCTGGCAGTCACAGCCTGCACATCACCTCTTAGCACTGGGATGGTAAGTCCTCAGTGTCAGGCTTTATCTGGCACTAAGATATATTGTGAAATGATTCAATGCCATCTTCCCGAGTGCTCTGCAACAGAAACAAATGGTGATCCTCTCAATTTGGCACTGGTTTAGGACAACTGGAATTCAGGGTTCAAGGGGTTCATGGACTATAAATCAGAAGAAAATTTGCCCCCTCATCTAACTGCAAATGGAAACTTTGCTGCAGTTTATGTTAACAGCAGCCCCCTGAAGAAGGTGCCATATAGGCTTTCTAAAACACAGATGGGAGAGGAAAAGTGAAGGAGTCTTCGAGTGGGAATGAAAAATAATAGATCTTCCTTTCTTCATTCCCAGCTTTCATTCGTCTTCACTGTGTCTTTTAAAATCAAAACCGTAAAAATAGTTAAAACCTTGCTATAAAATCCTTTTGCACAGAGATATCAATTTGTTTAGTTCAGTAAATATTTAGCAGAAAAAGAGTCATTAAGAACAAAGCTAGCTCCAGGATTATAGAAAAGAAAAAAAATTCACAGTATGCCAAATATTAAAAAAGACGTATGATGTCTTTCTCTCTGGCACATTGTGCAAGGGGTACCAGTGATGCTGGAAAAGGCAGTCTTATTCTCTACAGATACACAGCAAAATGGACCATGTCAGAGTCTGTACAATTTGTCAATGTTTTGTTAAAATTCCTCTTATTTTATCTAAAATATCCTTGTGATAAAAAGTTATCTTTGATGTTCTGATGGGAAAATTTTTTCTCCATTGTCATTTTTGACGGGTTAAAGACTCATCAAGTATATAGGCTGAACCTTTAGTTTGTATAAAAGAGCATCACTAGTGATCATAACCCTGGGACTCAAATCAATTGACAACATCCGTTTGTATTACCTGGTCCTCCATGATCACTTGGCTATTGCAAAGTTGCGAACCATCGAACGTTAAGTGCCATCAGACAGACATCACCTTCCACCACTGTGCTCAGCAGCACAATTCCTTCCGGCTTCGGTGGCACCCCCATCCCAAGCATTTGAAATGAAAACTATTTTGAAGTATTTCCTCTGAAGAAACCGATTCAGTTAAAAAGCTTGCAACATGCTTAACAGACTAGTGAAAGTCTCCATATGTATTTAACTGTCTCGTGGAAATTAATGCACACACATGCACACAGGAAGGGATTTCCTTATTTTGCTCCAACAGAAATTACTTTAAAGAGTTTTTTAATCAAATAATTTCTATTACTTTACAATCAAGATTCCTATTTCATTACAATGCAAAGGAAACTTTTTTAAAAGGAAGATAAAAAAGTCTTTACCAAAAAAGCCAGTGGCTGCTCTGTTTTTCCTCATCAGGTACATGGTCCAGGATAGAGGAGAAGACATACCAAACTGCCTGTGGTTCATGTTTAAGTTTATATGGTAGCCAGGCAGTGACCAGACACTGCAAAAGACCATCAGAAACTGAACAAGATGAGGGGAGAGCTCTTCCTTTTCACTCCTCTTTCTCTGCCCTAGAGAACATTATTGAACATGAGCAAATTGAAAAATGACATGCAGCCATACTTAGTACGTGTTTTTTTTCCTTCCACTAACCAAACTCACATGAGACTTCCAGTCTTTCTCTCTCTCCTCTCTCTCCCTCCCTCTCTCTTTTTTTTTTGCCTCAGGCATTTATAGGCTAGTAATTTTCATTTAGCTTCTCAGATGATTTTTCTCTGCCCAATTAGAGTGGAAGTGGATGAAGATTTAAGTTCAGAGTTTTGCTGTTAGAAACCAGGTTGGGATTGTTCCTGTTGTTTTGACTGATGCTCTGTTTCAAAGGCGCAAGGGCCTACTACCAGTAAATACAGTAATGATACTAATAACGATCCTTTCTTCAGACTTCCCTTGCTTAGAGTATTTTATAGTCAGTAACAGCAGACAGTGGTATCATGAGAACCACCCTGACTATGAAGAGATTTTTTTTTCCCAGTAGATACACATGACAGTTTAAATCCAACTTCTTTCCCCCTGTACATAAGTATAATTTCACTGGCATCCCTGGGATGGGAATTTGTATGAGAAATGGGAAGAGAAGTCAGGCACTGTGTTCTGATAAATCAGTAAATATGAGTCAGTATCTGCAAAGCTTGAAATTTCTTTTGTAGGTGAACTGATAGACATCTCGGTTCTCTAGTGTTTAAGAGGAAATAATCCTTCCTAGGAGTGGACAAGTGTACAAGTGCTATATACTTTGTAAGAGCCTGTCACATTTGTCACCAAGTCTGAAATTCAGCAATTCCATAGGGTGCTTGTGAGAAGATTAATAGATAGATATATGTATGAATGGAGGAATGTATGGATAGAGAGGTAGAGACATTTAAAAAAATGTTAAACTGGACTCCAAAGTGTAGTCCAGCTGTTTTGCAAAGTGTGCCAAAATGTTTCAGTCACTGAAAGTGCAAAAGGCAGTGGGAGGACAACCAGAACCTAGCTTGCAATGGAGATCTACAGAGCACCTCTTATGCCACAGCACTGTAAAACCCCTGTGCACTTAGTGGCCTACATGGCAATCCCCTTCCTCTCTTTTTTTTTTTTTTCATTTAAGGAGGGGAGTGTTGGCCAGGATACCAAATGTATTCCCCTGTAATTTTTCACCTCACCTTCTGTAATCCACTTCTTCTCCTAGAAAATGGAGAGATGGCCATAGCAGAAACAAAATCAAGTAGCAGCAGTTGTACCTGGGTAGACAAAAAAAAATGTTGCCAAATGCATAGCTGCTTATGTTTTGGTTTTTGTTTGTTTTTTGGTTTGTGTCTTCCAGATTCCAGGATGGGATATTTCTGATGAAATCAGGGAATGCATGTGAAAATAAAAGGCTGTGAGATTTACTAGGTATTTGCTGCTGGCCAAATTTCACATTTCAAGTAGAGACCACTGTTAGTGTTTTAAATATTATATTCCATAAAAATGTTAAAACCTCACTTGTCAGCACATGGCCACAAACCTATAGGCCCTGCAAACACTTCAGCACATGCAACATTGCCTATGGGGAAAATTGCGTGTGTGCTTAAGCTATTCCAGGAACGGCCAAGGCCGTGAGAGCAGGTTCCAATTCCCATGGAATCACAGGAACTCTTGCACCACAGCTGGTATAAAAGGGACAATGAAATAAAATGTGCTTCTGGGAAAAGCTAATCCAGAAACTGTTTGGGGCCGTTTGGCCGTTGTTCTTGTACTGAACAGAAAAACAAGAAGTGGTATGTTGTTTTCCTTTCTTTTGAACTTTGTCTTAATATTGCCTGAGTAAAGGAGAGACCTGCACAAGAAACACACTTCTTTTCCCAAGGAATATAATGGAAAGAGGAAAAAAATAAAGAAAGCCCCACAGAAAGCCCAGTGACATGAAATGAAACAGCACAACCTCCACCACTCTAGCAACTCTTACACAATCCTGGGTTATGACATTATTCAACTGCCACAGGAGGACTACGAGAGGCCTCAGGCATATGTTTCATCAACTGCACAGCAAGATGTTTCCTGGGCTTTGCCGACAGTGGTTCGGCAGAGATGCAATAGCCCCTCTGTTACAGGGCAGATAAAGCACCCCCCGCTAGCTGCTATCTTCAGATGCTAACTCTACAGAAAAAGTTCCTTCTTTCCATCTCTCCATATAGCGTTAGGTTTGAGCTTTTGAAATGTACAGATCTTTAGTCCTCGGCGCTCTCATGGGTTTTTTATTATCAGTTTTTACCTTCCTTTTCCTATTGCTTGTTGCCCGTCTATCAGGGTGTGAGCACCTTGTGGACATTTACATAAAGATAAGGAATGATAGGGCTATGCAAGATACATGTATGTTGTCATCAGACAGGACGGATCTCCAGGGAAAACTGAACTACAGACTCAGGATGGATTTGGGTTTCATACTTTTCTTCCCTAATATAATACCTTAGTTGACAGAGAATTGAAGAGATTGTAAAAGACTTTCTTTACCACTTATTTTAGTTTGGGGTTTTTTTGGATTCTAGGAAAAAGCTATCAGTCCTTTCAGATGAATGCTTTTTACTCACAGTGTGTGTGTTCAACAGTGCAAAGATGGTCAAATGGACATGCAGGTGAAACCCCAGCTAAATTTTTATTGCATCAACTCTACCCACTGTCCCACTGGCCACTTTTCAGCCATATCCTACAGTGTTAGCCTGGAGGTGGTAAGGGGCAGAGAGGAGGTTATGAGAGCCAAGAAAAAAGGTATTCTTAATTTGTATATATATACTGCAAGCATTGGTCCAGCAGTAAGTTCTGACCCAATACTTATTTAAGGAAGACATACATTTTGGCAGGGAATTAGCTTAAAAAATGGAAATATCTTTTTTCTGGAGGTGCTGAAGACCTGCAGCTCTCATGGATATTCAGTGAAGCTATTGGTGTTCAGATCATCTGGAAGTCAGGACTGTGGTAACTTTTTCATCTTAGTAATCTGGGGAATTGCACAAATTTTAAGGTTAGTCCTTGGGGAGCTTTATAAACTGTTTTGTAAAGCAAAAGTAAACAACAGTCTGAAATAAAATGGAAGTAGCTGGGAACACTGTGCCATTTGATGGTGCCCCATTAGCAGGTAATATGAAAAATGAAAGGGGATTAATAGCTTCTGTTTTCAGACTGAAGGGATGTTAGCCATACAGCTCTCCAAAACTGTAAAAACAGCCCTGTTAATAAAAGTAGGTTTCCCAAAGTTATGCAGCGTTTTGTCGTCTTATATATTGCTCTTAACGTCCCCATACATACTGCAGGACACTTGTCTAAACCAGCTTCATGTTTACAACAAACCCCTTACTTCACTGAATGCGCAAGACAGGAACACTGTGAAATGGCTGGGTTCCCACACACATCCCTTTGTGTACCTTGCAATGCTTTGATAAACAACATTTCTCAGACACAAAGGTCTAGGCTCCCTATAGAAATGATGGGCTTCTGTGGCCTGTGCTATACAAAAAACCACGCAAGGAAAGAAACGTAATCTGATGTTTCTTTCTTGTCTTAGCACCCAGCCTCTGTCAATCATTTTTTTAAGACTGTGCAGAGAGATTACCCAATAAAGCACAGAGAGTTTCGCTTTATGAACAGAAGTATTTTTAGGGTTCTCTGAACTGAGCTAAATGACTGACATATTTTAAAAAAGCATAATGCAGACCAAAAAAAACCAAAGAGGCAAGTAAGAATGAAACAGGATGGAGCACACGTCCTGTTTTCGACATGCAACACCTTCTTTAACTAGCTTTGAAGCACTACATCCTCTTTGCAGAGTGTTTAGCAACTCCTTTCTGAAGCAGGTTGTTTTTCTGGAAGTGGGATGTCATGGGCTTGCCCACGTCCTTGAGGGGATTGCCAAGCTTGTGGATGAAGGTGGATTTCACTGAAAAATACACATGGCTACTGGGAAAACTCAAATGCCAGGGCTTTTTCGGATAAGGGATAATATTTATGTGCACTTTCACCATGCCGAAGCTGCATGTGTTCTCCAGTGAAACCGAACTCTGTGAGACATTTGGAACAACAGCTAAAATTCCATTTGTTTTGGAGCTGCCTACTAGACATTTGAAAGTGATCAAAAGCGTGTTTATCCTTTTGGTTTTTTTTAACACAAGCTGTCCTTCCATCACTGTCTCCTTTAAATAAAGTCAAAGAGTTGTGAAATGGTTACTTTTAGAAAAAGACGGAGCCTTGCAATGTGGGAATACGTTTGCTGACTTGCCACTCTGGGGACACAGCTGCCAGGCCGCTGCCTCCCCCTGCCACCATCCACCGCTGCATCACTCGGTGGCAGTCTGAGAGGCGGTAGCAGCACACGCTCTACACAGCGCTTGGGGTTTTTCTGCATTGCGTGACCATCCCTGTGCTGAGCTCTGCTTCAGGTTTGCAGGTCTCAGGTCAGTGCTGGCCAGGAGAGGGAGCTTTGCAATGACCTGGCCAAGGAACGATGCCAGCCCAGCTAGGCTGTGCTGTAGCCAAATGTCAACTCTCCGTTCACTCCGAGTGCCAGGGTCCCTGCCCTGCTATGTCTGCAGCAGCTGTATCTGCACTGAAGAGCAGTTTTCACCCCTCTCTTCTCTGCTGAGGGCTACCGCAGGCTGTAATTACATGGCCACAGGGAAGAGGTGAGAGTGCCCATTACCTCCTCCACCCAGAGCCACCCACCCACGCACTTTAGACAAAACTTAAGTTCATTACGTGAGACTTTCTCAGCCAAATTCAGCCAGAATCACTGCAGAACCGACACATTTTCTGTCAGCTCAGCTTCCCTCCTCTTCCTGGCCTTGTACCAGCACAGAAGCTAGCCCATGGACTCAGACTGGTGTAGACTAACCTGGTTTGAAATACAGGACTGGAAACAGCATCAGGCACACGTACCACAGTACAGCTAAAATGCTAAAATGCCAAATGAAATCACACCTAGAAGCCTAGCAGAGCTGTTCCCATGCAGGTTTCAACAAGCCATCAACATCTTTGTCACCATCTTGAAGACCTTGCACTTCTTCGTTGCTTGAGGTTTGCAAAGACACCTGACACAGGGCTAGCTGGGAGCTCATGTCCTGTCTGAGTGTGATACTTCAGAAAGTTTTCCTCCTTTGTGGGGCTTCAAAACTTCAAACCTTCCCAGGAGGTAGGGGGCTTGCCCGGGTGGCCAGGATGAGCCATACCCGGGAGGTGAAGGTTGCACAGCGCTAGCCACCGAGAACCTGGCTCTCCCAGTTTCTCCTATTGGAGCGAGTCCAGTCTGCAAGAATAGCTGAGTACAACTGGAGCAGGGACAGGACTGAGGCCTCCCACAACCAGGCAGGGCTGCAGCAGCAGTCTCTAGTTTGACCCGGCATCCCATCCCAGAAGCTGAAGGATGTTTTCTGGTCAAAACCAGTACATATGTTTTTGTGAAAAGCTTTAGTTCTGATGAACTGACTTTTTCTGACAAAAAAAAAAAAGCATGTGTGTGTTTAAAATTACCCACCATTTCTCATCTTAGCCAGAAGGACAGATGTGATCTGGGGAGCCAAAGAAGCACTATCAGAGAGGGCCCTGACAAGTATCGGTCATGAATTTGAGTCATTTATTAGACTTCTCCAGTGCCAGGCAGCTGACTGGAAAGCACCAAACCTGGGACCTCTGTATCTGAACCCTGCAAAGCCAGAATTCTTACAGGCCATGCAGATAAGGAAAAACAGGCACCACAGATACGCCATGACTCATTAGCTTTTGGAGCAAAATCTTTCCCAGATCTCCATTTAGCACTGTGTCAGGCCTCAAGTGCTGTTGGAGATTTGGTGAGTAGTTTAAAGGTAGGACTGAAACCCCCAGTAAGCAAACCATGGTGTCTGCGCTGTAGCCACTGCTGCAATGGCGTGGAGCCTGAACTCACCATGTGCTGAAGTATTTGGGTAGTGGTAGCACTGCAGCACTACAGACACATTGCTGTGTCTTCCCTTCTGCATGCCACCCAACAGGAGCTACCTGGCTATGGTGATGGAGAGGACTAGCCCTATAAAACCTGGGCTGAACATGGGGTTGCTCTTTTCCCCCACTCCAATCCTTGCAATAGCTCCTGGCAGAAGGAAGAGGGAGAAGAGAAGGGTGGGAAGGAGAAGGGCAAGGGTCATCTTTCACAGACTCGGATGGGACACTTTTGCCAGTGGCCAAGCTAAACCAAGAGCATCATGCTTTGTGAAAGGAATGCCACAACAAATACTGTCAGCTTCCCATTACTCCAGGGCACGATCTCATCCTGCAGAGCGCGGACCATGACACAGCCTGCCGAACCTCACTGATGGTGGCACCGATGGGATAACCTTTCAGATGCACTCACTCTAACAAGACCTACTTGACCCCTCCAGACCCCAGTCCACGCAGCTTTCCCACCACAAGAAGAGAGAAAATCAGAAGCCCAAGCCAAATCCCACCTCACAGTCACCTCTCCACCTTCACTGATTTATTCACCCATGTAGCATCTCCAACAGACCAAGGCATGAAGAAAGCACAAAGCTTCATGATGATGATGACCCACTAAGGCTATGTTTCCCTTCAGCATGCCAGGGGAGAGTCCCAGGCAAAAATCTATAACAGACAGTGACAGGGAAGTGCACGAAGTCTGAGCAGGTCCCTTGGTGAAGCTATAGAAGCATACAGAAGGTCCTTTCTGCCCTTTTCATACTGCTCTGCTTGCTAGTCTCTCAGAGCCATGTCTGCTATTATTCCCATTTGGAGGTGGTTGTACCTCCAAAGAAGCAAGGGTTTATCGTGCAGGCTTCTTAACAGCTGTAGCCGTTACAGATTGCTGGTGCCTTTGCTTCGGGATGCAGCATTCTTCCCATTTGCTACCCTCCACAACTCTTTTGGTTCTTGTTGCCTGCCCAATAATGTTGATTAGGCTTCAGGGCAGAAGCAGCATTTTGCACTTTCTTCTAAGACAAGGTTTCAATTGCGGAGAAAACTCAACCTTGCTTTCTTTAATAATTCACATGGCAGCATTGTGTGGATACTCTTAACTGCTACTTAAAAGTAATTAATTGATTTTCTGACATATCAGTTAACAATGTATTGCACTGACATGAAGTTGTGATTCTGCTGTTGATTGGACTGGATGACTAGATGCATCATACTCAGTTCAGGAGCTGAACTTAAAAGACTCTAAATATATTCTGCTATAAAAGGAAAGACATTTTACATGTAGTGTTGTCTAAAACTTGAATCCATATGCTGCCTCAAATGCTGTCAGAGTAAAGTATTTCATTGTTATTTACAGTAGACCAATAGTATTCAAATTTAGAACATCCGGTAGATATGAAAACACAATTTGTGGCAGCTGGAGACAATATCACATGTTGAACTGCAGAAAGAAGGGAGTTTGCAGAAGGGCTTTATGTGCATATATATAGCCGAACTGGGAGAGGTTGCTGGAGCATGTCCTTTCTCCATACTAAGTTGCCTTCCCTGTTTGAAACCCAGGAGCACTACAGACGTGAATATGGATGAGTCTAAAGCAGGAAGACAAAAAGACAGAACCCGTTTCTGGGGATTAAAGGTGGTTTATACAGCTTTTTATCTTTACTGTAAGTCACCAACTCTAATAAACTCCAGGGCTGGGTGGCAACTGCAGGTTAAATGAATTACTGTGGTTGAAATGTTCAAACCAGCCATATTCTGTTAGATAACTAAATAAAAGAAGACCAGCTTTTTCTGGCTTTAATGAAAGTATCTGAGGAACTTATGAACCTTTTTTATGCTCCACAATCACAAATTCAGAAATCTACTGTTTAATTACTTCGGCTTGAAAAGCCTGACCTGGATAGATAGTGTGTGGGGGACACTACTGGAAATATTTTCATTCATTATTGAGGATATGAGCTTACTTGCTTGTGATCTCTGCTTTGATATAGGTAATCCCATCATGGATAACTTAGAAGGTCAAATCCCTAGCTTTTATGTGTTCCAGAATACTTCACATGTTGAACACTATTTTGCTTCTGTTCTCAGAGAGTATTTTTTCTCCTTCCTTCCCTTGCTACAAAATACCACTGAAACGTAAGTTGAGGAACAGTCCAATTCTCCTCTAAAAGTGTTCTTTTAATAGATATTTTATGGATATTTTATGTTAAAGTGTTTGTGGGGAGAAGTAAGTACTTTTATTGTATCAGCTGTAAAAACAGGGAAAAACGAATCTTTGTGGTGCACAAACACTTCTTCATCTATTTATATCCATATTTACCTCAAGAAAGCCTGTCATTTTTCTCTTTTGTGTATCAAGAATATGAGAACATTTTTTATACACACTCAGCCTTGTCACAAAATCTAGAAGCCTCTACAGGAAATTAACTTCACCAAGACCATCCTGTTTATGCAATTACAGTATTAGCTGACTTGGCTCTGCGTACAAGGCACAGAACAGAGTCCCACACTGCAAAACAATCTCCACCCTCAGAATTATTTATCACCAATCCTCTCCTGAGATTTGGCCATTAAAAATACCTGCAACCCTGTTATGACTTATTTTTACTCCAGAAGAAGAGTGACAGAAGAATGGTGGCAGATTCAGCAATGAGCATTTTGTGGGGTGTTCAGCTTCAGAATAAATGAATTTTGAAAAAGAAGAGAGGTCATGAATTATTAACGGTCCTCTCGTAGATGGGAGAAAGTGTCAAGATTTTGCTGAAGTCATGGATTGATTTTCTGACACAATAATTGAAAAGATGTGAAAGCAGCCACTTGGATGGCAGTGTCCGATATACGATCCATTGGTAAATGGGATTCCTCCTCTCACTCACCAGCACTGCTCATGCGCCATTGATTACGCCGTATTATATAGCCCACGGTAATACTTATGGGGAAGAAAGAGTGGGAAAAGTAGGCAACAAATTGTAGGGTGGATGGATGAGTAACAGAAAACAGACAAAAGAAATCCTGCTTTATAGAGCTGGATAAAATGTTAAGGCCAAAACCTTTTTTTGCCCACTGAAGCAATGCAGATCTAGACTAAAATGACATTTCATGCATTTATGCATATTTTTTAACTTATTTTGCTCAAGGAGGAGTGAAAAATACAAAAATGAAATACTTTACGACTGTCTTCAGAATGAAATTTTTAATCAAATATTTTTACTGTAAATAATACTTTGCATTTAATTTTATTTTTAAAATGGGCTGAGAGCCTTGGCAGCTGAAACCATTACTCTTGGGGGTTTTTCTTGGTTCTAGATTAATTTTTAAAGTAGTTTGCCAAAATTCTTAATGATTTCCTTTGAGTCAACTCAAAATAGAATATTTTCTGAGGTATTCTACAATTATTTTTTTTTTACACAGCTAGCACTGACAAACAGCTACAGTCATTGTATCTAGAAACAACTCACCTTTCTGAAATACCTCTTTTGTATGTCCCCTCTCACCATTCCTGTCAGCCAGAACAAGGATATTGGACACCACTGGTCTCACCCTTTCCAAGTGTCACTTTTTTCTCTTCTCTTAAATTATAAATGTAGATGATGTGGAAGAAACAGCGTAAACTGAAGGGCTTCCTCACCAGCCTAACCAAAAGTCAGAATGAAAACTGAGCATCCTTCAAGCCTCAGTTTATTATTTCAACCCCCAGACTCACAGAAGGACATGCTACCTGTCCACATCAGCACAGGTAGCAAAGGCCTGGGTTCTTTTCTATTATGTCACTTTTTATGGGAGAAAAAAAGGCATGTTTCTTTCTAGAAATGATTGTAAGCTCGTGAGACGAGCAAGCCACCTTTAGCCTTTGTGTGACTGCTGCCCTCTTCCTACTCACAAATCACTTGCCCAAAGCAGGAAAATTAAATATGTTTTCTACTGGAGAGCTGGGGTGATAAGCCCCCGTGTCAGCCTTTGGAGCCTGGAGCAGCAAGAAGGAAAAGTAGAAGTCTATCCTTCACAGATTTTTGAACTGCAAAGCGGAAGATGAAGAGATTACGAAAACATTGGAAATTTGCTGAACGATGTCAGATTTAAGGTAACAGACAGCATTCTGGGGTTGACATATTCATATTTGAATGAGTCCGGTTTCATATGTGGCTGCTTTTAAAAAAAAATATTATTTGTCATCTTCTATTTTATGATTCAGTAACAGTCTGAAGCTACTAACTTTTAGTGGATACAGTGAGAATTATGATCCATACTGGAGCTGGATGTAAATTTTTCGGTGCAATATTTTTTTTTCCCGTACTGATTTATCAAGTTCGAACTTTTCGTAACAAAAAGGACCTGCTTCAGATGATTTTCCTTGAAAATATTTTTTAAATAGTCTGAAATGTTTTAATAGTTGACATTGTGTTCCCTTATTTCTCAAGGGAAAAGTACACTTTCTGGTTTGAAATATTTTGAAATTAAGTTCATGATGGTATTTTCTGGGATTTAGGTTAAATACAGTACATAAGTATGAGCGGCATTTTATATTTATTTTTGTTTTATGAAATATTTCGCTGCGAATTTTGTTCCAGTGGAAACTATGTGCCTATGCATGTGTGTGGGGAGGAAGATCTTTTCATCTACCTGTGCCATAAACATCTGGACTGCCTTCTGAATTGTGTTAAAATGGTTCCTGGCATTAGGTGGTGCAAACCACTGTCATAATTTGCCCTGAATTAGATCAGGTGAGCGCAGCAAGAAATAGCATCCCTTTGCTTATGCTGCCATTTACCTTGAGGACTGATTACTGATTTCCTTCCATCCAAATGGTGAGAAGTAGAAAATTATACAAGGACATACATATGCTATACTCTTAGCGTTTCAGCACTGCATGCTTGGTGAAGAAGGAACCACAAATTCAGTGAGTTCGTTTGGTGGCAATGGTGAGAAGAAAACAGGGATGTGAGGTGGCAGCACACAGTGGCTGGCGATGCAAAGGTGAGGCACCGGCTCCTGCAGCCAAGACCCCAACCCATGCTGGGAAGCCCCCCCGAGAAGCCATTTCTCAGCCCAGCCAAGCACCAGGGCTCCCTTTAGCAAAGCCTCAAGTGGGGACAGTGCTGACCTCTTTGTGTAAAAAGGGATTTGCAGAGGCAGATGCCAGCACAGGAGTTTAAAACAATGGTGAGCTTATTGGCAATGTAGAAAGACAACAAGGTTAGCATGGTTCTGATGGCAGATAAAAGCAAGGGAGAGACTGGCAATGAAAGGTGACGTGAAGAGATGGTCAAGAAAAGTTTAGAGTACATTGGAATTAGTGCCAATTTTACAAGGAAATCTGCTGTATAAGAGCAAGGCGATAGGTACCTTAGCACTGAGCAAAAGATGAGGAACCTAGTGCAGAATTGTTCAAATTGTGCTGCTGAATTCCAGCAACAGTTTCACATTGCGGGAAAGGCAGCCTGCTTTGTGTTTTGTATGTTGCTGATGAGTTGCCTGTAGAAGAGTGTATCTGGTGGTCTTTGTTCAGTTCTTAGTGGTCTGTATCCGACCACACATCTGGCTCCTTTCCAGTGGAGCCCAAGTACTGAACAAAACCATTTAACAATTAGCATGGAGATAACGATATTTCCTTCTCCAGTTGGGTGGTCTATTTTATAGCCAAAATGAAATTAGATCCAGGAAGTGACAGGTATTTCTGAAGCTAAAGCTTGATAGCGCTGAACAGAAAATTCAGAAGGATGTGTCACACAATTCCCAGGAAGATGGAGGCTGGAAGTTTGCAAATGCATGCAAAGTAGTGAAGGGAGGAGCACAGAGGAATATTGTAGCTCTGGAAAAAACACAGGGTGCTGATGTGTATTTCCATAGCATTTCTGCCCATTTTCATTTCCCCAATACAAGGTGTAACCTGGACATAAATATGTATTGCACACACACAGAAAGGCTGCAGGGAAAACCTAATCCCTGGATATAAAAGCTACATATTTCAAATTGCTTAACTACCTCCATAGCCATGAAACACACCATGATATCCACAGTCACCCACAACTGCACCAATATCTCTTTTCAAGTAAGGGAACCAGGCGGTATGGATGCTCTAGTGCTGCCTGATGTGAGGACAGTTGCACACAAGCACACAGGAGGATGTGCTCTGGTGTCAAGTATGCCATGGACCTGAATTCTGCCTCCAGACACTGTCACTGTTTGGTATCTGCTACACAGCTATAACCACTCAGAGCAACAAAGTGTTACAAAAGCTACATACGGAGCAGAAAAAAATATATCCTTGCCTCTAGCCCCTTTCCTTTCCCTGCTGCACTAGACGCAGGCAGTGCAGCCCCTGGGCAGAAGCTGGTGCACAGTTTGATGGTCACTATTCATTAGGCAGCTGTCACTCTGCAATACAGGCGATGTTCCATGCAGAACAACAATTAGTATTGCTAGATGTTTAAAGAGCACCTGCTAAGGGAGACTGAAGATGACTTCCCTGCATTAGAAGCCCTCGCCCCTGAAATCTGGGAGTCTTTCATCAAAGCCTAAGTGATGGCTGAGGGCCATAGAGCTGAAGGCAGATGGTTAAAGCTGCTGAATCCCTGAAGAATCAGTGAAATACAAAAGTAAAAAACTAGAAAAAAACAGAGAAATAACGGTATTAAAAAAAATGATCACCAAGAGAGTGAACCAGTGGCAGCACTGACCTTTACAGAGTTTCACAGGCCCCAGCAATGCACCTTCGGGGCTGTAGCCTCCCAAAACTCCCCTGAATGACCAAGAGGCCCCGCGTTTGGGCATGGTTCCCCCGTCTGCATGGGCTGCCTGCTCAGGGCTGTGTGCATGGGCATCAGTGGGAGTCCTGTGCCTGAGTCGAGGTCTCCTCTGAGCTGCCCATCAGGGAGGCCTTCAGCGTGGCTAGATCCCACCATGAGTCACGGGAGGGAGACAAAGCGTTAGCTGCCATTTTGATGGGCTTTCCCCTCGCTCTTTTGCTCCAAGCAAATTTAGCCCTCTTTTTGGTTCCACCACACTCCCCCCGCCCCCTTACCTCTCCTCACGAGCTTGCTGGAAACATTTGTACAAAATCCAGACTAGGTGGGAAAACACCGTGCCAAGATCCAGCACAACCCTGCCCGCTTTTCACGTGCTGCATTTTGCTGTTGCTGTGACCACCATAAAGATTTTGCTTTCTCCAGCAAAGCAGAGCAGGCCGTGTTCAGTGGGCTCAGTGCCCAAGAGGCGTGCCTTTCTCTGCTATTCCATGCAAATGCCATACAAATTTTCTGAGCTCCTTCCTTGCTAGGAGGTGGTGGGGCATCCTGTGAAGCAGCAGCAGCAGATAACGGCCGCTGCACTGCCATGCAAAACTAGCAGGGGATTTGTTTGTTTTCCCTTACAGGGAAGCACCCTGTGCTCGGTGTGAGGTAGAGCGGTGCAGAAATCTATGGCTACCAAACTGGGTAGCCAGAAACAACCATCCCACCGTTACATGCGGAATGGCAGCAGGAGGATGCACGCTGTCTGAGCACAGCTCCTCCTCCACACAGGGTTTTCAGGTTATACATAACCGTGAGCTTCCCGCAGTTTTCCATACAAATATTGCCCGTTTATGTTTTGCTGGAGGCCAGTATGAAAAGTACTGGAGATTCATAACGAGAGCACTTAAGTTTCTGCTTCTTGACCCTAGCGCTGTGTGGTCTGACCAAGAAGGCAGCAGTTCGTCAAAGGGAGTGTAAGGAGGATGTCCTCGTTTGGCCCAAACCAGGCCAATTAGTCTTAGAGAAACCAAGGTCACTGCTAAATTCCTCACTGCTTATGAGTGAAGAGCCGAAGGGGGCTCGCACCTGCAGGGAGGAGCAGACAGGGCAGGTGACCCAAGATTGACCAACGAGATATTCCATCCCATACATGTCATTCTCACTTTCCTATTTATCACTAACCCACTGACTCCTGGAGGTGGGGCCCAGGAGGGAGGGGCCCTCCTGTCTCCCACTGATTGGTACCAGCTTTGCCAATTTTCCAGTTAAAAGCCTGCAGGTGTGCTGGGTGGAGCTACTGCATTTTCCCCTCTGCCTGTGCTGGGGGGAGGTACTGCATTTTCCCCTCTGCCCGTGCTGGGGGGAGCAACTCTGCCTGAGGAGGATTTCCAAGCTCTCAGTCTTGGTTTTGTATATATTTGTATATATTTGATTAGTTCTATTATTATTGTTATTATACTCTTTTTCATTATTATAGTTTATTAAAACTGTTTTAACTTTCCAACCCATAAGTCTCTCTCCCTTTTCACTTTCCCTTTCCCTTGGGGGGGGGAGAGGGTTAACAGAGAGCATCTGCCACCTGGTTAATAGCTGGCCCAGCTTTAAACCGTGACAGAGGAAAAACTGGCACCTTGATGGAGCTGAAGTACAGGGACCCACATTTCATTTGCCGAAACTAGTTGCTGTCCGTTTCATCATCATAGAGATGATGGGGGCATTAAATTGTATCCTTCTATAGAGAGAAAAAAGAAAACATATAAAATATGTAGGAGTCAGGTTAAGATATAGATGCTGAATGTTTGGAAAAGCTGGTAACCTGTTTTAAGCACACTCACTACAGACTAATTTCTCAGCAGTTTCTCATAAACAGACTTTATCTTCTGGTTTGATAAAAGTTGAGGGGCAGATAAGTAAGACTGCCAGATTTCTTGGCAGTATTTTATGAGTTTGTCCCTGTATTTCATGTCCCTGTGGTAAACATATATGTTTTGGCTGAAATCTTGACACCACTTGAGTGAATAGCAGAACTTCTCCATTCCTTAGGTGATCTTCTGGCATCAGAGATCTGCTGTAGGAGCTCAGGATCGCTCTGCCTGCTCAGACTAGTGGCTCCAGTCCCGCTAGCACTGCTCCATGCCCAGCAGCTACCGGGATGCACCCCAGGGCACACACAAAGCATGCGTGTGGCTGCAAGGCAGCAGCAAACCCTCTCTACAGCAGAGATCAGCTGTGCAATCTCCTGTACAGGATGTCTCTATGGGCTAGTTATAAAAACACTCCTCAGCAATAATATAGATGAAGCTGATCTTTCTAGGGACAGGGGATGGATGGAGTGAGGATGGACTTCCTGAGGTCCCTTTCAGCCCTGCTTTTCTAAGATACTAGAAAATTTTCGTATAAATCCCATCAGCTGAATTGTGATCTCCCTCTTTGAGCTCCGTGATTCAGGGACCAGCTGCTGACAGCAGCATACGAACCACTGTGTGTATGTGCGTGTGTGTCCATTCGTGTGTGTGAGTGTACTAGTATACATACGTGTATGTGTAGTAGGCTGCTTGATCTCCATTTATAACAGCCTTTGCCCGTATCATCAAAGATGGAGTGGTGAACAGAGATATGATGTAAATGATACTGTGCTCACTTATATTATACATTTGTAATCTCTACACAGAATGCTTTTTTTAACAACACTGTCATTTCCATAAAATGTTTCAGATTAGAGAAGATCTTGGCTAAATTTAGCTTTTATGGAAGAAAGAATAAAACATAATTAACTGTTTAAAGAACAAAACACAAACCACATGAAGCAATGAAACTTGTTGGCGAGAAATCTAACAGTAGTGCTTGGTAGCAAAACCATCTCCTGTGGAACAGATGTTTGGGATTTTACACAAAAATAGAAACTACACTAATGTCAAATGCTTTAGTGCCTGAAAAACTGACAAATATTGAGTGTTGCTCTTCAGGCACCTCAAATTTCCAGGTTCTACAGAGACGCCACAGAAAATGGAACGAAATTAAAGCAAAACAGCAGCAAAGAAATATTGATGGATTTTTTTTTTAAAGCAACTCCCCAAACAAGTGACGTCTCTCCGCCTTCAGGCAGCTTTTAGTGCAGTCTGAATGGCTAATTATTGCCAGCAGTGGTGGAAAAGCTGGTCTGAAGGCACTTTATTACCCTTCAAGTATCAGGCTCTGTTTTCAGCAGAGCTGTACACAACATTCTATAAATTCTGTTTAAATAGGTTTGTTAGCCCCCCGCCCCCTTATTTTATAAACAAATATTGGGACTGTTAATATGGAGAAAGTAGAAAAAAGACCAACAACAAACCCCTTGGGTGGTTGTCTCATTTCTCATCAGGAGAAGAGAAAATCGGTGGCCTGATTTCCAGGGGTGACTCAAACGAGGAGATGTAAGATGGCAGTGCCTCTGCCAATCACACATATCACGGCTTTTAGGGTAAGTAGCAGACTGGGATAGGAAGCTACATTAGCTGGAGCACTATCCTTTGATGTCTGTTGTAATATTTGTTCAGAGCCTGGATGAATGTGTTAGGATAGATACACTGTCAAGAAGCTTTAAAATAATCCCCAGGTTTGGACCATTGGTTCACAAGACATCACCAGTGTACAGCTTTCCTAGACACTATATTGACCATGAAAAAGGCTTTTTGTGCATGTGCCCCATGAGTTAAACCCACCAGAATAAAGAGAGATGAAACACCCCAGCAGACTCTGCATGGATTTTCTAAGTGGGTGTTCATGTTTTATATCACCATATGATACTGTGCAGCTTTGTACAAAGAAAGACATCAGTCCCTGCCACACACGCGCGCGCACACACACGGACACGTACACGCTCCCCAAAGCTAAACAGATGTCACACCAAGCCCACATCTCACCAAAATTTTCCAATAGTCAAAATAGAAAACATCAGGCCAAGCTTAGCCTCCTCCGATGCATGCACACACACCACTTTCACTTTGATTCACTCTTCTTGACATATGGTTTCCTCTCTCCCCCTGCCTCCCCTCCCCTTTGTATTTCAAACTTAAGAAGATATAATAAATTGAATGTACAGATTATGTCTGCAGTGGACACCAAGGGAAGGCAGGAAACCCAAAAGCAGAGATGAAGCTTTGATGGGCAGACCAAGAACCAGTTCCCACCACTGAGGTGAGCAGGAGTTTCCTAGGGACGTAAGCCAGCATGGGAGCCGTGGTGTACACTGAGCCCCGTGCTGCTCCATGGTCTGACGCTGGACCCAGGCGAGGGGGACAAGGTTCAGATGTACACCTCTCTCCTGGGCAGCTCCTGCCTGCTCCTGCCTGCGGAGGCTGTGGCTTTGCTCCTCGTTGCCAGGCTTGTACAGTGTGCTGCACACACAAAGTCTAAACTGAAATGAGGTTTCCTCTCCTCCTTCCTATTCTTTTGTTTGGGATGCTCTTTTAATGCTATTTGGCTAAACAGCTGCAAAAAAACCCAGCACCCCCCCTACCCCCGAAAGCCAACGACGCTTTTCTTGAATAGAATTTAAGTGGAGGATTAATTTAAGGCACTGGTTTACCTATTCACATGACCAGGTGCTTCCATGAGTGCTGTCACACACACTGATGATACCTTTTTCTTTGTTTACCTGGTGCCTGGAACAGCGAAGAGGCCCACAGGCACGATGCCAGTTACCCCAGAAATCCCTGAGACCTCTGTGGAGGGCAAACATCATACGCTTTGTAGGAGATTTTATCATGCTTATAGGATTAGAGCGTAGGAACTGAACAAAATGCTGGGGCACTTTTGAAAGTAAACACTTCTTGAGTGTATGAAGGGAGGGAGGATTTTTTCATATTCCGAAGCTGAAACTCTCGTAGTGCTGTTTTCAGGCTAGGAAATGGTTTTTTTTTGAAAAGCTTAGTTTTTTTTTGAAAAGCTTACCATTCTCAGCCCTATTTAAACCTGGAGGAAAATGAGACAAAAATTGGGAATTTGTTTCTCACTAGCTTAGTGCAGCTTTTCAGATTCACTCAACACCAGCTTTTAACCTTATGATGGGGGAAAAAAAAGTGCAACCAAACCCAGCCCTTTCAGCAAATAGGTAGAATTAATCAAGGCAAGTTTGTACGTACCAAGGCTGAATTTGTTTCATGTTCTGTCTAATATCTAAGCAATTAGATTACACTATTAAATCATTCAGGATTAAATTTTTGTTTGGAAAATTATTTAGCTGTATGAGTGAAAAAAATGAAAAGCAAGGACCCAATAATCTATTTTGCACTCATATTCCACGTTGGATCCAGCAGATTTTTGTTGAATGGAGAAAAAAGAAAAAACAGAGTGATTTCTTCATAGTCTGAGCTCTTGTTTCCTCAGCCTGGAATGAAGCTGTGTATGTCCATCTTCTTTCACAAATGAATAAATTAAAAAAAGCTGACAGCACTGAACTGTGCTTCTCTGGAACTGCATCTTATAATAATATTGGCTCCAAAACACTGCTGTAAATTCTTGCATGTTTTGTGCAACTTTAATTCTTCCATATGCAAATCTTACATTGGTATGCAAGTTTGTTATTGCTTTGAGTCCTACGAATACGCAATCAAAAGAAAAAACATAGGCCAATATAAGTGGGATTTTTCAATACCTCATTATTTGCCTTTGCAAATTTAAAAATCCTTTGCCCCCTATTTTAGCAGTATACACAATACTAATTTTCCTTTATGTAGCTCTTTTCATCCCAAAGAATTTTGTTGGGCGTTTCTGATCACAAAGTATTTGGAAGCACCAAATAGGTGCAACCACATCTGAGGTGGAACGCGGGAGCTTTTTAACCCGAAGAGGAATGAATTACCTGGCAGCCTGCAGGGAGAAGTCAGGGGCAGGGGCTCTATGAACCCAACACGATGTCCTGTTACAAATTTATGGTTTCTTCAAGATCCACGCTGAAGCACTAGCAAAACCTCATGTCTGACTTCTAACCCGGAGGACTCTTTCATGGGTACAGCCTTTGCCTGACTTATGCGAATGGATCAAATCTCAGCTGCAGGTAACAAAACCATCTATCTGCTATGGCGTGCGTATGCTGAACCTTCTCAGCCACGTTCACATACACAAACGTTTCTGCAGTGTCCCTCCAGCTCGAGGTAATGGGCAGCAAAGCATGCCCATCCAGGGAGTGACTCCCCCAGCAGACTCCTCTTGGTTTTCACTGCTGTCCCCCTACACCAAATAGCGGGGTGTGCCCAGGGTAGCATGGGTGCCTGGAAAGGATGTCCAAGGAAGTCAATGAATTGGGAGTGCCAAATGGACTTTAGTGATCTGGGCTATAATTAATAATAGTAGGATCCACTCTAGCTTAGGTTCCAAATCCTTCAGATGAAAGGAAAAAACAACATGTGATCTGCCATGTGCTAAGTATTCGCCCGTCCTTGAATGTCCTTGTTAAATGTGTTCTGAATTAAAGGTATCTAAACACCACAAATAACTGTATTTTATTGTATATATCCATTAGTAACAAAAAATAATCAGAAGCAACAGATAATAAAGTCGGAAATAAAGCCAAGGGCAGCCCAGTGGAAGTTGTTTGCACTAAGTTCAGAGGCGCCGACGCACCCTGCCTGTGGGCTTTTGGGGTGACCAGGTCTGTCCAGCCCCCTAATAAGGGTCTGTGGGCTTTGCTGTCACCGTTGGGCACAGGGGCAGCATGCCTGCCCCCTCCTTGGCATCTTCCCCACTGCCCACCCGGGCCCTTTGGTCCTCCTGGGTGCCAAACCAAGGTGATTATAAGAGGGAAGAGCCACTGCCACTGCAGCCGTGTGGCTTTTTAGAACTTAAAATTTTTCTGGCAGCACAAGCTGCCGCCCAAGTTTGGCACCTGAGCCCCTTCGGGGCTGCTGCCAGCTTCTCGTCAAGGGTGACAAGAGCTGATGCACGGGCTCAGTCTTACAGTCACACGCTCCTTTGCCCCTTTGCCGTTGGATAAATGATTCATCCTTCCCCACCCTGCAGCATCTCCAGCCAGAAGTAGCTCCTTTTTGTATTTTATACATTTAATTTGGGAAAATTCTCAGAGCATGTTTCTTGCAAGTGACGTGTAAAGGAATTATTTTTATTCACAGAGCTGCCTTGAAGCTGACATGACTCTACCTGTATATTCTTCATGAATAATTTTTGCCAATATGCTTTTATTTGGTGACTTCCCTGCCTCAAGATGATCCTATATGTTTTGTGCTACAGTCTGGACATTTTCTTAAATGTTTCTAAGGTCTTTCCCCTGAGCAACAGACCTTTTTATCTCCCAGACTTACTTTTAAAATCATTGCTTCTGCATGTGTGATGTTATGTTGATTACAGTAAAACTGGGGAATTCTCTTAAATGTCAGGCTCTCTGCTCCGCTGCAAATGCCTCACTGCTTTATTCACCCCAACTCTTTTTGAAGGTCACTTTACTAAAACCAAGTAACAGTAAGATTAATGTAGGGATTCTCATTTCGTAATGGTCTAGAAAGCTAATGATAATTTTATTGTTTGATGTTTTGTTATAGACAATAATTTTTGGTGGTTTTTTTATGAAGATCAGGGATTGGTTCCTTTAATGAAAAACATATGCTGTAACTTAAGCTTAGTTAGCTAAGACTGTCTCTGTGTCCTACAAAACTATGCTAAATCCTTTGATTTATGTTTGGTATTTTGAACCACACAATACAAATATCTTATCCATTCTAGAGATACCAGAAAGAGAGAGAGAGAGAAGTGTTAGAGTTCATGCATCAAATAGACTTAAATATTTTCCTTGCAAGTACGACCAAGCCTTCACTCCTTGCACTATTGTTAGTGAGATTTGCAAACTTTCCTTCTAAGGGTGACAAAAATGTGAACTAATTACCACATTAACCACACTCCATTCACTTGTCCCTAGTGCTTTTACCATAAATTAAGCCATTTCACCTTCACCATCTCATTCTCTTGCTTTCTATTTTAGTGAGGAGAAACTCTCAGTATTGAGGAATTATGGTCTAAGTAGATATTGCAGGTAGGGGTTTAGGACCAGACAGAGAGTGAAAGCGTAGTAACCAGAACTGTTATTACACACAATATACAGCAGTATTTTATTACATATTTCAAATTAGTTTATTAACCTGAAATAGATAAGGTGTATATGCATCGATGCAATTTTTTCAGGCAAATTTTTAGCATATTCATTTAAAATGCTGTGTATGTGTCATGCTTAGTGTATATACATTTTCCTGATAAAGCCTGGAGTGTCTGGCTGGATTTCACAGTTCAGTTTAATCTGTAGGATGTTTTATTTTTCTGGCACCAAAAATCAATGAGATTTTTGCTACATTACCTTTCTGAACAGAAATGCTTCCTCTTTTTGTCTCTATCAGAACACATCTCAGTGTTACGATTACTGATCTTTACAAAAAATTACAGATTGCAGAAAACTTGTGCAGAAGAAAAAAGAACAGAATAAATAACTGAAGTAAAAAATGTTTGAGGGAATAACAGTAAATACTATTCTGTAATTATTCAGTGGGAAAAAACCCTACCCAAGTCTTTAAAAATTCCAAATGCACCTATAATCAGAGCAGAATAAAAATGCTGACTGCAGCAGAAAATGCACAAAACCACATTAGCCAAATTACTGCGAGTTCAAACTTTAACTTCATTGGCAAAAGCCTCAGCCTCCAGTACCCTAGTTACAAGAGTTTGCAGTTTGTCACTTGTGGTACATTCTTTCTTATTTTTAGGCTTGATCCAAAGCCCATTAACGTCAATCAACACTTTCCTGTTTGCATCCATGGGTTTCTTTAGGTCATATTTAGCATACTGAAGCATGAGACCATGTTTTAAGCTATGGCTTACAGGAATGATACCAAAGGGGCAAAACATTAGCACTATACACTCCCTGTATTTCTGTGTATTTTGTTAAATCTTAAGTAGTAAGGATTTTTGATTGTCTTCATCTGCAAAGTTAATTTTCCTAACTATCTGTGCCCAGGAATAATAATAATAATAGTCTAATAAATCCTCTGTTATGGAGAGTGGTTCATAAGGTCGTGGTTCACATCTCAAGACTTGCAGAGAAACTGGCAGGGGCTCTGGCTGAAACTTAGCAAAGCACTTAAATGTAAAATTAATAGTATGCTAAGGTTTT
Organism: Nyctibius grandis; assembly: GCF_013368605.1. Classification (NCBI taxonomy): domain Eukaryota; kingdom Metazoa; phylum Chordata; class Aves; order Nyctibiiformes; family Nyctibiidae; genus Nyctibius; species Nyctibius grandis. Next base: position 20,865,838 of record NC_090659.1, read on the forward strand.
GCAGAGGTGATATGGCTTAAGAACATGCTTAAAAATCTGGAAAGCTCTTAAGTGCTGTGCTGGAAGGTGCTATCCTGTGAAGGGGAGCCCAGGCGAGAATGTACATGTGTGATGCTACCACCGGGTCACTCTGGTTTCTAGCAGCTCCTCCATCATTTCAGGAGCACACGCTGGTGAAAGCCTGGGAGCCCAGCACAGGGGGTTCGGGAAGAATAACTCACTGCCGGTGACCTTTCCTTTCGGGACACGTCACTGTGTGGGGGCCTCGACAGTGGCATTTTTTCTGCCTGACAGTGCAGCTATATTTCTGCTCCATCTCCAAAAGCGCCGTACTGCTCCATCGCTGGGAAGCCACGGGATTGTGTGACACATGAATCAGTGCCATGCCCAGACCCTTCCCAGAAGTCCTCCCTCTTTGATGTCTTTTTTTTTTCTTTTTTTTTTTCCTTCTTTCTCTAAGTTCTGGTTTAGAAGGTGGTAAGTGTCTAATGTTTGAAAAGCAATTGTCACACCACAGCGCACGTGAGAGGAAACAGCGCAGACCGCCCGAGTCCAGCCCTTTATGCGGACATTTAATCTCCTCCGCCAACATCAAAGCCCTTGCTCTGACATCCAATTGCATCGCCTCATGTGAGGTTTCCAGTTGTTTTCTCTCCCCTCTCTCCCGCTACTCTTTCTCTCCTCACTTGCTCTACTTAAGAATGCTACCCAAAGGGACAGCTTTTTTCTCCTTCCTCCTCCCAAAAGAGCGATCTCCCTCCTAGATGTATATATATATAGTAGAGCAGCCGGAGCCGGGGTGAGCACCCAGCCTACCCCAGCCTGATGACCGTGGCAGGGTCAGGGGGTGCAGGGGGGCTATGGGGGAGGTGGGGGGACTGGAGGCTGATGAAGGGGCAGGGGGAGGCTGACACTCGAGGCCAGGAGTGTGCTGATCCCCCTCACCCAGGTTTCTTGGGGGCATCGGGGCGGGCAGCGTGGGCAGGCGGAGGAGGTGCGCGCCCCATGGTCCGTGTTTGGAGATACCCCCACGCACCCACTGGTTGAAAGGCAGAGATTAAAGCTGCCTAAATTGGAATGGGCTGGGCTTGAAAGGGGCGAGCAGGCGGGTGCATCAGGCGCAGCACTTCAAAAGCATCGCACTGCGGGCTGCTTGGGGTGGAGAGAGGTCTCCCCGCACAGCCACTGCCCCAGGGTGGGGGACCGGGAGGACATAACAGAGCTGAACAGCACTGGGCAAAAGACCCCCAGCTTCAGAAACTGAGGGGCTGTTCCTTCAGAAGAATAAAAAAAAAAAAAAAAAGCATTTTTTTTGTTCACAAAATGAATAGTTCTCCACCTTACAACCAGCTTTATATTCCAGTGCTTCTAATGCACTGTCACTTTACTGTTGCAACATGCAATATCTAGGTATGGGATTTGGAAAGTAAGCATCTCTCCTCACATTCACTGACATGATACATTTCATATTTGCAATGGAAATGGCTGAGAAATTATGTAAGATACAGAAACATGAAATTCAGGCTCCTAGGGCATGATTTCCTCTTACAAGATATAAGAATCCTTGTGGCTGTTGTATTTTATAATTTCAGATGAAAAATGTATTGCATTGCACACAGGTGGTTTTGTGTATGCAAACTTACACAAGCACACATTACATGTATATATGTATATACACACATATATATATGGATACACACACACCCAGAAAGACAGAAAAAAAGAAACTGAAGCCTATGATAACACTGTAGAACTTCTAAAAAATTAAGAGGAAAAAATATTTCACAAGCTAAACTTCCCACTGGTTTCATATGAAGTGTGGCACTTTTAGTGATTAATGCAAGATAGGGGTTTGATATCATAAAAACCTATGTATGAGCGAAAATGCAGAGAAGTTGCTCATGCAAATAAACTATTTGCAGGCCCAAGAACTGGATGGATAAAAAACCTGACACTTTGCTACCAATGCAATATCTGACTCTGGAGTATCAAATGCAAAGACTACTACCCAGTCTCAGCAGGACACTCAGCTCAGCTCAGTAGCATTTTGTAGCCAGAACTGCAATTACAAACTCACTTGTCTAGAGAAACGAGTGCTGTGTTAATTTGTTTGCAAACTACTACAAACACGCAGAAGTTTTCTCAGATACAGGTTGCAAACATTAACGTTGTATATGTGTGTGTAAAGGCTGGATCCCGAAAATGCAAACAGCAAATACAGGATCTTTTTTTCCTTTTGATCTACACTCATGATCACAAAGGAGAGAGAATTTTGCCCTCGATACACCAAGTAGGAGAATGAATAACACATCAAGGAAAGCACTTCTGGATTCTGTTTTTCCCCAACTATGGTTATACATATGCTCAAATTCCTTTTGAAGTAAAATTAGAAAGCAGCTCCCGCATGTGGTAAGGTAACGGGTGTGTGCGCTGGGCTACACCAGAGGCTGACTGGGGGCCGAGCAGTTACAGCAGCGGGCATTTTCCTTCTGTTCCCCCACAGGGGATTTTGCCTTTCCATGTCTAATGGTTGCATGCCCCCCGCCATGCTCATGAGCACCCGCTCTGTCAGCATGCTGAACACAACAGAGATGCACCCGATTTCCTTGTGTCACGCTGGATCTGCACCCAATTTGTAATAATTCACTCACCGATAAGAGAGAGAGGCAGGAGAATGAAAAGCCCAGGCAGAGAAGTCAGCTGTAGTACCACTGACTCTCTGCTGATGGATGCTGGCTTCCTGCACACAGCTGCATGCTAATGATCTTACACACTATATGAACAAGTGTATTACTAATAATCTGTGAACAGATGCCTTCTTGATTTCACATCTCTCTAAAATGCACAAAGTAGTCCTAACACCGAAAACCTCCCAATTTCTAGCAAAAGCTCAACTGTATCATGCCCATTGGCTTGGCCAAGAAAAGCTCTACTTGAAAAGTAGCTAAAGGGGAGTTGACTCGAAGCCTTAATATCCGAGAGACACAGCAAAGGGAAAAAAAATGGTCTTCTCGGTGTCGATGTGCAGCAGGATGTAGAAATGCAGGAAATAATACCTCCAATTCTGAAATAATCATAGAAAAGTTCGGAGCAGAGCTGAAGACTTTTTTTTTTCCAGTGAAAGTTGTTATTTCGGGGGGATGAACTAGTTCATGAATTTGAATAATATTTGCATATAGATTCAGGGCAGAAAAACGGGGAAATTGTTTTGAAGCAGTTTATTTCATTTTGATATTTTCTAAATGAGATTTTTTTTTTAAACTGCACTAAGGTATTTTTTAAATGAATATTTTGACTCTTCATTTTGGTAGTTTTTGTTTGAAGACTATAAAAATTATAAAACAGTGCTAAACCTAACTCAAACATTTACATTCAGGTTGAGCAAAAGTATTTTGCACCAACTTAAATTGATATTTTTTATAGGGTTTTAATATTCCCACAATATTTTTTCTTTTTTTTTTTTTTTTTAACCCCAGGGGTTTGTCTTTCTGTGGTGGTGGTTTTTTTTTTTTTTTTTTTACATATAGAAATTAACCCCAAAATTCATAAGTCATCCACCTGCTTTGAATGAATGACTTCAGCTGTGATAGAGTTCAGCAAGGTGGAGAGTTTACAGCAGATCTGGCTCTTTCCTCCTGTATCATGTGACCTGGAGCTTGAGAGAGGATGAGAAAAAACCTGCCTTTAATTCTATTCCATCCTCTGAATAAACCCATGCATGGTGTATCGCTCAACTCAGGAAGTAGCCCCCTGAAAGGAAGCATTATTATTTATACCATAAATGAGTATAAAGGTGTCAATATAAAGCTGAGGAATGACAGTGTGGCAGACAATATTTACGTACAACAGAAAACTATGAGTTCACACTTATAATTTTGAACACATGGTCAAGACATCTCCTTTAGTAACACAGACAGAATGTATTTATAAATATGACTCAAGTAAGACAGACGAATGGGGGAAACTATTCCATCTTTTATGGAAACAGAAATGCTCCCGCCTTTCAGGCCATAGGAAGCACACAAACGCGAACAGCCCCTTCTGGCTATGGACTACTCAGCCCTGCCACCCCATAGCTGCCTATGAAGCCTAGTTTTAAGCAAAGGCATGTCACTTTTCATATGTGCATGGTTTTGTAGGCACGTGGATTTTGGCTCTTCACGGCAGAGATGACCCTCCCTGTGGGGCTACCAGCACCTAGCTCTTGTGCTGGATTGGGCTGCATATGCTGTGACTGAAAGACAAATGAAGAACAATTTTGCTGTGGCCCACCACCATACACTGCTCCAGCAGCTTTTTAAATTGGGAGGCATAAGCTCTGGGTGTGTTCACAGCACAAGTAGCGCTGAGCAACAGGGGTAGGTCTGCACAGAGAAACCATTGGTGCTGTAGACCTGATAGCCACACTATTCATGTTTGAGAGACATTTGCTTGAGGCTAGGCTGGGCCCTTCATTGGCCAGGGCATGTACCTGAACACCCTGGACCCCACCTTTCAGTTTTATTTCAGCAGAAAGGGAGCCAGCTCATGCTTGCTGATACTCCTCCATGATATGCACCACAGCGTGGTGGGGGATGGCTGGGAGATGCCTGTCAGAGGTGCAATCCTGATCACATTGCAATGCAAACGAAGGCCCACCATTGCCCACTAGCAGACATAATGGGGGATGAAACGCTGTCTTTTGGGATGGAGTCAGTTTTGCCCTCAGAACTGTAAAAGCGAGTCAGAAATGGATTGATGTTGCCCCAGGAGCTGAGCACAATGCTGTCTGATTGACCACCACCTCTCCCTTAGTTGCTTGCTGCAACACTAGTCACAGAAAAGACAAATCCCTCTTTCTCCTAATAGAACATATATTTTGTACAAGCACTACCACCTACAAGGTCTTGCAGCCCATTGAAGGTGTTTTCTGATAGGGAGACACCCCACTTACACATCAACTCTTTAATGCAATAGGCACTCAAGACCGTAGGCTCTCTCAAAATAACATGATATGACTTAAATGGAGGATTGATGTAAAACATTATGATGTGCTGCATATTCAGTAACGAAAAACATCCTGGAAACTGATGAAGGAAAAGGTCATTCGCATACTGCTGAAATCCCTTAAGAATCTTAAGGCTTTGCTAGGTGCATTGATGGATATGTGCTAATGACCATGCAAAGATGCGGTCTAAGGCTGACCACCAGCCCTCAGCCCTCACTGCAAAATTATTGACAGCTATATTGCTTATTCTTGTAGCGGTTAGGAAATGAAATGCCTTCCTCTAATCAAGTAATTGCATTAAGCAACTGCTGGGAACATTTTGCTGCTCTTGTTTAATAGCCTAGAAGTCAAGTGTATTTCATATTTGTTAACTGTCAGGAGTAGTTTTGTTCACATTTATTTTTGATCTAAAACAACACTGTTACTGCCTCTGCCCTTTCAAGTAAAACCTTTTTTTTTTAAAGTCAACTAGTAAACACATGCAAGTGAAAAGTTTGGGCAATCTTCAGCCACTGTGCCAGAAGGGACCAAACAAAGGAAGTTCTGGATAGAATTAAATATTGAACCAGTGAATCTGGAACAATAATAATAGAAAAAAAAGATACGAAAACAAACCCAACAACACAAACCGGTTATAACTGAAGCCATGCAATTCCTGGCAGACTTTGTATGGCTAAGGCTTTTTATTGTCTCTCTTTCTCTCCCTGGTGCAGTGGTTGTAGCCCAGCCGACTGTTGCTGGGTGGAAGGAGCCAAGGTGGCGTTGCCCTTCTGTCTCACCACCCAGGGACTTTTCATTTCAGTGAACACTGACAGAGACTGTGGGCTTGGGTGATCAATGTCCATGTGACAGAGGGAGAAGCCACTGTCCTACTTCAGCCCATGGTGTCCTTGAAGGCTCCCTTGAGCCACAAAGCCTCATGCTGTGGCTGCAGAGAGAAAAAAGCAAGCAGCTGGTGCTCAGGCACAGGTGGCTCTGGGCATCCCACACAACTCCTGGGGAGCTGTGCTGCAAAAAGAGGGGGGCATGTCCTGGGGAAAGCACCCCCAAAAGGCTTGCTCTGGTCTACAACGTTGGCCTTGGCGCTTGAGGATCACCAGGGTTGCCTGCTGGGTCTGGCCCAAGCTCACCAGTAATATTCCTTGCCTATAAGTGCACACTGTTAGTACGGATCTGTTTGCTTGGGCAATATGCTGGTCTTTTTGCCAATAATGTTACAGCTATTTTGATCTGAAGCAGTTATCTCCAAACTGAGGAGAGGTTAATGACAGCACAATAACCCCAAATGACAAAAGACAAGATAATTTTCAAAGATAAGGACACGAGAATTTGCAAATCAGCACCAGTATCTTTTGCTACCCTCAGGAATTCATTCATTTCTCATAGAGACCTGTTTGGAAATGTTCAGTTTGTAAAATGACTAAAAAGGCACACTGTAATGTAGCCACTTGTTATCGGTACACACATGGCCCATCACCTGGATTGTACGTTACTTTAGATGGGATGTGAAGTAATTAATGACAATAAAAGTAGGAATGGAAACAACTTAGGGTGTAAAATGGGGGCCAATAAAGACACATAATGCACATGACACCTGTCCACGTTCAGTAGTGTGCAAGGCTGAGGTCTGACAGTGGATCAACACAGCTGCCTGTCAAGCTGATACATGAGAAAATTGACACTGTAACTTGGCCCCCAGCTCAAATATTCAAACCTGCAAAAGGTCTAAGTCATCACACGAAATGGACTAGGAGCTGAGCCCTCTTATGTCTGCCAAAAGTAAAAATAACCCAGAAGCCCTGCTGATACTCCTTGCTTGTGTTCTTATCACCTCGCTGTGTGAGTTTGTTTAAACTTCTTCAAATGAGAAATGCAGGAAAAAAATGTTTTGGGAACAAGTAAAAATTACTCTGAGCCCCTCGCCTTATTATTTTTCCCTCTTATTTAACAATCGCAAAACCTTACGTTCTTCCCAAGTTTCATTTTCTTGAGGGTGCCTTACAACTTTTTAATTTTATTTTTCTGCTCACGTATTCTGTACTTGCTGGCTTTATGTTTCCTTCTATGAAACTGCCCAGCTGCTCAAGTGTCACTTCCACAGACCAAGATGCAGTATTTAAGGCTGAACTTGGAATGCACAGTGAAAATGTAGCATGGCTGATCTTTGCTAAAGATATCCCCTTCCAATACACATTATTTAGTAGGTGTTTTTTAAAGGGTTTTGCTTTGTTTTGTGGGTTGTTTTTTTTTTTATCAGCTAAGTTTCTGTCCTGAGCAAGGTGTTATTTAGGAATTCTTAACCAGCAAGCCAACTTGGCTTGTAAGGACTCCAGTTGGGCAATTGCTCCCACAAATACACCAGCCAAGATGCAGTTTTGAGAGCAGGCACAGCTATACCCACAAAACCTCTCCTGCTCTGCACCTAACTGGCTAGAGAGAAACAGCTTTCAGAATATTTTTTCCTGATCATAGCTAGGGATCTTCTGTGTTTGTGGTCCATACTTGAGGAGAAAAATACCTACTTTGGTCCTTCACCAAATATCAAATCTGTTTTCTGCCTTGAGAAGAACCCCCAAGCCTCCCAAGGGGAGATATGGAAGAAAGTCATGAGTCCAAGCATGTAGTAAGTCGAATGAAAGTTCATATTGTAGTAGAACTGATCGTTTTCAAAGGTCTGGAATCTCTGCTGGGCTTCCTGTGTGCTAAGCATGCTACAGCTGGGGCTTAGTGATCAATTAAAATGCTCTTAGTCACTCCTGGCCAACAACCACTCGCTCCTGCAACCCTCTCCTGTGTGATCTAAAAGCCCTTCTGCAGCAATAGTGCTGGGCTGATGGAGCCGCAACAGTGGCCACCCAGCAGACAAAGCTGCAGGCACAGCCCTCACACGCGGGATGCCTGATTGCTGCCGAGGTGGGGGGTGCAGGCACTCGGCTGCTTCAGAAGCTCGAGGGCTTTTTTAAAGTGCGTAGGCTGATTTTTCAAAATTCAGATTTCACATTTTTCGATGAAATTTGGGCAAAATCACAGAGGAAAAAATACAGACAATTTCATTTCATGGGCACCCGTCAAGTATCTAATTCCATTCATTAAACTGACCATGAAATGTTCCTGCTGTGCTATTCCTAGCAGAGAACAGAAGTGCTCTATTACTGCTTAAAAAATCACTCAGCTGAGTGAGTGCTCAGGTCTCAGCTTCTTATATTATGGAAAAGTTAGGCTTGCAAAGAAAGTTCAGCATCCATTTAGCTTGTGCATCCTCGGGAGTACAAACCTCTGCCTTTGTTAAAAATAGCATGAAAGAGATTCCTAGATGAAAGAGAGATTCCTAGACAATTTTTGTTTTTAAAGAGGCAATGATTTTTGAGAATGTTTACCATGCATTCAACGATTCAGGTTTTGTAAAGACACAGATATTTCTGAGAAAACATTCATAGCAAGCTCAGGAGAGCAAGCGAATCCACTGGCAGGGCAGCTGAGAACAGCATACGCTGAAGGATGACAGACAGAAGGGGATTTTGGGGAGAAGATGAAATTCTATAAGCTAAGCTCCACTGCTAACCCTTTTGCTAACAGCAGATTCCAGCTCCTTGGACCAACCAAGAAAGGGAGAAAGAAAAGATGAAAAGAGGAAATATAGGAAAAGGAAATGAAAAGAGCTTTATTAGTAAGGTTCTTCTCCTGCCTGACCCAATTATCAGATTTTGCATTTAAGTTTAAGACAGTAGATCAAACAACAAGAGCCACTTTGTACTTCTGCCAGGAGACCATATGATATCTCTCAGTGACTCTCCTGCATGCCAGGAATAAGAAACTGTGCCTCTAAGTTAGTTTGTCTTACATATGGTGCAATGTGCAAAAAATAGCAAAATTCATAAATGACTGCACTCATGGATGATGTCCAGGATTTATGGCAGTTTATCAGCTGGGGTGGGGGGAGAAGGAGGAAAAGGAAAATCTAATTATAAGTTTCCACAAATAAGCAAAAAAGGAATGAGAACTGAAAGAAAGTCCAAAGGTTGGTGTCATGCTAAGTTAGCAAAAGCAATACATTAGAATTACTTTGAATGAGCAGTTTACAATGTTCAGATCCAAATCTGCTTTGGATATTTGAATATTTTTGCAGGGATGAACAATCTGTTATAGAAATTAATCTGAAAACACCCAAGATGAACTATAGCAGCTCTAGCACTGTGGTACCTTATAAATGCTGAGGTCTGCAACCTCACCTCCTTGAGACCCTTTCTCTAGGTTGCAGCATTTCAGGTTATGAGTATTTTAAGGTTGGGGTGGGATTTGTGCACTGAATGAGACGTGAGATGCCTTGAAAGGTGGTTGTCCTTCCCTTTTTTCAGCACTACCTTTGGTAACACTGGTAAGCACTGGAATCCCATCCACTCTGCACCGTGGGGGGAGAGCTTGTTTCTCTGCCGTGATGTCTGGCAGTTCATAAAATAACATATGTTGCTTTCACTTGTGCAAACAAAAGCAAAGAACTGTAAGTTAACAGTGCTTAAGCATATCCCTTTAAACAAAACCAGAGGCAAATGTTTCTGAGAGGTTTTATATCAGACTCTTCTGAAGGTGAGGTTACTCACATACCTCCCGCAAGAAATGCACTTGATTTTAATGCCTGTACTTATTTTTCGCCAGCTGGTTGTGACACTTTGGCACATTTGTTTATAAGATATTTTTAGGTTTTGATGCATTTCATTAACACCTGTGTTTCTGAGCACAGTACCAGCTTTGTTTTCAGGAGACAACTGTAATCTTGCATTTATTATCCTCTTTGGGCTGGAAGCCACTTCTAATGGACTTTATTATTATCCACCACATTCCTCAGTAGGAAACATCTAGTCCAAACTTGGCTGTCTTGGTCCTAAACTTGTTCCACAGCTAGCCTTTTGGAAACAGAGGATAGGACTTTTGTCTTCCCGTTTTGCCTACCTAGCCTCACTGGAGTTTAAATATATTGTTTCTTTGCTCTGTCTTCATTAACCAACAAAGATAACAGAGCCTTCTTGTTTTTATAATTTCCCTTTATGCAGATGTGTACACAAATAGTTACAGACAACCATTTTGCTTTAACTAGATGGCATGTAGCCACTTGTATTCCAGATGCTTATGCATTCCATTTTCTTCTCCTCTTGGTGACCAGAAAAGACTCTGCATGTGTTTGTGTCGGTAGAAAAAGTATGAAAGATAAATAGAGTGAAGAAGCTGAAGGCAAAAATTATTCACTATTTCTCACTCTAGAAGAACAATCAGCATTTTTGTAACGAGCTAAGGAAGGACTTTTTCACACAGCTTTTATTTAAGTCATGGAACTTATGCCACAGGATGTTGTAGAGGCCAAATTAGGAATGAATTCAAAGGAGTTTAAGCATGTTCATAGAGAACATGTTTGATGAACCCATGGAAGTAAAGGTCTATTACTATCTACTAAGCACAATAGTCTATATGCAATTTCCAGCCCAAGAAATCCCCACACTGCTGAACACTACAAGCTGCAAAGGGCCATGAGTTCCAAGTCCTACATACCTTCCGTAACCATATGCTACCGATGGTTGCTGGAGGCAAAATGACCCTTTGGTTTCATCCTCACATACCTATTTTTACAACTTTGGGCAGTGAAGAAGGGGCATGACAGACATGATGTATGGGTCGAGACAACATCTCATACATCAGCAAAGATATAGAGCAGTCCTGCTCTTTAGCTTAGAGTCTGAGGTTGCCCAGGGAGAACAAAACTTTCTTTTGTTTTTCAGTAATAAAAACGTCTGCCTCTGCGCATTGGGTTTTGCATGAACCCTTTCAGTTTTACCTTTGCTGGAACAAAGACAATGAATGATCACATCACAGCTGGGAAACTTTCCCCTTAGCTCACATCAGCTAAACTAATGGGGAGAAGTTTTGTCTCCCAATGACCGATCTTGAAGGAGTCTTCTGGAGGGGTCTTCACACCTCTTGGCAGATGGGCTGGCATCAGCCTTGAGGGGAAATGGCACATGGACTCTGGTGGCTGGGATAGTCCCTCTGAGCAGAGATGATGTTCACAGCCATAGCTCCCCTTCCCACCATGGCTTTCCTGAGCAGGAAGCAGATGTCTGGGGAAAGGCGTGGGCATGCATGGGGGAGAGTACTGCAAATCACTCCCCTGAAACCAAGCACAGCTCTACAGCTGAGGTCTGGGAGCTGCTGTTTATGCATGAATGTTCCCTGGAATGACCTGGAAAGCTGTTGCTCTCCATTCACCCTGTGGGTACTGTCATGTGGGCCTGTTACTTCACTGTTAGGATGACTGACTGATAACTAACAATGTCTGATTCTTTGCAAGTCAATATAGATTACAGCCTTTGCTCTTAATCCAGTCCCAACATGCTCTGGTTTCTTTCCACCTCATCCATAGTGGCATCAACACTGACGTGGGTCTGGGAAGGAAATAATTTTTCTTGGAAAGATTTTGGCTAGTCCATGACAGTTTCTTGTGTTGCAGAGTTTTGTGTTTCTTGGTTAAAAGCATGCTCATCGTTTGGTTTTTTTTTTTTTCCCTTCTTTTTTTTTAATTAGACACTTTTGAATAAGGAAACACAAATATATAAAAAACAGCTGTTGAAATGTAATTAAAGAATAGACGGGGCCTTCTGCCAGGTCTTCTGAGAGAAATGAGGGCTTGCTCATTACTTGAACCTTACTCTGTACCACGCCCAAGCACTAGGATGCCTTGCTACTGAAAGCAATCCCTGCTTGCCTGGTGGGAATAGACAAAAGCAGACACACAGCGTGTGTTAGCAGTGCTCCTGTCATGTGACTGGCTTCAGTTTGATCAAAGGAGAAGTAAATTACATTTTCATTTATACTAAACAACAAGGCTGTTTCCTTCCAAAGCAAATATTTAGGAATCAGTTGCATAAAGGAAGCCATATAGCGCCCTTTCTATGTTTAATATTTCGCAGTGACGTTCAGAGCTGCAGAGAGCAAAGCTGTTCTGAAACAGCATGAAATGTCCCATGATATCTGGAGAAGTAAGGAGAGCTGGCATTTTCCTATGCCACAAACCCATTCTTGAGTGATTTACCACAGAAACATTCCTTCCCTTGAGGACAGCTCTGTCTTTGAATCTCGTATCTCTAGGAAGTCTTTGGCTGAGAGCAGATAATTGTGTTGGACTACTAGAGTGGATTCAGATACCCCCATTAGGTATCTAGTGCCCTTTGAGATGCCTTAAGGAGTCCAGGATGTCCACCTGGTGACAGCAGACATCCTATGTGACCCATGGCGGACCCTCACCACAGGGGAGCCATGCCAAGCAGCAACTGGAGGCCATCTGGAAAACCCCAGGGCATCTCAAATGGCACCAGATGTCTATGCGTGGGCAACAGAATCAAGACACTGGTGGCATTAGGAAATACTTATTTAGGGACACCTATCCCCAAGAGTAATTTGTAACCCTGTCAGCCCTCGTAAGAAGAATGCAGGCTTCAGCATTTATTCAATTATACAGCATGTAGTTACTGGTAGCTACACATCACTGCCTGTTTATCAGAACAGAAACTTTTACCTACAGCTCAGGGATCAAGAGAAATAAGGTTAGTCTTAAGAAAGATCAGAACATAATTTGCAGGATCATTGAAAAGCAATCTGAATGAACTAGCATATGCCTGAACTACATATTACGGACATAGGGGCAGAGTTCAGAAGCTGTAAGGAGAAGGTAGGCTCATCCAAACCATGAAAGTGGCAGAGAACTTACTTGAAACTTTTCTAAATATGTCTCACAAGTTATCTGCAAAACAGCTTTCTGCAAGAATCCCCAGTCCTCTCTTGGTCCAAGCAAAACAACTGAGAGGGAAAGACAGTGTTGCAACATTTCATGATTGCTTTGCATTTATAGCAGCACAACACAAAGTTTTATGTCCTGTATAACACACACGTGTATATTTATCTATTGACAGATGTACATTTCTCCCATATGATGCATGTCCAAAAGTCTTGGCTACTACAGTCAATGCACTAAACTTGAAAAGGCCAAGAAAATTTAAAAAACAAGGTGTTTTCTGGAAACAATAACCCCTCCAAAGAAACAGGGCTGAAATTCAAAACGAAGCAATCTGGAATTTTATTTCTGTTTAATGTTGTCTTCCAAGCTTACCTCTAATATTCCAGAGGGAACAGTTTTTCTCATGACCGATGGAAACTTAAGTCTCCTCATAGGAAGGGCTTCCCTTCCAGAAATTTAAAACTTAAAAAAAAAGAAGTATCAGACAACACAACACTGTGCCAAAGAACAGAATTTTCCAAAGCTTTGGATTGAATAATCACTTCGTTTTACATGGCAGACAAAATCTCCACTGAAAAGAAAACACAAAGATGTGGAAAATGCAGAAACTGGATTTACAGGTTTAAGAGTCAACCAATGTTACATCTGCAGGATTGGAAAACCAGAATTATCCATATGCTAATAACTGCAAGACTCAAAAATAGACAGTGAAATGTGAATACATCAGAAGCTTTAGGATTAAATGTAGCCAAAAGGTTAAACAATATGATGTGGGTGTCATTAGAAAGATGCAAAGGTGAATTTTGCTGGGAAATGTCAACAGCCTACTCATGAGACCATCCTTCCAACACCATTTTCAAAATATACCTTATAGGTAGCTTTTCCTTTTATTTAAAATATTTACAATTAAATGTATAGAGCGAGGTCCTTAGCTAGGACAAGTCATCAGGTTTCCATCCTAGCAGCTGGCACATGACACAATGTCACCCTGTCTCATTCAGGTGAAGGTAGGAAATATGTTCAACCGCCTCCAAGTCACCAGGAAATTCAGTTTTTATGTGCAGAGATCTGCCTCCAGGAGCAGCAGGAACGCTACCCCTTACAGTTTTTACTCTCCTAGGAAAAGGTGTTTCACAAGCATGAAAGTTTCTCTTTGACATCAAGCCTAAATTTTGCTGCTGAGGTACCTTGTAATAGCCTTAACATATGTGCACGTAGGGAGAATGAGAACCTATTCCCCTGAGGCTGTGACTCTTGTACTAAAAGATATGCTGCAAAACTTTTCTCCAGTCTTCTCATAAAAAGATTGTTTGCCTACAGCTGAGAGCCGGCAACTGCATAAAACTAAAAAAATACCTCCCCAGCCCTGATTCTGCATTCACTGGTGTGAGAATGTGTTAATATTGATTTATTCAGAGCTGCATACAGAACCTTTCTCTTATGGAGTGAATTTTCAGTAAATCTTTAAGTGTTCTACAAACAAGGCAAGTATCATTATCTCTACTTTACACATGGGTAATTGAGTTATAGGAAGGGGGATCTTATTTGCTCAAAGTCATCCACCGATTGATTAAAACCAGACTATCTGTGAATATGTGCTATTCAACAGTAGCAGAACTTGATCCTTTAGAGCGTGTTTTCAGGAATGTGGTTACGCAGGCAAGAAAAGAAAATCATTATGGGCTCACTCCTGCGAGGTGTTGAGCTCTCTGACTCCAGCCCTCAACAGTGCTTAAGAACAAGCCCGACTTTAAGAAAGTGAGTTGTCCCATTGACTTCTGTGAGACATAATAATGTGCTGAAAGTTAAACATGTGCTTGAACATGTGCTTTTGCGGGACTGAGCCCTTTATGAGTCACCAATGCACTGCTACGCATTCTGCAGATTGAGACAAACCCACTTCAAACCACAGCAAGCTCACTGATGGATGCATGGGCTGGAGGGATTCTTGCAACTGCTGAGCAAATAAGCAAACCCAAAATGGCAGGGCGTTAAGCTGCATACAGCAGAATTCAACTCAGAGGCTACTCTGGCGTACAAAATAAAAATAATTTCAAAACAGGATTGCTGCCCCCTTCATCAAATGCAGCGAGACCTGAAACCACACGGAAGAGCAAGAACTAAGAAGGTAGTAAGAAAGCAAGAATAGTCCACTCTTTCCAAGGGCTTGGAGCTCATGTTTTTTTGTGCCAGAGACACAGGGCTTAAATTAGGTTTCTTCCTGCACAGATGTGCTAGGAGGGGGAGAAGGAGGCAGGAAACTCAGCCTCTCCGGCATATTTATTTAGACCAGACATCATCTACCCTCTGGACATGATTTGGAGAGCTAGGTGAGGAAAAAGAGCAACGCCAGCAGAATTAATGCTCACAGACGTGTGGCTGCACAGCCCAGAGCCTGCAGGACCCAGCCCTTGCAGGCAGCTCCACTGCTCAGCTGCAGCGGGGAGGACCCCCTTGGTGACCACCAGCTTGACACCAGCCTCCCGGGAGGGACACCTTCGGAGGAGCTGAGGTCCCCTCCATCACTGTGACCGCGTGCTCTGCAAAATCCCGGCCAGCTCGACGCAATCCCCTCCCGAGCATGGCACAAGTCACAGAGGATACTAAACTGGAATTGTACGGGTTCTGATAACCATTGACCCCAACAACAAAATGTCCCACTCCCACAGCCTGCTGTCCCTCCTACCCCCAGCCCGGAAGAGGGCTGTGGGAGGGAGCAGGTCCTACAGTGCAGCCCCAGGCCAGCACATCTGGGCCCCAGCAAATGCACTGCCAACAGCACCAGCCGGGACCCCTGGCTGGGACGGGATTATGCTCTAATCGAGCACAGACAGCGCTTTTTCACATTAATAGCGCTCCGGCAGCAAGTGCTGACACCATTATTAGCATGCATAATTCTCCCCAGTGTGGTTGTTGCCATTCATTTAGTTTTATTTTCTCTCGTGACTGAATGACTGCTTAAATGCTCTTAACGAGGCTCACATGTGATGCAGCCCGGGTGGAGAGGATTCAGGATTCAGTTTGGTTACTCATTCCAATGTTGTGGGGCGGCACGACATTTAAACAGAGGGTAGCTAGTGTCTTAAATTTCGTATATTCCATAGAATGAGGCTAAGATACATGCACAGAGTATAACTACTCTGATTAGCAGGGAGGGAAATGCGTACTTCTACACCACTGATTAGTCTTTTCTACTGAGAGTGTGTGTGTCAAAAAGATGTTGGCTACCAGCTGGCAGCGAGCACCCAGCCTCAGATTTTGGGTAGAAAAAGCCTAGCTCAGAGGACCCTTTTGGCCAGCTTGCTGCAAGGCAGCCACAATGTTTTCATAGAAAGGAGGAGGAAAAAATGCAGGAAGAGAAGAAAAAGCCTAAAGAGAGGAAAAACTTACAGGCGTAGCTTTGTACCAACAGAGTTTATTTGCTCTGCTACCTTGTAAGTACAAGCAAGCTCTGTGCAGAAGTCCGCTCCAGCCCATGGAAAGACTCCTTCAGGGCACCACATCCAGAGGGAGAGATCGGAAAGCCAGCCTAGGCTTATTGCAGCCCGCACCAGGGAGACGAGAAAACGAGGACTGGCTCAAATACCTCGGTGGCCATATCAGAGGAGTGTGGACTCCTTTCTCCTCCAGTCCCCAGCACGCAGAGAAGGAGCTTGCAACAGGTAGCAAATGATGTGTGTGAAGTCCCCAGACTGGCTGCCTTGCACCGCATCACCTTTTGCTCTGTTTGTGCCCAGGGACACAGGAGGTGCAATCAGCACTCCCGAGTGGGAAAAATGCCATTTTCCTGATGGGAGAAGTGAGAGAAAAGTAGAGGTGTCCTCTACAGCCCCTGCTGCTCTGTCCCCTGTCAGAGACAGTGATGGGAGACACACTAGGCGTGGGGAGATACACTGCAACCGATCACCGAAGGAGCTGCAGCTGCTCAGCCAACCCCTCAAGCTGTCAGAAATCACAGGCATTTCAAAAAATAAAATAAAAACAAATCTAAAAATCTGTAAAACCCTGGATTACTTTTAGGATAGTCACAGGTAAGTCAGACTGAAGGCAGTGAAAACAAGTGGATTGAGCTGATGGTAGATGGTGGGTGATTTCTTTGTGCTGGGAATAACCTGTAGTAAGCTACAAACTACTTGCCACGTTTTTGTGCGTTTAGGAGGGAGGCAATTATTCATACAGAGTTAATATTTCCCGATAAGCATCACCTGCAACAGGTAAACCAAGCTCAATGGCAGCTGTCCCACATCATTCGCCCTACCGCGCCACTACAGCAAAGCCACCCTGCCTGCTGGTCCTGGCCTTCGTGGGGCTTTGAACTTCAATCAGTGCCAGACTGGCAAATTTTGTTTAGTCCGGGCTGGCTGTCCCACAGACTCCCTGCTGAGGGAGGGCCAGGCCAGGCACAGTCAGGTCTTTGTTCAGTGAACCGCTGCCTAAAGATTGAATTAAATCCCGTTTAGTCTGCTCCACGGCTGCAGCCCCTGTCCCTGCCGGTTCAGACGGCAGCCAGGCATGGGGCAGGGAGGGCTAGCGTGCCAGATGGCAGCCCCTGCGACCTACTGGCCAGCTTAGCTGCCCCCAAGGTTGTCCTGCTGTGGGCTCCCAAAGCAAAGAGCAAAGGACAGTAAAAAAAAAAAAAAAAAAATCCAAAACTGCAATACTGAAACCAACCCTCATCTAAAACTTCTTTTAAACCTCAGGAATACAGGAGCTGCAGAGAGAGGTGAGGACGAAAAGCTGGAGGTTGAAGTTGGTGCGGTTTACTTGATGGGTTTTGAGGTTATCCTCCCAGAAAGTGAGCACACTGAGCACCTCTGCTCTCACTGGTCCCACAACCACCCTGCCGGGCCGCACAACGTGATGCTGCTCAGATGACACCCCAGTGCTGCAATCCCTCTCCATGTTTCACTGGTGAGCTGTAAATGCCGCACTTTGTCAGGCCGACAAGCTGGAAGGCATTGATTTGATGTTGTAGAAATGCGCTTTGGATACAGATCAATATAAATGTTTATTTCTGGATGTGGGAACTCAGGTTAGGAGCTGACTCCTTCCAAAAAAATACCGAGTCCTGACTTCCAGCCTGGCGGGTGCATCGCTGGCTGACGACCGAGGGGTAGGGGATTGCCTTCGGAAACTCCCACACCAGAGGAGGGAATCCCCACTCCCTTTCTTGGAAAGAGGTGATTCTAAAACAGATTTGGGGACCCAGTTCGGCTGAGAATGTGTTGCTTTAGCAGCAAGCTGAAAATTTCTGCTTAACCATCCTCTCGAAACAAATCAAAACCAAACCAAAGCAAGGAGTGCTTGCACTCTAACACATACTGCAACCACTTTACTGTTTACTTATAAAACCATGACTTTTTGCTAAAATTTTGTTCTTGATTTAATCTTTCCACCACACTTTGGATTTTTGCTTTCCTGCTTGTTAGGGTCTTGCTGGTCTCAAATCTGTATCAGAGCCTGTGGAAGAGTCTCTTGCAGGAGTCCTAGTTGAAGACCTTCTTTCTGGGTCATTTCTTGCTGCCTTTAAAACTGGCACTGGTTGCCTCCAGTAAATACTACTTGACATGTATGACTCTGCATTTTCTGTGCTAGCTAAGAGAAAAAAAACATAACCGCAGTCTTTAGGAGACTTTTTTACTGTGGGTTTCCTAGAGAATGGGTAGGTAGCACTTTAGTTAGGCATTTCATTTCAGAAACCAGTGTTTTGTGTGCAGCTTCAGTGAGATCCATGCTCACTACCTGCTCAAACCAAACGAGCTCAGTGTCAGACTTGTAAAGGACCACTTATTAAAGATAATGTCAGGGAATAACTGAAATGTGACTTATGTCTGATTCCTGAACAGACTCCATGAACTGCAGCTCAGCAGCTCCTGAGAGCAGCACAGCGAGATGCTGGATGGGAGATCCACCTTCAGACGTGTGAGGGGACAATATCCTTCAGGGACCACTGAGGCAACTTTCTGGTGCTGAGCTAAGACCACATTTCAGTCTGACTGGCATACAATCTTATGGGAAAGCAATAGAGAGGAGGGAAGAAACAACCACTTTATGAAAGGTTTAGGGCTTGTTTGTTTAATATAATAATTTAATAATAATAAAGTGTGGCTCTACATTAGCACGGCCATTCATTTTTTGTTCTCCAAACCCAGGTCAGCCTGTGAGGTTCCTGCTCTAGTGCTTGGATGTGGAAAGCAAAGCTTTTTGGACAATAAATGACTGCCTCACAAGGAACACAGTGTGCAGTACATGTGCAGGCACTTGAACAAAAATGCAAATACAACTCTACAGTCTCCAGCTATTCCGGTCTGAAATAATTGCCAGCAAATAACTCCATTTAGAGAAAACAAAAAAGATGCTGCTGCTCAAGAAATTCTCTTAACAAGTTGTTTGCAAAATCACTTGCTTTTTGGCATAACTGAGGAGAACATCTACACAACCCACATGTGGACAGACCCCGGTCCTCTGCCCCTGCACTGGGCAGCCTGGACAGGAACCTGCTCCAGCCCGGAAGGATTTGAGAGGCATCCTCAGCCCCTTGGTGGGACATACAGCCCCAGGCCAGTTAATGTGGACCTATGGCTCCCCTGGCCAGAGCTGACTTCAGACAGTTGAGAGCAGGGAAAAGACAACATGGGGCTGTGCAGTGGCATGTCTGAGCAGAGCACTTGGAACCACCATCAAAGAGACCATCTTCTGTTTGATTCTTGCTGCGTTCAGGGAAACAAGGCTTCGCACAGTGTTTGTAAACAAACAGGATTACAGCAAACAAATATCTGGCTTCAACACCAGCACCTACTCCTAGCAGAAACCCCCTCAAGGCCCCCAACTGCCTTCCTTCCCACTCCATTCAGAAAGAAAGAAAGGTGTCGTAACTTTGCATTGCCAATGTCAGCTCAATTGCGCTCAGCAAGAGCGATCCTCAGCAGGTGAAGCACCATCAAGATCAAGGCCCTGCTCAAAAGAGAAGCCACAGAGCTGCCTACACATCACCTCTCTTATCCACCACCAAAACCTCCTGCAGAGTCTTCTCCCAATCTGTAAAGCTGCATTGAAATGCTGAGCAGAGATGTGCAGTAGGGAGCCTGTTTCCCAACCAAGACACTCAATATCTCCATCCCACACATACCACTGTCCCCACATGCTTCTCTGCTCATGGCAAGACTGGCCAAGTAGGCAGTCTCGCTTATAAATCAGGACGTCCAGCAGCTGTCAGAGATAGGAATCCTTCACTGAAAGCTACCTCCTACCAGAGCTTAA
Source organism: Nyctibius grandis (assembly GCF_013368605.1). Classification (NCBI taxonomy): domain Eukaryota; kingdom Metazoa; phylum Chordata; class Aves; order Nyctibiiformes; family Nyctibiidae; genus Nyctibius; species Nyctibius grandis. The sequence continues at coordinate 20,885,865 of NC_090659.1, forward strand.
TTCAGGAAGAAGCCAGTCTGAGCATTTCACCTCTCTCTAGCTGCTAGGATATCATGTAAGGACAGAGGTATCAGCTAAGGGAGAGGGCTTTAGCTCATAAAGGCACAGAAAAGTCCTTCATCTTGACCTGGAAAGCAAGTGGAACTTCAGCCAAAAGTTTGTTCTGATGTATCTGGGTAAAAGCTGAGTAAATTCCACTAATTTCCTATAACAAAGGAGGGTGCATCCAAAAGCCTTTTAATCATTTTCAAAAGTGTTAAGAAAGCTTTATCTACTCACATTAAGCATTAAAGGATTTTTTTTATTTTTATAAATACAAAGAAAATTCAAAACATTTGGAGTCTAAAATAATTCCTTAACACAGACTGTTTTGGGTATGAAATCCATAAGCTTTACAAAATTCACCCTGAGCTACTCACTGAGATGGACTGATCAAGGAAATCCAGATGACTCAGATGACTTCTTCCTTTCCTTCAAAAGAAATGGCTGGCCACAAAAAATCTTCTGTTTTCTATGGACAGGCATAATTCATTGGTCAGTCTCCCTGGCAGCCAGTAGGCTATTAATATATACCCTGTAGTCACCCTGCTAATGAACTTTCACTAATGGAAATGCATTTTGGGTCTGGTTTATGAGATCATATCGCAAAGCACAAGGGTAAACTGGAAAGCACCAGAAAATTGTAGATAACTACACGATTATCTTTATAAAACTCTGCCATTGGCTTTAAACATGTCTCAGACTTTGTATAAGAACTTCAATGTAATCAAGAATGTGAACTCCCAGTGCACAAGTTATTTCAGACTAATTACTTTGTGTGGATACTCTCTGTGGACATCAGGGCGAGGTAGTTTGCTTCACTTTCAAAATGCTGTCTAAATTCATTCCTCAGTTACCCCTCTGATATTTCCTCTGCAAATAGGATTTGGCTTGGGGGGAGAGGGACTTAAAGCTATTACAGAATAAGAGAATGAATAAAACAACTAGGCAGTTGCCAGGCCAGCACTGCTATCTCATACCTACATTACTGAAGAAAATATGGTAATTTCAGACTGTACTTTGTAGCAAATGGCTGACTCCTGAAATAGCTACCGCAATCATCTCAACATGCACATAAAAATAAATATGAGTTTACACTATATCTCTTCCTATTACAATGTCAAAGTTAAAAGAACAGCCACCAGACAACTACGGAAATTGTTTAAAAAATTTTAGGGTAAAAATACATAGTTTCCAGAGTGGTGTGGTTAATTGCCATAGCCCCCGACACTTAATTATATAGAAATGGCTAATTGACTAGACATTTTTATAGTGTGTTGATTAATTGATGGTAAATCCATTCCTTTTTCCCAGGGTTTCCTAAAAACTATCATCTTAAAAATGAGAATGCCTGTTTATGAGAATTCAGATAATACTATTTTTTGATTGGTTGTACATATATTTCATTGCTAGAAATGCTGACATAAATAGTTCTAAACTTCCTTTGATCTAAAAAATCCTACAGTTCCCACCATGCAATGGAAGTTTTTTCTGTAACATTTAAAAAACAAAGTGCAGAGAAGTGGTTTTCTAATTGTGTGAATGAGCCTGTCGCTCTAAGCTGATTTAGAAGTTGATTTCACTGTTTGCAGAACTCTGGATGGGGAGGTCTGGCCAGGGTTTAAGGTAGAGGTGCCAAATCCTTTGACACAGGTCATTCTCATGGCAGGTCCAGCACTCCTGATGTGGGAAGCACTGAGGAGCTCACGAGCAATCCCAATCTCATGACAACTGCAGCCCAGTTCTGGAGGCGCAAGAATTATGTTCATTTCAGATAAGCATTTTGGCAACATGGATGACAACACTCTGACAGCTCACTCGTCATCTACCCGTGATGCTCCTGTTGATGGCAGCTGCTCTATGAAAGTAGGGGAAAAAAGCATCTGAACAAGATTCTCTCTAGGACTGTTGGCACTGAATGGGACGTATTTCCAATATCACATTTTAGTTTGTAAAACAACCTGAAAGATAACCAAAGTTGCATGCTGACAGCAATTCTGCAATTCAGAAGGGCACTAATCCAAAACACAGTAGCCAGTGACAAGGGGACAAAAGTCAGTAAGCCCTTCTGACACTGTCCACTAGGACAGTGGACTGAGATAGGTTTCCTGGAAGCACACTTACAGAAATCGACAAGTTTTCACTGCCCCAGCTATACTCCTTGGGATTTAGCACTCCAACTCTGTCTCCTTGGTATGGCTTCTCTCTGTAGTAGTGGAAGTGAGTCAATAATGAAGTGATTGAGATAATTAAGTACTTTCCTAGAACTAAGGAGGCACTGTCAGCCTGTGGAATCCCATGCATTTTGCCTGCAGGGCAGAAGAGATAGATAAGATTAGAGAGAAATAAGGTGGACTGATCTTCAAGGGGTTTGCATCCTTGCCAAAGTTTCCTTTTTTTAAAAGCCAGGGGAAAGCACTGGTAAAAATCCTTATGATCATCCTATTCAAATCCTGTTTTCCCACACCTCATAGTTTTCCCAGTTGAAAGAACAATTAAACGTGTAACTTATCAAGAAGGACCATAGGCTTGATTCAAATTTAGTAAAGACTCCTGTGACCCCTGTGGGGTAGGGTTCTCTCTCCAAGACAGCAAGATGGTAGCCCAGGGATGACAGAGCATGGAAACTAAACGGTCAGCAATCCTAATCTACTGGTCTCAGATTCCCCAGTCATGCTGTTGTAGAGCAATTTATCTGGGTGCAAAGCTTAGGGTGGGATACGTCTCACCTAATTTTAGCTTTGTCTTGTCTAAGCCAGTCTAAACTATGCTCCCTTTATAGTCACCGGAGGTTAGAAAGACACTGCCAGAGGGTGATTCAACCTACTTATCTTAGAGACTTATTTTGTGATGGGAAGAAACCCTACATGGAGGTGCCTCTCTCCATCCATGAGAGGATCCTCATCCCATACTTTCTGTTACAAGTCTCCCAGAGCAGCAGTCACCTTTTCCTGTGCAGTTTTTTGAACTTGCAGTCTTCTGGTGTGCAGATCCAGAGCACAACTTACAGATATACAGGACTGACAGAAATCTGAAATAGTTACTGTCCTATCATACATGCAAAGTTTTTTTCAACAGCTGTACAAACTGATCTAACAGCATTAGTGTAATGACTAGAAGACATTTGTTTTCCAGCCTTCTTTTTCTAAGGCTTAACTTCATTATGGTGATTATGGCTACCAGTAAAACAATAACAGAACCTCTCAACCAGTAGACTATGTAATAAATTCCCCTAAAACTTCCAAAGCAATTGCACAAGGCTTTAGATACAAACCCTCCACTAGAGTCAGAAGGAACTGCATGGCTAATGCTCCACACACTTCTTTGGAAATGTGTGTCCTAATTATTTTTCCAGTCTGCAAAAGCAATTACTGCACCCAAGTTTAATATTAGAGAGTGAAATGTCAATGGGCTGAGGTGTATCCTAGGTTATGCACACAATGCCAAAATGGCAGCAAGATAGATATCTAATTCAGGGAATATATACATATATCCCATTTTAGACCTTTTGCAGCAGTGAGACAGCTGGTAGTGAAATCACTGGTACACATGCAAGTGAGTCAGAGAGGAGAAAGGGTAATGGGAGACTCCCACAAGTGGGAAACTCAGTGGACCTAGACATAACTATGCCAAACCAATTTACAATTGCACATAGTTAAGTCATGATTTGCACTTTGATGATGAGTGAACAAGAAGGGAAAGAGCTGCCTGTAAGACATGACTCATCCATTTCTTTTTCTTGAAAAAAAATAGAAGAAAAAAACCCACCCTTGTGAGAGAGTGCTGCTGCATGACATCACCGATAGTAGGAATATACATGAAAATGTTCCTTGTAAGTTCCAGGGCCATGGCTCTGCCATTAGCTGCACCCAAAGCAGCACGGCCAGCTCTACAGGGGAACTGGTGGATGCTGAACTCCAGGCTCATCCCATCTACGGGACATAGATGGACATGAAAATAACGGAGGGCCTAATATGGTATGTTAACATACCTGAGAAGAAATCAAAATTTTTTTTTTCATATGTGTGGAAAGAATGTCCTAAAACGTTCAGGAAATCCTCACAGCTTTGCTTTGGACAATGTTTCTGTCCTAAATAACCTGAAAGACTTGGAAAAGTGTTTGCAATGGGAAAAGCACATCTCCCTTCTGAAAGCACAAGCAGTGTTTCAGAGAGTAACCGCAAAGCCAGAAGAGATGTCCTGCACTGAAACAGAGGAACTGACAAGTTCATCTTGAACTACCATAAGTGGCTGCACTTACTTAAACAAGCATCTAGGGGCAGACTCGTAAATACAACCAAAATTCAAAAAAAATCTTTGAGACAGTTTCCTAAACACCTTTTCAAACCCAGGTTTTAGGTGCCAGCTAGTTCAGCTGCTGCCACTCCTTGCTTTGGGGCTTTCCGAACTGGGGGTTTCTGCCAGGTCCTATTGCTGGACATGGGCATGCGTGCTATGGCCAGTGACATACCAGACAGTGATTACAGCCACCTGGGGAAATACTCTGCTTTTGGGCAGGAGTTGGTGGTCAGCTGCCAGGATGGGGCATCCCATCCCTTGCATGGTGACCACCTCTCCCCCAGCCCTGGGGTGCCTGTGCCCTTTCCTGGTGCTGCACACCAGAGGGCAGGAGGTGACCACGCACAGCCCCAGGGCTGGGGCTGCCACCCGCCTGGCCCTGTAGGGGTTTAGCATGGATTTGAAAGGGAGGCAGTCTGCACCTCCCTGCACCTTTACGTCGTGCATCCTTGATCCAGTTTGTAAAAAACAGACTTATAGTTTAAAGATGCAGGGGTGGCCCGGGTCACAGGCTCTGTCCTCTTCTACAGCAGTGACCATAGGGCCTCCTGGGAACTAATTCCTTTTCTGGCTTTTTTCCCAAAACCTTCTCATCTTGTGTGAAAGCTGCCAGAGAGCCACTCCTACAGCACTGGCTTGAGCTAGGTACATCGCACTGGGCAAGGCCAGGCATACACTTACGCGGGATGCCCCGAACACATACAAACAATGCCAGCAGTGTTACCTTGTGATCGCTCTCCGTACCCTAGGCCATACAGTAGATGGGATTTTCAGCATTGGCTGGGAGGAGTTTGGTGAAAACAGAGCAAACACAGGTTCTGGTTTATCTACAGTCATTTTCCACCCCCCAGCCTCATGGTGGTGCCCCTTTTCTTCTACAGGGCTTTATGCTGTCAGACCGCATGGTAATGAGATCTTTTTAGCAAGGGTAATTTCAACTGGAAACTAAAATTAATTTTATGACAGGTCTACATCCGTGTGTATAGTCTATTCTTCTCTAAATGAGTTCTCCCTTGCCAAAGAGTGGTGTACTGTATTCAAGAAAGTAAAATGAAACCCCTTACAGTATGGTTGGGATTTCTATTTCCAGGCACAAAACCAAGGCAAGCCGCACTTGATACTTGATACTCTGACACTGTAGGTAGTCTAAGAGATGTGTGTATAATCAGACCAGACCTGCTGGATAATCACTGTCGACGAAAAGAAAGGAGAGTATGGGGTGGTGGTGAAAGGGTAAGAGGGAAGTCAGAAAGGACCATGGACTGGACACCCAGCAAGGTACACCATGGTGTAACAGGAAGTACATGACTGGGGAGGATTGGATCCATTCTTGCTTGGGAACCAGCTGCAAGACTTAAGGCTCGCCGTGTACCACAGGACACACACCAGGGCATGAGGCATCACAAAGGACAATATTTCAGGTGCTGCTTTGGAGCATCCTCCATAGTCTAAATTCTTACCACAGTCTCAAGGAGAATACATGGGACATATCTGAAATCAAAATGAGGTGGTGGGTTACTTCTATATCATAGAGACACTCTCCCCCCCACGCCCCCCTTGGAGTTTAATTATGATGACCAGCAAAGAATTATAGCCAAGAGCAAAGACCAAATCTGCTTCAGAAAATATACATAAGTCAGAGGTATAAGCTCTAGGGTTGGTTTTCTTTTTTGGTCTTTTTTTTTTTTTTTAATTAAAAATGGAGCCTCTGGGTTCATTCTGGCAATTTTTTTCTCCTTCTTATCTTAAATATTTTCCATCAGCTGGCTTGGAAGCTCCCATGTTAGTATGAATGTTTGTGGTGTTGGCATAGGTTGCAGTAAGAAATCATCAACAATGGCACCAAAGCATTAATATAAAGCAGCATTTTTGTGGCTGTGTGAATTTATTGCTTGTGAAGGGTGACTCACCGATAGCTGTGGAGACTAAGATCCTCAGTTAATCCACAAAAGAGAGAAAGCAAACAATTCTCCCACTCGCCATTCCCCACAATGCATCTCCTTTCGCAAGGACTGGCTTCAGAGGTAAGAGGAGACACTGCAGGCAGCCCAGTCTCTGCTGGGACTGACAGCAAACAAATTCACAATTAGGATATAAAGCAGCCCACTCATTCCACAAAGGAACTCTCTGATCTAGCAGTCAGTTCGTGGCACTCAGTCATTCCTAAAACATTTGCTGGTTTGGGCTCAGGTGCCTTACTCCATTCACACCGGAGCCGTGATGGCTTTTCCTTCTTGTCCAGCATGGGCTCTCTATTTATTTGGGAATGGTTGCTGGACAGACAGGTAGCAATCGCCTTCTGTTTGCTGTTGAAAACCTCCGGGAGAGTGAGCCAGATTAACGTACAGGGATGTTTTGCCTGGTTATATTACTACATGCACAAGAAAATGTACGAGGGCTTGCGTGCTTGCAGTGGCAGCTAATTCCATCAGCCTCTCAGCAAATAACATCTTTATTTTTAAGCATGCTGCAACATTACGGTAAAGTACTCTGCTCTTGGGCTTCCCCGGGTGCAAACCTGCTATTATTATCATGTAGCTCCCGTGTCTGCATATCGCTGGAACTTTCCCTTCGCCTGCTTCATGTGCAGATGCAGGCTCACAGGGGCAGGATCTGTACCTTTGAAGTGACTCTCACAGGACATTAAAAATCTCCCTGGACATCTGCCACAAACTCTAGTTTGTTTTTAAAGGTTTTACTTTTTGTCTTAAGAGCAACAGCTTGTCTGCAGTCCTGGAAACACCATTAGGGGTCTGTGTGACTCAATTTATGACTCAGGAAACTGCTTATTCTGTCTTTCAAAGCACCACATTTTTAGTTCCAGACTTCAGTCAAATTGAAGTCAGATCAAACTGATTTTTTTCCCCCCTCTCTGAGTAATTTAATTAGTCTGCACATCTGAAAAAAAAAAAGGAAGAAAATAAAATAAATCCTCACATTTTACATTAAATACCCACTGGGTTACTTACTGAATATTGAGATAACATGTTTATTTATCCCATGTCTCACTTCTAAAAGTCAGTTCCTCTTCACATTGCTTGTCTGGTACCTGTGGGCATTTTAGGGGTGCATATGTCCACAAATATGTTATGCAGCTGTGTCCTGACATCATGCTCAGAAGTCCTGCCTTGACACTGGCAACACCTCCTGGAATGAAGCTACCGCACAATGTCAGCACTTCTAGCTGTGTAAATCCTTCCACAGACCAGACTAGACAACACAGCAAACTCACTTTGGTACAAGAAACATGTCATTGCATAGCCTCCAGTTTGTAAAGCAGCTCAAAAAACGTGGTTTTGTTTTAGCAGGTTACTCTCCCTCCCCTCGACCCCCATTCTCCCTTCAACACAGCTGAACTAGCTGAACACAACTTTGTAACTTTCATCTTTCTGTTTCTATCTAGGACAATTTCCACCACATTAAGCTCTTGAAACAGAATACTCCTCTCAAGCTGAAGATGTACAAAGTTAAAATCTTTATTTTACTGCCTGTTCCAGCTTGGGCTTTGCACTGAGACTCTCACCAGCTCCTAGGATGACCTATTTTCTCTTGTGGGCACAAGGGCAGAACGGTTTCTCATGCTCATGCCCTCCTTGGTCCACTTCTATGCTCTTGTAAAAAAAAAAAAAAAAAGAAAGGGCAGAAAAACAAAAGCTTATTTGTTCACCTAGTGATTTAGGAGGATTCCAGAAAACCTCTATCAATTCTAGGATTTAAAGTCCTCAGGTCTCCTCCACATCCCTCTGCAAGGGGGTGCTGCCTCTGTGCCAGGGCTGGGGAGATGTGCAGGCACCAGGAGCTGCAGTCGGCCAATTTGTACAACAGTCGGCACTGGCACGAGGTGGGGCGGGCAGCTGGGGGTGGTTACACCATAGCACGAAGCTGTAGGCAGCCAGCAGTGCATTTACCCAAACCACAGGCACGTCAGCATGCACTGAGAGGTGGACCTCACTCTTCCCTCAGAGTAGGGGAGCTCAGCAAAGAGCTGGTGACGGGAAGCTCGCTCTGCTAGGCGCATGTTCCTCTGCATGGTGATCTGCAAAGACCTATGTGAAGTCTTTACATAGGTCCCTTGAGTCTTTCCATCGGTCTCTTGGAGGGAACCCAGAGAGCTGTAGATCCCCTGGCCGCGCCCTCCTCTTGGAGACGTGCAGGCTCAGGGCTGTATGATCTGGCTCCAGCCATATCTCTATGAAGTCCTCTCCCTTCATATCCCGTTGCCGTTGGGCTTTGTCTGTCACCAGCACTGGAAAACCAGTCCTGAGAGTCTTAATTTAAGATGGGAGTAGGAGGGTATAGCTGCTTTCCTTGCTAGGTAATAGCAATATGTAAATACAATAAATGTGCACAAATTCTAATATATTACATATGAAATTAAATTTACTACTGATTGTTGAAAAGCTTGCACTACTCGAGAGTGGCAAAGTCATTGATTGAGGTCATCTCCATCCAATACTAATAACACGTTTATATCACACCGACATGCTTTCTGCACATAACACACAATTTGCAGGAAACCTACTTTAAAAATACTGCTTTTAGAACCACCTCTAAGCAAGATTCACCCTCCCTCTTTCAGTTCAGACAGCTTTTCTCTCTTTCTCTTTTTTTTTTAAAACTAGAAATCTGCCAAATACAGAAATGAAGGAAGAGAAACCCTTTCCTTTCCCCTCCCCCACGCTAAAATATTTTAGAAACCTGTGCAA